>NC_037337.1:53420207-54670207 GCF_002263795.3 Bos taurus
TGCTAAGGCTCCTAAATGTTTTTACCAACTCAGTTCCCAGATTCCAGCAGCCAGACCTTCAACTTCCAAGGAAGAGATTAGAAGGTCCATCTGTGTGGAACCTGATTAACCTCTTTCCAAGAGGAAAGACCTGAAGATATTGACATGGGAGGTTCCCACCTATTAGCCCAAACAAATCACACTATAGGGACCTTTATAGCTGACAACCTCTTACCCAGTCATTCAGAGTTTCCAATCAGCATTTTATTGTCCTGTTTTTAAATATTAGTGGACAACCAAGGATTATCAGACATTTGAGGTAAGGCTCTATCATGTGAGACATTTAGATCATTTAGAATTGAAAACCAGAGAGTATAAGTGGGCAAAAAAATTGGTAGAAGCTTTGGAAGAGAAAATTAAGGAAATTTATTAGAAAGTAGAGAGGACCAGTCCAAAATCCAAATAATAATGGCTCCAAAAACAGAGATAAGAAGGGGAAATGATGAAAGTCAACAGTGAAATAATCTAAGAAAAATCCCCAGAACTGAAGTACATGAGTTACCAAATTATATGAGTTCACCAAGTGCCCACCAAAATGGATAAAAATAGATCTATACCAAAGCATGTCATCAGGAGATTTGAGCATACAGCAGACAAAGATAAGACCTTCAAGCTTCCAAAGAGAATACAAAACAGGGCATCCATCAGTCAACAACACTAGACGTTAGAGAGCACTGGATCAAAGCCCTCAAACATTCTGAAGAGAAAAACACTGAAGTAATGATTTGGAAGTATTTTTTAAAATAACTGTATATGTAATATCATTTTAAAAGCAAATATTACTTTTTTCTGGTCAATGTTACTTTATCAATGTAATTAATTCCATACTACGGATAGAAATACACCCAACTGAGTCCCAGATACAACACACGGTGGCATCACCTGCAAATACACATACAGTTCTTGTTCTCTATTTTCTCGACATCACTGAAGAATTTTTAAAATATTATTAAATTCTGGCAAGAAATTAATCCTCTTAATTATTATATTCTCCTTTGACTAGTCAAATTTAGCATCATATTTCTTGTAGTTCAATCTCAATTATTCACTGCAATGAAGTAAGCATTTTGGTTTTGTTTATTTTGGCCACAACACATGCTTTCAGGATCCTAGTTCCCCGACTAGGGATCAAACCTGGGTCCTCTGCAGTGGAATTGCAGAGTCCTAACCATTGGACTGCCAGGGAATTCCCAGTATTTTTTAATATATCAAAATTTTAAATATTTTCTACCAGATTTTAAAATATCTTCGTCATGTATTTTGAAGAGACAGGTGCCTATGACAAACCAACAAATAGAACCATCCTGGAAAAGCTGACAAACAGCTTTTCAAACTACTGATTCTGCTTCATCCATTTATTCTGTCCTTTATTACTAGGAAATCAACACAAAGACTATGCCCCACCGTTTCTAACTCAGAAATATTCCTCTTTTTCCATTCACCTCACCGATGTCCTATTTCAGGTCCTCATATCCCTTGCCTGGACTACAGTCTCCCAGTGGTCCACATTCCTTTCTGCTCTTCCACCACCCTGCCTGTTTATGCATATGTGTGTGTGTGTGCGCGTGTGTGCGCATGCACACACACGTGCACACACACACTCAGTCGCTCAGTTTTGTCTGATTTTGCAACCCCATGGACTATAGCCTGCCAGGCTCCTCTGTCTTTGGAATTTCCCAGGCAAGAATACTGGAGTGGGTTGCATTTACTCTTCCAGGGGACCTTCCTCACCCAGGGATCAAACCCACATCTCCAGTGTCTCCTGTATTGGCAGGAAGATTCTTTACCACTGAGCTACCTGGGAAGCTGTGCTATACAGTAGGTTCTTATTAATTATCTATTTTATATAGAGGATTGTGTATTTGTCATTCCCAGTCTCCTAATTTATCCCTCCTCCCCCTTTTCCCCTTGATAACCACAAATTTGTTTTCCACATCTGTGACTCTATTTCTGTTTTGTAAATAGGTTCATTTGTACTATTTCTTAGATTCCACATGTAAGTGATATTGTATGTTTATCTTTCTCTGTCTGACTTAATTCAGTTAGTATGACAATATCTAGATCCATCTCTGTTCTGTCTTTTATCTTGTTATCTATTTTGGAAACAATTAATCTGTGAGTGCAGTCATGCTGCTGCTGCTGCTGCTAAGTCGCTTCAGTCGTGTCCGACTCTGTGCGACCCCAGAGACGGCCTCCCACCAGGCTCCCCCGTCCCTGGGATTCTCCAGGCAAGAACACTGGAGTGGGTTGCCATTTCCTTCTCCAATACATGAACGTGAAAAGTGAAAGTGAAGTCGCTCAGTTGCGTCCAACTCTTCATGACCCAATGGACTGCAGCCCACCATGCTCCTCCGTCCATGGGATTTTCCAGGCAAGAGTACTGGAGTGGGGTGCCATTGCCTTCTCTAAATAGATAAGCTGACTTCTATTATACCATTATGAGCATGCATGTCAGGAGCTACCTACCTTAAAAAGACAATCAGTATCAGAAGCCTCCAGAAAGGAAGAAATTGGACTTAAATACATGGACAGAGGCAGGTCTGAGATTTTCATAGAAGTAAGAAAACTTTCTTGATTTCCTCAACTCCTCATGTGACTTGACCTCTCTTACTTACTCCTGAGAAGAAGCAGATAGATATCACTTAGAAAAGTGTTCTCAAAGTGTGGTCCTTGGGCCAGTAGTATGACTACCACCTGGTAAGCAATTAGAAATCCAAATTCTTGGGCTGCATCCTTGACCTACTCTGTGGGTGCAGCTCCATCTCAGAAACTCTGAGGCTGGGGCTTATTGGCAGTTTGTCACTAAGTCATGTCCGACTCTTGTGACCCCGTGGACTGTAATCCACCAGGCTCCTCTGTCCATGGGATTTCTCAGGCAAGAATACTGGAGTGGGTTGCCATTTCCTTCTCTAAGGGATCTTCCCAACCCAAGGATCAAACCCACATCTCCTGAATTGGCATGCAGATTCTTTACCACTGAGTCACCTGGGAAGCCCAAGGGTGGGGCTAGCAACCTAATTTTTAACAAGTCCTGCCTGTGATTCTGATGCATAATAAAGTTTGAGAAACAGTGCCTTAGTAGGATGTCCCTATGGGACCATAATGCCTCAGAATAATAAAATTGAACATGAAATGGGCTGCTAGAATATAGTTACCTTGAATAAATAATGACCACTGGAGAAATGTAGTGAATAAGGTAAAGCAATGCTGAAAGGAATAAAGTATATATAATTTAACCATTTTAAAATGGTTGCTAAACGATAAAGTTTTTCCTGGTAAAAAGTCCAGAAAAACGATGCTAGGTGACACCACGTTCAGCTCTCATCACGTGTGGATCTTATAAGTCTTTTCTTACAATCGTTGGTATCTTTGACCATTTCAACCTATTACAATTTATTGTTTAACATTTATGAAAAATCAGGAGACTACATGGTCAATATTTCTAGTTCTTAGGTTCATATTCTCAGTTTCAGCTAGGGGCTCTTCAGGAGTAAAGGGTGTATTTTCTTTTTTTTTTCCCCTCTTTTTCATATTTATTTTTATTTATCTATTTGACTGCACCAGGTCTTAGTTGCAGCACCTGGGATCTTCGATCTTTAGTTGCCGCATGCAGCATCTAGTTCGCTGATCAGAGATCTAACCCTGGCCCCTGCAATGGAAGCACAATCTTAGCCACTGGACCACTAGGGAAATCCCCTGTATTTTCTTTTTCTTATTAATATCTGTATCTTTTCTGTAACCCCAATAATCCCTCAGTAACTGTATAATTAATTAAATGAGAAATTGTGTTTTCAGTGAAAGTTGCCTTGTCTTGAGTTCATTCCCCTGGGTGATTTGATAAAATGAACTGACTTGGATGGGATGGTTTAGATTGCACTTAATTATCCACACTTTCACTTGAGAGGAGTTAGGAAACAATTGTTCTCATATATTGCGGAAGTATTTTATTTTGGGACCATCTGTTGAATTTCTAATTTCACTGCACCAGCATTTTTATGCAATTACACATTAAGTTTTGGTGCTTGGCACATTCTTCTCTAAATCCAAAATATCTTACTACAGTTTTCCCTGTTTCATTTGCATTAAAAGCCTACAGGATTTTTCTTTATTGTTTCCAATCTTTAAACATATCACCTTAAGCTTTCAAATTATATTCAGTAACTTGATAAAAGGATGCCACTGAATATTTTAAGTATTGCTTTCTTCTGGAATTGCGAATGAAACCTGAGGAACACACTAGATGGGACTGACTCATCGTTTTCCACGTCTTTGGCTACCCTCTTCTGCTCTGTTTCTAATGGTCTGATGGTGTTCCATTTTAATTTTACTCTATTTTTTACGAAGTGTGCTTGATGGGATTAAAACTGTTAAAGATAAAAATTCGTTGCTTTTTGAATCTCTAAGGTTGCATTTAGGCTGTGGCTATGAGTTAATCTAGGATTAAAGAAAGTGAAAATGAAAGCATTAATAATCATCTAGAATATACCCTCATTTCCTTCACTTTTTTTTATTTGAACAAGCGATTTAGAATTTTATTTCTCTTCTAGCCCAAGAATGCAGTTTTCTTAGAAATACAGCTTCATTACACTCATTTGTTGAATCAAAAGTACTCTGATTTGTTTTACTGATGAGCTCCGTGAGAATGGAAGCACTAATCTGTAAGAAAAAAAAAAAAATCTCTAACTTGTCTCTCCCAAAGTGCTCCTGTATTGACTTGTGTGACTGTCAGTCACAGTTGAATGAAAGTTGAATGAAGCTCAGAATACTAATAAGATCAAAATCATAGTCTTATCCCCAAAGGATCTGTTAACTTCTCTCAGAGAAGCAGGGATCTCTTCACTACAGATCAGTCTTCTATTCCTGACTATCTCAAAAGTATCGGTCCCTGAAGGACAGAGCACAAGAACGCAACTGGCCCATCAATAATGCCATCTGTGTGTTGCCTTTTTTTTTTTTTTTGCTCCATCTATGGAATTGAACTGATTTAGTGATAGGTACACATAGAAATTAAAGAAAAGAACTATTTAAAACATTAAGGTGACTGAGTAATTTGTAAGAGTGTGGGGATTGGGGAAAGACAGAATTAGTGGGAACTAATTCTCTGCACTTAAATTACAAATTTAAAATCGAGATTATACCCCCAAAATAATTTTAAAACCTAATTATTTATTTCAAACACATACAAAAGTAGAAAGAATGGTATAATGAATGCCCTTGAACTTATCACCTAGCTTCAACAATTATTCAAGCATCCTTACCTCCATATTAATTTGAAACAAACATCAAATTATTTCATCCACAAATAGTTCAACACTTATATCTAAATAGGATGCTTCTAAAAATTATGACACTATCATTATCACATCTACAATGTTTATAAAAATGTTTTAATATCACATATTCAGAAAGTAACTGAATATATATGCATACTTGAATAACACTGCAATTAACACAGGGATGTAGATATCTCTTGAAGACAGTGATTTTCAAATCAGATTTCCCTAAGTTGTTTCACAGATGTTTTTCCCTTACAGTTGATTTGTTTAAATTGGGATCCAAAAAAATCCACACAGTGAATTGTCTGATGTGTAAATCTGTTAATCCATGGCTTCTCCCTCTTATTCCAACTGATATGTTGAAGCAAAACTGTGTTCTTTGTCCTGTAGGATTTCCCGTAGTCTGGGGTTTCTGATTGTAACTCTCCTGGTGTCATTTAATATGCTCCTTTATCACCTCTATTTTCTGTAAATTATTGTTTATATATATATATGTATATATGTCTGTGTATATGTATATGTATATATGTGTATGTATGTGTGATACATGTGTCTACATGTGTGTGCACATATGTGTATGTGTGTATGCGTGTGTATGTATATACATGTGTGTGTATGTGTATATATGTGTGTATCAGATTAGATCAGATCAGTCGCTCAGTCGTGTCCGACTCTTTGCGACCCCGTGAATTGCAGCACGCCAGGCCTCCCTGTCCATCACCAACTCCTGGAGTTCACTCAGACTCACGTCCATCGAGTCAGTGATGCCATCCAGCCATCTCATCCTCTGTCGTCCCCTTCTCCTCCTGCCCCCAATCCCTCCCAGCATCAGAGTCTTTTCCAATGAGTGAACTCTCCGCATGAGGTGGCCAAAGTACTGGAGTTTCAGCTTTAGCATCATTCCTTCCAAAGAAATCCCGGGGCTGATCTCCTTCAGAATGGACTGGTTGGATCTCCTTGCAGTCCAAGGGACTCTCAAGAGTCTTCTCCAACACCACAGTTCAAAAGCATCAATTCTTCGGCGCTCAGCCTTCTTCACAGTCCAACTCTCACATCCATACATGACCACAGGAAAAACCATAGCCTTGACTAGACGGACCTTTGTTGGCAAAGTAATGTCTCTGCTTTTGAATATGCTATCTAGGTTGGTCATCACTTTCCTTCCAAGGAGTAAGCGTCTTTTAATTTCATGGCTGCAGTCACCATCTATAGTGATTTTGGAGCCCAGGAAAATAAAGTCTGACACTGTTTCCACTGTTTCCCCATCTATTTCCTATGAAGTGATGGGACCAGATACCATGATCTTCGTTTTCTGAATGTTGAGCTTTAAGCCAACTTTTTCACTCTCCACTTTCACTTTCATCAAGAGGCTTTTTAGTTCCTCTTCACTTTCTGCCATAAGGGTGGTGTCATCTGCATATCTGAGGTTATTTATATTTCTCCCAGCAATACATATATGTATATGTGTGTATACATATTGCTCAAATTTGATCAATTTGGATTGATCAAATTCTAGTTTGATTTTTAGCAAAAGTGTTCCGTATGTGATGTTATATGCAGAAGGCGAGTCATTTCTGCTTGTCTTTTTGTTAAGTTAGCCATCATTAATAATCATTTTCTAGTTGCATCATTTCATTATGGCCTACAATATGATGATATTTTATCATATCTGCATCTATTACTAGCTGAAATGCTCTGTAAAGAGAAACTTCTTCTTAACAACTATTAGGTTAAAATCTGTGTATGAGAAGTGACATAGGTGCTTGATTTATTCTCTTTATTTATCAGTTTTCAAAATGAGTTGCTTCCTTAGCATTTTCCAAGGGTACCAATAGAGTTTTTTCTAGAATATCAATCTGAACTAATAGACTGAAGCCCACAGCATTACAATTATCTTGATTCATATTCAGATGATCTCTTCTTTGACCAATGGGAGCATCTGCAAGTTGACTCCTGAGTCCTTTTTGACATGACCCAGAAATCTCTGACACTTACCTTTGACAAGATGACAAGATGTTCCAGGATCACCATGTAATTTCCTGCTCCAGTCCCAAATTTAGCCCTTTTTCCAAGGAGCCCTGGAAAAGATTTGTAATGGTTGCATCCTATACATACACCATTATTTATTTAACCAGTCCACTACTGGGGAGGAAGAGGCTTTAAGTAGTTTCTAACTATTCTCTATTATAAATTAACTACTTAGCCGTTTTGTACTTAAATAATTTTTTCTATTTTTAAATTTAATAAAGGTTAGTCAGTTGGCCCATTTATGGCCTGGCATGTAAATGAGGGTATATCATTCACCTATTAAAGGCATCTGTAATAGGAGACAGCTTGTGAATAGTTATGAAGTCCTTCTCCTAGTCCCTAGACATTTCACTACCAACCAAGAGGATAAGACTTTGTGGGAGTATGATAAATGGAAGATTTTTACTGATAAACTGTATTGGAAGTGGCCCACTGATAACTATGCAAAAGGTTTCGAAATGAAATTTACAATCTCTCAACCACCCAAAATTCCTCACTTGACTGACTGTAAATATTTTGATAGACTAAATGTTAAAGTGAATTAAACTATCTTCCAAATAAATGCAATTGGTATCTGCAATGCAGGAGATCCAGGTTCGATCCCTGGGTCAGGAAGATTCCCCTGGAGAAGGGAATGGCTACCCATTCCAGTATTCTTTCCTGGAGAATCCCACAGATAGAGCAGAGAATTCCTTTCCTACAATCCATGGGGTCACGAAGAGTTGGACACAAGTGAGCAACTAACATATAAAAAAGTAAAGTTTCCTTTACGTTTTGAATGTTATACAACCTGCCTTTTTCCCAAACAGAATTTTTTAAGGTTTTATTTACTTATTTATTATTTTTGGCTGTGGTGGGTTGCTGCACGGGTTTTTCTCCTGTTGTGATGCACAGGCTTCTTATGGTGATGACTTCTCTTGTTGCAGAGCACTGACTCTAAGGCATAGGGGCTTCAGTAGTTGTGGCACAAGGGCTTAGTTGCTCTGCGGGATATGGGATCTTCCTGGACCAGGGATCAAACAGGTGTCCCTTGCATTGGCAGGAGGATTCTTAACCACCAAGCCACAAGGGAAGCCCCCCAAACTGAATGTTTGAAAGCTACTTTTCTAAAACTCCTGGGTATAGGCTACAACCCTTTCCTTTAGGAAGAAAATTAAAGTAGCTGTGTCCAGAGGGAGGCTAACAGTGATTATTGTCGCTTATTTCCTGTTTACTTAGTTCATGTGGTCAGGTTTTATGGGATAAAGGTGATATTGGTCAAAATTCATTAAATTAGTTAGTTCAAAGGTATATTTAAAAATTAACTCATCCTACAGAATAGTTTTCATTTAGGATTAACAGAATCTTCACCCTTCATTTTATTAAGGGACGTCAGGCATTAAATACTTTTTGGACTTAAACTGTGTAGAGTTTCCATGTTCTTATTTCAACACTTACAATCTACCATGTAAAATAGAAAACTGGTATGAATGTTTTCCTGTAGACTGTTTTTTTTCATTTCCATTTATTGTGGAGAGAATTTTTGGGTGAGTATGATTGCCAGATAAAATACTGCATAGCCAGTTAAATTTGAATTTCAGATACACAAGTAATAATTTTTAGTATAAGTATGTCCCAAATATTTCATGGGACATATTCATTCTAAAAATTATTTGTTCTTGATCTAAAATTCAAATTTAATTGGGAATCCTGCATTAAATCTGGCAACCCTATAGATTAATAAAACCTAATGGTCACTCATCTTTGAAAATTAAAAAACAACATGTTATATAAAGAAAGCAACTTCTAAAACTTTGAAGTTCATACAGATTACCTCAGTGACTTATTAGAAAGCAGATCTTGATTCTGAAGATCTGGAATAAGAGCTGAAATTCCATATTTTTAAACTCCTGCTTGGTGTTGATAATGCTTCTCCATAAGCCACCATCTGTTCAAGGTTGTGATGGACATGTATTTTGTTGTTTGTTTTTGTTGGGTTGGTTGGGTTTTTGTCCTGTCTAGCTCAACATTCAGAAAGCGAAAGATCATGGCATCCGGTCCCATCACTTCATGGGAAATAGATGGGGAAACAGTGGAAACAGTGTTAGACTTTATTTTTCTGGGCTCCAAAATTACTACAGATGGTGACTGCAGCCATGAAATTAAAAGACGCTTACTCCTTGGAAGCAAAGTTATGACCAACCTAGATAGCATATTCAAAAGCAGAGACATTACTTTGCCAACAAAGGTCCGTCTAGTCAAGGCTATGGTTTTTCCTGTGGTCATGTATGGATGTGAGAGTTGGACTATGAAGAAGGCTAAACGCCGAAGAATTGATGCTTTTGAACTGTGGTGTTGGAGAAGACTCTTGAGAGTCCCTTGGACTGCAAGGAGATCCAACCAGTCCATTCTGAAGGAGATCAGCCCTGGGATTTCTTTGGAAGGACTGATGCTAAAGCTGAAACTCCAGTACTTTGGCCACCTCATGCGGAGAGTTCACTCATTGGAAAAGACTCTGATGCTGGGAGGGATTGGGGGCAGGAGGAGAAGGGGACAACAGAGGATGAGATGTCTGGATGACATCACTGACTCGATGGACGTGAGTTTGAGTGAACTCCAGGAGTTGGTGATGGACAGGGAGGCCTGGCGTGCTGCGATTCATGGGGTCACAAAGAGTCGGACACGACTGAGCGACTGATCTGATCTGATCTGACTCACGGCCATGCAGGTGCTTCTCACTGGCTGAGGGCAGCTCATGAACCTGAATCTAGGGTGGAAGGGAGGACAGTAAAATATTTGACAACTTCTACCAGTTTACTAGTAACACAAAGAAGGAGCTTCCCTGGTGGTTCAGTGGTAAAGAATCCGCCTGTCAATGTAGGAGACATGGGTTCCATCTCTGGGTTGGGAAGAACCCCTAGAAATGGAAACAGCAACTCACTCCAGTATTCTTGCCTGGGAAATCCCATGAACAGAGGAGCTTGATGGGCTGTAGTCCATGGGATCGCAAAAGAGCTGGAAACAACTGAACAACTAACCAACAATGACACAAAGAAGCAAGGATAGCAGCCAGTTCTCTCTCTTGCAGCATTACAGTTGCCAAGTTAAGTTCCCAGGGCAGTGATGGTGGCAGAGAAAGGGGGCAGAGTCCAGCATGCTGAGCAGCATCAGTGATAGCAATCTTCTCCCTGGGGTGTTTCTGTAGTATGATTTAGGGGAGTTCTGGGCTTGGTTTTCAACCCTCATAATGATTCCATGAGTTGTGTACTTTTCTATTGAATCATTTGATTTTTGTTGCTTGAAATTAAGAACCCCGATGAAGCCAAAGCATCCACCAGAAGCTAGCTGACACAGCCCATCACCTGGCAGTACATGTATGGATGTCACCTAGGTCACCACTCAGGATGATCTCTGCTTCACAGGGTGAGGACAATTCTGAGACAGGTGTAACCTCTACTCAGTGGAAGGATGTCTGTTTTCTGGTGTGCATCTCTGTGCCTCCTCTGTCAATGAGTTTTCTGAAAAGGACCCATCTTGGCTTGATAGGACTAGATTTATACGTTAACCCTATTTAACTAGTTATATGACTTTGGGCTAATCACTGTGTCTTTGAACTCCATTTAGACTACATGTTTATTATTACATTTGTTTATGTTATATCACATTATTTGGATAAATATTTATGATAGATAAATGGATGTTTCATAAAAATTAGAATCACACATCCATAATTATTTGTCATAGTTTTTTTCTGCTATATAGTGAGTTTCTAAGAGGCCTATAGCTAATTGAACTGTTTGTTTACAATGGTAGCACAGTGCTTATACATAGTAACTGCTCAAGATAATAAGATAAACACTTATACACATCTTATACTGTTGTTGAAAGGATTAAATGGATCCATCAGACTCCTGTTCCTCCAAGTGTGGTCTCAGCATCACGTGGTTGCTGGTTAGAATTGCAGTCTTGGGCTCCATCTCAGATTTAGAATCCGCAATTTCATAAGATCCTTGAGTGATTCATTATTTTAATTTAACTATGAGAAATACTGCTGTAGACTGTACATTCAGTGAGGACAGAGATATGTGCAGCATACAGTAAGTACTCAAGTCTGAGAAACACTAATGTAGAATGTACATTCAATGAGGACAGAGATATGTGTGGCATATAGTAAGTACTCAATACTATTTCTTGTATGAGTAAATGAAAGGTGATAAATATGAAAGCATTTTGTAAATGGTTTCAAGCTCTATCACAGGATTGCCAAAGAACAAAAGTATGTTGTTTTGGCTTCACTAAAATCTTCTAGAGAAATAGTTTGAACTGACACTTTCTAATGCCAGTTTATATACTGAAGCAAGTATATTTATTTTTTGTACAGTTGAGTGACAATTCCATGAAGAAACCCAGTTTTAGATTAAAAAAATAATAGTCCCTTAACTGAAATGGACTTTATAGTGAGTTTATTAGCATGACAGCTAATTATAGAACTTCTTCTGAAGATTGACAAAGAACATTTATTGCAGTTCTATTTCCTATGAGATAACACCTTGATCAAGAGCTAGGATGCTAATGTCAGACTTTAAGAGATGGGATTGGTAGATGCTGTATAGTTAGCGTCAACTTCTAACAAAGAAAACTCATCTAGTTTCTCACTTAACATCTATATGAAATGCTTTATTCATTTAATCATTCTTAAAGTCATCAAACATTTATCAAATCTGTCACTATTTGACAGGTGCTGTGCAAGGACTTTCTGATGGATTACCAGGTACAATATTCTTAAGGAGTTCCATATCAATACAATGATGATAACTTTTTAACTACATAAGCTAACAAAAGACTTTTGTGAGTTATGAATTCATGACCGTTAAAGTCTTAAAGTGCTCCAGAAATGAAACCACATTAGTTTTATATTTAACAAATTTATTGGAAAGGGTAAAATTATTATTTTCCAGGTAACTCCAGCATATAGCCTGCTGTATGGCTAAGACATATAGAATTGTTTTTAATTAGGGTTTCTCTAAAGAATATAACAGGGATGTCCTGGTTATTTTTCATTTGCTTCTCCAGATCCATTTTCCATTTTTCATCCTATTTGCTTTGCTCTATATTGGAGGCTGACCTCTATAGATCCTACTATCTAAGCCCTCTAGCTTCTGGTTGAGTTTGGCCAATGGGAAAGAGTAGGAGAAAAAGAGGACAAGTGCTTTATTTCCCATTCCTTTGCTGGGCCACATTTGGCAGTGGCTGCATTTCTCTATTTATAGTCACAGCTTTTATCAGGCACCCTGTTCCAAACTACAGCTCTTACTAGGTTCCATTAAAAAGCTGCCTTCCCCAGCTCCTTCAGGCTTAAGTCTTCTCATTGTTACCAGTCCTTAATTGCTTTACCATTATTAGTTGATTCCCTTAACCCTTCCCACCCACTATATGCTTACCTCTGTAAACTGAACCTTTATTAAGCTCTTTTTACCCTTTGAGTGTGCCATCTTCAGTGTTAGGAGAGGAGGCAATCAATCAGCCAGTATCTAAGGTCTGCCTGCTGGGCTGGCACTGTTAAGACACATAATACATGATCCTGCTCCAGAGGCATAGCCCAGTGAAGGAGATAAAACCAACACATGTGAAGCAATTAGGAAACTCTACACATTGGTATCTGAGAGACATTTGGTTTTTTGCCACTCAGCATCAATTCACTCTTCTGATAACCACACCCTGATTTTCCTCTTCTATCTCTCTCAGCCAGTGTCTTCTAGGTGGAGTGAACTCCACTTTCAACAACATGAGTAATCATTCCTCTGGCCACATGTCCTAATCAAAGCCAATAAAATATAAGGAGATTATTGCTGGCGCTTCTGGGAAAGAGGTATGCACTCTTCCACTGAGATTGCTAACAGTAAGGATTATGCGAACTGGAGCTGCCAGGAACCACCATATGGAGCCTGAGAAAGAAGCCAACACAGAATGCAGAGCCAAGAGATGAAGCAGAATAGAATTCTAATGACATTGCTTAAGCCCTTGGATCAAGCTATGCCTTAAGCTAAATATATCACTACTTCTTTAGTTATATGAGCCAATAGCCAAAATATTGTTGTTGTTTTTTTTTTGCATAAGTCAGTTTGAGTTGTATTTTTTTATTTTGTCACCTGCAACTAAAATAGTTCTAACAATTCATAAATTGGTAGTGGGAGTGGAAATTAGTAACAGAAAGATCTTAAACTGTTGAGTCAGTTGATTCAGAGGAGGCTCCATCTATACTGGGCTGGGAATTCAAGAGCAAAGTAGTAGGTTGAACTGGCACCTGTTGTATACTAGGATTCAGAAAATGTGCCTATCAAGTATGAAACACAAAAGGACAAGATACTAGAGTATATAAACTCTTACATGCTGGCTTTTAGTTAGATCCTATGAGAAAGACTCAAGATTAAAGTTGAGCTTTATTTATCTAAAGCAGAGTGGAAATAATACTGCTTTGTTATAAATGATCATTTCTTTTTTTGGCTGTACCGCACAGCATTCAGGATCTTAGTTTCCTGACCGTAGCTTGCCAAGCTCCTCTGCCCATGGGATTCTCCAGGCAAGAATACTGGAGTGGGTTGCCATGCCCTCCTCCAGGGGATCTTCCCATCCCGGGGATCGAACGCATGTCTTCTATGTCTCCTGCATTGGTAGATGGTTCTTTACCACTACCACCACCCGTGAAGCCTTCCCAACCCCTCACTGGCAGGGGAGTCCCTAAATGATCATTTTTGCTTATAGGCTGCAATCAAATATGATGGAAACTTCAGTAATCTGGAGCCATTAAGGGTAGGAAAAGCCCCCAAAGACTGTTAATACCATTGAAAGCAAGAAATGGAAAAGATTGGAACTTGGGAGAAATCTGAACACTCCCTGGCCTCTCTCAAGCAATTCCTGCCTGCTTCAGTTCAGTTCAGTCAGTCGCTCAGTCACGTCCGACTCTTTGCGACCCCATGAATCGCAGCACGCCAGGCCTCCCTGTCCATCACCAACTCCCGGAGTTCACTCAGACTCATGTCCATCGAGTAGGTGATGCCATCCAGCCATCTCATCCTCTGTCATCCCCTTTTTCTCCTGCCCCTAATCCCTCCCAGCATCATTCTTTTCCAGTGAGTCAACTCTTCGCATGAGGTGGCCAAAATACTGGAGTTTCAGCTTTAGCATCATGCCTTCCAAAGAACACCCAGGGCTGATCTCTTTTAGAATGGACTGGTTGGATTTCTTTGCAGTCCAAAGACCTTTCAAGAGTCTTTTCCAACACCACAGTTCAAAAGCAATTCTTCGGCGCTCAGCTTTCTTCACAGTCGAACTCTCATATCCATACCATGGACCATCCATGGTATGGACCATCCATATCCATGACCACTGGAAAAACCATAGCCTTGAATAGACAGACCTTTGTTGGCAAAGTAATGTCTCTGCTTTTCAATATGCTCTCTAGGTTGGTCATAATAATTATCACTCTGTTCCTCTACCACTACCATGCCATTCCACCCTTTCATCCCCTTTCTCTCCTCCAGCCTCTTTACAAAACCAGTGGCTATTGTTTCAAATTGTTCTCAGGGAGAAACCAAAATGGGAGAGTACCAAGGCCTATTACCAAAAGATAAAAATAACCATATCAAAATCTAGATGCAAAGACTACAGTTTTAAATGATCTCTGACTTTGGAATTTTTTTCTCCCATGGAATTGGCCACATACAAATAGACTGGAAGATTACTAAGAAGGAAAGGAAACTGCATTGTGAAAGAAACCTAAGTCTAGAGAACAAAACCCAGGTTACTTACTGCTGCAAAGATAAACATAAGCCTGAGTAGCCTAACACAACAGATATTTATTTTGCAATTTTGTAGAGTGCAATATCAGTATTCCTGATTAGCGAGTGGTTTTCCACAAGGTCATTCAGTTACCCAGATTCCTTCCATCTCATGGCTCTCTTATGTATTCTTCAGGGTCTTAGAGTTCTTTCAGTGCAGCTTTAGGAGGATAAAGAGACCAGCAAAGGCTTACCTGCTTCTGAACCACATTGTTAAGTGATTCAGATCACTTCTACTCATAGTCCAATGAGACAGACATAAGACTTTACCAAGATTAACAGGGAAGCTGGGAAATGTAGTCTCTGGGTAAGAAGCTACTTCTAGCAACAACTCTACTTAACAGAACAGCATCCGAGCTATTTGATGGTGAAAGCTAGTTATCTCTACCATAGCAAGTGATTTTTCACTCCTCACTGTAGCAAGAAGCTGGATGCTAAAGAGGCATGGCCCCTAGAAGGATCATCCTCCCCATTGTCTATTACAGTTATGGCATGGGAGAACAATGGATGAGAGATTCTCCAAGAGCAGAGCATATGGCAGCCAGATGGGTTGATCAAAGAACTTTCTCTTCTCTCATGGTAGGAAGCCTTAGCTATTCCTGTCCAGCTAGATATGATATATCCTATGAATTGGAGACCGCAGTGTATTTGCCATAGCCCTTTTTCTAAATATGAGTTTTCTTTGCAAGTGTTCATTTCTTTTCTTGTTCTCACAAATTAAGTATTTTGTAGCTGATTTTATCATGTAGCCTTAGGTTGCTAGACCATGAAGAACTGTATGGCTACAAGCTGGAGAAATGATTTATCCTGCTATTTTGGACTTCAAGTTATCATCAGTAACTAGATGATCTTTAGATCATTTCTCTTTGCAGAGGAAGTGAGTATATTTGTGGTGGTAAATATTGTTGAATTGAGTAGGCATAAACATTTTAAAAGGCATATATAGAAGAGGAATAAACTGTGGAAAATTCTTAAAGAGATGGGAATACCAGACCACCTGACCCGCCTCTTGAGAAATCTGTATGCAGGTCAGGAAGCAACATTTAGAACTGAACATGGAACAATAGACTTGTTTCAGATAGGAAAAGGAGTACGTCAAGGCTGTATATTGTCACCCTACTTATTTAACTTATTTGCAGAGTACATCATGAGAAACACTGGGCTGGAGGAAGCACAAGCTGGAATCAAGATTCCTGGGAGAAATATCAATAACCTCAGATATGCAGATGACACCACCCTTATGGCAGAAAGTGAAGAGGAACTAAAAAGCCTGTTGATGAAAGTGAAAGAGGAGAGTGAAAAACGTTGGCTTAAAGCTCAACATTCAGAAAACGAAGATCATAGCAACCAGTTCCATCACTTCATGGCAAATGGATGGGGAAACAGTGGCTGACTTTATTTTTCTGGGCTCCAAAATCACTGCAGATGGTGATAGCAGCCATGATATTAAAAGATGCTTACTCCTTGGAAGGGAAGTTATGACCAACCTAGACAGCATATTAAAAAGCAAAGACATTATTTTGCCAACAAAGGTTCATCCAGTCAAGGCTATGGTTTTTCCAGTGGTCATGTAGGGATGTGAAAGTTGGACTGTGAAGAAGGCTGAGCGCCAAAGAATTGATGCGTTTGAACTGTGGTGTTGGAAAAGACACTTGAGAGTCCCTTGGACTGCAAGGAGATCCAACCAGTCCATCCTAAAGGAGATCAGTCCTGGTTGTTCATTGGAAGGACTGATGTTGAAGCTGAAACTCCAATACTTTGGCCACCTGATGTGAAGAGCTGACTCATTAGAAAAGACCCTGATGCTGGGAAAGATTGAGGGCAGGAGGAGAAGGGGATGACAGAGGATGAGATGGTTGGATGGCATCACCAACTCAGTGGACACAGGTATGGGTGTACTCTGGGACTGGGTGATGGACAGGGAGGCCTGGAATGCTGTAGTTCACGGGGTCGCAAAGAGGCGGACACAACTGAGCAACTGAAGAGGAATGCTTAGGGACATCAACAGAAGAACAGGGATAAGTTGTATGTCTGCTGTTTCCTTTACCCAGGACATACTGAGCCTTCCTCTCATAACCATACTCCCATTTTCCAAAGTGGAATCACCTTCTTGTGCTATTCATGTGTTATTAATAGGCTGAACTTCTGGTATGGGGTTCTGATTCAGACCAGGACAATCTGTGTATCTTTTTCTCTGGGCAACAATGGCTGGTTTAGGAATGGACACAATGTTCACTGGTAGTGAGGATAGTGTGAGCCTAGAGCTGCAGGCTGCTGATTTGTGAAGCTTGAGAATGAAGCCAGTGACAGAGGAAATAGCAACATTTCAGGGAGAATCCCAATCTTGATGATGTAATTTGAATTCTTCATCCAAGCCATGTTTAACAAAACCATCTTGAACTTTCAGTTACGTGAACCAATAAATATTCTTCCTTATTTAAGCCAATTTGAGTTGGACTTTGTCACTTGCAACCACAGATCCTTACTGAATTAATACCAAGTTGTCTGAGGGTAGATACACACACACACACACACACACACACACACACACACACACACACATATTGGGTTGGCCAAAAAGTCCACTTATGTTTTTCCGTAAGATCTCTTTGGCCAACCCAGAACAAAGGTATAATTGAATATGAATATACTTGAGGGGCAGATCCAACTAAAATTGAAGGGTAAGATTGAGGAGTGGTTTATAGCATAAGAGGGAACTAGACGGGGACAGAAAAAATCAGTCAGAACAGTAAATTTAATGTACTAGAAAAATACAGCCATGAAATTATTGAAGCATGAAGAGATATGCCAAAAGTAAAGATTTAGAATGATTATTCTGGCATGTGATTGATGCAGAGCTGGAAGGAAGTCAGAAATACCATCTCCAACTGTTCTTTCTGCTCTCTGCACAGTATTCACACTAGTAACTCAAACTCACCCACTGTCCTGCCTCTGCATTTCTGCACTTGCTCTTGTCTCTGCGTGGAAAATTCTTCCCCAAGACTTTTGCTTGGCTTTCTCCCTCGTTTCATTCAGGGCACTATTTAAACATGACTTCATCAAAGAGGTCCTTCTAGATCAACTTCGCTAAAATATAAACTCACTACTTCCACCTGCATCCTTCTCAGTCCTTTGTCTTCACAGCACTGATCGCTACATGACATTATACTGTATATCTGTGTTTGTAAATATACTTTCTGTCTCCCCACTGGAGGAACAATAGTAAGATTCCCGGCGCAGGTACTTGTTTTATTCACTGATGTATCCTTGTTAAGTACAAAGAGTCCGCCACATAGAAAGTCCCCAGTGAAAGACTGATGATGAGCGAATGAATGAAATGCAGTAAAATGAGATAGGGGGGAAAAATCACAAGAGGGCTGCGCTACTCTCTCAAATTCCTAGAACATTCCTATCATTTCAGCCAAAAATTCTGCTTAAAGTTCACACTTTTGCTCCACCTCCGCAAGGGAAAGGGAATTAGGGAAGTTTACTACTGCTAAACCGAGGGCTTAAAATATTCTTCTTTCCCAGAGGATTCTGGTAAGAATGTTGCTTTCTCCAGAGTTACTGCGTTAAGACATATCTCCAGTCCCAGACTGGATAGGGTTCTTTCATCATCTCAGGTCCAAGAGAAACACGAAGTGGTGGTGGTGGCTGAAAGTTTCCAAAATAGTTTCTCTTCCCAGGGATCAGCAACCAGGTGAATTTCAGAACGATGATCTCCTTGGAGAGGGCGGGAGTCCCATGCCAGGCGGAAAAGCGGACGGGGCGGGGAGGGGGGGCGGGACGAGCAATCTTCATGATGCTTCGTTACCACTCAGCTTTCTGGCGCGGCCTGCACACAACCAGGAACGCCGACACTTCAAGGCAAAGTGGTGCTTTCAGCAACTTTCCCTCCCCGGCGGCTTCTACCCACCCGCCCCTCCCACCTCAGGCTCAGCCTCAGCCTCTGATTTCCGCTGATCCCGGCTGGAGGGAGCCCGGAATCCAATTTCTTTTCCCGAGGGAGCGCAATCCACCGGTCCGATGGCGAAGAGGGGGCGGGGGTCGAGGGGCCTTGGAGGCCGCCCCTCCCCCGCCGCGCGGGCCTCTGGGCCCCGGCAGCCCCGGGCGGGGCAAGCAGAACCTTGGAGGGGCGCGCGGCAGCGCCGCCGGGACTATTTGTCCTTCCGCGCGGGGCGCTGCGGCCCGGCGCCGACGTCGACCCCGACCCGGCTGAGTGGCAGGAGATTAGCCAAAGGTTTCCCCCGACGCGCTCCCCCGGCCAATCGGCGCCGCGCGGGCGGTGCTCGGGGGCCGCGCACACGCACATTCCAGAATCCACGCCTCACACGAACACTCTCTCCCCCGCGCCCGCTCTCCTGCCCGCCCCGCCGTCCCGGTCGCACGCGTGCGGCTTCTGGGGCCTCTTCAAGTCTGGGCCCGGACTCTGCTTTCTGGGCCCCTCAGTACAGTTCTCCAAAGTGAAAGTGAAATGAGGAAGGACGGCCTATGGGCTGTAGGAGAAGCGTAATTAGCATCTGTGTCAAGGTTCAAGCTAAGCCTTCACCACCCTCAGGCTCGCTTAACAGACTTTGAGTGACGCTACAGAAACAATGGCACCCCACTCCAGTACTCTTGCCTGGAAAATCCCATGGACGGAGGAGCCTGGTGGGCTGCTATCCATGGGGTCGCTAAGAGTCGGACACGACTGAGCCACTTCACTTTCACTTTTCACTTTCATGCATTGGAGAAGGAAATGGCAACCCACTCCAGTGTTCTTGCCTGGAGAACCCCAGCGACCGGGGAGCCTGGTGGGCTGCCGTCTATGGGGTCGCACAGAGTCGGACACGACTGAAGCGACTTAGCAGCAGCAGCACAGAGACTGTGGTTGAGGAGGAAGAAAGAGGACAGCCCTCTTGATGCTTTAGAGATTGGGTGGAGAACTCTTCCCATATCCTTGAGTATTCTCTACTCAGAGAACGTTCTCATTGGGTTTCTCATTGATTCTTAGTTGTGGTCAGAACACTTGATATATCCTCTCTCCCTCCAGGGGGCTGAGGGGGGAACAACATCTCCTGCTCACAATTGTCATACCAATGAGGCCACAACTGACATACACGCTGGAAGGAGACGGTGCTGTGTGGTGCCTTGTTTTCTCTTTTGAATTACATCCTCCTGAGACGGCGGCTGACCCTAGGCCCATGGCGTTCATGGATGTGATTGACATGCGTGATTAGCGGACTAGTGAGAGAGAACCAGGGAAATTACTGTCAAAACAATTACATACAGGACATCAGAACAATGACTTGAGAGCCTCCAGGGACTTAGAGACCATCCTAACGCTGCCACAATGCCCTCTGGGACCGTAGCCAAGTCACATCATCTCTTTGTGTCTTTTTTCTTCCTGGTAAGTTAAAACTATTGTTACTGCTCCCAGTCTCAAAGTTTAAAAATAAACTTGGATAAGGAGGTGAAAACATTGAAGGTTTTGTTTTGGAGGGGGAAGGTAGTGGTCCTGGTTGAACGACCACTCTGGACCGAAGAGTCTGTATAAGGAAACCATTTGATCTTAAGCCAACCACCTGGTCATTTAAGTTAAATTTAATTACACATATATTGACACTAACTCTAGATGTGGAGTTCTAAGCTTGGTGCTGTGTGGTCTTCATAAGAGTTATGTACATTTATTGAAAAATAAAAAACAACCCAAACCATGTATAACTGGATCTATGCAGTTCAAACCTGTGTTGTTCAAGAGTCTATGCTAAATCCTGCGTTCCAGATCTTATTCCGTGCCTGTGCCAGTTCCCATCATTAATCTTGACCATTTTTATTTTGTAATTTCTGCTCAAGAGCCACAAAACATTGTTAGAGATTGGTACAGAATGGTGCTGTGTTTGGAGCTCCCCACTTGAGCCTAAGCTGTGGCTTGGGGTTCAGACATGTCTGGATATATCTGTGGAACTATGGGGAAGTCACCGGAAGCCTGTTTACTGGAGTGAATGAAGAGCTTCCTGAGACAGAACATGTCCTCAGGGAAAGAGTCAAACCCAGTAAGCTTGAGCCAAAAACAGAGACTAAGTCTTGAGAAGAGAGAGGTCCCTTTGCATCCAATCCTGTGTCTCCTGGCCCTTGTCTGAGTCCAGTAAGAGTGGGGAAGGGTGAAAAAGATGGAGTCTATAGGTAAAAGCTAAAGTATCTTTCAAATTTTTCAAGTCCTACATTTCTCATTCATAATGCACACTCTCACCTTTACTAGAAAAGTCGGATCAGATCAGTCGCTCAGTCGTGTCCGACTCTTTGCGACCCCATGAATTGCAGCACGCCAGGCCTCCCTGTCCATCACCAACTCCTGGAGTTCACTCAGACTCACTTCCATTGAGTCAGTGATGCCATCCAGCCATCTCATCCTCTGTCATCCCCTTCTCCTCCTGCCCCCAATCCCTCCCAGCATCAGAGTCTTTTCCAATGAGTCAACTCTCCGCATGAGGTGGCCAAAGTACTGGAGTTTCAGCTTTAGCATCAGTCCTTCCAAAGAAATCCCAGGGCTGATCTCCTTCAGAATGGACTGGTTGGATCTCCTTGCAGTCCAAGGGACTCTCAAGAGTCTTCTCCAACACCACAGTTCAAAAGCATCAATTCTTCAGCGCTCAGCTTTCTTCACAGTCCAACTCTCACATCCATACATGACCACAGGAAAAACCATAGCCTTGACTAGATGGACCTTTGTTGGCAAAGTAATGTCTCTGCTTTTGAATATGCTATCTAGGTTGGTCATCGCTTTCCTTCCAAGGAGTAAGCGTCTTTTAATTTCATGGCTGCAGTCACCATCTGTAGTGATTTTAGAGCCCAGAAAAATAAAGTCTGACACTGTTTCCACTGTTTATCCATCTATTTGCCATGAAGTGATGGGACCAGATGCCATGATCTTCGTTTTCTGAATGTTGAGCTTTAAGCCAACGTTTTCACTCTCCTCTTTCACTTTCATCAACAGGCTTTTTAGTTCCTCTTCACTTTCTGCCATAAGGGTGGTGTCATCTGCATATCTGAGGTTAGTGATATTTCTCCCGGCAATCTTGATTCCAGCTTGTGCTTCTTCCAGTCCAGTGTTTCTCATGATGTACTCTGCATATAAGTTAAATAAACAGGGTGACAATATACAGCCTTGACGTACTCCTTTTCTTATTTGAAACCAGTCTGTTGTTCCATGTCCAGTTCTAACTGTTGCTTCCTGACTTGCGTACAAATTTCTCAAGAGGCAGATCAGGTGGTCTGGTATTCCCATCTCTTTCAGAATTTTCCACAGTTTATTGTGATCCACACAGTCAAAGGCTTTGGCATAGTCAATAAAGCAGAAATAGATTTTTTTCTGGAACGTCAAGGTATCAACAAAAGTGCAAGCATAGAAAACCAGGCTAGAGGTGACTTTTGAAAAATAAGGAATTTATTATCCTATGAAATAACAAGATTCATTTATTTGTTAATTGAGTAACTCAAGTATGTCACCAGGCTTCCCTCACAGCTAGTTGGTAAAGAATCCGCCTGCAATGCAGGAGACCCTGGTTCGATTCCTGGGCCGGGAAGATCCACTGGAGACGGGATAGGCTACTCACTCCAGTATTCTTGGGCTTTTCTTGTGACTCAACTGGTAAAGAATCTACCTGCAGTGAGGGAGACCTGGGTTGGATCTCTGAGTTGGGGAGATCCCCTGGAGAAGGGACAGGCTAACCCACTTCAGTATTCTGACCTAGAGAATTCCATGGACTGTATAGTCCATGGGGTCACAAAGAGTCAGACACAACTGAGGGATTTTCACTTTCAGGTATGTCACTGAGGACCCATGTAGATTTCTTTCTAGTCTGGCGTCTTCAGACAATGGTAGTTTCTCCTGCCATCTCCCTTCAAGGCACCATCATAGCTTTAGCATTTCTTGGCTTCAGATGCAGTCAAGGGCATCCAACAAACAGGGATGTTGTCTCCCACTTCTTTCCAACCTGTCTCTTTCATGGTAAAGTAAGGTTAACTCTTTCTAGAGTCCTGTAGTAGAACTGAGTCCCACTGCACAGAGTTAAGTCAAACACGCATTGTAAACTAATTATTTGTGGAAAGAATGATGCTGAACATAATCCACCCCACATGCCTGCATGAGAAATTACCTTCCATGAGCAGGAGGGTATAATCATCATCAAATTTTGTCAAAAAAAAAAAATTGAGAAAATTGGTTGTGGCTTAGATCTCAAAAGTTTCTTTCATTTTTCTTTTTCTCTACTTCAAAATATTTGTGTATCTACTCTATCTACTCTCCTTTATGACTTCTAAATTTTTAAATCTTCCTTCATATTCTATCCTTGTTAGTGCAACGAAGAGGTAACCCACCTCCATTTCAGGACTTGGCCCTCTGTCTGACTACCTGTCTTAAGAACTTGCTCTTGTCCTGGCCCCTCGCAGTGGTCCCTAAACCACAAGCTGTCTCTTGTAGGCTGTTGCACCTAGCACTCCACTAATGGGAATTAGAGGAGATCTGAAGCCCCTTCTGTTGTCTTCAGAGAATCCAGATTCAAAGATGCAAGAACTTGTCTAAATCCTATCAGGTGAGGATGGAGAGGTAAGGAGCATGGGCAAGCTTTTTCTTTCCTAGCAGGATCCTGTACCCAGAACTTTTCTGTCTGGCTCAGCAGTGGGTGAGTGCCACATGGCATCCTCAGCTATTTGATTTTAGACTGCTTCCATTTCAGCCTTTCCCTCCCCATGAGTACCGATCTCCTAGAGACTGGGTCCCACTCTATTTTTCCAAGCCACAACCTGCAGGAATTCTGATAATAGTTCAAACTTAAAACTTGTTCTATTTCTTTTCTGTACTCAAATTCATTCATTTTTTTTCATTGAACAAATATTCAGTGTTGATTTTCTTGCAAGTATTGTGTTATGTGCTGGGGAAACACTCGTGAATAGTCAGAGTTACCTGCCTTCAATGGGTTTACATTTTGTTGGGGGAACTTTGTTTCTCCAACAAGGCTTGGCATGAAATTCCACATTATCTAGCAGGAACCAGAATGGAAGTAAAACTTAAAAACAAGGCTGAGTCATTAACTCTGCTGCACAACCCATGTTTTAATCCTTCACAAACAGCTACCATTAGTACTCTAAATTATCTTGTTTAATTATTTTGATCTTTACACAGCTCATAACATATCTTTTCACAGAGGCCATTGTTTCAGACAATTACAGTTTCCAACAGTAATAACACCATGTAGGGCAAGGCACTTGTGGTACAGTAGGCTTTATTAATAACATACCTTGTCGGCTGAACAGGCCAGGCTATAGATGGATAATTACAGCAAAAATGGAGGCTGTATCTGATACAAGTTTATGTCTCATCAGAATTGTTATACCCTATCTCTGCTCCTAGTCAGGAACCTGCCAGATCTTATTCAGCAGAATGGTTTGTAGATGCATTGTGAGAGACAGAAATATTTACTGTTACCTGCCTTTCTTTGGCTACGCTTGCCTGAGGTTGTATAGTAAAATAAAAAAATTTTTTAATGCTTTCAAAATTCACTCAGGTTTGTTATTCCCACTTTATTTATAGTAAAAAAAATAGGTTCTCTAAAAAAGTGCTACATTATATTGAAAGTAAACCTGTTTATATATTTTCTACTAAGAGCACTTCTGTTTCAGATGGTGTCATGGGCCCTCAGTGTCTAATTTATCTTGACAGTGTCTGAAATGGAAGTCAACTGATTCAGATGGCAGGGCCTGAAATATGAGTCAGAGAAGTGAAATGAGAGCATTTAAATGAAATATGAACTCCAGTCAATCTGAATGAATTCCCATAGCACCTCAAGTCCAGGAAAAAACCTGTAAGGGTTTTAATCCTCACTCGACTCATGACAAAGTGCGTGACCCTAAGTGAGGCAGTTAATTAATTTCTGTGTCTTGGTGTCCCCATTTTTACAACAGGGTTAATCAGACTTGTAGTGCTTCTGCACTTGGAGTTCAGAAGAAAAGAGAATTATCCTCTTTCTGAAATATAGCTGATAATTATCAGTTATCAACAGGAATATACTGAGCCCTGTATCAACACATCATTATGCAGCCAGAGTCTAGCAAGTACATTACACATAAATGATAAAGAAATCTTTGTTGTATGAATGAATGAGAAAATGAACCAGTGATCCATGACCTGCTGCATGCCAGGTCCCTTGCTATAAAGACTCAAGATACATCCCTGCCTTTAAGGAACTAACCTTCTAGTGAAATGACATACACAGATTAAAATGTACTTAACAATTCAGGTATGAAATACCAAGTGAATGTTATAACCCATTATCTTCAACCTAGAATTTCCAGATTCTTAGCTTCATTATGAATTCTTCCCTAAGGCTGACTTGCTTGAGAATGTGCCTAGATATATCACATAAAAATATTAGAGGATGTTTAATAAAAGACTTTGAAATATAGCAATATGTTTCATTAGGATAATATTCTGTAAGAAAGTAGAATTGAAATATAAGTTCAAGGGGAGAAAGACATAAAACTGTTTAAAAAACTTGTTTATATTGCTTTTTGTATTTTTATTGAGGTATAACATCCATATAGTAACATACACAGTGGGTGCATGCTAAGTCGCTTCAGTCATGTCCGACTCTCTATGACCCCATGGACTGTAGCCCTCCAGGCTTCTCTGTCCATGGGATTCTCCAGGCAGGAATATTGGAGTGGGTTGCCATGCCCTCCTCTAGGGGATCTACCCAACCCAGGGATTGAACCTGCAGTTCTTACATCTCTGCATTGGCAGGCAGGTTCCTTGCCACTAGTGCCACCTGGGAAGCCCAACATACACAGACTACCACCTAAATAAAAATATACTTGATGCCCTTCCCATCATCACCCTCCCCAGAGTTAACCATTATTCTGACTTCATATTCTGAGAAGTAGCATAGCTTGTTCTTGGAAGTTATGTAAGTGGAATTACATGATATGTTCTCTTTTGTTCCAGGCTTCTTTGGTTCAACAGTATATCTGTATGATGCATCCATTGTTGCATACATCAGAGTTCATTCTTTTTAATTATTGCAAAACGACTATTCCCAAAGTGTGATCTGAGAATTCCTAGAAGGGTTATCTGAGAGTATTCAGGGGAGTCTATGAGTCAAAATTGTTTTCATAACAATTTAGCATTTTATTTATTTGCCTTTTTCAGTACGTTGATATTTTTGTTGATGGTGAAAAAGCAATGATGGTTACAACTTCTGGTACCTTGGCATGACTGTTTTTCCTTAGAGTTGTATCTTTATGTTTCTTTAAGTATCTTTGCCAAATCCAAGGACACAAATATTTTCCATGATATTCTTTTCTGTAAGTTTTATGGTTTTAGGTTTTGCATATAGCACTGTGATCCATTTTGAGTTAGTTTTGGCATATGGTGTGACTTCAGGGTTGATAGGCCTCTTGCTTTTTAAAAAAAATATAGATACCCAATATCCAGTTGTTATAATACTACTTATTGGAAAGTATTCGTTCTCCCTTTTCCACTGAATTAACTTGGCACTTCTGTCAAAATACTTCTCTCTATACACACATATGCACACACACGTCCTCTGTTTTTGACTTTGCATTCAGTGTCATTCATTGATCTATATGTGTATCCTTTTACCAGTACTACAGTTTGGGGAGAATTGTTACATTAACGATGATGAATCCTTTTCATCTATGAATGCTGTAGCGCTCTCTTTTATTTAGATATACTTTAATTTCTTTTAACAATGTTTTGCAGTTTCCAATATAAAGATATTTTGTTAGACTTATTCATAATTTTTTGGTGCTATGTAAGTGGAATGGCCTTTAAAATTTCATTTTCCAAGTTTGCTGTTAGTATATAAAGATATATCTTTAATGTTTGCTTTTAGCAGATTCTTTTATATGAACCTGTATCCTGCGACCTTGCTAAATTTACTTAGGGGTTCTAGTTACTGTTTTCTATTAATAGATTACCTGTGATTTTTTAACATTAATAATTATTTGCAAATAGAGAAAATTTACTTCTTTTTTTCATCTTAACACAATTGATTTCCCTTTCTTTCCTTCTTACAATGACTGGGACCTCTAGTACAATGTTGAATAGAATTAGTTATAATGGTATATTTGCCTTGTTTCCATTGTAAAGGAAACAATCCTATCTTTCACCATTAGTTATGCTATAGATGCCATATATTCATCTGGGGAAGTTCCGTGCTATTTTTGGTTTGCTGGAAGTTTATGTTAGGAATAAATGTTGAATTTTGTCAAATGCTTTTTCTGTATCTATTGAAATAATCAAATAGGTTTCCTCCTTTTGTCTGTTACTGTAGTGAATGAACAATTGACTTCAAAATCGTAAACTAATCTTGCATTACTGGGATCAATCCTACTTAGTCTTAAAGCTTTATTCTTTTTTCTTTAATTTTTGTTTTATTTTTAATTAGACAACAAGTATTCCACAATATTGTGATGGCCTCTGCCATACACCAACATGAACTGACCCCAGGCACACATATATTCCCCTCTGACTGAACCTTCCCCTCACTTCCTTCCCCATCCCATCCTTCTCAGTTCAGTTCAGTTCAGTTCAGTCACTCAGTCGTGTCCGAGTCTTTGCGACCCAATGAACTGCAGCACGCCAGGCCTCCCTGTCCATCACCAACTCCTAGAGATCACTCAAACTCATGTCCATCAAGCCAGTGATGCCATCCAGCCATCTCATCCTCTGTCATCCCCTTCTCCTCCTGCCCTCAATCCCTCCCAGCATCAGAGTATTTTCCAATGAGTCAACTCTCCGCATGAGGAGGCCAAAGTACTGGAGTTTCAGCTTTAGCATCAGTCCTTCCAATGAACACCCAGGACTGATCTCCTTTAGGATGGACTGGATGGATCTCCCTGCAGTCCAAGGGACTCTCAAGAGTCTTCTCCAACACCACAGTTCAAAAGCATCAATTCTTCAGCGCTCAGCTTTCTTCACAGTCCAACTCTCACATCCATACATGACCGCAGGAAAAACCATAGCCTTGACTAGATGGACCTTTGTTGGCAAAGTAATGTCTCTGCTTTTCAATATGCTATCTAGGTTGGTCATAACTTTCCTTCCAAGGAGTAAGTGTCTTTTAATTTCACGGCTGCAGTCACCATCTACAGTGATTTTGGAGCCCCAAAAAATAAAGCCTGACTGTTTCCACTGTTTCCCCATCTTTTTGCCATGAAGTGATGGGACCAGATGCCATGATCTTCGTTTTCTGAATGTTGAGCTTTAAGCCAACGTTTTCACTCTCCTCTTTCACTTTCATCAAGAGGCTTTTTAGTTCCTCTTCACTTTCTGCCATAAGGGTGGTGTCATCTGCATATCTGAGGTTATTGATGTTTCTCCCGGCAATCTTGATTCCAGCTTGTGCTTCTTTCAGCCCAGCGTTTCTCATGATGTTCTCTCCATATAAGTTACATAAGCAGGGTGACAATATACTGCCTTGAGGTACTCCTTTTCCTATTTGGAACCAGTCTGTTGTTCCATGTCCAGTTCTAGCTGTTGCTTCCTGACCTGCATACAGGTTTCTCAAGAGGCAGGTCAGGTGGTCTGGGATTTCCATCTCTTTCAGAATTTTCCACAGTTTATTGTGATCCACATAGTCAAAGGCTTTGGCGTAGTTAATAAAGCAGAAATAGATGTTTTTCTGGAACTCTCTTGCTTTTTTGATGAAACTAAGCCATGCCGTGTGGGGCCACCCAAGATGGGTGGGTCATGGTGGAGAGGTCTGACAGAATGTGGTCCACTGGAGAAGGGAATGGCAAACCACTTCAGTATTCTTGCCTTGAGAACCCATCCTTCTAGGCTGTCACAAAGAACTGGCTTTAGGTTCCCTATATCACATAGCAAATTCCCTGGGCCATCTATTTTACACTAGTGGAGGTGATGGAATTCCAGTTGAGCTATTTCAAATCCTGAAAGATGATGCTGCGAAAGTGCTGTACTCAATATGCCAGCAAATTTGGAAAATTCAGCAGTGGCCACAGGACTGGAAAAGGTCAGTTTTCACTCCAATCCCAAAGAAAGGCAATGCCAAAGAATGCTCAAACTACTGCACAATTGCACCCATCTCACATGCGATTAAAGTAATGCTCAAAATTCTCCCAGCCAGTCTTCAGCAATACATGAACTGTGAACTTCCAGATGTTCAAGCTGCTTTTAGAAAAGGCAGAGGAACCAGAGATCAAATTGCCAACATCTGCTGGAGAAGGCAATGGCCACCCACTCCAGTACTCTTGCCTGGAAAATCCCATGGACAGAGGAGCCTGGTGGGCTGCAGTCCATGGGGTTGCAGAGTCGGACACGACTGAGCGACTTCACTTTCACTTTTCCCTTTCATGCATTAGAGAAGGAAATGGCAACCCACTCCAGTGTTCTTGCCTGGAGAATCTCAGGGACGGGGGACCCTGGTTGGCTGCTGTCTGTGGGGTCTCACAGAGTCGGACACGATTGAAGTGACTTAGCAGCAGCAGCTGGATCATGGAAAAGGCAAGAGAGTTCCAGAAAAACATCTATTTCTGCTTTATTGACTATGCCAAAGCCTTTGACTATGTGGATCACAATAAACTGTGGAAAATTCTGAAAGAGATGGAAATCCCAGACCACCTGACCTGCCTCTTGAGAAACCTGTATGCAGGTCAGGAAGCAACAGCTAGAACTGGACATGGAACAACAGACTGGTTCCAAATAGGAAAAGGAGTACCTCAAGGCAGTATATTGTCACCCTGCTTATGTAACTTATATGGAGAGAACATCATGAGAAACGCTGGGCTGAAAGAAGCACAAGCTGGAATCAAGATTGCCGGGAGAAACATCAATAACCTCAGATATGCAGATGACACCACCCTTATGGCAGAAAGTGAAGAGGAACTAAAAAGCCTCTTGATGAAAGTGAAAGAGGAGAGTGAAAACGTTGGCTTAAAGCTCAACATTCAGAAAACGAAGATCATGGCATCTGGTCCCATCACTTCATGGCAAATAGATGGAGAAACAGTGGAAACAGTGGTAGACTTTATTTTTTGGGGCTCCAAAATCACTGTAGATGGTGACTGCAGCCCTGAACTTAAAAGACACTTACTCCTTGGAAGGAAAGTTATGACCAACCTAGATAGCATATTCAAAGCAGAGACATTACTTTGCCAACAAAGATCCATCTAGTCAAGGCTATGGTTTTCCAGTGGTCATGTATGGATGTGAGAGTTGGACTGTGAAGAAAGCTAGTGCCGAAGAATTGATGCTTTTGAACTGTGGTGTTGGAGAAGACTCTTGAGAATCTCTTGGACTGCAAGGAGATCCAACCAGTCCATTCTAAAAGAGATCAGTCCTGAGCGTCCTTTGGAAAGAATGATGCTAAAGCTGAAACTCCAGTACTTTGGCCACCTCATGCGGAGAGTTGACTCATTGGAAAAGACCCTGATGCTGGGAGGGATTGGGGGCAGGAGGAAAAGGGGATGACAGAGGATGAGATGGCTGGATGGCATCACCTACTCGATGGACGTGCGTTTGAGTGATCTCCGGGAGTTGGTGATGGACAGAGAGGCCTGGTGTGCTGCAATTCATGGGGTCGCAAAGAGTCGGACAGGAGTAAGCGACTGAACTGAAATGAACTGAACGTATATTTTTCAATGCTATTCTCGCAAATCATCCCCCACCTCCTTCCCCACTGTGTCCAAAAGTCTGTTCTTTATGTATGCGTGTAGGATCGTCAGTACCATCTTTCTAGATTCCATGTATATGTGTTTATTTATGATATTTGTATTTCTCTTTCTGACTTACTTCACTGTGTGTAATAGACTCTAGGTTCATCCACCTCATCAGAACTGACTCAAATGCATTCCTTTTTATGGCTGAATATATTCCATTGTGTACATGTACCACAGCTTCTTTATCCATTCAGCTGTCCATGGAGATCTAGGTTACTTCCTTGTTCTAGCTGTTGTTAAAAAGTGCTGCAGTGAACATTGACATACATGTGTCTTTCTCAATTATGGTTTCCTCAGGATATTTGCCCAGTAGTGGGATTGCTGGGTCATATGATAGTTTTATTCCTAGCGTTTTAAGGAATCTCCATACTGGCTGTGTGAACCACTATGTTCTCCATAGTGGCTGCATCAGTCTGTACTCCCACCACCAGTACAAGAGAGTTTCCTTTTCTCCACTCCCTCTTCAGCATTACTGTTTGTAGACTTTTTGATAGTGGCCATTGTGACTGGTGTGAGATGATACCTCATTGTAGTTTTGATTTGCATTTCTCTAATAATGAGTGACGTTAAACATCTTTTCATGTGTTTATTAGCCGTCTGTATGTTTTCTTTGGAGAAATGTCTGTTTAGGTCTTCTACGCACTTTTTGATTGGATTGTTTTCTGGTATTGAGCTGCTTGTATATTTTGAAAGTAAATCCTTTGTCAGTTGTTTCATTTGCTATTATTTTCTCCCATTCTGAGGGTTTTCTTTTCCCCTTGCTTATAGTTTCCTTTGTTGTAGAAAGCTTTCAAACTTAATGAGGTCCCTTTTGTTTATTTTTGTTTTTATTTCCATTACTCTAGGAGGTGGGTCATAAAGGATCTTGCTGTGATTTATGTCAAAGAGTGTCTGCCTGTGTTTTCCTCCAGGATTTTTAGTTTCTGGTCTTACATTTAGAACACTGTGTTATAATTTGAAGCTTTATTCTTTTTATATACTATTGACTTGACTTGTTAGTGTTTTCTTAAGAATTTTGCTTTTATATCCATGAAAGATTTTAGTCTGCAGTTTTTTATACCATCTTTGTCAGGTTTTGATATTATGCTTATGTTGGTGTATTTGTTTGCTAAGACCACCATAACAAAAAACCACAGACTGGGTATCTTAAACAACAGAAATTTCTTTTCTCAGAGTTCTGAAGGCTGGAAGTCCAAGATCAAGTGGTGAGCAGGTTTAATTTCTCCTGAGGCCTCTCTCCTTGGCTTGCAGATGGCTGCCTTCACATTGTGTCCTCAGATGGTCTTTTCTCTGTGCAGATCCTTGCCCTCTTCTTTTAGGGACAACAGTCATATTAAATGAGAGCCTTACACTAACAGTATCACTTTAACTTAATCACCTCTATAAAGCCCTTGTTTCCAAATATGGTTATATTCTGAGGTACTGAGGGTTGGGACTGCAACATATTAATTTTCTAGGGGACACAACTACACCCATAATACTTGGCCTCATAAAATGAGATGAATAATATTCTCTCCTCTCTTTTCTGAAAAACATTTTTATATTAATAACTTTGGTGTTTTCATCATTGAAATTATCTGGCCTTGGAGTTTTCTTTGAGGGAAGGCTTTTTGTAATCAATTTAGTGTGTTTATTAGAGGTGGACCTATTAGATTTTCTACCTTTCTTTGTGTATATTTTGATAGAGTGTATTTTAAGAAACTTGTCTTATTTATCTGTGCTGCTGAATTTGTTGGTATAATGGCGTTCATAGCGTTCTCTTTTTACTTTTTTAATGTCTGTAGAATCTATGTGACAGCCTCTTGGTTTTAAACTCTTGCTTAAAGGGCTTAAATAGGCGTGTCCCAGTCATGCCTATTTTAAAGAACTTTAGAAGAAAGAGTAAAAATTTCACATGATTATTCTGGATGCTTGGCTTTTCTGTATATAATTTAGAGTTTGTTTGTCATTTTCTACAAAAAGGTTGGGATTTTGATTGAGAGTGCATTACATATATATACTTGTTTGGGAAAATTGCCATCTTAACAATATTAAATCTTTAGCTCTATCAATATGGTTTTCTTTCTGTTTATTTACATTTAAAAATTTTTCTCTCATGAGTATATTGCAGTTTTCAGGATACAAATCTTGCACAAATTTTGTTGGATTTCTTTTTAAGTATTTTATGTTTTTGAAAATGATATTGTCATTTATATTTCAACTTTCAATTGTTAGCTGCATATATTTTTATATATTAGCATGATATCCTGTGAACCTACTAAACTCACTTATTAATTCTATGAGGTTTTTTGTAGATATTTTGAAAATTTTTAGTGAATATAATCGTCATCCATGAATAAAAACAGTTTTTTCTTTCCTATCCAGTTCATATGCTTTTTTTTTCTCTCTTATTGCACTGGCTAGATTCTTGAGTACAGTATTGAGTAGAAGCAATGAAAGCAGATATCCTTGCTTTGTTTTCAGTCTTTGGAGGGAAAATGTTTACTCTTTTATCATTAATTATGATATTAGATGGAGAAGGCAATGGCACCCCACTCCAGTACTCCTGCCTGGAAAATCCCATGAACGGAGGAGCCTTGTAGCCTGCAGTCCATGGGGTCGCTGAGGGTCGGACACGACTGAGCGACTTCACTTTCACTTTTCACTTTTCATGCATTGGAGAAGGAAATGGCAACCCACTCCAGTGTTCTTGCCTGGAGAATCCCAGGGACAGGGGAGCCTGGTGGGCTGCCATCTATGGGGTCACACAGAGTCAGACACAATTGAATTGACTTAGCAGCAGAAGCAGCATGATATTACAAATAAGTATTTACTAGTCTTTTATCAGGTTGAGTAACTTCCCCGGTGGCTCATATGGCAAAGCATCTGCCTATAATGCGGGAGACCTGGGATTGATCCCTGGGTTGGGAAGATCCTCTGGAGAAGGAAATGGCAACCCACTCCAGTACTCTTGCCTGGAAAATCCCATGGACGGAGGAGTGTGGTAGGCTACAGTCCATGCGGTCACAAAGAGTCAGACTCAACTGAGTGACTTCACTTCACTTTATCAGGTTGAAGAAATTCCTTTTTGCTCCTAGGTTGCTGAAATTAATACATGTCTTAACTTTGCAATTAAATGGGAAGTACACATAAACCACTTCTGCATATTTATGTATGATGATTGTCTCAAGAGAAAGCACTTACGCAGTTGAAGTAGTTGTTTTTTCATAGAACCCCATTTTTACTTAAAAGGACCAAGAACTAGGATTACTCAGATATTTAGTAGGTATTTTGTAAAAAAAAAAAAAATTGTTTTGAGTCTGCCACTGCAAGACTATATTTGTTGACATTGATAAAATTTGCATTTTCAAACAAAAATTAGAATTTTGGAGTGTTTATATTCACTTAACATCTTCTTGGTACTTCATGACTTTTCTCTTGAGACTGGTGGTGATATTAACAAATGTGACTTTTCTGCTATAGTGAAGTATGTCAATATTTGAAATATATATATATATTTAATGTTTGGAATATTTTGACCAGTGTTTTAAGAAACTACCATTTATCAAGTTTTGATATAGTATTAAAGAAGACTGTTTACAATTTTCTGAAAAGACTATTAGAATAATCCTTTTCTTCTCCATTATATATCTTTTTGATGCTAAAATTTTCTTCATATACTTCAGCCTAAAGCAACATATTGTAGCTGATTGAAAACAGAAACAGATATTAGAATCCAGCTGTCATCTATTAAGCCAATCTTTAAAGAGATTTGCAAAATCTAAAATAATGCTACTTCTTACTAATATGTTTGTTTAGAAAATATAGTCATCATGAAAATATGTACATTAACATGTAATGGATTTATTATTGTTACTTTTTAATTGTGGTTAAAATCTAACAAAACATAAAATTTACCATTTTAACCATTTTTAGGTTAAGTGACCTTAAGTACCGAGAAAGTGATGGCACCCCACTCCAGTACTCTTGCCTGGAAAATCCCATGGATGGAGGAGCCTGGAAGGCTGCAGTCCATGGGGTTGCGAAGAGTCGGACACAACTGAGCGAGTTCACTTTCACTTTTCACTTTCATGCATTGGAGAAGGAAATGGCAACCCACTCCAGTGTTCTTGCCTGGAGAATCCCAGGGACGGGGGAGCCTGGTGGGCTGCCATCTATGGGGTCACACAGAGTTGGACACGACTGAAGCGACTTAGCAGCAGCAGCAGCAGACCTTAAGTACATTCACACTGTTGTGCAGCCATCCCCACCATTCTTTTCCAGAACTTTAAAAAAATCTTCCCAAACTAAAACTCTTTGATATTAAATAAGAACTCTCCATTTGCCTCTTCCCACTGCCTATGACAATAGCCATTTTATTTTCTGTCTTTCTGAATTTGACTACTCTAAATACCTTCTGTATCAAACAATATTTTTCCTTTTGTGTCTGGATTGTCTCACTAGCCTAATGTTTTCAGGATTTATCCATGTTACTGTTATTTTAATAATAAATTAATACAAAATTTAAAGATCTCTCAGTGTTAATTTTTAATATGACAAATATTGATAGAAACACCCAAATAGACTAAAACAATTGTGTTCTCAATTAAGTTTTAAGACCATAAAGGGGTCCTGAGACCAAAAAGTTTGAGAATACACTGGGTTCTTATATAATAACCAGTTATATAACCCAGTGTATATATGTTTGTATGTACCATTATTTAGCCATTTTACTGCTGAGGAATAGTTCGTTTTTCTCCAGCTTTTGATTATTATTGATAAAGTTATGAATATTCTTGTACATACACTGTGGAGAAGCTGTACACTACTTTCTCTCTGATGTCTAGAAGTGGTATGGCTGAATCTTTGTGCCTTTTTTAAATGGACAGTGGTAGATATAAAATCTCTATTCTATTTAGGTCCCACTGGATACATTTCCAGAATATTGTGTAATAGACTTATTTTAAATGCTAATATTTACAATATGTAGGATGTTTATCTTCTGCATTTAAACTTACAACAGATTTTAAATATCAACTTAAACATGTGTGAGGGCATATGTCATTTAAATACATTATTTTAGGAGGTAAATGAGCAAAGTGTTTTGAAGACTACTAGACAGTTTACCCTTTAGGATTTCAGAAGAAGAGCAAGATGATTGCAGGTTGGGAGGTCTCTCTCTCTCTCTTTTCTCTCTCCCTTTGCTTTCTTCCTCCTTAATTTTCCTGTTATCTGACAAACATTTACTCAACACCTATTATATGCTAGTCACTCTGCTAGGCATTGGGGATATGGCTCTGGACAAGACAGACAAGGATTTGGCTCACAGTCTAGTGAGGAAAACAATCCATTTGAAAACAAGCAATTGAAATCATTTCAATTGAAAAACTGTGTTAAATATTACATAGGAAACAAACAAGTCTTATGATAGGGAATAGTGGTGGCATCGACTCGATGGACATGAGTTTGAGTAGGCTCTGGGAGTTAGTGATGGACAGGGAGGCCTGGCATGCTGCGGTTCATGGGGTTGCAGAGTCGGACACGACTGAGCGACTGAACTGAATTGAACTGGCTAATATGTCGGGTAGTTATAGTGGCCTCATGTTGGAAGAGCTAACTATGCCTAAGAGCCAAGAGAAGAGCATTCCAGGCAGAGTCTCATACATACTAAGATCATTAACAAGTCTTTGAACAAGAAAAAGCTTGGAATATTTCCAAAATTAAAAGCAGGCCATATGATGCAACCACAGTAAGACTTTGAGTCTTTATGCAAAGAAGTTACATAGTTAACCCTTGAAGATGTCTGTACACAATATATAGTTAATATAAACTGTATAATAAGGTATGATAAATAAATTTAAAAGACGTAATGATGTTCATCTTTGAGAAGTGATAGAAATGAACAAGCCTCTACTTTCCTCTGAGAACAGGAGGCAACGAAGAAAGGTTTCAGGAGAAAAGAAAGCTACTCTATCTGCATCAGTATCAGCTCTGCCTTCAGCCAGGCAAGAGAGTCAGAGCTTTGAGAGAAAGATTGTGTCTTGTTAATATTTGTATCTCCAGTGCCCAGCGTCGTGCTTGGTCTAAAATAGATGCTTAATCACAGTGTTTCATAAGGGAGGGAGAAATAGGAGCTAACATTTTTATTTAGTTCCAACCCCTGTACTGGAGTCAACTAAACAAAACTAAAGACAAATAGAATACAGGGGGGAAATGCAGCGTCTATAACAAACAATAGGTTGATGTGCTCAATGGACTTTAAAAACTGGCATATAGGTTAAGACCATACACTGGAGTGACAAAGATATACTGCAATGAAGGCAAATTAAGGATAGGGTAAGTGTTTAGTTGGCCAGGAGAAGTCAAACTTAGAGAAAGAGATGGAGAGAGACAGCCATCCAGCCAGAGAATGAATGAATGAGAATGGGAATATGATAGATTTGTGATATCTTAGAAGCTCATTCCTAATTTGGTGCTCCTAGAGCTGGCCTTCAGTTGTTTCTTTACTGTGTTTGTTCTCTTTTTCTGATCTCATCCTGAGAGTGAAGATATAAACAGAAGAGACATATCCCTTCCAAACTGTCCAGTTTCAGAGAGAATGAGTAACCTGAGAATTGATAACTCCCTGAAATGCATACTATCTCTTAAAAAACGTAGCCAGAACTTGTGCTGACACACAAGTATATTCTGTGTATTTATTATAATGATTATATTCACTACATGATATACTCCTTTTAATTTTTAGGAGGAAATGAACTAATTTTTGCACTACTTGTGATTTTTTCAGTTTCAACCAGGCTACTTCTGACAAGTTCATTTGTTTAGCAAAATTGGGTACCTAGTATGTGCCACTGGTCTAGGTAGCAGATATAGTTGGGGTAACTAAAGCAGGTGAAGTCTATGACTTTATAGAGCTTTATTCTACATGGGGTTGAGGTAGGAATATAATAAAAGATAAGGGAATAAATAGTATAACATAATGTCACATAGTGATGGCTTTGGGGAAGAAAAATAGAAGCAAGGAAAGGAGCTCAGTTAATGTGTGACCAATGTCAGTAGAAGCAAAGTGGAGCCAAGGGTGATGGAAGAGCTCTAGTCCAGCCAAGAACCTCACTGCTGTGAGGACTCTGCTCTTCTCATCCTCACAGTTCCCAGGCTGATTTTCACTTAATCAATGTGAATTTGTCAGGGAAAGACTTGGAGATCGAATGATAATAATAGATGATGTAAATGCCTGGAAATAAGAATGTCTCAAATGTCATCAGTTTCCATCTGTGCTTTCAATTTGCTGACAAACCAACAGCTGAAGTTAAAAAACACAGTACCAAGTGGTTTATTGTAATAATGAGATGGTTGGTTTGAAGGAACAGAAGATATTTGTCTAATAAATAAGATTTGAAAAATGCAACCCTCAAAGACTAAGAGCTAGTGCTAGTTAGTGTTAAACTGGTTTTGTTTATATCGGTGCCCTTGAAAAGTTTCTTACCGACCATGTCAACCAATGAAAAGCTAATACCATGGCCAATGGTTAGTTCTGTCTCCTAAGCTTACTCTTTTTTTAAAAGAAAAATAATTTTATTTGTTTATGGCTGTGCTGGGTCTTCATTGCTGCATGGGCTTTTTCTCTAGTGTGGTGGGCCAGGGGCTACTCTCTAGCTGTGGTGCTCAGGCTTCTCATTGCCATGGGTTCTCTTGATGCAGAGTACAGACTCCAGGGTGAGTGGGATTCAGTAGCTGTGGCATGTGGGCCCAGTAATTGCAGCTCCCAGGTTCTAGAGCACAGGCTCAATAGTTGTGGCACATGGGCTTAGTTGCTCCTCAGCATCCTGGATCAGGGATCAAACCCGTGTCTCCTGCATTGGCAGACACATTCTTTACCACTGAGCCATCAGGGAAGCCCCCTAAGCTTACTCTTAGTTCATCCCAAAGCACTCTGTGCTCCCCATCTGGGCTCTCCTCTTTCCTTTCCCTCTTCTCCATTTTTGATCTAGATTTTATGTAATCTCATCCAGAGCCATCACCATCTATATGCTGATAACTGTAGTTTTATTCAACATTATTTTCTCTCCTGAGCTCTTTGTTAGTATATCCTATGGCTTACTTGATTTCTCCACTTTTATGTCTTTATGTCTTGTATGTCAAAATTCTTTATAACAAAACATTATTACAGCCATGCTAATGCAGCAGTCCATGGCTCTAGGATACAAGACCAAGCAGGAAAATACATGATTAAGGGTAATTTAAGCCCTTCGCCCATTTTAGCCACTATAGTAAACCAAAACTATCAGTTGCAAAACTGATTTAGGATGCACTGAAAATTCCCCTTATGACTATTTGGAAGTAATACTAATAAATGAAGTGGCTAAAATGTGAGTAGAAGGAGGAGGTGTGAAAAGGAGAAAATGAATGTTGCATGGACACAGTCAGATATTACTCACCAGTGCTGAACTGGATGGTAGAAAGACAGACCTCACTTTGCATAGTTCTGACATGCACGATTTCCTGTTACCATGGTTTAGTTAAATAACCCAGTCCTCCATCGTCACAGTTCTCATTTCAGTTACCATGGTTGAGTTCAGTCCAGTAATTATATAAAGTACAAATTTCGCTGCTCGCTCTTCAGTCCACAAAGAACTATGTAAATAACAAATGCACACCATGATCAGTGACCAGTTGTGGCACTTCTTTCAGTCTCATCAGCGATTGGTCACTCTGCATCTGTTGTTCAGTTCACAGATAGTGAACTGAAGTGTGTAGTTCTGTTGTCATCTTGTCTCCCAGTGATCAATCCATGTGACATTTTACAAAAATCAAAAGAGAGAATTGGCCAATAGAGATGGAAGTACAGCAAATAACCCAAAGTGACGTTGCTGGAAGTGAATTTTGTCACAAACATAATAGGAATTATGGAATAAATAACTGGCAGTGGGAATGTTGACACTGCCATTTGAGGGAGTCTAGGTTTTCTGCCAGAGAGAGTTAGTAAAGGCACATTTATCAACATAAAGAAGAAAAGTAGTTGTGACAAAAAGGATGAAGATGTCCCAGAATACAGCCAAAATTCTCACGTTAAGGGGGCTTTTGCAATTATTTCACAATATGAACGTGCAAAAATGAAATGTTTAAAGTTGATTCAAACTTAGGAGGAGGTATAGCAATTCACTCCTGCTGCTGCTGCTGCTAAGTCACTTCAATCGTGTCCGACTCTGTGCAACCTCCATGATAGCCCACGAGGCTCCACCATCCCTGGGATTCCCCAGGCAAGAACACTGGAGTGGGTTGCCATTTCCTTCTCCAATGCATGAAAGTGAAAAGTGAAATTGAAGTCGCTCAGTGGTGTCCGATCCTCAGCGACCCCATGGACTGCAGCCTACCAGGCTCCTCCGCCCATGGGGTTTTCCAGGTAAGAGTACTGGAGTGGGAGCAATTCACTAGGGCGTACAAAAGATCTTTGCTCCCTATACAGTAGGTTATCAACAAGAGGAAGGCAGTTCAGTTCAGTTCAGTTCAGTTGCTCAGTCGTGTCCGACTCTTTGCAACCCCATGAACCGCAGCACGCCAGGCCTCCCTGTCCATCACCAACTCCCAGAGTCCACCCAAACCCACGTCCATTGTGTCAGTGATGCCATCCAACCATCTCATCCTCTGTTGTCCCCTTCTCCTCCTGCTCTCAATCTTTCCCAGCAATCTTCTCTCAATCTTTTCAAATGAGTCAGCTCTCATCATCAGGTGGACAAAGTATTGGAGTTTCAGCTTCAACATCAGTCCTTCCAATGAACACCCAGGACTGATCTCCTTTAAGATGGACTGGTTGGATCTCCCCGCAGTCCAAGGGACTCTCAAGAGTCTTCTCCAACACCACAGTTCAAAAGCATCAATTCTGCACTCAGCTTTCTTTATAGTTCATCTCTCACATCCATACATGACTACTGGAAAAACCATAGCCCTGACTAGATGGACATTTGTTGGCAAAGTAATGTCTCTGCTTTTGAATATGCTATCTAGGTTGGTCATAACTTTCCTTCCAAGGAGTAAGCATCTTTTAATTTCATGGCTGCAGTCACCATCTGCAGTGATTTTGGAGCCCAGAAAAATAAAGTCAGCCACTGTTTCCCCATCTATTTGCCATGAAGTGATGGGACCAAATACCATGATCTTAATTTTCTGAATGTTGAGCTTTAAGTGAACTTTTTCACTCTCTTCTTTCACTTTCATCAAGAGGCTCTTTAGTTCTTCTTCACTTTCTGCCATAAGGGTGGTGTCATCTGCATGTCTGAGGTTATTGATATTTCTTCTGGCAATCTTGATTCCAGCTTGTGCTTCCTCCAGCCCAGCATTTCTCATGATGTACTCTGCATGTAAGTTAAATAAGCAGGGTGACAATGTACAGCCTTGACGTACTCCTTTTCCTATTTGGAGCCAGTCTGTTGTTCCATGTTCGGTTCTAACTGTTGCTTCCTGACCTGTATACAGGTTTCTCAAGAGGCAGGTCAGGTGGTCTGGTATTCAAATCTTTTTCAGAATTTTCTACAGTTTGTTGTGATCCACACAGTCAAAGGCTTTGGCATAGTCAATAAAGAAGAAATACATGTTTTTCTGGAACTCTCGTGCTTTTTCGATGATCCAGCAGATGTTGGCAATTTCTCTGGTTCCTCTGCCTTTTCTAAAACCAGCTTGAACATCTGGAAGTTCATGGTTCATGTAATCCTGAAGCCTGGCTTGGAGAATTTTGACCATTTCTTTACTAGCATGTGAGATGAGTGCAATTGTGCGGTAGTTTGAGCATTCTTTGGCATTGCCTTTCTTTGGGATTGGAAGGAAAACTGACCTTTTCCAGTCCTGTGGCCACTGCTGAGTTTTCCAAATTTGCTGGCATATTGAGTGCAGCACTTTCACAGCATCATCTTTTAGGAGTTGAAATAGCTCAACTGGAATTCCATCACTTCCTCTAGCTTTGTTTGTAGTGATGCTTCCTAAGGCCCACTTGACTTCACATTCCAGGATGTCGGCTCTAGGTAAGTGGGAGTGATTACACCTTTGTATTTATCTGCGTTGTGAAGATCTTTTTTGTATAGTTCTTCTGAGTATCTTGCCACCTCTTCTTAATATCTTCTGCTTCTGTTAGGTCCCTACCATTTCTATCCTTTATCAAGCCCATCTTTGCATGAAATGCCCCCTTGGTATCTCTAATTTTCTTGAAGGGATCTCTAGTCTTTCCCATTCTGTTGTTTTCCTATTTCTTTGCATTGATCTCTGAGGAAGGCTTTCTTATCTCTCCTTGCTATTCTTTGGAACTCTGCATTCAGATGTTTATATCTTTCCTTTTCTCCTTTGCGTTTTGCTTCTCTTCTTTTCACAGCTATTTGTAAGGCTTCCTCAGACAGCCATTTTGCTTTTTTGCATTTCTTTTTCTTGGGGATGATCTTGCTCCCGGTCTCCTGTACAATGTCACGAACCTCCGTCCATAGTTCATGAGGAACTCTGTCTATCAGATATAGTCCCTTAAATCTATTTCTCACTTAGCAGTTTTCAAAATACTTGGTACATTTTTAACAAATAAAATACTTTAACTCTCTATGTTACTCGTGTCTTAAATTCCAATATACTAAATAAATAATAGTTTTACTATTTTTTTTCTGTTCTCTCCATATGTATAACTGAGTTTTAAAATTTGACAAAAGTTTTAAAGATCATGAAGCCATCATAATTTTTCCATTGATTATTTAAATCATTTTGCATAATTTCAGTTTCCATGCTCATTTTTATGGTTCTGCATTGCCATGCCAAATAAAGATTGCCTTCAATGATTCAAGGTAAAGTGCAAATTAAATGCTGAGAAATGAAAAATAGAAAATTCTTAACCATAGTCATGATCTGAAGAAAATTGAGCACCACTGACTTTAAATGAAAAGCTGTGGACATTAACCTCCCACTTGAATCAATTCCAAATCTGTATCTCTAGCTTGGGTTTCCAAGTGTTTCTGGGTGTTCCACCTCACATACAACATATTCAAAGCTGAACTTCCTCTTAACCCTGACACCTACCAGAAAGGCCCAGGTATCTTGATTCTCTATACTGGAGTATCAATCAGGATTAGTTTTGATGGCTGGCAACACAGACCAGAAATAATAGTAGCTTAAATAGATAAAGATTTATTTTTCTATCAAAATAAAACTTCAGAATTGGGCAACCTAGGACTAACATGGTAACTCACTAATTACCAAGAATCCATCTTTGTTTTCTACAATCTTTATTATGAAGTGTCTAGCTTCAACTTACCTCATGGTTGCAAACTGGCTGCCAGTGCTCCAACCATCACATTCCAGGCAGAAAGAAGAAAGGTAAAGAAAAAGTGCTGCCACCCTGCTGAGTCAGTGTACCTTAGAGAATTTTCACAAATCCTCCCTGCAAAGATATCTGCTTATGTTTGGGGTCATTATGTCCTATTAGACAAAATTGGTAGAGTGGATATTAGATAAGCAATTGGTGGTCTTTGTCAGACATCATTAATGGTTTAGTCATCCGGCTAGTCATGAAGCCAGAAGCCTAAGAATTATGTGAAACTCCTCCCTCTCTCGCTGCCCATATCCAAGGTTAGTTTATTATGCTTCCTAAATTTCTTTCAAATTTGTAACTCCATTTTTTTCTTCCAAGCTCCTTTGCCTAAATTAGTGCATGATGCACACTGCTATGCTTATAAATGTTTGTGGGATGCTAATTCAGTGACTGCTGTTCATATAATTCAGGCAAGTTATCACAATGAACTTTAAATTGGGTCTCCAATAATATTCAGAGTATTCCTATTATATTATAAAATATAATTCCTGGAGTTCTTCAAGTCACAAAGTAATTTCCTATTTGCTAACATTAGTGGGGTTTGAATTAATTATTCAACTTTAATACTATGGAATTTGAATAAACACCCTCTCTTCTCTAGTATTTAATTTTTCTTAATTGTTATTATTTTGTTAAAAGTGACTGTCTCTTGTACTCTCTCTTCCAAGTGACCTCTATGAGATGTTCCTTAGCATGCACACACACACACACATGCACACGTACACACACTCACATAGAGTGATGGCCTCAAAAATCTTATTCCTTAGCAAGTCAAATGTCAAACATCTCAGTGGCAATTATGAAAAAACAGTAAGCCTGTCCCTGCTGAGCCACCTGCTGAATATTCCATATGCCAGGTGCTAATTTTAGGAGAAAGAAAGGAAAGTTTTAAAATGTATTCTCTTCTCACTGCTCCACAAGAGACTTCTTTCCTTTTCTTCTGAAGCAGCTGCAGCAAAAGCTTACATGAATGCAAAATGCAAGCAGTACTAGAAACAAGGCATAGTTGAAGAGAATTCACCAGATGACAAACAAATAAGCCTGTTAGGTTAAGCTTATTGTTCTCAAGAGAATAAACAATGGGACTGGCCTTGGGTTGATGAAATTCACTGGAATACAGCAGGACTGACAAATTGGGATAAAATATTTGGCAGTTGTTCTTGGGGCAAATGACCAACAAATTTTAAATTCATTTCCTGCAGTTGGTGAGTGGGTGGCCAGGTCTGCATCCTACCCCTTGTAGGCAAGTAGCATTTCTTGACATTGACAGGTTGGCCCCATTTGATTAGATTTTCAACAAAACAATGTACATTGCAGATCATTTTCAAAATATTTTCATTTCTCCAATTCATGACATTCTGGTATAATCTCAGCAAGCTCTGAACATGCTTGGAAAGTGGGTTGTTTTGACAAGCTGGAGAATAGACTATTTGCCAGCAATCTGCAGGCCAGAATCTTAATAGTGGTTATATTGCAAATGCTATTTTAGCTTCACCTATAAAATTTTTCTTTGTAGCAGTAAATATTTCAGTTGTGCAAATGACTTAACACAGTAGTACTGGGATGGGACATGGTAGCAAATACACAGATAATTATTTCAATTTCTTATTATGTTTGAAGTCATAATTTCATTAAGTTTTCAGATTAAAATTTCACACCAAGTTGAAGTTGTGTCAAGATTAATATGATCTGTTAATAAATTGGATGTGCAGAAATTCAAATATTCAAAAGTTATGAAACAAGAGATCAATTAGATATACAAAGGCTAATGACTCACTTTAGAAATATTTTAGACCTCTTGCTGTGTATTAGTAACTCTGCCCCACCCCCAACTCTCATTTCCTTTAGTTGTAAAGGCTCTTGTGACTGCTTCTCTGTATGTGATGACTCCTTTTTTTTTTTTAAAGTCAGTGCTTCTGTGATGTTTCCCCATCTCCTCCTAACATTTTTCATTATTCATTCTAAAAGTCAGAAGTTTTCACAAAATGCTAACTGATCAATTTAAAATAATTGTTTATTCCTTTAGTATTTGCGCTAACCACAGATGTAACTTCAGTTCAATTCAATTCAGTTGCTCAGTCGTGTCTGACTCTTTGTGACCCCTGGACTGCAGCACACCAGGCTTCCCTGTCCATCACCAACTCCCGGAGCCTACTCAAACTAACATCCATCATGTTGGTAATGCCATCCAACCATCTCATCCTCTGTTATCCCCTTCTCCTCCTGCCTTCAATCTTTCCCAGCATCAGGGTCTTTTCCAATGAGTTGGTTCTTTGCATCAGGCCAAAGTATTGGAGTTTCAGCTTCAGCATCAGTCCTTCCAATGAACACCCAGGACTGATCTCCTTTAGGATGGACTGGTTGGATCTCCTTGCAGTCCAAGGGACTCTCAAGAGTCTTCTCTAACACCACAGTTCAAAAACATTGATTCTTTGGTGCTCTGCTTTCTTTCTAGTCCAACTCTCACATCCATGCATAACTACTGGAAAAACTATGGCTTTGACTAGGCGGACTTTTGTTGGCAAAGTAATGTCTCTGCTTTTTAATATGCTGTCTAGGTTGGTCATAGCTTTTCTTTGATTTCATGACTGCAGTCACCAACTGCAATGATTTTGGAGCCCCCCAAAATAAAGTCTCTTGCTGTTTCCATTGTTTCCCATCTCTTTGCCATGAAGTGATGGGACCAGATGCCATGATCTTAGTTTTCTGAATGTTGGGTTTTAAGCCAACTTTTTCACTCTCCTCTTTCACTTTCATCAAGAGGCTCTTTAGTTCTTCTTCCCTTTCTGCCATTAGGGTGGTGTCCTCTACGTATCTGAGGTTACTGATATTTCTCCCAGCAGTCTTGATTCCAGCTTGTGCTTCATCCAGCCCAGCATTTTGCATGATGTACTCTGCATATAAGTTAAATAAGCAGGGTGACAATATACAGCCTTGACATACTCCTTTTCCTATTTGGAACTAATCTGTTGTTCCATGTCCAGTTCTAACTGTTGCTTCTTGACCTGCACACATATTTCTCAAAAGACAGGTCAGGTGGTCTGGTATTCAAATCTCTTTTAAGAATTTCCCACAGTTTGTTGTAATCCACACAGTCAAAGGCTTTGGCATGGTCAATAAAGCAGAAGCAGATGTTTTTCTGGAACTCTCTTGCTTTTTTGATGATCCATTGGATGTTGGCAATTTGATCTCTGGTTCCTCTGCCTTTTCTAAATCCAGCTTGAACATCTGGAAGTTCATGGTCACGTATTGTTGTAGCCTGGCTTAGAGAATTTTGAACATTACTTTGCTAGTGTGTGAGATGAGACGGTTCATGGCAGAGAGTTCTGAGAAAATGTGGTCCACTGGAGAAGGGAATGGCAAACCACTTCAGTATTCTTGCCATGAGATCCCCATGAACCCCCTTGTATGAAAAGGCAAAAAGGTATGACACTGAAAGATGAACTCCCCAGGCTGGTAGCTGCCCAATATGCTACTGGAGAATAGTGGAGAAATAACTCCAGAAAGAATGAAGAGATGGCATCAAAGCAAAAACAACACCCAGTTGTGGATATAACAGGTGATGGAAGTAAGGTCTGATGCTGTAAAGAGCAATATTGCATAGGAACCTGGAATGTTAGGTCCATGAATCAAGGCAAATTGGAAGTGGCCAAACAGGAAATGGCAAGAGTGAAGATCGACATTTTAGGAATCAGTGAACTAAAATGGACTGGAATGGGTGAATTTAACTCAGATGACCATTATATCTACTAATGTGGGCAAGAATCCCTTAGAAGAAATGGAGTAGCCATCATAGTCAACAAAAGAGTCCAAAATGCAGTACTTGGATGCAATCTCAAAAACGACAGAATGTTCTCTGTTTTCAAGGCAAATCATTCAATAAATGTACTTCAGGCATTTTTATTTCAATTTGGGGGCTTATTTTGAAGAACTTTTTTTTTTTTTTGGTCAGAATTACATTTAGATCTTTATTTATTTCTTTATTCTTAAATCTAACTTTATGACTGCTTTTCCCCATAAACATATTTATTTTAACAAGAGCAAATAAAGATTTAAATGAGAGGAGCCCTCAGTTGACTTTCTACTGATAGTCACAATTTTGCAAAGCAAAAGAGCCAATCAGCTTTCACTCTCTCACCTCCCATCTTTCACCCTAACTGCTGTGTGGTGTTAAACCAGTTATTTAACATCTCTGGGCCTCAATTCCTTTATTTGTGAAATGTGGAGAGTAAAAGTACCTACTCCTACAATAGTTGTGAGGATTAAAAGAGTTAATATGTTCAAAGTCCTTTGAACCACCTAGCATATAATAAATGTTCAGAAAATTTGAGCTATTGTTATTTTATAAAAGTATATAGATACTTTTTCTATTCTTTCTACTTTTCTTTCTTTTCCCCCAATCTCCTTGTGAGGGAACATGTTATTTCCAACCATACTAGGAGATGAAGAAGTCTGATTTGGAGCTGTAGTTCCAGTCTAGTTCCTTTTATAAACCAAAATATTTAAATCCCAAAGAAAAGGAAATCCACCAACACTGCCATAGAGCACAACAGAAGGCACCATCCACTCTGTGGTCAGAGTAACTGCCATCCCTAAGGTGATATAGTTGAGGATCCATGCAGCTGTACACGGTAGCTCTGAAGCCCACCACTCAGTCACTTTTTTTTTTCTTTTCCTCACTTTTTGTATTGTTTACTTTTTTATGTATTTGTAAGTGTATACACTCACTAGATGACATAAACACATTAAAATTTTACACACTGGTTCCCCTATACAAGTCTTATTTGTTTGTTCCGAAAGTTTTGACATTCAAATGGAAGTTGTATGTATTTGTATGCATAGAAGCTTATATTCACATCTAGTATCAAGTATTAATAGTGATAAAAATATAAGTAAGAATATAAAGAGTAAGTTATATTTACTAGGATTAAAAAAGCTCATTAGTTATAAACAGGATTGCTTTTTTCTTACTTTTACAAGATAATTACAGCTAGATCAAAGCAAAGGATTTAAATATAACTAAAACATTAAATTAATTGATCACTAAGTGATAGGGGCCCATAGTAGATTTCCTACCACTAAATGAAAGACATCGGCAAGCTGGGATAAGCCTGACTCACCAGTCTTTCAATGATGTCAACATCCGCTTTCTGTTGTGTCTGCAGACACTGCCAGTGATTTGAATCAATATAGCATTTTTATTATTATAAATGCTTCATTCAGTTATTTCTTTTATAGATATGAGGAAAAATTGTTCCCTGATGAACTGCTTCAAGAAATAGCCTTTGAATTTTGAATACTGTGACAGTTCTGTTTCAATACAATATATGACCAGTAATAGAACTATATACAGGTGGTATTGGATTTCTATGCATCCCTTACTGCCATTTGAACATCACAGATGTTTCCTTTATTCATGAGTTAATCCCACTGCCATTCATGCACAAGGAAAGGAGGAGAAGGCACTCAAAGGTCTGCGTAGCTAGAGGGAGTAGAAGCAGCAAAAAGCCTAACTAATCTACAAATTTGGTATTTCACCTTTGAATAATTGAAAGTTTGATGTATTTGCATTAAAAAATGTGAATCGTGAACACTGAAGTTCAACACATTCTGTGTGAAAATTGAAACAGCACTCTGATGGACTAAACTATGTTTTATGATGTGCTTTTTTTCAGTCTCTGGTATAGAATTTCCCTACTTACAGAGGAAAAGCAACTGCAAATAAATTAAAACTGTAACCTTACCTCTAGAGCTAAATATTCCACACGCAGTGATCTCTTCCTTCTCAAAATTACCATTCAGTTCACTTCAACAGTCATCTATTGAGCATTATGTAGTACTATTTCTGAGAATTTAAAGACGAATAAAGCATGGTCCCTGTTCTTTAGTAGTTTTCTCTGAATTCAAAGGACTGAAAGAAAGTCAGAGGATCAAGATATGGGTGGAGGAAGCCTGGAGGGATGGAGGGGGAATATTTGAGTCTCAGCAGACCTTTTAATAATCATTGACAAATTGTTCTTCTGACAGGATTGCCTCCCTATTTTTTGCTAACTCTTAGTATTGCTAATCTTTCTTGGTTTTGTTTATAATTAAAATATTAATCTGATTAATATGTATGGTGAATTCTTTCATACAGGTAACTTTTGGGGTTCTGTAAGAGATACAAAGTGACTGTTCTCTAACAGCTCACAATATATTGATTGAAAAGCAGGTTACATGAAATAAGTCCAAAATAAGTCAAATGACAGTTAATATAATCATAGAATTATGTATAGCATATAGTTGGAACACTGTGAAGTCAGGGTTTTGCATAAAGAATTAGGTTCTCATGAAGATTATACCACTGGGGACTTCCCTGGTTAAGAATCCACCTTCCAATGCAGGGGATGTGAGTTTGACCCCTGGTCTGGGAACTAAGATCGCACATGCTGCAGAGCAACTAAGCCCGTGTGCCCCAGCTTCTGAAGCTTGTGCACTCTGGAGCCTGCATACCACAACTAGAGAGTCTGTGTGCTGCAACGAAATATCCGAATGATGCAATGAAGATCCTGCATGCTGCAACTAGGACCCGATGCAGTCAAATAAATTAATAAATATTCTTTAAATAAAAAAGATAACTCTGATAAGCAGTAGACCTGGGATTTGAGATCAAATTTTTCTGTCTCTAAGACCAGAGTTCTTCTTACTGCAACATATAAAATCATAAATATCAGGGCCTATCACAGGAATATGCAATGGTAAAATTTTTTTCAGCATTTTATGTGGAACTTCTACTAATTATAACTTTAATCAAGTGGCTGTCCTTCAGAGCCTTTTGTATAGTTTGATTTGCAAATGAGCTGGGGAAAATCCACTGTTTCTTTATAATACAGTGGAGAAAGTAAGAATACTGAAGTATATTGTAATTTAGGTTCTCTGAGCTTCAGTTTTCTCATCTTTAATAACCTTACAGTGTTGTCGTAGAGATGAAACAGTTAAGGTCCATGGCATAGCATTTGTCACTGTGTGGCCACTCCAGAAAGGTGAGGCATCTTCCTTTGAGTTAAGAGAAAATATGCCTTTAAGTCAATCCAAGGTGATATATTAGAGTTGGCAAGGACTGAGGGAGTATATTGTGCAGCTTCCTTGTTGCTCAGAATGAGCATGGAGACCCAGTACACTGACGTGTTTTTCTCAAGGTGATATAGACAGATGTAAACAGAATAAGTTTTATAATGTTTCAGTTATATTTCTGTGCCTAGAGATGGACACCCCACTTGTAAGAGCACACTGGAGAACTGGCCTGGGTTTGGGGGACTGTTGTCAACCTTTTATAGGATAGTGATAAGTTTATAGGGGAAATAATGTGTTTCTTTAATCATTGTTGTTCAGTTGCTAAGTTGTGTTTGACTCTTTGTGACCTCCATGGACTGCAGCACATCAGGCTTCCCTGTCCTTTACTATCTCCCAGAGTTTGCTCAAACTCATATCCATTGAGTCAGTGATATCATCCAACCATCTCATCTGTCACCCCTTTCTCCTCCTGCCCTCAATCTTTCCCAGCATGAGGATCTTTTCCAGTGAGTCTTTGCATCAGGTGGCCAATGTATTGGAGCTTTAACTTCAGCACCAGTCCTTCCAATGAATATGCAGGGTTGATTTTCTTTAGGATTGACTGGTTTGATCTCCTTGCTGTCCAAGGGACTCTCAAAAGTCTTCTCCAGCACCACAATTTGAAAGCATCAGTTCTTTCATTCTCAGCCTTCTTTAATCATTGATGATGTTGTACAACTTCTCTTTTATTTATTTTTCTCAGCTTTATTGAGATATAACTGACATATATGGCTGATATAATTTTGTAATTTGAAGATGTAATGTAGTGATTTTATATGTGTATATATGACAAAATGATTACCAAAATAAAGTTAGTTAACATATCCATCACCTCACATAGTTACAATTTGTTTTGTGGTGAGAACTTTAAAAATCTACTCTCTTAGCAGCTTTCAAATACACAGTACAGTCTTGTTAACTGAAGTTACCATGCAGTACATTACATCCAGGAACTTATTCATTTTGTAAATACGTCCCTTAACCACCTTCACCTTCATTTCCTTTACTCTTGCCTCACCTCCCAAGCCACTCCTGGAAACCACTAATCCATTTTCTGTTCATGTGCCTTTTGAAACTCTAATTCAAGATAATATTTTTTTCCTCCCATGTCCTCTGCTCATTTGTTGAAAGCAATGTCCTTTCTCCAGTGAATTACCTTTGCCCTTTGTAAAAAATCAGTTGTTTCATATATATATATATGATTCTATTTCTTGACTCTGTTACATTCCAATGATTTCTTTGTCATCTTACACCAATGCCACACTATATTGATTATAGTAGTGTATATAAGTGTTGAAGTCAGGTGGTAGCAGCTCTCCAATTTGTTCTGCTTTTCTTTTTTACAGTTTATTTGTCTATTTTTATTTTTGGCTGTGCTGGGTCTTTGTTGCTGCATGTGGGCTTTCTCTAGTTGCAGCAAACAGGGTCTACTCTTCTTTGCAGAGCTTGGGCTTCTCATTGCAGGGCCTTCTCATTGTAGTGGCTTCTCTTGTGGGCTCCAGTAGTGGCAGCACACCGGCTCAGTAGTTGGGGCTCATGGGCTCTAGAGCACAGGCTCAGTAGTGGTAGCAACAGGCTTAGTTGCCCCTCGGCATGTGGAATCTTCCTAGATCCGGGATTGATCCTGTGGCCCCTGCATTGGCAGTTGGATTCATAACCACTGGGCCACTGGGGAAGCCCTCATATATTTTAAAATTAGACTTAGCAATGTTTTGAAGTTTCTAGTGTATGAATCTCTCCTATCTTTTATCAGTTATCCCTAAATATTTCATATTTTTATGCTATTATAATGTTATTTTATTATTTTTCCAATTGTTCATTGCTAGTATATGATAGATTTTTATATATTAATCTTGTATCCTAAAGGTTTGTTAATCAAACACTTACTTATTAGTTTTAGTATCTTTTTTTTCCTTGAGGTTTTCTACATAGACAATCATGTCATACAATAATGGGTTTTAATTATTCCTTTCCAATTTGGGTGGCATTAGTGTCTTTTTCTTGCCTTACTGCATTGGCTAAACCCCCCTATAAAATGTTTAGTAGAGATGGTGACAGCAGTCATCCTTGTCTTCTTCCCAATCTTAAGGGAAAGGATTCTGTAAAAAGTAAAGGATTTTTACTTTTAAGTGTGATGCTAACTGTAGACTTTTTTATAAATGCCCTATATAGGTTGATGAAGTTCTCTTTTATTCCTAGTTTGCTTAGGGTTTTTATTAGGACTTGATGTTGGATTTTTTTCAAAGGCATTTTCTTTGTCTGTTGAGATGATCAGATGGTTTTCTTTTAAGATTATTTTAATATAATGAATTATATCATTTGATTTTTAAATATAAATCAACCTTGTATTTCTAAGGTAAACCCAACTTGGTCATAATGTTTTATCCTTTTTACAAATGGTTGGAATCAATTTGCTTAATTTTATGTAGAATTTTGCATCTCTGTTCATGAGGAATATTGATTTATAATTTTCTTTTTTCATAATGTCTTTGGTGGGACTCAGAATAAGTTGCAGTTTTCCTCTTCTTTAATTTTTTTGGGAAGAGTTTGTATAGAATTAGTGTTATTTCTTCCTTAAATGCTTTGTGGAACTCATCAGTAAGCCATTTGGATCTGGAAGGGAAAATTTATGGGAAGAATTTAACCAAAACCAACTTTTTTAGTAAGTAATCATATGTTTAGGTTATCTACTTCTTACTGAGTGAGACTTGGTAGCTTGTATCTTTCATGGGTTTGTCTATTTCATTTGAATTGTCAAATTTGTTGGTTTAAGTTATTCATAATATTCTCTTATTGCTCCTTTGGTATCTGTGGAATCTATACTGATGTCACTTATCAATTCCTGATATTGATAACTTGTATTTTCTCTTTTTTTTTTTTCCTGATCAGGTTAGAGATTTATCAATTTTGTTAATCTTTTTGGTGCACTAGCTCTTAGTTTCACTGATTTTGTCTATTATTTCTCAGGTTTTTATTTCTTTGATTTCTGCTTTTATCTTTATTTCTTTTCTTTTGCTTATTTTGAGTTTAACTTGCCCATTTGTCTAGTTTCTTGTGATAGAAGCTGAAATCATCAATTTGAGATCTTTCTTCTTTTCTAATAACTTTAGTGCTGTGAATTTCTCCCAAGTGCTGCCTTAGTAAAGATTACAAAGCTTTATATGTTTGTTTTTACTTTATTTCAGTATAAAATTATTTGTATTTTTCTTGGAATTATTGCTTTAATCCATGTGTTACTTGTATGTGTTTTATTTTGTATCCAAATATTTGGAGATATTCCAGAGATCTTCATTTACTGATTTCTAATTTAATTTCTCTGTTATCTCATTTATGTATATAGACATATGTACTATATATGACTTGAATATTGTTGTATTTACTGAAACATGTTTTATGACAGAATATGGCCTACCTTGGTAAAATATAATGAATGCACTTGAAAAGAATGTGTATTCTTCTGTTGTTGGATGGAGTTTTCTACATATGTTGATTAGGTCAATCTAGTTGATAGCATTACTGATTTTCTACTATTTTGTTACTGATTTTCTGTCCACTTGTACTATTAATTATTGAAAAAGTGTTATTGAAATCATGTGGATTTTCTTTTTTTTTAATCTCAGTTTTATTTATTTATTTTACTTTACAATATTGTATTGGTTTTGCTATACATTGACATGAATCCACCATGGGTGTACATGTGTTCCCCATCCTGAACCCCCCTTCCACCTCCCTCCCCATCCCATCCCTCTGGGTCATCCCAGTGCACCAGCCCTGAACATCCTGTATCATGCATCAAACCTGGACTGGCAATTCATTTCACATGTGATAATTTACATGTTTCAATGCCATTCTCCCATATCATCCTGCCCTCGCCCTCTCCCACAGAGTCCAAAAGACTGTTCTATACATCTGTGTCTCTTTTGCTGTCTTGCATACAGGGTTATCATTACCATCTTTCTAAATTCCATATATATGTGTTAGTATGCTGTATTGGTGTTTTTCTTTCTGGCTTACTTCACTATGTATAATAGGCTCCAGTTTCATCCACCTCATTAGAACTGATTCAAATGTATTCTTTTTAATGGCTGAGTAATATTCCATTGTGTATATGTACCACAGCTTTCTTATCCATTCATCTGCTGATGGACATCTAGGTTGCTTCCATGTCCTGGCTATTATAAACAGTGCTGCGATGGACATTGGGATACACGTGTCTCTTTCAATTCTGGTTTCCTTACTATGTACGCCCAGCAGTGGGATTGCTGGGTCATATGGCAGTTCTATTTCCAGTTTTTAAAGGAATCTCCACACCGTTCTCCATAGTGGCTGTACTAGTTTGCATTCCCACCAACAGTGTAAGAGGGTTGCCTTTTCTCCACACCCTCTCCAGCATTTATTGCTTGTAGACTTTAGGATAGCAGCCATTCTGACTGGCGTGAAATGGTACCTCACTGTGGTTTTGATTTGCATTTCTCTGATAATGAGTGATGTTGAGCATCTTTTCATGTTTGTTAGCCATCTGTTTGTCTTCTTTGGAGAAATGTCTGTTTAGTTCTTTGACCCACTTTTTTGATTGGGTCGTTTATTTTTCTGGAATTGAGCTGCAAGAGTTGCTTGTATATTTTGGAGATTAATTATTTGTCAGTTAGTTTATTTGCTATTATTTTCTCCCATTCTGAAGGCTGTCTTTTCACTTTGCTTAGAGTTTCCTTTGTTGTGCAGAAGCTTTTAATTTTAATTAGGTCCCATTTGTTTATTTTTGCTTTTATTTCCAATATTCTGGGAGGTGGGTCATAGAGGATCCTGCTGTGGTTTATGTCGGAGAGTGTTTTGCCTATGTTTTTTGCCTATGTTTTCCTCTACCATTTTGAGTTTATTTTTCGGCCTGGTGTTAGAAAGTGTTCTAGTTTCATTCTTTTACAAGTGGTTGACCAGTTTTCCCAGCACCACTTGTTAAAGAGATTGTCTTTTCTCCAGTGTATATTCTTGCCTCCTTTGTCAAAGATAAGGTGTCCATAGGTGCGTGGTTTTATCTCTGGGCTTTCTATTTTGTTCCATTGATCTATACTTCAGTCTTTGTGCCAGTACCATACTGTTTTGATGACTGTGGCTTTGTACTGTACTGTGACTTCAGTAGAGCCTGCAGTCAGGCAGGTTGATTCCTCCAGTTCCATTCTTCTTTCTCAAGATTGCTTTGGCTATTCGAGGTTTTTTTGTATTTCCATACAAATTGTGAAATTATTTGTTCTAGCTCTGTGAAAAATACCGTTGGCAGCTTGATAGGGATTGCATTGAATCTATAGATTACTTTGGGTAGTATTCTCATTTTCACTATATTGATTCTTCTGATCCACGAACACAGTATATTTCTCCATCTATTTGTGTCCTCTTTGATTTCTTTCACCAATGTTTTATAGTTTTATATATATAGGTCTTTTGTTTCTTTAGGCAGATATATTCCTAAGTACTTTATTCTTTTTGTTGCAATGGTGAATGGAATTGTTTCCTTAATTTCTCTTTCTGTTTTCTCATTGTTAGTGTATAGAAATGCAAGGGATTTTTGTGTGTTGATTTTATATCCTGCAACTTTACTATATTCATTGATTAGCTCTAGTAATTTTCAGGTGGAGTCTTTAGGGTTTTCTGTGTAGAGGATCATGTCATCTGCAAACAGTGAGAGTTTTACTTCTTTTCCAATATGGATTCCTTTTATTTCTTTTTCTGCTCTGATTGCTGTGGCCAAACCTTCCAAAACTATGTTAAATAGTAGTGGTGAAAGTGGGCACCCTTGTCTTGTTCCTGACTTTAGAGGAAATGCTTTCAATTTTTCTCCATTGAGGATAATGTTTGCTGTGGGTTTGTCATATATAGCTTTTATTATGTTGAGGTATGTTCCTTCTATTCCTGCTTTCTGGAGGGGTGTTATTTTTTTTATCATAAATTGATGTTGAATTTTGTCAAAGGCTTTCTCTGCATCTATTGGGATAATTAATCATATGGTTTTTATATTTCAACTTGTTAATGTGGTGTATTACATTGATTGGTTTGCAGATATTGAAGAATCCTTGCCTCCCTGGAATAAAGCCCACTTGGTCATGATGTATGATCTTTTTAATATGTTGTTGGATTCTGTTTGCTAGAATTTTGTTAAGGAGTTTTGCCTCTATGTTCATCAGTGATATTGGCCTGTAGTTTTCTTTTTGTGTGGCATCTTTGTCAGGTTTTGGTATTAGGGTGATGGTGGCCTCATAGAATGAGTTTGGAAGTTTACCTTCCTCTGCAATTTTCTGGAAGAGTTTGAGTAGGATAGGTGTTAGCTCTTCTCTAAATTTTTAGTAGAATTCAGCTCTGAAGCCATTTGGTCCTGGGCTTTTGTTTGCTGGAAGATTTCTGATTACAGTTTCAATTTCCATGCTTGTGATGGGTCTAAGATTTTCTATTTCTTCCTGGTTCAGTTTTGGAAATTTGTACTTTTCTAAGAATTTGTCCATTTCTTCCAAGTTGTCCATTTTATTTGCATATAGTTGCTGATAATAGTCTCTTATGATCCTTTGTATTTCTGTGTTGTCTGTTGAGTACTCTCCATTTTCATTTCTAATTTTGTTGATTTGATTTTTCTCCCTTTGCTTCTTGATGAGTCTGACTAATGGTTTGTCAATTTTATTTATCTTTTCAAAGAACCAGCTTTTGGCTTTGTTGATTTTGGCTATGCTCTTTTTTTTTTCTTTTGCATTTATTTCTGCCCTAATTTTTAAGATTTCTTTCCTTCCAGTAACACTGGGGCTCTTCATTTCTTCCTTTTCTAGTTGCTTTAGGTGTAGAGTTAGGTTATTTATTTGACTTTTTTCTTGTTTCTTGAGGTAAGCCTGTATTGCTATGAACCTTCCCCTTCAGTTCAGTTCAGTTGCTCAGTCATGTCTGACTCTTTGCAACCCCATGAATCGCTGCATGGCAGGCCTCCCTGTCCATTACCATCTCCCCTTAGCACTGCTTTTACAGTGTCCCACATTTTTGGGTTGTTGTGTTCTCATTTTCATTCGTTTCTATGCATATTTTAATTTATTTTTTGATTTCTTTTGTGATTTGTTGGTTATTCAGCAGTGTATTGTTCAGCCTCCATATGTTGGAATTTTTAATAGTTTTTCTCCTGTAATTGACATCTAATCTTACTGCATTGTGGTCAGAAAAGATGCTTGGAATGATTTCAATTTTTTTGAGTTTACCAAGGCTAGATCTATGGCCCAGGATGTGATCTATCCTGGAGAATGTTCCGTGTGCACTTGAGAAAAAGGTGAAATTCATTGTTTTGGGGTGAAATGTCCTATAGATATCAATTAGGTCTAACTGGTCTATTGTATCATTTAAAGTTTGTGTTTCCTTGTTAATTTTCTGTTTAGTTGATCTATCCATAGGTGTGAGTGGGGTATTAAAGTCTCCCACTATTATTGTGTTATTGTTAATTTCCTCTTTCACGCTTGTTAGCATTTGTCTTACATATTGTGGTGCTTATATGTTGGGTGCATATATATTTATAATTGTTATATCTTCTTCTTGGATTTATCCTTTGATCATTATGTAGTGTCCATCTTTGTCTCTTTTCACAGCCTTTGTTATAAAGTCTATTTTATCTGATATGAGTATTGCTACTCCTGCTTTCTTTTGGTCTCTATTTGCATGGAATATCTTTTTCCAGCCCTTCACTTTCAGTCTGTATGTGTCCCTTGTTTCAAGGTGGGTCTCTTGTAGATAACATATATAGGGGTCTTGTTTTTGTATCCATTCAGCCAGTCTTTGTCTTTTGGTTGGGGCATTCAACCCATTTACATTTAAGGTAATTATTGATAAGTATGATCCCATTACCATTTACTTTATAGTTTTGTGTTCGAGTTTATACACCCTTTCTGTGTTTTCTGTCTAGAGAAGATCCCTTAGCATTAGTTGGAGAGCTGGTTTGGTGGTGCTGAATTCTCTCAGTTTTTGCTTGTCTTTAAAGCTTTTGATTTCTCCTTCATATTTGAATGAGTTCCTTGCTGGGTACAGTAATCTGGGCTGTAGGTTATTTTCTTTCATCACTTTAAGTATGTCCTGCCATTCCCTTCTGGCCTGAAGTGTTTCTGTTGAAAGATCAGCTGTTATCCTTATGGGAATCCCCTTGTGTGTTATTTGTTGTTTTTCCCTTGCTGCTTTTAATATTTGTTCTTTGTGTTTGATCTTTGTTAATTTGATTAATATGTGTCTTGGGGTGTTTCGCCTTGGGTTTATCCTGTTTGGGACTCTCTGGGTTTCTTGGACTTGGGTGATTATTTCCTTCCCCATTTTAGGGAAGTTTTCAACTATTATCTCCTCAAGTATTTTCTCATGGTCTTTCTTTTTGTCTTCTTCTTCTGGGACTCCTATGATTCAAATTTTGGGGTGTTTAACACTGTCCCAGAAGTCTCTGAGGTTGTCCTCATTTCTTTTAATTCTTTTTTCTTTTTTCTTCTCTGTTTCATTTATTTCTACCATTCTATCTTATACCTCACTTATCCTATCTTCTTCCTCTGTTATTCTATTGTTGGTTCTCTCCAGAGTGTTTTTGATATCATTTATTGCATTATTCATTATATATTGACTCTTTTTTATTTCTTCTAGGTCCTTGTTAAACCTTCCTTGCATCTTCTTGATCCTTGTCTCCAGGCTATTTATCTGTAACTCCAATTTGTTTTCAAGGTTTTGGATCATTTTCACTATCATTATTTGGAATTCTTTATCAGGTAGATTCCCCATCTCTTCCTCTTTGGTTTGGTTTGGTGGGCATTTATCCCGTTCCTTTACCTGCTTGGTATTTCTCTGCCTTTTCATCTTGTTTATATTGCTGTGTTTGGGGTAGCCTTTCTGGGCCACTTTCTGGGGTGGTATTCTGGCAGTTTGTGGTTTTTCTTTATTGTCGAGGTTCCTCACTATGGATGGGGTTGGATGGGTGGCTTGTCAAGGTTTCCTGGTTAGGAAACACCTGTCAGTGTTCTGGTGGGTGGAGCTGGATTTCTTCTCTCTGGAGTGCACTGAAGTGTCCAGTAATGAGTTTTGAGATGTCAGTGGGTTTGGTGTGACTTTGGGCAGCCTGTATATTGAAGCTCAGGGCTATGTTCCTGTGTTGCTGGAGAATTTGTGTGGTGTGTCTTGCTCTGGATCTTGTTGGCCCTTGAGTGGTGCTTGGTTTCAGTGTAGATATGGAGGCATATGATGAGCTCCTATTGATTAATGTTCCCTGGAGTCAGGAGTTCTTAGGTGTTCTCAGGATTTGGACTTAAGCCTCCTGCCTCTGGTTTTCAGTCTTATTCTTACAGTAGCCTCAAGACTTCTCCATCTATACAGTACCAATGATAAAACATCTAGGTTAAAGATGAAAAGTTTCTCCACAGTGAGGGACACCTGGAGAGATAAATAGAATTACATGGAGAAGAGAAGAGGGAGGAAGGAGCTAGAGGTGACCAGAAGGAGAAGAGGGGAAATCAAAAGGGGAGAGAGCAAGCTAGCCAGTAATTTCCCTATGTGCTCTCCACAGTCTGGATCCCTCAGAGATGTTCACAGAGTTACACAGAGAAGAGAAGAGGGAGGAAGGAGACAGAGGTGGCCAGGAGGATAAAATGGGGAATCAAAAGGAGAGAGACAGATCCAGCCAGTAATCAGTTCCCTAAGTGTTCTCCACAACCTGGAACACACAAAGAGATTTAGAGTTGGGTAGAGAAGAAAACAGGGAGAGGGGAGATAGAGGCAACTTGGTGGAGAAAAAGGAGAGTCAAAAAGGGGAGTGAGCAATCAGGCCAGTGATCTGGCTCCCAAGTAAAAATGGGTACTGAAGATTAGGTTCTTAAAGGTACGAAGTTGATAACAAATACCAAAAAGCAAAGATTAAAAATCTAGAATAGAGGCTATATTCTCAAAAATACAATATTAAAAAAAAGTCGCAAAAATTATAATATATATATATATGAAGTTTGCTTTAAAAATAGGGTCTTTTTTTTTTGCAAGATAATCAGATCAGATCAGATCAGTCACTCAGTCGTGTCTGACTCTTTGCGACCCCATAAATCGCAGCACACCAGGCCTCCCTGTCCATCACCAACTCCCGGAGTTCACTGAGACTCACATCCATCGAGTCAGTGATGCCATCCAGCCATCTCATCCTCTGTCGTCCCCTTCTCCTCCTGCCCTCAATCCCTCCCAGCATCAGAGTCTTTTCCAATGAGTCAACTCTTTGCGTGAGGTGGCCAAAGTACTGGAGTTTCAGCTTTAGCATCATTCCTTCCAAAGAAATCCCAGAGCTGATCTCCTTCAGAATGGACTGGTTGGATCTCCTTGCAGTCCAAGGGACTCTCAAGAGTCTTCTCCAGAACCGCAGTTCAAAAGCATCAATTCTTTGGTGCTCAGCCTTCTTCACAGTCCAACTCTCACATCCATACATGACCACAGGAAAAACCATAGCCTTGACTAGACAAACCTTTGTTGGCAAATGTTTTTTTTTTTTCCATTAAAAATATTGTCTCATTAAAAAGTAATGTCTCTGCTTTTGAATATGCTATCTAGGTTGGTCCTAACTTTCCTTCCAGGGAGAAAATTAAAGGAGTAATAGTGGACTTGAAAAAAAATTTTTTTTAATTTAAAAAGTGATAAAGGTAAAAATATATCTAGGACTTTCTCTGGAGCTGTTGCGGACATTGTGGGGTCAGTTCATTTTCAGATAGTTCCTTGGTCCAGCTTGTACTTTTCAAGGTCTACAGGCCCCTTCCTATGTAGTTGGTGCTAACTACAGGGTTTTAATCGATTGAACCTGTCACTTCCAAAGCGGCTCCCTCTATTTTAGCTTCTCTGTTTGCTGGTCTCTTCGGAGTCTAATTTCTGCCCTGACACAAGGAGGGCAGTGGTGGTCACTGTTTTTAGGCTCACTTGTTCAGTTGTGTTGTGGGGAGGGAGGAATACTATAAACAAATATCACTGGTGTGTGCTCACAGTGATTTACCACACTGGGTTTGTCTCCACTCACGGCGTGTGTGCTTTCCCAGTCTACACTGCTTAGGCTCTAGGTTGCTCTGCCAGGAACTTAAAGCTTCCTCTGGTTGCAGTGAGTGGGGGCTATTCTTCATTGCAATGTGAGGGTTTCTTATTGCAGTGGCTTCTGTTGCTTTGGAGCATGGGCTCTGAAGTGTGTGAGTTTCAATAGTTGACGCTCACCAACTCTAGAGCATGTGCTCAGCTATTGTGGTGTATGGACTCCATGGCAACTAAGGACTGGAAAAAGTCAGTTTTCATTCCAGTCCCAAAGAAGAGCAATGCCGAAGAATGTTAAAGCTACCATACAGCTGCGCTCATTTCACATAAAACAAGGTTATCTTCAAAATATGTTCAAAAAAAATTCTGACAGAATGTGGTCCACTGGAGAAGGGAATGGCAAACCACTTCAGTATTCTTGCCTTGAGAACCCCATGAACAGTATGAAAAGGCAAAACGATAAGATACTGAAAGAGGAACTCCCCAGGTCGGTAGGTGCCCAATATGCTACAGGAGATCAGTAGAGAAATAACTCCAGAAAGAATGAGGGGATGGAGCCAAAGCAAAAACAATATCAGTTGTGGATGTGACTGGTGTTAGAAGCAAGGTCTGATGCTGTAAGAGCAATATTCCATAGGAACCTGGAATGTTAGGTCCATGAATCAAGGTAAATTGGAAGTGGTCAAACAGGAGATGGCAAGAGTGAATGTCGATATTACAGGAATCAGTGAACTAAAATGGACTGGAGTGGGTGAATTTAACTCAGATGACCATTATATCTACTACTGTGGGCAGGAATACCTCAGAAGAAATGGAGTAGCCATTATGGTCAACAAAAGTGTCCGAAATGCAGTAATTGGGTGCAATCTCAAAAATGTCAGAATGATCTCTGTTCGTTTCCAAGGCAAACCATTCAATATCACGGTAATCCAAGCCTATGCCCCAACCAGTAATGCTGAAGAAGCTGAAGTTGAATGGTTCTATGAAGACCTCCAAGACCTTTTAGAACTAACATCCAAAAAAGATGTCCTTTTCACTATAGGGGACTGGAATGCAAAAGTAGGAAGTCAAGAAACACCTGGAGTAACAGGCAAATTTGCCTTGGAGTACAGAATGAAGCAGGGCAAAGGCTAATAGAGTTTTGCCAAGAGAATGCACTGGTCATAGCAAACACCCTATTCCAACAACACAAGAGAAGACTCTACACATGGACATCACTGGATGGTCAACACTGAAATTAGATTGATTATACCCTTTGCAGCCAAAGATGGAGAAGCTCTATACAGTTAGCAAAAACAAGACCAGGAGCTGACTGTGGCTCAGATCATGAACTCCTTATTGCCAAATTCAGACTGAAATTGAAGAAAGTAGGGAAAACTACTAGACCATTCAGTATGACCTAAATCAAATCCCTTATGATTATATAGTGGAAGTGAGAAATAGATTTAAGGGACCAGATTGGATAGAATACCTGATGAACTATGGACGGAGGTTCGTGACATTGTACAGGAGACAGGGATCAAGACCATCCCCAGGGAAAAGAAATGCAAAAAAGCAAAATAGCTGTCTGGGGAGGCCTTACAAATAGCTGTGAAAAGAAGAGAAGTGAAAAGCAAAGAAGAAAAGGAAAGATATAAGCATCTGAATGCAGACTTCCAAAGAATAGCAAGGAGAGATAAAAGAAAGCCTTCCTCAGCGATCAATGCAAAGAAACAGGAAAACAACAGAATGAGAAAGACTAGAGATCTCTTCAAGAAAATTAGAGATACCAAGGGGGCATTTCATGCAAAAATGGGCTCGATAAAGGACAGAAATGGTATGGACCTAACAGAAGCAGAATATATTAAGAAGAGGTGGCAAGATACTCAGAAGAACTGTACAAAAAAGATCTTCATGACCCAGGTAAACACAATGGTGTGATCACTCACCTAGAGCCAGACATCCTGGAATGTGAAGTCAAGTGGGCCTTAGAAAGCATCACTACAAACAAAGCTAGAGGAAGTGATGGAATTCCAGTTGAGCTATTTCAAATCCTGAAAGATGATGCTGTGGAAGTGCTGCACTCAATATGCCAGCACATTTGGAAAACGCAGCAGTGGCCACAGAACTGGAAAAGGTCAGTTTTCCTTCCAATCCTAAAGAAAGGCAATGCCAAAGAATGCTCAAACTACCGCACAATTGCACTCATCTCACACGCTAGTAAAGTAATGCTCAAAATTCTCCAAGCCAGGCTTCAGCAATACGTGAACCGTGAGCTTCCAGATGTTCAAGTTGGTTTTAGAAAAGGCAGAGGAACCAGAGGTCAAATTGCCAACATCCGCTGGATCATTGAAAAAGGAAGAGAGTTCCAGAAAACATCTACTTCTGCTTTATTGACTATGCCAAAGCCTTTGACTGTGTGGATCACAACAAACTGTGGAAAATTCTGAAAGAGATGGGAATACCAGACCACCTGACCTGCCTCTTGAGAAATCTGTATGCAGGTCAGGAAGCAACAGTTAGAACTGGACATGGAACAACAGACTGGTTCCAAATAGGAAAAGGAGTACGTCAAGGCTGTATATCATCACCCTGCTTATTTAACTTCTATGCAGAGTAAACCATGAGAAACGCCTGGCTGGAAGAAGCACAAGCTGAAATCAAGATTGCTGGGAGAAATATCACTAACCTCAGATATGCAAATGACACCACCCTTATGGCAGAAAGTGAAGAGGAGCTAAAGAGCCTCTTGATGAAAGTGAAAGAGGAGAGTGAAAAGATTGGCTTAAAGCTCAACATTCAGAAAACTAAGATCATGGCATCTGGTCCTATCACTTCATGGGAAGTAAATGGAGAAGCAGTGGAAACAGTGTCAGACTTTATTTTTTTGGGGTCCGAAATCACTGCAGATGGTGACTGCAGCCATGAAATTAAAAGATGCTTGCTCCTTGGAAGAAAAGCTATGACCAATCTAGACAGCATATTAAAAAGCAGAGACATTACTTTGCCAACAAAGGTCCATCTAGTCAAAGCTATGGTTTTTCCAGTGGTCATGTATAGATGTGAGAGTTGGACTGTGAAGAAGGCTGAGCGCCGAAGAATTGATGCTTTTGAACTGTGGTGTTGGAGAAGACTCTTGAGAGTCCCTTGGACTGCAAGGAGATCCAACCAGTCCATTCTAAAGGAGATCACTCCTGGGTGTTCATTGGAAGGACTGATGCTAAAGCTGAAACTCCAGTACTTTGGCCGCCTCATGTGAAGAGTTGACTCATTGGAAAAGACTCTGATGTTAGAAGGGATTGGGGGCAGGAGGAGAAGGGGACGACAGAGGATGAGATGGCTGGATGGCGTCACCGACTCAATGGACATGAGTTTGAGTGAACTCCGGGAGATGGTGATGGACAGGGAGGCCTGGCGTGCTGCGATTCATGGGGTTGCAGAGTCGGACACGACTGAGCGACTGAACTGAACTGATGTTCAAAATCCTTCAAGCTAGGCTTCAGCAGTACGTGAACCAAGAACTCGCCTGTGTAAAGCTGGGTTTGTTTTTTGTTTAACTGAAGGATAATTGCTTTACAGTATTTTGTGGTTTTCTGTCATACAATAAGAATCAGCCATAGGTACACTCATGTTCCTTCCCTCCAAACCTCTCTCCCATCTCTCTCCACATCCCACCCTTCCAAATTGTCACAGAGCCCCTGTTTGAGTTCCCTGAGTCATACAGCAAATTCCCATTGCTATCTATTTTACATATGCTCTTGTAAGGTTCCATGTTAACTCTCCATACATCTCACCCTCACCCTCCTCCCCTCTCCCCATGTCCATAGGTCTGTTCTACATCTCTGTTTCTCCTGCTGCCCTGAAATAAATTTATCAGTACCATCTTTTTAGATTCCATATATATGTGTCAGTAGATGATATTTGTATTTCTCTTTCTGCCTTACTTCACTCTATATAATAAGCTCTAGGTTCGTCCACCTGATTAAAACTGACTCAAATGCATTCCTTTTTATGGCTGAGTAGTATTCCTTTGTATATGCATACCACAGTAAATCTGGGCTTTGAAGAGGCAGAGGAACCAGAGGTCAAATTGCCAGCATTCGTTGGACTATGGAGAAAGCAAAGGAGTTCCAGAAAAACATCTACTTCTGCTTCATTGACTATGCTAAAGCCTTTGACTGTGTGGATCATAACAAACTGTGGAAAATTCTTAAAGTGATGGATATACAAGACCACTTTATCTGGCCCCTAAGAAACCTGTATGCAGATCAAAAAGCAACAATTAGAATCAGCCATGGAACAACTGACTAGTTCCAAAATGGGAAAAGAGTATGATAAGGCTGTGTTGTCACCCTGATTATTTAACTTGTATGCAGAATATATCATGCAAAATGCCACACCAGATGAATTGCAAGCTGGAATCAAGATTGCAGGGAGAAATATCAACAATCTCAGATATACAGATGATACCACTCTAATGGCAGAAAGTGAAGTGGAACTAAAGCACCTCTTGGTTTGAGGAGAGTGAAAAAACTGACTTGAAGCTCAACATTCAAAAAAATAAGATCATGAGATTCGGTCCCATCACTTCATGTTAAATAGAATGGGAAATAGGGGAAGCAATGACAGATTTTATTTTCTTGGGCTCCAAAATCACTGCAGCCATGAAATTAAAAGATGCTTGCTCCTTAGAAGGGAAGTTATGACAAACCTAGAGAGCATATTAAAAACTAAAGACATCACTTTGCTGACAAAGGTCCATATAGTCAAAGGTATGGTTTTGCCAGTAATCATGTACAGATGTGGGAGTTGGATCATAACGAAGGCTGAAAAGTGAAAGTGAAAATCACTCAGTTGTATCTGACTCTTTTTTGTGACCCCATGGACTATACAGTCCATGGAACTCTCCAGGCCAGAATACTGGAGTGGGTGGCCTTTCCCTTCTCCAAGGGATCTCCCCAACCCAGGGATCAAACCCAGGTCTCCCACATTGCAGGCAGATTCTTTACCAGCTGAGTCACAAGAGAAGCCCAAGGATACTGGAGTGGGTAGCCTATCCCTTCTGCAGCGTATCTTCCTGACTCAGGAATTGAACCGGAGTCTCTTGCATTTCAGGCAGATTCTTCACCAACTGAGCTATCAGGGAAGGCTGAGTGCTGAAGAAGTGATGCGTTTGAATTGTGGTGCTGGAGAAGACTCTTGAGAGTCCTGGCATGCTGTGCTCCATGAGGTAGCAAAGAGTCGGGCACAACTTAGTGACTAAACAATAACAACAACAATGTGGGATCTTCCTGGACTGGGATTGAACCCCTGTGTCCTGCATGGCAGGTGGTTTCTTTATCATTGGACCAATAGGGAAGTCCATAGCTTAGTTTTTGAGAAATGTTTTTGTTAGGTCTAGAATTCTAGGTTGACAGTGTTTGCTTTTACTGCTTTAACAGTGTTGCATCACTGTCTCTTCATTGCATTGTGTCTGGGGGAAAAAAAACCACAACTCTGCTGTTATCCTTGTCTATATTGCTTTCTACATAATGTGTTTCTTTTTTCCACTTGGCTACTTTTTATATTTTCTATTTTTCACTATTTTTGAGCAATTTGAATATGATGTGCCTTGGTGTAGTTTTTCTCAAGTTTCTTATTCTGGAATTAGTTAGGCTTCTTGATTGTGTGGGTTTATAATTTTCATCAGGTTTGAAAACTTTTAGACTTTTATTTCTTTCGATATGTTCCTATCTCTCTCTGTTTCCTCTCTTTTTAGGACTCCGTTACACATATATTAGGCACTTGGAGTTATTCTTTGGCTGACTTATGCTCTGTTCAGTTTCACAGTTAATCTTTTAATATTTAGTTTTGGGTAGTTTCTGTTGCTAAATGCTCAAGCTCATTGTTTTTTCTTCTACCATGTCAAATCTGCTGTTAATATAATTCAATATATTTTTCATTTTATCTTTTTCATATCTTCCATATCTTTACTGAAAATGGAACATGTCACATACAGTTTTAATGTATTTGTCTACTAACTTTCATCTCTTTTAGTTCTCACTTCAGTTCAGTTCAGTCGTTCAGTCATGTCTGACTCTTTGTGACCCCCTGGACTGTAGCACACCAGGCCTCCCTGTCCATCATCAACTCCTGGAGTTTACTCAAACTCATGTCCATTGAGTCTGTGATGCTATCCAACCATCTCATCCTCTGTTGTCCCCTTCTCTTCCCGCCTTCAATCTTTCTCAGCATGAGGGTCTTTTCCAATGAGTCAGCTCCTCACATCAGGTGGCCAAAGTATTGGAGTTTCAGCTTCAGCATCAGTCCTTCCAATGAACACTCAGGACTGATCTCCTTTAGGATGGACTGGTTGGATCTCCTTGCAGTCCAAGGGACTCTCAAGAGTCTTCTCCAACACCACAGTTCAAAAGCATCAATTCTTCTGCACTCAGCCGTCTTTATACTCCAACTCTCACATCCGTACATGACTACTGGAAAAACCATAGCCTTGACTAGACGGACCTTTGTTGGCAAAGTAATGTCTCTGCTTTTAAATATGCTGTTTAAGTTGGTCATAACTATTCTTCCAGGGAGCAAGTGTCTTTTAATTTCATGGCTGCAGTCACCATCTGCAGTGATTTTGGAGCCAAAAAAACCCACAAAAACCTCTCACTGTTTCCATTGTTTCCCATCTCTTTGCCATGAAGTGATAGGATCAGATCTTAGTTTTCCATTGTTGAGTTTTAAGCCAACTTTTTCACTCTCCTCTTTCACTTTCATCAAGAGGCTCTTTAGTTCTTCTTCGCTTTCTGCCATAAGGGTGGTGTCATCTGCATATCTGAGGTTAGTGATATTTCTCCTGGCAATCTTGATTGCAGCTTGTGCTTCATCCAGCCCAGCGTTTCTCATGGTTTACTCTGCATAGAAGTTAAATAAGCAGGGTGACAATATTCAGCCTTGACGTACTCCTTTTCGTATTTGGAACCAGTCTGTTGTTCCATGTCCAGTTCTAACTGTTGCTTCCTGACCTGCATACAGATTTCTCAAGAGGCAGGTCAGGTGGTCTGGTATTCCCATCTCTTCAACAATTTTCTACAGTTTGTTGTGATCCACACAGTCAAAGGCTTTGGCATACTCAATAAAGCAGAAGTAGATGTTTTTCTGGAAGTCTCTTGCTTTTTCAATGATCCAACAGATGTTGGCAATTTGATCTCTGGGTCCTCTGCCTTTTCTAAATCCAGCTTGAACATCTGGAAGTTCATGGTTCATATAATGTTGAAGCCTTGCTTGGAGAATTTTGAGCATTAACTCTTGGTTGGTTTCTATGGATTGGATTTTTCATCATTATGAACCACATTTTTCTCTCTGCTGTTTTTCATGTCTGACAAGTTTTGATTGGAGTCTGGTCATTGGGAATTTTACTTTATTGGATGCTGGATGTTTTTGTATTACTATAAATATTCTTGTATTTTGTCCTTGGACATAGTTAAGTCAGTGCGAAATAGTTTGATCCTTTCTGGTCTTGGTTTTAAGATTTGTTAGGCAGGACTGAAGTAAAGCTTAATTTGTAGCCAACCATTCTCTAGTTTAGAAGCATGATCCTCTGTGTACTCTACCTAATGCCTGTGATTCATTAAGTTTTCTAGTATGGCTGATGGAATGCTCTTTTGTGTCTGTTTTTCTCTATTTTGCATTATGTCTGTAAGGTTTTATCCATTTTGTTTCACGTGTTGGTAATTTATTATTTATTGATGTTTAGCATTCTAGTGTATGGATAAACTATAACTTATTTTTAAATTTTATTACTGGTGGATATTTAGGGTTTTTGTTATTATGAACCAAATTTCTATGAACATTCCTATGCAGAATGTTTTGACAGTGCTGTCAGAGACGTATGTACTAGATGCTGTGGTATCACAAATGGTTATTTCTGGAATAGGCAAATGTTGAGCTGAGTTTTTAGGGAAGAAAGAGATGACCAGATGAGAAACCAAAAGAGAAGTTTCTAAACAGAAGGAAGGAATTGGAAAGAGAATTAGCAAGAAATTGTAGAAAATGGACAGAGAGGAGACCAAGGTAATAGGTAGACATTGCCATGATAAATTAGAAGATCCAAACACCACTCTGAAGTGTTTCAAATATGTAGTCACATAATCAAAACATTTTTTAAAGAAAAATATCTCTAATCACAATGTGGAGAATGGATTGAATGGTCAGATTGGAGATTGGAAAACATGATGGGAGGTTATTGCAGTAGTTCAGTTCATAAGTGGTGAGGCCTGAACTAAGGCCATGATTGTGGAAACAGTGAAAAGAGAAAAATTTTGAGAATTTAAGGAGATTAAACTACTGGAGAGAGAAAGGAAAAGTGATTTGACATGATAGTCCATTCACAACATTTTGAAAAAGAGGAGAAGCAATTTTCATTGAAATCTGGTAAATTAAACAGGAAATGCAGAAAGTGAAGGCATTAAAAAAAAAAAGTGTTGAGAATGGGCTTGCCATACCGGATGGCAAAAATATTATGTTACAAGCTATAGCAGTTAAGTCTCCAAATTAAGTACTCTACCAGAAAAAGACATTTTTTATTTTGAAATTTGCATATGGTGAAAATACCATAAACAGTGTTAAGAAACAAATAACAAACTGTGGAGAAAATATTTCAACATATTTAGTAGGAGAAAAGGTAACTACCTATGTTATATCAATAATTCCTTCAGATAAATGAGAAAAGTCAAAAAAACTAACAGGAAAATAGGTAGAGGATATAAAGGGCAATATACAGATGAAATGCAAATGGCCAGTGATTATAAGAAACTGTTAAATCATTGCCCAAGGGGTTATGCTTAAAATTCAAATAGTGAGAGAGAATTGTAACATCTCAGCATAGCAAAGGTAAAAATATTTAGGATATCAAATGCTGGCTTGAGAATAGGAAAACATTCACATGTGAAGAGAATGTAAATTGGTATAATCTTTTGGAAAGCATTTTGGCACATATTTTGTGACCTTGAATCTCTTATAGGACTTTATCCCTAAGAAATATTTGTACTACAAAACAAAGATATATTTCCAAGGAGACTCATTTCACTGGAGCTTAAAATAGTGAAAAACTGGGATAATCTAAGTAGAGGGCTGATAAATTATGTTACATTTGTACAATAGAATACCATTCATATTCTTTAAAAAATGAAGCAGATCTATATGTACAAAGAATAGAAAGATATGTACAATTTATTAGAAGAAAAGCTCAAGTTTCAGAAACTAATGTCAGGTAGGATGCCATTTTTACAAATAAATATGTATTAAAGGCAGTATATACCAGAAACTGGGCCATTAACCAGGAATTCAGGAAAGAACAAGATAAAAGCCCTGCAGTTGTGGAAATAAAAGGTTGTTAACAGTGATTACCCCTGGGGAATGAGATAGTGGCAGTGGGGGTGGGGCAGGAAGGATGTTTAGTTCTTACATGTTTGAACTGTTAAATTTTTGCCAAAAAGCAGCTTTTGCATTTGTAATTCAAAAACTAAACTTTAAAAGAAATTATACAATTTTAAATTATATTTTTAAATATTTAAAACAGGGATGAACTAATTAATGTTTTAAGAGTGTGAAAAAGAAGTGCTCTCATACTCTCCTGGTGAGAGCATATATTTGCTTTAACATTTTGGAGGATACTTTGGTAATATGCATTTTTTTTTTAATATTACAAGTTGGCTGTGATGCAAACACTCTACTTCTAAGAATTATCTTAAGGAAAAATTAAGGAATAGGAATAGGAAAAAGCTACAGGTATGTTCACTGCAGCCTTCTGTATAACAGTGTAAAATGAGCAACAACATTAATTGCCTTCTACGTGGATTTTTTTTTTTAATTAGAAGATAATTGCCCCCACAACATTGTGTTGGTTTCTGCCTACACCAACATGAATCAGCCACAGGTATTACACATGTCCCCTCCCTTCTGAACCTACTCCCATCCCCCATCCCATCCCACCCCTCTAGGCTGTCACAGAGCACTGGGTTGAGCTCCTTATGTCATATGGCAAATTCCCAGTGGCTATCTATTTTACATATGGTAGTGTATATGTTTCCACACTCTTCTCTCCATTCGTCCACCCTCTCCTTCCCTTACCACGTCCGTAAGTCTGTTCTCTGTGTCTGTGTCTCCATTGCTGCCCTGCAAATAGGTTCATCAGTACCATCTTTCTGCATTCCATATGCATGTGTTAATATACAATATTTGTCTTTCTCTTTCTGCCTTACTTCATTCTCTATAATAGGCTCTAGGTTCATCCACCTCATTCGGACTGACTAGAATGCGTTCCTTTTTTTTTTTTGCTGAGTAATATTCCATTGTATACATGTACCACAATTTCTGTATCCATTCATCTGTTGATGGACATTTCAGTTCAGTTCAGTTCAGTTCAGTCACTCAGTCATGTCCGACTCTTCACGACCCCATGAATCGCAGCATGCCAGGCCTCCCTGTCCATCACCAACTCCTGGAGTTCACTCAGACTCATGTCCATCGAGTCAGTGATGCCATCCAGCCATCTCATCCTCTGTCGTCCCCTTCTCCTCCTGCCCCCAATCCCTCCCAGCATTAGAGTCTTTTCCAGTGAGTCAACTCTTTGCATGAGGTGGCCAAAGTACTGGATTTCAGCTTTAGCATCATTCCTTCCAAAGAAATCCCAGAGCTGATCTCCTTCAGAATGGACTGGTTGGATCTCCTTGCAGTCCAAGGGACTCTCAAGAGTCTTCTCCAACACCACAGTTCAAAAGCATCAATTCTTCAGCGCTCAGCTTTCTTCACAGTCCAACTCTCACATCAGTACATGACTACTGGAAAAACCATAGCCTTGACTAGATGGACCTTTGTTGGCAAAGTAATGTCTCTGCTTTTCCATATGCTATCTAGGTTGGTCATAACTTTCCTTCCAAGGAGTAAGCATCTTTTAATTTCATGGCTACAGTCACCATCTACAGTGATTTTGGAGCCCCAAAAAATAAAGTCTGACACTGTTTCCACTGTTTCCCCATCTATTTGCCATGAAATGATGGGACCAGATGCCATGATCTTCATTTTCTGAATGTTGAGTTTTAAGTCAACTTTGCCACTCTAACAGTCATTTTCATTTTCTTCATTGCTAATGGAATTGCCTAGTGTTTTTTTCCTAGCTGTTGAGTGGTAATAGATCAGGCAGGAAAGTCATAGTCCAGGAATGAATTGTGATGATGATGGTTGTGTGTTTGTGTGCAAAGTCACTTTAGTCGTGTCTGACTCTTTGCGACCCCATGGGCTGTAGCCCACCAGGCTCTTCTGTCTATGGGATTCTCCAGGCAAGAATACTGGAGTGGGTTTTCATGCTGTCCTCCAGGGGATCTTCTTTTCAAAGAGATCAAACCCAGGTCTCTTATGTCTCCTTCACTGACAGGTTCTTTACCACTAGTGCCACCTAGTTCTGAAACATTTTCATCACCCCCAAAAAAACCCCTGTATGCACTTAGTAGTCATTCCTCATTCTACCCTCTCCCTAGTCCCTGGCAACCACAACTCACTTTCTGTCTGTATAAATTTATCTATTATAGACTTTTTATACTACTGGCATATGTGACTTTTTGTGTCTGGCTTCTTTCATTTAGCATAATGTTTTGGACATTCAACCATATTACAGCAGTTATCAGTACTTCATTAATTTTTATGGTTAAGTAATATTCTAAGTAATATTCCCATGGAAAAGAAATGTAAAAAAGCAAAATGGCTGTCTGGGGAGGCCTTACAAATAGCTATGAAAAGAAGAGAAGCGAAAAGCAAAGGAGAAAAGGAAAGATATAAGCATCTGAATGCAGAGTTCCAAAGAATAGCAAGAAGAGATAAGAAAGCCTTCCTCAGTGATCAATGCAAAGAAATAGAAATAGAAATAGAAAGAAATAGAAAACAACAGAATGGGAAAGACTAGAGATCCCTTCAAGAAAATTAGAGATACCAAGGGGGCATTTCATGCAAAGATGGGCTCGATAAAGGACAGAAATGGTATGGACCTAACAGAAACAGAAGATATTAAGAAGAGGTGGCAAGAATACACACAAGAACTATACAAAAAAGATCTTCACGACCAAGATAATAATGATGGTGTGATCACTGACCTAGAGCCAGACATCCTGGAATGTGAAGTCAAGTGGGCCTTAGGAAGCATCACTACGAACAAAGCTAGTGGAGGTGATGAAATTCCAGTTGAGCTATTTCAAATCCTGAAAGATAATGCTGTGGAAGTGCTGCACTCAATATGCCAGCAAATTTGGAAAACTCACCAGTGACAACAGGACTGGAAAAGGTCAGTTTTCATTCCAATCCCAAAGAAAGGCAATGCCAAAGAATGCTCAAACTACCGCACAATTGCACTCATCTCACATGCTAGTAAAGTAATGCTCAAAATTCTCCCAGCCAGGCTTCAGCAATACATGAACTGTGAACTTCCAGATGTTCAAGTTGGTTTTAGAGAAGGCAGAGGAACCAGAGATCAAATTGCCAACATTTGCTGGATCATGGAGAAAGCAAGAGAGTTCCAGAAAAACATCTATTTCTGCTTTATTGACTATGCCAAAGCCTTTGACTGTGTGGATCACAATAAACTGTGGAAAATTCTGAAAGAGATGGGAATACCAGACCACCTGACCTGCCCCTTGAGAAATCTGTATGCAGGTCAGGAAGCAACAGTTAGAACTGGACATGGACCAACAGACTGGTTCCAAATAGGAAAAGGAGTACATCAAGTCTGTATATTGTCACACTGCTTATTTAACTTACATGAAGAGTACATCATGAGAAACACTGGGCTGGAAGAAGCACAAGCTTGAATCAAGATTGCCAGGAGAAATATCAATAACCTCAGATATGCAGATGACACCACCCTTATGGCAGAAAGTGAAGAGGAACTAAAAAGCCTCATGATGAAAGTGAAAGTGGAGAGTGAAAAAGTTGGCTTAAAGCTCAACATTCAGAAAACGAAGATCATGGCATCTGGTCCCATCACTTCATGGCAAATAGATGGGGAAACAGTGGAAACAGTGTCAGACTTTATTTTGGGGGGCTCTAAAATCACTGCAGATGGTGATTGCAGCCATGAAATTAAAAGATGCTTACTCCTTGGAAGGAAAGTTATGACCAACCTAGATAGCATATGGAAAAGCAGAGACATTACTTTGCCAACAAAGGTCCATCTAGTCAAGGCTATGGTTTTTCTGGTGGTCATGTACGGATGTGAGAGTTGGACTGTGAAGAAAGCTGAGTGCCGAAGAATTGATGCTTTTGAACTGTGGTGTTGGAGAAGACTCTTGAGAGTCCCTTGGACTGCAAGGAGATCCAACTAGTCCATTCTGAAGGAGATCAGCTCTGGGATTTCTTTGGAAGGAATGATGCTAAAGCTGAAACTCCAGTACTTTGGCCACCTCATGTGAAGAGCTGACTCATTGGAAAAGACTGATGCTGGGAGGGATTGGGGGCAGGAGGAGAAGGGGACGACAGAGGATGAGATGGCTGGATGGCATCACTGACTCGATGGACATGAGTCTGAGTGAACTCCAGGAGTTGGTGATGGACAGGGAGGCCTGGCGTGCTGCAATTCACGGGGTCGCAAAGAGTCGGACACAACTGAGCGACTAAACTGAACTGATAATTAAATATGTATATGTGGTATGCGGTATGCTTATGTATGTATATCACATTTTGTTTATCCATTCATATGTTGATGAACTTTGGACTGTCCACTTTTTGACTGTTGTGAATAATTCTGCAATGAATGTTGCCACCAACATACAAGTCTGCTTGAGTCCTTGTTTTCAATTCTTTTGGTATATAACTAGGATGGAATTGCTGGGTCATATGGCAATTGTTTATTTAACTGTGTTTGAAATTACCAAACTTTTCCACAGTAGGTTCATCGTTTTATGTTCCCACTAGCAACGTATAGCGATTTTAATTTTTCCACATCGTTATCAACAGTTATGTTCTGTTTTTGTTTTATTATTACAGTTGTCCTAGTGGGTGTGAAGTGATATCTCATTGTGGTTTTATATTCATTTCTCTAGTGACTGGTAATGCAGAGTAGTTTTTCATTTGCTTGCTTACAATTTGCATATTCTTCTTAGGAAAAATGTGTATTCAAGTCCTTTGTCTATTTTTAAATTTGGTTGTTTGTCTTTTTGTTGTCAAGTTATTAGAGTTTTTATATATTTGGGACACTGCTAGGTCCCTTCAGTCGTGTCTGACTCTGTGCGACCCCATAGATGGCAGCCCACCAGGCTCCCCTGCTCCTGGGATTCTCCAGGCAAGAACACTGGAGCGGGTTGCCATTTCCTTTTCCAATGCATGAAAGTGAAAAATGAAAGTGAATTCGCTCAGTCGTGTCCGACCCTCAGTGACCCCATGGACTGCAGCCTTCGAGGCTCCTCCGTCCATGGGACTTTCCAAGCAAGAGTACTGGAGTGGGGTGCCATTGCCTTCTCCAATTTGGGACACTAGACGTTTATCAGATATAATTTGCAAATAGTTTTTTTTTTTTTCATTTTGAGGTTGTCTTTTTACTTAATAATATCCTTTGTTGTATAGAGGTTCTTAATTTCAATAAAGTCAAATTTATCTATTTTTTTTTCTTTTGTTGTTTATACTTTTAGTGGCTAATGTAAGAATCCATTGTCCAAGGACATGAAGTTTTACTCCTAAAACTTTTCTTTTAAATATGTTTTCTTCTAAGAGTTTTGTATTTTAGTTCTTGCATTTGGGTCTTTGACCCACTCTGAGTTAATTTTTCTGTGTACTGTAAGAGTCCAACTTCATTGTTTTGCATGTGGCTATACATTCATTGAAAAGGTTGTTCTTTCCCCTATCAAATAATTTAGGCATAAATTAATTAGGGGACTTCCCTGTGGTCCAGTGGTTAAGACACTCCTGATCCTGGAGACCCGAATTTGATCTGGTCAGGGAATTAGATCCTGTATGCCACAACTAAGAGCTGGCACAACAAAAGAAAAAAACATTTAAAAAGGGAAAGAAGAGTTCATATTCAAAAAAGAGAGAAAGTCAGTTAGTAACAGATATATGGGTCTGTTTCTGGACTCTCGATTTCATTCCATTGATCTAAGGTCTGTCCTCATGCCAGTACCACCCTGTTTTGATAACTGTAGCTTTGCAGTAATTTTCTAAGCAGAAAGTATGAGGCCTCCAACCTGGTCTTTCTTTTTCAAGATTGTTTCAGCTGTTTGGGGCCCCTTGCTGTACCATATGAATTTGAGGATTGACTTTTATAATTTTTGCAAAAGCAGTCATTGGAATTTTGATAGGAATTCTTATGAATCTGTAGATCACTTTAGGTAGTACTGCCATCTAACAAAATTGTTTTCCAATCCATGAACACAGGATATCTTTCTATTTCTTTTAGCAACTTTTTATACTTTTCAGTGTATAACTCTTTCACCTCTTTGGTTACATTTCTCCTGAGCTAATTTGGTTTTTGGATACATTTGTAAATGGAATTGTTTTCTTGCTTTCCTTTTCAGAATGTTTACTGCTGGTATTAGCAACCCAACTGATTTTTGAGTGTTTATCTGCAGTTTGCTGAATTACTTTATTACTTCTATTAGTTTTCTAAATTTTTTGAGGGAGATTTTCTACGTAGGGAATCATATTATTTGAAAGTTGAAATAGTTTTATTTCTTCTTTCCATTTTGTGTATCTTATTTATTTTTTCTTGCCTGAATGCTCTGGCTATAAGTTGTCAGTATAGTGTTGAATAGCAATGGTGAGAGTTAGCTTCCTTGTTTTGCTCCTGATCTTGGAGGGAAAACTTTTAGTCTTATACCATTGTGTGCAGCGTTAACTGTTTTCCAGTGGTGGTTTAAGTCTAGGTTTCTGGTTTTATTTTTATTTTACTATTTGCAATATATTGAGCTTCTTGAATCCAAAAATTCATATCTTTAGTCATTTTGGAAATAGTATTAGCTCTCCTACTTCATTTTCTTGTTCATCTTTCAGTATTTTCTTCTTATACTCGGTATTGCAAGTACACATTTGTTAGACCTCACACTGTGCTATTTGTTCATCTTTATTATATATATTCTATCTGTTTGGCTTTCTCTGTTGTATTTTGGATAAATTGTTCAGCTATATTTTTAAACTTACTAATTATTTCTTCAGCTCTGTCTAGTCTGTTATTTAATCCACACACTGTGATATTTTTTATCTTAAAAAAATCATTAACTATATTCTGCATTACAGAGAGCACACTGACTGGATGCTGGCAGCCAGAGTCCACAGCACTAAGAGGGCTCTGGGACTATAGAAAGGGCATCAATAGAGGAATATTTTATTGAGGCCACTGCATGCCAAGCTTGTCTGAGTGTTGGGGCCTTGGGAAAATCAGATTGTTTTTGGCCCGTAGGTCCCATAACTGAGGGGAGACATCCAGATAAGCATCTATAAGGATGATGTAGGTTGGAACGAAGTGACTGTGGCTCTGTTCTAAGTCAGATACTTTTTTTTATAGGCTCATTCTTTGGCTATATTTTCTTCCATTTCATTAAATACATTAAATGTGTTTATTTTATATTCCACATCAATAATTCTTATAACTGATGCTTTTTGTGAGTCTTATCCTGAAATTTTCTCTGATGGTATTCACAGTAACCTACTTTTCATGTCTCTTCAGGTTGTAGTATGGGTTTATGTTCCTTGAAATTTTATTAGTGGTTTAATTAATTTTTTTGAAGTTTAAATTGAAGTTGAATTTCTTGAGAGAGATTTGTTTTACATTTTGCTAAATGTCTGGGACACCGCCAACCTAGGACTGATTTGAATGAAAATGTCTCCTTGTGTTTTGGGGACTAATCAGATTCTATAAATTCGGTCACCAAAACCATTTGAGGGTGGGCTTGTAGTCTTGAATAATCAAGAGTGACTTATTTTTTGCCTCCATTTATGGCCAAGACTGAGACAGAAAATTTTCTTTAACGTCTTCCTCTGTCGGATGAATTGTTTTTTAGCTTGCTCACCAAGGATATTGCCTTTTGGGGACTCCTTGCTTTATGCAAAGTCCAATAAATACCCTACCTTCCTTGGGCCCACATTGTCTCTTGTCTGCCATGCTCATTGTCTTTTAAAACTAAAGCTCTAGACTACCAAACATTGACAGAGACCAAAGGTAAGACCTGACTTTGGATCTCTTGAATCTCTCTGGCTTCATGATCCCTTCCCCACTGCTGTTTATTTTGGCTTCTGAGGATCTCTTTTGCATTCTTGGTTAATCAGCCATGCATCTGCATTTTTTAAAAACAATATTTAACCAGCATTTTAATGATGTTTTCCACTAAGCATTTAAAAATTTTTTGATAGCTAGTCTACCAAAACTATAATCTTATATTGCTTCTGAGTGAGGATTATCTGTACTGTATTTGTCTTAATCTTTCTCCTGCTCTTAAATGGTTTTGTTGTTTTAGTTTTTTCTTTATTAAGTATAATAGTGAGGTGAATATCTTTGTTCTTTGTTTTATTAATATATAGATTATTTCCTTGGATAGTTTTTGGGTAGAATTCCTGGATGAGAAAAATGACCATTGATTTGAAAGAAGTTTAAGAAGTAGAATCAATAAGTCTTGCATGTAGGAGGGGAAGCAGAGGAAGGAATCTAGTATGAGACTTACATTTTTGGCTTGCACAACTGGGTAGATGATGATGTCAGTAACTAAGATTGGGAATACAGGTTAAGGTGGGTGTGTGCGTGGGGAGTGATAACAATGCATGTAGGTAGAGAAATTTTTATTAGGCGGTTGGAAATGCAGGGCAGAGGCCCAGGAGAGGGTTTGGGGCTATAGATACAAAATTGAGATTCACAAAATTATATTTCCTGGATTCCTGGAATCCATCAAATATAGTCTCAGGGGTCTGTGTGTTCACTAAATCACTTTTTATATTCATGTTTTCATTTCAACAAATCTGGATCACCTGGATGACCATCTTGTAAGTAGTGTTACCAGCTGAACTTCGGTGTCTGCATTTGTATTTATGTTTATAATCTTGCTGATGCCAAGTATCACAGAACTTGGCTTACTATGTAAATAACACAACAGGTCAGGTGAAGATGAATTGGTGTCATCGTGTGCTTGTCCACATGAATGAAGGTTTCATAGTAGTTTAAACAGAGAAAAGTGGTGGGAGATCTGAATCATCATATGATAAACAGTTCTGTTTAAATTAAAAAGAACCCTATGCTTTAGGAGCCAACCCCATTTTCACATTTTGAGTTGGTAGTGTTTCAAGAAAATACAACCATCCACATATTAATGTTTATTTTATGCATTTTTTTATGTTTTAGTTTAATTTTAATTCATTTGATAAAGTGCTTGGTTGTATACTTGTGACAGAACTGTAAACATAAGGGATTTATATTTAGTTTGTATTTTAGTGAGTGAATATTATAAAAAAATAATTTCAGTCAACACTGAAAACTTAAGAGAATTTTTTTCCTTTAAAAATTTTCTGTACATTATACAAATTTGTGCATGAGAGCTGAGCCATGGATTTAAGTGAGACTTCTCCAGAGAGAGAGTACAGAATGAGAAAGAAAGGGTGCTGAGAACAGAACCCTGAGATGCAAGAGTAATTAGGGAATGAATGAATGGAAAGAGAAAAAACTTGGAAACCCAAACTTAAGAGTAGAATAAGGAAGCCCAAGAGAAAAGAGTTCTTAAAAAGAGGAAATTGAAATGTCCTTAAAAAGCCCTGATGGTCTTTGCCCAAATATTTTCAGTTGAACCATAGTATCAGCAGTCATAATTTTGAAAGTAAAGGAGTGAATAGGAGGCAAGATTGTAGAAACAGTGAGAGGAGACCATTCTTAAAATAAGCTTGGTTATGATGAAAAGAAAAAAAAATGTTTCTGGAATGGGACATAAAGTCACTGTAAATGCAAGTCCCTGAGCATATTTTTGTACTAAAAAGAAGGGGATAATGGAGATAGGGTTGTCATACACAGGAGAAAAAATAATTAACAGAGAAGTCTCAAAGGAGATGAGACTCAATATGATACAGATAACAAATTGCAGAATTACCCTTGAAACAGTAAAGATGATGTTACTTTGAGATGAGATGTGAAGAAGTTAAAAGTAGAACTGGAGTCATGCTTGTTGGCTTTTAATTTTCTATGAACTAAGGGCTAGATTGATGGGATGAGAGTAGTAGTTTAAGGTTTATGAAAACACTGGTGAAGATTTGTGATAACTATTATGAGAAATGACCAGGTCCCTTTTATCAGCAGTACTGAAAACTTTGCTGAGACCTGGCCTGTAGTTTTGGCTTTGTCCCCTACTAACTCTGTCAATTGGGCAAGTAATTTACCCTGTCTGAATATCTGTAGGAGGAGTAATTGGACTAGATAAATTTTAAAGAGTTTTCTAGTTCCCAGATGATTTAATTTAGAAGTCGAGCACTAAATCCCTTGTAATAAATAATCTGACACAAAAGTATTTTATTTTTCCCTTTTTACGAGTTACCTTGGGAGCAAAAAAAAAAAAAAAGACTGTTTTAGACTACATTTAATTAAAAAGCCAGTTAGAATAGGAAGGGAAAAGGAATGAAAGGGCTTATTTTTTTCTCTTTTTCAAACACACCAGTAATCCACTGAAGCCAAACAACACTCATAGAAAGAAGCAGGAACTAGGATAAGAAAATAAGATGAATGAAATTGTTGTCTGTATCATCTTAGCCTCTAGCTCTTAAGAATTTGTAAGTGAATTCCAGCTATGGGTTAAGTTATTGTGAAATTCCAGTGAAGAACAAGAAAATGAGACAGCCTGCAGGAATTTCTTGTAACAAAATCCACTCTGAAGACCTAGCTGCTGTACTTATTTAAGAAAGGACTGGCTCCAAATAAACAGGGACTTCATAATGACTGGAAATGTAAATTTAGAGCGTCCCCTCTCTGTGCTCTCGAGAATTTTGTTCATAATTAAACTTAAAAACTTTAATTTACAATCTGGAATATGAACCAAAAAAAAGTAGTTTCTTGAAGATTGTATTTGGCCTTGTAAAAGGAGTTAAGAATACATTCATCAATCATGGGGATACTTAATTCTTGATTTTTCCCTTGAGAAAGTTCTTTACATAAAAAAGACCAAAGCAGTTGTGAGTTGTGCCTGAACAGTTGTGAGTTGTGCCTGAATCCAGGACTACTTGATTCCCTGAGCACCTTCGCCTGGAATACTTAGGAGCTGCTTTTATGGAGATGTGTGCCCCTATCCTGTCCATTGCGTCCAGCTCTGGGCTAGAAGTGCCTCTGAGGAAGAGACCTCCTGCGAAAGGAAGACTTCCAGTCCTGCCAACTCTTAACACTGTTTATCTGTTTACACTTCTGCTTCTCTCACCAGAATGTGAATTCCTGGAGGGCAGAGAAATTGTCTAATTCATCTTTTTATCCATAGAGCCTATAACAGTTACTTGCACATAACAATTTTCTATTGTATGCTTATCAGATAAATGGATGATGTAAATCTATGATTTAGTGTTCTAAATATTTAAAGGCAGAGTATATACAATAATTTTCAAACATTCTTAAGGTATAGGCAATAGTAATTCTTTTCAATTGTTTTAACACCAAAAGAAGTGGTATCTGGCACCTTTGAAAGTTAAGGAGACTATATAACATATATGGGCTTCCCTGATGGCTCAGTGTACACTGCCTGCAATGTAAGAGATGCAAGAGACAAGGGTTCAATCCCTAGTTCAGGAAGATCCCTTGGAGGAGAAAATGGCAACCCATTCCAATATTCTTGCCTGAAAAATCCCGTGGACAGAGGAGCCTGGTGGGCTGCAGTCCATGGAGTTGCAAAGAGTTGGACACAACTGTGTGACTAAGCACATAAATATATATATGGATATATATATTCCTGAATACATGTATGAACATATGTTGTTTTGATTATTTCCACACATCTCTTGTCAGGCAAACTTTTCTAGAACACCATCTTTATTTTGTTATTCCCCTTATTAAGGACCCATGATGGCTTCTGGTTGCGTAATGTATTGGTTTGGAGCCTTAGAACAATCTAATGAAAAGCAGAGTTTTCAATTAAGTCCAAGATTTCATCAGCATTGTGTAATGGAAACTATATAGAATTATGTTATGTGGGCATAATTATTAATCAGTTCTATTTGAAAATAAGGGTCACAAATTCAACTCAAATTAGTTTAAGAAAAAAAGAAGAGAGGAAGGAAGAAAGAAGACATTTCTTTGAGTAAATGGGAAGTCCAGAAGATTGTATCTAGCTATAGGGCATGGCTGTTTCCAGAGGTTCAAACAATGTTGTCAGAACTCTGTCTCTTTATCTCTCAAGTTTACTTATTTCTTTTTGGCTTCATTCTTCAGTAGGATTTCTCTATGAAAGCAACATGGCCTCTGGCTGCCTTGGGTTCTCATTCTTCAAGTTTAGCAATCTTAGAAGTAAGAGATATCTTCTCAATCAACTCTAGAGGAAAAGTTATGGGGAGTACTGTGCTTGGAGTCATGCACCCATTTCTCAATCAGTTATTGTGGTGAAAGAATGGACTACTTTAACTGGCTAAATATGGGTCACATGTTCCAGCCTTGTAGCCATGGGAGGATGGTGTCACATGATGGTCGTTTCCTTCAAGAGCTACTTGGAATAGGGTAGGGCACGTCTCCAAAGGAAAGCATGTGGCTATTACCAGATGGGAAATGTATGGACAAAAGCAGCTTAACAGTCCACTACAGCAGAGCTGAAATGTAGCCTGTATGTGCAGGTTGGATGAACCAGCTGGCATCCATCCAGATAGCTCAGGGGTCCATTCTGAATGGCTGGTGTACATGCTGTACCATTGTTAACTATATTGAATATCATCTTGGCATGACAGCATTTCACCACTTACGAGTTAAAAATAACATATGTAATGCAATATGAGCGCTGTTGAACACATAAAAAGTCATTTATCTTTATGGAACAAAAATTACTTTGCACTTAAAATTTTTTTGGCAGGGAATTTTTCAGAGTTTAATCAGCTTTGGAGCAGGGAAAGTGAATTGGTGAAACCAAGTGAATACCCTTTGTTTCTTCTCAAGAAAAAAACTAATAACCTGTATATATAGTCTTTCATGAAGCATTTATATCATATTATCACTCTCTCCAGTATCTGAAAGAGGTTTGACTTTCTGATAATAAGATTGAATACTCCTGTCAGTAGGGAGCTTAGGGAAACATGCACCAAAGCAAAGCTAAGTCCCAAGTCCCCAACATGCCCTTCAAAAGCAGTCATCCATTTAATTTGATCTATTAAACAAACTTAGCAGTTGGGATGCCCACACAGTGAGAAAAGATGCTTAGAGATGGAATTTTGGCTTTAATTGGAATCTTCTGTCCTTTATTAGACAACCATAAGCTTCTGATTATACACACCATCTTCATTCAAATGTGGATTTATAAAACCTTATGCATTTCCATCCTTAGCAACAGATTTAGGAATAAAAACAAGCTCCTGCCATGAACAAATATGAGAAGTTTTCTTTTCTCTTTCTTCCTTTTTTTTTTGCCATATCCCAAAAAGTCACTGATAGTTGACCATATGCCCACTGTGTATCTAGAGCTGTGTTAGCTACTTGAAGCTATTAAAAGGACATTTGAAAAATAATCCCTGTCCTTGAAGAATTTGGGTAACACATCTCAGGAGAAAAAATTAACATACCTGGAGCAGCCAGGTAACACTTAAATAGCCACTTCGCTATTTCTAGTAATGATGTAATGACTTCCATTTCAGCCTGCTGAAATTTTACACAGTCCTCGAAGTCTGTCTCTGGAACTGTTCTTCATTTAGCTTTACCTGATTGCTTCAGTGTAAGGGGGACCCACATTCCATTGAAACATCCACTTAAAATTTCTTCAGTAGCTCTTCATGATCTACAGGATGCTGTCCAGCCTCTGTAGCCTGGTGAGGAGCCCCTGACTACTTGTGTTGTGTTATCTTCCCTTTCTCTTCTATTTGTACACAGCTTCAAAAGCAAACCAAACCCTGGTACCACACCCAAACCTGGCTCAATGAACAAAACAAAATGAAAGTTACTAAACAATATGGATTCCCATATCCTATCTTCTCTGCTTAGAATAGCCCTTTCCTCCAATTTAGATCTGATAAATTCCCACTCATCCATTAACTTAGCTCAGATACCAGTCTCTTCCTGAGATCTCGTCCTTTTCCATCCTATGTTGTGCTCTCTTTTTATCAACTAAACAACAAGAACAACAACAACCTGTTGTTAAGATTCTAGGTGGTAGTGGTTTGCTCTAATGTCTGCATTCCCTTTCTAGACTCTTAGCACCTTGAAGGCAGACAATGCCTTACTAATTTTGGAATCATGGTGCCCAGTAAGAGTGCCTGGCAGTCAGCAGGTTCTTCATAAAACTGTATTGAAATGATTTGGATTGCATTGATTTAAATGGGAATATAGAGAAGACTTGAGGTAGCTGAAGATCTTAGGATTTTATGTCAGTGAAACCTGGGTTTTCTGTCAGTGTTGAAAAGGGAAAAAAAAACAAAGAGAAGGGGGAATGATAGGAGCAATAGGTCAGAGGTGAGAATGAGCCTGGTGAAAGATGGTGACTGTGAATTATCTTATGTTTGCTGGAATGGAGGCTGTAGAGTGTGTAGGGTTTGGAAATAAGGTCAGAAAGGCCAGGCAGGGCATGTTACGGAAGACTTTGAATGTCAGCCAGAGGAGATGAAACATGATGCAAGAAATACTGCAATTCAAGAAAAGAAAAATTTAGAAGTATTCTAAATATCTGTGTACAAAATGAGCTTATCACTTTTGTATTTCTCTGTTTCGGTACTTATCATATTGTTACTGTTGATATGTCACTGGTCCCAACTGGCCTTGAGTCATCTCTACATAACAGAGTGATGGTTTGAAGCAGTGTGATGTGTTGGGTATCAGAAACCCAGAAGCTGAATTTCTGCTCTGACACCAATTTGTTACCTGATATGGTGAAATCGCTTTACTGCTCTAATCCCCAGTGTTCTTATCTGTAAAATGAAGGCAGAAGGTGGGTGACATGATTCATGAGGTCCCTTTGATCTCTAGGAGTCTATATGTATCAAGGTAAGTAATTCTTAGCTAATTTATTAATCAGTCTCTGCCTCTTGGTTTTGTTTATTTACCTGTCTTCTTGGTATCGGAGTTGCTTCATTAGGCTGTCTCTGATAGTCCCACAATCTGCTCTGCTGAGACCAGTCTCTGAGGTTTTGACCACACCTACACCTACAAGGCCCTTCCCAACCCCTCCTGCGTGTGCGTATGCTACATTGTTTCAGTCGTCTCCGACTGTTTGAGATCCCATGGGCTATAGACCGTCAGGCTCCTCTGTCCATGAGATTCTCCAGGCAAGAATACTGGAGTGGGTTACCATGCCCTCCGCCAGGGGATCTTCTCAACCCAGGGATCGAACCAGCTGCGTCTCTTATGTCTCCTTCATTGGCCAGAGGGTTCTTTACCAGTAGCGCCACCTAGGAAGCCCTTCCAACACTTCAGTTCAGTTCAGTCTCTCAGTCGTGTCTGACTCTTTGAGACACCGTGAATCGCAACATGCCAGGCCTCCCTGTCCATCACCAACTCCCGGAGTTCACTCAGACTCACGTCCATCGAGTCAGTGATGCCATCCAGCCATCTCATCCTCTGTCGTCCCCTTCTCCTCCTGCCCCCAATCCCTCCCAGCATCAGAGTCTTTTCCAATGAGTCAGCTCTTCATATGAAGTGGCCAAAGTACTAGAGTTTCAGCTTTAGCATCATTCCTTCCAAAGAAATCCCAGGGCTGATCTCCTTTAGAATGGGCTGGTTGGATCTCCTCACAGTCCAAGGGACTCTCAAGAGTCTTCTCCAACACCACAGTTCAAAAGCATCAATTCTTCAGCGCTCAGCTTTCTTCACAGTCCAACTCTCACATCCATACATGACCACTGGAAAAACCATAGCCTTGACTAGACAGACCTTTGTTGGCAAAGTAATGTCTCTGCTTTTCAATATGCTGTCTAGGTTGGTCATAACTTTCCTTCCAAGGAGTAAGTGTCTTCTAATTTCATGCCTGCAGTCACCATCTGCAGTGATTTTGGAGCCCAAAAAAAGAAAGTCTGACACTGTTTCCACTGTTTCCCCATCTATTTCCCATGAAGTGATGGGACCAGATGCCATGATCTTCGTTTTCTGAATGTTGAGCTTTAAGCCAACTCTTTCACCTTCATCAAGAGGCTTTTTAGTTCCTCTTCACTTTCTGCCATAAGGGTGGTGTCATCTGCATATCTGAGGTTACTGATATTTCTCCTGGCAATCTTGATTCCAGCTTGTGCTTCTTCCAGTCCAGCATTTCTCATGATGTACTCTGCATAGAAGTTAAATAAGCAGGGTGACAATATACAGCTTTGACATACTCCTTTTCCTGTTTGGAACCAGTCTCTTGTTCCATGTCCAGTTCTAACTCCTGCTTCCTGACCTGCATATAGGTTTCTCAAGAGGCAGGTCAGGTGGTCTGGTATTCCCATCTCTTGAAGAATTTTCCAACACTTCACCCTTCCTTAAAAACACTGCTCCCGTCCAACATTTTTCTTAAAGCTTTCCCTAACTTCTCCACGTCTCTGATATTTACCCCTTGCTTTTGGTGTTTAAAGATATTTTGTCTTGAGTTATTAATTGTTTTATATTGACTTTTTTTGGTCCAATTAGTTTGTAAACTTTTAAAATTTGTTAATCTCCCCTATCCAGCTCCACTCCAGGACAAAGCGTAAAATAGTTATTTAACAAGGTTCTTGAATATTGAACTGAGTGATATACAAGAATATTACTAAAGATAGAAAAACCAAAAACATCAAAAAGACATCTATAGAGCTTGAAATTGAGGTAATGCAGTATACCAGTGATTTTGTAGACGGTATTTTGTATCTAGCAAAAGGCTACGGGTGCTTTTGACTGTTTTTTGTTTTTCTTTTAAAATTAATTTTTGCTGCTAAGTCGTTTCAGTCATGTCCGACTCTGTGCGACCCCAAAGACGGCAGCCCACCAGGCTCCCCCATCCCTGGGAGTCTCCAGGCAAGAACACTGGAGTGGGTTGCCATTTCCTTCTCCAAAGCATGAAAGTGAAAAGTAAAAGTGAAGTCGCTCAGTCATGTCTGAATCTTTGCGACCCCCTGGGTTACAGCCTACCAGGCTCCTCTGTCCATGGGATTTTTCCAGGCAAGAGTACTGGAGTGGATTGCCATTATTGGAGTATAATTGCTTTACAATGCTCCATTAGTTTCTACTGTACAGCAAAATGAATCAGGCCATACATATACATACATCCCCTCACTTTTGGACTTCCTTCCTATTCAGGTCATCCCAGTGCATTAAGTACAGTTCATTGTGCTATACAGTATGTTCTCATCATCTATTTTATATGTAATATCAATATGTGTCAATGTGTACATGTGTCAATCCTAATCTCTCAATTCCTCCCATGCCCCCTTCCCCTTGGTATCTATATATTTGTTATCTACGTCTGTGCCTCTATTTCTGCTTTGCAAATAAGGTCATCTATACCATTTTTCTAGATTCCACATTTATGCATTAGTATATGATATTTGTAAAAGATTGTTTAAGACAGGGTGATCTGTGAGGTTTCTGGTCTGTAGGCTTGTCTTGAATTAAAGGACCTAGAGATACTCTATTCAACTCAAGGAAAAGAGAAAATAGAGAACTGTTTACTGAGTGACTTTGCTGTTGGACATGTCCCAGCTGCAGCTTGAGAACATCGGGCAGAGTTACCACCCTGCTGCCACAACCTCTGCCAACTTGGATAAGAAGCAGTGAAGTTGACCTGTCTTTTGGCTCTGAAACAAGGCGAGGGAGCACACCATCAGGCATGGGAAGGAAGAAGTTGTGAAACGAAAAGACATCAAAAAAAAGATGACTGACTGTGATCCTCTCTCCTCCTTTCTCCTATTACCCTGAGTCCCTCTCCTGCCTGCTTGACACCTGTAAAATGGTAAAAACCAGATCCTTGAACTCTGCATCATTTGGGGCACAGGGCTCTAGGGGTTGAGCTTGGGGCAACGGAAGACAGTGTGAATCAGTTGTTTGGATTGTCTTGTTTTCTACACAAAAAGGTTTGAAAATCACTACTTAGGTAATTAGCTTTTAAACAACCCAGTGCTTTTAAAACTCAATGCAAAACACAAGAGGAAAGGTCAGTGTTTGAAGTAGTTGAATTCTAGATCTGGCAATGTCAGAATCTCTTGATTGAAAATTGGCTCATAGAAATAAAACGTCTGAGGTTAGGAAATCCAAATCCTGCTTTTGCTCTGATTGCCTCAGGCTGGTTCTGATTGGAAAGTCTAGAAGTGTGGATTCATTACACATCACCCCCATTCCCCATCTTTCTGACGTGTACCTAAGCTGTTGGTGTTTATAGCAGGCAAAGTCAGCATTGCGTTGATTTGTCTTCTGTGTGAGGAAAATGTAGGAGTAACTCCCATGTGTCATCAACTATTTAGTCAGCACTCAGTTCCTTAGCAGGGGAAATGGTAAGATTTATTAGGGAAAGTTTCCGTCATCCCATATAAATAGATGCACAGTTAAAGCAGATGCAGAAGGCAGGGTGTATATTTCTGTGTGACTGATCATAAGGAACTTATTATCAAGAACTCTTCAGAAAAATCGGTCATTTGGGAAGATGGCAAACATAATACACTTATATTTTTATGCAAAACAGTCCTCAGAACACTAATTTTGACTTCAAGTGCATTATTGGGGTAGGAATCATTGTAATTAAAAGCTGTTTTTTTTGCTTTACTTTTTTACTTTTGAGAAAATATATGCAAGTGATAAAAGCAGCCCAATAGTAGAAAAAGGTATATAAAGTGGGTCACTTTCCTACTACTGACTCCAGTTTCCTGTCTACTCCCTGCATAGGCTATCAGTGTTGGCAGTTTATGTGTATCATTCAGAAACATTAAAAACAAACAAGCTGATTCTCCCTTTTCGCTTTTACACACATGGCAATCCACTCTCAATATTCTTCTGCAGCTTACTTTTTTCCTTAACAATATACTCTGGAAATCATTTCTTATCAGACTGCACATATGCGCCAGGCTCATTGTTTTTAACAGATTTAACTGATGTTGACATCTTGCCATAATGGCTTTAGGGGTTTTTGTTTTGTTTCAGCTTAAGAGATAGACTTCCACCACACCCCTACTGCCCAGTTCTGTTGTTCTCTGTCCAAAGGTAATCACTATACTGAAATTAGCATGTATCCTTTCTGCCTGGTTTTTATATAATTTAGTGCATATATATTTAGTATTTTATTTGTGTGACTCTGGTATCATTTATTTATCCGCAATTGTATTTTTGAAGGTTTAGGTTTTCCCAGTTTTTTTTTTTACTGTTAAAAACAGTGCTACAGGTTAACACTTTGTTTCATGCCTCCTTGGGCACATTAATGTGAATATTTTAGAGTATATTCCCACAGATGAATTGCTAGGTCCTAGGGTCTATGCTCGCCAATGGCTTTTCAAAGTACCTCACCTTTTCCCCCATATTCTTACCAACACTTGGGCTTCTCAGACTTCTAAAATATTACCAGTCTGGTAAATGTGAAATAGTACCTCATTATAGTTTCAGTTGTATTTTTTTTTCTTGTGTTTTGGCTGTTTAGTTCCCTCTAATAACCTTTGACAGTTTTTCTACCACATTACATGATTTTCCTTGTTGATTGACAGGGATCTCTTTAGATTCTGGTACTATTACTATACCCAGTAATATGTATTCTAAATAACTTCTAGTCTGTGACTTGCATTTTAACTGTTTATGTTATCTTTTTTGTCTAATGGAGTTTTTGTATTTTAACGTATTCAAATTCTCATTGTTGTCATTTGTGTTTTGATGTTATGCTTAAGAAACGCAAAGAAATGTAATGAAGATATTCTCCTATACTTTCTAACTTTTATGATTTCCTCCGTACACATAAGTTTTTAATCCATGTGGAATATATTTTTGTTCTGGCATGAAGTGAAGATTTGTATTTTTTCCCCTCGTATATATACTGGCTATGGCCAGTTGTCTTAGCACCATTTATCTAATGGTTGCGGCTCCCTGCTGACATGTACAGCTATCTTTGTCCCATACCAAGTTTCCGTATATGTGTATGTCAGTATCAACTTATTTTGTTCCTTTGGCCTATTTTTATATCCTTATACCAATACCACACTGTTTAAATAGTTCTATCTTTATATAACTAGGGCAAGATTCCAGGCCTTAGCTTTCTGTTTCAAAAAGTTTCTTAGTTTTATCTCTTTAATCTTCCATATGAACTTTAGATAGGTTTATTAAATTCCTTGAAAAGTCTTTCTGGGATTCTGAATGGAGTTATAATGATTCACAGATCCATTATAAACTTATGCCAGAAAGTAGTGTTCTTGCCTGGAGAATCCCGGGGACGGGGGAGCCTGATGGGCTGCCGTCTCTGGGGTCGCACAGACTTGGACACGACTGAAGCGACTTAGCAGCAGCAGCAGTGGAGTTAGCAGAGAAGGCAGTGGCGACCCACTCCAGTGCTCTTGCCTGGAAAATCCCATGGGCAGAGGAGCCTGGTAGGCTGCAGTCCATGGGGTCTCTAGGAATTGGACATGACTGAGCGACTTCACTTTCACTTTTCAGTTTCATGCATTGGAGAAGGAAATGGCAACCCACTCCAGTGTTCTTGCCTGGGGAATCCCAGGGACGGGGGAGCCTGGTGGGCTGCCATCTCTGGGGTCCCACAGAGTTGGACATGACTGAAGCGACTTAGCAGCAGCAGCAGCAGCAGCAGCAGCAGCAATGGAGTCACACAGTTTTATCTGTTAATCCCTCGGTGTCTCATCATTTCTCCAGTGCATCTTTTATGTAATGTTTTGTTTGGTTCAATTCAGTTGCTCAATCATGTCCAACTCTTTGAGACCCCATGGACTGCAGCATGCCAGCCTCCGCTGTTTATCTCCAACTCCTGGAGCTTGCTCAAACTCATGTGCATTGAGTCAGTGATGCCATCCAACTATCTCATCCTCTGTTGTCCCCTTCTCCTCCTGCCTTCAATCTTTCCCAGCATCAGGGTCTTTTCCAATGAGTCAGTTCTTCACATCAGGTGGCCAAAGTACTGCAGTTTCAGCTTCAGCATCAGTCCTTCCAATGAACACCCACGACTGATCTCCTTTATGACTGATTGGTTTGATCTCCTTGCCATCCAAGGGACTCTCAAGAGTCTTCTCCAACACCACAGTTCAAAGGCATCAATTCTTTGGTGCTCAGCTTTCTTTATGGTCCAACTGTCACATCCATACAACACTACTGGAAAAATCATAGCTTTGACTAGACGGACCTTTGTCGGCAAAGTAACATCTTTGCTTTTTAATGTGCTGTCTAGGTTGGTCATAGCTTTCCTTCCAAGGAGCAAGCATCTTTTGATTTCATGACTGCAGTCACCATCTGGAGTGATCTTGGAGCCCAAGAAAATAAAGTCTCTCACTGTTTCCATTGTTTCCACATCTATTTGCCATGAAGTGATGGGACCGCATACCATGATCTTAGATTTTTTAATGTTGAGTTTTAAGCCAACTTTTTCATTCTCCTCTTTTACTTTCATCACGATTCTCTTTAGTTCCTCTTTGCTTTCTGCCATGAGGGTGGTGTCATCTGGGTATCTGAGGTTATTGATACTTCTCCCAGGAATCTGATTCTAGCTTGTGCTTCATACAGCCTGGCATTTTGCATGATGCACTCTGCATATAAGTTAAATGAACAGGGTGGCAATATACAGACTTGGCGTACCCCTTTCCCAATTTAGAACCAATCCATTGTTCCATGTCCAGTTCTAACTGTTGCTTCTTGACCTGCATATAGATTTCTCAGGAGGCAGGTAAGTGGTCTGGTCCCATCTCTTTAAGAATTTTCCACAGTTTGTCCTGATCTACACAGTCAAAGGCTTTGCCATAGTCAATAAAGCAGAAGAAGATGTTTTTCTGGAACTCTTTTGCTTTTTCTATGATCCAACAGATGTTGGTAATTTGATCTCTGGTTCCTCTGCCTTTTCTAAATCCAGCTTGAACATCCAAAAGTTCACAGTTCACTTACTGTTGAAGCCTGGCTTGGAGAATTTTGAGCATTACTTTGCTAGTGTGTGAGATGAGTGCAATTGTGTAGTAGTTTGAGCATTCTTTGCCATTGCCTGTCTTTGGGATTGGAATGAAAACTGACCTTTTCCAGTCCTGTGACTGTGTTTTCCAAATTTGCTGGCATATTGAATGCAGCACTTTCACAGCATACTCTTTTAGCGTTTGAAATAGCTCAACTGGAATTCCATCACCTCCACTAGCTTTGTTGATCATGATGCTTCCAAAGGCCCACTTGACTTCGCACTCCAAGATGTCTGGCTCTAGGTGAGTGAGCGCACCATCGTGGTTATCTGGGTCATTAAGATCTTTTTTGTGTAGTTCTGTGTATTCTTGCCACCTCTTCTTAATATCTTCTGCTTCCGTTAGGTTCATACCATTTCTATCCTTTATTGTCTCCATCTTTGTTCTCCAAACAGGGATTGCATGTATTTTATTTGATTTTTGCCTAGGTATCTACTGTAAATTAGATATTATATATATGTAAATGTGTATATATATATATTTCTCTTACACCCTGAACATGAATCCTGAATGCTGAATTCTCTTATGTGTTTGAATTATTTGTCCACAAGTTCTCTTGCAGTTTTCTATGTAAATAATCTTAGAGCCTGTAAGTAAGGACAGTTTTCTTCATTCTAATTTTTGAACTTTTAAAAAGTGTTGCATTGGCTGCTGCTGCTGCTGCTAAGTTGCTTCAGTCGTGTCCGACTCTGTGCGACCCCAGAGATGGCAGCCCACCAGGCTCCCCCATCCCTGGGATTCTCCAGGCAAGAACACTGGATTGGGTTGCCATTTCCTTCTCCAGTTGCATTGGCTAGGACTGTATATATTAGAGAATTAAGAGAAGCTGTGATATTGGTACTCTTGACTTGTTCCTGACTCTAAAGAGCACACTTCTAACGTTTTACCCTTAAGTGTTAATAAAACATAGAGGTTTGTGGTGGGCTTCCCTGATAGCTCAGTTGATAAAGAATCCTCATGCAATGCAGGAGACCCCAGTTTGATTCCTGAGTCGGGACGATCCACTGGCGAAGCTATAGGCTATCTACTCCAGTATTCTTGGGCTTCCCTTGTGGCTCAGCTGGTAAAAAATCCACCTGCAATGCAGGAGACCTGGGTTTGATCCCTGGGTTAGAAAGTTTTACCACTAAGTATTAATAACACATGGAGGTTTATGGTAGATACCATCATAGACCCTGATGGCCCCCCTATTACACCCCAAGTTGATTCTCTCTTTTTTCCTTGGTAGAATCTTTAAATTTTCATCTGGAGACATGACTGTCAAAAAAAAATGCTTACATTCCCCAGCGACCTCCAACTAGGTGAGGGCACATAACTTAAAAGTCATATACACAAATTCCAGTTTTATCCCTAAAGGAAAAGCATAACTACTTCCCCCTTCTCTCCTTCCTGCCACCTGGAATGCAGATGTGATGACTAGAATTGGAGCAATCATATTGGACTTGAAGTGATCTTAAGGAATAAAGATCACAAAAAACATAACAAAATGATAGTAAGAACTTGGCTCTGGGCTACCCAACCAATCTTTTACATGCAAGAGAAATAAAAAAATTCTAGGTAGTTCAAGTTTTGGTCAGTCATAGCCAAGTCCAGTCTTACAACACTCTTTATTGAGGTAATGAGTAATAAATTCCCAATTTGCCAGTAGTTTTTCTTTTTTTCATAAATTGTGTTTTTATAAGTTGCTGATCTGTGTTAAAGAGAATTATATTGATAGATTTTTTAATGTTCAGCCATCCTTGGGATTCTGTCATGATACGTTCTTAGAGTTTGCAGATGTCCAAATATTCTTTTTCCAGAGTTTTAATATGAAAACATTTAAACACACAGAAAAGTTGATCTGTACAGTGAATACCCATATATCCGCTACCCAGATTCTACAATTAACATTTTATTGTATTTGCTTTGTGTCTTATTTGTTATGATGTGCTTATTCATTTAGCTAATGTTTTCAAGTATTTGTATTTATGTGTTCAAAAGTGAGAATAGCCAGTATTTTCTTTTCTCATATATCTTTGTCTGATTTGGGTATCACAAATATACTTACCTCATTAAAGTGAAGTAAAGAGCTCTTCTATTTTTGTCTTCATTGAAAAAGTCTCACCAATATAAGAAATAATCTTTGAAGATTTGGTAAGACTCATCTCTTTGAGTAGTATTTGGTTAGCATGATGCTTTTTTAATGGATATACATTTTTAAAATTACAGATTCCATTCATTTAATGGTTATACATAAATATATAGATAGACCTTTCTTTTTCAAATCAGTTTTAGTGATTAATTTATTTGTACAGAAGAACTATTTCATTAAATTGTCAATTTTTTTAGTGTAATGATATTCATAGTGCTTTTAAAAATCTTGACTCTATTTGTGGTTATGTCATTTTCCTATTTTTCTCTCAATCAGTTTTACTAGGTTTGTCGGTTTTACTAGTTTTCTGAAAGAACTAGCTTTTGGATCTATTGATTCCTTACTGATTTCTTCCCCCTTCCATCTAGATGTTTTCTATTGTTATTATTTCTTTCCTTCTGCTTTCTCTGTTCTGAATGACTTTCCTCTGTATGCTACCTTCTCTTCTACTATATGCTTTTGAGTCTCTAAATTTCCTTCTGTTTAGGTTGCATATCACACATTTTAGTACTAGTGTTTTCATTGTCTGAATGAAATGCTAAACATTTGGTAATTTCTATTAGTTTTTCTCTCTTCATAATTATTTAGAAATTTCTAAAATGAATAGGATAGTATACCTGTTACATTGATTTCTAATTTTATTGCATTGTTGTTAGGGAACATGTTTTAAGTGACTTTGATTCATTGATACTTGAAATTTGCTTTTTGACAGTTTTTTTAAAAAGGAAGTTCAATGGATAATCTTTTCTTTTTATCATCTTATTATAGTTTTTTTTTTTTTTTTTACAATGTGTTAGATTCAGATGTACAGCAAAGTGATTCAATTATACATAGGTGTGTGTGTGTGTGTGTGTATGTATGTATATATATATATTCTTTTTTAGATTCTTTTCCATTTTAAATTATTACAAGATATTTAGTATACTTTCCTGTGTTGTACAGTAGGTCCTTGTTGGTTATCTATATTATATCCAGTACTGTGTATATTTTAATTCCAAACTCCAAATTTATCCCTCCCCTCTTCTTTTCCCCTTTGGTAATGGCATAGTCAGTTTTTAAAAAACATTTCATGTGTGCTAGAATGAATATATTTCTTGTCATTCAGAGTATAGGATTACTTACATTATTTGCATCTTCTACAAATGGATGGTAGATTTACCATCACATACACACAGAGACACCTATATATAGATATATATGAGGTGAAAATTACTGTTTCTTTGATGTGAATTATTCTACTTATCCTCATGTTCTGTTTGCCTTGAAGTTTTAAAATTTTGATATCAATATTGTTATATCAGTTTAATTTTTATTAATATTTTTTTAGTACATTTTGTCCATCTGTTGACATAATGACCTCTTTGTCATCAGTTTTAGGTGTGTCTCTTATAATCAATACATGGTTGATTTTTTAAAAATCCTTCTGAGAATGTCTGTCTTTAAGTAGGCAAGTTCAAAATATTAATATTTGTATGTACTTTGGTTATCAACCTATTTGGACTTATTTCTAGCATTTAAGTTGTGTTTTCTATTTACCATTATTTAACTTTGATTCCTTTTTTCCTTCTCTATGTTAGGTTGATATAGGTTTTAAAATGTATTCTGTCTTTTCTCCTTTCCTGAAAGTTTGCTATCTGTCTAAGGTTAGATTTAAAATTAAAATGTCCCCTGTGAGAAATTACAACCCCAGGCTTGGTACTTCCCTGGTGGTCCAGTCATTAAGAATCTGCCCTCCAATCCATGGGATGCAAGTTCAATCCCTGTTTGGGGAACTAGGATCCCACATGGCATGGGACAACTAAGTCCGTGTACCACAACTAGAGAAGCCCATGAGCTGCAGTGAAGACCCAGTACAGCCAAAAAATAAAAAGAATAAAATAAAACCCCAGGCTTTCATACTGCTTTCCCAAGCTTGGGGGTTAGACTTCTCTACTTCTCTTTCATGGGAGGAGTAGGCCCCTTCAAGGGTTTTCCTCCAAGGACATCTCTTGGGTCCCCAGAATCTGTCTTAGGGAGCTCAGGGTGATTCTTTATGCAGTTTCTGAACTTGAACCTCAAAGAAGGTGGTCACAAACATGGGTGGCCAGTGCCTGGCCTTCATTACTCTAAGCTGGGGGTAGAATGAGTGGCAAGGGCTCCTGAAGAAAACCCTGAAGAGCTAATTGGACCATCGAATGAATCAGAGGGTTAACTCAGACTGAATTCACTGTGGCTTTGTTTTCTGTCTTTACTCTGTAGTCTTTTTTTTTTCCATTTGAGCTTAGCTATTTATTAAAAAATTATTTTCACTGCATATTAAGCAGCATTTCCATGTGTAGGGACTAGTCTGCTATACTCTAAAAAGCTATGGAAGTTAATTTACTTATATTACAGGATGTCTACAAGTTCCAAGTCTCATCTTCCACCTTGGATCTTTTTGTTTTTAATCTGTTTTCCTCAGTTTCTCTTTGGTCATCTTACAAGTAGATACTTTTTCTCTGTCTTGCTCCATGGCATTGATGATTCATTTTGAAGTTCTGAGTGGCTATTGTTCTGGCCTATCCTCGTATCATCTGTCTCTCACACTGAGGAAGTAAACCCTCCCCCATGCACAAGCTCCTGGATACCGGGCTCTGTTTATGTCCACAGTCCAGGTAGGAAAACTGGACGAACTTCTATCTTGAAGTTCCTGGGTGCACTGCCTTTCCCCTGTCCACCAGCAGTTTCTGAAATGATGGCACCGCAGCTCCCTGCCTTCCTGGCCGGGCATGCTCCTGGCATTGATGGAAACATACCCAGCTGGAAGAAACTGGCATGCTCAGGCCTTCCAGCATTGAGCTCTCCAATATAACATGTGGGGGCCCTTTATTGCCTGACACTTCTTTTTGGCTAGGTGGCTCCCTCTGGCCACAGGCATTCCCTGGGCAGTTGTCTGAGTTAACATCCGAGCTTGGCTAGCACCAGGGCAGCTGTGGGGCCTGGCATCACCACTCACGGTAAATTCCCCAGGGAGCCCACAGACCTGCCTTGAGTTCTCTTTCAGGTACGATTATCTTGGGATAAAGCTGTCTTGATAGGTGTGAGACCTATGCAGCCCCACACTCAGAAAGGTCAGTACTTGGATTAATACTCTGCTGTTGCTGTCTTGAAATTTTAAGTAAACTTTGAATAAAAAGTTTCAAAATTTTGAATTTGTACTAGGCTCTGCAAACTATTTAGCCTCTCCTTAGTAGAAACAGAGAACATTACTGAGCCTTAGAAAAGTGGGTGGGACTTATTGACTAACCCATCTTCTTAAGAGTCCAGGGCAACAACCGTGAGGAGTAATTTTAAATTTAAAATTAAAAAAATTTTTTTACGTATTTTTGAGCTTTGCTGTTCCAAACTTATTCTTATGGGAAGCTTCCCTCTAAATAAAACATTTAGGGCTTCAGGAAAGTGAGAGAGTACAGTTCTAGTATAGCTGTCTAATAGAACTTTCTGCAATGATGTTAATGTTCTGTATCTTTGTTGTCCAGTGTAGTGGCCACCAGTCACATGTGGCTACTGAGAACTTGAAATGTGGCTAATATGACTGAGGACCTGAATTTCTGAATTTTAATTATATAAAATTTAAAGTTAAATAGCCATATGGGAAGACACAGAAAGCCAATCTGGAAGACCCAGCAGTGGCCACAGGACTGGAAAAGGTCAATCCTCATCCTAGTTCCCAAGAAAAGTAGTAATGCACTAACTGTTGGACAGTTGTACTCATCTCCCATGCTAGTAAGGTCATGCTTAAAATCTTGCATGCTAGGTTTCAGCATTATCTGAATCAAGAACTTCCAGATGTCCAAGCTGGGTTTAGAAAAGGAAGAGAAACTAGAGATCAAATTGCCAACATTTACTGGTCATAGAGAAAGCTAGGGAATTCCAGAAAAACATCTATCTCTGTTTCATCAGCTATACCAAAGCCTTTGACAGTGTGGATCATAATAAACTGTGGAAAGCTCTTAAAGAGATGGGAATATCAGATCACCTTACCTGTCTCCTAAGAAGCCTATATGCAGGTCAAGAAACAATAGTTAGAACCCTGTATGGAACAACTGATTGGATCAAGATTGAGAAAGGAGTACAACAGGGCTGTTTGTTTAACCTGTATGTTGAGCACATCAGGAGAAATTCCAGGCTGGATGGGTTACAAGCTGGAATCAAGATAGGTGGGAGAAACATCAACAACCTCAGATATGTGGGTGATACCAATCTAATGGCAGAAAGCAAAGAGGAGCCAAAGAGCCTCTTGATGAGGGTGAAGGAGGAGAATGAAAAAGCTGGCTTAAAACTAAATATTAAACAAACTAAGATCATGGCATCTGGCTCCATTACTTCATGGCAAATAGAGGGGGAAAAGGTAGAAATAATGATAGATTTCCTCTTCTTGGGCTCTAAAATCACTGTGGATGGTGACTGCAGCCATGAAATCAGAACAGGATTGCTTCTTAGCAAGAAAACTATGACAAACCCAGACAGTGTGTTGAAAAACAGAGACATTACTCTGTCAACAAAGATCCATATAGTCAAGGCTATGGTCTTCCCAGTGATCACATACAATTGTGAGAGCTGGACTATAAAGAAGGCAGAATGTCAGAGAATTGATGCCTTTGAACTGTGGTGCTGGAGAAGACTCCTGAGAGTCCCTTGAAGACCAAGGAGATCAAACCAGCCAATCTTAAGGGAAAATCATTGGAAGGACTGATGCTGAAGCTGAAACTCCAGTATTTTGGTCATCTGATGTAAACAGCCGACTCATTGGAAAAGTCTCTGATTCTAGGAAAGATTGAGGGCAGAAGGAGAAGAGGGAGTCAGAGGATGAGATGGCTGGATAGCACCATCAATACGATGGACATGAACTTGGGCAAACTTCAGGAGATAGTGAGGGACAGAAAGGCCTGGTGTGCTGCAGTCCATGGGATTGCAAAGAGTTGGACATGCTTGGGCGACTGAACAACAGCAAGTCATATGGGACTACAGGCAACCATATTGGACAGTGTAGATCTAGAACGACAAAGTAATTTCTGACCTCTGGTGCTTTGATTTTATATCAAGAATTAAAGTTAGTCTTTGTACAGAAAGGATTTTCTAAATTCAGATTTAAGGCATATCAAGAACTAGATGGGGAAATTGAAATCAGTGTTTTTCCATAATTATAGAGAAGATCTTTTCCACCCAAGAAAGCTAGGCCATGAGGCTCTTTACTGTAACCTTCAAGGGAGTTTATTGTGTGGACAAATAAACTGCTTAAAGACTGTCCCTTCCAGTTCTAAGGGACTACGGAAGAAATAAGTGAGACAAAGAAGAGGCAAGGTTAAGGGTCAGAGTCTTGGCAAGGAGTGGTGGTGAGGAGGTGTAGTGGGTGGTGAGTTAATTGATGAGCTTAAGCCATCCCTCCTGGGCCCGCGTGACCTGGGTATACAAGTGACCCAGCAAATCTCATGTGTTTTGATGAGACACAGAGGTCTTGACAGCACAGAGATCTGTCAGAGGACTCTAGTTAAAACAAAGATGTAGCTGCATAGGACATTTGAGAAGGCCAGAACTAAAAATTTCAGAACTAGATAGTACTTCATCTAAAAAGTCACAGCAGAAAAACTATACTTCAGTGGTCACCAGTCCAGAGAACAGAAAATCCAGTCACTCACTGTCCACCAGTGAAGATCTGGATAATACCACCCCTGCTGCCACAGGTCATCTAAACTTTTACAGACCCCAAAATGCTGGAGAACAAAGAGATAGAGAGAAAATTAGAAAGTCTTAACATTTTCTCTAAAGAAACAAAAAGAGTTTACATAAAGGAATTGTCTGAACTGTTGAACTGAACTAAGTTTAACTGAATGGTTTTCTGTGGATGAGCAGATGAGTTATGGAGAAATAAAGAAACTGCATTTTCTTTGTGCATCTAAGTGCACAGTGAATGAATTTGTGACCCTACTACAAATATGTCTGGCTTCTTGCCCAGCCACTTTGTAACAGTAGTCCTATTCATAAGCTTTAGCAGAGGTGGAATACATAACAGAAGTTGGGGTGGGGATGCTACCCTGCTGTGTTGAGCCTCAGAGCCAGCATCATGACAGAATTGGCTACTTAACTCATAGATGCCCTTTCTTCAAAGGCACTAGCTATCTCACATGGGAAGGTCATTTGGGGCTTATTTGGAAGGCAGTTTTTCTCTTATCACCTGCCTGGACATAAAGCAGGTTGTACCTACTCCAGCCTACTGGTCCAAGAGCTTTGAGATCAATGGGAGAGGGCCAGTCTGGCAAATCGCAGTGTCCTTTTGCCTGTGCAGTGCCCTACTCATTTTGTGCTGAATGAATCACATCTGGGATGAAGGAGGCCAGATCTGCTTGGACAAAATCCTAATACATTATCTGGGTCTAGCATCCCATCAGTCCCTGTCCGTACAGTCCTCTGTGGGCTACAACACCACCTGCAGGCCAACTCTGAAACGTACATGTCCAAAAAAAAAAAAAAATGGAGGGATTCTTGGACTGTATTCTGTAAAGCTAAGATATCTGCATTATGCTTCAAGTGCTGATAGTCTTAGAGTTAGAACCCCCTGGCTCAGCAAATATATTTAGCAATTCCTGGGGTTCACTACAAAGTTCATTACACATTTCTTCTCCTTGGCTGTTTTAAAAACTAACATTCTCCAAAGGAGAGGAGGTTTTTTTTGTTTGTTTGCTTGCTTTTTGGTGCTCAGAGGCAGATGCTGCCTTCCAATAATGCTTGCTTAATTTTTCCAACTTCCCCTAACCTACCTGACCTAGCCCAGCCCACATGAATGTCTCCAACCATATAGATGGTGAACATTAGACCACAGGAAGACTGAAACTCAGCTCTTGTGCCTCCATATCTTGGGTTTCCTTCTTTGGGAAATTGGCTTTTGGAAAAATTCAATTGCTTATCCTTTTAGGAAACAAGAATCACTTGCCAAAGTGGCTAAGGTAGATTCAGAAACTCAGTTTGCACCAGGGTCACCTTTTTTGAACACTTTGGGTTTATCATTTCACACCCAATCCTGGAAGCCATAGAACCCCAAGGGAAGACTCATCACCAATCCTGGAAATCATCTGGCTGAGAGTTCTGAGGTAATCCAGTCCTAGCCATCACCAGTGGATAATCAGACACAGATAGCGCCTACACAATTGGGTTTTTATTATATTAAGTATAAAGAAGAATAAAATGGTTTAAGTTTGTATCCTGATCTATTGGACTGTCGTAGTCCATTCTGACTGCTCTAACAAAATACCACAGACTATCTTATACAGAACAGAAACTTATTGCTCACAGTTTTGGACCCTGAAAGTCTGAGATCACGGTGCTGGCATAATCACCTTCTGATGAGGAACCCTTTCTGGTTTATAGTCAGCTGGCACCTTCTCACTGTATCCTCATGCAGTCAAAGAGGTTATGGATCTCTTTGGACCTCTTTTATGAAGCCACTAAACCCATTCATGAGTGTTCTGTCCTCAAGACATAAGTACCTCCTACCAGACCACACCTGCCAATATCATCGCCTTTGGGGTTTAGACTTTTACACATAAGATCAGGTTCTATTTTAAAATGTTCAACTTGAAATACTTCTTAGGTATCTAATGGAAATGTCTGGTAGGTAACAGGATGTTTGTTAAGTCTGGAGCTCAGGGGAAGTTCCAGGGCTGAAGAATATGCAGAGCTGGGAGCTATTGACAGGGAGATTTTTATATAGCCACATGACTAGATAAGGTCTCCTTCAAAGTGAGTGAATATATTTACGAGCAGAAGTGGTTTAAACAGATTAAAATTGTGGGAATAAGAGGAAGAAGCCAGTCAGGAACGTAGGGAAAAGACCAAGGTGGAACATTGACCAAGAAACTAAGTGGCTGACTGAGTCAAATGCTGCTGAGAGGTCAAGTGAGAGGACTGGGGATTCTTTAGAGGATTTGGAAAGATGGAGCCCATTGGTGATCCTGAGAAGAATGGCTTCTCTAGGTTGCAGCAAAGAAAACATGATTGGAGAAGACTAAAAAGAGACTATTGGATACCTTGAATATTGACAAGTCATTTTAGAAATGGTAGTACAAGTGGACTTGAGAAGTAGGAGTAGGTGGTTGGAGGTGGGCATAGATTTTAGAGAGGACAGATTTCTTTTTAAGATAGGAGATATTATAGCATGTTTATATGCTGGTGGGAATGTTCTAATATAACAGGGAAATGTGGAAATGCTGGAGAGAGTATTTGATGGAAAGCCTTCAAATAGGTTAGAGAGGATCCAGGGCTTAAGTTGTAACATCTGAGAGGACCTACCCTACAGGACAGTTCTTCCAGCATAAGGGGAGAAAAGGCAAAAATTAGTAAATGTGCCGATGGGGAACTGCCTCAGCTGTCTTCTGGTGGTTCCTACTTTGTTAGTAAAAGTGGAGATGAAGTCTATTTCCACCAGTTTCTACAAGCCCAGCTTACTCAGACTCTGTTCTCACCTTAGAACCCCATCAACTTACCTAGACAACTGAGTTAGAAGAGCCCACATACAACTCACAGACACAGAAAACAAACATGGTTACCGTAAGGGGAAAGAGGGAATGGCGGAGGGATAAATTAGGAGACTGGGATTAATATATACACTCTATAATAAAATACAGCTTCCCCAATGGCTCTGTGGTAAAACCAACAAGGAACTACTGCATAGAACAGGGTCTATACAGTAGGTATACACACCATCTTATCTAATAACCTATAAGGGAAAAATATTTTATACTCTTTAAGTTCAGGTCAGTTCAGTTCAGTCGCTCAGTCGTGTCCGACTCTTTGCGACCCCATGAATCGCAGCACGCCAGGCCTCCCTGTCCATCACCAACTCCCGGAGTTCACCCAGACTCAACGTCCGTCGAGTCAGTGATGCCATCCAGCCATCTCATCCTCTGTTGTCCCCTTCTCCTCCTGCCCCCAATCCCTCCCAGCATCAGAGTCTTTTCCAGTGAGTCAACTCTTCACATGAGGTGGCGAAAGTACCGGAATTTCAGCTTTAGCATCATTCCTTCCAAAGAAATCCCAGGGCTGATCTCCTTCAGAATGGACTGGTTGGATCTCCTTGCAGTCCAAGGGACTCTCAAGAGTCTTCTCCAACACCACAGTTCAAAAGCATCAATTCTTCGGCGCTCAGCCTTCTTCACAGTCCAACTCTCACATCCATACATGACCACAGGAAAAACCATAGCCGTGACTAAACGGACCTTTGTTGGCAAAGTAATGTCTCTGCTTTTGAATATGCTGTCTAGGTTGGTCATAACTTTTCTTCCAAGGAGTAAGCGTCTTTTAATTTCATGGCTGCAGTCACCATCTGTAGTGATTTTGGAGCCCCCCAAAATAAAGTCTGACACTGATTCCACTGTTTCCCCTGTTTCCCCATCTATTTCCCATGAAGTGGACCAAATGCCATGATCTTCATTTTCTGAATGTTGAGCTTTAAGCCAACTTTTTCACTCTCCACTTTCACTTTCATCAAGAGGCTTTTTAGTTCCTCTTCACTTTCTGCCATAAGGGTGGTGTCATCTGCATATCTGAGGTTAGTGATATTTCTCCCGGCAATCTTGATTCCAGCTTGTGCTTCTTCCAGTCCAGCGTTTCTCATGATGTACTCTGCATATAAGTTAAGTAAGCAGGGTGACAATATACAGCCTTGACGTACTCCTTTTCCTATTTGGAACCAGTCTGTTGGTCCATGTCCAGTTCTAATTGTTGCTTCCTGACCTGCATACAAATTTCTCAAGAGGCAGATCAGGTGGTCTGGTATTCCCATCTCTTTCAGAATTTTCCAGTTTATTGTGATCCACACAGTCAAAGGCTTTGGCATAGTCAATAAAGCAGAAATAGATGTTTCTCTGGAACTCTCTTGCTTTTTCCATGATCCAGCGAATGTTGGCAATTTGATCTCTGGTTCCTCTGCCTTTTCTAAAACCACCTTGAACATCAGGAAGTTCACAGTTCACATATTGCTGAAGCCCGGCTTGGAGAATTTTGAGCATTACTTTACTAGCGTGTGAGATGAGTGCAATTGTGTGGTAGTTTCAGCATTCTTTGGCATTGCCTTTCTCTGGGATTGGAATGAAAACTGACCTTTTCCAGTCCTGTGGCCACTGCTGAGTTTTCCAAATGTGCTGCCATATTGAGTGAAGCACTTTCACAGCATCATCTTTCAGGATTTGAAATAGCTCAACTGGAATTCCATCACCTCCACTAGCTTTGTTCGTAGTGATGCTTTCTAAGGCCCACTTGACTTCACATTCCAGGATGTCTGGCTCTAGGTCAGTGATCACACCATTGTGATTATCTGGGTCGTGAAGATCTTTTTTGTACAGTTCTTCTGTGTATTCTTACCATCTCTTCTTAATATCTTCTGCTTCTGTTAGGTCCCTACTATTTCTGTCCTTTATCGAGCCCATCTTTGCATGAAATGTTCCCTTGGTATCTCTGATTTTCTTGAAGGGATCTCTAGTCTTTCCCATTCTGTTGTTTTCCTCTATTTCTTTGCATTGATCGCTGAAGAAGGCTTTCTTATGTCTTCTTGCTATTCTTTGGAACTCTGCATTCAAATGCTTATATCTTTCCTTTTCTTCTTTGCTTTTCGCTTCTCTTCTTTTCACAGCTATTTGTAAGGCCTCCCCAGACAGCTGTTTTGCTTTTTTGCATTTCTTTTCCATGGGGATGGTCTTGATCCCTGTCTCCTGTACAATGTCACGAACCTCATTCCATAGTTCATTAGGCACTCTATCTATCAGATCTAGGCCCTTAAATCTATTTCTCATTTCCACTGTATAATCATAAGGGATTTGATTTAGGTCATACCTGAATGGTCTAGTTTATATATGTATAAAGAATATATGTGTGTATATATATATATATATATTTTCATATATATATATGTATAACTGAATCACTGTGCTGTATCCTTGAAACTTGCTTGATATTGTAAATCAACTATACTTCAATTCAAAAATTTTAGAAAAGACGAGCCCTCTTGTGATAGATTCTGGATCCCTAACAGTGCCACAGCCAGCTCTGGTACTTTGTTCCTTAGAAAACATGCCAGTTAGAGAAGCAGACGCATGAAACTGTCTTGTTTGAACTCAGAATCCACCTGAGCATAGGCTTTTCAGCTTCCCAAATTGTCATACAATCTAGTGGAATGTGAAGTGGAGGAGGAGCAAGTTATGGTTAAAATGTTCACCATCATTAGGCTTGGACTACTGGCACCCTATAAAAAACCAAGAAAACAACGTTACATGTTTTAAGCTTCTAACATTTTTTTTCAGTGGTTTTCCTGGTTTCTCTTCATATTTGGATACTTTGGCATTAAGTGGTTTTTAATTCAGCTTCTCCCTAAATTGCTTCCTCTTGAACCTCCCCTTCTTTAGCTTCAATGAGCCTCAGCCATGTCGCCGGCTCCCAGTTACCATTTCTCCTCCCGGCCTGGAGGTTCTTACAGCTTCTTAGGGAAGGAGGTCCTCACACAAATGTGAGAACGTATAAAATAGATTTTATACTTAACTTTTTCTAAACAATTCTTTTGAAAATCTTATTTATTTTGGCTGCTGTGGGTCTTCCTTGCCATGCACTGGGTGTTCTCTAGTTGTGGCAAGTGGGGGGCTACTGTTTGTTGTGGTTCGTGGACTTCTCCTTGTAGTGGGTTTCCTTGTTGAGGTGCATGGGCTCTAGGCTGAGCAGGCTGCAGCAGCTGTGTCATGTGGGCTGTAGTTACAGCTAGTAGGCTCTAGAGCATAGCTTCAGTAATTGTGGCGCATGGGCTTAGTTATTACCCTGTGGCATGTGGAGTCTTCTCGGACCAAGGATCAAACCCTTATTTCCTGCATTTGGACCACCAGGGAAGCCCCTAAAATAGATTTTCAAAGGATAAACTAATATCACCATAAGCTGTCACTGATTCATCAAACCACAGCATCAATAATAGAACTTTCTGAACAAGATTTTGCCATTTAATCTTTTTTCACCCATCTTTAGTTCTAAAGAAAAAAAAAAAAAAAACTTTCTAAAGGAGCACAGCTCTGCCCATCAGAACAAGACCCAGTTTCTCTCTCAGTCAGTCTCTCCCATCAGGAAGCTTCCATAAGCCTCTTATCCTTCGCTATCAGTGGGCAGAGACTGAAAACCACAATCACAGAAAACTAACCAATCTGATCACATGGACTACAGCCTTGTCTAACTCAGTGAAGCTATGAGCCATGCCATGTAGGGCCACCCAAGACGGGTCATGGTGGAGAGTTCTGACAAAATGTGACCCACTGGAGAAGGGAATGGCAAATCACGTCAGTATTCTTGCCTTGAGAACCCCATGAACAGTATGAAAAGGCAAAAAGATAGGACACTGAAAGATGAACTCCCCAGGTCAGTAGGTTCCCAATATGCTACTGGAGATCACTGGAGAAATGACTCCAGAAAGAATGAAGAGATGGAGTCAAAGCAAAAACAACACCTACTTGTGAATGTGACTGGGGATAGAGGCAAAAAGTCCGATGCTGTAAGGAGCAATATTGCATAGGAACCTGGAATGTCAGGTCCATGAATGAAGGCATATCAGTTCAGTTCACTCAGTCATGTCCGACTCTTAGCGACCTCATAGACTGCAGCGTGCCAGGCCTCCCTGTCCATCACCAACTCCGGGAGTTTACTCAAACTTGTGTCCATAGAGTCGGTGATGCCATCCAACCATCTCATCCTGTTGTCCCCTTCTCCTCCCCCTTCAATCTTTCCCAGCATCAGGGTCTTTTCAAATGAGTCAGCTCTTTGCATCACATGGCCAAAGTACTGGAGTTTCAATTCAGCATCAGTCCTTCCAATGAAAATTCAGGACTGATTTCCTTTAGGATGGACTGGTCGGATCTCCTTCCAGTCCAAGGGACTCTTAAGAGTCTTCTCCAATACCACAGTTCAAAAGCATCAATTCTTTAGCACTCAGCTTTTTTTATAGTCCAACTCTCACATCCACGCATGACTTCTGGAAAAACAATAGCCTTGACTAAACTGACCTTTGTTGGCAAAGTAATGTCCCTGCTTTTTAATATGCTGTCTAGGTTGGTGATAGCTTTTCTTCCAAGGAGTAAAGTGTCTTTTAATTTCATGTTGCAGTCACCATCTGCAGTGATTTTGAAGCCCCCCAAAATAAAGTCTGCCACTGTTTCCCCACCTATCTGCCATGAAGTGATGGGACCAGATGCCATGATCTTAGTTTTATAAATGTTGAGTTTTAAGCCAACTTTTTCACTCTCCTCTTTCACTTTCATCAAGAGGCTCTTTAGTTCTTCTTCACTTTCTGTCCTAAGGGTGGTGCATATCTGAGGTTATTGATATTTCAACAAGTCAGCAGAAATAGATTTTTTTTTTCTGGAATTCTCTTGCTTTTTGATGATCCAACAGATGTTGGCAATTTGATCTCTGGTTCCTCTGCCACTTAGAAGGCAAATTGGAAGTGGTCAAACAGGAGATGGCAAGAGTAAGCATTGACATTTTAGGAATCAGTGAACTCAAATGGTCTGGAATGGGTGAATTTAACTCAGATGACCATTATATCTATTACTGTGGGCAAGAATCCCTTAGAAGAAATGGGTAGCCATCATCATCAACAAAAGAATCCAAAATGCAGTACTTGGATACAATCTCAAAAACGACAGAATGATCTCTTTGTTTCCAAGGCAACCATTCAATATCACAGTAATCCAAGTCTATGCCCCGACCACTAATGCTGAAGAAGATGAATTTGAATGGCTCTATGAATATGTACAAGACCTTAGATGTCCTTTTCATTATAGGGGACTGGAATGCAAAAATAGGAAGTCAGGAAACACCTGGAGTAACAGAAAAATTTGGCCTTGGAGTACAGAATGAAGCAGAGCAAACAAAGGCTAATAGAGTTATGCCAAGAGAATGCACTGTTCATAGCAAACACCCTCTTCCAACAACACAAGAGAAGACTCTACATGTGGACATCACCAGATGATCAATACTGAAATCAGATTGATTATATTCTTTGCAGCCAAATATGGAGAAACTCTATACAGTCAGCAAAAACAAGACTGGGAGCTGACTGTGGCTCAGATCATGAACTCCGTATTGCCAAATTCAGACTTAAATTGAAGAAAGTAGAGAAAACCACTAGACCATTCAGGTATGACATAAATCAAATCCCTTATGACTATACAGTGGAAGTGAGAAATAGATTGAAGGGATTAGATCTGATAGACAGAGTGCCTGAAGAACTATGGACAGAGGTTCGTGACATTGTACAGGAGACAGGAATCAAGACCATCCCAAGAAAAAGACATGCAAAAAAGCCAAATGGCTGTCTGGGGAGGGCTTACAAATAGCTGTGAAAAGAAGAAAAGCAAAAAGCAAAGGAGAAAAGGAAAGATATAAACATCTGAATGCAGAGTTCTAAAGAATAGCAAGGAGAAATAAGAAAGCCTTCCTCAGTGATCAAAGCAAAGAAATAGAGGAAAACAACAGAATGGGAAAGACTAGAGATCTCTTCAAAAAAATTAGAGATACCAAGGGAACATTTCATGCAAAGATGGGCTCAATAAAGGACAGAAATAGTAGGGACTTAACAGAAGCAGAAGATACTAAGAAGAGGTGGCAAGAATACACAGAAGAACTATACAAAAAGATCTTCATGACCCAGATAACCACAATGGTGTGATCACTCATAGAGCCAGGCATCTTAGAATGCAAAGTCAAGTGGGCCTTAGGACGCATCACTACAAACAAAGCTAGTGGAGGTGATGGAATTCCAGTTGAGCTATTTCAAATCCTGAAAAATGATGCTGTGAAAGTGCTGCACTCAATATGTCAGCACATTTGGAAAACTCAGCAGTGGCCACAGGACTGGAAAAGGTCAGTTTTCATTCCAATCCCAAAGAAAGGCAATGCCAAAGAGTGCTGAAACTACCACACAATTGCAGTCATCTCACACGCTAGTAAAGTAATGCTCAAAATTCTCCAACCCAGGCTTCAACAATATGTGAACCGTGAACTTCCAGATGTTCAAGCTGGATTTAGAAAAGGCAGAGGAACCAGAGGTCAAATTACCAACATCTGCTGGATCATGGAAAAGGCAAGAGAGTTCCAGAAAAACATCTATGTCTGCTTTATTGACTATGCCAAAGCCTTTGACTGTGTGGGTCACCACAAACTGTGGAAAATTCTGAAAGAGATGAGAATACCGGACCATCTGACCTGCCTTTTGAGGAATCTGTATGCAGGTCAGGAAGCAGCAGTTAGAACTGGACATTGAACAACAGACTGGTTCCAAATAGGAAAAGGAGTATGTCAGGCTGTATATTGTCACCCTGCTTATTTAACTTACATACAGAGTACATCATGAGAAACGCTGGGCTAAATGAAGCACAGCTGGGATCAAGAATCCTGGGAGAAATATAGATTACCTCAGATATGCAGATGACACCACTCTTATGGCAGAAAGAGAAAAAGAACTAAAGAGCCTCTTGATGAAAGTGAAAGAGGAGAATGAAAATGTTGGCTTAAAACTCAACATTAAGAAAACTAAGATCATGGCATCTGGTCCTATCACTTCATGGCAAATAAATGGGGAAACAGTGACTAACTTTATTTTGGGGGGCTCCAAAATCACTGCAGATGGTGACTGCAGCCATGAAATTAAAAGACACTTAATCCTTGGAAGAAAAGCTATGACCAACCCAGACAGCATATTAAAAAGCAGAGACATTCCTTTGCTAACCAAGGTCTGTCTAGTGAAAGGTATGGTTTTTCCAGTAGTCATATATAGATGTAAGAGTTTGACTATAAAAAAAGCTGAGAGCCGAAGAATTGATGCTTTTGAACTGTGGTGTTGGAGAAGACTCTTGAGAGTCCCTTGGATAGCACAGAGATCCAACCAATGCATCCTAAAAGGAAATCAGTCCTGAATGTTCTTTGGAAGGACTGATGTTGAAGCTGAAACTCCAATACTTTGGCCACCTGATGCAAAGAGCTGACTCATTTGAAAAGACCCTGATGCTGGGAAGATTGAAGGCAAGCGGAGAAGGGGACGACAGGATGAGATGGTTGGATGGCATCACCAACTCCTGGACATGAGTTTGAGTAAATTCTGGGAGTTGGTGATAGACAGGGAGTCCTGGTGTGCTGCAGTCCATGGGGTCACAAAGAGTTGGACACAACTGAGCAACTGAACCTAACTGAACTGAAAGGAACAGCACCCCCAGGAATTAGGTTTGAGAGAAGATGAGGATAAAGAAGGTTGCTTCCCCATTGAAGAACACACACACACACACACACACTTCGGTTACTGGTACACATAGTAACTATGTTTATTGTAGCTTACAGATGAATGAATAGCAAATTAATTTTTTTTTGCTAGTAAGAACTTCGTAGCAAAACAAAGAGCTGTATTAATATAAAAAATAAAGCATGTGCAATTGTACACAAATATCTTAATTTTGTAAACAAACTTTCTTCAATCCAACACTAGTAGAGAGGTGTTTGGATCTCATGGTTGAAGTAAAGTATCTAAGTAAATGAACTTCTAACTAAACAGAAGTCACGATGAATGCTTATTTTCTTACATAATATGGGACTAAATAAATTAGGCTTTTTAAAAAAACAACTCTTAGTTGAAAGCCAGATACCTAGTTTGTCATGTGCCATGACTCAAAATGATTTGAAAACTTTCTTTTGGAAATAACTTCAGAGTTCTTTTTACAAGTAGAGTTACCAACCGTCTCTGTTTTCCCAGGGCTGTAGGGTTTTGCAGGGTGGGGGACTTTCAAAAGTAAGCAGCCTTGGGTAAACTTTCCTGGTTTATCTGGAACTGAGAGAGATTTTCCTTCATAAAACTTGAGCGCCAGGCAAAATGGGTTGAGTTTGGCCCCTCCATGAGCTATACAAGAATTACCGGCTGTTGCTTTATAGTCACAACTGTATTATTCAATTAGATTCATCCCCTTCTTATTTTTAAGACTTGACCCAAAATACCTTTGGTTGTTTTTAGAAGATCAATTTTACCCCCACCATGTCTCCAACCAAATATGTGGCAGCACTGAGGATAGTCTGTTTTCACAGGCAGTTTACAAACCTCTCCTTCCTTCCTTCCTTTCCTTTCTTACCTTTTCGTGTCTGGGTCACTGCATGTGAAAGTATGTAGCACTAGTAGGGTATGTGGCAGACTTTCTCCTTGACCATGCTGCAGTCAACTTCTTTGAGCCCTCTACTCTACTAGATCTTGACTTTGGCCCATATCTGGTCTTTAGCCTGTGTAGACCAGTTTTAGCAAGAGTCCTTCTAAGTCAGCTTAGCAAGAATCCCACTACCTTTGATATCTGAATACTTTAAACATCTGATCAGTTTTCTCATTTTCTACTCTTGATAATCTGATTTTTTGTTGTTCAGTCAGTAAGTCATGTCTGACTCTTTGTGACCCCGTGGACTGCAGTATCCCAAGCTCCTCTGTCCTCCACTATCTCCCAGAGTTTGCTCAAATTCATGTCCATTGAGTTGATGATGCTATCTAATCACCTTATTCTTTGCGACCCCTTTCTCCTTTTGCCTTCATCTTTCCCAGCATCAGGATCTTTTCCAGTGAGTTGGCTCTTTGCATCAAGTGGCCAGAGTTTTGGAGCTTCAGCTTCAGCATCAGTCCTTCCAATGAATATTCATGGTTGATTTCCTTTAGGATTGACTGGTTTGATCTCCTTGGAGTGCAAGGGACTCTCAACAGTCTTCTCCTGCACAATTCAAAAGCATAAGTTCTTTGGTGCTCAGCCTTCTTTATAGTCCAATTCTCACATTTGTATGTGACTACTGGAAAAACCTTAGCTTTGCCTATACAGAATCTTGGGTGCAAAGTAATGTCTCTGCTTTTTAATACACCATCTAGGTTTGTCATAGCTTTCCTACCAAGGACCAAGCATTTTTTAATTTCATGGCTGTAGTCACCATATGCAATGATATTGGAGCTCAAGAAAATAAAATCTGTTACTGCTTTCACTTTTTTCTCTTCTATTTCCCATGAAGTGATGGGACCAGATGCCATGATCTTAGTCTTTTGAAAGCTGAGTTTCATGCCAGCTTTTTCATTCTCCTCTTTCACCCTCATCAAGAGGCTGTTTAGTTCCTCTTCACTTTCTGCCATTAGAGTGGTATCATCTGCATATCTGAGCTGTTGATATTTTTCCTGGCAATCTTGATTCTGGCTTGTGATTCATCTAGCCCAGCATTTCTCATGATATACTCTGCATAGAGTACATATGTAGGGTGACGGTATGCAGCCTAGACATACTGCATTCTCAATTTTGAACTAGTCATTTGTCCCATGTCCAATTCTGTTGCTTCTTGACCTGCATACAGGTTTCTCAGGTCAGGTGGTCTGGTACTTCCATCTCTTTAAGAATTTTCCACAGTTTGTTGTGATCCACACAGTCAAAGGCTTTAACGTAGTCAATGAAGCAGAAGCAGATGTTTTTCTGAAATTCCCTTTCTTTCTCTATAATTCCATGAATGTTGGCAGTTTGATCTATGTTATTCTGAGTTTTCTAAACCCAATTTGCACATCTGAAAGTTCTCAGTTCATTTACTTGAATGATTTTGAGCATAACCTTCCTAGCTTGTGAAATGAGTACAATTATATGGTAGTTTGAACACTCTTTGGCACTGCCCTTCTTTGGGATTGGAATGAAAACAGCTTTTCCAGTCCTGTGGCCATTGCTTAGTTTTCCAAATTTGCTGACATATTGAGTGCAGCACTTTAACAGCATTATCTTTCAGGATTTTAAATAGCTCAGTTGGAATTCCATCACCTCTACTAGCTTTGTTTGTAGTAATGCTTCCCAAGGCCCACTTGACTTCACATTCTAGGATGTCTGCTCTAAGTGAGTGACCACATCATCATGGTCACCCAGGTCATTAAGCTGATTTTATATAGTTCTTCTGTGTATTCTTGCCACCTCTTCTTAACCTCTTCTGCTTCTGTTAGGTCCTCACTATTTCTGTCCTTTATCCTGCCTGTCCTTGCATGAAGTAGTCCCTTGATATCTCTAGTTTTCTTGAGGAGATCTCTAGTCTTTCCCATTTTGTTTTCCTCTATTTCTTTGCATTGTCCATTTAAGGCCTTCTTATCCCTTTTTGTTATTCTCTGGAACTCTGCATTCAGTTGGGCATATCTTTCTCTTTGTCTCCCCTGCTTTTTGCTTCTCTTCTTCCCTCAGGTATTTGTAAAACCTTCCCAGACAGCCATTTTGCTTTTTTGCATTTCTTTTTCTGGGAGATGATTTTGATCACCGCCTCCTGTACAGTGTTACGAATCTCCATCCATAGTTCTTCAGGAGCTCTGTCAGTCCCTTGAATCTATTCATCACCCACACTGTATAATCATAAGGGATTTGATATGCCCACAGTTGTAGATATAATGGTCATCTGAGTTAAATTCGCCCATCTCTGTCCATTTTAGTTCACTGATTTCTAAGATGTCAATGTTCACTCCTGACATCTCCTGCTTGACCACATCCAAGTTATCTTGATTAATGGATCTTACATTCCAGGTTCATATGCAATACTGTTCTTTACAGCACTGGACTTTACTTTCACCACCAGACACATACACAACTGAGTGTCATTTCTGTTTTGTCTCAGCAGCTTCATTCTTTCCGGTGCTATTAGTAATTGCCCTCCACTCTTCTTCTGTAACACATTGGACACTTCTGACCTGGGGGGCTCATCTTCTGGTGTTATATCTTTTTGCCTTTTCATACTGTTTATGGGGTTCTCGCAGCAAGAATACTGGAGTGGTTTGCCATTTCTTCCTGCAGTGGACCACGTTTTGTCAGACCTCTCACTACGACCTGTCCATCTTGGGTGTCCCTAAACAGCATGGCTCATAGCTTCATTGGGTTATGCAAGACCTTTCACCATGACAATGCAGTGATCTTTAAAGGGTTGTCTTTAAAGATATCTGATCATGCTGGCCTAGCATACTATTAAGTGGATTTAGTAAGAATCCCCTTATCTTTGATATTTCCTTTTAGTCATTTTCCGTCCTCTAACTCCATCACTGCATTCATTGGCTATAAATTCTTGGCTGTCTTTGCTGTAATATTTCCCCTACTGTGATACTCTTATTACAATAGTTCTGAATAAAGTCTTTCTTACCAATGTGATAAGTATCTGAATGAATTTTTCTTTTACACTTATGGTTTAGTGACTCAGACAGGATTGAATTCATCATTGGATCCCTGAACATCTCATCCAGGACCCCACGTGTGCACTTTTGAAGACTTTGTTTCATTCCTGGCTAATTCAGGCTCCATTCGTAAGTCCAACTCTCGAGCCAGTGCTCTGGGTGATAGTCTGTTGAGGCCTGGTAAGTACAGATTTTGATTCTTAAGATTCTGAGTATATTCTCTGAGGCTGGGTTACAGTCCCAGCTTTTTTGAAAGGTATCTGTTTGAGCAAACATCTTCCTAGATGGAAGTCTTCTTGCATCATATTGTTAGGTAGTTAGAATAGGAAAAAGAGTCCAGAATGGTGGTGGCTAAAAGATAAGGAAGGGGAAAGCCCGGGAAAATAGAACAAAGGAGGGTCTGAGCACTGGAGTGAGGACCTCAGGTAGAACAAACAGCACCCCTGGCTAGCCCAGTTTACATAAGGCAGGCCCAGGGGGAGGAGAAAAAACATAAAAAGAGGAGTCAAAGGGCCAGGGATCTCTATCTGTCTCTCCCCCTCCCCCTGCTTTCCCCTCTGTCTCCCCTTACCCCCCTTCCATCCCTCCTCTCTCTTCTCTTCGCAGCTTTTGGGTCGGCATGCCCTCATGCCTCGAGGATGTATTTTCCTTTATTTTCTAAATAAAACTGAGCTGTAACATGGAGCAGTAACACTGGTCCATCTGAGAGCTGGTCCGTCACTTCAAATTTTTGTTGTGACAAGACAGAACCAAGGAAATTATACACTCCCCCAACATCTATGGTGCCATGACTCCGATTTAACCTGGCTGAAACAACCTCTGCGCAAGGAGAAAGCGAAGCTCAGCAGGAGCCCAATTCAGTGAAAGCTCCCGTGGTGGAAGCAAAGAAAAGCCAGCACAGAGGAAGTGACAAGAAGCCCAACATGCTGGAAACTGGGACAGTGAAAAATAAACTCAGCAGAAAACTCACAAGCCTCAGTCTCAGATTCCAGAGGACCTCTGGCTAAGGTAGGAGGTCCTTGCTCCTATGGCTGGAGGGACATATGCCTAACAAAATCTTAATTCCGATACTATCTCTGGTTTCTTGTTTCTTTGAACCCCCAGTGAACAGGCGAGTGGCAGTGGGTGCAATTGAGGGACTCTGGAGAGGCTACTCCTCAGTGTGTCCCAAAGGCTCCACTATCTGCTGAGCCCCAGTAGCTGTTACCGAAGCCGGTGGGTGTTCTTCTGTCCTTAATCTTCTTTGTGCCAAGGATCAGGCCAATGAAAACTGAGCACAGGTCAGGTATTTAGCAGATTTTCCAGCAGGTTATGAAGGTGATTCCTTGGCATGTTTTTGCCACTGTGTTTTCCTCGCTTCCTTCAGCTCCTCTCTCCTGGGACTTGAGCCCAGCCAAAACCCATGATGCCTGGCTTTGGGACGTAATGAAGCTCAGGCTCTGATGTCTCATCGCAAAAACTCAGTGAGAGACACAGCTATAGGTAAGAGGTGGATTTGTTTGGATTCAGAGAGAAGCACACTCCACAGGGTGTGGGCCATTGCAGAAGGCAAGTGTTTTGACCATGGAATGTGGTGTGGCTAGTTTTTGCAAGCTGGGTGAATTCATATGCTAATGAGTGGGAGGATCATCCCAACCACTGGGGAACCACCTACTCCTCCATCTTTGACAGTGCCTTGGAACTGTCCTGCCACCTGGGTGTGTCATTTAGCTTGCAGATTGGGGGTTAAAGTTTACTTGAATTTGACTTGTCATCTTGGACCCAACTGATTTTAATTGGTTTATGTTATGCCCTTGTGCTATGCCATTCTTTCAAAAGTTGTGCCCTGCCCCCTTCACTCCTGTTTCATGCTCTTTTCCTGAGCCCCATCCAGGCCCACAAAGTTGCCTCTACAATCTTTTGAAGGGGCAACCAGAAAATAGCTGGCCCTTGGGAGGGAAATACTGTATAATATCCAATCCCTCTAGATATTCAGGCCTTCATCTTCCATGTTTCCTACAACATGTGGAACAACAGCATCTCTCAGTGAACCCGCTACGGTGGGAGACAGGCACACAATGACTGCTAGAAGTCCATCTGTTGGCATTTCTTTAAAGGCAATTGGGCTTCAAGGGATAATGTTTGCCACTTTGGGAGTTAGCCCTGCAGGCTGTTTGGGCCTAAGTGAAGTCACTCAGTCATGTCTGACTCTTTGCGACCCCATGGACTGTAGCCAACCAGGCTCCTTTGTCCAGGGGATTTTCCAGGCAAGAGTACTGGAGTGGATTGCCATTTCCTTCTCCAGGGGATCTTCCCAACCCAGGGATCGAACCCGGGTCTCCTGCATTGCAGGCAGAGGCTTTACCATCTGAGCCACCAGGCCTAAACCCTTCTCCTAAAGTCACAAACATACCCCAGGATCAAATCTCTACTCCACTTTTATGGAACATCTGGTCTGTTGCCTCTTTCCAATTTGTTCTTAAGCCAATGACTAACTCCTACAACCAGGACCCTGCCCCCTTGTAGGAAACATTGCTCCACCCGGCTTATTATTAGAATACTCTAAATGCCCTTAACAGGGCCAGATAACCAGTCCTTTGTCATTACTTCTGTTATTACCTAAAGTGGGTCTATGACAAGAAATGTTTACCATTGGAAACAGCCTAAGCTGCTCTTATGGAGGACTAGGGGAGGAAATCAGTGACTTACAATCCCTTAGAGCAGTAAGAGGATAAGGCTTAAGACTGTTTCACCAGGTTCCCAGTCTCAGGGCACAGGCTTGGATTGCTTTGCATGATATCTGTTCCCATCTGCAGTGAGCAAACTGGCAATGAGTTAAAATTACACCCAACACTGGTCACGCTCGAGACCCTGGGGACGCCCAACTCCAGTCTGGGGGTCCCAGGAGGTTGACCTGCCTTGACCTGCCTAGGGATCTAGTCCTCGAAAGGTTGTCACGCCTCAACCTGCTCGGAGATCTGCCAATCCAGGGGTCCCAGGAGGTCGTCATGTCTTGACCTGCCCAGGGACCTAATTCTCGGGAGGCTGACCTGCCTTGACCTGCCTGGGGATTCGATCTCCAGGAGGCTGTCACATCTCAGCCTGCCTGGGGATCTGCACCCTGACCCGGAGACGCCTGGCTCTCAGGTTGCAACAGTACTGGGTAGGATAAGCTTCAGAAAGACACACCCCTAAGGAAGTCCACCCATGGAAATAGAAGGAAGCCTATTACTTGTGGGTCTGTGCCCAGTCTCAGCAATAACTCAGGAACCCAATGAGAACCCCATTACCTTTCTGGAAAGGCTAAAAGAGGCCCTCCAAAAGTTTACCAATCTGGACTTAGACTCTTATGAGGGACAGGTGACTTTAAAGGACTAATTCCTGTCCCAGTGTGCATCAGACATCAGGATACAGTTACAACAACTACAGCAGCAGGACCCTACTGCCTCTTTGGATGAGATGGTCCAGACAGCCACCAATACCTTTTATAACAGAGAACAGGAGAGGGAGGCCAAGGCCCAGGAAATGGAGAAAAGGAAAGAGACAAGGCATGCCCAGATGCTGGCCGCCCAACAGGGAAGCCCTATGGCAAACCCTGAGTCCTTTAAGGACAAGGCACCAGGCAAATGCCTAATCTGTAGACAGGTGGGGCATTGAGCCAAAGAGTGTCCAAACCATGACAAGTCTCCTAAAATGGTTTGCTACAAATGCTGTCGATTGGGACATTGGGCTGCACTCTGCCCTCACGACCCAAGAGCTTCAAGGTCAAGCGCCAAGCCTTCCCTCACCATGGTTCAACAGGACTGAAGCAGCCCACTCCAGCCTGCCTGCCTTTCACAAATAACCATCCCGGGGGTGGAGCCAAGGGTGCAACTGGATGTGGCAGGTAGGTCCGAGAATTTCTTTGTTGACACAGGGGCTACCTACTCTGTCCTGACCTCCTACTCCATAGCCTTCTCCCAAACCTGTACCATTTTGGGTGCTACAGGAAAAACAATTACAAAAAGATTCACTTAAGCACTTTGTTGCTGGGATGGACAAATATTTTCCCACCAGTTTCTAGTGGTCCCTGACTGTCCTCCTCCCTTATTGGGAAGAAATCTCTCCCTGCCTTTGAAATCTTGCAGCTATTGCAGTCCTGATAGAAGATGCTTTAAAACTCTCTTTTGGGAGCAAACTAACTATTTTTACTAGCCGCCTGTTGGGGGCCAGAGTGAGGCACTCCGCCTGTGGCAAAGGTCATGAGGAAGGAGGCTCGACATACGCAAAGGCGGGATCGAGCCTCAAGAGTCCCCCTGGAAATCCTCGAGCATCTACCTCCATAACCAGAGCCTGCCTACTTTACTACTTTGTGCTCCCACCTACAACTCTGACTTTACGGGGAGCTGTCCCCCACCACCTCTTTCAGAGAAGGAGTTAACTTAGAGCTCCAGTTAATAAAAACTCCTGGGCATGACAAGAGTGTTTTAACCTACAACTCCTCTGAAGGTTCTCTAGCCTGCCTAACAGGCTTGTCCGGCCACATGTGATTGCTCACAGCCTCCCAACTGTGAGAGGCATGAGATGCTTTAAACCTTCTAAAAACAGGTTCCTTAGAAAAGTTAGAAAACTATTAGTATAAGTATAATGGGCTGATTAGAAATTGTATTGGTGAAGGGTTTTTCATTTGTTGAGCCAATGTTTGTTGCTAAGTCTCCATATCCCCTGCCCTTACACACATTAATGAATATATAGAAGAAATAAGTATTAACCTTTGATATTAATCACGTTAGACCTTAGGCTAAGTAAATTCTTTCCTTAACTAAAACCCACTACACCCTCACCCTGTAGGAATGTAACTTTATTTGGGCGTCTGTTTTAAGAATAATCACCCCTGGAGAAATAAGTGTCCTGGTTGACTGACCGCTGTCACAAGGAGAGGGTCATAAATTGTCAGCAGGCCCCCTGGCCAGAAGATGATGTAACACCCTTAAGACCTCTGTATACATTTGTATGAAGCACCTGACTTTGATAAAAGTCAGGACTGCTGACCCCGCGTGACTTTTGCATAACATCTCAGTGTATAAAAGTAGACCATGGAAAATAAAGAATTGGGATCAGTTTCTCGAAATACTGGTCTCCCCATGTCGCTCGCTCTCTCACTCTGGCTGAGTCTCCATCTGGAGCGCAGAACCCGCCATGCTTACTAATTATGCCTGGGCTTCTAAGATCCAACCGGGGAGGCCTCAGTGTCTCCTCTCCTTCAGGAGAACGGAAGAACGCCTGCGGCCTACATAAGTGGTGCAAACTTCTTGTCTTGAAGTTTTATTGGTCTCCCGTGTAAACCAAGCTACTCAGCCTCTTTTCTCCACTGAATTTTCCTACTGAGCTAACCTCATTCTATTACTCTTTACATCTCTAATTAATATCTAATTGAAGCTATTGTATCCTGATCCTCGCCGATGCTGTCCCCACTTCGAATACCCTGGAACAGCCGGGGCTGGACCCCGGCAGCCACCAAGTGAAACAACTTCTAAATGGGAGAGGGCATTTATGGATGTCTAATCAAAGAATCTTTGCATGAAATGTTCCCTTGGTATCTCTAATTTTCTTGAAGAGATCTCTTGTCTTTCCCATTCTGTTGTTTTCCTCTATTTCTTTGCACTGATCGCTGAGGAAGGCTTTCTTATCTCTTCTTGGTATTCTTTGGAACTCTGCATTCAGATGTTTATATCTTTCCTTTTCTTCTTTGCTTTTCGCTTCTCTTCTTTTCACAGCTATTTGTAAGGCCTCTCCAGACAGCCATTTTGCTTTTTTGCATGTCTTTTCCATGGGGGTGGTCTTGATCCGTGTCTCCTCTACAATGTCATGAACCTCAGTCCATAGTTCATCAGGCACTCTGTCTATCAGATCTAGTCCCTTAAATCTATTTCTCACTTCTACTGTATAATCATAAGGGATTTGATTTAGGTCATACTTGAATGGTCTAGTGGTTTTCCCTACTTTCTTCAATTTAAGTCTGAATTTGGCAATAAGGTGCTCATGATCTGAGCCACAGTCAGCTCCTGGTCTTGTTTTTGCTGACTGTATAGAGCTTCTCCATCTTTGGCTGCAAAGAATATAATCAATCTGATTTCAGTGTTGACCATCTGGTGATGTCCAAGTGTAGAATCTTCTCTTGTGTTGTTGGAAGAGGGTGTTTGCTATGACCAGTGCATTCTCTTGGCAAAACTCTATTAGTCTTTGCCCTGCTTCATTCTGTATTCCAAGGCCAAATTTGCCTGTTATTCCAGGTGCTTCTTGACTTCCTACTTTTGCAATCTAGTCCCCTATAATGAAAAGGACATCTTTTTTGGGTGTTAGTTCTAAAAGTTCTTGTAGGTCTTCATAGAACTGTTGAACTTCAGCTTCTTCAGCGTTACTGGTTGGGGCATAGACTTGGATTACTGTGAAATTGAATGGTTTGCCTTGGAAACGAACAGAGATCATTCTGTCATTTTTGAGATTTCATGCAAAGATGGGCTTGATAAAGGACAGAAATGGTATGGACCTAACAGAAGCAGAAGATATTAAGAAGAGGTGGCAAGAATACACAGAAGAACTGTACAAAAAAGATCTGCATGACCAAGATAATCACGATGGTATGATCACTCACCTAGAGCCAGACATCCTGGAATGTGAAGTCAAGTGGGCCTTAGAAAGCATCACTACGAACAAAGCTAGTGGAGGTGATGGAATTCCAGTTGAGCTATTTCAAATCCTGAAAGATGATGCTGTGGAAGTGCTGTACTCAATATGGCAGCACATTTGGAAAACTCAGCAGTGGCCACAGGACTGGAAAATGTCAGTTTTCATTCCAATCCCAAAGAAAGGCAATGCCAAAGAATGCTCAAACTACCGCACAATTGCACTCATCTCACATGCTAGCAAAGTAGTGCTCAAAATTCTCCAAGCCAGGTTTCAACAATATGTGAACCGTGAACTTCCAGATGTTCAAGCTGGATTTAGAAAAGGCAGAGGAACCAGAGGTCAAATTGCCAACATCTGCTGGATCATGGAAAAAGCAAGAGAGTTCCAGAAAAACATCTATTTCTGCTTTATTGACTATGCCAAAGCCTTTGACTGTGTGGATCACAATAAACTGTGGAAAATTCTGAAAGAGATGGGAATACCAGACCACCTGACCTGCCTCTTGAGAAACCTGTATGCAGGTCAGGAAGCAACAGTTAGAACTGGACATGGACCAACAGACTGGTTCCAAATAGGAAAAGGAGTATGTCAAGGCTGCATATTGTCATCCTGCTTATTTAACTTATATGCAGAGTACATCATGAGAAACGCTGGACTGGAAGAAACACAAGCTGGAATCAAGATTGCCAGGAGAAATATCAATAACCTCAGATATGCAGATGACACCACCCTTATGGCAGAAAGTGAAGAGGAACTAAAAAGCCTGTTGATGAAAGTGAAAGAGGAAGGTGAAAAAGTTGACTTAAAGCTCAACATTCAGAAAACTAAGATCATGGCATCTGGTCCCATCACTTCATGGGAATTAGATGGGGAAACAGTGGAAACAGTGTCAGACTTTATTTTTGGGGGGCTCCAAAATCACTGCAGATGGTGATTGCAGCCATGAAATTAAAAGACGCTTACTCCTTGGAAGGAAAGTTATGACCAACCTAGATAGCATATTCAAAAGCAGAGACATTGCTTTGCCAACAAAGGTCCGTTTAGTCAAGGCTATGGTTTTTCCAGTGGTCATGTATGGATGTGAGAGTTGGACTGTGAAGAAAGCTGAGCACTGAAGAATTGATGCTTTTGAAGTGTGGTGTTGGAGAAGACTCTTGAGAGTTCCTTGGACTGCAAGGAGATCCAACCAGCCCGTTCTAAAGGAGATCAGTCCTGGGTGTTCTTTGGAGGGACTGATGCTAAAGCTGAAACTCCAGTACTTTGGCCAACTCATGCAAAGAGTTGACTCATTGTAAATGACTCTGATTATGGGAGGGATTGGGGGCAAGAGGAGAAGGGGACGACAGAGGATGAGATGGCTGGATAGCATCACTGACTCGATGGGCGTGAGTCTGAGTGAACTCTGGGAGTTGGTGATGGACAGGTAGGCCTGGTGTGCTGCGATTTGTGGGGTCACAAAGAGTCGGACATGACTGAGTGACTGAACTGAACTGAATCAAAGAATACTCAGATATCAAGTAGTGCTGATGGAAAATCCAGGCCTCGCTATGTCCCCTCCTGAGGTTCTTAACCCAGCCACCTTCCTACCTACTCCTGAGGGCTCTCTCCCCTTTCACTCTTGCCTAGAAACCTTGGACCACTGGACAAAACCCCAAGAGGGATTGTCAGAAGATCCTCTGACCAATCCTGAGGAAATGTGGTACACTGATGGAAGCAACTTTGTCTTGAATGGAAAAAGAAGAGCTGGATATGCAATAGTCTCCAATTTTGAGACCACAGAGGCTAAACCTTTGCCACCAGGTACTTCAGCCCAATTAGCTGAGCTCATAGCCCTGACTCGAGCTTTAGAGCTGGGAAAAGGAAAAAGAGTAGCCATTTACACTGACTCCAAGTATGCCTTTTTTGTGCTACATGCACATGCTGCTATTTGGAAAGAAAGGCCACTTGACCACCCAAGGGTCCCCAGTCAAATATGGGGATCAAATCCTTAGACTGTTGGAGGCAGTCCATCTGCCCACTGAGGTTTAAGTCTCCCATTGTAAAGGACACCAGAAAGGGAGCATAGAAGTGGCACAAGGGAACCAAGCAGCCAATCAGGCAGCTAAGAGAGCAGCATTACAGAACAATGACCTAAAAGGGGTTGCCACCTTAGTTCCACAGACTAATTTGCCAGAAACTCCTTCATATACTGAAGGTGAGACTCTTATAGTTAAGAGTGAGGGCTTTCAAGAAGATCATATGGGGTGGTTCCAAAAGGAAGGACTCCTTTTTCTGCCTGGGAAACTCCAGTGGAAGTTGGTTAACTCTTTACATGCCACCACTCCTTTAGGGGAAAAGGCCCTCCAAAGATTGCTAGAAAGATCCTTCAGAGGAACAGGCATCCAAATGACTATAGGGCAAGTGGTCCTCTCTTGTCCCACTTGCCAGTTAAACAACCCCCAAGAAGCTTGAAGACCCCAGCTGGCCCAGCCTGTGCAATGATGTGGGACCTACCCAGGAGAGGACTGGCAGACGGACTTCACCCAGATGCCAGTTTCTCAAGGATATAAATACTATTAGTCATGATATATACATTCACAGGATGGATTGAAGGCTTTCCCACCCAGACTGAGAAAGCTGAGGATGTGGTAAAAAAAAACTGCTCCCTGAAATCATTTCAAGATTTGGTCTGCCCAGGTCATTACAAAGTGACAATGGGACATCATTTACGTCTAAGGTCACCCAAGGGGCCTCCAAAGCTTTGGGCATTACTTATTATCTCCACTGTGCCTGGAGGCCTTAGTCTTCAGGAAAAGTAGAAAGAGCGAACCAATTCTTAAAATCAGTGATAAAAAAAGATAACCCAGGAGACCTGCATGGGATGGAAGGAGGCTTTACCAATAGCTCTCCTCCATACCCATATTCATAAAACATCTATTCCTGCTTTATTGACTTTGCTTTATTGACTTTATTGCTTTATTGACTATGCCAAAGCCTTTGACCATGTGGATCACAATAAACTGTGGGAAATTCTGAAAGAGATGAGAATACCAGACCACCTGACCTGCCTCTTCAGAAACCTGTATGCAGATTAGGAAGCAAAAGTTAGAACTGGACATGGAACAACAGACTGGTTCCAGATAGGGAAAGGAGTATGTCAAGGCTGTATATTGTCACCCTGCTTATTTAACTTATATGCAGAGTACATCATGAGAAACACTGGACTGGATGAAGCACAAGCTGTAATCAAGATTGCTGGGAGAAATATCAATAACCTCAGATATGCAGATGACACCACCCTTATGGCAGAAAGTGAAGAAGAACTAAAGAGCCTCTTGATGAAAATGAAAGAGGAGAGTGAAAAAATTGGCTTAAAGCTCAACATTCAGAAAACGAAGATCATGGCATCTGGTCCCATCACTTCGTGGCAAATAGATGGGAAAACAGTGGCTGACTTTATTTTTCTGGGCTCCAAAATCACTGCAGATGGTGATTGCAGCCATGAAATTAAAAGACGCTTACTCCTTGGAAGGAAAGTTGTGACAAACCTAGACAGCATGTTAAAAAGCAGAGACATGACTTTGCCAACAAAGGTCCGTTTAGTCAAGGCTATGGTTTTTCCAGTGGTCATGTATGGATGTGAGAATTGGACTATAAAGAAAGCTGAACACTGAAGAATTGATGCTTTTGAAGTGTGGTGTTGGAGAAGACTCTTGAGAGTCCCTTGGACTGCAAGGAGATCTGACCAGTCCATCCTAAAGGAAATCAGTCCTGGTTGTTCATTGGAAGGACTGATGTTGAAGCTGAAACTCCAATATTTTGGCCACCTGATGCAAAGAGCTGACTCATTTGAAAAGACCCTGATGTTGGGAAAGATTGAAGGCAGGAGGGGACAACAGAAGATAAGATGGCTAGGCAATATCACCGACTCAATGGACATGAGTTTGGGTAAAATCCAGGAGTTGGTGATAGACAGAGAGGCCTGGTATGCTGCAGTTCACGGGGCCACAAAGAGTTGGACACAACTAAACGACTGAACTGAACTGAAGTGAACTGCACCCATATTGCCCCTAAGGAACAGGTTAGTCTTAGTTCTTATGAGATGCTATATGGGAGACCTTTTGTTATGTCAATGACCTCTTCCTAGATCTAGAGGCTCAGACCCTCCAGTCTTAAACCATGGCTATTGGGCAATTCCAACAGGACATATGCTTGTAGGGTGTCAAACAGGACCCAAAAGATTCTAGAGTCACTACTATATGCTCCAGGAACTCAAGTCCTAATTAAAGTCTGGAAAGATGGGTCCCCAAAGGCTCAACTCCAGTCCACATGGAAGGGCCACTACCCTGTAATACTTTCTACCCCCACAGCAGTCAAGGTACCAGGACATGACTCCTGGATTCACTACTCATGAGTCAAGCTGTGGAAGAAAACAGAAGTGGACACTCAATACACCTGTGAGCCCCTCAGAGATCTCAGATACCTATTCAGAACTACAAATGAGTGCCATTCTAATGAACAAAATCTAGTTTCTGGGGATAAGATGTCCCAGGACAGCTCTAAAGAGCCAACACAGCTTGGCAGGGGTTGTACTCCAAAACAGACAGGAGATAGATCTTCTGATCCCTGAACGAGGAGGGACTTGAGCCATCCTGGCCATGGGAATTTGGAGTTGACTAATGCCCCTACTAGTCGTTGTTATGCCATATTGATGCTGTTTATGGTTGCTCCATGTATCATCAATTGTCTAACCCTCTTTGTCTCTGCCCAGGTCAACAAGCTACAACATGCAGTGCCAGTTCAATAAGGATATATAAAACTACAGCTGACCATGGAAAATGGCACTTACCCTTAGATGGATGCCGCTATAAGGACTCTGAGGCCTGAGACTAGCAAGAGGGGGAGGCCCAATGCCCCTCAACGTCCCAGTTCAGCAGGAAGTAGCCAGAAAGGCCTTGACGCCCCTATTCTCAAAGAATTGGTCCTTCCATCTCTTGAAGGGGTAATGTTAGGTAGTTAGAATAGGAAACAGGAGTCCAAAATGGTGGTGGCTAAAAGACAAGGAAGGGAAAAGCCTGGGAAAATAGAACAAAGGCAGGTCTGAGGACCGGAATGAGGACCTCAGGTAGAACAAACAGCACTCCTGGCTAGCCCAGTTTACATAGGGCAGGCCCAGGGGGAGGAGAAAAAACATAAAAAGAGGAGTCAAAGGGTCGAGGGTCTCTCTCTCTCCATCCCACCCACGCTCTCTCTCTCCCCTCTCTTCCTCCTCTCTAGCTGTCTCTCTCTCCCCATCCCTCTTCTCTTCGGGTCTTTTGGGTCGGCACATCCTCATGCCTTGAGGATATATTTTCCTTTATTTTCTAAATAAAACTGAGCTGTAACACGGAGCTGTAACACTGGTCCATCTAAGAGCTGGTCCGTCACTTTAAATTTTTGTTGTGACGAGACAGGATCAAGGAAATTACACACTCCCCCAACAATTTCACTAGGAATATAGTCCCTGGCCCTTGAGTGGGAAATTCCTGGCTCTTTTGGAGTCCGAGCCTAGAAGCTGGGTTAAAGTCCCAGGCTTCTTTGTTTACAACCTACCATTGGCTAACAATACAGGAGCTTCTCAGTAGACTGAAACCCCCTTCTCATACCCCTGCTGACTGTAAGTGCCATAGTACTACTATGGCACTGACTCTGTCCATTTCCATTCTTGTTGAAATTATTTTACTGAGGATAATTTAGAACTTCAGTGACTTCCTCAAACTGGTTCCTTTAAGACCTCTCCCTTATAATTGCTTCTGTTCCTCCTTCCTCTTTTTACTACCTCCAATCTTCCCTTCAGGTGCCTTGAATCCTTTGATATGACTGCCTTGAAGCCCTACCTCCTCTACTTCTCTGTCTACTTCTGCAAGACTTTGCCTTCCCACTTCAGCCCCTCATTTTCTTTTTTTTTTCAGTCCCACATTTTCTTACAGTCACTTGAGCATTAGGTTCCCTGTCCCCTCTTGGGACTCTTAAGAGGCTCAGTTCAGTTCAGTTGCTCAGTCATGTCCAATTCTTTGTGACCCAATGGATTGCAGCACATCAGGCCTCCCTGTCCATCACCAACTCCTGGAGTTTACTCCATTGAGTCGGTGATGCCGTCTAACCATCTCATCCTCTGTCGTCCTCTTCTCCTTCTGCCTTCAATCTTTCCCAGCATCAGGGTCTTTTCAAATGAGTCAGTTCTTTGCATCAGGTGGCCAAAGTATTGGAACTTCAGCTTCAGCATCCAATGAATATTTTGGACTGATTTCCTTTAGGATGGACTGGTTGGATCTCCTTGCAGTCCAAGGGACTCTCAAGAGTCTTCTCCAACACCACAGTTCAAAAGCATCAATTCTTCGGCGCTTAGCTTTCTTTATAGTCCAATTCTTACATCCATACGTGACTATTGGAAAAACCATAGCTTTGACTAGATGGACCTTTGTTGGCAAAGTAATGTCTCTGCTTTTTAATATGCTGTCTAGGTTAGTCATAACTTTTCTTCCAAGAGTCATAACTTTTCCAAGGGTCATAAATTTTCTTCCAAGAGGCTCAGAGACCCTCCAAAAGACCCTCCAAAAGAAACTACATATCAGGGTAAAAGAATATTTTATAAGTCTCCCCCACAAATATTGGTAAAAAGCATTAGCCCTCTTATTGAGCAGGTAAACTTAACTTGTTCCATCTGTAAGAAATGCAATTTGGGTAAAAATATAAAGTGGAGCAAAGACAAGAGCCAACTATTATATATAAACCACTGAGTTTTACATTACTATGTTTACCTGACTCGTGGCTAAAATTTTACAAGGAAAGCTCTAAGGTCTACATTTGCATCTGTCTGTATGTTTATATATGAATGTTTCTAAATGTATATACATAATACTTTCCTACTTCTAGATGGTATTACCAAAGTAATTTATAAAATTGCACAAAAGAGCTCTATTCTGATTGACTTAGAGATAAATGATTATATAAATTAAATATTTCTAAAATTCCCAGAAATATAAGTGAAAGTGAAGTCGCTCAGTTGTGTCCGATTCTTTGCGACCCATGGACTGTTGCCTGCACCAGTCTTCTCTGTCCATGGGATTTTTCAGGCAAGAGTACCAGAGTGGGTTGCCAAACTCACCCAAATGCTTTTCTAGTTTATGTGATTTGGAAAAATTTTAGATAAATAAGACTAGTTTAATATTATTAAACTAGTGAAATAAGGAGAGATATGTCTTCTGAGTTATCAGTATTAAGTGTAATAACAGCACATATTTTGCTGTTTTTACATATTTAACTCTTTTTAGGTTTCTTTGCTTTTGTAATTTTTTTGGATACTTGCCTAGATGGAGAAGGAAATGGCAACCCACTCCGGTGTTCTTGCCTGGAGAATCCCAGGGATGGCTGAGCCTGGCGGGCTGCTGTCTCTGGGGTCGCACAGAGTCGGACACAACTGAAGTGACTTAGCAGCAGCAGCAGCAGCCTAACAGCATGTACTGTAAAAATAGTTAATAGAGAAATAGCTTGAGATGATGTTCTGAATTGTTTAATGTTATAATGTATATCCCTAAAAGTAGTTTCCAGAATCTTTGTGGTAACTTGCAACCTTAGAGTGGTGCTAAGTGGTGTTAAATAATAGATATTCACTGAATATCTAGATTACTTCTAAGTGAGGAAAAACTACTAAACCTTTACTAATCACAAGTTTAAGTTTTTATACTTTTGCCTTCTTATTTTTGTATGGTACAGAGAACCTAAATGTATCTAAGTCTGTTAATAAACATTTTTTTGACACTTTGAAAAATTGTACTATCAGGAAACATATACCTATAAACACTGACATGGTATATTCATAAAATTTGCTAGTCTGGTGTAGAATGCTGGTACAGGACACAATTGTTTCTCTGCAGTTTTCTCTGTTTAAAAAAGCTTACTCATGGTTAAAAATTAGAATCAATGTGTGTAAATGAAACTACTAGAAACAATAATGGCCAGGAGAAACAACTTTGTATGAAAAGTATGCAAGGAAAATAGATTGTATTTTTGATAAAGAAAAGTATTCAAGTTATGTAGGATGGGTTTTTGTTAAGTGAACAAGACAGTAATTTTGTCCTAAAGTAAGAGAGGAAAATAAAGGATGAAAACTGAATGGATGTAAAAAGTTGTAGAAGGTTTATAGAAAAGGAATTTTGGAAAAGGAATATTAACTCATGTGGTCAAAGTTGGTTAAGATTAGATAAATTTTTATAGGGTTTAAAAAAACTTTTATATCAAAAACACACTGATATGTAACTAGAATTTGATTTTCTCTGTTGAAATAACAAAGTTTTGGCTTTTTTTTGGATCTGCTCTTATTAAGGGATTGTAAAAGGTTTTTTTTTTAAATAATCCCCCTAGGAAATAAAGATATTATATCTTATCAGAATAATTAACTGTGCTTTATTTAACCTTTATCATGTCTTTAATTATTTAAGAGAAGCAAATCTTCTCACTTTTAAAAGAGCTAACTTTTTGTTGTTAAAGGTATTTTAACATCATGTCTTGTATTTACTTTTGATTTCTTTTATCAGCACTTTGCTTAAATAGGTAGCTAAGTAACAGTAACCTAGGATTGTATATAGCCAAATATTCAAAACTTTTGACATTTTGGACAGTTTTGCCTTCTCAGAATCAGATCCTAAATAAAAGTTTGATTTTGAACTCACCTTGAGATTTCTCACCTTGAGATTTAGGCTTTGGGAAAATCTCAAAGGATTTTTTCTTTTATCTTGTAAAAAGAGAGATGCCAAAAAGCAGTTTGTTTTATTTAGTTTGTTCTGTTGCATGAAAAACATTGTCAGATAAGAGATGCTTTAACCTTCTCCAGGTTATATTTACATGGATAAAATGTTATTAATCTAAGGCTTTAAAATATTATATGAAATTTGTCAATACCCTCACTGTCTATGATATATTCTGGTATAAAATTATCAGTCATAATTCCAGTTATTATTTTAAGTACTTTATGCCATATAAATAACTAAATCCCCTTGTCAACTGCATCATTTTTTATAGTGAACTGTCATCAAAGCTTTAACCGCTGCCATTTTAATTCTTTCATCATCAACAGATAGTTTTTGTTTTACTGATTCTTCTCTGAAAGCATTTGTAATCAGCTATAGGCCAGAGTGCTTCATCTTCAACAAAAAAGGATTGTCTTTGAGACCCATGGAAAGGACTGACAGGTCTCTGGGGTAAAGTCTTCTGATGGCATTATTTAAATAACTTTGAGACCATACCATTCAACTGAGAAAAGATTTCCAGAACTTAAGAAGCTGATGGGTTCATAAAACTGCTAACCCAAGACCAAATAGAATGAGAATTAATTGTATGAGACTGGATGAACTGATGGAGGGTGATTATAGCCTTTGTTTGGAAATATTGCTGCTGAATTTAGGGAACCTCTTTCCCTTTTCTCCTAAGTTATCACTCACAACAGTTTAGAGGATAATACTTTTATATACAGAAGTGAAACATATATCTTTTTCCCTTCCTGATCCCTCCAGAATTCAGAAACTCATATTAAGTATTCTCATTTTAATGACAGTATAATTATTTGCATATGTTTATTAAGAGCCTGTCCTCCTTGAGCAGAACTTAATTGGAAACATTGGTTAAATAACCAAGACTTTTACTGGGATATCATATTTGAGAATATTGTTCATAGAATCATGTATGAACAGATAATTTTAAGGAACTAAGGCTGACTTTGTGGAGCCACTGTTTACAAAGCCCTTTTGGGAAAACTGGGCTGATACCTGGTTTACAAAGTTTCAGGCCTTACAGATGAATAAGAAAGGTTACCTCCTGGCAAACCTAGGAAGCTTAGGATATTTGGGGGACCTAGAGAAGAGAGAAATTTACCTAAATCTATAGGTTCTACAGGTAAAACCAGGTGGTAAGTTCTTGGTGTGGCTTTCTAGACTTGAAAGTCTCTTAAAATCTAATTTGAGATTACTTTTGAAGAATTGCAGCAAAGCAAACTGTCATAGGTCTATGCAGTTGATTACTATTCTTGCTGCATTTATATAAAGAATAGGCCAAATCTAGTAAGACGAGGTTTAAGAATAATGAAAAAAGGGTGGGAGGAGAGAGAAATTTTATGTGTCATTGGAAAACTATCGCGTAGCTTTGTGGGTTATCAGACTCTAGTTCTATTCATTATCTTTGAGCTTTTATTATCTACTTGTAAATTGAACTGAATCCTGCCGTCTTGCACATTTTGTAATTCCTTACCCAATTCTAGATTCTTACATTTACTCCAGTATCTGGTACAGATCTTCAAAATAAGATTTCCAACTGTTCTTCCACTTTCCCAACTTGGTGTCACTGAGAATCAAAACCTGTTTGCCCAGTTCCTTACTGGAATGCTAGGTTATCTTGCAAGCTGAAGTTGGATGACAGGCAATCTTCATGCCGGGAGCTGCTGCTGTGTAGGCTACTTGGGAAGTTTACTGCAAGTTCAATGTCTTCTGTGCTCTGTGCTGGAAAATAACCATGACTGTGGCACTGATGTCTGTGCCATCACCAAAGATAGTCAAACTGGAAACCAGGGAATTCATCAGATTGCCACTATTGTTCACACTGTACTATAAAGATTCTTCAAGCCCAACATTTAGAAATCTCAACTAGCTTTCCTCCACACTCAGAAACTGGTTTTATAGTCTGTTCCAACCTTTAATCTTTACTTTTCCTTTTTATTTTCATAGAAATTCCCTTTATTAAATGCCTGATGATTTGATTTGCACTATCCAGCAAATATACTCTACTACCAAGTCCCAATAGATGGTTCAGTTTGTCTTTAATGAACAAAAGGAGACTGAATGAGAAGTGAACTTATATTGTTCAGAGGACAGAAAAATGTTTCTTCTTTCCCTGAATAAGAGGAGGGACTGACAGACTCTCATACCATCATCACAGCCTTGTCTTGTCTTTGTCATGCTGCATTTTAACAAGAATGCTGCTGAGTAAGTTTGGGACAGCACCCCCCCACACACACACACCACCCCCACCCACCCACACACACACACACACACTGCTATCAATATCTGATCATTCTCAATACCTGGTCAAATCCCTCATCGCTCTCCTTCACCTGCCTTTTGCAGGAATCTTGTTAAAACATGACCCCTTTATCCTTGATGTCTCCTCTAACTAATTTTCAATCCACTGATCCTCACTTTGCTTGTATAAATCGCCACTTGTCCTGTTATATTGGAAGTTGAGCCCCATCTCTCTCTCCTATTGCAATCAATCGGCAATGTTGTTTAGTCTCTCCATCTTGTCTGATTCTTTTACGACCCCATGGACTGCCAGGCTCTTCTATCCATTGGATTTCCCAGGTAAGAATACTGGGGTAGTCTTAAGTAAAATCTTCTTTACTGTTTTAATATTTGTCAAAATAATTTTTTCTTTAACAGACACATCAGGAAAAGGGGTTTCTTAATCAGTAAATAAGCCATGAAAAGCATTAGAATCAGCATCTCCTCTTTAAAGGTCGTTTTGTCCTATCTCCCACCCAGTTTTGGCATCCCTCAACCCCTAACTTGTAGCTCAGCATATTATCCCTTCCCCTTACTTTTGGCTGCTTAACACATTTCATGATAATCACTAATTCATCACATGGAACTGAATAAGAACCATTTAATATGATTATCTTCTCCATTAAAGCTGTCATCATAATTAGAGCTGCAGTGAACTGTTTGCCAGGAATTATAACTTCTGCCAAGAAAAACTTGGGTGTCATTTTAGAAAAATTCTTAGGTGGGGGAGGAGGAGATCAGGACCATCTGTGTCAGGATCCAAAGCAGAATAATGAGAAATAAAGCCCCTTTCCCCGTACTATCTACTAGACTCTGCCCAGACCTCCCCCTGGATCTTCCAAAGACTTTAGAATAAATTAGCTTTCCAGGTAGTCTGAAGAGCACACCTTCTCCAGAAATGACAGCCTTAGAAAAGTCGTCTTTAAAGAAGAGAAAACAGGCAGCAGCAAATAAAAACTAGGGCCCCGTGCATAAGGCTTCCTAAAAGTTGTTCCACATGGTTTTGTTTGCCACCCCACGGTTTCCAGGGCAACCACCTAAGTCAGGACTGAAGTAGAAGGAGACGGGTGGCTAGAATGGGACCACCCACTGCAATTCTCATTTCATTCTGATGGCAAGAACCTTTATGTCGACTCAAAGTGTTTGTCAGGCCTCTCGCTGTGAATCACTGGAATAGCATTTTGCCCTGATGGGAGTGTGTCACAGACTGCTGCTCCCACATCCCCCCATACTGAGGTGTTTTTAAATGGAACCAAATATCCCAGGGGAATTTTCTCTGCACTACTAGCATTGCTTTGTCACACGTTTTTAGATTACACACTGTAAATTATAGATAAAACACATTATGCTAATTTTCTCCTGCATATCTTCTAGTTATTTTTAGGAAAAATGTCTCTGCAATTCAGCTTCTCAGATAAATGTTTAAAATGAAGGGAAAAAAAAATAAAACCAAGGCATAGGGCTGCTCAAGGCAGAGACTGCAGCCACATCACAGTCTGGCACTCTGTGGTGAGCATAACTCGTGTCCAGCACGGATTTTAGTGGCAGACGGAGGAAGAAATTCTTTACCAGGCATCATTAGACTTGGGCATGCCTTCTGGCTCTGCAGGTTTTCGGATATGTGACTTTGGAAGAATTTATGTCGTTTCTGTAAGTCTTTGTTCATCACCTATGATGTGAGAAATGTTTACCAAGATATCTCAGGTGTGTCCACTTCTCATACCCTGTGCTAAACTGGGGGAAATGCCCTCAAATCCTATAAAGCAGATGATATTGACTATCTTTAAAAACAATGAATGAAGTCAACCTGAGAGCATTAAAAAATTCAGTGGCACCAAAACCCTTCAACTTAATTTTTTTTTTTTTTTTTGCCACACCTCAGGGTTTATGGAACTTAATTCCTTGACCTGGAATTGAACCCTGGCCTTAGGCAGTGTAAGCAGGGAATCCTAACCACTGGACCACCAGGCAGTTCCCTTGCCTATATTCTTTATGGTATCATACTATACTGGGGTTGTTGATTTTTCACTTGCTGTGCTGGAAACCTCCCATTTGCTCCCTAAATTGGCAGTACATTATTCTCCACCCCAGGAGGTTGTCTTGCATTAGCACAGGCTCCTGTTCTCTGACTTCTAGGTGGTTCAGCAACTGGGCAGGCCTTTGAAAGGAGGGTGGAGTGGGAGGTTTTGCCCTCTGCATTCTCCCTGCCTGTGAGAGCTTGCCATGAACTAGCCGCATCCCTCACCACAGGTCCACAGCTTCTGGAAGGCATCCTCTCTCCATCACTGTCTCCAGGCTTCCCTCATGACTCTTAGTCAGTTCAGACTGTGTTAGACTAGATGACTTATAAGCAGTAGACATTTATTTCTCACATTCTAAGGGCTGGATCAGGGTGCAGGTAGATTCAACGTCTGATGAGAGCCCACTTTCTAATCATAGACTGTCGACTTTTTTTTGCTGTATCCTTATGAGATGGAAGGGCTTCTCAGGTGGCTCAGTGGTAAAGAATCCGCCTGCCAGTGCAAAAGATGCAGGTTTGAGCCCTGGGTCGGGAAGATCCCCTGGAGTAGGAAGTTGCAACCTACTCCAGTATTCTTGCCTGGAGAATTCCATGGACAGAGGAGCCTGGTGGGCTGTAGTCCATGGGGTCACAAAGAGTTAGACATGACTGAAGTGATTAAGCACAGCATGAGATAGAAAAAGGGCTAGAGAGCTCTCCATGCCCTCTTTTATTAGGGTACCAATCCCATTTATGGGGGCTCAACCCTCATGATCTAATTACCTCCCAAAGGGTGCACTTTCTAATGCCATCACACTGGGGGTTGGAATTTCAGTATAAGAATTTTGGGGAAACACAAACATTTAAGTTATAACAGGCTCTTTCCTCTTGCTATTTCAAGTCTATGGGTACTGCATAACCCCTGTGGTTCTCTATGCTCTGTGCCTGTCTTTAAAATTTGATCTTTATTCAGGTCTCTCCAGATGATCCAGTTTGAATGAGCCATCTATTGCTTGCCTGTTCCCTACCTGATACATTCAGTTTCTTGAGATACAAATGTGGCAAGATTGGAAAGATCAGGGTACTTATTATTATTTCTGTATATCAGTTTACCTCTAATATATACTTTTCCCCTTAATTGTGACTCTGAGAAAATATGAGAATCTCTCTGCAATGCTTTTTGGCAATATAGTACTTGACCTCTGTACATGCTTATATTAGACTGGATTTGGAAGCAAATAGAAACAGATTTAGTCATTTAAACAGGAAAGGATGGGATGCAAGGAGTAAGATGCTCATGGTTAGAAGGGGCTCTGGGCTGGGTCTCCAGGAATGACCTCCAGAATACCACCCAGAGAACCATCTCTGTTTAGAGAACTATCTCTGCAACAGTCTGGAATCTGGAGAATCAAGAAGCCGGTATGCCACCTGCCAGCTCCAAAGTCACACTGCTTTTGCTGTAATTCAGGAATCAGAAAGTTGTAGCCTCAATTGTTTGCCTGAAACCACACGTACCTGATTTTACCATCAAAATGAAGGCCTTCTTTGCTTCCTGCTTGCTGCTGCTGCTAAGGCACTTCAGTCGTATCCGACTCTGTGCGACCCCATAGATGGCAGCCCACAAGGCTCCCCTGTCCCTGGGATTCTCCAGGCAATAATACTGGAGTGGGTTGCCATTTCCTTCTCCAATGCATGAAAGTGAAAAGTGAAAGTGAAGTTGCTCAGTTGTGTCCGACCCTCAGCAACCCCATGGACTGCAGCCTTCCAGGCTCCTCCATCCATGGGATTTTCCAGGCAAGAGTACTGGAGTGGAGTACCATTGCCTTCTCCGCCTTCCTGCTTGACTCAGCTCTAAATTTAATTTTCACACAAGTGCATCTAATTGGTGAAGCCTAAATCATATTCCTAGCTCTAAATGAGTCTCAAAAATGTCATTTTTAGCTTTTCAGCCTCTATAGTATGAGGGAAGTGGAGAAGGAAATGGCAACCCACTCCAGTATTCTTGTCTGGGGAGTCCTGTAGACAGAGGAGCCTGGTGGGCTTCCCGTCTATGAGGTCGCACAGAGTCGGACATGACTGGAGCAACTTAGCATGCATGCGTGCATTGGAGAGGGAAATGGCAACCCACTCCAGTATTCTTGCCTGGAGAATCCCAGGGATGGAGGAGCCTGGTGGGCTGCCGTCTATGGGGTCGCACAGAGTCAGACACGACTGAAGCAACTTAGCAGCAGCAGCAGCAGTGTGGGAAGGGCCACTGGAAGGAGATGGGGATGAATTTGGAGCAAGCCAATCTACTCTGTCACAAGATTATTTCTGAAAGCATGTTTCAAGTGGCATACTAAAAAACATGAACTTTGGAAATTAGAGAGAGAGAGACTAGAACTCAAATCTCTGCTCTAGGATTTACTCACTGTGTGGCCTTGGACAAGATGCACTTAATATTACCGGATCTATTTTTCATCTGTGTAATGGGAATAATAATGTCTACCTCATATAACTGTCATTTATTTATCCGTATAACAGATTTTTACTGATTGTAATATTGGCACCAGAAGTTTTAGTTGGTGGTGACAAATCTGATTGATTGGTTAATCAGAAGAGAAATGTATTAAAGGATATTTGGTAGGTTGCAGAATTATCAGATGGGCTTGAGAGCCAGGTTCAAGGCTGAATTTCCAGCACACCCCTAGAAAAGGCATCAGAACTAGCCCAAGGACACTACTGCTGCCTCCAAAAGCCCCTTCTGGAACTCAGTGCTACATTTTCTACTGCCAGCAAGAACTTCACTTTACTGATGCAGTTGCTGCTGCCAGCTGTATTACCAGACGTTCAACAATTCCACCCCTGAAGGCCAAGTGGCAGCGCTGTCCCTCTCACTGATGAAAATGGATTCCACGTGGCATTTCTTCCTCAGATCGGTCTCTTCTGAAAGGAAGTTTTACAAGGGTGATTGGGGGATCGGGGTCACATGCTTGTGCTCAGCTACACGCAGCACTAGGGAGGCATGATTTCTGACTTTTAACTTGGGGAGGAAGGAAACTCCCTATCCAGAGGAAGTGTTCACAAAATGCTGGGCTGCAGACAAATGCCCACTTACTCCTCCGAATGGCTAAGCAGAAGGGACATTGATTGACTGTCATTCTCACTCTGCTTTTCTCTGCCCAAGTGCCATTCTACCCCAAACAGTGGCATGCTGGTCCCTGAGAGCTACAAATTTACCTATTAGCATCCAAGCAGACCCTGTGGAAAAATTTTGTCTCTTTCCCAATGATTCCATCAAAAATCTGGAGTTGAATTTTTTAAATTTATTTTAATTGGAGGCTAATTACTTTACAATATTGTAGTGGTTTTTGCCATACGTTAACATGAATCAGCCATGGGTGTACATATGTTCCCTATCCTGACTCTCCCTCTCTGTCCCATCCCTCAGGGTCATCCCAGTGCACCAGCCCTGAGCACCCTGTCTCATGCATTGAACCTGGACTGGCGATCTATTTCACATATGATAATATACATGTTTCAATGCTATTCTCTCAAATCATCCCACCCTCGCCTTCTCCCACAGAGTCCAAAAGTCTGTTCTTTACATCTGTGTCTCTTTGGAGTTGAATTTATTGATCTAACTTGGATTGCATGAGTTTTCCTAAATCATTCAGTGAGCAAGGGAGATAGAATAAGTTAACACCCTAGGTCTGGATTACATGCCAGCTGAACTAGTGAAGTATAGGTTCAAACCTTCTAGAACTGTTTGGTTGAAGTATTGGGTAAGAAGGGTTTTATAAAGGAAAACTGGGATGCAGGGCAGGCAAAAACAATAGCTTTCTGCTATTTGACAGTTCAATGTTCACACTATTCCTCTGATGCCTACAGTGTCATAAGTGTTCCTGTGCACAATAGTGCACCTCTTCCATGTATACTCCAAAGCTCCCTTGCTCTGCAGACTATGCCAGTTATTGCATCCTGCTCTAGGGTCTCTCAGCAGTGTGCATTTGATGTTTAATTTTATGTGTCAGTTTGACTAGGCTGAGGCATTCCCAGATAGCTGGTAAAACATTATTTGTGGGTGTATCTGGGTGTATCTGATGAGGGTGTTTCTGGAAAATATTAGTGTTTGAATCCGTACACTGAGTATGTAAAGAAGATCTCCTGTACCAATGCGGGTGGACAGCATCCAATCCACTAAGGGCCTGAATAAAACAAAAAGGCAGAGGAAGAGGGGATTTGTTCTTGCTGCCTAAACTGGCAAAGCTATCTTCTTCTGTTCTTGAATATCAGTGCTCCTAATTCTCAGGCCTTTAGACTTGCATTTGGATTTACACCATTGGCTCTCCAGGATCTCAGACCTTTGAGTTTGAACTGAAACTGCACCGCTAGCTTTCCTGGGCCTCCCACTTGCAGACAACAGATTGTGGAGCTCCTTAGCCTCCATAGTCACATTGAATCAATCCATAATAATACATCTCTTTCTATATATCCTTTTGGTTATACCAAACCATGTATCCTATATGGTTTGGTTTCTCTGGAGAACCCTGATTAATAGAGTGTTTTGCTCTCAAGTTGGTCCAGAATATCTCCTATATTGGCAACCTATGGGTAAATGGGGGTTTCCCTGATAGCTCAGTTGGTAAGGAATCTGCCTGCAATGCAGGAGACCCTGGTTTGACTCCTGGACCAGGAAGATCCTCTGAAGAAGGGATAAGCCACACATTCCTATATTCTTGGGCTTCCCTTGTGGCTCAGCTGGTAAAGAATTCACCTGCAGTGCAGGAGACCTGGGTTCGATCCCTGGGTTGGGAAGATCTCCTGGAGAAGGGAAAGTCTACCCACTCCAGTATTCTGACCTGGAGAATTCCATGGACTGTATAGTCCATGGGGTTACAAAGAGTTGGACACGACTGAGTGACTTTCACTTATGGGTAAATGTTAATTTTTTTTTACTTTTTTAAGAAAATGTATTTTTAATTGGAAGAGATAAATGATAAGTTTAACCTAAGCTACAGTTGTGCAAAAAGGTCAGGATACCTTAATTTTAAAAAAGTCCTATGTGGAAAAGAGAAGAGGAGCAAACAGAATGGTTGCCATCCTATAGCATCGATCACATCCTTCTTCCTAGGAATAAAAAGCACTCCCTACCCCAGCAATGGGCTTCCCAGGTGGCTCAGTGATAGAGGCTGCCTGCCAATGCAGGAGATGTGGGATGCAGTTTTGATCCCTGGGTCAGGAAGGTTCCCTGGAGGAGGAAATGGCAACCCACTCCAGTATTCATGCTGGGAAAACCCCCATGGACAGAGAAGCCTGGTGGGCTACAGTCTGTGGAGTCACAAAAAATCAGACATAACTGAATATGCAGGCACACACCCCAACAATAGAATGAATTCCTTGGTCAGCCAAAGTAGCTGACTCTGTTTTTCTCTGGGAACAGAGAAATGTCCAGGGTTCTGAGAAGGACAATGGGGAGGAGTCACTTGTGGGGCTAAAGAGACTTTGGAGCCTATTTTCTATTGAGAAGAGTTCAGGAGCCTGGAGATTGTTTTAGGTTCGTCAGCATTTTTCTATGACTACAATTTATTTTGATACATAGGTTTTCTGTTTATATCTAACACTGAGATGTCCTTTCTCATAGCAACAGGCCTTACGGCTCTACCCTTCTCTCCAGCCCTAAACTGTAAGGACAGTTTAGGGCAAGGACAATCAATAGCTAAAGCTGGAAGAGGCAAAACCAATTGTGGCTCCTCAGCCCATGTTTTTCAGTGTTTGGGTTCTACAGAAAAGCTAAGTGAAGATATTAGCAGGCCAGGAAGACCCAGAAAGAAGTTCTCAGTAGAGTTTTTCCTGGGTACCATCTTTTCTCCTTATCTTGAACTTTGCTTCCACTAACTTTACCTTGGGAGAGAGAATTTGCCTTTGCTAAATGAGCAAACCTGAAAATTATCTGGTTACTAACTCTCTTTGGTCACAGAAGGGGTTCCCAATAGCAGTTTCTGTTCTGTCTCTGATTTCTAATGAGTCAGTTGTGCCTTACTTCTAGTAACTTATCTCAGGCTGAAAAAAAATATCCAACCCAATCTAAGCAGATGACATTTTTCTACCGACTTTCCTAAATCTCCAGCCTGGGTGGACACATTGCTCAAGTCTCCATATACAACATGATTGTAAAGGGAGCCATCTTTCCCCACTGCCTCCTCCCTCACCATAACACTTCCAACTTCACACTGTCATTCCAAGCGTTAGTTGTAACAGGCACTTCTAGGAACCACTTTTATTTCAGTCTATTTCTATTTTTCCATAACTGGAAGAAACTTTGGCTATCATGAGTGAAATAGGGAATATGCTCAAGGATGCAGAAAAGCAGAGAGTATTAAAAGAAAAGCTAAACACCAGGATGTAAAAAAGACAGGAATCAAAATAGTTCTAAGACTGCAAGTAACAGAAACTAATGGCCAGTCCTTCTGATAAGATGTTCTTACCAGTAAAGAGGGAGTGGATGCCAGGCAGACACAACTCAGTAATGTTCACTATTTGCTCACTAGATGCCAAGCACTATGCTACTGTCTCTAGATCCAAAGATAAGTAATGACATTGACTAATGTGTACTGATCATTTAGTTAATGCCAGGAACTTCTTATGCATTATTTAAGATATACTTTATAATAAATACTGTAAAGTAGATACTCTTATATCTGTGTCAGTATTGTGGGATTAATTGTATCCCTTCCCATCCCCAAAATCATATATTGAAGTCCTACCCTCAGAATATGACCTTATGTCAAAATAGAGTCATTGCAGATGTGGGTAGTTAAAATGATGTTGTTAGAGTGTGCCCTAACCCAATATGACTGGTATCTTTTTCTTTTAATCACTTACAGTTTATTGGCTTTAGTACACAGTGTGTGCAATGATCACCATTATCTAGTTACAGAACATTTTCATTATCCCAAAAGGAAGGCGCATATCCATTAAGGAGTTAGTCCTCATTCCCCACTCTCCTCAGCAACTGCTGAGCTATTTCCTGTCTCTATGCTTTTGCCTTTTCTGTTTATTTCATGTAATTGAAATTATATAATTATATGGCATTCTGTGTCTGATTTCTTAATATGACTGGTGTCTTTATAAAAGAGGGAAATTTCAACACAGAGACATACACAGGGAGAATGCCGTGTCAGGATGAAGGCAGAGACTGAAGTGATGTTTCTACAAGCCAAGGATTACTAACAATTGCCAACAAACCACCAGGAGCTAGGGGAAAGGCATGGAACAGATCTTCCTCATAGCCCTTAGAAGGAACCATCGCTATCAATACCTTGATCTTGCATTTCTAGTCTCCAGAACTGTGAACAAGTTTCTCTTGTTTAAGCTACTAAGTTCATGGGACTTTATTATGGTAGCCCTTAAAACTAATGCACTTGAGTTTTTAGAAACAGCCTGAGATGAAATTCTTATGCAAAAGATCTATTTTTTTTTTTGTACAAAGAATTTTTATTTTTATTTATTATTTTTTTAATTTTATTTTATTTTTAAACTTTACAATATTGTATTGGTTTTGCCAAATATCGAAATGAATCCACCACAGGTATACATGTGTTCCCCATCCTGAACCCTCCTCCCTCCTCCCTCCCCATACCATCCCTCTGGGTCATCCCAGTGCACCAGCCCCAAGCATCCAGTATCGTGCATCGAACCTGGACTGGCGACTTGTTCCATATATGATATTATACGTATTTCAATGCCATTCTCCCAAATCATCCCACCCTCTCCCTCTCCCACAGAGTCCAAAAGACTGTTCTATACATCAGTGTCTCTTTTGCTGTCTCCTATACATGGTTATTGTTACTATCTTTCTAAATTCCATATATATGCGTTAGTATACTGTATTGGTGTTTTTCTTTCTGGCTTATTTCACTCTGTATAATAGGCTCCAGTTTCATCCACCTCATTAGAACTGATTCAAATGTATTGTTTTTAATGGCTGAGTAATACTCCATTGTGTATATGTACCACAGCTTTCTTATCCATTCATCTGTTGATGGACATCTAGGTTGCTTCCATGTCCTGGCTATTATAAATAGTGCTGCGATGAACATTGGGGTACACGTGTCTCTTTCAATTCTGGTTTCCTCAGTATGTATGCCCAGCAGTGGGATTGCTGGATCATTTGAAGGATTGTCTTTCTAGATTTCTCCTGTCTTTTCCAAAATGGCCACAGCATTATTTCTAGTCCTATATACCCTTCGTATTTCTTCTCAAATCACCACTCCTCCATCAGGAAGTGGAGTCTTTGAGCTTGGAAGTACCTTGTGAGTGTCTTGACTAGTAGAATAAGGCAGAAGTAATACTATATGACTGTCAGTTTTAAGTCACCAAAAGCAATTCAGCTGTCATCTATCTCATGCTTTTTCAGGATACCCTCTTTTAGAATCCAGCCACCATGCTATGAGGAAGATGAAATTAGTCCATTCAGAGAGACCACAAAGAGGGACTGAGGTTCCTGGTGAATAATTTATATTCACTGCCAGACATGAGTAGTGAGACTTCAGATTCGAGTTCCCAACCTCCAAGTCTTCCATCTCACAAATATTATAAAACAGAAACCAACAACTGCCACAAAGTTCCTGACCTACAGAAGCCATAAATATAATAAATGCTTGTTTTAAACCACTGGGTTCAGGAGTAGTTTATATTGCAGTTATAGCAACTGGAACGGGCTTTGGTCCTTGGTAGAAGTTGCTACAACAAAACCCTGAAAATGTGGCAGTGGCTCTGGGACTTTGTGGCAGCAGATGGAAGGTGAAAGGTCCTTGATGGTACTGGTGGCAGGGTCTGATGACCCTCAAGAGGGCTCTAAGAAAAAGCTTTAAAAAAGTAAGGAAAATGTTATTGGAGATTGGAGAAAGGATCCTTGTTTTTTTTATGTAGTGACAGAATGTTTAGCACCATTGTAACCTTGGATAAAGTAGAAACTAGAATATATACCTGGGAATTCCTTGGTGGTCCAGGAAATTAAGTAGGAAGGAAATGGCAACCCACTCCAGTGTTCTTGCCTGGAGAATCCCAGGGATGGGGGAGCCTGGTGGGCTGCCATCTATGGGATCGCACAGGGTTGGGCATGACTGAAGCGACTTAGCAGCAGCAGCAGCAGAAGAGGGTTGCTATAACAAAACCCTGAAAATGTGGCAGTGGTTCTGGGACTTTGTGGCAGCAGATGGAAGGTGAAAGGTCCTTGATGGTACTGGTGGTCCAGTAATTAAGATTCTGCACTTTACTTCTGAGGACCCACGTGCAATGCTTGGTCAGGGAACTAAGATCCCACAAGTTGTGTGGTGTGGTTAAAAAAAAAAAAAAGGAAAATATCCCTAATAATCTGGTATTTCTCATCCTTCCAGTTGGATGTTGAAGATGCCACCTGACTTTTTCTTCTTGTTTATAGTAAAATGTGAGAAGAAAGAAGTAAACCAAATAAAGAACTGAACATGAAAATAAAACTATGATTTCCAAGCTCTCCAAAATTGTCGATTAAGATAAAAACCTCATAGCAAAGATCAAATCCAGAGAACAATGAGATCCACTTTTATGATCTCAGAAAAATTCAAAGTGTGGTTCCTTTAGTCAGGCAAAAAGTACTCAAAACAAATGAACAAAAAGGGGTCTCAGAGTTCTAAGAATCTTATGGGTGCTATTCCTCAGGAGCCTAATAGGAATACCAGAGTAAGAGAAAGGCTTATCTCAAAGAGACTTTCAGGTATAGATTTTGTTTAATGAAGTGGATTATAAATAGATTCATTAAAAAAACCCACAAAGGTTTTAAAATAATTATATCAACTTGGACTGAAAGACCCAGAGATGATACAAAATGGAAAGAGCTCTTTGGAGTCCCAATTTCTATGGGCAGAAGCAAGTTGAGAAAATTACTCAGTTGCTACTGAAGATTACTTTCTGTGGAGAATGAAGAGATCAGGAATACAGAGAATAGAACCAAGAACCATGGTCAATTGTTCCCAGACAGCAGGACTGATCCTCTAGTCAAGGAAGTGGCAACATATATCCAACTGGATTTCAGTATTGTTATGGACCAGTGATTCCAGTGTGCTTTTTTTTTTTGCCCCATTTTTTGAATGGCAGTGTCTACTACAGTTATTTTGTGCCTATCCCATCACTGTATGTTGGGAATGTGCAGAGGAAATATTTTGTCTCTAGTTCTGCTGCTGCTGCTGCTAAGTCACTTCAGTCGTGTCCGACTCTGTGCAACCCCATAGACAGCAGCCCATCAGGTTCCTCCGTCCCTGGGATTCTCCAGGCAAGAACACTGGAGCAGGTTGCCATTTCCTTCTCCAATGCGTGACAGTGAAAAGTGAAAGTGAAGTCACTCAGTCGTGTCCGACTCTTAGTGACCCCACGGACCGCAGCCCACCAGGCTCCTCCGTCCATGGGATTTTCCAGGCAAGAGTACTGGAGTGGGGTGCCATTGCCTTCTCCATGTCTCTAGTTCACAGGTCTGTAAATCAAAAGGAACTATTCCCTGGGTGCTGGGAGGAAACCTATTCAAGGAGACTTGCTTATTTGTTTTTTTTGCTGTGTCAGGTCTTAGTTGCAGTTGCCCACACAGCATGTAGGATCTTAGTTCCCTGACCAAGGGTCAAACCTGCATCCCCTGCATTGTAAGGTGGATTCTTGAATCACTGGGCCACTAGGGAAATCCTCAAGACTTAACTTTTCACCTACACCTAATCTAAGTGACAGTGTTTTCCCTTTCCGCCTAAGTACCCACACAATTCCTGACATATAGAAAGTGCTTAGAAAATATTTGGTAAATGATTGTATGAATAAAAGACTATGTTTTTCATCATACTGGAAAAATGGACACTATGGTTACGAAAATAGTGATTTAGTAGCTTAGTGATAGATGTATAGAATTGAGAGTTCAGAAATAAGCCCATACCTTCATAGGCAATTGATTTTTGACAAGGATACCAAGACAAGTCAACAGGGGTAAGAAGAGTGTCTTTTAAGAATTGGTGCTGAGAGAACTGGATATCCATGTACAAAAGAATGAAGTTGTATCCCTATCTCATACCATATACAAACATTAACTCAAAATAAACCAAAGACCTAAACGTACGAGTTAAACTTTAAAACTTCTAGGAGACATAGGTATAAATCTTTGTGACCATGAATCAGACTAAGATTTATTAGATATGACACTGAAGCATGAGCAACTAAATAAAAAAAGAACACTGGACTGCCTCAAAGGTAAACATTTTTATGCTTCGTAGGATACTATCAAGAAAGTGAAAAGACAACTCAAAGAATGGGAGAAAATATTTGCCCTCCTTCACAAACTCCCTGATATAGCTTGTAAATTCCCCTAATGCTTAACTATCACCTGTACTTGTTTCAGTGGCTTACCTGACGATATGAATAAAACCCACACTGCTGAGGGATGTGAGTCGCATTTGGCTTTGATTACTAGTTCATGAAGGTGACAAAATGTAAAACATGTGGGTAATATAAAAGACCTTTTTAGGAGCCTCTGTAGTTTTTTAATAATTTTTGTGTATTTATTTTATTATTGGCTTTGCTGAGTCTGCTGCTGAGGGCTCTTCTCTAGTTGCGGTGAGTAGGGGCTACTCTCTAGTTCCAGTGCACAGGCTTCTTACTGCAGTGACTTCTCTTGTTGGGGATCATGGGCTCTAGGGCATGTAGACTTCAGTAGTTGTGGCTCCCAGGCTCTAGAGCACAGGCTCAGTTGTTGTGGTGTATGGGCTTAGGTTAAGCTCTGTGGCATGTGGAATCTTTTCAGATCAGGGATCAAACCCATGGCTCCTGCGCCGGCAGGTGGATTCTTAACCACTGAGCCACCAGGAAAGCCTTAAGAATATGGGCCAAACTCAACATACCACATGTTTTTATAAGTAAAGTTCTGTTGGAATCAGCCACACATATTCATTTACTATTTCCTATGGCTATTTTCATGGAGCCATGATGGAGCTGAGTGGTTGACAGCGAGACTCTATTGCCTGCAAAGCTTAAAATATTTACTATGTGGCCCTTTCAAGAAAAAGTTTGCTGACCTCTGCTCAAAGGCAACCTTTGTCAGTAGGAAGTGGTATGTTAATGAAATGCTTCAAGGAATATCATTACAAATGCTTCCTTTACCTTGCTTCTTGGACACTTCTTATTAATTCCATACTTTGGGAGACTTTTTGGCTTTCAAAGCATTTAAGATCTGCTGGGAAGATAATTGTGGCAAAGTCTGATAGTTCTCAAGTATACATTCTCTTCTTTTTCAATAAGAGAACACTTAAAGTTTATCTAGGCATATGGCTGCTAACAATACAGATTGTGGTTCTCAGCTTCCCCTGTAGCTAGCTATGGTCAGATGACTAAGTTATTGTCAAGGAGATGTTACTTCCAGAGACTATTCCTAAAGTAAGTGTTATGCCCCTTGGATTGTATTGTCTACTTCCTGCTGGTAGGAATGTAGATGCAATGACCATATATTCATGCCCATACAGTCATATCCTCCTGTTGATAAAGAAGAAAGCTAAAAGGAACCTGATTTCTGCCAGTTAGACATTTTGTATGAGAGAATAACATCTTGAGTGTTGAAGTCACTATGAAATTGGGTTTTCTGTCTTGTGCTATACCACCTGTATGCTGTGCTTAGTTGCTCAGTCATGTCCATGTTTGTGCCCCATGGACTTTAGCCCGCCAGGCTCCTCTGTCCACGGGGATTCTCCAGGCAAGAGTACTGGAGTGAGTTCCCATGCCCTCCTCCAGGGGATCCTCCCAACCCAGGGATCAAACCCAGGTCTCCCACATTGCAGGCAGATTCTTTACCATCTGAGCCCCCAGGGGAGGCCTAACTCTTACAAATACAATATCATTAACAGTAGAATTAGGGCTCTCTGAGAGCCCGGACCTTATCTGTGAATCATGGCTATTTCTCCAGGATTTGAAATGATGTCTGGTGCATAGCAGATGCTCATAAATATTTATTCGAAGAAACATATGAGTAAAATATTATAGTAAAGGAGAATAAAGAGCCAATATAAATTACTGAGCACAGCATTTCCCATATCTAGAGAACTATTTTTGAATTGTGGATAAATATACATAAAATTTACCATCTTAGTCATTTTTTAAAATTACAGTAAAATACATATAACAAAAAATTTTCCATCTTAACTATTTTAAGTGTATAGTTCATTGGTATTAAGTACATTCACATTGTCTTGCAACCATCACCACCATCCATCTATAAAACTTTCCTCACTTTAATAGCTAAAACTCTGTACCCGTTAAACAATAACACTCCATTATCTCCTTCCCCCAGCCCTGGGAACCATAAATCAGTTTTCTCTCTCAATGGATTTGACTGTTCTATGTACCTCATGTAAGTGGAATCATACAATATTTGTCCTTTTTGACTGACTGATTTTATTATTAGCATAATTACCTCAAATTTCATCCATGTTATATATTAGGATTGCATTCTTCTTTAGGGCTGAATGATATTCCCTTATGTGTGTATACCGCATTTTGTTTATCTTTTTATCATCAGTGGATGCTTGGGTTGCTTTCACTTTTTGGCTGCTGCTATGTGAGTAATGCTGCTATGAACAGGGATATACAGAGAATATTTTTAAATTTTCAGATTTCTTACATTCTCTGAATTGCTGAGTCAAAACTCTTAGAAGTGGGAGAAGTGGAATGTGGAGCCATTTGCAAGATGTATTTTTAAATGTTTTCAGGTGATTTCGAATACTGACAGTATAGTCCTTGAATTGACAATTGATAGCCACTGATCCCACATAATAAGTATACTAGTGTAATAAGAAGAACTTATTATACTAATACTAGTGTAAAACACACAGAATAATAAGGCTGTAAGGTATGAGTTCAACATGTTTTTCAAAAATGAAGAGAATTTAGATTAGGCAGAAATGAGAGGGAAAGGTTGAAGAAAAAATTTCAGGTTGAAGAAAAAACAAGTTTGGAGATACAAGCATTATGAGTTTACTTTCCTAGGTGTCCTTGATTATGGAGTCATAGCTCATTAAAAGTCCAGATTGATTCATGGTGGTTTATTTTCATTCAATCATTATTGAAAACAACAACAAAGTATTTTTCCATTAAGTATATAATAAATCTTGTTATATTTATGAAAATATTTTTTAGATTCTTTTTTTAAAATATAAATTTATTTATTTTAATTGGAGGCTAATTACTTTACAATATTGTATAGGTTTTGGCATACATCGACATGAATCCGCCATGGGTGTATATGTGAAACTCTTATTACAGCAACTATTGTCAGCTTGACTTTCCCTTACACACCTATCGTTTCTCTAGTGTGAGGATGAAACACTAGAAAACAAAAATTGGTGCAGAAATAAGGCCTCTTAAAACTGAAATTCATCTAAAGTTGTCTATTGACCATAATGAAGGACTGTGCAATTTGTAGTATAACAAAATCATTCCAAATTCTTTTTCTAATAGCTGAGAGAGAATCTGTGTGTTAAGATTTGATCCAAGATTGAAATGGAATTGCAAACATTTATCTATTTCTTTATTGGAGCCTTAAACTAGAGGAGGAACTTTACTAGAAATCCAGTTTTTTCTCAACTCATTCCATCTACTTCTAAATCAATACATTGGTTGTATTCTGCCATCTCTGGTTGAGTTACATTAAAAATAAATTTATCTTTCAACCTTTTACCCTACAAGGATATTAACTTTGTATTTAACCCATTCTTAAGTTAAACTAGTATGTGTTCTAATATACGTGCTAAGTCACTTCAGTCATGTCCAACTCTTTGCAACCCTATGGACTGTAACCCTCTCATTTATTTATTTATTATTTCATTCAACAATAACAAAAATAATAAAACACTTACTATGTGTCAGGAACTTTAATTAGTGAGCAGAAAGACAGATTCTCACATGTAGCTCATAGTTAAGTGAGAGAGATTTTCATGATAGAAGCTCACAAATAAATGTACAATTTCTGTACTTATAAGTTACAAAACGGATGCTATAATGTGCTTTGTGAGTGAATAACAAGGATCCATGGAAAGGATCTGAGCTAAGAATTACAGGATAAGTAGGATAAGAAGCATACTGTTGGGTGTGTGGAAGGCCAAGGGTGTTTTAGGAAGAGAGAATGGCTTGAACAGAGATTAAACTTTGACCTCTGTGGCTTAAACTCGGGGAACAAATACAGAAGTGCTTCAGGTAGTATGAAGGACTTTTGCTTTTGTTCATGTGCAATGATACATTAGCTTGGATGGTTATTAGCTAAGAGTCTTTCAGCTACATGTAACTGAAAAATCCAGTCCAACTTGCCTTAAGTCAAAAAAGAAAAAAAAGTCACTGACTTCTATAATCAATGAAGTCACTCAGTCGTGTCTGACTCTTTGCGACCCCATGGACTGTGCCTACCAGGCTCCTCTGTCCATGGGATTTTCCAGGCAATAGTACTGGAGTGGATTGCCATTTCCTTCTCCAGTGGATCTTCCCAACCCAGGAATCAAACCCTGGGTCTCCTGCATTGTAGACAGACACTTTACCATCTGAACCAGGGAAGCCGGCTTCTATAATCAGATTAGATCAGTCATTCAGTCGTGTCCGACTCTTTGCGACCCCATGAATCACAGCATGCCAGGCCTCCCTGTCCATCACCAACTCCCAGAGTTCACTCAGACTCATGTCCATCGAGTCAGTGATGCCATCCAGCCATCTCATCCTCTGTTGGCACCTTCTCCTCTTGCCCCCAATCCCTCCCAGCATCACAGTCTTTTCCAATGAGTCAACTCTTCGCATGAGGTGGCCAAAGTACTGGAGTTTCAGCTTTAGCATCATTCCTTCCAAAGAAATCCCAGGGCTGATCTCCTTCAGAATGGACTGGTTGGATCTCCTCACAGTCCAAGGGACTCTCAAGAGTCTTCTCCAACACCACAGTTCAAAAGCATCAATTCTTCTGTGCTCAGCCTTCTTCACAGTCCAACTCTCACATCCATACACGACCACAGGAAAAACCATAGCCTTGACTAGACGGACCTTTGTTGGCAAAGTAATGTCTCTGCTTTTGAATATGCTGTCTAGGTTGGTCATAACTTTCCTTCCAAGGAGTAAGCGTCTTTTAATTTCATGGCTGCAGTCACCATCTGTAGTGATTTTGGAGCCCCCCAAAAATAAAGTCTGACACTGTTTCCACTGTTTCCCCATCTATTTCCCATGAAGTGAAGGGACCGGATGCTATGATCTTCGTTTTCTGAATGTTGAGCTTTAAGCCAACTTTTCACTCTCCACTTTCACTTTCATCAAGAGGCTTTTGAGTTCCTCTTCACTTTTTGCATAAGGGTGGTGTCATCTGCATACCTGAGGTTATTGATATTTCTCCCGGCAATCTTGATTCCAGCTTGTGTTTCTTCCAGTCCAGCGTTTCTCATGATGTACTCTGCATTTAAGTTAAATAAACAGGGTGACAAGATACAGCTTTGACGGACTCCGTTTCCTATTTGGAACCAGTCTGTTGTTCCATGTCCACTTCTAACTATTGCTTCCTGACCTGCATACAGATTTCTCAAGAGGCAGATCAGGTGTTCTGGTATTCCCATCTCTTTCAGAATTTTCCACAGTTTATTGTGATCCACACAGTCAAAGGCATAGTCAATAAAGCAGAAATAGATGCTTTTCTGGAACTCTCTTGCTTTTTCTATGATCCAGCGGATGTTGGCAATTTGATCTCTGGTTCCTCTGCCTTTTCTAAAACCAGCTTGAACATCAGGAAGTCCATGGTTCATATATTGCTGAAGCCTGGCTTGGAGACTTTTGAGCATTTCTTTACTAGCGTGTGAGATGAGTGCAATTGTGTGGTAGTTTGAGCATTCTTTGGCATTGCCTTTCTTTGGGATTGGAATGAAAATTGACCTTTTCCAGTCCTGTGGCCACTGCTGAGTTTTCCAAATTTGCTGGCATATTGAGTGTAGCACTTTCACAGTATCATCTTTCAGGATTTGAAATAGCTCAACTGGAATTCCATCACCTCCACTAGCTTTGTTCGTAGTGATGCTTTCTAAGGCCCACTTAACTTCACATTCTAGGATATCTGGCTCTAGGTCAGTGATCACACCATCGTGATTATCTGGGTCATGAAGATCTTTTTTGTATAGTTCTTCTGTGTATTCTTGCCATTTCTTCTTAATATCTTCTGCTTCTGTTAGGTCCATACCATTTTTGTCCTTTATTGAGCTCATCTTTGCATGAAATGTTCCTTTGGTATCTCTGATTTTCTTGAAGAGATCCCTAGTCTTTCCCATTCTGTTGTTTTCCTCTATTTCTTCGTATTGATCGCTGAAGAAGGCTTTCTTATGTCTTCTTGTTATTCTTTGGAACTCTGCATTCAGATGTTTATATCTTTCCTTTTCTTCTTTGCTTTTCCCTTCTCTTCTTTTCACAGCTATTTGCAAGGCCTCCCCAGACAACCATTTTGCTTTTTTGCATTTCTTTTCCATGGGGATGGTCTTGATCCCTGTCTCCTGTACAATGTCATGAACCTCAGTCCATAGTTCATGAGGCACTCTATCTATCAGATCTAAGCCCTTAAATCTATTTCTCACTTCCACTGTATAATCATAAGGGATTTGATTTAGGTCATACCTGAATGGTCTAGTGGTTTTCCCTACTTTCTTCAATTTAAGTCTGAATTTGGCAATAAGGAGTTCATGGTCTGAGCCACAGTCAGCTCCTGGTCTTGTTTTTGCCGACTGTATAGAGCTTCTCCATCTTTGGCTGCAAAGAATATAATCAATCTGATTTCGGTGTTGACCATCTGGTGATGTCCATGTGTAGAGTGTTCTCTTGTGTTGTTGGAAGAGGGTGTTTGTTATGAAGTTCAATTTCAAACTCCACCCAAGCACAGTTTTACTCATAGGAGAATGATGACTTCCTTTTCCAGCTCTCGCTCTCAGGGATCCCTTGACTCTGCTGTAGTCCTGCTGCTGCTAAGTCACTTCAGTCGTGTCCGACATTGTGTGACCCCATAGATGGCAGCCCACCCGGCTCCCCCGTCCCTGGGATTCTCCAAGCAAGAACACTGGAGTGGGTTGCCATTTCCTTCTCCAATGTATGAAACTGAAAAGTGAAAGTGAAATCAATCAGTCGTGTCCAACCCTCAGCGACCCCATGGACTGCAGCCTTCCAGGCTCCTCCCTCCATGGGATTTTCCAGGCAAGAGTACTGGAGTAGGGTGCCGGCTGTAATCCTTGTGCTAGCTTAATCTTCAGTTTGGTTCCCATGATGGTCGCAAGAACCAGTCAGTGTCCATTACTGGGGCTGATTACATCACATACCCACCTTCCGCTAAGTTCTTTGATTAGGGGAGGGGAATGCAGTATTTAATTATTTTAGGTATAGGTTAAGTGCCCTTTGTTTCTTTTGTTTTTTCCTTAAAACAGTCTCTGTAGGGGAGAGTATACCAATCAGGGCATTCATAACTCTGCAGCAGGAGGTGGGGGTAATCCCAAACTACTTAAGGGAGGGGTGGTTTTCTAAAAGAAATTTAGGGTGCTATTACCTTCAGGAAGGTGGAAATTTTCTGAACAGAAATAATCAGACGTCCAGTATACTTCTGATGAGTTTTAAAAAGGATAAGAACAGAGGAAGTAACATAAACAGGTCTCTCTTTCTCACACACACACAAAGATGGCTTTCAGAGTGAAAAATGGATTGGGATGGATTTGAGGGGAGCAAGAGTACACACGGGAAAGAGCAATTAATAGGTTAGAATAGTAGTCCAGTATGATGAGAGCTTGGACAGAGGAAGTGGTAGCAGAGCTGGGAATAAGCAGAGGGATTCAAGAGGCATTTAGAAGATAAAATAAACGCAACATGGTGATTAATTGGCTGTGGGAGAAGGGAAGGCAAATACATTATTAACGTTAACCCCTGGGTTTCTGGCTTACACATGAATCGGATAAGTGGTAGTGACATTGTGCTAATAAAAGATATTAAAAGAAGACCAGCTTTGGGAGATAACAGTCTCAGTTTCAGATTAATCTTAGTTCTTTTTGAGATGTCTGAGTAGAACTGGCCAGAGGACACTTAGATTGTTTTGATTTACTGATATATTATTAAAGGCTTTGGGAGAAATCACCTTTTACACTTGTCTAAATTTCCCTAAATCTCTTTTTATCAGGAAAAAAAAAATAATAACTTTGTACTGCATCTAACCCCTACAAAGAAGAATTAACATTCCTTCAATCGTCTTCCCTTTATGCATTATGTAAGAATCTTCTTTTTTTCCTTCTGAAATCCTCTTGCACTGGACACACACTGATCTCTATTAAAGAATCCGCTGGTGCACAGTGGCCTCTGCTGCAGACTCCCAGACATCTAGCACACAGTGCAGTGGGGGCACAGATTCACAGTCTTCTTCTGATGCTCTGTCATGTGCTGAGGACTGGGGTGTTGGTGGACTATTTGTGGAGAGTCAATTTAAACTTTAAAATGTATTACTGTCAGAGCTTCAGAGTTAGTTTTAATTACACACACACACACACACACACACACATAATTTTACTTTGTTTCAAGTGATAAAAACCCATCTCAAAATAAGGTAAAAGGGAATTTACTGACTCTCATAAAAGAGAAATACAAAGTGAAGTTGGTTTATAGGACTCTGAAGACTCAGAAAACCCTTGCTAGGTCTTCCTTTCCCTCTTTTTCTCCTCAGCCATCTCTCTCTTTCTCTCTTTCTTTCTGTCTCATTGCATTTTGCTGTGTGTTTCTCTCAACTGCTTCTCCTGAAGACAGAATTTCCTTCTTGTGGATTGGTGGGAATAGGGTGTTGGAGTAGGCATAAACAAATTCAAACTTAAACGACAATAGCTTGGCAGACTCAGGAGATGAAAAGAGTTTCTCTCTCCATAGTCTATTTATAAAACCAAGGGATAGACTTTTGAGATGGTCTAGGTCATATACAAACCCTCCAGAATATAGGGAATTATGATTGACTGGTTGTAGAGTATATACCTTCTTGGAAGCAAAGGACAGAGCTTCATGAACAGAGGAACTGGTTGTTGATTAAAGGCAGTGTGTGTGGTGAACGTGTAAGTGAGGAAGGGGAGTACAGGGGATGTGGTGAAGGGGAAGTGTTTATGACAAGAGGGTAGAAAGTCATGCTGGGCAAACACAAACAACAATTGGTCCTTCCAGTTATAAGGGATGAAAATTTGCTCAAGTGTTTGCTCCATGGGGGGGAAAAAGCTAGAAGAATTTCTGTTGCTTTTCATAGCTAAGACTTAGTAGTTCTGAAGTTAGGTACATCCATATATACCTCTTAACACTCTTCTTATTTGTTCATTAGACAAATATTAACCGAGTGCCTACTTACACAAGGTTTTGTTGTTGTTGTTGTTGCAATATAGGAAATAAAATAGAAATCAAAGTCAATGCCTCCTCTGTTGTAGTTTAGTGTCAAGGAACGGAGATTCTTAATATAAACTCAGGCAAGTGGGAGTGGAAGTGCTAGTGTTCATTATTCTTAGGGCATATCTAAAGTTATAGAGTGAAGATCCCATAGAAATCCAAGAAGAGTTGTAATAGGGCACATTCTAATCCAGATTAGAATTGGAGGGCAGTGCCTCTGGGCAGGGATTTTTTTTTTTTTTTAATATCTTCTGTGTATGCTCCAGGCTTCCTAGGGGCTCAGAGGTAAAGAACCTACCTGCCAATGCAGGAGAAGCAGGTTCAATCTCTGAGTCGGGAAGATCCCCTGGAGGAGGAAATGGTAACCCACTCTAGTATTCTTGCCTGGAAAATTTCCTGGATAGAGGAGCCTGGTGGGCTATGGTCCATAAGGTCACAGAAGAGTCAGACACGACTTGAGTGACTGAGCACGCTGTATGCTTCACCATTTGTGTGGTTCAAATAGTGTTTCCACCTGTCTTTCCTTCTGACCAACTAGCAACAGTTTGTTTTCTTCAAAGAATATACTTCCAGTTTAAATACCTGAGAAAGGACATCTGTTTGGCTCTATTAATAACTTACACGACATTTGAGCAGCTTCTTAGGTTGGCCTCCCACAGAAGCTGACTTGGAAGCAAGGAATTTGAAAGCTGATGGTTAACTTTGGAGGTGGTTCCTGGCATCACTCTAAGGGAACAGGGAATTGAGACCAGGAAGGAAAGGAAGCTAATAAAGGGTTCACTATTGAACAGGTGACTGCTATGGGTAAGTGGATTTCAGTCCCAAGGGGAAACTGAGAGACAGTGTAGAGTATTCCTCAGAGTTATCCCAGTTGAGAGGCAAAGAAGTTGTATATTTGTCCTCTAGCTCCCGTATGTTATTGGCCAAATGCTAATCTGAGACATTAATGTCCATGTCCATCCAGCCTGCCCCATTTCCCTTAGATAGAAAGTGGCACATGCTTGTAGAAGGATACCGTCAGTATAATGTGCATCAGAGTTAGGGGGATACAGATAGAGAACCAACAGCATCTGTTATAACCCTATTCTGGTCAAATCATCTGTTGATGGCCTTTGGGTCAGTGTGTAATCAGCTTTGGTTCCTATAAGGGTTATAGTTATGTAATATTGAACAAAGTTTAATAGACTTTTTCAGAAGGGCTGTGGGCATGTTGATTAACATATCTAGTTTAAAGATATAAGAAATATGAAGATACTTACAGTGGCAGATCATTTATCTGAAAGTCTAAAACTATAGCATCCAAAAAATGAAACTGTTAAAAAGAATGAGAGTTTAACTAGTGACTGCAAGAGTCTAACAACTGTGTCACTGGAAATGCTTGTGTTGCAATAATATTTAGTTATTATAGATTTAGGCACACAAAAACTGTTTTTGAACTGCACTGCAGTTATGCAAATACATTTTATGTAGGCCCTAATCCATGTTATAGAGAAAAAAATCAAGAAATTGCATTCACTTCCTTCCTTCAAGATTTAGCCCCAAACTATGTGGGCAGCAAGGGGCAGGGTGCTGAGCAGTGATGTGGTGGGCTGGCATACATTGTTGGAGACTGAGCAGCATGAGGAGGGCATCCATTTGGCTATGGCAGCCTGGAAGATGTGTCATAGTGTGAGTGGAATTGGGAGGATGTTCACATGGGAACAGGGGCAGCAACAATGGGACAGTAATTATGTACAGGCTTATTGGATAAGTGTGTAAATATATTGAGGATAATGGTTTCCTAGACTCATTGTTGGAGAAGGTAAGTACAAATGAGAAAACTAGAATGAAACTTGTGTTTTAGATTGACAGTATCAGTGAACTTATGAATTTCAATAAGTAGGGGGGAAGGTAGATATATAGATGGATAGATATATGTAAATGTGTATATGCATACATATGTATATACAGACATCCCTAGCTCTGTACACTGTGAGAACCTGAAATCAGCGATATCTCAATAATGATGAGGACATTTAGCATCCACATCTTAGTTTCTAAATTTCATTCTCCATTAAAAGAAACAAGGCAGAGTGGAGGCAGAAAAGGGAGGAGATGAGCCTGGAACATCTTGTGTCAGAAAGTTAGGAAGTGCTCAAAGAATGATGATGATGTTAGAAGAACAGAAAAGCCAGCTTCCAAAGGTTCCCACTGGCTCAATCTGTCATCATTTTGTTGTCAAAATAAGTGACAATAATATGGACTATAAAACCGAATAAAGTAGAGATTTATGAATTCATGTTGATATAAGTAAATAAGAAAAGGAGAATATTTGTCTTATAACTAGCAAATATAGAAGAAATGGTGGAATTTTAGCAAATCACTATTTGACAAGCACCATCATAATTAATTCATCAGAAAAATCAATGAATACTAAAACTAGTTGGTGAAAGTTTTTTTTTTAATTTGTCTTTTTTAATGTTTGTTTGTTTTTTCATTTATTTACTTACTTGACATGTCGGGTCTTTAGTGTAGCATGTGCATCTTTTAGTTGCAGCATGTGGAATCTAGTTCCCTGTGTGTGTGTACTGCGTGCTCAGTTGTATCCGACTCTTTGTGACGCCATGGACTGTCGGCCATCAGGCCCCTTTGCCCATGGAATTTTCCAGGCAAGAATATTGGAGTGGGTTGCCATCCTACTCCAGGGAATCTTCCCATTCCCTGACCAGGAATCAAACCCAGGCCCCTGCATTGGGAGTATGGATTCTTAGTCACTGAACCACCAGGGAAGTTCCTAGCTGGTGAAATTTAATGAAAAATGGGAAATAGAACCTCCTAACAAGATATTTGGATGGCATCACTGACTCAATGGACGTGAGTCTGAGTGAACTCCAGGAGTTGGTGATGGACAAGGAGGCCTGGCGTGCTGTGATTCCTGGGGTCTCAAAGAGTCGGACACGACTAAGCAACTGAACTGAACTGAACAAGATATTTATTAATTAGAAAGTAAAAAATATTATTTTACAGAGGAGAAGCTTGATAGAGTCCACCTTAACCAGATGTAACTAAAGGCCTTTCAAGGGGGGTGTCCTAAAACAAAATGAGTCACTTCAAAAGCAAATCTTTTCACCTCCAAGGATCAAAATTTCCAGCCATTCCTGTTCACTGCCTTCTACATTCTCCCTCACTATCTCTTCCTCAAAGGACCCTCTTGACCAAGTACTCTATTAGAAATTTAAATGAGATAATTCTGAGGCTTTAATAGATCTCTTATACTTCCGTAACTGCTTCTTTTCAGAAAAATTTTAAAATATTTTGAATGGAAATTTTGATTAATTTTTATTTCTTGCCTACGCTGTTGCTGTATGATTTACAGGGAGAATTGTGACCACAATGCATGAAGTCTTGACAGATTTTTCAAGGTGAAAAAGTGGCTGGTAAAGTCTTATAGGAATTGATAGCACTCTTTTTTAAATTTATTTTTTATTGAGGTAACATTGGTTTATGACATTACATGTTTCATGTGTACAATACTACAGTTTTACTTGATAGAATTTACTCCCTGTAGTGAATTTAAAATGGCCACAAATTCTTTGCAACTCTTCCCATCAAGAGGAAGGGTCCATTTCCCCACACCATGAATCTGGGCCTGTCTTAAGACTTGGACCAATAGAATATGGTAACATGACGTGTGACTTCTAGCTGAGGCCTCAAAGAGGACCTGAAGGTTCTGCCTTTGTCCCTCTGGAATTCAGCTGCCATGTAAGAAGCCCCAAGCTCGCTTACTACAGAGGCTATGTGCAGGCCAGCTGAGTCCCTCAGCCCCTGTCAGCTGCTAGACTTGTGAATGAGACCTTCAGGACCATTCTGCCCTCCAGTCAACTTGCCAACTGATTACAAATATATGCATCAGCCCAACCAACCATGGAAAGCAGAGACAAGTTATCACCAAAGAGCCCTACCCCAAATGTCAACTCATAGAATTATGAGATAAATCCAGAGATAACAAATTAAACCCTGTGGGTCAAATTTAGCTCACTGTCTGTTTTTATAAATAAAGTAAAATCGGAACATAGCCACATCCCTTTGTTTACATATTGTTTATGTCTACTTTCGTGCTATAATAGCAGAGCTGAGTAATCGTGACAGAGATTGTATGACACACAAAATCTAGAAATATTTGCTATTTGGCCCTTTACAAAAAAAGTTTGCCATGCCTTATTTTAAGCCATTAAGTTTGGGGGCAGTTTGCTTTACAATAGGTAAATCGAATATTTCCTTTATAGCAAAAGAGCAGTCAAGTCCTTGCTTGAGCTATAATTAATTTTTATAATTTCATGTATACATGTTTGAGACCTGTGAAGGCATTTAACTTTATCTAGACCAACATGTGTTTTCATATGAAAAACAGTGTCATTTTTCTAAATAGAATATGTTAATAATGCTGACCACAATATTCACTTTCTTGATATAAGGCACTTTTTAAATTTAATAACCAGATAAAATCCATTATGGCTCTTTTCTACCCTCAGAAAATGTTTCATTTAAAAATTATTAATGCTAACATGATTTTAACTTGATGTCAGAAATGAGCTTTGGAAATATATGGAAGTCTTTCACAGTGTAATAATTCACTGTAGAAAGCAACCTCCTAGTATTACTGGTACATTTTTGCAACTTTTTCCTGATAGTTGGCCCTTATCTTTTATTTTTTTAAGGAAAAGTAAAATATTAGCCTGTCTTCAACCTTCAAAGAGATGAGCCATATTTTCTGACTTGTACAAGGTATTTTTAAAAACTAATTTTAGGGATTGGCAGATCTGTTGTGTAATCCTGGCTTGTTGAAAAGTATATGAATATATTTCCACATGAGCTTGGCAAAACGTGAATAAATATAGTGTGTAAAATACTGTCAAACAGATATTTACCTGTATACTGCAGAAGTTTACTATCCCTTCTTTGCTTAAATACATGGACAATCAGTTAATGCTAATTAAATGTTACTATTTCTCAGCAAACTATGAAATAAAATATAATAGTAAATAAAATGGGAAATATGCTATGTTTTTACATGTAGCTGTGAAGGAGATATGAAACATACAAACAATATACGAGAAAATGCTGATTAGAGAAACAGTATGAAACTGGGAGTCTGAATTACCATCTGTATGAGTTATTATGATTCTGAAGGCCTAACTCTATGTTGGCAATCAGACCTAAAGGACTTTCCTTCAAGATATTCTAGACTGTCCATTCAAATTCTGAGACTTCCATAGTTCCTAACTTGATCTCTGCCTTTTCTGTATGCCCATTATTTATAACACATATTTGATATTTAAAAATTACATTTAACAGCATATTTTCATTGTCCTCTAACCAGAACTATATGATTTTTAGGACTGGAAGAGACCATAGAGATTAGCTAGTCCACTTATTCATACTGCAGAAAAGGAAATTGTTTATATATATTTCATCTCCAAAGGGCCAACTTATATAATACCATTTTCCACATATCTAACAAACTACCAGAATCTAAATACTTTTGAATTGAATAGAAATTATGTGCATTAATAATTTAGTGGAAAAATTGAAACTATTTTGGTTGTCTACAGATTATAAGAATTTGGGTAAGAGTCCCAAAATACCAGCAATAAAGTTCAAAGGGATCTAATCAATAAATTTAAATGAGGTGATTGTGCTGGGCCCTGATCCAGTAAGACTGGTGTCCATATAAAAAGAGGAGATTTGGAGAGTCATATATAACTGGAGTGCCATGTGAAGACACTGGGAGAAGTTGGCAATGTACAAACAAAGGATAGATGTCTTAGAGGAAAAGAAACTTGCCAACACCTTGATCTCAAACTTATAGCCTATAGAATTGTAAGAAAATACATTTCTGTTGTTTAAACCACTCAGTCTGTGGTACCATGTTATGGCAGCCTTAACAAAAATTAAAAGACGCTTACTCCTTGGGAGGAAAGTTATGACCAACCTAGCTAGCATATTCAAAAGCAGAGACATTACTTTGCCAACAAAGGTCCGTCTAGTCAAGGCTATGGTTTTTCCAGTGGTCATGTATGGATGTGAGAGTTGGACTGTGAAGAAAGCTGAGCGCTGAAGAATTGATGCTTTTGAACTGTGGTGTTGGAGAAGACTCTTGAGAGTCCCTTGGACTGCAAGGAGATCCAACCAGTCCATTCTCAAGGAGATCAGTCCTGGGTAGTTCATTGGAAGGACCGATGCTGAAGCTGAAACTCCAGTACTTTGGCCACCTCATGCAAAGAGTTGACTCTTCGGAAAAGACTCTGATGCTGGGAGGGACTGGGGACAGAAGGAGAAGGGGACGACAGAGGATGAGATGGCTGGATGGCATCACCGACTTGATGGATGTGAGTTTGAGTGAACTCCGGGAGTTGGTGATGGACAGGGAGGCCTGGCGTGCTGCAATTCATGGGTTCGCAAAGAGTCAGACACGACTGAGCCACTGAACTGAACTGAACTGATACCTTGTGAAAACATGCTATCCAGGGCTGAAGATAATACAGATGTTGTCTGACCAAATGACATGATTGACATCATTATCATGGTGAACACCGTAGTTCTGTTGACATGATGTAAGATTTTGTAACCTGTATATAGTTTAGTTTAGTTTTTGAAGAGATGGAGGAACCAGAGATTAAATTGCCACATTTGTTGGATCACGGAGAAAGCAAGGGAGTCCCAGGAAAACATTTACTTCTTCTTCATTGACTATGCTAAATCCTTTGACTGTGTGGATCACAACAAAATGGAAAATTCTTAAAGAGATGGGAATACCAGACCACCTTACTTGTCTCCTGAGAAACCTGTATGCTGGTCAAGAAGCAATAGTTAGAACCGGACATGGAACAATGGACTGGTTCCAAGTTGCAAAAGGAGTACGTCAAGGCTGTATATTATCACTCTGCTTTTTTATGCAGAGTACATCGTGTGAAGCGTCAGGCTGGATGAATCAAAAAGCTAGAATCAAAATTGCCAAGAGAAATATCAGTTTCTATCAAGGACTGATGCTGAACCTGAAGCTCTGCTACTTTGGGCACCCTGATGCAAAGAGCTGTCTCATTGGAAAAGATCCTGGTGCTGGGAAAGATTGAAGGCAAAAGTATAAGGGGTGGTAAAGGATGAGATGGTTAGATAGCATCACCAGTTCAAAGGACATGAATTTGAGCAAACTCTGGAAGATAGTGGAGGACAGAGGAAACTGGCATGCTGCAGTCCACGGTCACAAAGAGTCGGACACGATTTGTGGCTCAACAGCAACATACAGTTTAGATATTCTCTGGCAGCTTCTCAGCTCAAAGTTCCATCCAAAGATAAACATTTCAGACATCCAAAAATAACTGGAAAAAATGTTTAAATTTTACTAAAGTCTTTTAGAACACACACAAAAATGACATGCTATTCATAACACATGACAACACTTCCTTTAAAACTTCTTTCCTCATCTAAAAAGCCTGTGTTGCCACAACACAGCAGCTAACCCAATTTATTTTTCTTTTCTCTTTTTTATAAACTTCGCAAACCCTCTCTCCTAGCCAGCACATACCTGCCTTTTGCCTTACGAGTGCCTCCTCTCATCTTCAGAATCCAGCTTTTTTCCTTAGGCCACTTTCTAACTTTTCCAATAGATCAAGCAAATCTTTTCCTCTTACTCAATCCCCCAAAACTTAAAAAAGCTCCAGAGCTGACTTTACTAAGAAAGAAATTTCCTTGGCTGATGGGGGGAGGGGAAAAACGGCAAACAATCAGATATTAATTTTTTTCTGTCAAAAATGCATTAAATTCATTAGCAGCTCTTTCACATGGTTGTTGATATTGAGTTTCAGTTCAGTTCAGTCACCCAGTCATGTCTGACTCTGTGACCCCATGGACTGCAGCACACAGGCTTCCCTGTCCATCACCAACTCCCAGAGCTTGCTCTAACACATGTCCATCAAATCGATGATGCCATCCAACCATTTCATCCTCTGTCACCCCTTCTCCTCCTGCCCTCAATCTTTCCCAGCATTAGGGTCTTTTCCAGTGAGTTAGTTCTTCTCATCAGGTGGACAAAGTATTGGAGCTTCAGCTTCAGCATTAGTCCTTCCAATGAATATTCAGGGTTAATTTCCTTTAGGATTGACTGGTTTGATCTCCTTGCAGTCCAAGCAACTCTCAAGTTTTCTCCAACACCACAGTTACAGTGAACTAAAATGTTTCAGTGTGTAAATGTTAAGTGAAATCATCCCTATCCTGTACTAGGGTAGGTTTTTGTCTGTTTTACATTCAATGCAGAGCTTTTCATTTCTTCCTGGTATGTTTCATCTTTTGGCCCAGTGTTCCAACATTCCAGGCTCTTGTTTTTTTCTTTCATCTGACACATTAGACATTTTTTTCTAGTTTTATGAATTCAATAGACCGGGACCACCAGCTGAAAATGAGTCAGCAGTAGAGTGTGGCTGTTTTTATAAAGCTAACTATGATAGTGAGATATATTAATAGTTTTGTGACATCCAAGAGCTGGGAGAGTATCCCTCTGCTAAACTTAGAATTGGTCACAGCCTTAAAGTATCATGCCAAGTTTGGGAACTGGCATTTTAATACACATGTAAAGTGAGAGGGAGGATTTGAGAGTAGAGAGACAAAAATGAACCAAAATATGAAATTAAATGTGGTTAAAGTCATTATGGTTATATAAATCAGAGAAGATATAATGTTACACATTTATGAAGAAGCTCTGTAGAAAAGAAACTCACCTATTCTTTGGTTCTCAGGAAGAACAAGACAAAAAAAAAAAAAAGAGGCTGTGGCCTTCAGGAAATGGGAAACAACATAAAAGTCTAGTCATAGAGGACTGTTTAAATAAATTATAGTGCCTCCAAATAATAAAAACAATCATGAAACACAATAGAAACAGTGAGAGACTTTGTTTGGGGGCTCTAAAATCACTGTTGGTGGAGACTGCAGTCATGAAATTAAAAGAGGCTTGCTTCTTGGAAGAAAAGCTATGGCCAACCTAGACAGCATACTAAAAAGCAGAGACTTTAGTTTTCTAACAAAGGTCCATCTAGTCAAAGCTATGGTTTTTCTAGTAGTCATGTATGGATGTGAGAGTTGGACTCTAAAGAAAGCTGAGTGCTGAAGAATTGATGCTTTTGAACTGTGGTGTTGGAAAAGACTCTTGAGAGTCCCTTGGACAGCAAGAAGTTCAAACCAGTCAACCCTAAAGGAAATCAGTCCTGAATATTCATTGGAAGGACTGATGCTGAAGCTGAAGCTTCATTACTTTGGCCACCTGATATGAAAAGTTGACTCATTGGAAAAGACCCTGATGTTGGGCAAGATTGAAGGCAGGAGGAAAAGGGGATGACAGAGGATGAGATGGTTGGATGGCATCACCAATTTGATGGACATTAGTTTGAGCAAAGTCAGGGAGTTGGTGACGGACAGGGAAGCCTGGCATGCTGCAGTCCATGGGTTCGCAAAGAGTCAGACATGAATGATCAACTGAACTGAATTGAATAGAACTGATCATGAAACACTTGTTGAAACATATCAAAATACAATAAAATATATTACATACATATATACTTTCCACTAGGAAAAAATAAAACTAGGAAGAAAGAAAGAGAAAAAAAGTCAAATAGAGTAAATAATGAGCACAAGCCTAATTTTTTTAACGTACAGAAAAATTGAATGATAAGGAAAAGATTAATCACCCAATAGAAAAATGTGCAATCAATTCAAAGAAAAAATTTGTACTAAAATAAATGCAAGTGGCTAATAAAAATAGTAAAAGTTGTTCATTCTCACTAATAATTAAAGAAATGTATTTTATAATGAGAACTAGATACACTTCAAAAAATCCTATCCCATAGACAAGTAGAGAACGTTTAATGGGCTTCCCCAGTAGCTCAGTGGTAAAAAATCTACCTGCCAGTGCAGGAGATGCAGAAGATATGGATTAGATCCTGGGTTGGGAAGATCCCCTGGAAGAGGAAATGGAAACCAACTCCAGTATTCTTGCCTGAAAAATCCCATGAACAGAGGAGTTGGGTGGGCTACAGTCTATGGAGCCACAGAGTCAGACATGACTGATCAACTGAGAACGAGCAGAAGAAAGTTTAATACCCAGAATTTTCAAGAATATAATTAAATGGGCACTCTCACACACCATTGGTGGTAGTATGAATTGGTACAACTTTCTTGGAGAGTAATTCTGACAGCATGGATAAAATTTTTAAATATTCATGGTCTATGACCCAACCATTCAATTTCTAGTAATTTATTATACAAATATTCTTGCGCAAGTACAGAAAGATATAGATACAATTTCAGTGTTATTATAGGGACAAAAATACTCAAATGCTTATTAATTAGAAGCTGTTTATGTAAAATAAGGGTCAAAAATACTAAGAAATTCTAGACATCCATTTTATATTCCATTGTATTCCTATGCAGACAGTTATCAGTAGATATCTTAGAAAATAATGTTAGATGAAAAACAAATTTTAGAAAACATCAATCAGTTCAGTCACTCAATCGCAGCATGCCAGGCCTCCCTGTCCATCACCAACTCCCAGAGTTCACTCAGAGTCACATACATCAAGTCAGTGATGTCATCCAGCCATCTTATCCTCTGTTGTCCCCTTCTCCTCCTGCCCCCAATTCCTCCCAGCATCAGAGTCTTTTCCAGTGAGTCAACTCTTCGCATGAGGTGGCCAAAGTACTGGAGTTTCAGCTTTAGTATCAGTCCTTCCAAAGAAATCCCAGGGCTGATCTCCTTCAGAATGGACTGGTTGGATCTCCTTGCAGTCCAAGGGACTCTCAAGAGTCTTCTCCAACACCACAGTTCAAAAGCATCGATTCTTCGGCACTCAGCTTTCTTCACAGTCCAACTCTCACATCCATACATGACCACTGGAAAAACTATAGCCTTGACTAGACGGACCTTTGTTGACAAAGTAATGTCTCTGCTTTTCAATATGCTATCTAGGTTGGTCATAACTTTTCTTCCAAGGAGTAAGTGTCTTTTAATTTCATGCCTGCAGTCACCATCTGCAGTGATTTTGGAGCCCAGAAAAATAAAGTCTGACACTGTTTCCACTGTTTCCCCATCTGTTTCCCATGAAGTGATGGGACCAGATGCCATGATCTTTGTTTTCTGAATGTTGAGCTTTAAGACAACTTTTTCACTCTCCTCTTTCACCTTCATCAAGAAGTTTTTTAGTTCCTCTTCACTTTCTGCCATAAGGGTGGTGTCATCTGCATATCTGAGGTTATTGATATTTCTCCCAGCAATCTTGATTCCAGCTTGTGCTTCTTCCAGCCCAGCGTTTCTCATGTTGTACTCTGCATAGAAGTTAAATAAGCAGGGTGACAATATACAGCCTTGACATACTCCTTTTCCTATTTGGAACCAGTCTGTTGTTCCATGTCCAGTTCTAATTGTTGCTTCCTGACCTGCATACAAATTTCTCAAGAGGCAGGTCAGGTGGTCTGATATTTCCATCTCTTTCAGGGTTTTCCACAGTTTATTGTGATCCACATAGTCAAAGGCTTTGGCATAGTCAATAAAGCAGAAATAGATCTAATTTGTGAAAAAATATATATGTATGTATAAGACTAAGTACTAGACTGCTGGTCAGGCCTATTTCCCTAAATAAGAGAAGGGAGGACTCTCCTCTAGCAAAATTGATCAGTCTAAGAGAAAATATTTATAGTTAGATTTGGGAGTCCTGTTGTTCCTATAGCACAGAACTCATCAGTCAGCAAGCTTCACTGAGGCACACAGAGCTTCTAATTAAATCAGTTTTTTAGTGATTCTTTCAGTATGAACCAAAACGATTACTAGACAGTGGAAGAATGCTTCCGATGAAGACATCAAAACAAAGGAACTGGAGAAAAAACCAGAAACAATAAACGGAGAAGAAAAATTTTCTTATCATTGATAGCTTTAGCTTCCATAATACACAGAAGAATTTTCTTTTACAAAAGAGGAAGGAAGGAAGGAAGAAAAAAAGAAAAATGAAATAAAATGAAACTTTCATGGATAATAGTCATGGGAAAATTCAATACATGAGTTAGAAGATAAAGTTGAGGAAATTTCTCAGAAAACAATACAAAAAGTCATGGAAAAGAGGAAAGAAAAGATGAGAAAATAAAATTATCAATCCAAAAGACCCAATATCTGAACAGTTTAAGTTCCAGAATGAAAAAACAAAAAGAGAAGTGAAATGGAGGACAGAGATAATCACAGAAAAACAAAATTTCCCCGAACTTCCAAACTGGAAGAGTATAAAGAGCATAAGCGACCCAGACACAGAATGAAAAAAGGTACGTAACAAGGCGTTCCAAATCCCCAGGCATAGAGAATTTTGAAGAGAAAAAACCCACACAAACAAACCAGTTAAAATGCAAAATTTTCAGAATCAGAATGTCAGATTTGTCAACAGCAGTCCTGGAAGCTAAAAAACAGTGGAGAAAGGCCTTCAAAATTCTGAGTGAAAATTATTTGCAATGTTAAGTTCTATACTTGGCCTAACAACCAATCAAGTAAGGATAGTTTGTTTTTTATTTTTATTTATTTTGCCGCTCCACATGGCATGTAGGATTTTAGTTCTCTGACCAGGCATCAGACCCACACTCTCTACAGTGGAAGCTCAGAATCTTAACCACTAGACTGCCGGGGAAGTCCTGAGAATTTATCATAGACATTTCAGTCATTCATGAACACAAAAAATTTACCTTCCATAGAGAGTTTTTCAGGAAGTTACTCAAGTATGTACTTCATCAACAAGGCAACAAAGCAAGAAAAAAGTATTGGGATTCGGGAACAAAAGATGGAAACAGAGATTGTTTCCAGTTCAAATAGGAGCAGGATTATCCTTTTGGAGGATTCCAAAAGGGATGTTGTCACACACCTACAAAAGGAACTGATGTGTTTAGTTGTACTTATTTAGACTTTATAATTCTGTTGGAAAGTTTGGGATCAGTTCCAAAAACCTAAGCATACAAGGGGGATAAAAACCATAAGGCAATTACCAACTCTAGGAAAAATAAAAGTTGTATTAGAAATGTAGCATGGTGTATTAAATGACTTTGAACTATGTTGGTATTTATTTTGTGCAGCTAGTTATTTTTTTAACTTGTGATAAAATAGACATAACATAATATTTATCATTTTAACCCTGCAAAGTATACAGTTAGTGGCAGTAAGTACATTCACATTGTTGATGCCATTTTAATGTAAACAGTAAAGGATGAGTTAGTAAAAATTGTTATATAACTCCAAGAGAAGAGGAAATACGTGTGCGCATTCAGGGAGTTCATGAAATTCTAAGTCCTTTTCTTCCGGTATGGTAGACATGTTCAGAGTCTGAAATTTAAAATCAGTAAATAATTATGTGCATGTGTGTGTGTGCTTAGTAGCATCTGACTCTTTGTGACCCCATGGACTGTGGCCCACCAGGCTATTCTGTCCATGGGACTCTTCAGGCAAGAATACTGGAGTCATAAATATGATTTAGTATACAGAGATCTGTTCAAAGAGAAACAGTTAAGACAGTTGCACGTGTTTGACTCTGAGGGATGAACATGAGAGATGAGGTTGAGTGGGTCAAGGACCTCTTCTATTTTTCACTATGTATTATAATATTTTATTTTCAAAACTACATATGTTTATGAATGCACACACACACACATATATATATAATTTAGACAATATTAAATTCAAATTTTTAAGGATCACTGAAAAAGAAAGCAATTATGGTGTACCTTTAATTTAAAACAAGTTACAAAGCAATATATACAGAATGATATCCTCAAAAAATATACACGATCTATTCGCATTACAGGAAGATTGAAAGGAAATTGCATTTACCAAAGTGTTAATAGTGGATATTTTTGGATGGTGGGAATTATGGTTGAGTCCCTTTTTTTTCCTTGTTGGTCTGTATTTTTCAAGTTTCTTTTTTTAAATAAGAAAAAGATACTGTTTTGAGATAAGAAAAAGAATAATCAAATCATTATTATTTATATTGACAATGTAAGATATAGGTTTAATTTAGTGAAAGGAGGGGTTTAGTCAAGAACTAGAAAGCACTTAATTCTTGTTGTCATTCAGTTGCTCAATTGTGCCTGACTCTGTAACCCCATGGACTGCAGCACGCCAGGGTTCCCTGTCCTTCACCATTTCCTGGAGCTTGCTCAACCTCATGTCCATTGAATCAGTGATGCCATCCAACCATCACATCTTCTGTCATCCCCTTCTCCTCTTGCCTTCAATCTTTCCCAGCATCAGGGTCTTTTCTAATGAGTCAGCTCTTCCCATCAGGTTGTCAAGTATTGGAGCTTCAGCTTCAGCATCAGTCCTTCCAATGAATATTTGGGGTTGATTTCCTTTAGGGTTGACTGCTTTGAACTCCTTGCTAGTTTGAACTCCAAAGGATTCTCAAGAGTCTTCTCCAGCACCACAATTTAAAAGCATCAATTCTTCTGCCCTCAGCCTTAAAGATGGTCCAACTCTCACATCCATAATGACTACTGGAAAAACCATAGCTTTGACTGTACCAACTTTTGTTGGCAAGGTAATGTCTCTGCTTTTTAATATGCTGTCTAGGTTGGTCATTGCTTTTCTTCCAAGGAGCAAGCGTCTTTTAATTTCATGGCGGCACTCACCATCTGCACTGATTTTGGAGCCCCCCAAAATAAAGTCTGTCGCTGTTTCCATTGTTTCCCCATCTATTTGCCATGAAGTGATGGGACTGGATGCCATGATCTTAGTTTTCTGAACATTGAGTTTTAAGCCAACCTTTTCACTCTCCTCTTTAACCTTCATCAAGAGGCTTCATCAAGAGGCTCTTTAGTTCCTCTTGGCTTTCTGCCATTAGGGTGTTGTCATTGCATATCTGAGGTTATTGATATTTCTCCCTGCAATCTTGATTCCAGCATGGGCTTCATCCAGCCTGGCATTTCACATGATGTACTCTGCATATAAATTAAATAAGCGGGGTGACAGTATACAGCGTTGATGTACTCCTTTCCCAATTTTGAACTTAACTCTACAGGTAACCAAACACTTCCCTGACCTTTCCTTCCGCAAGACAGGATAAGAGTGTGCAGGAAGGGAAGGAGTCATGAGGGAGAAGGGGACTGTGGTAAAGGAGTTTCTTACAGGGAACTGTGGGAAGCTCCAGGGGGAGAGAGAGAGGAGTTGCAATGATGTCACACTTGAAAAATATTAAAAAAAAAAATTAAGTCTCAGAAACTTTGGAATGTAGAAATAACAAGCCTGGCTTTCAGTCAGGGGTGTGGAAGCTTGCTGAAAACTCTTTAAGAAGAAGAAATGAGGTCACTGGGCCACATACTGGTATAAACTCAAGGCAAAAAGAAGAAAGGAATAGAGGGACCAAAGGGAAAAAAGAGAATTATTGGCTGTGGTGACTTGTATCATTAACAAGGCATGGAATGAAAACAGGTCATTTCGGCCTACACAGAGCAACCAGTATTTTCTGCTGGAACTCTGCCCTTGGCTATGTTTCTAGGACTTGGGAGATTTCTGAACAATTGGCCGAAATGTGATGGAAATAAAGAGCTTTACATTCCAATTGCTGTGGCTCCAACTAAGCAAATTTTCCTGATATCCCGTCATGGAACCTTGGACTTCTCATAAAAATTGCACAGATAAACTTTTCAGATCTTCCTTGGCCTCATCTGCTTGCCTCTCCAGCTCCATTTATCAGTCTTCTCTGAAATTACATCATCCTGCCACACTGACTATTTGCAATTCCCCAAAAATGCTATAGCAGGGCTGTTTGTTGTCTATACCAAACATAACCTCCACTTTCTTCCTTTTTAACAGAATTTTTATTTTCTTGGGAGTAATTTTGTGCCCAACTTTAAAAAAGTAAATAAATAAAGGAAAATTTTTATTTCTCAGCTTCTTTTGGAATATAGACCAAAAGAATCTCGAAGACCTAGAATCTGACATCCTTGAGTCACTAAATGAATGCTGTCAACTACCCACCTCTAGATTTCCTTGTTTATGGGAAAAATAAATCCCAACTTTGTTTAAACCTCTGTTATTTTTGTTTTAGTTAAATGCAGCCAGATGCAATCCCCCTTCTTCATATTTTTCTATACTACTTCCCCTCCCAGTCATGTTTTTTCTTCACCTGTGTAGCAGATGAACTCTCCAAAACTCATCAGAAGGAATTACTTCCTTGGGAAGCTTTCCATGACCACTATTAACTCAGCTAGTTACACATTCTTTTGTCCTCCCATTATACTTTGTATAAACATCTAGCACTTATCATAAACTTGTAAATTTTCTGTGTATTGGTACACAGAAAAAAAAAAAAAAAAAACTCTGATACTTGACTTTGAACTTCTCCAGAGCAGGACTGAGTTGTATCTACTTCTGTTATCTCCTTGCACAGTCACAGATCCATGTATGGGCTCAATAAATATGTGTTAAATGAATGTTGAACAAACTCAGACTGTCTGGAGAACCCAAAAGACCTGTTAATTTCCTGATTGTAAATATGTTCTCCCAAATGTAAATGTAATGTAATTTTGCCCTCTGTGTCACAGATTGACGCCATCTCAAATACTGAAATGAACTATGTGGATGTTCACTAACTCAACTTGTGTTAAAAGATAATCATAGAAATAAACATCTTTCAAATATGAATTCAGTAGAAGAGAAGGGAAACCAACATTTAATGAGCACTTATTTTGTATAAGGCATTGTGTCCTGAGAGTCATCTTGTTTACTCAAAAATTCTAAAAGATAGGTATTAACTCCACTCATCAGGAAAAGAAACTGAGGAAACATTAAATACCATGCCCAAAGTCACACCTAGTAAGAGACATAGCCAGAAAGTAACTTCTGACTTCAAATTCAGTGATTTTCCACTCTTTCAAGCTGCCAGTCATGTAAGAGTGAGGATATAAATTTTAGAAGGCAATCTAATATTGCATTATTCCTCTTATAATCTCTCCTATTCCGATTCAACCAATATTCTGTGATCAGTCATCTACCTGAAACACAACTCTAATTATGAGACTCATCTGGATAGAAAGATTAATGGTTCCCCATAATCTAGTAAGCAAAGACTAATCTGTGCTCCTCTCCAGCTGTTTCACTGAGGAAACTGTCCCAGCCAGGCCTTATGCTTCTGTTAATACTATTCTAGAACCCTGGAAAGACTTTTCTACAACATTGACATACTTGAATTTTATCTGCTGTCAGAGACATTGCTCAAATTTTATTTCTACCATCAAGTCTTTCCTGATTTTATATAATTGGAGTGGATCTTCCTTTTTCTCTCTATTCTCACTATGCCTTATGTATATCACTCTATTTTTGCAAATAATTTTACTTTGTAAACTGCTTATTGTGTCTCTCCAATACTATATTGTAAGCTCCCAGAAGGCAGGACCATGCATTTTCATTTTTGAGCTTCTTTCAGTATCTAGTATGATAGCAGATGCTCAGTAGGTAAGTGAGTGATAAAAAGTCTAAATAATTGTACCTTACTTTTGGTTCTTTACTTTTCCTTGACATGCGTTGTTGCCTTAATTTCTAACATGAGTGAAAGTAGGCTTACAACTTCAGCATTATAATTTCAAATTTTTAATAAGTCTATTTAACCCCTCTATATTTCTCTTCATTTTCATCACATTATATATTATGATAGAAGAGCAATGAATAAAATCATGTATTCTAGATATTTTAGCAGCTGAAAAAAATAATCAGTTCATTACCCTGAAATAGAAAGCTTAAGATATGCTCGTCACCTTTTCCCACTATCAGAAATGTAGTATCTTCTAAAATGCCCAGTCTCAAATACATTTCTTTAACAGAATGGCCACTTTACACTCTGTGGACAATGAATAATGTAGAATGACTTTCACAAAGAGGAAGCTTCATTCTCCTCTGAAGGCAGGAATGTACTGGAGAGGGTGATTGAGAAGATGCAAATTCAGGCCATTCCAGAAAGTTTTTTGAAAAGCAAACCCAAACAGGGGACCAAACCCTGAAAACAGAGGACAAGACTCAAAGAGTGAGTTGAGAAACAGAGCTTGAGTCCTTTACTGCCGTGAACTCCAAGAGCAGAAAGGAGCCACATACCCAATCAAATGCCCTACTGAAAAATTTCGGAAAACTCTCTAACAAAATACCATAGACTGCCACTACCTTTGGCACAGTGCAGTCAAAAATGATTTCTAAGCCTCAGTGGTGACATGGGTCTAAAGCTGAGGATGGATGGAGTAACTTATAAATCTGAGTTTCTCAACCATAGTGCACAGCACAACATAAGAGACTTTTTAAAACAGTGGCTGGAGGGAGTGGGGCATTATTGTTTAATGACTATAGAGTTTCAGTTTGTAATGGGTTAAGGGTTTATTTGGGGTCAGCAAGTCCATGTACCTTCAAAGATAGTCAAGTAGCATATGGAAAGTGCTAAAGGAATTCAAGGGAGGAATGATTACTAAAGGATGATGTATATAGTAAAACTTTAGAGTGAAGGTCGCCTTTGAGCTGTGCTTTGAAGATAGGGTAGCATTTAGATAAAAGATGAAGGAAGGAGAAGACATTTTAAATAGGAGAAATGACTAAGAGGGTAGGAAACACATGTGTTATATGGGGAACCTGAGCTTAAAGAACAGAAGGCTCCTTTGTGGAGTAGTACAAGGAAAGGTTGAAAATAACATTGGTGGTAAGTCTGTGAGAAGATAGAATTTCAGGCTGAAGAATTTGATCTTATTCTGAAATCAGAAGACACCTATTAAAAAATCTTGTTGGGTAGTGTTGGTATGTAAATGATATTTTAGAAAGGTTCATTAGCATTGTTGTGGAGTTTCACTGCAAGGTGGAGGGATCCATATGGTTGTCATGCAAGTGTATGTGCCTCGGTTTTTGTCTCATCACAACAAAGATTTGGAGTGACGGACATTAAAGCCCCCTCGATGTGTCACAGCTCTCAGGTCTTGGATAGACCATGTTATAGCTCTCAGGTCTCGAAAGGACCATGTTATAGCTCTTAGACAAATCAGTGTTACAGCTCTATTTTATTTAAAAGATAGCAGGAAAATCCATCTTCGAGGCGTGAGGGCACGTCTATCCAAAGACGCGAAGAGAAGAGCGCCCCAGCGTGCGGGGGAGAGAGAGAGAGCTAGCTTTGATTCCTCTTTTTATATGTTTGTCTCTCCCTGGGCCTGTCCTATGTAAATTGGGCCAGCCAGGAGTGTTGTTTGTTTTACCTGAGGTCCTCACTCTGGTCCTCGGACCTTCCTTTGTTCTATTTTCACTGGCTTTTCTCTTCCTTATCTATTAGCCACCGCCATTCTGGACTCCTTTTCCCTATTCTAACTACCTAATATGGTGAAAGGGGCAACTAAAGGACCATAGCAATTGTGGACTCCTAAGGCAGTGGGGGCCTTGACTACGTGGAAATGGTGACATTAAAGCATAAGAACAGATTTGAGACACATAAGAAATCTGGGTAAGATGGTGTATGGTGATGGATGTACGCTGGTTAAAAGTAAAATATGACATATGCCCTATTAAAGGAAAGATCAAAGCAGAAAAATATCATTAAAGACCTTATCCTCTTCCTACATGCACAAGTTTTTCGTTTTTATGACCCAGTGTGTTCATTTTAAAGGCTGTTTAAAAGCAGATCTGTTTAATGCATACTGAGCCAGAAAGTGGTGTTGGTTCACTTTTCCCACCCCGTGCTCTCCTCGTGGACAGCTCTTGGGCCAGTTAGGTGATCATTATTAACCTCTAAACATCAGTTTCTTAATCAATAAAATGAGCTCAATAATACCAGTTCTACCTATCTTGCAAGGGTATTATGAGAATCAAATTAGATTAAATTGCATTCAAAAGTATTTATTGCTCATCTAAGCTCTGTGTGGGGGCTTTCCTGGTGGCTCAGATAGTAAAGAACCTGCCTGCATGCAGGAGACCCAGGTTTGATCCCTGGGTGGGAAGGAGAATCCCATGGACAATGGAGCCTGGTGGGCTACAGGGCTACAGTCCATGGCATCACTAAGGGTTGGACATGACTAAGCGACCAATACTCACTTTTCAAGCTCTATGTTAGATACAACAGAGATGTAAAGATAAATGAGACAAAGTCTGCAAGGATTCAGATAAATGAGGGTGAATATCTGGAGGATAAACTCAAGAACAGTTTTATGAAAGAGGAAACATTTGAGATAAAGCATCTATAGGTAGAGAATGGAGAATAAGGGGAAAGTAACCCATCCATCCATACATCCATCTATCTATTCAACATTTTGAGAGGATCCTCCCCTGTGACAGATCACAGAGAGAAATAATACTCTGCCCTTGTGTAACTCATAATCTAGGAAGGCATTAGTCCAGAGCACAAGAGGGTGAACAGAAGATGACTAATTCAGTATTGAACAAATTAAGACAGTGGATGTAAACTGCATAAAAATCTAAAGTGCAAAAAAACCTAAGATGAATGCAGTAGCAAAATATAGAGTGTGAAAGGTAGGGATTGCCTATATGATGAGAAGATTTATTTCTATTTGATTGCTCAGTTGCTTCAGTTTTGTCTAACTTTTTGCAGCTCCATGGATGGTAGCCTGCCAGGCCCTCTGTCCATGGGATTCTCCAGGCAGGAATACAGGAGTGGGTAGCCATGCTCTCCTCCAGGGGATCTTCCCAAACCCAGGGTTTGAAACCACATCTCCTGTGTTTTCTGCATTGCAAGCAGATTCTTTACCACTGAGTCACTTGTGAAGCCCCTTATTTAAGAGTAGGAAGACTTTAGTTGTATTTGAGGAGCAGAGACCAGATCTGGGAGAAAGAAAATATTGAACACATATATTCCATTTATTTCTTCTCTCTTGGTCATCCTTCATGCATCCCAGGGTTCTGAAAGATGGAGCACCAATGGGACTCCAGCCAAAGCTGTGCCCTTCTAGGTTTCATGGTTCAACTTCCCCTCAGTTGTTTCCTATGTATAACTTTCATTGTGGTTTTGATCTTTTATGATGAATCTTGAGATTTCTTTATTCTCTCTCTCCACTATACATCCTTGATGACTGATCCTTCCTTCCTGAGGAGATAGAGTTTATGAAAAAAATTATAAAGCTAAAACTTATATTCTACAGCATGCTCATAAGACAGAGAAAGTCAGAGGCAGAGGAAGAGAGTGAGAGGAGGAGAGGGAGAGAAAGATACGGAGAAATGGGTTGGTAGACTGACTGGCTTTTATGTACAGGAAGGCTGTATAATGTAAAGTGGGAACTATTGTTATTTCTGTTTCTATAATGGAAAAATCAGACATCATTTTTGCAAAAAAGAGGATGTTTTGGACAAGAGCATGGAAATTACACATTCTAAAGTTTCAACAAGTCAGGAAAGATGTACTGTTTACCACTGTGATCAAGGAATTCAGGGAAAAAATAAAAGACCTCTTCCTTCCTGATACCCAGGGCCTCCTACATAAGCCTCCTCTTTTCTATCCTTCCTGTGACTAAAGGATTTAAAGAAATGATACCAGTTTTATGTCTTCATTAAACTAATCAAATATGTCCCCTTAGATCCAGAGAGGAATCTTCCCTATCCCGAACATAAACAGTGTATCAGGAGGAATTAGTCATCTGCTTCTATCATAACCTCCCCTCAATCCTCCAACTTCTCCTTAGTGCTCTTGAGTACATCAATATCATCTGCTATGACAGGAACCTTTGAATCCAGTTATCTTTGAATTCTAACATGCCTACATCCCTGCTAACTCAGAATCCTTAATGATTCCCTTCCAATCTACAGCTTAAGTATGGCACCCTATAAAAATGCATGAAGCACTGGTCTAGGGGGTCAGGAATTCTCCCAACTATTCCTTCCTGCTCTCAGCTCTGAGCCTTCTTGTTCGGGTCCAAAGTATCACAGCATTTGTCTTGTTGCTATACTGTTGAATAATTTTGTATTGTCTGACTGGTATCTTCAGAATGATCTGTCAGTCAGATGGACTCCCATTCCAGTTCATCTTTGCTAATGGATGTGTTTATTGAATAGCTCTGGACTTCTGCATATAAATTCCAATTTTCCCCTACACTGACTTTCAACCGTGATGTAATTATCCCCTACACACCCTGTTGTTTATAGCCTCCATCCAACCTCTTGGGTTTTTTTTTTTTTCAGAGGCAACAGGGTGTAGTAATAAAATGAATACTAGACTTGGAATCAGAAGACAAAGTTTTAACTCTCAGGCCTATTTTTTCCCAATCATAGAAACCCTGGAAATCCACTTAAGCTCTTTGAATTTTAGTTTTCTTACCTTTTATGCATATGATGCTAATGCCTGCCAATTCATGTCTAGTTGTGAGGATCAAATGAAATAATGTGTGTTAAAGAACATGACAGACTACTTTTACCTTAGAAGGTGTATTTCTGGCTTTGAAGAGCCAGATGAACATAGGGGAATGTCTGGTTGGGCCATTTTAAATGGCTGTTCTCTTGCTCTCTATACATCTCTGCTGACCAGTTCCTGCTTCTCTCATAGTTATTGAACCCTCTTAATCATTGGGTTTGATCAGTAACTGCCTATAGGCTTACCCCTGACCAACTGCTGGTTTCCCTGGTAACTGATAAGCCAATCTAAAGTCAATTGCCCCTATGAACTGTCACCTCCTTCTCCCCCCAATTAGTGAAGATTGCTGCCATGTCCTGACTGTTGTCTGCTGTACACAGGGCGGGTGTTGCTCCAGAACCCTTTTTTCTTGGATGTGTAAGATCTCCCTATCCAAAAAAACACCGATATCTTTGTTGGTGTCTCCAGGCTTTTTCTTTGGTTTTAACGCTGGACAGCTGCAAGGCTTGTAGGCTTAAGGGGTGTAGCTCAACAGGAAGGTAAAAAGAAAAAGATGTTGGAGCTGGTGACCTTTCTCTTCAAGTGTTGGATCCCATACCCATTTGTCTACTGAAGCCCTTTGTTTCTAGAATTATCCTCTGTCTCCTACATCATTCGTCTGTCCTTCTCTATGCCAAAGACTTTGACTGTGTGGATCACAATAAACTGTGGAAAATTCTGAAGGAGATGGGAATACCAGACCACCTGACCTGCCTCTTGAGAAACCTGTATGCAGGTCAGGAAGCAACAGTTAGAACTGGACATGGACCAACAGACTGGTTCCAAATAGGAAAAGGAGTACATCAAGGCTGTATATTGTCACCTTGCTTATTTAACTTCTATGCAGAGTACATCATGAGAAACACTGGTCTGGATGAAGCACCAGCTGGAATCATTATTGCTGGGAGAAATATCACTAACCTCAGATATGCAGATGACACCACCCTTATGGCAGAAAGTGAAGAGGAACTCAAAAGCCTCTTGATGAAAGTGAAAGTGGAGAGTGAAAAAGTTGTCTTAAAGCTCAACATTCAGAAAACAAAGATCATGGCATCTGGTCCCATCACTTCATGGGAATTAGATGGGGAAACAGTGGAAATAGTGTCAGACTTTATTTTTGGGGGCTCCAAAATCACAGCAGATGGTGACTGCAGCCATGAAATTAAAAGACGCTTACTCCTTGGAAGGAAAGTTATGACCAACCTAGATAGCATATTCAAAAGCAGAGACATTACTTTGCCAACAAAGGTCCGTCTAGTCAAGGCTGTGGTTTTTCAAGTGGTCATGTATGGATGTGAGAGTTGGATTGTGAAGAAAGCTGAGTGCTGAAGAATTGATGCTTTTGAACTGTGGTGTTGGAGAAGACTCTTGAGAGTCCCTTGGACTGCAAGGAGATCCAACCAGTCCATTCTGAAGGAGATCAGCCCTGGGATTTCTTTGGAAGGAGTGATGCTAAAGCTGAAACTCCAATACTTTGGCCACCTCATGCGAAGAGTTGACTCACTGGAAAAGACTCTGATGCTGGGGGGGATTGGGGGCAGGAGGAGAAGGGGATGACAGAGGATGAGATGGCTGGATGGCATCACTGACTCGATGGACGTGAGTCTGAGTGAAGTCTGGGAGTTGGTGATGGACAGGGAGGCCTGGCGTGCTGTGATTCATGGGTTCACAAAGAGTCGGACATGACTGAGCAACTGAACTGAACTGAATGGCAAATTCCTAAACTAAAGTTATCTGTTAGAGAAATCCTGTCTCTCACAGGAATGGACATGCACTAACACCACTCTGGGTTCAATCACTGGCTAGGGGCTGCAGGCAGAAGCTTGGTCTGAGCACAAATCCAGTGATGGATTTACAGGGGCTGCACAAGGTGCTGTCAGTCAATCGTGCTCCCTGCAGTCGCAAATCTGAGTCACACACGTTCAAAGCTGCCACACATTACAATCAGGCTTTTTCCCCTGCTCCTCCTTTGAAATTGCTGTTATTGAAATCACTGATTCCATCTTGCCAAATCCACTGGCAGCCCTCATATTCAGTTTTCATATTGTTCAACTCCTCAGTAGCATTTGACACAGCTGATTACTTGTTCTTCCTAAAATACTTGTAGAAAGCCACACACTCCTAGTTTTCCTCTTACATTTACTGATAGACTAATAGTCTTTGCTGATTTTTTTTTCTTTTAAAAATGCCCTAGGACCCAGTTCTCAGCCTCTTCTCTAGCTCTGCTCCTTCGGTTATCTCTTCCAGCCCTGTGATTTTCAATACTGTCTATATAATGATGTCTCCTAAATCCATATCTCCAATCCAAAACTCTCCCTGAACTCCAGAATTGAAGATTCATATGTATACTGGAAAGCTATTTGAGATCCTCTTGATTGTCTAACAGGAATATCAAACTTAAAATGTGCAAAATACAGCTTTTTATCTTGGGTTGAGAATAATTACATATAGTGGGAAAGAGCGGAATGCTGGAGACCAGTTAGAAGGCTATTATAATAATCCAGGTGAGATTCAGGTAAGAGACGATGCTGGCTTGAACAAGTGGTGCGGGGACTTTGCAAACGTGATTAGGCCACAGATCTTGATATGGGGGACTATCTTGGATTATTAAAGCCCTTAAAATCAGACAACATTTCTCAACTGAGATCAGAGAGACTATGATGATGGAAGAAAGGTCAGGGAAGTTGGTATTACTGGTTTTGAGGATGAGGGAAAGGGGTTATGGGTTAAGGAATTAAGGTACCCTCTGGAAGATGGAAAATACCAGGAAGTAGATTCTTCCCTAGGACTTCCAAAAAGGAACATACCCCCACCAACACCTTTATTTTTGCCCATGCTATGTCAGATTTCTGAACTACTCAACTGTAAGATAAGAAATTTGTTGTTTTAAACCAGTAAGTTGTGATACTTTGTTACATCAGCAACAGGAAATTAATTCAGCATGTGTATACTGGTCCTTTATTAAAAGCAGGTATGGACTTTAAAGGGATTCTCAGGTGGCTCAGTGGGTATAAAAATCCTCCTGCAATGAAGGAGACGCAGGAAATGCAGGTTCAATCCCTGGGTCGGGAAGATCCCCTGGAGGAGGGCATGACAACCCACTCCAGTATTCTTGCCTGGAGAATCCCATGGACAGAGGAACCTGGGGTCATAAGGAGCCAGACATGGCTGAAGTGACTTAAGCATTCACACACACATGGACATTAAATAAAGTTAAGAATTGCAATTATTTCTGAATATGGATATGCATAATTACCTCATTCCCTTCAGCTCATTTCTTAAGTATGGGGCTCCTCCTCCCCTCCAGGCTTCTCCCTCCTTTTTAAATTTTAAATGTTTATTTGAGAAAAAATCAAATGAAATCAGATAGCACAGAACTGGAAGTGGTTAAGAGTGTTGTACTGTCAGGAGCTTAGGAAAGAACTTTTTATAGGGAAAAAAAAAAAGCAAAAGCAAAGCAAAGTAATTATTGATTGACTTAGCTTAATGCCTGGTTGGCTGTTTGTGATTGACTGTCCTTAGTGTTTTGATTTTGTAGCCTTGAGGCATTTACAGGTTTAAATTTTGCTTTGCTTACATAAGCTGTCTTGGCAATAGAGGCCATTCAATCCAGTAGTCTCCATGTTTAACTAATTAAACAATTTCTGCCTTTTGATCATCCTCTCATACATGAGAAATAGATATATTTAAATGCCATAAATGTAGTATTAATACCACTCTCAGTCACCATCAGAGCTAAGTACCTCTTCTCTCAATATAAAACCCTTATTATGATGTCAGCTATGTGGAAGAATTTGGAGAAGGCAATGGCACCCTATTCCAGTACTCTTGCCTGGAAAATCCCATGGATGGAGGAGCCTGGTGGGCTGCAGTCCATGGGGTTGCAAAGAGTCGGACACAACTGAGTGACTTCACTTTCACTTTTCACTTTCATGCATTGGAGAAGGAAATAGCAACCCATTCCAGTATTCTTGCCTGGAGAATTCCAGGGACGGGGGAGCCTGGTGGGCTGCCATCTATGGGGTCGCACAGAGTCTGACACGACTGAAGCGACTTAGCAGCAGCAGCAGCATGTGGAAGAATTACTTTAGCTGTTCATCTCATTGTTCCTCTTGTTTCTGTTTCTCCAAATGCAGTGAGACCATCTAATGTACTGCTGATGGCTGTGAACATGCGTTTAAGACCTTTGAGAGGATGCAGTGCACCAGGGAGACTACAATGATAACTATTAGGAGAATAATACCAAGAGACTGAAGTATATCCTTAGGTAGGGCCCCCACGAACCAAACTTAGGTAGGTGTTAGGTGTGTGCATGCTCAGCTGTATCAGACTCTTTGTGACCCCATGGACTATAGCCTGCCAGGCTCCTCTGTCCATGGAATTCTCCAGGCAGGAATCTGGAGTGGGTTGCCATTTCCTACTCTAGGGGATCTTCCCAACCCAGGGGTCAAACCCAAGTCTCTTGTGTTTCCTGCATTAGCAGGAGGATTCTTTATCATTGAGCCACCTGGGAAGCCTTGAGCCAAACTGGTTGGTATCAAATAAATCAAAGAATGTACCTGAAGGGGCATCAGTCTATTTTTAGCCAAAAACAGACTGTATCTCTTATATTTGCTACAATTCCAGAGGTGTTGATCCAGGTACGGAAGGCAAAATTTGTGATGGGACAGACTCCTTCTTGTTTAGCCAATTAACAATTTAAATCAATTCTATTATTTAAAAGCCACCTTAGCATGAAAATCTCAGGACTTTTGTTATGTATCTATGACCTTAGTGGTAGATTCAGTTGCTAGAGATAAAGCAACAGCACCCCACTCCAGTACTCTTGCCTGGAAAATCCTATGGATGGAGGAGCCTGGTGGGCTGCAGTCCATGGGGTCACGAAGAGTCAGACACGACTGAGCAACTTCACTTTCACTTTTCACTTTCATGCATTGGAGAAGGAAATGGCAACCCACTCCTGTGTTCTTGCCTGGAGAATCCCAGGGACAGGGGAGCCTGGTGGGCTGCCATCTATGGGGTCGCACAGAGTCGGACATGACTGAAGTGACTTAGCAGCAGAGATAAGGAGCATTGTCTTTCTGTGCATTAACGGAGAAAAAGCAAAAGGAATAAAGATTTCATGGGGAAAGCTGTCCATTTCTAGAAGCCATTTGTTTTGAGGGAAAGCACTTAGGCAGTTATTGAGTTGTGAGCTGAATTAGCAGGTTTTTCCCTTGAAATATCATGTTTGCTTGAAAGTAAAAACTGATAAAAGACAACTATGATTAGTCATAACTTGCATTCATTTTTGGTGGACATTTTCTCAAATGAATGAAGTGAGCCTGTTATATTGTCAGGGTGAAAATATTTGTTCCCAACAATAAAATTTGAGCTTTCAACACAAAAGTGAAAGTTTAGAAGATTTGTATTTACCACCATAAACTTGACAGCTTTCCCATATTTAAAGATTTTCTGATGAGATTTATGATGATGGTAATTGATGTGATTTTTGATATTGTATACTAACTATGTCAGCAATTGGAAAATCTGTATAACTCAGTGAACTAATATTCTCCAAAAGATCAGTGCATGATGTTTAAAAGCATGCATGAGAGGAATTCTCTGGTAGCCCAGTGGTTAGATCTCAGTGTTTTCACTGTTGAGGCCCTTGTTCGATCCCTGGTAAGGGAACTAAGATACTGCAAGCCAAGGGGTGTGGCCAAAAATAAATGAATAAAATAAAAATAAAAACATGCATTGGGTTAAAAATTCATTCAGAGCTTAAGATAAATGAATGGACTCTAATGTAACAGTATAAATATTCACTTTCATGGTTTCAGATTCCATGCTGTAACTAACATTTAAGAAACTATTAATTGTCAAGTTTTGGCTTAGTATCAAAGAATATCCACAATTATCTGAAAAAGCTAAGTAGGGCAATACTTATTTTTCTAGCTTATAAAAAGCAGATATGGACTTTAAGTGAAGTTAAGAATTGTGAATATTTCTGAATAAAGGCATTCTAATTTCTGAATTGAGACCAAATTTTGTTTAAAATGATACAGTTTATCATGGAGAGAAAAAGACACTAAATCAGGGTGAAAAATGATATGACTCAAAGAGCAGATGACCACACTGTGGAACATGAGGATACTTAGAATGTTTTAATTATGAAACTCAAGATAGCTATAGCCAAGTGGAATGGAGGGTGCTTAATAGTGTTACACAAGGTCCGATATAGATTCCATGACTTCTTTTTTCTTTAATTGTTGAATTATAGTTGATTTACAGTATTGTGCCAATATTTGTACAGCAAACTGACTGAGTTATACACGTTTAGACATTCTTTTTTTTTCTTAATATTCTTTTCTATTGTGTATCACAGGATATTGAATATAGTTCTCTGTGCTATACAGTAGGACCTTGTTATTTATCCACTTTATATATAATAGTTTACAGCTGCTAATCCCATACTCCTAGTCTATCTGTACCCCACACCCCTCCTCCTTGGCAACTACAAGTGATTCCATGACTTCTTTACAGCGCTTAATCCTTTTATAAATTAAGCTTGGCCAAGAAGTTACTCTTTTAACCAGAAGCTAAGATGAGAGGGAGGCAAAATGCCAAGCAGAGAAGCAGATATGGATTGTACCGAATGGAAACTTCTACAGAGGCGAAGAAACCATTCTTCTTACGAAGTTCCAAGTGGCATTTTAGAGAAAAGAGAATGTTGAGAGAGAGTTACTGTGAAAATCCCCAATGGGGCCAGAAATTTTTCTGGTGGCAGCCATGGAAAGAGGGATATAAAAACCATTGTTTTTAAGCATCGAGCCAAAGTTCACTGAGCTGTATCTGGTTGTTTGCATGGAGAGAGAATGAATAATATATGCAAATTCCATGCTTAAAGTTCCCTTGTTCAGAAGTCTGGCCTGCTTGATTTTGTCTTCCTAATCTACTTAGGCAAAGACCTTTTCTTTTTGTTTTAATATCAAATAGGCTTTAGCATAGGCAGGTCTAATGAGACTTTGCCATTGGTGGAGGCTTAACAGGCATCAGGAGATTTTAAGTAAATTTCATTAGAAGGCTACAATGTCAACCTCATGAAAGATTATATTTTTAAAAATGTAAGTGGTCAGGATATCCCTCCACTTTGCTAGAGCAGTAACCTAGAAATATTCTACAGGGATTACCTGTAGGTTTCTGTTTTCCCCTCCACAGTCTCCCTCCAGTCATGAGCAAGCCACCTAAACACAGAGCCTGGAGTGCTCAGACAATTGAAGTTTTCCACCTTTCAGCAAAAAGCAGATAAAAGTATGGCTAAATATAATTATTGTTTGGACACTGGATTTGATAGAAAATAAAAGGGCATATTAATCACTTTTGACCAGTTTCTGTGGGTTTGTTGTTGTTGTTGTTTTTAGAATCCAGAATTTCTATCTTATAGTTATAAAGAAATTAAAATATGATGTATCCCAAAGAAGGGAAGTATTCCTAATTTGGAAGACTCTGAAACAAATGAAACTTCCTTAAGTTCAATGCAATTATAAAGCAGATATAGTTAGAACTTTATGAAGACTTCTGTTGAAAGTACGAACTTTTGAGTGTTTGTATGTGACTAAACAAAAGAATTATTTGAAATCTTAAAAGATTTCCTGCACAGAAACTCTCTTCTGACTATGGCTGTCATGGGAATTTAGATAGGGAGAAACTTAGAAGAAGGTGGTAAAAAACCCAAAAGTGGATTGGTAAAAGAAGTGACCCAGGCAGGACACTTCTTTTAGCCACTCTTGGATTCACAAATTCCTCAGAAAAGATAATAGATGTAAACCACAGAATCACACATTTCTAGAATTCTCTTTCTAGTTAGTGATTTCGCTTTTTAAAATTCAAAAAGTACAAGAGTAGACAATAAAAAGTTCTATTTAACTCTTATCCAGTCACGTAGTTCTCCTCCGCAGAGGTAACTGATATTACCAATATCTTATACATCCTTCAATGTATATATAAACAAATGTACATATAGTTTTTATACAAATGATAATTTCCCATATACTCTGAAGCTTTCCCATATACTCTGAAGATATAATTTCACTAAATTATATCTTGGAATTAATTCTGTGTCAATAATAATTTTACACATCTGTTTTCAGCAGCATAGTATTCCATTGAATGGATGTATCATAATTTATTTAATCAACTCCACATTGATTTAATGAGTAGTATGTTATTATATCGGAGAAGGCAATGACACCCCACTCCAGTACTCTTGCCTGGAAAATCCCATGGATGGAGGATCCTGGTAGGTTGCAGTCCATGGGGTTGCTAGGAGTTGGACACGACTAAGCGACTTCACTTTCACTTTTCACTTTCATGCATTGGAGAAGGAAATGGCAACCCACTCCAGTGTTCTTGCCTGGAGAATCCCAGGGACGGGGGAGCCTGGTGGGCTGCTGTCTATGGAGTTGCGCAGAGTTGGACACGACTGAAGCGACTTAGCAGTAGCAGCAGCATGTTATTTTATACATATGTAAGTAATGTATAAGATAAATTCCTACAGGTAGAATTGCTGATCCTGAGTATGTGTTTTTGTAATTTTGATAAATGTTGCTAAATTACCGTACATAGAGGTTATAGTAATTTGTTTTCCTATCAGCAATATATTAAAATGGCTCTTTAACACATTCATTAATGCAGTGTTACCAAGCTTTGTGATCTTTTCCAATCTATGGGGTTAACTCTGATATTTCAGTTAAATTTTATTTTGCCTTTCTCATTATGAGATTAAACATTTTTTTCATATGTCTTAGAGCCATGTATATTTCCTTTTATGTAAACTGTTCAAATTATTTGCCCATTTATCCCCATTTATTTACTGGTTTATCTGAAGGTTTTTTTTTTTTTAATTTTACTTTTTCTTTTTATTCATTTCTCTTTAAGACAAAATGAATCTGAAGTTCCTGCCATAATGAGAGAATATATCTAATTGGTCAACATTTGATTTGGACAAATCAGCCCATAGCTTCAGTTCAGTTCAGTTCAGTTGCTCAGTCGTGTCCGACTCTTTGCGACCCCATGAATTGCAGCACGCCAGGCCTCCCTGTCCATCACCAACTCCCGGAGTTTACTCAGACTCACGTCCATCGAGTCAGTGATGCCATCCAGCCATCTCATCCTCTGTTGTCCCCTTCTCCTCCTGCCCCCAATCCCTCCCAGCATCAGAGTCTTTTCCAATGAGTCAACTCTTTGCATGAGGTGGCCAAAGTACTGGAGTTTCAGCTTTAGCATCATTCCTTCCAAAGAAATCCCAGGGCTGATCTCCAGAATGGACTGGTTGGATCTCCTTGCAGTCCAATAGCTTATATCCAGGTAAATGGTTGAAGTTTGTTTTGAAAGTTGTTGAAGTGGTTCAGTGAGGTTACTTTTTGCAATGTTGCTACTGGATGCAGGAAGAGATATTTACATGTAAGAAGATGCTTGAGCTCCCTCTGTGCAGCTAGTTCAGCCACTAAACTTAAAAATAATGCTTAATTAATGAGTGAGCACTACTGAAAATAAAGATGGGGATGAGCTTTGAAAATGTATGTAATATATACTAGAAACAGGAAAATGCGATAGCTCTCCCTTTCTCATATTCCCCCCAAAATCTCCAAATCTTTGGTAATACAACTTGCATACACCCAAAAGTTTATAAATATCTCACTTCCACTCAATTTCCTTATTTTCTACATTGTAATTCACTCATTTCCATAAATGCCACCTACCTAGGTATTCTCCATCCTGGCAGAAGTGAGGGGTAGTTTATGATTGGTCCAACGGGACCCTGTGCCTGAAAGGATAGCCCTAACATTTCAGCATGTGAGCAGTCCAAGCTGGGCAAATTGCCAGTCGAGTCTTTCAGAACAGCAATAACTTTTGTTAATATATACTTTACCACAGAGGATGAGATGGCTGGATGGCATCACTGACTCGATGGACGTGAGTCTGAGTGAACTCCGGGAGTTGGTGATGGACAGGGAGGCCTGGCGTGCTGCAATTCATGGGGTTGCAAAGAGTTGGACACGACTGAGTGACTGAACTGAACTGAACTGAACTGTGATTTATTTAAATGTTTTCACAATTCTTTTCACAGTTGTTTTTCTATGTTACATGTTCTCTAGTAACATACTGACATGTATTAGCCCTGACCATTTTCTTATTGCCAGAAAAATATGTCTAACTACTCATATAAAAACTAGCACATTAAAAAGCAGAGATATTATATTGCCAACAAAGGTCCATCTAGTCAAGGCTATGGTTTTTCCAGTGGTCATGTATGGGTGTGAGAGTTGGACTGTGAAGAAAGCTGAGCGCTGAAGAATTGATGCTTTTGAACTGTGGTGTTAGAGAAGACTCTTGAGAGTCCCTTGGACTGCAAGGAGATCCAACCAGTCCATCCTAAAGGACCAGTCCTGGGTATTCATTGGAAGGACTGATGTTGAGGCTGAAACTCCAAAACTTAGGCCACCTCATGTGAAGAGTTGACTCATTGGAAAAGACCCTGATGCTGGGAGGGATTGGGGGCAGGAGGAGAAGGGGACGACAGAGGATGAGATGGCTGGATGGCATCACCGACTCAATGCACACGAGTTTGGGTGAACTCCGGGAGTTGGTGATGGACAGGGAGGCCTGGCGTGCTGCGATTCATGGGGTGGCAAAGAGTCAGACATGACTGAGCGACTGAACTGAACTGAACTACTTATGTTGTCTAATCTCATGTTTGTGGGAAGATTTTAAACAACTTCTTCAATATATGTAATATTTACAGAACTATTTAAGCTTTAATTTCTTCTTCAGTCTAATATTATATGATACATTTATTTTTAATTTAATATATTTTTCAAGAAACTTTCCATGTGATCTCAGTCATTAAAATTGCTAGCACGTAGCTCTTGTGTCTATAGTTCTTTTTAAAAAAAGATCTTTTCTAAATTAAAAATGGTACTTTGTAATATGAATTGTAGATATTTCCCCACCATTTCCACAGCATAAATGGATATTAAAATTATTTGTTGCCCCTATATTTGAATAAAAAGTTGGATGATATAAACTTCTTGGCTCACAGTTTCTTTCCTTGATAATTTTAGAGGCATTTCTTCAGTCTTTTGGAATTGGATATTATTGTGGAGAAGTCTGATGTCAGTCTGTTTTGTTTTTACCTTTCATAGATGACTCATTATTTTTACCTGATTGTCCCAAAGATTATTTCTTTATCGTCACAGATTAGCAACTGTATCAGGATCCATCTTTGTTGACCACTATGTGTCATATTTTTCTGAGACCTGACATTCTCTTTCAAAATGAACCTTTCTTCAATAATTCAATATTTTTTCTGATCCATGATGTAGGGATATTAGATAAGTGTATCTTGGGTCTCACTTGTTTGTCTTCAATATATATCATTTTATATTTAATCATTTTAAATTGTATTTATTTTCATCCATATTATTTGCTTTTCTCATATTAAGCCCTGAATTCCTTTTTGCATTCTCATCAATATCTGGTCTGTCCTGGTCTTCTTCTATTCTCTACTCCATTTCTGATGTTTTTACTATTCTTTTTTTTGGCTAGGTTGCACTGCACATGGGATTTTAGTTATGAATTAAATCTTTAACCTCTGCAGTGGAGGCGTGGAGTCTTAAACACTGGACTGTCAGGGAAGTCTCTGTTGTGTTTTTAAAGCCACTATTCCTCCTAGAGATCTTCCAAATCCTATTTCATTCATTTTGTTCTCTGTCTTCCTGAATCTTGTATCTCTGCCTTTTGCTCTTTGTTAATTAAAACAATAATGTGGTAAAATATATATAATATAATATTTACCATTTTAACTACTTTTTTTTTAAGTACATTTATTTTTATTTATTTATTTGGCTTGCTCAGCTGTTAGTTGCAACAGGCAGGATCTTCGTTTCATTGCATAGGATCTTTTGCTGTGGTATGCTGGCACTCTAGTTGTGTGTGGGCTCAGTAGTTGTGGCACCCAGGCTTAGTTGCAATGCAGCATGTGGGATCTTAGTTCCCTGACCAGGGATTGAACCCATGTGCCCTGCACTACAAGGCAGATTCTTAACCACTGGGCCACCAGGGAAGTCCCTTAACCGCTTTGTGTACATTCACATTATTGTGCAACTGTCAACATCGTTCATCTCCAGAAGTTTTTGTCTTCCCCAACAGAAACTCTGTGCTCATTCATTACTAACTCCTCAGTCCTAACCCCCTCCCTCAGCCCCTGGTAACCACCATTCTACTTTCCGTCTCTATGAATTAGATTATTATAGGTACTTCATATAAATGGAATTATACAATGTTTTTCTTTCTGTGAGTGACTTTTTTGCTTAGCTAACTGTCTTCAAGATTCATCCATGTTGTAGCTTATGTCAGAATTTCTTCCTTTCTATTTTTTAAAGACTTTTTCTTTTTTGGGGCACTTTTTGGTTCCTAGCAAAGTTAAAAGGAAGGCACAGAGATTTCCCACATATTCCCTGTCCCCACACATGCATAACCTTCCCCATTATCAACATCCCCAACTACTGGTACATTGTTTCAATTGATGAACCTACATTGACACATCATAATTACTTGTTTACATTTGGGTTCACTTGGTTTTATATAGGGCTTCCCTGATAGCTCAGTTGGTAAAGAATCTGTCTGCAATGCAGGAGACCCTGGCTTGATTCCTGGGTTGGGAAGATCTGCTGGAGAAGGGATAGACTACTCATTCCAGTATTATTGGGTTTCCCTTGTGGCTCAGCTGGTAAAGAATCCACCTGCAATGTGGAAGACCTGGGTTCGATCCCTGAGTTAGGAAAATTCCCTGGAGAAGGGAAAGGCTACGCCCTCCAATATTCTGGACTGGGTTGCAAAGAGTTGGACACGACCGAGCAACTTTCACTTCCACTTTTTGGTTTTGTACATTCTATGGGCTTGGACAACTGTAATAACACGTATCCATCATTATGGTATCATACAGAGTATTCTTACTGCCCTAAAAATCATCTGTGCTCTGCTTATGCATCCTCTTCCCTGGTAGCTGAGATGGCAAAGAATCAGCCTGAAATGTGGGAGACCCAGGTTTGATCTCTGGGTGGGGAAGTTTCCCTGGAGAAGGGATCATTATCCACTCCAGTATTCATGCCTGGAGAATGCCATGGACAGAGGAGCCTGGCAGGCTACAGTCCACGGGGTCATGAAGAGTCAGACAAAACTGAGCAATTAACACTTTCAAGGTGTTTCTTCCCGAATGTCATATACTTGGAATGATACAATCAGTTCAGTCGCTCAGTTGTGTCTGACTCTTTGTGACCCCATGAACTACAACACACCAGGCTTCCCTGTCCTTCACCATCTCCCAGAGTTTACTTAAACTTATGTCCATCAAGTCGGTGATGCTATCCAACCATCTCATCCTCTGTCATCCCCTTCTCCTCCTGCCTTCAATTTTTTCCAGTATGATACTGGTCTTTTCTAATGAGTCAGTTCTTCGCATCAGGTGGACAAAGTATTGGAGCTTCAGCTTCAGCATCAGTCCTTCCAATGAATATTCAAAACTGATTTCCTTTAGGATTAACTGGTTTGATCCTTGAAGTCCAAGGGGAATTATACAACATGTAGCCTTTGCTTCCTTCACTTTAGTCAATCAGTCAGTTCAGTCACTCAGTCATGTCCGACTCTGCGACCCCATGGACTGCATCATGCCAGGCCTTCCTGTCCATCACCAACTCCTGGAGTTTACTCAAACTCATGTCCATTGAGTCGGTGATGCTATCCAACCATCTCATCCTCTGTCATCCCCTTCTCCTCCTGGACTGCATCATGCCAGGCCTTCCTGTCCATCACCACCTCCCAGAGTTTACTCAAACTTATGTCCATCAAGTCGGCGATGCTATCCAACCATCTCATCCTCTGTCATCCCCTTCTCCTCCTGCCTTCAATTTTTTCCAGTATCAGGGTCTTTTCTAATGAATCAGCTCTTCGCATCAGGTGGCCAAAGTATTGGAGTTTCAGCTTCAACATCAGTCCTTCCCTTAGTAATATGCATTTAAGTTTCCTCCATTTCCTTTTATGGCTTGATAGCTCATTCTTTTCAGTGCTATTCCTTTGTCTATATGTACTACAGTTTATTTAACCATTCACCTACTGAGATACATCTTGGTTTCTTCTAAAGTTCTTGCAATATTAGCACAGCTACTATAAATATCCTTGTGCAGGTGTTTGTGTAGACATATGTGTTCATTTCATTTGGGTAAACACCAAGGAACATAATTGCTTGATTGTTTAGTTTTATAAGAAACTGTCAAACTATCTTCCAAAGTAGTCATACCATTTTGCTTTCCAGTCAACAATAAATGAGAATTCCTTTGCTCCACATTCTTGCCAACACTTGGTGTCATCAGTGTTCTGGATTTTGACCATTCTAATAGGTTTGTAGTGGTATCTCATTGTTTTAATTTGCATTCCTCAATGACATCTGATGTGATGAATCTTTTCATATGCATATTTGCCATCTGCTTATTTTCTTTCATGATGTGTCCGTTAAGGTATTTGGCATATTTTAAAATCAGATTATTTTCTTATTGTTGAGGTTTAAGAGTCTTTTGTGTATTTTATATAACAGTTCTTTATCAGATATGTCTTTTGAAAATATTTTTCACTTAGTCTGTGACTTGTCTTCTTACTCTCTTGATCTTGTCTTTCATAGAGCAGAAGTTTTAAACTTTAATGAAATTTAGTTTATCAATTGTTTCTTTCATCAATTGTGCCTTTGTTGTATCTAAAAAGAGATCATCCTGCCCAAGGTTATCTAGGGTTGCTCCTAGATGTTTCTTAGTAAAAATAGTATCTTCTATTTTTATATCCATTTCATAGTTTTGCATTTTATATCTAAGTATATGATTCATTTTGAATTTATGTTTGGTAATCTTTGTCTAGATTCACTGTTTTCAAGTGGAAGTCCAGTGGTCCCAACACCATCTGTTGAGATGGTATTGACTGCTTTTCTCCATTGTATTGTCTTTGTTCCTTTGTCAAAGATCAGTTGACTGTATTTATGTATGTTTACTTCTGGGCTCTTTAGTCTGTTCTGTTGAACTACTTGTTCTTTCACCATTACCACCCTGTCTTGTTTGCTGTTGCTTTATAGTAATTCTTGAAATCTGGTAGTTTCAGTGTTCCAACTTTGTTCTTCTTCAGTATTGTGATGACTATCCTGAATTTTCTGTCTCTCCAGAAGAACATTAGGACCCATTTGTCAATATCCAGAAACTAATTTGTTGTAATTTTGATTGGGATTTCACTGGATCATAGATGAAGTTGGGAAGAGCTGATATTTTGACAGTATTCAGTCTTCCTCAATGTTGAACATGGATTATTTCTCTATTTATTTAGTTTTTCTTTGGTTTTTATTCATAAGAGTTTTTAATAGTTGACTTCAAGTAGATCTTATACCTATTTTATTAGTTTTATACCTAAGTATTTTGCTTTTTGGAGTGCTAGTGTAAATAGTATTGTGTTTTTAATTTCAAATTCCACTTTTTCATTGCTAGTATATAGGAAAGAAATTAACTTTTGTACGTTAATTTTGTATCTTACAACTTTGTTGTAGTCATTCTTTAGTTCCAGAAGTTTTTTTTATCATTTCTTTTGGATTTTCTTCATAGACAATCATGTCTATGAAAGAGTTATAGAAGGATAGGCGTTAGCGCTTCTCTAAATGTCTGATGTAATTCTCTTGTGAAGCCATCTGGTCCTGGGCTTTTGTTTTTTGGGAGATTTTTTTTATCATAGCTTCAATTTCAGTGCTTGTAATTGGTTGTTCATAATTTCTATTTCTTCCTGGTTCAGTCTTGGAAGATTGAACTTTTCTAAGAACCTGTCCATTTATTTCAGGTTATCCATTTTATTGCCATATAGTTGTTCATAAAAGTCTCTTATAATCCTTTGTATTTCTTCATTGTCTGTTGTAACCTCTCCTTTTTCATTTCTAATTTTGTTTGATTCTTCTAATTTTGATTTGCTTCTTCTAATTTTGATCTAATTTTGATTTGATTCTTCTCTCTTTTTTTCTTGATGAGTTTGACTAAAAGTTTGTTAATTTTGTTTATTTTCTCAAAGAACTAGCTTTTAGTTTTATTAATCTTTACTATTGTTTCTTTCATTTCTTTTTCATTTATTTCTGCCCTGATCTTTATGATTTCTTTCCTTCTGCTAATCTTGGGTATTTTTTTTTTTCATTCTTCTTTTTCCAGTTGTTTTAGGTGTAAAGTTAGGTTGTCTATTTGATGTTTTCTTGTTTTTTGAGATAGGATTATATTGCTATGATCTTCCCTCTTAGAACTGCTTTTGCTGCATCCCATAGGTTTTGAGTTGTAGCATTTTCATTGTCATTTGTTTCCAGGAATTTTTTGATGTTCCTTTTGGTTTCTCCAGCAACCTGTTCCTTATTTAGAAATGTATTGTTTATTCTCCATGTGTTTGTGTTTTTTACATTTTTTTCTTGTAATTGATGTCTAGTTTCATAGCCTTGTGGTCAGAAAAGATGCTTGATACAATTTCAATTTTCTTAAATTTACTGAGGTTTGATTTGTGATCAAAGATGTGGCCTATCCTGGAGAATGTTCCATGTGCACTTGAGAAGGTGTATTCTTCTGCATTTGGATGGAAGTCCTGAACTTATCAATGAGATCCATCTCATCTAATATATCATTTAAGACTTTTGTTTCCTTATTAATTTTATGTTTTGATGATCTGTCCATTGGTGTGAGTGAGGTGTTAAAGTCTCCTACTATTAGTGTGTTACTGTCAATTTCTCCCTTTATGTCTTTTAGTGTTTATGATATGTATTGAGGTGCTCCTATATTGGGTGCATAGATATTTACAGTAGTTATTCTTCTTCTTGTATTGATCCCTTGATCATTATGTAGTGTCCTTCCTTATCTCTTGTAATATTCTTTAAGGTCTATTTTGTCTTATATGAGGATTGCTACTCCCGCTTTCTTTTGCTTTCCATTTGCATGTAATATATTTTCCCATCCTCTCACTTTCAGTTTATACATGTCTTTAGGTCTGAAGTGGGTTTCTTGTAGGCAGCAAATATATGGGTCTTGTTTTTATATCCATTCAGTCAGTCTGTGTCTTTAGGTTGGAGCTTTTAATCCATTTACAAGTAAAGTAATTATTGATATATATGTTCTTATTGCCATTTTCTTAATTGTTTGGGGTTTGTTTTTGTAGATCTTTTTCTTCTCTTGTATTTTCACTATATAAGTTCCTTTAATGTTTATTGTAAAGCTGGTTTGGTGGTATTGAATTCTCTTAACTTTTGCTTGTCTGTAATGCTTTTGATTTCTCCATCAATTTTGAATGAGATCCTTGCCAGGTAGAGTAATCTTGGTTGTAGATTTTTCCCTTTCAGTACTTTAAATATATTCTGCCATCCCCTTCTGGCCTGCAGAATTTCTGCTGCAAGATCAGCTGTTAAACGTATGGGGTTTCCCTTGTATGTTACTTGTTGCTTTTCCCTTGATGCTTTTAATATTCTTTCTTTGTGTTTAATCTTTGTTAGTTTGATTAGTATGTGTCTTGGTGTGTTTCTCCTTGGGTTTATCTTGGATGGGACTCTTTGCACCTTTTGGACTTGATTTACTATTTCCTTTTCCATGTTGGGGAAATTTTCAACTATAATCTCTTCAAAAATTTTCTCATACCCTTTCTTTTTCTCTTATTCTTCTGGGACTCCTATAATTTCAATGTTGGTACATTTAATATTGTCCCAGAGGTCTCTGAGACTGTCCTCAGTTCTTTTCATTCTTTTTACTTTATTCTTCTCTTCAGCAGTTATTTTAACCATTTTATCTTCCTGCTCACTGATCTGTTCTTCTTCTTCAGATATTCTGCTATTGATTTCTTCTAGAGTATTTTTAATTTCGGTAATTGTGTTGTTTGTCTCTGCATGCTTATTTTTAATTCTTCTAGGTCTTTGTTGTTAATTGATTCTTGCATTTGCTCCATTCTATTTTCAAGGTTTTTGATCACCTTTACTATCATTATTCTGAATTCTTTTTCAGGTAGTTTGCCTATTTCCTCTTCATTTATTTAGATTTGTGTGTTTCTAGTTTGTTCCTTTATTTGTACAGTATTTCTCTGCCTTTTCATTATTTTTCTTAACTTACTGTGTTTGAGGTCTCCTTTTCCCTGGCTTCAAGGTTGAATTCTTTCTTCCTTTTGGGTTCTGCCCCTGTAAGTTTGGTCCAGTGGTTTGTATAAGTTTCATGTAGGGTAAGATTTATGCTTGCATTCTGGTGGGAGGAGGTGAGGTTTGTTTTTTTTTCTCCCTCTGATGGGCAGGGCTGACTGAGGTGGTAATCCTGTCTGCTGATGATTGGGTTTGTATTTTTGTCTTGTTTGTTGTTTGGATGAGGCTTCCTGTACAGGGTGCTACTGGCAGTTGGGTGATGCTGGGTCATGTAAACAAGTGGTTGCCTTTGTGGGAGTTCTCACTATCTGATAATCCCTAGGGTTAGGAGTTCTCTGGTAGTCTAGTGTCTTGGAGTCAGCACTCCCACTCCAAAGGCTCAGGCTTGATCTCTGGCCAGGAATGGAGATTCCAAAGGTGGTTTGTTATGGCATTAAATGGGATTAAAACAAATACCCAAAACCAAGAAACCAAAGATGAAACCCAGACAAGTGGCAATTACAAAATCAGGAAAATAATAATTAAAATAATGGAATATGCACATATACATAAATACCCATAAGCAAAATCAAAACAGTCCAACAAAAATAAAGTACAATAGATTGACCTGGCAAAGAAAGGAAACCAAAAATGATATCCACCAGTTATGAACAAAACTAACTAAAGCACAAACTGGAAAACAAAACTAAAGCAAGGTGCCAACTGGGGAATAAAGCAATGAAAACAAAACTAACAAATATGGTGAGAAATAGAAAGGAAAGAAAGAAAAGAAAGAATAGAAACACAAAGTTAAATAGAGGTAGATAAAGAAGATTTACATATATTAAAGATTAACTGCAAGGGGGAAAGGAGAATAGGAAAAGCAAACAAAGGAATAAATGTAGAAAAAATAATAAGTTAAAAAAAGAAAAGAAAAAGGAAGAAAAAAAAGGAAAACTCCACAGAACTGAAGAAGGCCAATGGAGAGGCAGAGGTTTATAACAGCAATAAAAAGTGATTGTAAAAAAAAAAAACTTAAATAGATTTCATAATACTATCACATTTCTTTTATTGTCTTTTTAATGTCTGTGGAATCTGTAGTGATGTCACCTCTTTTATTTCTGAAATTAGTTATTTGTGGCCTCTCTTTTTCATCATTAGCCCGGTTGCTGCTGCTGCTGCTAAGTCGTGTCAGTCATGTCCGACTCTGTGCGACCCCATAGACGGCAGCCCAACAGGCTCCTCTGTCCCTGGAATTCTCCAGGCAAGAATACTGGAATGCGTTGCCATTTCCTTCTCCAATGCATGAAAGTGAAAAGTGAAAGTGAAGTCACTCAGTTGTATCCAACTCTTAGCGACCCCATGGACTATAGCCTACCAGTCTCCTCCATCCATGGAATTCTCCAGGCAAGAGTACTGGAGTGGGTTGCCATTGCCTTCTCTGAGTTAGCCTGGCTAGGGAATTCAATTATGTCTAAAGCTGGTTATCTTTTCAAAGAACCAGCTTTAGACATAATTGAATTTCTTTCTCTTCCTTTTAAGGCTTTTAAATATATTGTATGTATATCTGGATTCTTGTTTTACAGATTAATTGCTTTATTAACTGTTTAAGTCCATGGCAAATATGTGATCAAATTTTTATTCTGTTTCATGAAAATACTGCCTTGATCAGTATTCATTGGCATTTGTTTTCTTGTTCCTTTTCTCTTTTCTTGTAATACTTTTATATACATTCTAAAATGTTTATTTTTGATTTCTCATGTGGATTAAGTGGGATTTTCCTTGACCAGCTATTTGTAAATGTTTTATATATTAGGGAGGCTAGAATTGTGTCCAAGGCTTCCAGCATTCTCTGTAGAGCTGGTAGTTAAGAGTGAGTCTGTTTAATTCTTACCTCTTCCTGGCCAAAGAAATAGACAGCTTGTAAGACTCATAGCATTCAGAATTTTTTCTAATCTGCTGCCTCACCAATAGACTGTTTCTTAAAATATGGCTCATCCTATTAGTCCTTGTTGAGTCCTGTTAGCTCTGCTTCTCAGAATCAAACTAGTACACGGATGCTTCTGTCACTGTTCCACACACCTTGTCCCAGTTGGGACACATGAGGATTTTGGTTCTTCATTTTAGGCATGCTCCTCATCTTGGGGTAGTGCCAGGTCTCTCAGGGATTTGCATTCACAGGCATCCCCTTCTGCTTCCTCCCACATCCTGTTTGATCTTCACTGTTTGGCATTCCTTCAGTCTATTTGTGGCTTAGGATTTCATATGCATCCTAGCTTGTATTTCCCTCTCATTCTCCCTCAATGTGATTTCCTAGAGGGGAAAGAGGAAATGACAGCTTTATTCCACTGTTTTCAAACTGAAAATCTGTATCCAATTCTTCCATAGTTTAGGATCAATCATTCTCAAGTAAATGCTTTACTGGGTTTGTGAACTTCCAAGTTAAAGAACAATTTCAGGTATTCTTATGGATTTTTGAAGCAAGGAAACCCAGCTCACATTTGCAATTGACAGCATTATGTTGAGAAGGCAAAACAGGAAGCACCACTCACAGAAGGAGATCTGAAATTGATCATTTCTACTTGTGTATGTTATATACAACATCTTTATATCTTTTGATTCTATGATCAGGACCATCGATTTCTTTTCTATCACCCAATCATTCCCGTAAGTTTCAGATTTGAAGAAAAACAGCTGTTCTTAACTGATACTGAGATTGTGATCTAAGAACTCCCGTTCCTTCAGCTAAATACACTCACCATGCAGCTCTGCAAGTCAGTTTTTTATGTCTGTGGACTACTAAGGGCTGCTTTACTATGGAAAAAATAGCTTAGATTCAGGAAGGCTCTGAAATATACCTGTGGTCTATATACACTGTGAAATTTCATCGCATGTGCTTAATTGCTCAGTCATGTCCAATTCTTTGCAACCCCATGGACTGTTGCCTGCCAGGTTCCTCTGTCCATGGAATTCTCCAGGCAAAAATACAGGAGTGGGTAGCCATTCTCTTCTCTGGAGGATCTTCCCAATCCGGGGATTGGACCTGGGTCTTCTGCATTGCAAAAAGATTCTTTATTGTCTGAGCCACCAGGGAAGCCCTGAAATTTTATAAATAACAATTTATTACTTTGTGTTATTATGGCCTCTTTTTAAATGCCTATATTTCTTTGAAAATAAGAAAGTTTTCATTAACTTCTTTGTGTAAATTACATTTTTCAAAATATTGTTTTTAGAGGAAGGAACCCTGGTAAAGGAAACAGAGGAAATGAACATTAAGGAACACCCAAGATAAATATTGGAACACCAAGATAAACATTGCCACTTAACAATTTGATCTTGCTGGACTTGTGTAAAAAGAATGCAAGTCATTTGTTATTCATATTTTATTAATAGTTAAAATTATATAAACATATCTGTATGTGAACCAAACCTAAAGTTTAGTATATGAGCACTTTCTGGTGAGATGGCAAAATCTTTTTAAATGTCTATAGGTAAATTCTTGCTTTCCTTCCTGATTTTATGAAATTTTTAAGGCTTGCATTCCACATAAGTCCGTTGACTTTATTGTTCTTTCTGGAGCATACCTCTGTTCTATTTAGGCTTAGCTGCTGTTCTTTTTATATCTTACAAAGCAGTATTGGCCATACCTCACAAGTTTAAATTCAGTCAAAAAGAATACCACCTTAGGATTTTGAAATATCAACTGCACTTATGTTATATACAGAGTGATGTTAGGATTAAATTTAAACTTTCCCCTACCATGGCTGGCATGGAGAGTTGTTGCTCTAAGTCAGAATTATCAATCCTTTCATTTTTAGAAATGAGTTTTAAAAACATGTTGACAGGGAAATGTGGACATTCAATATGATCTAAGCCCAGCAAGGATTCTAATGTAAAAATACATTTTGTGAACTGGAAACTATCTCCTGACAGAAATGTGGCTTTGATTGACATTCTCATAAGGGTATAATAGGATCATCCATATATTATGTATAAATTTACCATCATTTCCATAGCCACAGAGAACACATTGTTACTTCTCAAAAGTACTCTTAATCCCTTGGCTTAAACAACTGTGGTTATACTGCCAAGACAACCATTTCAATTTCTTACCCCATAAACAGAAGCACTTAGACAAAAATACTTGCCATAAGAAGATATTTTGAAAGGCATTTCATTAATGGTGGTGGCTTTGGAAATGATTATTTAACAGAAGTCATGCCCATACTGAATATCGTGTTTGGAAACTCCTTTATTCAGTCATCATTCACCTAATTGAGATAATTTTCAGAATTCAATTCTTTTTTTCTTCTTGTCTATCTTTTAGTCATTCCATTTTAATACTAATTTCAAGAAAAAGAGAAATGATAATAGGCAAAAATGGAAAAAAAACTCAAATGTGTATCAAACTGGTAGAATGGACAAAATGTGGAATAGCCACAGAATGAAATGTCATTTGGCAATAAAAAGAAATGAAATATTGATGCATACTACAACTTGCAAGAACCTTGAAAGCATTATGTTTAGTGAAAGAAGCCAGTCACAAGTGACCATATATTGTATGCTTCCATTTATATAGAATGTCATAATAGGCAAATCCATAGAGACAGAAGGTAAAGTATTGCTTAAGGCTGAATAGTGGGGAACAGGGTGAGAGTGACTGCTAAAGGAAACAAGGTTTCTTTGGGGAGCAATGAAAATGTTTTACAATTTACTGTGATGGTGGTTGCATTGCTCTGTTGAATATACCAAAGATCATTGAACTGTACACTTAAATTTTTTAATTGTTATATAACTGATATGCTGCTAAGTCACTTCAGTCGTGTCTGACTCTGTGTGACACCATAGACAGCAGCCCACCAGGCTCCCCTGTCCCTAGGATTCTCCAGGCAAGAACACTGGAGTGGGTTGCCATTTCCTTCTCCAATGCGTGAAAGTGAAGTCGCTCAGTCGTGTCCGACTCTTAGCGACCCCATGGACTGCAGCCTACCAGGCTCTCCGTCCATGGGATTTTCCAGGCAAGAGTACTGGAGTGGGATGCCATTGTGTTAATTTCAGATGTACAACATAATGATTCGATACTTGTATATGCTGCAAAATGATCACTACAGTAAGTACAGTTAATATTTGTCATCATACATAATTACTGATTTTTTTTTCTTGTGATGAGAACTTTCAAGATCCACTCTCCTAGTTACTTTCAAATATGCAATATAGCACCATTAACTATAATCATAATGCAGTATATCACATTCCCATAACTTACTCATTTTATAACTGGAAATTTGTACCTTCCCCTTCACCCATTTCTCCCATCTCCTACCTCAGGCAGCTACCAACCTATTCTCTATATCCATGGACTCATTTTTTTGTTTGTCCTATTTTGGTTTTGGTTTTGCTTTTTGACTTCACATATCAATGAGATCATAGAGTATTTGCTGTTCTCTGTCTGACTCATTTCACTTAGCAAGTTCCTCAAGACCCATCCAAATTGTTGCAAATGGCAAGATTTTCTCCTTTTTTATTTTATGGCTGACAGGTATTCCAAATAATGTGTGTGTGTGTGTGTGTGTGTGTGTATACACATATATATATACACCACATTTTTTATTCATTCATCTGTTGCTGTACACTTAGGTTGCTTGCATGTCCTGCTGTTATAAATAATGCTGCAATGAATATGGGGGTGCTAGATCTTTTCAAATTAGCTTTTTATTTTCTTCAGATAAATACCCAGAAGTGGAATATTCTGACCAATGGTGGTTCTATTTTTAAATTTTTGAGGAACCTCAATACGGTTTTCCATAGTGGCTGTACCAATTTACAGTCCCACCAACAGTGCAGAAGGGTTCCCTTTTCTCTAGATCCTCTCTAACACTTGTTATTTCTTATCTTTTTGATCAGAGCCACTCTAACAGGTGTGAGAGGATATCATTATGATATTTTCATTTACCTGATAATTAGTGATGTTGAGCATATTTTCATGTATCTATCTGTGCCATACGTATATCTTCTTTGGGAAAGTGTCTTTTCAGATCTTTTGCCCACTTTAAAATCAGATTATTTTTCTGTTATCAAATTATATAAGTTTTTTATATACTTTTGATTAACCCCTTGTTAGACATATACATTTGCAAATATTTTCTTCCACTTCATTGGTTGCCTTTTCATTTTGTTGATGGTTTCCTTTGTTGTGCAGAAAATTTTTAGTTTGATGTAGTCCCACTTGTTTATTTTTAGTTTTGCCTTTCCTTTTCTATCAACCCCCCCCAAATCCTGCCAATAGCAAGGAGCTTTCTGTTCTCTTCTAGGAATTTCATGTTTTCAGGTCTTATAGTCAAGTCTTTAATATGCTTGAGTTAATTTTTGTGTATCATGTAAGACAGTGGTTCAGATTCATTCTTTTGCATGTGGCTGTCCAGTTTTTCCCAACACTCCTTATTAAAGATTAACAGTTATTAACTGAGAGTATACTAAAGTTACAGATATAGTTATAGTTAATCTACTCTACAATGCTACTCACATGGGAGAAGCAAAAGGGAAGAGAAGAAAAGAAATATGAATGCATACTTTGTGCTATGTTCTAAGGCCTATGCCATGACTTAATACAACAGTCTTGCAAGGTAGGTAATGCTTTCCTTGTTTTTGATAGATAGCAAACTGAAGCTCAGAGAGGTTAACAACATTATCCTAGGTCACACAGCTAATAAACAGAGAAGTCTTTGTCCTTCCCAAAGATTGTCTTCATTCTTGGTGCAATTCAGTTCAGTTGCTCAGTCGTGTCCGACTCTTTGTGACCCCGTGAACCGCAGCACACCAGGCCTCCCTGTCCATCACCAACTCCCAGAGTTCACTCAAACTCATGTCCATTGAGTCAGTGATGCCATCCAACCATCTCATCCTCTGTCATCCCCTTCTCCTCCTGCCCTCAATCTTTCCCAGCATCAGGGTCTTTTCCAATGACTCAGCTCTTCACATCAGGTGGCCAAAGTATTGGAGTTTCAGCTTCAGCATCAGTCCTTCCAATGAACACCCAGGACTGATCTCGTTTAGGATGGACTGGTTGGATCTCCTTGCAGTCCAAGGGACTGTCATTCTCAGTAGTCTCAAATAAACGGAAATAGAAACTTTCTGACCTCAGTCCTTATAACTGGTGATCAATTTCCACTTTCCTAGGACCTCTCAAGCATGCCTTAGCTCCCATGTTTCAGCCTTATCTGAAAGTGGTCTGGCTTCAGCAACAGCATTTTGTGATGTAGCAAAACCTGGGTTGCTGTACTTCCCTACTCTCCCTGAGACTGTCTTGGCCATAGTCCAGGGGACAGGTTGTCTAATTTAGCTACAGAATCTGGTTTCTTTCTCAAAGCACAGTATTAGTGAAGTTCACTGAAATTTCTGAAATTAGCAATGATGCCTGAATTTGGCTCTATTTCTACTCTAAGGTTTTTTATTAGGTATGATGAGGTATGCACATAGATATTTATAATTCCAGGCAAGTCCCCACATGTCACAAAAGCTGGAATAAAACTTTATGATGACTTGGAGGAAGAATCCAATGAATTAAGGCTGAGACTTAGATTTGCTTTGATATTGGGTATATGATGGTGTAGTTTTTCTAACAGAGAAGGCAATGGCACCCCACTCCAGTACTCTTGCCTGGAAAATCCCATGGATGGAGGAGCCTGGTAGCCTGCAGTTCATGGGGTCTCGAAGAGTCGGACACGACTGAGCGACTTCCCTTTCACTTTTCACTTTCATGCATTGGAGAAGGAAATAGCAACCCACTCCAGTGTTCTTGCCTGGAGAATCCCAGGGACGGGGGAGCCTAGTGGGCTGCCATCTATGGGGTCACACAGAGTCGGACACGACTGAAGGAACTTAGCAGCAGCAGCAGTTTTTCTAAGACTGAGAAGCACTTTATTGGGAAGGTTGCCAGGAAATGTTCTGTTTTGATTTTTAAACTCTTCTCTCATACCCCATATCCAATCCCTCCTCAATCCTGTAATTTCTGCCTCAAAATATGCCCTCATTCCAACACTTCTTGCTAATCCACCACCTCCCTCTGCATCAGTCCCGGCTCACCCAGGCAGAAAATCATTTAAAACAGAGGGGATTTAATGTAAGGAATTGTTTATACAACTGATGTAAGAAGTGATTAGCCAAACAGAAGGTGGGGTGACCCAGAGATTAACAACTGTGGGGAGCTGCTGCCTTTTCTAGGCTGGCAGGACAAAAGGAGAGGTCATGATCACCAGAAGAAGCTGGATCCACAGTGATACCATATGGCAGAGCTGCAGCCATTCTATCCCTGCTGGAAATGCTGCTTGTAGCAGAGATTGAGAGATCGAGAGATTGAGAGAGACACACACAGAGATAGACCTTCTTTTCAAGGTTTATCCATGTTGTAGCATGTATCAGTACTTCATTTCTTTTTATTGCCAAATAATATTGCAGTGTATGAATATATAGGCATACTTTGGAGATATTGCAGATTTGGGTCAAGAACACTGCAATAAAGCAAATATTGCAATAAGGCTAGTCACATGAACTCTTTTGGTTTCCTAGTGCAAGTAAATGAAGAAGAAAATGGCAACCCACTCCAGTATTCTTGCCTGGAGAAGCCCATGGACAGAGGAGCCTGGCAGGCTATAGTCCATAGGATTGCAAAGAGTCAGACCCCATTGAATGACTAACACTTTCACTTTCAGTGAAAGTAAAAGAAGGATAAATTAAGAGTCTGGCATTAGCAGATACAAACTACTACATATAAGATAAGCAACAAGGTCCTGCTGTATAGCACAGGGAACTATATTTAATACCCTGTAATGAAGCTGAGCACCGAAGAATTGATGCTTTTGAACTGTGGTGTTGGAGAAGACTCTTGAGAGTCCCTTGGACTTCGAGGAGATCCAACCAGTCCATTCTCAAGGAGATCAGTCCTGGGTGTTCTTTGGAAGGAATGATGCTAAAGTTGAAACTCCAGTACTTTGGCCACCTCATGCAAAGAGTTGACTCACTGGAAAAGACTCTGATGCTGGGGGGTAGGGGGTGGGGTTTGGGGGCAGGAGGAGAAGGGGACGACAGAGAATGAGATGGCTGGATGGTATCACCGATTTGATGGACGTTGAGTTTGAGTGAACTCTGGGAGTTGGTGATGGACAGGGAGGCCTGGCGTGCTGCGATTCATGGGGTTGAAAAGAGTCGGACATGACTGAGCAACTGAACTGAACTGAATGAAACATAATGCAAAACAATATGAAAAAGAATATGTGTGTATTTGTATAACTGAATCACCTTGCTTTAGAGCAGAAACTAACACAAGATTGTAAACCGACTGTGCTGTGCTTAGTCGCTCAGTCATGTCCAACTCTTTGTGACGCCATGGACTATAGCCCACTAGGCTCCTCTGTCCATAGGGATTCTCCAGGCAAGAATACTGGACTGGGTTGCCATGTCCTCCTCCAGGGGAACTTTCTGACCCATGAATCAAACCAGCGTCTCTTGCATTGCAGGCAGATTCTTTACCAGGTGAGCTACCTGGGAAGCTGATGGCTCAGATGGTAAAGAAATCAACTGTACTTCAATAATAAAAAAAAAGTTGTCTTCACACTGTAAATGTATAATAGTATTATGTCTAAAAACACAATGTACATACCTTAGTTAAAAACTACTTTATTGTTTAAAAAATGCTAACAAGCATCTGAGGCTTTAATGGGTTGTGATCTTTTTGCTGGTGGAGGCTCTTACATCAATGTTGGTGGCTGCTGACTCATCAGGGTGGTGGTTGCTGAAGGCTGGGGTGGCTGTGGCAATTTCTTAGAATAAGACAACAATGAAGTTTGTGGTGTTAATTGACTCTTCTTTTTAGGAACAGTTCTCTTGCATGCAGTGCTATTTGGTAGCATTTTACCCACAGTAGAAATTCTTTCAAAATTGGATTCAGTTCTTCCAAACACTGCCACTGCCTTATCAATGGGGTTTATGCAAAACTCTAAAGCATATCTTGTCATTTCAACAATCTTCACAGCTTCTTTACTGGGAGGAGTTTCCATCTCAAGAAACCACTTGCTTTGATCATCCATAAGAAGCAGCTCCTCATCCATTTAAGTTTTATCATGAGATATCAGCAATTCAGTCACATCTTCAGCTCCATTTCTAGTTCTCTTGCTGTTTCTACCACATCTGTGGTTATTTCTTCCATTGAAGTCTCGAACCCCTCAAAGTCATCCAAGAGGGTTGGAATCAACTTATTCCAAACTCCTGCATATTTTGATATTTAAACCTCTTCCCATGAATCACGAATGTTCTTAATAGCATCTAGGATGGTGAATATTTTCCAGGTTTTCAATTTACTTTGCAAAGATCCACCAGAGGAAATGCAATGGAAGCAATAGTCTTACAAAATGTATTTCTTAAAGAACAAGATTCAAAAGTTGAAATTACTCTTTGATCCATGGACTGAAAAATGGATATTGTGTGAGCAGGCATGAAAACAAGATGAATCTTATTGTACATCTCCATCAGAGCTCTTGGATGGCTAAGGGCAATTAGGCTTTGATTTTCAAGCTGATCTTCATCCATTTATCCTTTTGATCTATTCTGAGTTAAATTTTGTACATGTTATAAGGTAAGGGTCCAACTATATTTTTTTGCATGTGGATACCTAGTTGTCCCAACATCTTTTTTTTGAAATGACTTCCTTTCTCATTGAATTGTCTTGGCACACTTGTTGAAAATCAATTGACCATAAATGTGAGGGTTTATCTCTGAACTTTGAATTCTGTTTCATTGATCTCTATGTCTCCTTCTTTCAAGGCTTCTATACTTTATTAACTAGTGTCCATTTGGTCATATATTAGTGCCTACTTACTGCACAAACATATGCTTTATTCTAAAGTGATTTTATCTGCTTTTTTTTCATTATATAACCAAAAAATCATAGTCAGTTTTGCCATCTTCAGTTCAGTTCAGTCGCTCAGTCGTGTCCGACTCTTTGCGACCCCATGAATCGCAGCATGCCAGGCCTCCCTGTCCATCACCAACTCCTGGAGTCCACCCAGACTCACGTCCATCGAGTCAGTGATGCCATCCAGCCATCTCATCCTCTGTTGTCCCCTTCTCCTCCTGCCCCCAATCCCTCCCAGCATCAGAGTCTTTTCCAATGAGTCAACTCTTCGCATAAGGTGGCCAAAGTACTGGAGTTTCAGCTTTAGCATCATTCCTTCCAAAGAAATCCCAGGACTGATCTCCTTCTGAATGGACTGTTTGGATCTCCTTGTAGTCCAAGGGACTCTCAAGAGTCTTCTCTAAACCACAGTTCAAAAGCATCAATTCTTCAGTGCTCAGCCTTCTTCACAGTCCAACTCTCACATCCATACATGACCACAGGAAAAACCATAGCTTTGACTAGACAGACCTTTGTTGGCAAAGTAACGTCTCTGCTTTTGAATATGCTAGCTAGGTTGGTCATCACTTTCCTTCCAAGGAGTAAACGTCTTTTAATTTCATGGCTGCAGTCACCATCTGCAGTGATTTTGGAGCCCCAAAAAATAAAGTCTGACACTGTTTCCACTGTTTCCCCATCTATTTCCCATGAAGTGATGGGACCAGATGCCATGATCTTAGTTTTCTGAATGTTGAGCTTTAAGCCAACTTTTTCACTCTCCGCTTTCACTGTCATCAAGAGGCTTTTTAGTTCCTCTTCACTTTCTGCCGTAAGGGTGGTGTCATCTGCATATCTGAGGTTACCAACTTAGGGGAGAGGAAAACTGAAACTTATAATAAAGGCAATGTCCACTACTTCAAATGAGTAGAAACTTTTCTGAATACGAAAAGAAGAAACTGGATGCTTCCAACCAAGATGGTGATGTTAAAATTATGATTGCCTCATCTAGATCTCAAATGTAGTAGCTATTTCCTTCTTAGAAAAGAGAGACAGACAAGAAGTTATAGGCACAAAGTAGCTGAAATATTTGGAGACAGTTTTATTACTTGGTATGTGTTAGTAAAAGGTTTTAATATTCTGATGAAAATTTAGCTAGTTAGTTTTCCTGCCTTTCTGACAAAATAAATTATTATACTTGGGAAATTGTAGTACTACATTTCACCAACAATATTTCACTCACTCCCACCCCCGCTATTCTCTTGTCCAAGATCCCAGAGTTGCTCCCATATGAGCTATTTATGCCAATGAAAACAATTATTTTCTCTCTTGCACCAGAAGAAAATGATTAATTCTACCTGTTATGAAAATGAAAATTAATCTCATCAGATGTAGCCTTGGACACCACTCTAAAGTGATTTTATCTCTACAAAATCAAACATGTCAGATATGCTGTGGTCAGTATTTTCCTTCTAGACAGACAGAACTTCAAGTGACAATACTCTAGTATCTTAGTGGAGCTTGCCTCATTTGGAGGAGCATTATCTTTAAGAGTTTTAATTTAATTGTGCACAGGAGATATTTTTTTCCAAGTACATTTTCAGTTTTCAAAACCATGTGTTATTTACAGAAAATAGAATTCATATGTTTTTGATTCCTTTACACTTAACTCATTAAAAAATTCCTGTTAAACCACTTGGTATTCAAAGACTTTCCAGCTTTCTAAATAAGTTTCCAAAAGCCTTCTTAAAGATATGAATGGTGTTAAATAAATATGTACATGAGTTTCCAAACCTTGTTCATAATTTCTCTTTAAAATTTTGTGCCTTTAATTAGTAAAATGTGCTTTTCTACTATTCAGAAAGAGATTAATGTATGAAAATATATCATTTTTAATGTGAGAAAAACTAAATTTACAAATAAAAAGTTTTAGATATCATTAGATAACAATAAGTAATTTAATGACTCATATATACATTGCAAGGGCTTCCTTGGTGGCTCAGCTGGTAAAGAATCTGCCTGCAATGCAGGAGACCTTGGTTTGATCCCTGGGTTGGGAAGATGCCCTGGAGAAGGGAATGGCTACCACTCCAGTATTCTGGCCTGGAGAATTACATGGACTGTAAAGTCCAAGGTGTTGCAAAGAGTTGGACATGACTGAACAACTTTCACTTCACTTCATATATGTTGCAAATAAATATCAGATAAAATCAGAAACTAAGGAGGAAAAAAGTGAATTAAGAATTATTAAGCAATTCTTGGGTGCTATGACTGGGCTTATCTATTTATATATAGAATCTAATCCTTTAGGAGATAAATATTTTTATCGCATTTTCTCAGATGATAAAATTGAGACTCAGACCAGCTAATCTTCTGCAAGCCACATAGCTAGTAAGATAGAGTCAGGATTCAAATAAAGGTGTGATTCTCAAGTCCATGTTATCTCTGCTGTCTTTGAGGATGAGATGGCTGGATGGCATCACTGACTCGATGGACATGAGTTTGAGTAAACTCCGGGAGTTGGTGATGGACAGGGAGGCCTGGCATGCTGCGATTCATGGGGTTGCAAAGAGTTGGATGTGACTGAGTGACTAAACTGAGCGGAGCTGATGCATCTCACCAGATTTGAAGTTAAGAGATCTGGTTTCAAATTATTGTACTTTTACCCATATACTAGTATTAATGCACATGAATAAATCTTAGCTTCCTTGACTATAGCAAGGGAAGAATAATACCCACCTTATAAAACTTCTGTTGCAGTAAATGAGATAAACGAACATATGAACACACCTAGACTGAGTTGAGGACTTCCTTGATAGCTCAGTGGTAAAGAACCCTCCTGCGGCTGCAGGAGACAGGGGTTCAATCCCTGGGTCTGGAGGATCCCCTGGAGAAGGAAATGGCAACCCACTTCAGTATTCTTGCTTGGGAAATCCCATGGACAGGGGAGCCTGGTGGGCTACAGTCCACAGGTTGCAGAGTCAGACATGACTTAGCAACTGAACACAGATGCGTGCAAACCGAGTTGCATTTGTTCTCTTGACTCCAGCCTTGCTCCACGTCAGTTAATTTCTCATATAGCACAACTTAACACATTGAAGTTGCAAATTTCATATGTTTTCCATCTTCCAAAATTTTCAATGATTCCCCAAGACCTTCTACTATAATTAAAAGTTCATACTTACTTTGTTCTAAATTAACATAGACAGCTTCATTACATTTACTCCCCCAATAAAACTTTAACTTTGTCAGATTAATTTACCCCTACACTTATGAATCAACATGTACACTATACTTTTAAAAAACTTCGGTAAAATACACATAACATAAAAGTTACCATTTTAACTATTTTAAGTTGACAATTCAGTGGCATTAAGCAATTTACATTGTTGTACACCATCGCCACCATCCCACACTATACTTTTCCAAGCAGTATTTCACCATACCCCACATTGAAAATTTCTTCCCAATTTTATTTATCCAACTCTTAGCCCTCTTCTAAGCTTGGACTCACCTTGCATCATCTGTGAAATCTTCCCTTACTGTGCTTACCTGACTTGAATCACATGGTGAAAGCAGTTTAGCATAATGGTTAAAGGTATAGACTTAAGCATTATTGATCATATTGTTTGAGTGTGAAAGGAGAAATCAAGAAGGATTTGAACTGAAGGACAACATTTTTAACTGAATGAAAATGAAAACACAATCAAATTCATTAGATGCAACTAATTCTATAGTTAGAAATTTACAGTGCTAAATATTTATGTTAGAAAATAAGAAAGGCCTCAATTCAGTGACTTCAGCTTTTACCATAAGAAATTATGAAAAGACAAACTCAAAATAAGTAGAAGAACCAACCAGTGGGACTTCTCTGATGGTCTAGAGGTTTGGACTCTATGCTTTCACTGCAGGGGGCCTGAGTTTGATCCCTGGGCAGGGAACTAAGATCCTGCATCAGCACAGCATGGCCAAATAAATAAATGGAAGACATAGAAGATACAAACAATAGACAAAATCCAGGAAAATTTGTCTCTTTGGGAAAATTTTTGAAAGAATTAATAAGCCCCTAGCCAGACTGATTAGAAAAAGAAAAAGGATACAAGTTAACAACATTTGGAATGAGAGAGGAGACACTAATGCAGTCTTCAGATGTTACAATGGGATGAAAAGAATGAGCAACTTTATGCCAATAAATCTGACAATTTAGGTGACACGGATGAATTCTTTGAAAGTCAGACTGCCACAGCTCATCTAAGAAGAAACAGATAACCTAAATGTATGTGTATCTATTAAAGAAATTGAATTTGTAATTAAAAACTTTCCCACAAAGAAAATCTCAGGCACATATTCCTACACACATAGCTTCCCTGGTGAATTCTACCAAACATTTAAGGAAGAAAATATGCCAATTCGATATAAACTCTTCCAAGAAACTGAAGTGGTGTGAATACTACTCGATTTGGTGGGACCAGCAGTTCTCTGTTACCAAGACACAGACATTAGAAGAAAAGAAAACCTCTCCTCTTTTTAAAGTTGTATTATTTTTTCTATTCTCAACCCTTCCACAAAGAACCTAAAAATATTAGCAAACAATATTAACTTTTTCCCCTTAAAAATCAATGTAGAGCTCTCAAGGTAGTAAGGAAATTATGCATCAAAATCTGAGAAAACAAGAGAATCTAGAGAGGTAAGCAGGCAATGGATGCACCTAAGATGCTTTTATTCTGAAGGAACTTACTGTCCATGCAGATTTGTGCTTTGGTTTTAGCAGTTTCATGCATGCAGGAATCAGAGGTCAATACCCAGGGCCTGGCCAAGATGGGGAGTCTAACAGTCTTCCCCATTGAAGCAATGTCACTTTCAGAGTAAAAGAAAGCCTGCAATATATCTACCCTCTCACATATCCAGGGTACTGAAGGGGAATGTTATTCTGGCACCAAAAGGAACACTTGTCAATAGAATAGGGGAGAAACTCCTCCTTGAGAAATGTGGCTGTGGACTCATAATCCCCAGGAATTTTAGATCTGGATTTGGATGGTCCAGGGAACATGGAGCCATGAACTTGGTAATTTGGTCCTGAAATGGTAGAAGAAAATTCTCTCTGAAAGAAGGAACATTCATCCTAGACCTGGAAGAACTGTTTCACATAATACTTAAGCAGTGCACAGTGAACACACACACACAGAAAAGATCTCATGAAAAAAACTGCAGAAATAAAATACAGCAGATACTGGTATCCAGCAGAGGTTCTTTTTAAAACCCGACTTACTATATTTCAAGAAATAAAAATGGAAAATAAATGAATATTCCAAAAAGTGACTGTACAGATTTGAAAAAGAAACAGTATTGTACAGAAATGAATACAGTATGTGAAATTTCAAAATGAGTGGATAAATATAAAATCAAGTTGGAAGATATTTTAGAAGAAGTGACATAGAAGGTAGCATAGACAGACACACACGAAAAAAAGATAGGAAATACAGAAGAAAAGTTAAGAAACATGGAGACCAGGAGATTTAATTAATTTAATCAGAGTTCCCAAAGGACAAAGGAGAAGAATAGAATGGAGCAGAGGCAATACTTGAAACAATAACCAAGGATATTCCAGAACTGATGAAGAGCCTTACTTCTAACGACTTGGCCATCTCACTATAGTTCTGAAATGTTTGCAGTGTGGGCTATTTCATTTAAAAAATACTGCTTCCTCTGTGCTATAAAAATTTGAAACTTCCCTTATGTGTTGCTTACCAGATATATCATTTAAAATGCCACTTTCATACTTGATAAATTGTCACTCTAGCCATCTTGGACCAATATTATATTCAAAACACAGGCCAAGTGTCGGGACTATTCTATAATACGAAAATAATAGTACTTACAGCTTGATGCTGTATGGATATTTTAGTATAAAAAACATTTTAATGGCAATGTGTGGTGGTGGTATTTACCGTTTTCCAGATGGTAAATTATCGTTGCCATGCTTTATGGTGTGGTACTCTAGAATATCAGTTATCCATTTGTCTATAGTTTAGAAGGAACACAAATGAGTTTCTAAAAACAGTCTCATTTTATTCGTAGTACTTTATTTCTTTGGTGCAACTCCAAGTACCAGGTGGAATCACTTTCCGTACAGACAGAAAACATCAGTGCTATCCCCAGCTCTGCTGACTGTTAAAACATAAGGCTCTGTATTTAATTATTGACAATGAATAGCTGTACTGTATTCTCAGGGGGTTAGTCCTAAATTAAGAGTTGTTCGCTATTTTTCAAAAGCTCAGGTTAAAGAAACACTTAGAAGGAGTGCCTAAAGGATTTGTAATTCATACATTTCTCCAGATGCACTGAAATCTACTCCTGGATTAAGGCATACCACCATATATAGAATCTTGCCTATGATGACTCGATAACAAAATTATTTTCTGGTTTGAATTCAAGCATAGTTTTGCATTCCTAAGGAGTTGGTTTGCTTTATGCATTAGGACAGTATGAAACTTGCCTCGCCTCTCTCTTTTAACTGATTTTCTTATTTTTAACTTGTTTGATTTTGCCATATTGTTTGTATGTTTATATACTTTCTTTTTTGAAACAAAGCATTGCTTAGATATATTTCAAAACATTAATTATCTAAATATTTTTGCACTCAACATCAGAGCATCTAAATATATAAAGCAAATACTAACAGAACTAAAAGGAGAAAGAAACAACAGTACAATAATAATTGAAAACTTTAATACTGGATAGGTCAGAGAATTGATATGGAAACAGTGGATTTGAACAACACTATAAACTAAATGGACCTGCTGCTAAGTTGCTTCAGTCGTGTCCGACTCTTAGTGACCCCATGGACTGCAGCCCACCAGGCTCCTCTGTCCATGGGATTTTCCAGGCAAGAGTACTGGAGTGGGGTGCCACTGCCTTCTCCGAATTGGAGTATACAGGAGGAAATATTTGCTTAACAAACTCATATATACAAAGCGCTGTTGGAGAGAGCAGAGAGGGTATTACATCAGTCAACATTCTTGGTCGTAAACAATAGAAACAGACTCTGGCTTATTTAAACAGAAAAGGAATTTATTAAAGAGTTATTGGTTAGTACATAAAGTCTCTTGGAAGGTTTAAAAACCAGTTGCAGAGACCATGCATCCAGGAACAATTTTCTAAATCACACAGAACTAGGCTGGAAAGGAACTAGCACAGACATTCCAGCTAACTGTCCGTACCACTATCGCTATAACTACTGGCACTGTTGCCTCGAGAGGGCTACCCTCATAGCTCAGTGGTAAAGAATCTGCCCACCAATGCAGGAGACACAGGTTCAATCCCTGGGTTGGGAAGATCCCCTGGAGAAGGAAATGGCAACTCACTCCAGAATTCTTCCTGAGAAATCCATGGACAGAGGGGCCTGGGGCCTACAGTCCATGGAGTCGTAAAGAGTCAGACACAACTTAATGACTAAACAATTGTCTCTAGAACTGATGTTAGGTGCCGTGCCTACTGCTACACATTGTCAGAGTTCTGCCAACCCTCCCCCTCCAAATCCATGCTCTTCAGTGCCATTAACTTCTAATTTGTAAACTGGGGTAGAGGTGCCTGAAAGTGAAAGTGAAAGCGAAGTCGCTCAGTCATGTCAGACTCTTTGTGATCCCACGGACCCTCCATCCATGGAATTTTCCTAGGCAAGAATACTGGAGTGGGCTGCCAGTTCCTTTTCCAGGGAATCTCCCTGACCCAGGGATTGAACCTGGGTCTCCAGCACTGCAAGCAGATGATTTTACCATCTGAGGCACCAGGGAAGAGGTGCCTGGCAGATTGTAAATCATGTGCACATTCTCTGACCACAAGGGAGGTGAGAAAGTTAGTAGCTGGCACTTTCAGTTTCTGTGGAGATGGAAACCTCTGTCCCATAAGAACGGGGAATATTTCAAACACAAGTAGGGGATTCAGATGCTGTTGTTGTTGATTAGTTGCCCTATTGTGTCTGACTCTTCACTACCTCATGGACTGCAGCACAACAGGCCTCTCTGTCCCTCACCATCTCCCGAAGTTTGCTCAAGTTCACGTCTATTGCATTGGTGATGCCATCCAGCCATCTCATCTCCTGCCTTCAATCTTTCCCAAGATCAGGGTCTTTTTCAGTGAGTCAGCTGTTTGCATCAGGTGACCAAAATATTGGAGCTTCAGCTTCAGCATCAGTTCTTCCTATGAGTATTCAGGGTTGATTTCCTGTAAGATTGACTGGTTTGATCTCCTTGCTGTCCAAGGGAATCTCAAGAGTCTTCTCCAGCACCACAGTTTGAAGGCATCAATTCTTCAGCATTCTGCCTTCTTTACAGTTCACCTCTCACAACCATACATGACTACTGGAAAGACTATAGCCTTAGCTATACAGACATTTGTCAGCAAAGTGATGCCTTTGTTTTTTTAACAGACTGTCTAGGTTTGTCATAGCTTTCCTGCCAAGAAGCAATCGTCTTCTAATTTCATGGCTGCAGTCACCATCAGCAGTGATTTTAGAGCCCAGGAAGAGGAAATCTGTCACTGCTTCTACCTTTTCCCCTTCTCTTTGCCATGAAGTAGTGGGGCCAGATTCCATGGTCTTAGTTTTTTTAATATTTAGTTTTAAGTAAGCTTTTTCACTCTCCTCCTTCACCCTTATCAAGAGGTTCTTTAGTTCCTTTTTGCCTCTGCCATTAGAGTGGTATCATCCGCATATCTAACTCAGATGCTATGTGGCAAAAAAAAAAAAAAGAAGAAGAAGAATGAGAAGTTTTTATTACAAGACAAATGAGGGCAGAGTTATCAGGGAAGGTTTCCCAGAATAGATAAGATTCAAGTTAAATCTTCCCAGAATAGATAAGGTTCAGGTTAAAGAATAAATAGGAGATAGAAAGCTGAAGAAGGGTAACATAAGGAAAACATGGTACATTTGAGAATCTGAAAGGAGTTTGGTATGGCTCAACTACAATGCATAGGGGTGGATGTAGATGAAGTGGCAGTGAGATCAGGTTAGCGAGAGAAAATGAGGAGACATCAAAAAAAGCCTCATGCGTCAGTTAATTCATCAGGTTGTAGTATAAGAAACAGAAGCTACTTTAGGTATTTTAGACAGAAAGGTATTTAATGTAGGAAAATGTAATTTTAGGAGAAAGGGTGAAGGAATACAAGTCAAGGGGCTGCTATGATTTCAAAGCTGAGATCTAGGATTCAGGAAGCTGTTGCTTCCACCACTCTTGTTGCCTCAATTGCCTCTCATGTCTGTGGGGCTGGTGAATAGATACTAGAACATAGCTACTGCAATTGCCTGTAGCAGTCACCTCTTCATAACCTTGCTTGTCTGGAGAAAATACTATAACAGAAGATAACTTCTACCTCATTTTCTTCCAGATTCAGTGCAAGTGCATCAAACTGGCAGAACCTACTACACGTAGAACTCCAGCAACAAGGCTATATGGGGAATATAATTTTTACCTTTCTATCTTCTTCAACTAGAATGAGAGTAGAATGGCAATTTAAGTATCTAATCCACAGTATCTAGCACACCATGCTAAGGAGCACAAATGTTTTTTAAGAACGATGTAAAAAATTGATGTATTTTTAAAGGCTGGGTGTTGTGTACTTAGATTTGCTTTTTAGAGAAGTGTTTTAATGACACTGGAGGGAATTAATTTGGAAGAATTCAATAGAAGATTTTCTCACTCAAATGAGATAGAGTAGAGGAACTAGAAATCCCAAATAGGGGAAGGATCAGAAAGTAGAGAAGGTAGACTCTCCCAAACTCGGTACAGGATTGATGATTATGGTGGGCTCTAGAGAAGGAAAAGATAAAGGTTACTCCCAGGTTTTAGGGTTGGAAAATTGGAGGGATTGTGATATGGTTCAACAAAATGGAATGTGTGTATGCATGCATGCTCAGTCATGTCTGACTCTTTAAGGAAAAAGAGAGGGAGCATAATGGATTAAGTTTTAAAACCATTGACTTTTTTGGTCCCTGTTAGACATCCAAATGGGATTGTCAACTAAGTGATAAGATATATATAGCTCTGATGCTTTGAAGATATAAATTCATGAATCATGAAATGAAATAGAAATGAAAGTCACTGTGCTAGGCAAATTCAGTAACAATGTAGTTGGATAACTCACACTAGCTACCCAAACAAATGACCCCCAAATCTCAGTGACTTCACATATTAAGGTCAATTTATTATTCACCTCATGGTCTAGTGTAGACTAATGTGTTTAGTGGGGGAAGTGTTTCTCTTCCATCAGTCATTCAGAAATTCCAGGTTACTTATGCCCAGTACAGTCTTCCAGGGATTCAGAATACTCTAGTGGATCCTCTGTACCAACTAAAGAACAACAAGATCTTAGAAGATCTTAAGTGATTTCAGGAACTGGGCTAGAAGTGATGTTAGAATAGAGCTCTTCAAACTAACTGTAGCAAAGGACAACTTTTTAAAAAGCTTTCCAATCTGTTACAGACTATTTTGTAAAAGGCAAAAAAAATGTTGTGACACTGTAAAATTTCTATAAAGGTTTCTTTTTAAAATTTTTTATTTATTTAGTTTTGGCTGTGCTTGTCTTTGTCGTTGCTTTCAGGCTTTCTCTATTTGCTAAGAGTGGGGGCTACTCTTCACTGTAGTGTGAGGGCTTCTCCTTGTGGTGGCTTCTCTTATTGTGGAGCACAGGCTCTAGGCAAGCGGGCTCAGTAGTTGTGGCACATGGGTTTAGTTGCGTCATGGCAGATCCCACACCAGGAATTGAACCCATGTCCTCTGGATTGGCAGGTGGATTCTTAACCATGCCTACTAGGGAAGTCCCTTTAAAGGTTTCTAAACACTTTCATTTGCTGTACTTACCTTGTATGGCTCAGAAACAAACAAGTCATAGAATGACTCTGATCTCTGAACTACACCTTTAGTAGCACTGATGTAAATTGCTTTCGATGACATTCCATTGGCCTAAACAAGCCATATGCTGCCACTTGAATGTAAAATAGGAAATGTTCAAAGGAAGAAATGAAGTGATGGTCTCTAACTCAATCCATACTTCTAGTCCCAAATATCCATTTTTCCCTTTCTCCCTTATACTAACCCATCTCCAAAGTATATAATCCAAAGTTTCATCAAGTTATTGTATGTATCTTAAAATCCTAGATGGTATATACATCTCTCCATCAGATCTAGATGACTTCTTGTGGTCTGGTAACCTATAAACAAACATTATACTTCTCTTACCAGACTTACATCCAACATACAATGGTAGATGTGAGGAGGGATAACTGCAAGACACCTTTGTTAGGAACGGAGAAGAACAAGAGACACAGCAGCCGCTGTTTCATAGCAATTCTGAAATCCTGGTTCCAAACCATTCTGAAGGACCTCTATTCCAGGAGTGAAGAAATTTCCTTGATTAGGTGATTAAACTCTAATTCTTCTTTTGGGGAGATTCTGTATTAGGGTCTAGAGACAGAAACAATATAAAAAACTCACATCTATCTAATAAATTCCCATGTATGATATCTATATATCTGTATATATAGCCAGAGAACCAGGAAAGCTGGTGATATAATTCAGTCCAAGCGTGAAAGCTAAGAACCAGGAGACCTAATGGTATAAGTCATGGTTTGAGTTCAAAGGTCCAAAGCTGATATCTGAGGGTAGGAAAAGGTGAACCTTCCAGCTCAAGCAGGTGGCAAATTGGCCCTTCATCTGCCTTTCTGGTTCTCATCAAGCCTCAGCAGATTGGATGATGCCCACCTACATTGGTGGAGGCAGTCTTCTTTATTCAGTCTACTGATTCAAATGATAATCTCTACTAGAAACACTTTCACAGACACACCTAGAAATAATGTTTTTTAGTTATCTGGGCATCCCTTATCCAAGTCAGGCTGACACACAAAATTAACCATCACATACACTTTCTTCACCTCCTCTGGCTCTACCCCTGGGAGGTTTTTCTTGTCTGTAATCTTCCTTGGCCATATCTGAATGAGAGTGTATAGCTCTCATTAGAGACTGTATAGCTTTCATACTTGAAGAGCCTAGGGTCAACCAAAGATGGCTTTATAGCTTAATCAATTAAAAGTAATTTCAGATTAGGTTTATAGATAACTTTGGCAATACAATTTCCTCAAAAAATATAGTAGAAACTTCTGATCCATCTGTTTCCACTCAGTTCAATATGTCATTAATAACATCTGAAGTTCTTTCTGAGCCTTAGACTGAGTTCCATTGGATCATACAAAAGCAAGGGAATTCCAGTAGAAAAATTCTACTTCTGCTTCATTGACTACACTAAAGCCTTTGACGCTGTGGATCACAACAAACTGTGGAAAATCCTTAAAGAGATGGGAATATCAGACCCCCTTACCTGCCTCCTGAAAAAACTGTATGCGGGTCAAGAAGCAACAGTTATAACTGGACATGGAACAACAGACTGGTTCCAAATTGGGAAAGGAGTACGTCAAGGCTGTTTTTTTATTGTCACCCTGCTTATTTAACTTACATGCAGAGTACATCATGAGAAATGTTGGGCTGGAAGAAGCACAAGTTGGAATCAAGATTGCTGGGACAAGTATCAATAACCTCAGATATGCAGATGACACCACCCTTATGGCAGAAAGTGAAGAAGAACTAAAGAGCCTCTTGATGAAGGTGAAAGAAGACAGTGAAAAAGCTGGCTTAAAATTCAACATTCAAAAATGAAGATCATGGCATCCAGTCCCATCACTTCATGGGAAATAGATGGGGAAATAATGGAAACAGTGACAGACTTTATTTTCTTAGGCTCCAAAATCACTGTGGACAGTGGCTGCTGCCACAAAATTAAAAGATGCTTGCTCCTTGGAAGAAAAGCTATGACAAATATAGACAGCATATTAAAAAGCAGAGACATCACTTTGCCAACAAGGTCTGTATAGTTAAAGGTATAGTTTTTCCAGTAGTCATGTACAGATGTGAGAGTTGGACCATAAAGAAGGCTGAGCACCGAAGAATTGATGCTTTTGAACTGTGGTGCTAGAGAAAACTCTTGAGAGTCCCTTGGACTGCAAGGAGAGCAAATCATTCAATCCTAAAGGAAATCAATCCTGAACATTCATTGGAATATTCATTTGTGACCATGGGGTCCCAGAGAGTTGGACTTAACTGAGCGACTGAACAACAAAAAGACTGAGTTCCCCAGAAGCACATCCTGAGAAGAGAGTTTGTGAACAATGACTTATTAAGAGCACTGCATAGGAGGAGGAAGAGCAGAACAAGGGAGAAGAGGAAGCTAAGTGTATCACCCAGGATCCAGTTAGGTGGCAGAAGCCTACTAATTATTGTCACAAAGAGAATTTAAAATAAAGAATTGTTAAAGCAAAAAGAGAACATTAACTATTATGGATATAACAACTACAGGAAGCAGCAACCACCTCTAGGACTGAGGGAACTAAGAGAAGATGTTTGAATGACTCACACCATTTTGTTCATTTGGGGCTGCTATTACAAAAATACCACAGACCAGGTAGCTTAAACAACTAACATTTATTTCTCACAGATCTAGAGGCTGAGAAGTCAAAGATCAAGGTGTGGCAGAGCTGGAGTCTGGTGAAGAACTGCTTCCTCACTTGTGGACAGCTGCCTTCTGGCCGTATGGAGCGAGAGGGAGGAAGGGGAGAAGGAGAGAAGAGGAGAGAACAAGAGAGGCACCTCCCAAAGGCTCTATCTCCAAATACCATCACACTGGGGACTAGGGTTTCAACACAGGGATTTTTGAGGAGGTACATATATGCAGTTCATAACAAACTCTCTGAAGCTTGAAGGATTGGCTCCATGGAGTTCAAACTCAGTCTCTGAGAAAGGTGCACTGCTCACCTGGTGATCTCTGGTGATCTCAGATCACTGGAATCTCTGAGCTTGGAGGAGAGGAACCACAGAACTGGGACCTTTGGGGAGGGGGTGATGGCTGGTGTTGATATCTCTATAGGGGTGCAATGAGACTAGTTCTGCGAGTGCTGGGAAAACTGTAAACTGGATTCAACCTCTGCTACTGGAATGAGTTATTGCTGCTGGGACTATAGAAAGTTGTTGGATACATCATGGCAGGAACATAAAACAAACAGAAGTAAACAGGAACTTGCAGTCTCCTTCAAGTGTCCTCTGTTGGCTGAATATAACAGGGAGCAGCTGGCAAAGCACAAAACTGATTTGCAGGTTCCCAGCTCCTGCATCACAAAGCTGAGTTAAGAAGGGTAGCTTTGCATCTAGGGTAATACTGTAAAGTGCACATAAGCAGGATAGTTAAGTTGCACATAAGCAACTTTAGATAAAAAGCTACAGAAGTAGCTTCAGCATGATCCTACAGGGGAATTCAGGAGTGTAAAAGATGTCTCAGAGTTTCCCACCCAAGACAGGGGAGCTAGGGCTTTCATATGCCTACATTTGTCAGTCCTTGGTTAGGAGCTTGCTCTAAAGGGTATGTACCAGGCTACTTCTAGTCTCTGTGAAGGCAGGCAAAGTGGCTCCAGTAGGCTAAGCACAGTCCTCTGAAAAAGAGCTGCAGGTCTCGCTGTTGGATGCAAGAGTATCTTGAAACTTGGGCAAAAGGAGCACCTAAAAAGATGGATAGACATCCAAGAGTCATGGTTGAAGTACCAGAATATTCCCTCTGGAGACATTGTTCTAAAAGCTGCCTTATTTCTCTACTTTCTTGATCAAATCTCTCAATTTAATAGCTGCTACTTTGGAGACACCAGAAAAACATCTCTTTCTGCTTTATTGACTATGCCAAAGCCTTTGACTGTGTGGATCACAATAAACTGTGGAAAATTCTGAAAGAGATGGGAATACCAGACCACCTGACCTGCCTCTTGAGAAACCTGTATGCAGGTCAGGAAGCAACAGTTAGAACTGGACATGGAACAACAGACTGGTTCCAAATAGGAAAAGAGTACATCAAGGCTGTATATTGTCACCCTGCTTATTTAACTTATATGCAGAGTACATCATGAGAAACACTGGGCTGGAAGAAGCACAAGCTGGAATCAAGATTGCCGGGAGAAATATCACTAACCTCAGATATGCAGATGACACCACCCTTATGGCAGAAAGTGAAGAGGAACTCAAAAGCCTCTTGATGAAAGTGAAAGTGGAGAGTGAAAATGTTGGCTTAAAGCTCTTAAAGCTCAACATTCAGAAAACTAAGATCATGGCATCTGGTCCCATCACTTCATGGGAAATAGATGGGGAAACAGTAGAAACAGTGTCAGACTTTATTTTTGGGGGCTCCCAAATCACTGCAGATTGTGACTGCAGCCATGAAATTAAAAGAGGCTTACTCCTTGGAAGGAAAGTTATGACCAACCTAGCTAGCATATTCAAAAGCAGAGACATTACTTTGCCAACAAAGGTCCATCTAGTCAAGGCTATGGTTTTTCCAGTGGTCATGTATGGATGTGAGAGTTGGACTGTGAAGAAAGCTGAGTGCTGAAGAATTGATGCTTTTGAACTGTGGTGTTGGAGAAGACTCTGGAGAGGGTGCAAGGAGATCCAACCAGTCCATCCTAAAGAGGTCAGTCCTGGGTATTCATTGGAAGGAATGATGCCAAAGCTGAAACTCCAATACTTTGGCCACCTCATGTGAAGAGTTGACTCATTGGAAAAGACCCTGATGCTGAGAGGGATTGGGGGCAGGAGGAGAAGGGAACGACAGAGGAGGAGATGGCTGGATGGCATCACCAACTCGATGGACATGAGTTTGAGTGGACAGGGAGGCCTGGCGTGCTGCAATTCATGGGGTCGCAAAGGGTCAGACATGACTGAGCAACTGAACTGAACTTTGGAGACATGCTGGTTAAAGGGTCAGTTCTGGAGATCTAATGTACAGCATAATACTGTAGTGTATACTAGAAATTTTCTAAGAGGGTAGATTTTAAACTTTCTCACCAGACACACACACACAGAATTACTACCTGAGGTATGAATGTGTTGATTAACCTGATTGTGATAATCATTTTACAATGGTATGTATATCAAATCATCATGTTGTTCATTTTAAGTATATAAAGTTTTGTCAATTATGCCTCAGTGAAGCTGGAAACAAACAAAAAAAATAACAGCTACTAACTTGAAGCTATCAAAAGAATAAGTGCTATGCTTATCTGAAATAAAGGAATAATCTGTTCTTACCTAAGGTCTGAGTCATTTTTTTCAAAACTTACTCGGGCTTCCTTGCTCAAAGCCTTTTTAAATCACCTCCCTTTCTCTTTGGAATGTAGTAGTATTGTGTTTTCAAACCCTGCAAGTCCCCCAAATGCTAGATTCTCTATATTCCCTTTCATTTCTGTTTGTAAATTGGTCAATTGTCTTCTATGCTAATCTCTTTCTGGTAAATCTCTTTCTGGTAATACCCTTCTAATCACATAAAGAAATCACCAACATCCACCATTAATACTGCTTTCTGAGGTCTTCCCTTAGAGCTACAAATGATTTACTTGTTCTGATCTGCTTTCTGACATATTATAGGCAACAGTTTCGCCACTGCTTGATATGAATCTACGGTTATTCAGCCTACTATGTTTCATTTTCCACAGTTTATTGTGATCCCCACAGTCAAAGGCTTTGGCATAGTCAATAAACCAGAAATAGATGTTTTTCTGGAACTTTCTTCCTTTTTCCATGATCCAGCGGATGTTGGCAATTTGATCTCTGGTTCCTCTGCCTTTTCTAAAACCAGCTTGAACAACATCTGGAAGTTCACAGTTCACATATTGCTGAAGCCTGGCTTGGAGAATATTGAGCATTACTTTACTAGCATGTGAGATGAGTGCAATTGTGTGGTAGTTTGAGCATTCTTTGGCATTGCCTTTCTTTGGGATTGGAATGAAAACTGACCTTTTCCAGTCCTGTGGCCACTGCTGAGTTTTCCAAATTTGCTGGTATATTGAGTGCAGCACTTTCATAGCATCATCTTTCAGGATTTGAAATAGCTCAACTGGAATTCCATCACCTCCACTAGCTTTGTTCATAGTGATGCTTTCTAAGGCCCACTTGACTTCACATTCCAGGAAGTCTGGCTGATGACACCACCCTTATGGCAGAAAATGAAGAGGAACTAAAAAGCCTCTTGATGAAAGTGAAAGTGGAGAGTGAAAAAGTTGGTTTAAAGCTCAACATTCAGAAAACTAAGATCATGGCATCTGGTCCCATCACTTCATGGGAAATAGATGGGGAAACAGTGGAAACAGTGTCAGACTTTATTTTGGGGGGCTCCCAAATCACTGCAGATCGTGCTGCAGCCATGAAATTAAAAGAGGCTTACTCCTTGGAAGGGAAGTTATGACCAACCTAGCTAGCATATTCAAAAGCAGAGATGTTACTTTGCCAACAAAGGTCCATCTAGTCAAGGCTATGGTTTTTCCAGTGGTCATGTATGGATGTGAGAGTTGGACTGTGAAGAAAGCTGAGTGCCAAAGAATTGATGCTTTTGAACTGTGGTGTTGGAGAAGACTCTTGAGAGTCCCTTGGACTGCAAGGAGATCCAACCAGTCCATTCTACAGGAGGTCAGTCCTGGGTGTTCATTGGAAGGACTGATGCTAAAGCTGAAACTCCAATACTCATGTGAAGAGTTGACTCATTGGAAAAGACCCTGATGCTGGGAGGGATTTGGGGCAGGAGAAGGGGACAACAGAGGATGAGATGGCTGGATGGCATCACCAACTTGATGGACATGAGTTTGAGTGAACTCTGGGAGTTGGTGATGGGCAGGGAGGCCTGGCATGCTGCAATTCATGGGGTCACAAAGAGTCGGACATGACTGAGCGACTGAACTGAACTGAACATTTCATTATTTCCTACATCACTGCTCTGCTAAACTAATGCCACATATTTTAGATTTTTGTTACAGTAGGCCACCATTTCTATTATTAATCAGGGTAGGTGATTATTACTAGTGTAACCAACAAGTCTAAAATCCTAGTGTCTTAACCCAATAAAGATGTATGTTTTGCTGTAAACAGTTCAATGAGGATTGATGAAGTGACTGTGCTCTGTGCAATTATTAAGAGACCCAGGGTTCTTCCATTTAATATTACTGCCATTCGTTAGTTCCTCAGAGTTTTCCGTGTATGACTGACTGATGTATGAAAAACAAAAGAGAACTATAAATCATTGGAGGTTTTAAGGGTCAGGTTTAGATTAGGCAATCACTGCTTCTGTTTATATTCCACTGGCCAGAAACAGTCACACAGCCTGAAGTAGAAGTAAGGGAGCTAGGAAAAGTGGATTTCCTGGATACACAAAGGAAAATAAGATGGTAAATATTTATCCTTGTCCCTACCGTTAGGATGCTTTCAGTTACAGATAAAGAAAACCAAACTAATGTGGTTTTGTCAGGTAGGAAAGCCAATTTCTCTACTCTCTTATATTTAGTTTTGGAGGGGCCTGCAAGTTAAACTGGGGTTCCCAGGTGGCTCTGCTGCTGCTGCCAAGTCACTTCAGTCGTGTCCAACTCTGTGCAACCCCATAGACGGCAGCCCACCAGGCTCCCCTGTCACTGGGATTCTCCAGGCAAGAACACTGGAGTGGGTTGCCATTTCCTTCTCCAATGCATGAAAGTGAAAAGTGAGAGTGACGTTGCTCAGTTGTGTCTGACTCTTAGTGACCCCATGGACTGCAGCCTACCAGGCTCCTCCATCCATGGGATTTTCCAGGCAAGAATACTGGAGTGGGGTGCCATTGCCTTCTCCACCCAGGTGGTTCAGTGGTAAAGAATTTGCCTGCCAATGCAGAACCCACAGGATACATGGGTTCGATCCCTGGGTTGGGAAGATCCTCTGGAGGAGGAAATGGCAACCCTACTCCAGTGTTTTTGCTTGGAAAATTTCATGGACAGAGGAGCCTGGTTGGCTACATTCCATGGGGTCACTAAGACTTGGACATGACTGAACAACCGCGCACACTTGCACACAAATGAAAGTGACAAAAGACAGGTGAGCAAGAGAAAAGATTTTAAACACATACCACTTTATGGGAGTTCACAAAGAGATGTGACTCAAAAGGGTAGCTAAAATTTGGGGCTTATATGCTATTTTAATAGACAAAGGAGAGGTGGAGAAAGGTACTACTTATATGAAAACAACCTCTTAGAAGCGGGTTGGGGGAGAGAAGGCATTTAGGGGAAAACAAACGACTTTTAGGAAAGATAAATGGGTTCTTAAGAGAATAGATAGAAGATATGATGGTTTTGTGACAATGTCTGTTTAGGTGTGGTGACATTTCTCATAGTCTGCAGTGATGAGTCAGTCTTCCCCAGTTGCTTCCTGGGAGGAGATACATGACAATTGACTTCTTTTGGGAGGTTCTGCTTTTAGTTAACTAAGGGATTTCAGGAACTTAAACACCTTTAACTGAAAATAATTTTTATGCCACAGTGGCTTATTTTGGACCCCTTTAGCCTAAACAGAAAAGGGAATTCATTGGCTCATGTAACAGAGAAGTCTAGCAATAGAATGGGATTCAGGTTAGGTTTGATTTTGGAGGTTTATGATGCTCTCAGGGATTGACTTTTTTTGGTATGATATATTTGCCCAGCCATTTCTCCTCCATCTGCTAGCTTTACTCTCAGTTGGCTCTCAGTAGCACACACGTGAGAAAAGTAGTACCTCTTCTGGTATTCACATTCTAATGCCACATCATCCAGAGAAAGAAAGAACTTCTCTTTTGTTCACAATCAAACAAAAGTCCTGGTTTTTACTCTCACTGATTTATGAAACAGTAACTGGTTCAAGGCAGGGAAGGGTATTCTGATCGTTTTAAGTTAGAGGCAATATTCTTGGAGTTGGGGTGGTGATTATTCTGCCCAAATTCGGGTGAACACAATGGAGTTGTGGAAGAGGTGGGAAATCACTTATAGCCATTACAGTTAGGGAAGAGTGGCATATGATCTCACTTAAGGAGGATGAGTACTATGAGGATACTTAGCATGTACAGAATGTAAAGGGGCAGAAAATACAAGTCAGAGGAAGCCCTTAAAAATGATGGGAAGGTGTGCACAGCGTCAAGAGAACCAAGACAGTTGTGTTCTAGATCTTAGCCTGGAGTTTTGAGGATGAATAGTGAAATACATCATCCAGTTTGTTGATTTCCTACTCTCACCAGGTAACCTTTAAAACGTGGCTTCTCATAGAAACATTCCTTTTGAGTAAAAATGTGTACAGTTTTCTGGTTTTCATTGCAGCTTTGTTTTTCACCGGAGGCAGGGGAGGAATAAATAGTATTTTTTGTTTATACATCAGTCTTTAGTAAGTTTAGTTGGCATAAATCATTCCATTGGATTTAAATTAGCTCTGGAGGTGAACAACATTAAGTTTCTGTCTCTGCAAACTGAGGATCAGACTGTAGAATACAGACTGAAATCTTAAGTTCACTATCATACTGTAACACCCTTTGTTAACCATTAGGAACTATATTTGAAACATTTGAAATATGAGTTACGAATGCCCCAAGATTTTTGAACTTTCAGCTTTCTACGTTTGTCATTTTGCTTATTCTGTCTTTTCCTATAAAGCTTATTTTCAGTGCCTACAAGAAAGGGAAAGCTGGGTAGACTGCTTCTGGCCCAGCTGGGAGAGGAGTCGGTCATAGTCGTCTGTAGCCATTCCAGGTTTCCAGGGCTAATCCAAGTAGTTTTGGAGGAAGACTGACCTGGGAGTGGTAATCAATAAGGAAAAAACTGTAACGATAAACGCTAGAGAAAAGCTGGGGACAGTCTGGTTGAGAAAGAAGAAACTGATTCAAATATGCAAGAAGAATTAGTACGATCCAGTGGCTGAATCGGAGAAGGCAATGGCACCCCACTTCAGTACTCTAGCCTGGAAAATCCCATGGACGGAGGAGCCTGGCGGGCTGCAGTCCATGGGGTCGCCTAGAGTCGGACACGACTGAGCGACTTCACTTTCACTTTTCACTTTCACGCACTGGAGAAGGAAATGGCAACCCACTCGTGCTTGCCAGGAGAATCCCAGGGACGGGGGAGCCTGGTGGGCTGCCGTCTATGGGGTTGCACAGAGTCGGACACAACTGAAGCGACTTAGCAGCGGCAGCAGCAGTGGCTGAATGGTGAGTGCAGTGATTGGTGTATATTAAGGACCTAACGAGGCAAGATTTCTAATTCAGATCACTCATGAGAGCTAGATCACTACTGTCATCGATCTTGTGAGGACAACTGGGAGAAGAAACTTTCCTTACAGATCAGTACAATGTTTTGCAAGTATTTGTGCAACCAGTATCTTAGCAGGTGTTCTTGTAAATGCACTTATCTTTTGTATTTGTTTTCGTTTTTTAAGTTATTACAAGCACCCATGGAAGCTAGGAATTAAAGGAGACAGAAGCAAAAATCGCGTGTTTGAAACAAAATTGGCAAAATTAACCAATTATTAAAAGAACCTTCTCTACTTCTTTTTTTCATCTTGTGTGTCGTCTCCGCTCAGGCACAGTACTTCTTTTTAATGGCGCCTCTCTTCTTAGACCTTCTTACTTTCCAAGCTTACGGAAAACTAGCTGTTACACACAGGGAGGTCCTGGAACTCGCTTTTCCACGTCTTCAGATTCGATGCGGCCCCGGTTTCGGGATTGCTGGCCAGGGAGTAGGTGGCACCCACGACCGCTCCGACCCCGACCCAGTCCCTGGCAATCGGCGGCGGCTCGCTCGTGGAGAGCCACCGGATCCTTCGAGGGCTCGCGACGCGGTGCACATGCCCGCGCCCGCCTCCCGCGTCGGCGAGAAGAAAGGGAGTCCGGACGCGCAGAGGCTGACCCGGAGCCTACCCATGAGGCAGCGCGCTGGCTCCACGAGAGCCCCCCCTGCCCACGGCTCGGCCGCCTGCTCCGCAATGGGAGCCGCCGCCGTCGCCGCCGTGTAGTTTTTCGTGCTCCTCCTTTTCCTCCTCCTCTTTCTCCTCCTCCTCAGGGCCCCAGTCAGGCCGATCCGCTCCGCTCACGGTAAGCGCCCCCCGCCCCCGCCCGCCCACGCCCGCCCCGCGTTGTAGCAGGCAGAGGCCCTCCCGCGCGGCCTGCGCCGTCTCACTCCGGGGGCGCCGGGCTGGGGGTGTCGAGGCCGGCGCGGGTCGCCGAGAGCGCCCAGGGCGCGGGGGAGGGGACCGGCTGCGCGGCGACGGCCGGACCGCCATCTTGCGCCGGCCCCGGCGGGGGAGGGACACCGGCGCGACGCGGAGGCCGACTCCGGGTGGCGGGCCGGAGCCGCGCAGGCCGCCGCTGTCGCCTTCCAGCCCCGCCTCGCCCCCCAGGGCTTGTTTGCCCCTGGCCTGGTTTGGGTTTTTCTCTCTGGAGGCTCCTCCCTTGGCCTTCCGTATATTTTGTGCTGCTGTTTGCCAGGAACCTGTGCGCCTCTCGTTTCGGCTCTACCCCGAGTCTCTTCAGTCGGAGGCAGAGAGACCAAAGGGGCTGCCGAACCTTGAGGCCTCCTGGGCCTTAGGGCCCAGGTTCCCCCGCCCAGGTGACCAGTCATTCCCCGTTCACATCCGCCTTCTTGTCAGAGGGCTTCCCCGCTCTGCCCTAGACGTCCCGTTATTGTCTACAGGAGAGGGGCGCTGAGGAGAGACGTGGACTTGATACACAATTTCCTAACGGAGCTTGCAGGTTGCACTTCTGAGATGGAAAGAATGATCTCATTCTGAGGTTTTTATCCTGCTCTAGAGATGGAGGGAGTTCAGAATTCCCGACTTAATTTCAAGTGTTAACGTTTTTATGGAACGGTTGACTAGAGAGGAGAAACGTCAAAGCAAGCACGCGAGACCTTCGTCCGGGGGGTTCTCTTTGTTTACCAAGAGTTGTTAGTTTAAAAAAAAAATTCTGTGAACCTAAACCTGATTGATTTATTGTTTTCAGTTTGTAACTGTATATTAAGAATTTGACGTCTTTTAGCGGCATTAAACCATTAAACAAAAAATTGAAACAGAGGACCGATGGAAAGCACAAAAGCCACCTTTCTGCAGTTGTGAGGAGTCCTGCTTTGGGGGATTGGTTTTCCTATTCAGGCTGTGTTTAAGCAGAAACTTACTGTGCCTGTGACCAAGGCACTGATGTGTTTAGAGAATTAAATTGGGGCTTTGTGCTCTCAATGTTTTAAAATATCAGTACAAATACCAGTGTAATTGTGTCCTGCATTTGTATCGATCATTGCTACCACCTTCTGATATGTATCTCCTCCCTTCTATACTGATCTGTGATGCTGGAACTGATTTTGCTTGTGAGGAAGGAGAACTCAGGTGAGAGATCTTGAATGAAGTCATGGCTAGAAAGTGATAGAGCCATTTCTTGAATCTTAGGTCTTCTTATTCCTCATTGAGTGTGCAATTAACTTTAATTTTTTTGTGTGAGAATGAGGTGAGTGAGGAAAAGAGCATAGGCTCACCTGCAAAATTTAAGAAAGAATATTCAGTTGCCCTTTCCTTTGCATTTTTAAGAGTTCATTTCTTAGCTTTATAACTTTTCGTTAATGTAAGTTTTCATGTTATTTTTCCCCCCGACCCCACCATTGAAGAATTGATTGAATAGCCCGGTTGAGCCCTCATATTACTACCTAGTTTTTACCGTTGTTACTATTTTGCCACATTTGCTTTATCTACTTATCTCAGGGTTATTTTTGGTGAACATTTTCAAAGCATATTTCATACATCATGGCAGTTCACACTTACGTACTGTGTCAGTATGTATAGACAATATCATAATCACACTTAAAGTTAAGAATAATTCCTACATAATCCCTGATAGTATTCTTGTCTAGAGAATCCCGTGGACAGAGGAGCCTGGTGGGCTGCTGTCCATAGGGTTGCACAGGGTTGAACACCACTGAAGCGACTGAGGATGCATGCATGCATTGGAGAAGGAAATGGCAACCCACTCAAGTGTTCTTGCCTGGAGAATCCCAAGGAGAGGGGAGCCTGGTGGGCTGCCATCTATGGTGTTGCACAGATTTGGACATGACTAAAGGGACTTAGCAGCAGCAATCCCTGATAATATAATGTGTGTAGGTAATATGTATTCTCATGTTCTTCATATGTTCCCTGTTGTCCTCAAAATTTTCTTTTTAGTCATTTATTTCGGAACAAGTATCCAATCATGCATTCCATTTGTGTTAGTTTCTTTTAATTTAGTGTAGTTCCTTTTTTTTTTTTTTTAATGGCATTGACATTTTGAAGAGACCAGGCCATAGGCTTGTAGAATAACCTACATTCTGTATTTTACTGACAGTTTCTTCCTCATGGGGTTTAATTGTATCCTGTATTCCCTATATTTTCTATAAACTTGAAGTTAGGTCTAAAGGCTTGAGTAGATCAGGCTAAATAATTTTGGCAAAAATACTTCACAAGTCATGCAGTGTGCTGCACATTATACAACATCAGAAGGCACATCAAGTGGAGTTATCCTGTTGGTAATCCTAAATTTGATCTCTTGGGTATGATGGTGACAGACTATCTGTCCATTTTAGGCATTTCCCTTTGTAATTAGCAGATAATCTGTGGGCTGATATTTTGGCATTAGTATTTGGTATGAATTTAACTGCAGTGATCTGATAACACAGAGCAATCCTCTAGAAATGGATGTTTGAGAATGAAGGAGGGGAGCAGTTTTGAAGGATAAGACTGACTTACCTAGTTTAGGGATCTTGGAATTGCTGCTCCAGTTGGCATCAGAGCCTATAGTGGATAGGGAAGAGGAGACAGAAAGTAGATATTAGACTTCGCTTCCTTTGAAAGTTTGCTCAAAACCCTCATAGCAGTAGTGAGCTTTGAGAAATAGAAAGTTATGTGTTGAAAGACTACAAACCACAGCTTTCCTAGTTAAGCTCATTCTTTCCAGTTAGGCTATCTGGTCCAGTCCTGCTTCTTAGTCCAGTGTTTTACTACTCAGCATTGGCTTTCTTAGTAGGGGCAAGAAGGTCAAAGAAAATAAATAAATCATTTTGTGCACTTCTTTACCACACTGTTCTTTTTAAATTTAGAACTATACCAAGATTCGGAGAAGGCAATGGCATCCCACTCCAATACTCTTGCCTGGAAAATCCCATGGACAGAGGAGCCTGGTGGGCTGCAGTCCATGGGGTCGCCAAGAGTCGGACACGACTGAGTGACTTCACTTTCACTTTTCACTTTCATGCATTGGAGAAGGAAATGGCAACCCACTCCAGTGTTCTTGCCTGGAGAATCCCAGGGATGGTAGAGCCTGGTGGGCTGCCGTCTATGGGGTCGCACAGAGTCGGACATGACTGAAGCGACTTAGCAGCAGCATACCTTCGTGGAATACCAATTTTTTTTTAAGTAGAAAGTAAATGAGATTTTTAGATGACAGGAAATTGGAGACTGTTGACAACATATTTTGTTATTTCAGAAATAACTTTTGAGTGATGAGAAATATTTATGACATACTCACTAATGAAATATATAGTCCTGAATAGTTTATTTTTCCTGCTTTAGGATACTCAAAAATACTTGATTTTTCAGTCAAATTGTTTTAAAGATATATATAATGACTTGATTTACTTGGTAACTTCTATCAAAAATGTGTGCTTGAAATTTTTGCAAAGTAGTTGTTTTAAGGATTCTTTTAATTCTCATTATACCAGGAAAAATTATTATCAATCTTTATTTTCTAGATCAAAAGGAATTATTTTTTTAAACATTTAAACTATTTTATATAATTTTATATCATCATGTAATTTGAATATAATTTACAGAAGGATAGAGGGGTAATGTGGGCTTATCCCCATTGACTCAATGGTAAAGAACCTGCCAGACAGTGCAGAAGATGCAGGTTCAATCCCTGGGTTGGGAAGATCCCCTAGAGAAGGAAATGACAACCCACTCTCGTATTCTTGCTTAGGAAATCCCATGGATGGAGGAGCCTGGTGGGCTACAGTCCATGGGGTTGCAAAAAGTTGGACATGACTGAGCAACTAAACAGCAAAGTAATAATGTAAAACAACTTATTTGAACTTTTAATAAGAATTTCAACATAACATTTCTTTGTGTGTACTTGGAAATAAGAAATAAAAAATACATTTCATGCATCTAATTAAATACTACCCCTACAATTAATATGTATCACATTTGAATTCTCTTGACAAATACTGTGTTTGTAACATGATTTTTTTTTTTTCAGTTTTTTATTCACACGCAGAGCATCTTCCTTTATTCTTCCCGCTTAGACCTTAGAATATTTTGGTTAGAGGGTGAGATAGAATTGTCTTATAGTTCCCATAAGTGCTTTTCCTAGTTGCATGAGGAATGTTCTTGGTAACTTATGGTTTTGTAATTGAAGCTTTCTTCATATAATGATAGTAATATTAGTCATTGGCCATCATCTTCAAGTCATTTTTTAAGTATGCTGCTGCTAAGTCACTTCAGTCGTGTCCAACTCTGTGCGACCCCATAGATGGCAGCCTACCAGGCTCCCCTGTCCCTGGGATTCCCCAGGCAAGAACATTGAAGTGGGTTGCCATTTCCTTCTCCAATGCATGAAAGTGAAAAGTAAAAGTAAAATTGCTCAGTTGTGTCTGACCCTCAGCGACCCCATGGACTGCAGCCTTCCAGGCTTCTCCGTCCATGGGATTTTCCAGGCAAGAGTACTGAAGTGGGGTGCCATTGCTATTTTTAAGTATAGTTGACCCTTGAACAACATGAGTTTGAACTTCAGGTCCATGTGGATTTTCTTTTTCAGTAAAAATGCTGCAGTATTACATGATCAGCAGTTGGGTTGAATCCATGTATTTGGAATCATGCATACAGAGGTGTCAACTATTACACACTAATTTTCAACTGAGCAGGGCCTAAACCCTGTGTTGTTCAGCTCATGGATAGGTCCTGACTTTCTTAATCAGTATCTATCCCTCCTTTAGTCTTTTTATATAATATAACTCTCTCCAGGTTAACTTATACAGGGTTTTAAAAATTCATTGATACTTGAGAATGCATTAAGCTGAGAAGAGTTCTAGATTGTTTTTTTTAATTTTAAAATTATTTTATATATTTAAATTTTTTGGTTGTGTAGTGTGTGGGCTTTCTCTAGTTGTGGCATCTGGGATCTTAGTACCCCACCCAGGGGTTGATCCCATGTCCCCTGAGTTAGAAGGTGGATTCTTAACCCTGGGACCACCAGGGAAGTCCTGAGAGTACTAATTTTTCTTAGGGCAGTAAGAATCATTAAATATGTTTGAAAACCAGATTATATGCAATTAACTTCTCTTGCTTTTCCTGTGTGAAATTTCACAGAAGTTCAACCTTGTTCTTTCTGATACTGCCAACTAAGGAAAGTTTCTTGATAGATAATACTAAGCCAATTATAAACTTAAAAAAATTTGTCACAAGTTGTATTTCTGATAGAATTTTCAGATTCTTTTGTTAGTTCTTGAGATGTTCTTGGTTCTGCTCTCATCCCTTTTCTGAATCACTCTATGCATTTTTCAAGCTTACAGTGTCACACTGTCATATGTTGCCTAGAGTTTTAGTCTGTGTTTTCCAGTTTGAAGTTTACTTAAAATAGGCAACATTGTCTGCATATGACTAATTCTTCAACTGTCATACATGAAGCTGGAACATAGTGATGAGATTTCAAATATTTCCCTAGTAGGTTCATTCTTATCATTCCTTCTGGGTCTTCTTTTTGCAATGTGCATCCTCTAATGCAATACTTCAAGAAGTTTTTGAAAACTTGTATGGTTCAAAATTTTGCTAAAGAGAAGATGGCCATCTTTACTTCCTAATTGCAAGGTATTTCCAGTTTTAGATTTGTAGACACCAATTAGAATAATTCAATGAATTAAAAAATTCTCTGCATTGCCTGTTTCTTTCTAGTCACCATTGTATACATCTGCATTTAATACTTCTCCACTCAAGAACTGTATCAAGTTAAATTTTAGCCCACAGACATGAAGAATGAAAGAGTACTGTCACGTGTCCTTTTGCATTCTTATAAAAATTTTGCATTCTTATAAAAATTTTGCATGATGAAGCCTTTCCTGCTGAATGAGAATACTGTATTTCCTTTTAGTTTTTAGAAATATATTGTTTACTCATTTTTGAATTTGAGAAAATCTGTTTAGGGATTTAGTCTAATCTAGACTTAGCCTAAGAGTTCCCAAATTTCACTGTCATTATTGCAGTCTGAAGTGCTTCTTTAGGTTCATCTAATAATTTTGAAATGTCTCCTCTGTCAGTTTTCATCTGTTCAGTATGGACAGAAAATTAAAAGTTCTGAGTTCTTTATTTATTGGCTGTGCTGGACCATTGTTACTTCGAGGGCCTTTTCTCTAGTTTCACTGAGTGGGGGCCAGTCTCCGGTTGTGGTGTGTTGGCTTCTCATTGCAGTGGCCTCTCTTGTTGCTGAACCTGGGTCACGTGGGCTTTGGTAGTTGAGGTTTCCAGGCTCTAGAGCACAGGCTCAGTAGTTGTGGCACCTGGACTTTGTTGCTCAGTGGCATGTGGGATCTTTCTGGACCAAGGATCCAGCCTATGGCTCCTCCGTTGGCAAGTGGATTCTTTACCACTGAGCTACCAGTGAAGCCCCCAAGTTCTGAGTTCTTAACCATAGTCAATGAAAACTAGAAGCTGATGAAAGGATCTGCCCCCTAAAATACGCCACTTTGACAAAAGGATTATTTTGAGAGGAAGGTAATTGAGAATCAACAAATGTGGAATTGCAGTAAGAGTTGCCACCAACCCCCTCCCCCTGCCCCCCACATCAACTGCCTAAAAGCAGGGCATACATTTCTTTTTTGAAGGTTTTCCCATCACCCTGCCAGAAAGGGAAGAGTGACTCTTAATATTTAAGATGGAGAGTTGATACTGAGATGAGTTTGCATAAACAGACTCAACTAAAATAACCCTTACCTTCCATTAGTTCTACCACATAGTTGCTAATCTCCCCCGCCCCCAATTTATTGTCTCTTAAAGCCCCAATTCCCTTTCCTTTGTTTAAATGATATATACTCTGAATCTAACTGCTTGAGTTTTACTTCTTTTTTGTGAACTCTAGTGTATGTAAATATTAATAAAAATTAATGTGTTTTTTCTCCTGTTGACTTGTCTTTTGTTAATTTAATTCACAGGCCACAGATACTGTATCCTAAAAGGGTAGAAGTAAAGTCTTTCCTTCCTGACACTGCAAAGATAATGCCTCTAGTCTTCTATGCCTTTTTGGAAGCTGATGCAGTATTTTGTGCCAAACCATAGGAAAACTCAAAAGAAGAGGAGAAAGGCAAAGCATAATGTATTAGTGATGATTTATTTCACTTTTGCATTATCCTTCTAGGCAGTTAAATCATTCTTCTGTTTTATTATTTTAGTGTTCTTTTTAAAAGTATAGTTGGGAAAAATTGATGCTCAGCAGTGAAATAACACCTAGAATGAAGGAATTAGCAAAATATTTTAAGGTGCAGGAAAAATAATACCACTCAGATTCCATAATGTATCTTAGATTTATAAAAGTATTCTATGGCTCACATAGTAATCATAAGATAGAATGAGTTTTATTCTATTTTAAAGTAATAAGTAAATTTTCCCTTTGTTGTTTGAAGATATCTCGGAAACAGTGGAATTCATAAAATGTCAGTTTTTAAAACTAGAACTGCTAAAGAAAGAAAATTAGAGCTGAAACTGTTCCTATGGACTCTGATAGTATGCCGAAGGTTGATGGTTAATTTGGATGGTAAGATACAGAGTTCCACTGCTTTCCAACTCACACGTGAAACCTTCTTGCCTCCTACTACCATTATAGGTTTTCCACTTCTTTGCATTCCTTCGCTAATGGAGTAAGGGTTCTACAAGGCCTTCCCTTTACCATGTATCTATTAACATCCTATGAAGCTGGATTTCCCTCACTTCAACAGAACAAGGTAGTATAACAGATTGAATACAGAAGCAGATAAGGGAATCCAGCTGTCTCTGAACACAGGTATTAAAATTAATAAGATTTGCAAAAATGGAAAACAGTGCCATCCTCTAAATTTTTGTTTTGGAAAAAACAGCTATTTTTCATAAAAGTATTTGTGTTAATATGCATTGTGTTTGTTACAGTCACTTTTAAGTAAATTAATATATATTTCTTAAATTTCTCAGGTTGAGTTTATAGGTTTCATCCTTAGAAAATCAGCTGCACTGTTGGGTTTTATTTTGGCCAGATTTCTTCAGCATGATGTGAATGTCTTTGTATTGAGGGATTTTAACCAATGCAAATATCATTAGTCTATGACATAATTTGCTCCTTGTTTCTAAGGCTTTATCCTGTATTCCTTATTTTGTAGGTATTTGTTCTTAACCTTTGGCAAGTTTGAGAAGCAAAACCTGGAGGGTTTGGTAGCAGTCTGGGAATTTTAGATATATCCTAATCCCTATCTCTTTTGTTTACTCATTTTGCTTTTCCTGTTTAGGGTTTAATATCTGACTTTCAACTTTCGGATTGCTGGCTGCTGATAGAAAGGTCCTTATGGAAAAAAGTACAGCATGGAAGTGGCTTTGTAAATTCCATGAGGAAAAATAAATAATCTCCCAACTTTATTGAGTAGAAAAAGGTAAATAAGAAAATTGACACTACATTGTTAGTATTCATGTTCTTTAGAGAGGAAGATATCTTTCTAATCTTTCATTTCTTTATTTAAAATTTTTTAAATTATGAAAATATAATAATGCATTTATAGGAGACTTGAAAAATATAGAATATAGTTCTACTGTACTTTACAATTTTTTTTAAATAGATAAAGTAAGATTTTTAGTTGGAGTTTCAATATCAAACTCTCAAAAATTAATAGAATAAATATATAGAAAAGTAGAAGAATATAGTAGACCTGAAAAGCACCATGAACCAGTTCAACATAATTAAAATTTATACAATTTTCACAGAACAGTAGGATACAAATTCTGTTCAAGTTCCCATAGACTCTAAACTGGGAGACACTAGAACATATTCAAGGACATAAAATAAGGTGCAAGATTCATTTCATTTTTTTTAATGTAGTATTTTATTGATTATAATGTGTTTCATGATTATATTTCATCCTCAAAACAAATGCTCTTTGGAGATGGGTGGTATTATTATCATCTGTCCTTTATAGATGAGAAAATTGAGTCTTAGAAAAAGTTTATTTCAGTCATTGTAATAATTCCTGGGTACCAGACAGTGCATATTTTTTGTAAGATGTGATGCTTTGGCCTTCTTTCACTTCAGCTTCAGTCTTTCTTTTTATTTTTTTTATTTTTTAATTTTTTTTTAAGTCGCTCAGTCGTGTCCGACTCTTTGCGACCCCGTGGACTGTATAGCCCACCAGGCTCCTCCGTCCATGGGATTCTCCAGGCAAGAATACTGGAGTGGGTTGCCATTTCCTTCTCCAGCTTCAGTCTTTCTAGCTCAGAATTATGTGTTCTCTTCTTGGGTTAGACAGTGCAAGCCAAGCAGCACAACTTCTAGTGGAAGTGTCAGCTCCTAGAGCATTTGGCTTATTCTGTGCTTCGTTGCATTCTGGAAGCCTCTGGCACTGGGATAACCCAGCTCTGCCTGTATTGGTGGAGTTATTGAGTTTGGAATTGATAAGTGACACAATAAAAGCATTATTTCAGGGAATTGATAATTTGATGATTTTATATTAAATGGATGAAAGCAGATCTGGATGCTAAGAGACAAAGTGAATCTTGTAAATCTGTTGCTATAGGTGTGCAGTTCTTAGGGCCTGAACAAGTACTTACAAATGGAAAGGCAAGGTTGGCTGTGGGAAATATTTTGAAGGAAGACTATAGAACTGAGGACTTGATAAGATATGATGAATGAAAGAGGGAAACACTGAAAAAAGTGCAAAAGGATGACAGTTTCATTTGTTACATTGTACTTGAGAGTTTCTGGAAAATATTTAGGTATAGTAGGTAGAGTACTAAAATTCTTCATTTCTAACTCCTAAGATGAACTTTAATAATTCAACTTTTTCAATTAGAGCAGTTTTTTTTTTTTTTAATTGAAGTAATAATAAATTCCCCTTTTCCTTCAGTCTAGGCCAAAAATTTTTGTATACTAGATGTTTACAGTATTCAAGTTGGAAGGATCCTTAGGGATCTTGAAAGTGATTATTTTCAATTCATAATGCTTGAATTTTTCATTTTTCTTTAGTGATCTATCACTCTCAAGTTCATCTAATTTCCTGATATTTTAATTGCTGATTGTTTCATATATGTAATCTGCCTCCCTGTTATTCTGATTTTGTTCTTGTTGTAGGCAAATAGTATGTGGTTGAAATCTTCGGCCTTTGAAGTGTCTGGGTTTGAGTCCTTGCTCAGCCACTTAATTGTGTTTCTTTGGGGCCGGTACTTAACCTCTATAATTGGATTTCCACAGCTATAAAGCAAGGATAGTAATAGTGTCATAAAGGTTTTTGAGGATTAGATGAAATAATGAGTGTTTAATTAATTAGCTAATGGTAATGATATTATTATACATAATAACATAATTATTATAACTTATAGTTGTATGTAATGAACTCAGTAGTTGTTTTTAAGCTCAAACTAGAAATGAAAATCTCTGGTTTACTCAAAAACAAGTAAATATTAGCAGTGTTGTTATTGTTGTTATCATCACTTGAGCCACAGGATCAGGTCTTCCTCTTGCCTTTTTTCTTATGACAAACTTTAAAATATCTGTAAACACCTTTCATTTTTGCCATGCCTGCCCCAGTCTTATGTTTTTTCTATGTTAGAAATCTTAGTCTTTTGATTGGGACAAAGCTTTAATTCTAATTCCTGCTAGTGGGCGTTTGTTGTTCTTGCTACTCAACATCCATTCATCCTTAAGTCCCTTACCTTGGTAACATACATGTTGATTTTCCCTTGGGGAACCACCCCCTCCTCCAGTAGTTAACCTTGTGGTTGTGTGTCTATTACCAGGGGGATCAGTAGTGATTGATTTAGGGAAGGGCATATGACTTTAGCCAAGCCAGTCAACTTGAGTCAGAGCTGGTCCTCTTATCATTGTCCAAGTCTTGAATGTTGGAAGGTGTTAGTTGGAGCTGCGGTTTGTTCTTCGTGATGATGGGGTTTAGTCACTATATCATGTCCTACTCTTTTGCAACCCCATGTAATTTGCCAAGCTCCTGTGTGCATGGGATTTCCCAGGCAAGAATACTGGAGTGGGTTGCTGTTTCCTTCTCCAGGGGATCTTCCTGACTAGGGATCGAACCCGTGTCTCCTGCATTGTCAGGTGGATTCTTAACCACTGAACCACCAGGGAGGTCCTGAGCTGCTGTAGTCCTTCACAATAGAAGGACCCTTTTGTAGGGTAGAATCAGAATAAAGGAAGTGAAACCTAGAGGTGGAGAGAGAAACACTAGGTTTACCGATCATTGTTTAAAATGTGCCTACAACTAATTCTGTAAAGGAGTCTATAAGTTCTCTTTTCCATAAACCAGTTTGTTGTTGTTTAGTCGCTCAATGGTGTCTGACTCTTTGAGACCCCATGGACTACAGCATGCCAGGCTTCCGTGTCCCTCACCTTTTCTGGAGTTTGCTCAAACTCAGGTCCATTGAATTGGTGATGCCATCCAACTATCTCATCCTCTGTCATCCCCTTCTCCTCCTGCCTTCAGTCTTTCCCAGCATCAGGGTCTTTTCCAGTGGTTGGCTCTGCCCATCAGGTGTCCAGAGTATTGGAGCCTCAGCTTTTAGCATCAGTCCTTCCAATGAATATTATGGATTGATTTCCTTTAGGATTGACTGATTTGATTTTCTTGTTGTTCAAGGGACTCTTAAGAGTCTTCTCTAGCACCACAGTTCAAAGACATCAGTTCTTTGGCGCTCAGCCTTTTTTATTGTCCAGCTCTGACATCTGAACATAACTACTGGAAAAACCATAGCTTTGACTATACGGACCTTTGTAGGTAAAGTAATGTCTCTGCTTTTTAATATGCTGTTTAGGTTTGTCATTGTTCTTCTTCCAACGAGCAAGCGTCTTTTAATTTCATGGCTGCAGTCATTGTCCACAGTGATTTTGGAGCCCAAGAAAATAAAATCTGTCACCGGTTCCATCATTTCCCCATCTGTTTGCTCTGAAGTGATGTGACGGGATGCCAGGATCTTCATTTTTTGAATGTTGAGTTTTAAGCCAGCTTTTTCACTCATCTATTTCACCATCATCAAGAGGCTCTTTAGTTCCTCTTCTCTTTCTGCCATAAGGGTGGTGTTATCTGCATATCTGAGGTTACTGATATTTCTCCTGGCAATCTTGATTCCAGCCTGTGCTTCATTCAGCCTGGCATTTTGCATGATGTACTCTGAATATAAGTTAAATAAGTAGGGTGACAATATACAGCCTTGACGTACTCCTTTTCCTATTTGGAACCAGTCTGTTGTTCCATGTCCAGTTCTAAGTGTTGCTTCCTGACCTGCATACAGGTTTCTCAAGAGGCAGGTCAGGTGGTCTGGTATTCCCATCTCTTTCAGAATTTTCCACAGTTTATTGTGATCCACACAGTCAAAGGCTTTGGCATAGTCAATAAAGCAGAAATAGATGTTTTTCTGGAACTCTCTTGCTTTTTCCATGATCCAGCGGATGTTGGCAATTTGATCTCTGGTTCTTCTGCCTTTCCTAAAACCAGCTTAAACATCAGGAAGTTCACGGTTCACGTATTGCTGAGGCCTGGCTTAGAGAATTTTGAGCATTACTTTACTAGCGTGTGAGATGAGTGCAATTGTGCAGTAGTTTGAGCATTCTTTGGCATTGCCTTTCTTTGGGATTGGAACGAAAACTGACCTTTTGCAGTCCTGTGGCCACTGCTGAGTTTTCCAAATTTGCTGGCATATTGAGTACAGCACTTTCACAGCATCATCTTTCAGGACTTGGAATAGCTCAACTGGAATTCCATCACCTCCACTAGCTTTGTTCGTAGTGATGCTTTCTAAGGCCCACTTGACTTCACATTCCAGGATGTCTGGCTCTAGGTCAGTGATCACACCATCATGATTATCTGGGTTGTGAAGATCTTTTTGTGTACAGTTCTTCTGTGTATTCTTGCCATCTCTTCTTAATATCTTCTGCTTCTCTTAGGTCCATACCATTTCTGTCCTTTATTGAGCTCATCTTTGCATGAAATGTTCCTTTGGTATCTCTGATTTTCTTGAAGAGATCCCTAGTCTTTCCCATTCTGTTGTTTTCCTCTATTTCTTTGCATTGATCACTGAGGAAGGCTTTCTTATCTCTTCTTGCTATTCTTTGGAACTCTGCATTCAGATGCTTATATCTTTCCTTTTCTCCTTTGCTTTTCCCTTCTCTTCTTTTCACAGCTATTTGTAAGGCCTCCCCTTACAGCCATTTTGCTTTTTTGCATTTCTTTTCCATGGGGATGGTCTTGATCCCTGTCTCCTGTAGAATGTCACAAACCTCATTCCATGGTTCACCAGGCACTCTATCAAATCTAGGCCGTTAAAACTATTTCTTATGGATTTGATTTAGGTCATACCTGAGTGGTCTAGTGGTTTTCCCCACTTTCTTCAATTTAAGTCTGAATTTGCCAATAAGGAGTTCATGATCTGAGCCACAGTCAGCTCCTGGTCTTGTTTTTGCTGACTGTATAGAGCTTCTCCATCTTTGGCTGCAAAGAATATAATCAATCTGATTTCGATGTTGGCCATCTGGTGATGTCCACGTATAGAGTCTTCTCTTGTGTTGTTGGAAGAGGGTGTTTGTTATGACCAGTGTATTTTCTTGGCAAAACTCTATTAGTCTTTGCCCTGCTTCATTTCATATTCCAAGGCCAAATTTGCCTGTTACTCCAGGTGTTTCTTGACTTCCTACTTTTGCATTCCAGTCCCCTATGATGAAAAGGACATCTTTTTTTGGGTGTTAGTTCTAGAAGGTCTTGTAGGTCTTCATAGAACCGTTCAACTTCAGCTTCTTCAGCATACTGTTTTTTTAAAAGGTGATAAATTTGGAGAGAAGTGGCAGGTCAAGGGAAAAAGGGTTTGGGCTTCTAGGAGTGATAAATTGAGGGAATGTACATACATGTATGGGGGAAATTAATCTAAGATAAGGACTGTTTTAGTAAGATTTGTTTGTGCAGAGCCATCTGACAGGGACTTTCTGTCTCCAGTGATAATGGTAGTTTTTCCTCCTCCTGAAGTGGGAGAAGGGAAGGGGAAGACCTTTGCAATGGGAAATTATGTTCTGCTTTTAGACATGTAAGAGGAGGGCAGAGAGCTTTTTTGGTGTTTCCTTCTTAATTGCCAAAGTGGCATATTTTGATGCCCTACATGAGTAAGGCATCTGTGTGGATTTCTCCTAATTTCAGAGTATTAAAGTGTTAATTCTTTGATTACCTTCAGAGAATGAAGTTTAGGAGATGGACAGGAGAAGCTGGCCAAATTGCTTTTTCACCCTTAGTCTTGGAAATAGCTAGGGCAAGCTCTTTTACCCTAGCTAAAAGACCTAAAATTTCCCTATCCTTATTCTAATCTCATTTGTAGACCACTCTTCCTTCATACTGAGTCCCAACGCTTCTCTGTTTGCATCTTTACTCTTAAGATTCCTAAATGAGTCATCTTTTTGTAAAATGACATTTGAAATTTTTAAAAAAAATTAAACTACATATGTCCATATTCTCCCCTTTTAAGGTCCTTTTCTCCATTTCTTGAAGTGACTAATTCCAGAATAAAAATTCAGATAACAGAGTGTTTCAGAAATCGGATGAGATTTAATGAAATTATTTTTGAGTTTCTGTGATCCCCCAATATTTTGTCTGCAGTATTTTAGCTGCTAGTGGTCAGATGTTTTCAGTTGTGCGTTTTGTTTGGTTGGAATGTACACTTTTCAAGAATAAGTCTGGTTTTTAACAGTAACAACTAGACTGACTCTGAAAAAGATAGATGCTTAGCTTTCTAACAATAAAATAAAGTCATAAAAGGAGGAAATACTGATTTAAAATGTTATCTGCTTAATATTTTTAAATAAAATTATAATAATTTTATTTATAAAATTTATTATTTAAGTACCTGAATTTATGAAACCAAATTTTTGTGGGTCTCTCAATATACAGGTTTATTGCTTATGATTTAAGGTTTCTGTTTGTGTGACTTGTCTTAGAATGCCAAATTAGATATAATAATTCTCTGCTTTTCTGATCATGTTAAAATTAATTTCCATGATAGGCTCAATAGGTGATGGATGTTAAGCTGAGTTTTAAACATGATTCTTCTTCCTCAAAAGACTGTATGATTCTAAGAAAATAAACAGATTAAAATTAATTTTCTAGTATCTCCTTGAGATAGTTGAAAATTCTTGAGAGATCATAAAACAAGGATTGGAAATACTAGATTGTTACTCATAGTTCAGAACCCACTTTGACTGCTTAAAGCTCTGTTCATTTGGGATTAGAATTCTAAAATTACAGACCTCCATTTCAGTATGCCATTAATGACAAAGACTAAAAGAACTGTTTATAAAATGAAATAGAACATAAACCAAAGCTTTGGAGTCAGTGAAATGATGTGAATGCTTGATTATTTGGGGAAATTTGTGAGAGGAGAAAAGTGACAAATCAAATTTAGCAGTGTTGGTAAACCATAAGTATGTGTTATATGCGTATGACGGTTTAGCATTTTTTATGTTAATAAGTGTTTTAACTAGTTTATAAATGCTTTTTTTTTAAAGATGAAAGTATCACAGGATAGATTTGGCTGCCACATTCCAGAATGTTTATTTAGCTTTATAAAAGCTAAACTTTTGTGAGGAATACTACTGTAGTGAAGATCCTGTATGACAAAGTGATTTCTAAATGTGCAAATGATAACTTATAAATTGCAATGTAATAATGAAATTGTGATCTGTTCTTATAGTTCTTTAAAATGAGATTTAGCCTAGAGTTAAAAGTGGTTAAGACTTATTCAGTGATTTATGCGTGCCTGGCACTGAGCTATGTGCTTTGTGTTTATTATTTCATTTAATCTTCATCATAACTGTGAAATAAATATATATATATATATACACATATATATGCATATATACATAAATGTGTGTGTGTGTGTGTGTGTATGTGTATGTAGGCAGGGTACAGAGATTACTAACTTGGCCAAGGTCATATAGCTAATAAGTGGTTGAGTCAGAGTTTGAACCTGTTGTTCTCCACTGAGTTTTACTATTTCATAGTTAGTAAATATTTAAAGTATACAGTAAAGTATAAAAAGCTGAATTTAGCCTTAGGGATCGTTCAGTTGAACTGAGAGCTGAGACCCAGAATTGTGAGGTAACTGGACTAAAAGTTGTGGTAGTGCTGGGGCTATGACTTGGTTCTTCCGACTTCTAGCCTAGTCCTCTTTTTATGTGTAGACTCTACAGCTGTGGTTTGTGGAATGGCTTAATTTTTCCTTTTTCAGAGAGTACGTAGGACTAAATTCATTACCTTTATTATTTAACAGTGACATCACATGAGGTGATATCTGTCAGTGGCTAAAAGTAAAATTTTCAAACAGTTAAAAATTTAAACCTCACATTTCCTTTGACTTTCTTAAGATATAGTTTAATTTTAGATACATAAAATCTGAAACAAAAAATAACAAAGTAGGAATTATTTATGCAAGCAGTCTCCAAAAGACAGTGATATAATCTAAAAAGTCTTATAAGTCATTTACTTGGAATTCATTTGGAAACAAGTGTATTAAACATGATCATGAAATTTCTACCTCTGTCAGTAGCTGAAGTGTAGTGTATTCTCTTTTTCTAGCTGTTTTGGAGCCAAGTCTGAGCTGTAGAAGCTGTAGGAGCTTTGAGATTTCCACTGCATATCTTTGTTGGATATTTCATCTCAGTGGTAGCTGATTTAGCCTTCATAGAATTCTATGGCTTACCACCAAAATTCTGAAGTAGTGACTTACAAGATTTTTACTTTGATAGTTTTGGCATGCTCCAGAGGCTGACATGCCAAAGGAATCCATGAAAGTATATATTGATCAGAATGAAATATGGCAGTGACTCTTTAGACTAACGTTGTCCAATAGAAATGTTCTGTAGCTGCACTTTCCAATGCAGTAGCCACCAGCTGTTTGTGGCTTTGAGCATTTGCAGTGTGGTTGGTGAAACTGAGGAACTGAATTTTAAATTTTATTTAGTTTTAATTATATAGTCACATGTGGCTAGTAGCTACTGTATTACACAGTGCAGCTTTTGACTGAAATTGCAATTCTAATTACCAGTGTTTTAGTGTCTTTGCTGGTGTATCAGTGGAGGTTCCTAAGTAGCTACTACGATCCTCAGGCCTTTAAAGTAGATCATCTTAAAGTCATCTTTATAGTCATGTGTGCATACTCTGTCACTAAGTTGTGTCAGACTCTTTGCAGCTCCATGGACTGTAGCCTACCAGGCTCCTCTGTCCACGAGGTAGTGGATATCTTGTTCACATGGACAGGTCATTTATTAATTGAATATTTGTAAATTGCATACTGATTTTAAAGTTCTGCTAAATGATGTTTTTATGATCACTTAACAAAAATGTTATATTTGAGTTTCATAGGCTGTGTAATTGAAGCTGTTAAAGAATATTCTGTATTCTTGATACTAGTAGGTCCTTAATGTGAGCAAGAATTGTATGTATTATCTATACATACCTCTGATGTTAGTATAGGGGCGGGCTACAACTATTCAAATAACTGAGTTAAAGAATAACCTGAGAACCTGGTGAATGTAGTTGATATTAAAATTTACTGAATTTAGTTCATATTTAATATTATATAAATATTCACTAGAGTCTCTTGTTCTTGTATTTTAAACATTTAATAGCAATAGATTCTGAAATTAAAAAAATTTCTTCATGGGGTCTGATTCAATCCAAATAACTTGAAAATTATTGGATAAAATGCAGGAAAATTTGCTTTAGTCAGCCTGAGAATAAAGAGGAATGTGAAGATTGTATTAACTGTGTACCTCAGTATTTTAGGTTTCTGTTATCTGATTTTTTCCTTTTTTTGCTTTATAACTATAACATGAGGTTTTTAAAAATATCTGCATATTTAAAAAATATGTATGCTGCTGTATGTGTGGGAATCCAGAAAACAGATTGTTTTAAATAAGACGGTTCAAAATTTTGAAAATTTATTTTAGCAACATTTGTTTTGAATTTTAGACATAATAGATTATGAATTTTTGAAGGCAAGTACTATGACTTATTTATCTATGTTTTTCCCCAAGAACTTAGCCCCATTACCTTACATATAGGAAAAAATGACTGTGATTAGTTTGAGTAATTATTTGAATGAAGTAATCTACGATAAAGTACTATATCCAACTAGTTTTTGTCCTTTTGAGTTCATTGATTAGAAAACCCAGAAAAACATAAACTAAAATTGATTTATGATTATGTTTTCATATGGAAACAGTTATATTTATATCTGAAATGTGAAGACTCAGCAACAGTTAAAGGTTAATGTCAGCATCTGAATGTTCAGATTTAATACAATACTATACTATGAGGTGATTATTCATTTCTACAGAAGGATGCTTTTAAAAAACTTTATATATAGTAATTTCAGACTTGCTCAAATATTAAGGGCTTAATGGAATCACCATTTTACTTAATAAATTTGAGTTCATTCAAGAATGAACCAATTATGTAGAGTCAGTTAAATATTTATATTAGACTTATCAAATTTAAACTTGAGCTTTTTATATGAGAAAAGGTTAAACATGTATGTATTTAATGAAATCCACTTTAATGCTAGTTATCTTTATTTTATAGTAAAGAAAACTGAGGTATAACTTGCTGCCTTGTATGGAGTCACATGGTGAGTTTGAAGATCAAAATTAGATCCAAGAACTTCTGAATTTCAAGTTTCATTTTTCAGTATTTGGCTTTACTTAAAGAGACTCATAAAATTGACTGATATCATGTATCAGTACTTAGATAACAGTTTACAGAAAATCAACTTTTCATCTTGATTGGTGGCAACCTTTTTCAGCCAAAAAGTAAGTGTTGTTGCTAGGATAGATACTAGTGTTCAGTTCAGTTCAGTTGCTCAGTCATGACTGACTCTTTGTGACCCCAGGGACTGCAGCACGCCAGGCTTCTCTGTCCATCACCAACTCCTGGAGCTTGCTCAAACTCATGTCCATTGAGTCGGTGATGCCATCCAACCATCTCATCCTCTGTTGTCTCCTTATTCTCCTACCTTCAGTCTTTCCCAACATCAGGGTCTTTTCCATTGAGTCAGTTCTTCGTATCAGGTGGCCAAAGTATTGGAGCTTCAGCTTCACCATCAGCCCTTCCAATGAGTATTCAGGACCAATTTCCTTTAGGATTAACTGGTTGGATCTCCTTAATGTCCAAGGGATTCTCAAGACTCTTCCAACACCACAGTTTAAAACAATCAATTCTTCGGTGCTCAGCTTTTTTTATGGTCCAGCTCTCCCATCCATACAGGACTACTGGAAAAACCATGGCTTTGACTAGATGGACCTTTGTCGGCAAAGTATCGTCTCTGCTTTTTAATATGCTGTCTAGGTTTGTCATAGCTTTTCTTCCAGGGAGCAAGCATCTTTTAATTTCATGGCTGCAGTCACCATCTGCAGTGATTTTGGAGCCCAAGAAAATAAAGTCTGTCACTGTCTCCATTGTTTCAAGGTAAATTAAATGTGTTCAAGCAGGACATGGCAAGAGTGAACATTGATATACTAGGAATCAGTGAACTAAAATGGATAGGAACGGGCAAATTTAATTCAGATGACCATTATAACTACTTCTGCAGGCAAGAATCCCTTAGAAGAAATGGAGTAGCCCTCATAGTCAACAAAAGAGTCTAAAATGTAGCACGTGGGTGCAGTCTTCAAAACAGCAGAATGATCTCAGTTCGTTTCCAAGGCAAGCCATTCAGCATCACAGTAATCCAAGTCTGTGCCCCAATCACTGATGCCAGCGAAGCTGAAGTTGACCAGTTCAATGAAGACCTACTTCTAGAACTAACTCCAAAAAAAGATGTCCTTTCCGTCATAGAGGATTGGAATGCAAAAATAGGAAGTCAAGAGATACCTGGAGTAACAGGCAAGTTTGGCCTGGGAGTACAAAATGAGGCAGGGCGAAGGCTAACAGTGTCAAGAGAACGTACTGGTCATAGCAAACATCTTTTCCAGCAACCCAAGAGATGACTCTACATATGGACATCACCAGATAGTCGGTACTGAAATCAGATTGATTATGTTCTTTGCAGCCAAAGATAGAGAAGCTATATACAGTCAGCAAAAACAAGACTTGGAGCTGACTGTGACTTAGGTCATGAGCTTCTTAGTGCAAAATTCAGGCTTAAATTGAAGAAAGTAAGGAAAACAACTAGGCCATTCAGGTTTTGGGCATTCCCAAGTAGCACTAGTGGTAAAGAACCTGCCTGCCAATGAAGGAGACATAAGAGGCACAGGTTCGATCCCTGGGAAGACCTCTGGACGAGGAAATGGCAGCCCACTCCACTATTCTTGCCTGGATCAACTCCCTTATGATTATACAGCAGAGGTGATGAATAGATTCAAGGGATTAGATCTGGTAGACAGTGCCTGAAGAACTATGGACGAAGGTTCATAGCATTGTACAGGTGGCAGTTTACCAAAACTGTCGTGAAGAGAAAGAAATGGAAGAAGGCAAAGTGGTTGTCTGAGGAGGCTTAACAGATATCTGAGGAAAGAAGAGAAGCGAAAGTTAAAGATATACTGCAGTGAATGCAGAGTTCCAGAAAATAGCAAGGAGAGACAAGAAGACCTTTTTCAATGAACAATGCCAAGAAATAGAGGAAAACTATAGGGAGAGACCAGAGATCTCTTCAGGAAAATTGGAGATTACAAGGGAGCATTTCATGCAAGGATGGGCATGATAAAGGACAGAAACGGTCAGGACCTCACAGAAGGAGAAGTGATTAAGAAGAGGTGGCAAGAATATGGGTGGTAAGAGTCAATTCTTCTCATCAGGTGGCAGAAGTATTGGAGCTTCAGCCTCAGCATCAGTCCTTCCAATGAATATTCAGGACTGATTTCCTTTAGGATGGACTGGTTTGCTCTCCTTACTATCCAAGGGACTCTGAAGAGTCTTCTCCAACACCACAACACAACTTCGGTGCTCAGCTTTCTTTATGGTCCAGCTCTCACATCCATACATAACTACTGGAAAAACCATAGCTTTGACTAGACGGCCCTTTGTTGGCAAAGTAATGTCTCTGCTTTTTAATATGCTGTCTAGGTTGGTCGTAACTTTTCTTCCAAGGAGCAAGCGTCTTTTAATTTCATGGCTGCAGTCACCATCTGCAGTGATTTTGGAGCCAGAGAAAATAAAGTCTGTCACTGTTTCCATTGTTTCCCCAATCTGTTTGCCATGAAGTGATGGGACTGGATCACCTGACCAGATGCCAGGATCTTTTTTTTTTTAAATGCTGAGTTTTAAGCCAGCTTTTTCATTTTCCTCTTTCACTTTCATCAAAAGGCTGTTTCTTCTTCCCTTTCTTCCATAAGGGTGGTGTCATCTACATATCAGATTTTTCTTTTCTTTTCTTTTTTCTTGAGGATAAAAAGGAGCTATTTATTTGTTAATAAAAAGAAAAATAGGTGAAAGATATGAACAGATATTTTACCAAGAAGACATACAGATGCCAAATAAACCATGTGGAAAAAGGAAGATCAACATTATGATTCCTTGCTGCTGCTGCTAAGTCACTTCAGTCGTGTCCGACTCTGTGCGACCCCATAGACGGCAGCCCACAAGGCTCCCCCGTCCGTGGGATTCTCCAGGCAAGAACACTGAAGTGGGTTGCTATTTCCTTCTCCAACACATGAAAGTGAAAAGTGAAAGCGAAGTCGTTCAGTCGTGTCCGACTCTTTGCGACCCCATGGACTACAGCCTACCAGGCTGCTCTGTCCATGGGATTTTCCAGGCAAGAGTACTGGATTAGGGTGCCATTGCCTTCTCTGTACATAGCAGATTTTTCTCCTGGCAATCTTGATTCTAGCTGTGCTTCATCCAGCCTGGCATTTCACATGATGTACTCTGCATGTAAGTTAAATAAGAAGGGAAACAATATACAGCCTTGATGTACTCCTTTCCCAATTTAGAACCAGTCTGTTGTTCCATGTCTGGTTCTAACTGTTGCTTCCTGACCTGCATACAGATTTCTCAGGAGGCAAGTCAGGTGGTCTGATATTCCCATCTCGTGAAGAATTTTCCACAGTTTGTTTGATCCACACAGTCAAAGTCTTTAGTGTAGTCAATGAAGTAGATGTAGGTATTTTCCTGGAATTCTCTTGCTTTTTTGATGATCCAGTGGATGTTGGCAAATTGATCTCTGGTTCCTCTGCCTTTTCTAAATCCAGCTTGAACAATCTGGAAGTTCTTGGTTCACATACTGTTGAAGCCTAGCTTGGAGAATTTTGAACATTACTTTGCTAATGTGTGAGATGAGTGCAGTTGTGTGGTAGTTTGAGCATTCTTTGGCATTGCCTTTCTTTGGGATGGGAATGAAAACTCACCTTTCCAGTCCTGTGGCCGTTGCTGAGTTTTCCAAATTTGTTGGCATATTGAGTGCAGCACTTTAACAGCATCATCTTTTAGGATTTGAAATAGCTCAGCTGGAATTCTATCATGTCCACTAGCTTGTTCGTAGTGATGCTTTCTAAGGCCCACTTGACTTTGTACTCTAGGATGTCTGGCTCTAGGTGAGTGATCTCACCATCATGGTTATCCTGGAACATTAAGACTTGTTTTTTTGTATAGTTCTTCTGTGTATTCTTGCCACCTCTTCTTAATATCTTCTGTTTCTATTAGGTCCATACCATTTCTGTCCTTTATTGAGCCCTTCTTTGCATGAAATGTTCCCTTGGTATCTCTCATTTTCTTGAAGAGATCTCTAGTCTTTCCCATTCTATTGTTTTCCTCTATTTCTTTGCATTGATCACTTAGGAAGGCTTTCTTATGTTTCTTTTATGCATAGGCAAAATCTAATTATTTCTAAAAATATTATAAAGCTGTCATGTATCTTCAAAAATTATTTCTCAACAACATATCCTGAATATATTGACAATGGCAGTGCCATGCTAAAGAGTGAGGTGGAAGACCTTTGTTTTCTCCATGAGTTTGATAGATCTGTCATAGCAAAGTATTATAGAGTAGATGACTTAACAGAAACTTATTTTCTCATATTTCTGGAGGCTAGATGTCTAAGATCTAGGTATTTTTGAGTGACTTGAAGGAAGGATATATTTCAGGCCTCTCCTTTGCTTATAGATGGTCATCTGCTTCCTATGTCTTCAAATGGTCTTACCTCTGTACATGTATATGTGTCCTGATCTGCTCTTCTCTTATGGACAATGATCATAATGTATTAGCGCCCACTCTCATAATCTCACTTTAACTTACTTCTTTAAAGATTCTGCCTCCAAATATATACACATTGTGAGGTACTGATGGTGAGGACTTCAGAATATGAATTTTGGAGAAACTCAGTTTAGTTCGTAACATGTACCAACTAGAAATATAGGATATTTTTAATATTGGTATTTAATGAATTTCCCTAATCTTTTAAAAGTAGGCATTGCTTGACTTCACCTACTTTCCTGGTTTTAGATTATTATATATGTCTGTACTGCCTATCTTATATGTAGAGTGAAATATACTGTCAAGGAGCTCATTTTGCCTTAAATGTGGTAATGTTTTTAATCATTTGACTTGAAGAATTCTATATAACTATTAAAACAGTATAGTTTAGAAAAGAAAGGGATCATTTCATGATATTGATGACATTTGGGAAAATGAGAAGGCCTTATTTATTTATATATTTTTTGGTAGGTGGACTACTAAACATTTAAGTAATTATAGACCAGGAAATGATTTAAGGTACATTTATAGAAGGGAAAATTCTTTTAAATTTGTAAAAGAATGGCACCTACTTTAATAAGGTATTTCCTGTGTATGACATCTCCAAAGTACTGTTTCAATTAGCACTATCTTTTAAGACGGTGGTAGAACATTGTCTTAAGTTTGAGTCAAAAGAGAAATGGCATTGCTTTATTATAATAAAAAATGACCTCTAGAAGTTACCACCTTTAATTCATAATGATATCATTGTCTAAGCCAGAACCTTTGAGCCCTGGAGGTTTTTTCCTTTTGAAGTCTCCGTCTGTCCTATACCCCCACTCCAGTACTCTTGCCTGGAAAATTGCATGGACGGAGGAGCCTGGTAAGCTGTAGTCCATGGGGTCGCTAAGAGTCGGACACGATTGAGAGACTTCATTTTCACTTTTCACTTTCCTGCATTGGAGAAGGCAATGGCACCCCACTCCAGTACTCTTGCCTGGAGAATCTCACGGGTGGAGGAGCCTGGTAGGCTGCAGTCCATGGGGTCGCTAAGAGTCAGGCACAACTGAGTGACTTCACTTTCACTTTTCACTTTCCTTCATTGGAGAAGGAAATGGCAACCCACTCCAGTGTTCTTGCCTGGAGAATCCCAGGGACGGGGGAGCCTGGTGTGCTGCTGTCTATGGGGTCGCACAGAGTCGGACATGACTGAAGTGACTAAGAGCAGCAGCAGCATCCTGTCCTATACAGACAGACAGATAGACAGACAGACATTTTGTTGTTTAGTCGCTCAGTCATGTTCAACTCTTTGCCACCCCATGGATTGCAGCACGCCAGGCTTCCCTGTCCTTCACTATCTCCCTGAGTTTGCTCAAGCTCACGTCCATTGTGTCAGTGATGCCATCCAGCCATCTCCTCCTCTGTCGCCCTCTTCTGCCCTCAATCTTTCCCAGCATCAGGGTCTTTTCCTATGAGTTGGCCCTTGTGTGTGTGTGTGTGTATATACACACACGCATATGTATATATACCCTCTTTATATATCACTTGTACCCATCTCCATTCCTATTACTTTAGTTTAGAACTTTAATACTGTATCTCTTTTTTTCCCTCCTCTGCTACTCTTACTCTTCCTTTTTCTCCTTCATCTCAGCTTAAAGTATACACATAGTTTTAAATAAAGCAAACAACTTAAAAAGACTACGTGGTTTAGCCTCAGTTTCTTAAAAAGTGCATATGTGCGTATATATTTGTGCTTTCCGTTGCATAGTCAGTTTTAACCATTTTCTGGTACTATTCTGTCATGAGGATTTTTGCTTTTTACAGCTATCCCTTCCTTCCCTCTAAGTGTCTCCCAATTTTTGGTTAAATCTGTATTTGATATTTTCATTATGATGTCCATATAAACACTATTTACTGATGAGCATGGTAGTATGCTATTCATATGCTATTATATATAGAATAGCATGTGAGGGAATACATTTTTTACTTGTTTGTTTACCCAGCAATGAATACTTTTCATGTTTTTTGATTTGCTAACTTTTATTAACGTCTATAGCTAAATCTTCTCACACCCTCAAGAACATCTCAGTTCAATTTTCAGTATGTTGAAATCTGTCAGGTAGTATAAAATTTTATATTTTAATCATCTTTTCTTTGGCCTCCTGGAGATGTTCCTCCTGAAGGTACTGTTCTCAGGCGTTAGTCTAGACTGGCTGTTCTTTAGGCCTGCTGAACTTCTGTTGTCCTGGAACTTTGTACTGTGTTGAATGCCATGTTTTCTACATCCTGTGTCTTCCTCTTTCTTTACTGAGTCTCTTGTTTTGGTGGATTCTATAGTAACTTCAGGAGAACGAGTGCCTGGGAAGTAAATTTTCTGTGATGTTGCTGATCCTTACTCTTAAACTTAAATGAAAAGTTTGGATTTTCTAAATTGAAATATAATTTTGGTAAGAATTTTTAAAGAATTGTTTTACTGTGTTCTAGTTTCTGTTCTTATTACTCTTAATCTTTTGTATATGACCTGTTTCTGTTCCCTAACTCCCAATCCCTGAAGATATTCTCTTTATCTTTTTTGTTCTGAAATTTGGCAGTGATATGTCCTGGTATAACTTTTTTCTTGATTGTTGTAGTGAGTGTTAATGGGATCTTTCAGCTCAGAGATTATTGTCTTCTGATCTTGGAAATTTTCTTGCATTATTTCTTTGATAACTTACCCCCTGCTTTCTCTCTATTCTCTTTCTATAAATTTAAGTGTTGTACCTTTAAATTGATTTTCTAACAACCTTGTATTCTCTGTTTTGTTTGTGTGTGTGTGTGTGTTTATATACATTTTTTTTTTCAGTTCTGAGGACATTTGTTTTTTTAAGTGAATGAAAAAATTTTGGCTATTGTATTTTAAATCCTATTTTGTCATTACTTTTTATAACATCCTTTTTGGTCTCATATCTCTGAAGATGCTAACTATATTTTCTCTAATATTTGTCTTTCTTTTTGTACCTCTTTTCCTAAGGGTTCTTTCTCTGTTTTATTGATTTTGGTCTGGAAGACAAGAGGTTTTTCTAAAATTTCTGGTGCTTATTGGTTGTATATTTAACACCAAGGCACTAAAATGCTTCTATGCTTGGTCAGAACTTCTAGGATGGTGATATTTTACTGTATGTTCTTTGGTCTGTTTCTTCAGGCAAGAAATTTTCCCTGATTGGAATAAATCTCACTTTGTTCTTTTATTTTAGTCTAGCATCTCATCCTTTCTTTGCTATGTACCTGACATACCTGAATTGGGTTCAGTTTTTCTGTTCTCTCTCCCATCTGTTGCCTTTTATTCTTAGTTTGTCTCTCATTTGTTAGTACATTTTTTCCCAGATAATGGTTCAGTGCAATCTTTTTCATAGATAATCATATTCCAGGTGTATGACTGAAACTGACTTTGTTCCCAAATGTTCTGTCCACTGTAAATAACTACTATCAACCATTATCTATCAATCATCTCTTTATCTAAGTTTTACTAGTTTAAATCTTAGAGAGTGAACTCTGAGTTTCTCACTATTGCTGCCATGTACTAACTGTGAATATCAACTCAGAAATTGCTATTAGGATTATTAAAGTAGATCTTAAATCTCCTACTATGTATTACAAAAATGTATTTATTTTTCTTTTTGAAAATAAGGTTTGCTTCTCTCCTTTTGAAAATTAGATAATTCAAAAATGGCAGAGCTCTTTATGGAATGTGAAGAAGAAGAGTTGGAACCATGGCAGAAGAAAGTAAAAGAGGTTGATGATGATGATGATGATGAACCGATCTTTGTTGGAGAGATATCAAGTTCAAAACCAGCAATTTCAAGTGAGCATTTACTTTCAGTAAACCCCAGTTTTCTAAGATACCATTTCTAATGGAAAACCTTGTGAACTCTCTTATATGCATTTAATTAAGTCCTTGTTCCTTTGTAAGGAGTTAAGGATGAAAGATTGGGTGGGAAATTGGTAAGAATTTCAGAATTAAAGTTTTAAAATCGGGAACTTATGGAAGGAGCTAAGAAGTTAAAATATCAGATGTGAGAAAACTAAATGGACTAAGACAAACTGGTGACATCAGAAGTTTTTCATAATAGAAATCATAATTTTTAGTGGAGCCAAGTAACCTGTTTATCTTTTTGTTCATTTTCTTTTTTTTCCCCCCTCACTTAAAACCCAGAAATAGAAGAGTTTAGAATATTTTGCTTAAAATGTTAGAATACACTAAGTATGTTTAGGTTAGTCTTAGATAGGGGTTCTCACATGCAAGCAGCTGCCTCATTGCAGTGACATTTATAGTAGCTACAAAATTCATAGGCAGTGAATGATTTCAGTTAAGAGTAATTGGATTTGCCATTGTTATAATGTTAAAGACAAATGGCTCTTGTTAAAACATCCACTCAGTAATGTATGGAAGTACAGAGAAGTAATGTATACATTTCAGGGGAGAAAGAGAAAATAGATCCCTTCCCATTGCACTTACGTGTGTTTTGTTTGCTTAAGTCAGGAGAATTTACCAAAGCTCATAACCAGCATACTAGTGTTTTGTTTTGTTTTGCCAAAATCAGTGCTTAAAAGTATAACAGAGAGACTGCTTTCAAATTTTCTGAAAGCCTGATTCTTTCTTCTATTGCCTCTAAGCTTGGAATGACACTTTTTTTTTTTTTCAGTTTTATCAGAGGGAGACTAGCTTAACTGATGAAATTCTGAATAGCATTTTTTGTGGAAGATTGATAATCACTCAAAAGAGGTTCTGAATGGAGTGCTACTTTGATTATAAATTGAACTAGGTGTGGTGGCATACTTGTTGCTGATAGTGGAACATAATTATACATTCTCTTAATTACTGTTTCTAGTTGCTATAATTATTTTATATGGGAATATTACCATATTGCAAAATTGTTACTCAAATTGTCTTACTGAAAACAAGACAATTAAGACTTAAATTGAATTTATACTGATTTTTAGATGACTCTTAACAGTGTTCAAATAGAAAAATGTATGTTAATTTTAAAATAATTGTCAGAAGGAGACTGATCCCAGTAGAATTTCTTTTCTGTACTCTTAAGATGCAGAATTTAAATGATTGTATTGTTGCTTTTGTATAAGCCATAAAATATTTTAACATATGGAGTATGAGCTAAATGTTTATATATGTCGCCACAAAGGAAGGTAAAAAATTTTTTATTGTAGAATACAAAAACCAAAACATACTTGAGCAGTAATCCTTTGAAGGTTTGAATAAATACTTAATCTTGAATTTATGCATGAAAGTAGTGTCAAGTTGTTTGAGCAGATTGTTCTCCTTTCAGTTCAGTTCAGTTCAGTCGCTCAGTCGTGTCCAACTCTTTGTGACCCCATGAATTGCAGCACACCAGGCCTCCCTGTCTATCACCAACTCCTGGAGTTCACTCAAACTCACGTCCATCGAGTCGGTGATGCCATCCAGCCATCTCATCCTCTGTCGTCCCCTTCTCCTCCTGCCCCCAATCCCTCCCAGCATCAGAGTCTTTTCCAATGAGTCAACTCTTCCCATGAGGTGGCCAAAGTACCGGAGTTTCAGCTTTAGCATCATTCCTTCCAAAGAACACCCATGACTGACCTCCTTTAGAATGGACATCTCTAATACTTAGGTATAGAGTACTGCACTGTCATTTTCAGAAAACAGTCCTACTTTTATATGGCCCTTTACACTACAGAATTGGAGAAGGCAATGGCACCCCACTCCAGTACTCTTGCCTGGAAAATCTCATGGACGGAGGAGCCTGGTAGGCTGCAGTCCATGGGGTTGCTAAGAGTCAGGCACAACTAAGTGACTTCACTTTCATTTTTCACTTTCATGCATTAGAGAAGGAAATGGCAACCCACTCCAGTGTTCTTGCCTGGAGAATCCCAGGGACAGAGGAGCCTGGTGGACTGCTGTCTATGGGGTCGCACAGAGTCAGACATAACTGAAGCAACTTAGCAGCAGCAGCAGCAGCAGCTAGTAGCTTGCACTCTCTCTCTCTGTCTATACTACAGAATTAATTTATGGAGGCTTGTTCCTTTCTATTATTAGGGGAAATGAGGAAATTGTTTTATGAGGTCTGGTGTTGGTCCTTTTACCTTTTTCTAAACAATAATTTTAGGCAGATCCTTAGTCTTCTGAATTTTAGTTCTGTCATAGAAAAACCTGTAAATTATTGAGTTCACATGCATGCATGCAATTAGAAACTTTAAACTGATCCTGAAAGTCGTATTAGGCTCTGACTGACTTCTGGTATAGTGATAAATATGAAGCCCGTTAAGTTGCAAGATATTCTGGTAAACTGTATGTTCACTTTAGTCTGCATTCTCTAATAGCTTCCCTTTCAGGACTTGAGTAATGGTGGAGATAATCCAATGAGGTCCCTTATAATGATACTTTAGGGCTTATAAGGGTGTGAATTGGATATGGATGTTGGACAGGATTTGATTTTCAGTAAATAGGAACTTGAATGCATGTATGTACAGCCCTTTCATCTCTCAAAGCAAGATATATACTTCAATTTTAGTTGTATATGAATATATTTTTGGAATATTTTTGCCAATTATGTGAACTATTTCTTTGCCATGCAGAAGATTTTACTTATGGGTAGTCATATTTATCAATCTTTAACTTCTGGGTTTTGGATTTTGAATTACAGTTAGAAATATTATTCTATAAGAATTAAGATACTATTTTTAGTAGATAAAGATATATATGTTAACCTGTATACTCCTTCCAGAAATCTTTTCAGTTGTTTTCAGTGTATGATTTCTATTTATATATATATATATAATTCAAACAATGAGTTTTAAAATAATGTAATCTTTTATAGATATTTTGAATAGAGTAAACCCCAGCTCATATTCGAGGGGAATAAAGAATGGTGCACTCTGCCGAGGTACAGTAGTATTTTACTATTTTTATTTTAAAGTGAAGTATTTTGACATCATTGATTATATAGAAATATATTCAATGTGTTGTGTAATTTTAAAATACAGGTATTACTCCTGCATTCAAGCCTACAAGTCAACATTACACGAATCCAGCATCAAATCCAGTGGCCTCGCCAGTAAATTTTCATCCTGAATCTAGATCTTCAGATAGTTCTGTTATTGTTCAGCCTTTGTCTAAACCTGTAAGTGTTTCTGAAACTACACAGTCAGCTCAGGGATATGTTGGGTATTATTTATCTGTGTCAACAAGGCACAGTGAAAATTCTGTATTTCCATGGCTAATCATTCAGTGGAATCATTATCAGCATCAGAAAATATCACCATCTTTATGATAGTTTAACCAGTACCCAAATAATAATTGTAGGAACAAACTACCCAGCCTGTTTTTAGATCTGATAATATGCTTAAATAGGCTACAGTATTGAAAACTGTGCTATTAAAACATGAATAAAAGTATATTTAGTAATAATGGCAAGCTATTTCAGATTGTAAACTGGACTAAATGTTCTTAGTTCTTAACTGGGAAAATTGCTAGAGGCTATTGTAGCCTTTTATTCTGAAAACATACCTTCATAGTTTAGTTTAACTTTTATAGAAAGTAATAGTTAATATTGAGTTGTTAATGTGTGTAAGGTTTTGTGCTATCATGAATTAATCTCTTTAAATTCTTAAATGTTCCTATGAAGTAGGCAGTATTATTTATTTTTGTTTTATAGTTGAGGAAACTGAGGCTCACGTAGTTTAAATAATTCACTCAAGGTGGCACAGCTGGAAAATGGTAGATCTGGGATTTCAGTCCATTGCCTTAGTGTAAAAATTTTCAAAGTGTAGTCATCAGTCCCCTGGGGTACCCCTGAGACTGTTTCATGGGCTTTGGATCAACAGTATTGTCAAAATAATGCAAAGGAACTGTTTGCTTTTGTCACTGTGTTGACACTTGAACTGATGATGCAAAAGCAATGGTGAGTAAACTGCTGGGGTGTTAGTATGAATAGTAGTTTTTGTACTAGTCATCATCATGTACTCAAAATAAAAATTGTTTCAGTCATACTCAGTTACTTTGATGAAATATTAAAATGTCATTAATTTTATGAACTCTCTACCCTTGAATATATGTCTTTTAAAATGTTTCACGTATGAAATGGGTAGTATGCATAATATACTTCTATGTCTGAGGTATGATGATTAGCTTGGGAAAAAGTTCTAGTGTGGCTTAATGTTCAGCTAAATTACCCAGAAAACCATTTTTACTTGAAAGGATGACTGAAACCATGGTGTATATTACTATTAACTTAGTGGTTTAAAACCACATACTTCTATTATGTCACAGATTTTGTGAGTTAGGAGTCATGTCATGTCTTAGCTGGATCTTCTGCTTCAGGGTTCCTCCAGGCTTCATTCAAGATGTGAAGCTCAACTAGGAAGTGTCTACTTCCAAGTTCTCATGGTTATTGGTAGCATTCTGTTCCTTAAGGGTTGTCATATTGAGCATCTCAATATTTTACTGGCTTTTGGTTGGCTCCTTGCCGGGTTGAGTTTTCCCACCATGGCTCTTACTTCTTCAGAGCCCACAAGGGAGAGAGAATGCTTAGCAGGATGGCATTATCAGATCAGATCAGATCAGATCAGTCGCTCAGTCATGTCCGACTCTTTGCAACCCCATGAATCGCAGCACGCCAGGCCTCCCTGTCCATCACCAACTCCTGGAGTTCACTGAGACTCACGTCCATTGAGTCAGCGATGCCATCCAGCCATCTCATCCTCTGTCGTCCCCTTCTCCTCCTGCCCCCAATCCCTCCCAGCATCAGAGTCTTTTCCAATGAGTCAACTCTTCGCACGAGGTGGCCAAAGTACTGGAGTTTCAGCTTTAGCATCATTCCTTCCAAAGAAATCCCAGGGCTGATCTCCTTCAGAATGGACTGGTTGGATCTCCTTGCAGTCCAAGGGACTCTCAAGAGTCTTCTCCAACACCACAGTTCCAAAGCATCAGTTCTTTGGCGCTCAGCCTTCTTCACAGTCCAACTCTCACATCCATACATGACCACAGGAAAAACCATAGCCTTGACTAGATGAACCTTTGTTGGCAAAGTAATTATGTAATGTAATCACATAGAAAAAGTCATATGTATCCCTGTCACTTTTGCTCTACTCTGTCAGAAGCAAGTCACATGACTTGCCGTCACTCAAAGAGAGAGAATCACACAGGACATGAATTCCAGGGAGTGGGGATCATGGAGGCTACTTTTAAGAGTCTGTCTGCCACACACAGTGAGTTCTTCACTTTTTGTTGTTTGGTAGACAGTTCTTCAAAATTGAATAAAGTGTACTTGTCAACCTAAATGAAAACAACTAATAGTATTTCTTGCCACTGATGAAATTTGAGCTATCAAGTAAAAATTAGAATTATGAACAACTTGTATCAGTCATCATTATCTTAACAGCTTCTCAGTACATAAAATCTTTTCTTATGGTTGGTAGTATTAATAAATATGATTTTTTTATATTGTGTAATGAACTCTGTCAACATTTGGAAGATTATGTAATTCAAAGAAATCAGTATTTTCAAAATAATGTATGATATAATAAAATCATGCATGAATAAGATTCATTCAAAGTGCAAGATAATACATTTTAATGTAACAGTTCAAAAAGCTCAGTGATAGGGAGTCAGATTCCACTTTGCAGCAAACCTTTAAGAAAATACTGACTGTTGAGTTTTGGTATTGTATCAAAGAAATATATACACATTTATTGTAATTTGCTATTAAAATACTCCCTTTTTTAGCTGTTAATATTTATGAAACCAGAGTATCTTGATTCTTCAACCAAAACATTTTAACAGAATGAAAGCAGAAGCAGTTATGAGAGTATAGCTGTTTTTTATTAATCTAGACATTAAGGATATTTGCAGAGATGTAAAACAGTGCCACTGTTTTCTCTGATTCTTTTGTGTTTGCTAGATAGCCATTTAAAAAAAAATGTTATTCATGTTAATTTGTAATGGGTTTATTATTTTGAAATTTTCTATTTTAATCTGTAATATGGTAAATATCAGTAGATATAACCTACCTTTTGATTTTAAATATTTGAAGGGGTTCTGAAATCAAGGACTTAAGAATCCTTAAACAGAAAGTTACCCAAAATTTGAAGATTCTTTGCTACTGGAGTTGAATTAACTCAGTAGTTTTTTTCATGCCATCATAAGCTCTTTGACATTGGCCTTACAGAATCAGTAAATTTTCCCTAAAATATTTGTTCTTTTTACAATAAGTGAAACAACTGCTGAAGCACCTATAGATTTTATTACAAATATTCAAGTTCAAAAACAGAATTGAATCTAAATATTTTTAGAATAATCCATTTTCCCTGTATTTCATATTACTATTAGGTAAATTACATATATTTGTTACCACAAAAAATTTATATTTTGAGATGTTTCTTTCATAGAGGACCTATTAAATTTAATTTTATATTCATGAAAAGGAAAATCTATGCCTAAACAAAGTCAGCTCCCAGTTATGTTTTGAAGAGGTCATATATCATAAAAAGTAAGAGTATCTTTAGGCAAATACCTTCCCCTCCCTGCCTCCAAATCTTTTCTGTGGTTTTAGCATTCTGAAATAATAATACTGATAAGAGTCCAGGACTAGTTGTCTAGAAAACTTATATTGAACCAAGAGACTTGAATGATGATTCTGCCTTTTTTAAAACTAGAGCATTGTCAAAACTTCTCTCAGCCTCATTTTCTTCATTTCTAAAATGAGAGCTAACTTTCAATCTTGGATCCTAACATGGCAAGCTACCTAAAATGTAAAGATTCTTTGTTATTAGTAGAATCAAATTAACTTGGAAAGTTTCTCATACTTATTATAAGCTGTTTGGCATTTGAAGGATAGAAAATCAGAAAAAGAAACTTTATTATTTAATTTAGTTTGATATATAAAAATCTTCACAACATTGGACTTAGGGAGAATAAAAAATAACAGTGAGGGGTGGTATTTTTGGTGTTAAAGTTAGAAACTGGAGCTTTTTCTAGCTGAAAATATTTTACATCCGTAGGCATAGTTTTTGTTTTTTTTGTAATAATTTTATTTACTTTTCACTGGGCTGGGTCTTCATTGCTGCCTTAGCTTTTCTCTAGTTGTGGTGAAAGGGGGCTATTCTCCGCTGGTGTCTCACTGCTGTGGTTTCTCTTTTGGAGCACAGGTTTTGGGGCCTGTAGGCCCCAGTAGTTCTGGCACGGGCTTGGTAGTTGCAGCTCCTAGGCTCTAGAACACAGGCTCAGTAGTTATGGTGCACAGGCACAATTGCTCCACGACATGCGGAATCTTCGCCGATCAGGGATCGAACATGTGTCTCCTGGACTGGCAGGTGAATTCTTTACAGTTGAGCTACCAGGGAAGTCCTATAGGCATAGTTTTTAAATCAAAACACCTCAATTCACGGTTCCCAAACTTGGGGAAGTTTTTTAAAAAATTTTGTCAGTTGGTCTGGGTGGATGTGTCTTAAAAATAATACATTTAAAAACACTCTATGTGATTCTATTGTGCACAGTTAGGAATGACAGAGATATTATATACTCTGGAATGAATTGAGAATCCTATGTAAGGGAACTCACTCTGAATTTTACAAGCCACTGCGTTAAATATATTACAATTTTTCATTTTATGTCATGTTTTCTGTATATGTGTATTTTTACTTTTTCATGTAATATCTTTATACTTCTGTATCTCTTTCAAATCTCAGGGAGTGAGGATATACTATATTTTAAAAGTCAATGTGATATAGCTTAAGGGCATAGGCTTTGTAATTAAACAGACCCAGGTTCTAATTACAGCTCCATCAATAATAAGTAGGATTGAATTGGGAACCTTGTGTAACCACACCTAACATTAGTTTCAGTTCAGTTCAGTCACTCATGGACTCTTTGCAACCCCATGGACTGCAGCACGCCAGACCTTCCTGTCCATCACCAACTCACGGAGTTTACTCAGAATCATGTCTATTGAGTTGGTGATGTCAACCAACCATTTCATCCTCTGTTGTCCCCTTCTCCTCGTACCGTCAATCTTTCCCAGCATTGGGGTCTTTTCACATGAGTCAGTTCTTTGCATCAGGTGGCCAAAGTATTGGAGTTTCAGCTTCAGCATCAGTCCTTTAGTGAATATTCAGGACTGATTTCCTTAGGATGGCGTGGTTGGATCTCCTTGCTGTCCAAGGGACGCTCAAGAGTCTTCTCCAACACCACAGTTCAAAAGCATCAATTCTTTGGCGCTCAGCTTTCTTTATAGTCCAACTCTCACATCCATGCATGAATACTAGAAAAACCATAGCTTTGACTAGACAGACCTTTGTTGGCAAGGTAATGTCTCTGCTTTTGAATATGCTATCTAGGTTGGACATAACTTTGCTTTCAAGGAGCAAGCATCTTTTTTTTTATTTTATTTTTTTTAGCATCTTTTAATTTCATGGCTTCAGTCACCATCTGCAGTGATTTTGGAGCCCTCCAAAATAAAGTCTGTCACCGTTTCCCCTCTTTCCCCATCTATTTGCCATGAAGAGATGGGACCGAATGCCATGATCTTAGTTTTCTGAATGTTGAGCTTTAAGCCAACTTTTTCACTCTCTTCTTTCACTTTCATCAAGAGGCTCTTTAGTTCTTCACTTTCTGCCATAAGGGTGGTGTCATCTGCATATCTGAGGTTATTGATATTTCTCCTGGCAATCTTGATTCCAGCTTGTGTTTTATCCAGCCCAGCGTTTCTCATGATGTACTCTGCATATAAGTTAAATAAGCATTTCTTCTAAGGGATTCTTGCCCACAATAGTAGATATAATGGTCATCGGAGTTAAATTCACCCATTCCAGTCCATCTTAGTTCACTGATTCCTAGAATGTGAACATTCACTCTTGCCATCTCCTGTTTGACCACTTCGAATTTGCCTTGATTCATGGACCTAACATTCCAGGTTCCTATGCAATATTGCTCGTTACAGTGTCGGACCTTGCTTCTGTCACCAGTCACATCCACAACTGGGTGTTGTTTTTGCTTTGGCTCCATCCCTTCATTCTTTCTGGAGTTAATTCTCCGGTGATCTGTAGTAACATATTGGGCACCTACTGACCTGGGGAGTTCATCTTTCAGTGTCCTATCTTTTTGACTTTTCATACTGTTCATGAGGTTCTCAAGGCAAGAATACTGAAGTGGTTTGCCATTCCCTTCTCCCGTGGGCCACGTTTTGTCAGAACTCTCCACCATAACCCATCTGTCTGGGGTCGTGCTACAGGGCATGGCTTATAGTTTCATTGAGTTAGACAAGGCTGTGGTCCATGTGGTCAGATTGTTTAGTTTTGGGTGATTGTGGTTTTCAGTCTGTTTTCCCCCTAATGGAGAAGAAGAAGAGGCTTATTGAAGCTTTCTGATGGGAGAGACTGACTGAGGGGGAAACTGGGTTTTGTTCTTATGGACGGGGCCATGCTCAGTAAATCTTTAATCCAATTTTCTGTTGAAGGGCAGGACTGTGTTCCCTCCCTGTTAATTGACCTGGGGCCAAACTACAGTGGAGGTAATGAAGATAATAGCTGCTGCTGCTGCTAAGTCACTTCAGTCGTGTCTGACTCTGTGCGACCCCATAGACGGCAGCCCACCAGGCTCCTCTGTCCATGGGATTCTCCAGGCAAGAACACTGGAGTGGGTTGCCGTTTTCTCCTCCAATGCATGAAAGTGAAAAGTGAAAGTGAAGTCGCTCAGTCGGTCCGACTCTTAGCGACCCCATGGACTGCAGCCTACCAGGCTCCTCCGTCCATGAGATTTTCCAGGCAAGAGTACTGGAGTGGGGTGCCATTGCCTTCTCCAAGATAATGGCTACATCCTTCAAATGGTCCCATGCATGCACTGCTACACTTAGTGTCCCCAACCTTGCAGCAGTCACTGCCGACCCATGCCTCTGCTGGAGACTCCTGGACACTAATGGGCAAGTCTGGGTCAGTCTCTTGTGGGGTCACTGCTCCTTTCATTAGTTTACTTATTAGGTAAACATTAGGAGAAGGCAGTGGCAAGCCACTCCAGTACTCTTGCCTGGAAAATACCATGGATGAAGGAGCCTGGTAGGTTGCAGTCCATGGGGTCGCTAAGGGTCGGACACAACTGAGTGACTTCACTTTCTTTCACTTTGCACTTTCATGCACTGGAAAAGGAAATGGCAACCCACTCCAGTGTTCTTGCCTGGAGAACCCCAGGGACGGGGGAGCTGGTGGGCTGCCGTCTATGGGGTTGCACAGAGTCGGATGACTGAAGCGACTTAGCAGCAGCAGCAGCACCAGCAGCAGTTTACCTATTTGTAAAATGGGATATAATATTAGGTCTTTGTTAGTACTGTGTGACAACTACTTGTTTTAATAATATAATGTGCCTTGAAGTGCAGGTTTATTTAAAATATGACTGTGACTTCCAGGCGGTGCTAGTGGTAAAGAACCCTGCCAATGAAGGAGACTTGAGAGGAGGGTTTGATCCCTGGGATGGAAGGATCACCTGGAGGAGAGCATGACAACCCACTCCAGTATCCTTGCCTGGAGAATGCCTTGGATGGAGGATCCTGGCAGGCTACAGTCCATAGAGTTGCAGAGAGTCAGGCACCCCTGAAGTGACCTAGCATGCACACTTATGGCTTTTTTTAAGTGTGAAAGGTGAATAACTTCAAGTTCAGAAATGACTTGCCCAAGGTTTTGTAGCTAAATAAATGTGTGGATCTTCTGGAGCCCAGTTGTGTTGATCTTTCTGAACTATTTAGAAGATATTAAAAGTTCTATGTTAGATAATTATTTTAATCTGTTATTGTTGAATAATATGTACCTGCTCTCTGAAATTGTGAGCTGTTTCCTAAGAAAGCATTTAACAGTATTAACTTTATACTTCTGTTAACTGTTTTAGAAAATATAAGTGAATGTTTTACCTTTTTAAGTGTAAATATTTGAAGAAAATATTTATGTTGAAGCAATGTCATGTTTGGTTGCAATTAAGTAATGTGGCATCACTGATTTTTTTTTGTATTACACATTAAGGTTCAAATGCAGGTATCTGCCTCTTAGGCCTTAAAATCTAGGAGTGGTTTTGGTTACTTCTGTACTTGTTTCCATAACAATTTTTTTTTTTAAACAACAGTAATAATTTATTTAGTGACAGATTGGCCATTTGTGAAGGGTGTGGTAGGGAAGGCTTATGTCTTTTCAAAACTAAGAAAAATTTTTATTGAGGTGTAGTTGACGTACAACATTCTATTGGTTTCAGATGTTCAACATGCTATTAGTTTGAAGTGTACAGCACAATGGTTTAAAATTTGTGTATATTGTGAAATGACCACCACAGTAAGTCTGGTTCTAGTCTGTCACCATATGTCATTATAGAATTTTTTTCTTGTGATGAGAAATTCTAAGATCTCTCTTAGTAACTTTCACATATGCGCTACAGTGTTATTAACACAGTCACCATGCTCAATGTCATGTTTTCATTATTTTATAACTGGAAGCTTGTATATTTTAACTCCTTTCACCCATATTTTTGTTTCTGTAACTTTTTATGGACAAACCCGTTTCAATAGAAAAGTTAGTAGTAAACCAAAATTCTTAAAACTTATTTATACCTTAATTTATAAGCACAGAACAAACAAAACCTTTCTGTTTCTATTTTGAAATACTGTGTATTTTGGTGGGAAAATTTAGAAAGAGAGACGAGTGCATACTGTACTTTGATTTTTTTTCTCACCTGCAAACAGTGTAGGTTATATCAATCAGAAGCAGACTGTATACCCAGATACGTATTCTCTTTTATCCCTGAACATTCTACTAAGAATGTATCATTGGCTTTTTCTCAAAATCATGATATTAGTGGTTGTATGATAGTCTGTCATTTTATTTAGCCATTCTTTCATTGTTGGACTAAAGATTTTTAATTTTTACTGTTAAAAATGCTATAATTACCCAATAAGCATTTTCATTTCTGTACCATAAAATTTTAAAGTAAAATAGTTGAACAAAAGGATGTGAACTTATATAAAACCTTTGATAGCTACTGCCAAAATTTTCATGCAGAAAAGTTATACCTAAAGATAGCCTCTATTTTGCCAGTAGTATGTGTTTTCATTATTTTTTAATTTGTAAATTTTAATTCATACTAATTTTAGACTTATAGGGAAAGTAATACAATATGCCCCTAACGGAAAGTAGTTTCCTGTATTGATGTCATCTTACTTAATATAACTAAATTGCAGATCTTATTCAGTTTTACCAGTTTTTTCATTAATGACTTTTTTTAATTCCCAGGATTCTATTTAGGATCACACCTTACAGTTTGTTATTTCTTCTTAGTCTCCTCATATTTTTCTACAATTACTTATTCTATGTCTATTATGAGCTTGATACTTTTAAGAGAAGTAGCAGTTATTTTGTACTGTTTAACTGCCATTGTCTTTATTTGCATTTCTTTGGCTAAATTGAAAAAAATAGTTTTTGTATATATTGGTCATTGTTTTTTGTTTTTGAAGTGCCTCAGTTTATGTCCTTTGCCCATTTTTCTCTTAAAGTGATTTTTTCTGTTTTAGACTTTAAGTCTTGTTAATCTTTGAGCTTTTACTTGCTGTATATTATGACCCATAGAATAGTCCAAAAATCACTCTAATAAGAACTCACTCTTCAGTGGTGATCTTATATATACAGCATTGGGATCTATTTTTTGTGTGTGTATCAGTGTATTTAATATATAAAAATTTTGGAGTACATATATACACCTAAATTATATTGACCATATTTTTCATGATTCAGTTCAGTTCAGTTCAGTCGCTCAGTCATGTCCAGCTCTTTGCGACCCCATGAATCGCAGCACACCAGGCCTCCCTGTCCATCACCAACTCCCGAAGTTAACTCAAACTCACGTCCATCGAGTCGGTGATGCCATCCAGCCATCTCATCCTCCGTCGTCCCCTTCTCCTCCTGCCCCCAATCCCTCCCAGTACCAGAGTCTTTTCCAATGAGTCAACTCTTCGCATGAGGTGGCCAAAGTACTGGAGTTTCAGCTTTAGCATCATTCTTTCCAAAGAAATCCCAGGGCTGATCTCCTTCAGAATGGATTGGTTGGATCTCCTTGCAGTCCAAGGGACACTCAAGAGTCTTCTCCAACACCACAGTTCAAAAGCATCAATACTTAGGCGCTCAGCTTTCTTCACGGTCGAACTCACATCCATACATGACCGCTGGAAAAACCATAGCCTTGACTAGACGGACCTTTGTTGGCAAAGTAACGTCTCTGCTTTTGAATATGCTGTCTAGGTTGGTCATAACTTTCCTTCCAAGGAGAAAGCGTCTTTTAATTTCATGGCTGCAGTCATTGTCCACAGTGATTTTGGAGCCCAAGAAAATAAAGTCTGACACTGTTTCCACTGTTTCCCCATCTATTTGCCATGAAGTGATAGGACCAGATGCCATGATCTTAGTTTTCTGAATGTTGAGCTTTAAGCCAACTTTTCACTCTCCACTTTCACTTTCATCAAGAGGCTTTTTTTAGTTCCTCTTCACTTTCTGCCATAAGGGTGGTGTCATCTCCATATCTGAGGTTATTGATATTTCTCCCAGCAGTCTTGATTCCAGCTTGTGCTTCTTCCAGCCCAGTGTTTCTCATGATGTACTCTGCATATAAGTTAAATAAGCAGGGTGACAATATACAGCCTTGACGTACTCCTTTTCCTATTTGGAACCAGTCTGTTGTTCCATGTCCAGTTCTAACTGTTTCTTCCTGACCTGCATACAGGTTTCTCAAGAGGCAGGTCAGGTGGTCTGGTATTCCCATCTCTTTCAGAATTTTCCACAATTTATTGTGATCCACACAGTCGAAGGCTTTGGCATAGGCAATAAAGCAGAAATAGATGTTTTTCTGGAACTCTCTTGCTTTTTTGATGATCCAGTAGATGTTGGCAATTTGATCTCTGGTTCCTCTGCCTTTTCTAAAACCAGCTTGAACATCTGGAAGTTCACGGTTCACGTACTGCTGAAGCTGGCTTGGAGAATTTTGAGCATTATTTTACTAGCGTGTGAGATGAGTGCAATTGTGTGGTAGTTTGCTGCTGCTGCTGCTAAGTTGCTTCAGTCGTGTCCGACTCTGTGCGACCCCATAGATGGCAGCCCTCCCGGCTCTCCCGTCCCTGGGGTTCTCCAGGCAAGAATACTGGAGTGGGTTGCCATTTCCTTCTCCAATGCAGGAAAGTGAAAAGTGAAAGTGAAGTTGCTCAGTCGTGTCTGACTCCTAGCGATCCCGTGGACTGCAGCCTACCAGGCTCCTCCATCCATGGGACCTTTCCGGCAAGAATACTGGAGTGGGTTGCCATTGCCTTCTCCATCCAGTTGCCAACTCTGTGGGAGTTTGAGCATTCCTTATTAATACTAAATAATCTATTTAGTATTTTATACTATTACATACCCTATATCTTTGTGCTAACGTATAAATTTATACTGTCTGATGTTTGACTATGTTATGATTCTTTTCATACTTTTCACTCTTCTTTTCTTGGTATCTTCCTGCTGAGACCACCCTTTGCCCTGATGAAGGACTGAAGCTTTCCTTGAGCCCTAAGGCCTCAAGAAATGGAGCAGATGTCCCAGATCATTCCTATAAACAGCTTCCATTCTAAACCCTGTGTGCCTAGCTTTCTTATTTGTTCATCCTTCTGACAGTTTGTATATTTGCCCTATAAGATGGGAGATTGCCTGGCCCAGCATGACTTTGCATAGGATGGTGGGAAGAGTGGGGGATTCATTCTTTCTCTTCCTGAGACTTGGCTTACAAATTTTGCCAATAAAAGTGATTCCAAAACTCGTACCATGTGATGTGTTCGTCCCTAACCTTGATGCATCGTACTACAGAGTAGTTCCCAGTTTGTTTGCCCTTATATTTTATCTATGGGGTTTATAGAGGAATAGAAGCTTTTGAAATTGTACTTAGGTCAGTATGTTTACTTATTTTTTCCTTGCTTTTACCCAAAGATTTTGATAACCTCTGTTATTTGCTCTTTGATAGGAATCCTACATTTTTAGTGACTCTCTGAAGTATATCAATCTTACTGATTTAAAATGGGTTTGTATGTTTCTTTGACCTTGAAAAAAAATCAGGCTGGGATTTTTCCCTAATTGTAACTGGCTAGTCAGGGATAAGCCAACTCTCAGTAATAACTTTGGAGAAGGCAGTGGCGCCCCACTCCAGTACTCTTGCCTGGAAAATCCCATGGATGGAGGAGCCTGGTAGGCTGTAGTCCATGGGGTCTCGAAGAGTCGGACACGACTGAAGGACTTCGCTTTCACTTTTCACTTTCATGTGTTGGAGAAGGAAATGGCAACCCACTCCAGTGTTCTTGCCTGGAGAATCCCGGGGACGGGGGAGCCTGGTGGGCTGCCGTCTATGGGGTCGCACAGAGTCGGACACGACTGAAGTGACTTAGCAGCAGCAGCAGTAATAACTTGCTTTCAGTTTTAGTAGATATTAATTTTGGCATAATAGTAATAATTGCCTTGTGTATTTTAGCTCATTAGTAATGGAGTCATTAAAGGTTATCCTTATAATATTGGCATACAGTTACATTTCCCTTTACAAGTTTGTGAAGCAAAATAATTATAACTTTGTTTGACTACATGTAATGTTCTTCCTTTGAAATATTTTAACAGGGTTATGTAACGAACTCATCACGAGTTGTTTCTAATAATTCTTCAGAGTTACTGTTTGACTTGACCCAAGATTCAGGATTACCACATTACCAAGCAGGACCAGCACTTTCTATAACAGGTTGGTTTCAGCACTTTTTCAAAAAATTAGAAAAAGAAAACTTGGTGAATAAGCATATGAAATTGACTTTCTGTTTTGAGGTCTGTGTCTTCATGTTAAGTTTTTCACATATTGTAAGGTGTAATGGCACTAACAATTCTTGAATGCCATTTTGGTGGTTTTAAATGAAATCTTATTTAGTAATATTATATTCGTTTATATATTAATATATTAATTAATTAATTACTATATATTGTATATTAGTAATGTTATCTTTCTTCCTGTTAATTTAGTATGCTAACCAGCTTTGACCTTGTTCTCAGTTGGCATTAAACGTGGGCTGAGAAAAATTTTTATTTTATTTTTACTTTGTTTTATTGGAGTATAGTTGATTTACAATGTTATGTTATTTTCAGGTGTATAACAACTTGATTCAGTTATACATTATATATATTCATTCTTTTTTAGATGCGTTTCTCATATAGGTTATCACACAATACTGAGTAAAATTCTCTCTGCTGTACAGTAGGTCCTTGTTGGTTTTCTGTTGTATATGTAATAGTGTGTTTGTGTTCATCCCAAGCTCCTGGTTTATTTCTCTGTCCCCACATTCCCTTTTGGTAGCCATTAGTTTGTTTTCAGTATCTGTAAGTCTGTTTCTGTTTTGTGAGTAAATTTATTTGTATCTTTTAAAAATTATATTCCACATATGAGTGATATTTTATATTTGTCTTTGTGTGACTTACTTCACTTAACATGATAATCTCTAGGTCCATTCATGTTGCTGTAAATGGCATTTTTTTGTTCTTTTTATGGCTACTATTCAATTGCATATATGTACCACATCTTTATCCATTTCTCTGTAGATGGACATTTAGGTTGCTTCAGTGTTTTAATTATTGTAAATAGTGCTGCAGTGAACATTCGGGTGCATGTATCTATTTGAAGTATGGTTTTCTCCAGTAATATGCTGAGGAATCGGAGAAGGCAATGGCAAGCCACTCCAGTACTCTTGCCTGGAAAATCCCATGGATGGAGGAGCCTGGTAGGCTGTAGTCCATGGGGTCACTACGAGTCGAACGTGACAGAGCGACTTCACTTTCACTTTCACACAATGGAGAAGGCAATGGCAACCCATTCCAGTGTTCTTGCCTGGAGAATCCCAGGGACAGGGGAGCCTGGTGGGCTGCCGTCTATGGGGTCGCACAGAGTCGGACACGACTGAAGGAACTTAGCAGCAGCAGCAGCAGCATGCCGAGGAATGGGGTTACTGGATCATATGGTATCTCTGTTTTGAGTTTTTTAAGGAACCTCAATACTGTTCTCCATAATGGTTGTACCAATTTACATTCCCACCAACAGTGCAGGAGGGTTTCCTTCACACCTTCTCTAGCATTTATAGTTTGTAGACTTTTTGATGATGGCCTTTCTGACTGGTGTGAGGTGATACCTCTTTGTAGTTTTGATTTGCATTTCTCTGATAATTTGTTGTATTGGTAAATCCCTTGTTTGTTGGTTTGTTTACAAATATTTTCTCCCATTCTCTTGGTTACCTTTTCATGTTGTTTATGGTTTCTTTTGCTGGACAGAAGCTTTTAAGTTTAATGAGGTCCCACTTGTGTTTTGTTTGTTTTCATTACCAAAGGAGGTGGATCAAAAAAGACATTGCTGTGAATTACGTCAAAGAGTGTTCTGCCTATGTTTTCCTCTGAGTTGTATAGTGTCCAGCCTTTCATTTAGGTCTTTGATCCATCTTGAGTTTATTTTTTCATGTGGTGTTAGAGAATGTTCTAATTTCATTGTTTTACATATAGCTGTCCAGTTTTCCCAGCATTACTTACTGAAGAAACTGTCTTTTCTCCATTGTCTATTCTTGCTTCCTTTGTTGTATATTAATTGACAATAGGTGTGTGGGTTTATTTCTGGACATTCTATCCTGTTTCATTGATCTATAGTTCTGTTTTTGTAAAAAATCTTCAAAGTAATTTCTTTAAGTTAAGGAAGTTCTCTGATACTCTAAATACTCTGTAAAAAGATATATTTATTAGGTTCTGTAGCTATTAGTATGGAAGAGTATATGATTATAGTTAATAATTTCTCAATTAGGTTAGTATGTTTATATTCAATAAATGATTTAGACGTAAAGTACGATTATAGAGTGCTGTTATAAAGTGGCTGCACTAAATTCTTCTATAGTCAGTACTCAGTAAATGCCCATTAAAGGAGTAATGAAGTTTCCCTGTTGAAGAAGAGTTACCTTTATTATATACTATGATAAAAGTGTCCAATATGCTACTGGGTAAAAGCAGAGGGCAATTACTTATAACTCCAGAAAGAATGAAGTGGCTGGGCCAGAGCGGAAACAAGGCTCAGTTGTGGTTATATCCAGTGGTGACAATAAAGTCTGATGCTGTAAAGGACAACATTGCATAGGAACCTGAAATGTGAGGTCTGTGAACCAAGGTGAATTCAATCAGTTCAGTCACTCAGTCGTGTCTGATTCTTTGTGACTGTATGGACTGCAGCATTTCCTAGAGCTTGCTCAAACTCATGTCCATTGAGCCGGTGATGCCATCCAACCATATCATCCTCTGTCATCCCCCTTCTCTTCCTGCCTTCACTCTTTCCCAGCATCAGGGTCTTCCCCACTGAATTAGTTCTTCCCATCAGGTGGCCAAAATATTGAAGCTTCAGTTTCAGCATCAGCCTTTCCAGTGAATATTCAGGACTTATTTCCTTTAGGATTACTGGTTGGATCTCCTTGTACTCGAAGGGACTCTCAAGAGTCTTCTCCAACATCACAGTTCAAAAGCTTCAGTTCTTTGGCACTTAGCTTTCTTTATGCTCCAATTCTCCCATCCACATATGACTACTGGAAAAACTATAGCTTTGACTAAATGGACCTTTGTCGGCAAAGTATTGTCCTTGCTTTTTAATATGCTGTCCAGGTTTGTCATAGCTTTTCTTCCAGGGAGCAAGCATCTTTTAATTTCATGGCTGCAGTCACCATCTGCAGTGATTTTGGAGCCCAAGAAAATAAAGTCTGTCACTGTCTCCATTGTTTCAAGGTAAATTAAATGTGTTCAAGCAGGACATGGCAAGAGTGAACATTGACATACTAGGAATCAGTGAACTAAAATGGACAGGAACGGGCAAATTTAATTCAGATGACCATTATAACTACTTCTGCAGGCAAGAATCCCTTAGAAGAAATGGAGTAGCCCTCATAGTCAACAAGAGTCTGAAATGTAGCACGTGGGTGCAGTCTTCAAAACAGCAGAATGATCTCAGTTCGTTTCCAAGGCAAGCCATTCAGCATCACGGTAATCCAAGTCTGTGCCCCAGTCACTGATGCCAGTGAAGCTGAAGTTGACCAGTTCAATGAAGACCTACTTCTAGAACTAACTCCAAAAAAAGATGTCCTTTCCGTCATAGAGGATTGGAATGCAAAAATAGGAAGTCAAGAGATACCTGGAGTAACAGGCAAGTTTGGCCTGGGAGTACAAAATGAGGCAGGGCGAAGGCTAACAGTGTCAAGAGAACGTACTGGTCATAGCAAACATCTTTTCCAGCAACCCAAGAGATGACTCTACATGTGGACATCACCCGATAGTCGGTACTGAAATCAGATTGATTATGTTCTTTGCAGCCAAAGATAGAGAAGCTGTATACAGTCAGCAAAAACAAGACTTGGAGCTGACTGTGACTTAGGTCATGAGCTTCTTAGTGCAAAATTCAGGCTTAAATTGAAGAAAGTAGGGAAAACAACTAGGTCATTCAGGTTTGGGGCATTCCCAAGTAGCACTAGTGGTAAAGAACCTGCCTGCCAATGAAGGAGACATAAGAGGCACAGGTTCGATCCCTGGGAAGACCTCTGGACAAGGAAATGGCAGCCCACTCCACTATTCTTGCCTGGATCAACTCCCTTATGATTATACAGCAGAGGTGATGAATAGATTCAAGGGATTAGATCTGGTAGACAGTGCCTGAAGAACTATGGACGAAGGTTCATAGCATTGTACAGGTGGCAGTTTACCAAAACTGTCGCGAAGAGAAAGAAATGGAAGAAGGCAAAGTGGTTGTCTGAGGAGGCTTAACAGATATCTGAGGAAAGAAGAGAAGCGAAAGTTAAAGATATACTGCAGTGAATGCAGAGTTCCAGAAAATAGCAAGGAGAGACAAGAAGACCTTTTTCAATGAACAATGCCAAGAAATAGAGGAAAACTATAGGGAGAGACCAGAGATCTCTTCAGGAAAATTGGAGATTACAAGGGAGCATTTCATGCAAGGATGGGCATGATAAAGGACAGAAACAGTCAGGACCTCACAGAAAGAGAAGTGATTAAGAAGAGGTGGCAATACCTACAGAAGTATACCAAAAAAGTCTTAATTACCTAGTTAACCATGGTATAGTTAACCATAGATCGCTCACCTAGAGCTGAACATCCTGGAGTGTGAAGTCAAGTGGGCCTTCAGAAGCAGTACTACAAACAAAGCTAGTGAAAATGATGGAAATCCAGCTCTACTATTTCAGATCCTAAAAGATCACCCTATTAAAGCGCTGTACTCAATATGCCAGCGAATTTGAAAACTCAGCAGAGGCCATAGGACTGGAAAAGGTTAGTTTTCATTCCAGGCCCAAAGATGGGCAGTGACAAAGAATGCTCAAACTGATGTACAGTTGTGCTCTTTTCACATGCTAACAAGGATATAGTAAAAAATCCTTCCACCTAGATTTCAATAGTATGTGAACCAAGAACTTCCAGATGTGCAAGCTTAGGTTTCAAAGAGGCAGAAGAACCAGAGATCAAATTGCCAACATTGGGTGGATCATGGAGAAGGCAAGGGAGTTCCAGAAAAACAGCTACTTCTGTTTCATTGACTATGCAAAAGCCTTTGACTGTGTGGATTACAACAAACTATGGAGAATTCTTAAAGAGGTGGGAATGCGAGAGCACCTTACCTGCCTTTGGAGAAATCTGTATGTGGGTCAAGAAGTAACACAACTGGACATGGAACAGCTGACTGATTCAAAATTGGAAAAGGAGTATGACAAGGCTGAGTATTGTCACCGTGCTTCTTTAACTTAAATGCAGAGTACATCATGCAAAATGCCTGGCTGAATGAAACACAAGTTGGAATCAAGTTTGCCAGGAGAAATATCAACTACGTCAGATATGCAGATGATAGCACTCTAGTGACAGAAAGTGAAAAGGAACTAAAGAGCCTCTTGCTAAGGGTGAAACAGGAGAGTGAAAAAGCTGGCTTGAAACTCAACATTCAAAGAAACTAAGATCATGGTGTCCAATCCCATCACTTCATGGCAAATAGAAGGGGTAAAAGGAAGCAGTGAAAGGTTTTATTTTCTTGGGCTCTAAAATCACTGTGGACAGTGAGTGCAGCCGTGAAATTAAGAGACGCTTGCTCCTTGAAAGCTGTGACAAACCTAGACTGTATTAAAAAGCAGAGACATCACTTTGCCACCAAAGGTTTATATAGTCAAAGCTATGGTTTCTTCCTGTTCAGTTCAGTTCAGTCACTCAATCGTGTCCGACTCTTTGTGACTCCATAGACTGCAGCACACCATGGTTTTTCCTGTAGTCATGTATGAACGTGTGAGTTGGACCATATAGAAAGTTGAGCGCTGAGAACGGATGCTTTTGAATTGTGTTGGAGAAGCCTCTTGAGAGTCTCTTGTACTGTAAGGAAAGCAAACCAGTCAATCCTAAAGGAAATCAGCCCTGAATATTATTGGAAGGACTGATGCTGAAGCTGAAGGTCCAATATTTTGGCCACCTGGTGCGAAGAGTGAGTCATTGGAAAAGACCTTGATGCTGGGAAAGATTGAAAGCAAAAGAGAATGGCACAACAAAGAATGTGATGGTGAGATAACATCACTGACTCAGTGGACATAAATTTGAGTAAACTGTGGGAGATAGTGGAGAACAGAGGAGTCTGGCATGCTACAGTCCTTGGGGTTGCAAAGAGTCAGACACAATTTAGTGACTATAAAAAACAAAGTTCTTCATTAACTTAAATAATGTAGTGTGTTATGAAACAGTTTTATCTAATTGAAAATTCTTTGTACAGGGAATTATGCTTTGTATACTAGTATTTTGATATATTTCAAATATTTAAAATAGTGATTTGAATACAGATTTGGGGGAATTTTTGGCTTACTCACTAATAAGCGTGGAAAATTTAGGAAACGTTTCCCCATTTTTATAGTAATATCAGTACCTAAAATGTCTTTCCATTTATATAATATTTAGTTGATGTTCATTTATTTGGGTGTTTCACCTACATATTTTTAGAAATCTAGTTACTAAAATAGGTAATAACCAGAAGAAATAAGGAGAAAAATTATTGTCTTAAGTCTGGTTTCACGAAACACATGGACTTGTATTTATAGAAAAACCTGAGTTCTTGAAATGACTTGGGACTAAGTAAGAACAATGACTCCTGCTCTACTAGCGTTTTAAAACTGCAGAGCGACTTAAAGCTGTAGTGTTAAGCTGCTATTAAGATTTTTGTCGTCTGTAGCATGTCTTTACACTTCAGTTTTCTCAGATTATTGAAATGGAAATGTTATTTTTCTTATTTAATGCATTGATTCTCCAGACCTGCAATCAGCTATTTATAGATACAATTTTAATTCTTGCTCTCTTTTACTTAGGACTTTCTGAAAACCAACTAAGATAAATAAAATGTGAAATGCTTTGTAAGCTTTAAAGGGCTCTACAACAAATATTTGTTATGAATAGTAACAGGTGTATGTTCTCTAGCATGATTAACTGATCAAGGTCAAGTGATCATGGATGTTTGGAAAGAACTGAGTTTGAGTTTGATTTTGAATGAGAATAGAATTTTTACTGGCAGAGATAGAGCTATTGAGTGTAGGAAATAATGATAGCCAAAGATAACAGAGATAAGTTAAAGGGTCAGAATTTAAAACTCTCAAATTCAGAGTAATTTTGTTTCTCGTGTTAAAAAAATTCTTATCATAAAACAGTCTGTTTGTACTATCTAGCTGTTACATAATCAGAATTTTAATCCAAAATATCCCTATTCATTAACTTTTCAAGTAGCCTAAGCATCTCACAAGAATGCTACTCTGATTATACAGAAGCTTTCCCAGGTACTTATAATAGCCATCAGTAATCACATGCTTTCAAGTTAGAAAAAAAAAAATCATTTTTATGTTATCTCAAAGGATGAAACAGAGGAGCTAGGTATTGTAATACCCTTGTTTTCTGGGCATATTTTCCCTTATTAAGCAGACAGATGAATCTGTTAGAATAATTTTTGCCCTCTAAAGTATGTTAAGATATAAAATATCTTATTAATAATGACAATGGATAAGGCAGTGGCACCCCACTCCAGTACTTTTGCCTAGAAAATCCAATAGACGGAGGAGCCTGGTAGGCTGCAGTCCATGGGGTCGCTAGAGTCGGACACGACTGAGCAACTTCACTTTCACTTTTCACTTCCATGCGTTGGAGAAGGAAATGGCAACCCACTCCAGTGTTCTTGCCTGGAGAATCCCAGGGACCGGGGGAGCCTGGTGGGCTACCATCTATGGGGTCGCACAGAGTTGGACACAACTGAAGCGACTTAGCAGCAGCAGTAATGACAAGATACTATCCTTTATTATTGAATGCTTTCTGTGTGCCAGATGTTGTGTTGGTTGCTCTTAAAAGTTAAGATATGAAAGGTTTTTTTAGTAATGATAGTAGCTTGCATTTATTATTAAATGCCTTCTTTATACTAAATACTGTGTTGCATGCTTTATTTTTAAGTGCACTATAAAGCACTGGGTAAAATAAGGTGTTATAACTCTTACTTTACAAAAGAAGAAACGGAGGCTCAGAGAAGTTAATTAAATTAGCCAAGAATACATAACTTATCAGTGACAGGGCTTTGATTTGAACTTAACCTGTCTGATTTGAAAGCCTGGAGTATTTTTTGCTTCTGCTTTCAGTGTACAGTTGTGAGAGCATTAAAATATGTGCAGTTTTAAAATCCTTGTTACCAAGTACAGTGTGTTTTATTTTCAAAAAGAATTTTTACTCAGCCTACGTATAGCCTATTTCCATTTCTCTTGCTAATCCTCTAAGGCTACAGTCCTTTAGGCTTTAAGGTTATAGTTTTCAAAATAAAACTTCACTTAGGAATTAAATCCTTATAAAAACAAAATTTTATTCAAAAGTCTAATAAATAGCATATAAAATCACAGCTTCTCTGTCAAACACACCCAGTATATTCCCTAAGGAAGAGCCCTTTAGGCTCTGGGGAAGCTAAATTTAAAACCGTTGTATAATCCTAACTCTATTATGAGCCCTTTCACATGAATGTGTGAGGTTTTATCATTCAAGATTAGCCATTTCAACTTTGTGTGTAAGAATAAATGGACAATATAACCTAAAGCCATGAATTGTTTAGTCACTCAGTCATGTCCTACTCTTTGCGACCCCATAGACTGTAGCATGGCAGGCTTCCCTATCTTTCACCATCTCCCAGAACATGCTCAAACTCATGTCCACTGAGTCAGTAATGCCAGCCAGTCATCTCCTTCTCTGTCGTCCCCTTCTTCTCCTGCCTTCAATCTTTCCCAGCATCAGTCGTTTTCAATGAGTCAGTTCTTTGCATCCGGTGGCCAAAGTATTGGAGCTTCAGGTGCAACATCAGTCCTTCTAATGAATATTCAGGATTGATTTCCTTTAGGATTGACTGGTTTGATCTCCTAGCAGTCCAAGGGACTCTCAAGAGTTTTCTCCAGCACCACAGTTCAAAAGCATCAGTTCTTTGGTGTTCATCCTTCTTTATGGTCCAACTCTCACATCCATACATGACTACTGGAAAAACCATAGCTTTGACCAGATGGACCTTTGTCAGCAAAGTAATACTGTCTCTGCTTATTAATATGCTGTCTAGGTTTGTCATAGCTTTTCTTCCAAGAAGCAAGCATCTTTTAATTCACAGCTGCAGTCACCATCTGCAGTGATTTTGGAGCCCAAGAAAAAAAAGTCTGTCATAGTTTCCACTGTTTCCCCCTCTATTTGCCATGAAGTGATGGGATCAGGTGCCAGGATCTTCATTTTTGAATGTTGAGTTTTTTGAAAGCCATGAGTAGACCACCTCTTTGTTAAGTGGACAAAACTAACTTTTCATTAGACATTTTAAGTTGTTAAAAGCTTCTGAAGTGTCTCTCTAAAATTTTTTTTTTAAAACAAACTCATTTACTTAAGCATCTAAAGTTAATTTATTTGTGGGAACTTAGTTTGGCATACGCTTTGTGTTTTAAGTTTTTTTTTTTGCTTGACATATTTTATTTTGCTCTGCCTTCTTTCATAGTCATTATTTATATATTTATTTGAAGCCGTATTTATTATTTTCCCACATTGAAAGGTATTTTATGAACTATTTGAGTGTATATTGTATATAATAGATATTTTGTAGTTTCTTTTTATCCCCTAACTTTAGATCACATCAATTTTTGCCATTATTTATTGTTACTTGTATGATATGTTGATTATATTACTTTTAATTTGACTCCAAAGTATTTTTTAATTTAGCTCCAAAGTATTTTTACTTAGTTGTAAGCAATATTCTGAAGACTTTAAAAATATTTTTCCACTATTTAAATCATTGTAGGTATGAATGAAAGTTCATTTTTATCAAAACGTCCTTCTACTTCTGAAGTAAACAGTGTTAACCCAAAAAAGTCTAAACCCAGTGAAGGTGTTTCTGGAACAAATTCCTCAGCTGTATTTTCTTCAGTTAAATCTCTTTCAGTGACATCTCCCCAGGCTGTGTCATCAAAAGGTAAATATGAAATGTGGCATATATAAAGAAATTATAGTATTTATATATGAATTATAGAAATTGTAGTACAAATGATTAATAGTGGTTATTGAAGGTTAAAAAGTGATGAATCACATATATTTTGAATTTATTTTAGGTTCAAATACTTCATCAAATCAGTCTAAAAATGGAACACCTTTTCCAAGAGCCTGTCCAAAGTGCAATATTCATTTCAATCTTTTGGATCCTTTGAAAAATCACATGAAGGTAAAATTTTTCAGAATTTAATTTTAAAAAGGTTTGTAAATCCTTAAAAATACTGATTGATTTGTAGTAAATAATGATTTGTTCAGCTCTTAAGATAAATATTCTTGTAATATTTTCATATAAGGTAGAAGTTCATATTCATAATCATTGTTTTCATGTAAGATGAAAATCCCCTGGAGGAAGGCATGGCGACCCACTCCAGTATTCTTGCCTGAAGAATTCCTATGAACAGAGGTGCCTGGTGGGCTACAGACCATCAGGTTGCAAAGTGTTGGATGTGACCGAGTGACTAAGCACAGCACAGGAAAAGATTTAAAAATTTCTTCTGAGTCATCAAATTTTAAAAACCAAGTTCATATATATTATGCCTACTTATCATATTCTAATTTTAAATGAAAATAATGCATTATTCAAAATATCTTATTTACTACCTTACGCATAGTTGAAACTTCTTAAAAATAGGCATTTTATAATGTGTTTAATGTTTCATATAATGGCTTCCCAGGTGGCTCAGTGGTAGAGAATCCACCAGAAGACTTAGGAAATGTGGGTTTGATCCCTGGATTGGGAAGATTCCCTGGAGAAGGAATGGCAACCCATTCCAGTATTCTTCCTGGAAAATCCTGTGGGCAAAGCAGCCTGGCGGGCTATAGTCGATGGTGTCGCGAAGAGTCTGACACTACTGAGCACTCATGCATGCAGTATTTCATATAAGTTAACAGTTCCTTTAGTTATCTTTTTTGTTCATGCTAATATGTGCATGTCACATTACACAATGAATATCTTAGTTTTACATTAATTTCAACACCCAGACATAAACTCCAAATGGTAGAGCATTTCATATGAAGTCATTGTTTTAACTCAGTCCAGAATATAGTTTGTGTAATGATTATAAATTAATTTGAGATTCTTATTGATACAAGAAGCTTCTGAAATTGGAGTTTAAGAAATTTTCAAAGTACAAATGAAATAGGTTTAGGTAACACTTCACTTAAAATATTTTAGTAGGTATTATAGTACCCTGCTATGTCTGTGTAAAGATAGGCTGTATTCCTCTTCTGTGCTGGGTATAAATGGAAGGAAGGGGTAAAGAGAAGAGACAAGACAAAAGGCAGTGTAGATCATGTGGAGAAAAGGAAGAAGGATGCAATGGTACAGAAATATCTCAGGAAAGATTCTTGCTGTTTTAGTGATTGACAGATCTCTTAAGATGGAGTATTTTATGAAAAACAGAAGTAGAAAAAAATAAAGGAACTTCTTTAGAAATTCAAACATTGTCTCTTCATTTACATACAAAACTGTATTTGGTCTGTCACTACTTTTAGCTTGCAGTATGTACTGTATGATAATTGCACTTTGTGCTTTGTTTTTATATGAGAATTAACCTGTAGAAATGCTTTCAATTTTACTATTTATGTAATATCTTGAGATATCTGGGTGTTTTGTTTTGTTTTGTTTTGCATTTTGGACATAGGGGAAAAAAGAAAAGTGTAAATTCTTTAGTTATCTTTAATTATTTGAGTAGGTAATATATGATTCAAAATTTAAAAGTTCAAAAGTACAGGGCAGACAAGTAAAAACTCTTATCCTTGTCTCTTATTTACCTGGTTTTCAGTGTGACTCTCAAAGAAAATAATAGTTATTATTTTGTTTTTAAATCTTCCCTAGTCTTCTTTCTGCATAAACAAGTGAACACAAATGTTCTTATTTCATTTCTGTTTCTTATACAAGCTGTAGCATATTATATATATTGTACCTGGTGAGACTGGCAATTATTTTCCAAAATGTAGCTTTACTTCCAAAACATATTATACCCTTGTTTGTGATTACTCATATTAGAAGTAATCACAACTTCATATAATATTCTATAATAAAACACTATACAATATTTTTTAAAAAGGATGTAATCTCTTGAATGGGAAGATATCTCTAAGACATATTATTGAACTGAGTTGAATGTAATATGAATAATTTATGATATATTTATGTCATAAAAAATCTTACAGACTAATCACTAAATCTTGCTCAGGGAAGTATAAAATTACAAAGACTTTTTATGTTCTAGATTGTGTATTTTATACACAAACAATAATTTGTAATAGTAGTTTCCATTTTGAAAAAATAAGTTTTTTAGATTATTTGTAGATGATTTTATTTTGCTTTTTTAATAGATAAATAGATGACTATGCCTCAGAAATATTGTTTTCTTTCAATGAAAAATACCTAAAACATAATTCAAATATGCTATAATAATAAGAACCATATACTTATTTGAGACCATGGAGAGACTACTAAGCTTTAAAAACATCATTTAATCTTTAGAAAATTATTTTTCTTTTTTTTTAGAAACTAAACATATACTCTATCTTCTTTGGCTGCTCTTTGTTGCTGTGCATGGGCTTTCTCTAGTTGTGGAGAGTGGGGGTTACTCTCTAGTTGCAATGTGCAGACTTTTCATTGCAGTGGCTTCTTGTTGCAGAGCACAGGCTCCAGGTGTGCAGGCTTCAGTAGTTGGAGCACACAGGCTCAGTCGTTGTGGCTCGTGGGTCCTAGAGTGCAGGCTCAGTGGTTATTGTTTATGGGCTTAAGTTGCTGCATGCCGTGTGGAATCTTTCTGGACCAGGGATTGAACCCATGTCCCCTACAATATCAGGTGGATTCTTATCCACTGCAACACCAGGAAACTAGAAAATTCTTTGAGATAGACATTTTTATCATTGTTTTAGACCTAGTTAGTTGGTGTAACTGATGTTCAAAACTTTAAGGGTAAGCTCAAGTTCTCAAATACTTTTTACCACCTTTTGACAAATGTATGGGCTATTTAACTTGAAGACAGATATATTAGTTCTTTTTTAGGGTATGGAATTAGATATTTATCAACCAGATCTAGATTACTAATCACATTATTTAGATTTCTGTGTCTTCACTTAGTTTTTGTCTACTTGCTCTGTCATGGGTTGAGAAATAACATCTCAATCCACATCTTTCAGTACCAATATTTTCTTTGGTATATTGCAATTCTTTTTTAAGATTGTTGATACTGTTTGTGATACAGATGAATCTCTTTTATAACTATACTGTGAACGTATCCTTTAGGATTTTTATAAAGTGTCCTTTTTTGTCTTAAAGTTTGACGCGTTTTAGACTCACAACCTTTGTTTTCTTCTGGTTTCTATTTACCTAATGTATTCTTTGTTTATCCTTTTATTGGTATTTTCAACCCTTCTGAGTTGCTTTGTTTTAAGCACGCCTCTTGCTTTAAGTAGAGAGTTGTAATCCTTAGTAATCCTACATGAAAATCTTTTGTTTCAGTAGTTGATTTAAATTTCCTTATTTTCATCGATGTGATAGGTTTCTTTGATCTTAGTTCTGTCACAATTTTTTTTAACTAAGTTGAGTTATCTTTCTTTCTTTCACTCTGTGGTTGCTTTATATGTATGTAGTTTGGATTTTTAGAGAAGTTGTATGTTTGTTTTCATGTTTATCCTCATCCTTCAAGTTTGAATGTTATATGATTCCAGTAGTCTTCTATTCTTATGGCCATTCTCTCCCGTTAAAATGGATTAAAGTAGCTTTAAATTTCCTATTCTTAACCCCATTCATACTTTTTCCTCTGCTACCAGTATTAGTCAATATTAGCATTCTGAATGTAGTATTTCTTTGTACTATTAAAAATGCTCATACCTATACGTCTTTATTTGGTAATTCTAAATTATATTCCTTGATGTGCTGCTACCATGTGGAAGCAATCTGTGAACTTTCTTGATCTCATATTTATTGTCCTTTTACTTCCTTTCAGTTTTTATTTGTTGGTTATATCATTTTTCCATTGTTAAGGACATATACCATTTTCAGTATTCTTAACCTTATTTTTGTATTTGTTTTAATCCTTTTCCACAGTAAATAGATTCAGTGTTCATCACCAGTCTTTTTGTCATGGTTCCTTTAGGGATCACTTGTTTGATTAAAGTTCATTTAGTAATTTCTTCAAAAAGAGCCTGGAACAGTATTCTTTGAGTTCTTTCATGTTCAAGACATTTGACTATAGTCCTCTAAAACTTTAAATCTTAGCCTGGTTCTCATTTCTGAATTTTGCATTCTGTCTTTTGTATATTTTCTATACTTTGCTTTCCTCTCAGTTGCTAAATCCCCCAACCTTCTTCAGTGCACCTTTTTCATTTTTGGTTATTGGTGGTTTGTCATTCAGCTTTTTTTAATAGGAGTATGAAACATTGTTTAAAAGATACTTTGAATGAGATTTATATGTTTATTTTAAAAATCTGGTCCTACCTTAGTTTTCTGTAGAAAAAAAAGAAAATGGAAGAACAGCAAGCAGTTGATGATCAATTATGGATTTATGAGTATTTAGGATAATAAACTTTTATAGATGTACTAAATTAGACATTTCTGAAGAATATGAATCTTGCAGCATATTTTACCATAGATTACGTAGATTCTTTTGTAGATTTCAGAATAGCCTCAATTCTCAAATATGACTCAGAATAACTCTTCAATCTGAAAGCCAAATTTCTGAGTATAAAGATTATCCACAATTGTAATTAGAGACACTATTCTTTTATGTAATTTTCTGCATTATAATTTTCCTGATGTTTGAGATCCATCCCCATAGTAAAACCACAGATAAGCTGAGAAGTTTTGTCTGTCAAAATGATGTTACAGATGTACATCATTTGTAGTAAGACACATATTTTAAATCATTTTTCTAATAGTGCTGGTGAGTTTACTCTGATTGATCTTTTTCTCCATTTTTCCTTAAAGTCAAACCCAATGTTTTTAGACAGAACTTAGCTTTCTAAAGTTCTTTTAACAGTTCAAGTTTCCTCAGTTTGAACTCTTAAATATTATGTGTGTCTTAGGAAGAATCGATAAATATAGGTAGCAAAACCTTTGTCATTTCCCTCTTTTTATTGTGGTTTCATTTCAACTGTGTCTTTCAGAGTATAGACCACAGAGGATCATATTGTATTAGAGAACTAATGTACTTATCCTAGTTTAGCTTATGGGTGCAACCTTAACTCCAGAAACAAATTATATCACTTTTGGTCAGTTCATTTTATTTAGTATTTTTTTCTCCTCTCTTTTAGAGGATCTTTTTAAGATTTTTTTGGTGTGCCTTTTTTTGTTTTTTTTCCCCTTTAAAGGTTTCAGAATTGACAAGTGAGCAAAATAAGTGCAATCAAAGGAAATGTTATAGGTCTGTCATATCAAAAGCCCAGTTTCTCATGTGACATACAAAGTTTCACCAATAATGTATGTAGCATTTCAATATGGCAGGAGAGGAAGATGTTGTTATTTTTATAAATGGAATAGAGTTGTGTTTAGATTGTCAAACTTTCTTATGATGTGACTAACTTACTAAATAACATGTTTAGGAAGAGTTTATGAGAAGGCAATGGCACCCCACTCCAGTACTCTTGCTTGGAAAATCCCATGGATGGAGGAGCCTGGTGGGCTGCAGTCCATGGGGTCGCTGAAGAGTCGGACATGACTGACTTCACTTTCACTTTTCACTTTCATGCGTTGGAGAAGGAAATGGCAACCCACTCCAGTGTTCTTGCCTGGAGAATCCCAGGGATGGGGTAGCCTGGTGGGCTGCCATCTATGGGGTCGCACAGAGTCGGACACGACTGAAGCGACTTAGCAGCAGCAGCAGGAAGAGTTTTAAGTCAATGGTTTAAATTGTAAAAGAATTACATAGTTGTTTTTGTTGTTCAGTCACCCAGTTGTGTCTGACTCTTTGTGACCCCATAGTTTGTAACATGCCAGCCTCTTTGTCCCTCACCATGTCCCAGAGTTTGCCCAGGTTTGTGTCCATTGCATTAGTGATGCTATCCAGCCATCTCATCCTCTGATTCCTGTTTCTCCTTCTGCCCTCAATCTTTCCCAGCTGAACTGTGGTGCTGAATAAGACTCTTCAGAGTCCCTTGGACTGCAAGGAAATCAAACCAGTCAAACCTAAAGGAAATCAGTCTTGAATATTCATTAGGAGGACTGATGTGAGCTGAAGCTCCAATACTTTGGCCACCTGATGCGAAAAACTGACTCATTGGAAAAGACCCTGATGGTAGGAAAGATTGAAGGCAGGAGGAGAAAGGGACAACAGAGGATGAGATGGTTGAATGATATCACCAACTCGATGGACATGAGTTTGAGCAAGCTCCGGGAGTTGGTGATGGGCAGGGAAGCCTGGTGCTGCAGTCCATGGGTGGCAAAGAGTCAGACATGACTTAGTGACTGAACTGAATGGATGAATATGCAGTGGAGGTAAGAAATATTCAAGGGATAAGAACTTGTGAACAGTATGCCTGAAGAACAATGGAAGGAGGTCCACAATACTGTACAGGAGGCAGTGAACAAAACCATCCCAAAGAAAAAGAAAAGCAAGAAGACAAAGTGGTTATCTGAGGAGGCCTAACAAATAGCTAAAGAAAGAAGTGGAAAGCAAGGGAGAAAGGGAAAGGAATATCCAACTAAACGCAGATTTCCAAAGAACAGCACAGAGAGACAAGAAGGTCTTCTTCAATGAACAGAGTATAAAACTAGAAGAAAACAACAGAAGGGGCAAGATTGGAGATCTCTTCAGGAAAACTGGAGACATCAAGGGACCCTGTGCCCGAAGATGGGCACAATAAAGGACATAAATGGTAAAGACCTAGTAGATGCTGAAGAGATCAAGAAGAGAAGGAAAGAATACCCAACAGAACTGTATAAAAAAGATCCAGATGAACCAAATGATTGCAATGGTGTGGTCAGCAACCCAGAGCCAGACATTCTGGAGAATGAAGTCAAGTGGGGCTTAGGAAGCACTGCTGTTAATAAAGCTAGTGGATGTGACCAAATTCCAGTAGAACTATTCAAAACCCTAAAGGATGATGCCATCAAGATGTTGCATTCAATATGTCAGTAAATCTGGAAGACCAAGCAGTGTCCACAGGACTGGAAAAGGTCAATCCTCATCTCAATTCCCAAGAAGGATACTACTAAAGAATGTGATAACCATCAGACAGTTGCACTCATCTCCCATGCTAGTAAGGTCATGCTTAAAATCTTGCATGCTAGGCTTCAGCATATGTGAACCAAGAACTTCCAGATGTCCAAGCTGGGTTTAGAAAAGAAAGAGTAACCAGAGATCAAATTGCCAATATTTGCTGGATCATAGACAAAGCTAGGGAATTCCATAAAAATATCTACTCTGTTTCATTGGCTAGGCCAAAGCCTTTGACTGTGTGGATCACTAACAAACTATGGAAAGCTCTTAAGAGAAGTGGGAATACCAGACCATCTTACCTGTCTCCTGAGAAACCTGTATGCAGGTCAAGAAGCAACAGTTAAACCCTGTATGAAACAACTGATTGGTTCAAGACTGAAAAAGGAGTACAGCAGGGCTGTCTGCTGTCACCCTGTTTGTTTAATCTATATGCTGAGCACATCATGAAAAATGTCAGGCTGGATGAGTTACAAGCTGGAATCAAGACAGGTGGGAGAAACATCAACAACCTCAGATATGTGGATGATACCACTTAATGGCAGAAAGTGAAGAGGAACTAAAGAGCCTCTTGATGAGGGTGAAGGAAGAGAGTGAGAGCTGGCTTAAAACTAATATTAAAGAAACAAAGATCATGGCATCTGGCCCCATTACTTCATGGCAAATAGAGGTGGAAAAGGTGGAAGTAGTGACAGATTTCCTCTTGTTGGTCTCTAAATCACTGCAGATGGTGAATGCAGCCATGAGATCAGAAGACGTCTGCTTCTTGGCAGGAAAGCTATGACAAACCTAGACAGTATGTTGAAAAGCAGAGACATTACTCTCTAACAAAGATCTGTATAGTCAAGGCTATGATCTTCCCAGTGGTCACATACAGTTGTGAGAGCTAGATCATAAAGAAAGCAGAGTGCCCAAGAATTGATACTTTCAAACTGTGGTGCTGGGCAATACTCTTGAGAGTCCCTTGGAGAGCAAGGAGATCAAACAAATCAATCTTAAGGGAAATCAACCCTGAAAACTTATTACAAGAACTGATGCTGAAGTTGAAACTCCAGTATTTTGGTCATCTGATATGAACAGTTGACTCATTGGAAAAGTCCCTGAATGGGACTTTCTTTGGGATGGTTTTGTTCACTGCCTCTTGAACAGTATTGTGGACCTCCTTCCATTGTTCTTCAGGCATACTGTTCACAAGTTCTTATCCCTTGAATATTTCTTACCTCCACTGCATATTCATCCGTTCAGTTCAGTCGCTAAGTCATGTCTGACTCTTTGCCACCCATGGACTGCAGCACCAGGCTTCCCTGTCCATCACCAACTCCCGGAGCTTGCTCAAACTCATGTCCATCGAGTTGGTGATATCATTCAACCATCTCATCCTCTGTTGTCCCTTTCTCCTCCTGCCTTCAATCTTTCCTACTATCAGGGTCTTTTCCAATGAGTCAGTTTTTCGCATCAGGTGGCCAAAGTATTGGAGCTTCAGCTCAGCATCAGTCCTCCTAATGAATATTCAAGACTGATTTCCTTTAGGTTTGACTGGTTTGATTTCCTTGCAGTCCAAGGGACTCTGAAGAGTCTTATTCAGCACCACAGTTCAAAAGCATCAATATTCATATTCAGAGGGGATTTAATTTAAGTCATACCTGACTCGCCTAGTGGTTTCCCAAGCTTTCTTTAGTTTAAGCCTGAATTTTGCTATGAGAAACTGATGATCTGAGCCACAGTCAGCTCCAGTCTTATTTTTGCTGACTGTATACAGTTTGTCTAATTTGGCTACAAAGAATGTAATAGATTTTATTTCGGTATTGGCTATTTGCTGATGTCTATGTGTAAAGTCATTTCTTGCCTTTGCCCTGCTTCATTTTGTTCTCCAAGGCTAAACTTGCCTGTTATTCCAAGTATCTTTTGACTTCCTACTTTTGCATTCCAGTCCCCAGTGATGAGTAGAACTTCTTTTTTTGGTATTAGTTCTAGGAGGTCTTCTAGGTCTTCATAGAACTGATCAACTTTTTTGGCATTGGTGATAGGAGCATAGACTTGGATTACTGTGGTGTTGAATAACTTGCCTTGGAAATGAACTGAGATCATTCTGTCATTTTTGAGGTTGCACCCAAGTACTGCATTTCAGACTCCATTATTGATTATGAGGGCTACTTCATTTCTTCTAAGGGATTCTTGCCCACAGTAGTAGGTATAATGGTCATCTGAATTAAATTCGCCCATTCCCATCCATTTTGGTTCACTGATTCAAAAGATGTCAGTGTTTATTCTTACCATCTCTTGCTTGACCATGTTCAGTTTACCTTGATTCGTGGAGCTAACATTCCAGGTTCCTATGCAATACTGTTCTTTGTAGTGTCAAATTTTACTTTAACCACCAGACATCCACAACTGAGCATCATTTCCACTTTGGCCAACTCACTTCATTCCCTCTGGAGCTATTAGTAGTTCTCCTCTGCTCTTCTCCAGTAGCATATGGGACACCTTCAGACCTGGAGGACTCATCTTTTGGTGTCATATCTTTTGTCCTTTTATACAGTTCATGAAGTTCTCATGGCACATATACTGGAGTGGGTCCCTCTTCCAGTGGATCACGTTTTGGCAGAACTCTCCACTGTGACCCGTCTGTCTTGGGTGGCTCTACATGTCATGGATCATAGCTTCATCAAGTTATGCAAGCCTATTTGCCATGACAAGGCAGTGATCCGTGAAGGGGGAATTACCTAGGTGGCCTGTTAAGGAATATAGATTTCTGGGCCCTACCTCTAGACATTGTGGTTTATTGGTCTGAATTGGACTCAGCATTTTGACAAGCATTTCTGGTTTTTCTAATGCAAGTCTTCCCTGGATTGCCCTCTTTGTAAAACTGCCTTAGAGAAATTCTAAAACTGAAAATTATGTAGAATAAATTATCTTGTTGAAAGAAAAAGGTTCATATGTGAAAGTATTCTACCTTAGAACTAGTTTATATGACACCTTGATTTTACTCACTAGAAACTAAAGTTCCCCTTCAAATATATGAGCATTCTAGATTTCAAGATGTAATTGCTGAAGCTTTCAAGATGTAACCGATGCTTCTTTATTTTGTCCCTATATATTTTCTAGCACCTTGAGTCTTGGGAATGGCAGATTAACTGTACTCAGTGTCCAGTTCCAACCAGATATTACAAAATATAGTATATCACTTGATAATTAAGCATATACATTGTGGCATGTAAAACTACGTTTCCTTTCTATACTCTTTATGACATGGATATGAATAATTGTTTATTTAATTTAAATATTATTAGATATTTACATATGAAAAGGTACATTATAAGGAAAAACTATTAGATCAATATCCAAGTCCTGCTTTTAAGATTTTTCTTTTCTTTCTTTAAAAATTTTTTTAAATTTATTAAGATCATAGATATTTATTGTTTGAATTTTTTAGAGTATGTATATGCAGGGTAAACTTCTGGCAAAAATTTTTCCAGATATATTGCCAAGCACAGTTTTATATGATCTTACCTTAGTTGTAAGGTAACAAAGAACCGTATTTTGGTTTCTATTTTTTAAAGTGATAAATAAGGTTTCTGCTTTTTTCTCTTGCAGTACTGTTGTCCAGACATGATAAATAACGTCTTGGGGCTGGCTAAAACAGAAATTTCAAGTACAGCAAATAAAAATAAAACTATTGATTCAGAAAAAGGAAAACTGATTATGTTAGTTAATGACTTTTATTATGGGAAACATGAAGGAGATGTCCAGGAAGAACAGAAGACTTACACAACCTTTAAATGTTTCAGTTGCTTGAAAATTCTTAAAAATAATATTAGGTATGTAAGCATTTATTTTTATTTCTATTTGAAAATTGGAATGCTACAGGTTGTATCTTTATCTTGCATTTTTAATGTTATTCTAGATAAGTAATTTTAACACTTTGAGCTAAGCACAAAGGCAAATTCTTTTGTTGAAAAGCTTTTGTTCTTTCTTAGATATTAGACTTGACTCTTAGATCCAGTTAGTTGTGTTTCTTTAAAATAGCTTAAAAAGGACAAACTATATTTCCAAAAAAATTAATTTATTTTCCCTGTATTATCAGTGATCTAGGAATTTTCATGAGATAATTTTCCTAGTTAGCTGCCTTTGAATTTTACTTTTTTCATATCACAAGAAGAACTACTTACTGATATTTTGTCCAGTTTGACTTCTTATATACTCATGCTCAAATCTTGCAATTTATAATTTTTAGAACATTTATCTTATAGTGATCTTGGGAGAAGTACAAGTTCTAGGAAATATGACTGCTTTGATTTTAAATTTAAGCCCTTTAAGAATTAGAGATTTAATTTCAGTGGAATTTTGAAATTTGTACTCATAAATACTTGACATTTTAGGAATTTATGCTTTGTAATCTTTGAATTACATGGGATATTAGTAACTGTCATCCCATAAATAAGTTAGTTACAAGATTAAAAAGACATATTGATTGATATTTTTCATTGGTTACACAGCTTGACTTTTATATTTGGTAAGGTTTTTTAACATCATTTTATTATAAAAATTTTCAGCATTCAGCAAATTTAAAAATATTTTATAATGGATACAACTGTATACTTATCATCTTGATTCTACTGTTAACATTTAACTGTACTTGTTTTATTGTGTATCTAGTCATCCTTCCTTCAAACTATTTGGGGTTTTTTTATATGTTTCGAAGTAAGTTGCAGATGTCTGTGTATTTCTTCAGGTGAGATGTGTGTGTACAAAGATAAAAAGGCATACGTTTTTTGTTTATGCCTCATGACTATTATTATATAAGCATTCTTAGGCACCTATAGGTTACTTCTAGATCCAGTATTTATTTTATTTTCCTGTGAGTTCTTAAGGTCTGAAAAGAAGCATATAGAAAAACCCTGAAATAAACTGTGATAAACTCCTGTGATAATAATTTTTTATGATAGTGCTTTATAGTTTTAGAAATTCTTTTACATATATTATTTCATGTGAGTTGTCACATTTATCTCCTTTCATCAAATTTTAACAGCCATTAATAGCTAATGGTCCCAGTAAGTTTAACAGAATGAGCATTGTACTTTGTGATATAATACTGAAGTAGTCCCCTGGAGCAGGAAATGGCAACCTGCTTCAGTATTCTTGCCTGGAAAATTGCACGGACTGAGGAGCCCAGTGGGCTATATATATAGTCCATGGGGTTGCAAAGAGTCAGACACTGAGCGTGCACACACATTGAAACAATATTACAATAGAACTTGGCCTCCTACTTTTATATTTTTACCACTTTAATAGTAAAACATACCAGAAGAATCATGTTAATATAAAATGCATAGAAATATGGTTTCCTGGCTTAGTTCTTTGTTATACTTAAATGTTATATATATGATATTAGAATATATTTCAGTAGTTGTTTTTTTGGATTTTCCTTTGAGATTAACACACTAATATTAAACATATGAAGGTAAATTTTCTTTTTTGTTATTATTTTAGAATACTAGTTACATATTTCTAAAGAGTCCTAATACTAGAAATTTTAAGCACACAGCATCTGGGAACATCCAGGAATTGAATGTTTTTGAAATACTGATTATTTAGTAAGCATAACCTTAATAGAAAACATTTTATGACCAAAGAAGTTATACGTGTTAAGTAATATTTCACCTTGACAGTAGAAACTGGGAGGGTAAATTGATGTTTGTAGAGGAATGGTAAGAAACTGATAACTGTAGATTTTTATTCTCTTCCCTGTCAGTGTATTGTGGTATGGTTTTTTCCTCCCCTACATTGAGTGTCACACAAAACATGTTTATTTTATTTTGTGAATATATTTGCAAGATGTTTGTGTTTTTTGTTTTCCTTGTTTCCATTTGTTGGTTTAAGTAGTATGTTTAAGTAGTATGAGATCCTGATGGGGGCTCATGTTGAGAGAAAGCATGCTCATTAAGAGATTATATTATATAGATACACTTTAATTTTGAAAATTGTAAGCTGAGAGGTTAATGGCTTATGACATTTTCTCTATAGGTAAATATTTAGCCAAGACTAGGATTTATAATAGGTGTTTGTAGAGCTGGTGTTAAAACCAAAGGAATACTAAAAGATATTTCAAAATATACCATAACCTGTACTAAAGAGTAGTGTTATGTGAGATGTGAAAAAAAAAATACTGTAACATTTATGATGATTGCTGTCCAGATGGATAATATCACTTAGTTTTCAACATTATTTCCTTTAGTGTCTCAAAGTGAGTAATTGTTAATAGTTGACCCAGTCTAAAAATTGTTATTTTGATTGAATAACTTTACTTTCAAATTCACCAAAAAGCTTCAGTAAGCTCTTTTAAATAGGTATTCCCATTTATATTGTACTCTCTGCCATTGAAGGTCATAGTTCCTGCTCATAAGAAGCCTTTTAAGGAAGCTGAAATAGCAGAATGTAAAACTGAAAAATGGACTTTGCCTACAAAGGGCTCAGTCTGCAAGTTAAAGTGAAGTCTTCGCTAACAGTAAACCAGTATCATTAAATAAAACAAAAGGTTCTTGTAATTGTAGGCATTAAAATTGCTGTTACACGCATTTAAAAACCAAGACACAAGTAAAAATGCCAGTAATTAGTCTTTTAAGCAGCTGGAGTCTATTGTATATCTTCAGAGCCTTAAAAGATTTCTCTCATGATTCTAGCTGATTTTAATGGTAGAGTTTCCTTCCTTTCAGTATTTTATTTTAAAATGTAAGTAGTATTTCTTATATGGAGAAGAAATCTGCTGTTTTATATTTAAAAAATTTTAATAATCTGAAATGATTAAAATAAATTTCTGATATTTCAAATTAATGCTAATAACTATTTTTAGACAAAGATGAAAACGTGTTTACTTAGCTACTTAATGAAAGTCATTATTTCAAGTGCACACTCTTCTAGAGGACTTTAAGGCTTTTGAAATTTTATTTTCATTAATTTATCTATAATTTTAAGATTTAGATTCAAGTACTTATTAGTGAGATTTTTGTTTTTAAATCTGAATTTTTGCACCTGTTGACAATCATTGATAGGTTTATGAACCACATGAAACATCATTTGGAACTTGAGAAGCAGAGCAGTGAAAGCTGGGAAAACCACACCACCTGCCAGCACTGCTACCGTCAGTTTCCCACACCATTTCAACTGCAGTGTCACATTGAAAGTACACACACACCCCATGAATTCTCTAGTAAGTTACAGTTTCATTTAAGTATTGCGTATTTGTTGATTTTTAACAATATAAACTCTGAAAAGAGTTTGTTACTGAACTCTGAACAAGTGTGGTAGAAAAACAAGAATAAAAAAAAAACTTTGGAATTTGAGAGTAAAGTTGAAAAAGTTAATTTTTAACTTATACAGTTTTTTAATAAAATTAGTTACTGAAATTCCATCTTAATAAATAATTCATTATGGTAAATAACTTGTGCATTACATGTGGAGGACTAAATTAGAAGGCTCAGATCATAGTTTTCAAAGTGCAATCAATGCCCTTCTTTTAAACTTGAGTAAGAAAAGTAAATACAGTGTTAGTTAAAATCACATACTTTGGATCAAGACAGCTTGGGTTCATATCCAAGCTCTGCCTCGTAATATGTGATTCTAATGTGATCTCTAGCAGGTCACTTAATATTTGAATAATGGGGATGATAGAAATACCTGCTTCATAATGTTTTGATGGGAATTGAGTGAGTTAGTCAAGTCCTTAGAACTGTGCTTGGCCACAGTAAACAACTATGGAACTGTACACCATCACCACCACTGCCAATATTACTACTAGTATTGTTGATATAGATATACAAAATGAATTGTAAATGTATGTATCTGATTTTGTTTCTTTGCCTTGAGAGGATTTTTTCTTTTAAACTGAAGTGTAATTGACATTTAACATTGTATTAGTTTCAGGTGTACAATATAGATTGAATACTTATGTGTATGTATATAATGATACAATGTCTTTTCCCCCCCCACTTTTAGCCATTTGCAAAATATGTGAATTGTCATTTGAAACAGAGCATATCCTTTTACAACATATGAAGGACAATCATAAACCTGGTGAAATGCCATATATTTGCCAGGTATATACATATTTTATTGTATATGTTGTGTTTGGTTGGTTTGTTTGTTATTTGTTTTGGTTACAAGATTTAAACCTATTAAGCCAGGCTTCCCTGATGGCTCAGATCATAAAGAATCTGCCTGTAATGTGAGAGACCTGGGTTCGATCCCTTGGTTGGGAAAATCCCCTGGAGAAGGGAATGGCTACCCACTCTAGTATTCTTGCCTGGAGAATTCCACAGACAGAGGAGCCTGGCGGGTTACAGCCCACGGGGTTGCAAAGAGTTGGACACGACTGACTTTTACTTTCAGGCCAGGCATCAGCAAATTTTTTGTATAAAGGGCACGATAGTAAATACTCAGGTTTTGATGATCATAGGTTTCTGTTGGAACAAATCAACTCTGCCATTGTAGCACAGAGGCAGTCATAGACAATAAGTAAACGAATGGATGTGACTGTGTTTCAATAGAACTTTATTTATGGACACTGAAGTTTGAATTTTATATAATTTCCTTGTGTTATGAAATATATTCTTTTATTTTTCTAACAATTTTGATAAAATTAGTTACTAAAATTAAAATCTATTTTGTAAATAACTTAGTAGAAAGTCTGTTGGCATAACTCATATATTGTTGTGTGGGGTCAGCAGAGAGTTGGAATTGACCCATAGGCCATTGTTTGCACACTCCTGTATTAGACAAAGAAAAAGCCCTGTGGCAGAAAGACAAACATAGACTTATCTTAACCTACAGGGAAGAATATAGGCATACAAAGGGGAATATGAAATGCTTTTAATTCAGAGGACCCTACCAAATGCTTTGGGACAAGTTCTTTTCCAGAATTTGGAGAAATGGGAAAGTAAGGTAAAAATAAACTGTCATTCCATAGCCTGGAGACCATTTATAATCTAAGGAAAGATGCTGTTTTATGTAGCAATTAAGAAGGAACTTTATAGGACCAGAGGTGTCAGAGTTAGATAATTCAAGTCAAGATTGGGGGTGATAAAAAATATCTGATAAAAGAGAATCTAGTTATATTTTGAGAAGTATCCTTAAGCTTTGAAAACTAACTCTTCTGTTTCAAAGATTATCTTTTGATGTTTTTATTAATAGGATTCTAGGTTATGTAGGCATTAGACAGAATTAATAGTACATAGTGTTCTTCTGAACAAATGACCTATTACTGTTACTTTGAAATTGGATATCATTATAAATTTTCAGACTAAATCAGATTTTTTTTTGTAGGTTTGCAATTATAGATCATCATCATTTTCTGATGTAGAAACTCATTTTAGAACATCTCATGAAAACACCAAGAACTTGCTATGTCCATTTTGTCTCAAAGTTATTAAAATTGCAACACCCTATATGCATCATTATATGAAGCATCAGGTGAGATCTGCTAGTTCTTATTCATTTATGTTGTTTTAGAGAAAAGATAGATTATGACTTAGAACATTGTTTAGATTTGTTCTGCAAGGGAAGCAGCATTGTTCCAAATGACATGATTAAGTTACAATTTATTCTAAGTTACTGCTGAAACTCCCACTTCTTTTCCTTGCTTCCTTTCTGATGATACTATGGTTCATACATGATAATTTTGAAAGATAGCTAGAAATACCAGGAAATCTCGAATTGAAGGAAAAAAGAGAAGATGAGTGGAGGAATATCCAAAAGAATGGGTATTTCAGAGGCTAAGAGTAGGACTGGGGAAGGTAATTATCATGAGCAGGGGAAAAGATGAGTTCGAACTGATAAAGAAAAGGTTGATAACTCATAATCGTGTTTTATTCTTTCTCTTCAAACTGTATTTCCACTTTTAGCCCCCATATTATAAGAAGACATGTTGGCATCATTGACCAGGAATGGTCTTTTATAGCTGCCCAGAAAATAGTAGTGACACTTACTGCTGATACATGAACTCTGACAGAGAACTCGATTTAGTTCTACTATGTAATTTTGGGGACCCAGTATTAGTGCTTATACCTGTGTCTTGAATTCTGATATTATGCTTACTGGTTGTGTTCCTGAAGCAGTTAAGTCATCCTTTGTTTGGGCTGAAAAGTTCAATGCAACACTGCTCCTGTTCTTTTTTTTTTTTTAATTTAAATTTATTTATTTTAAGTGGAGGTTAATTACTTTACAATATTGTATTGGTTTTGCCATATATCAACATGAATCTGCCATGGGTGTACACATGCTCCCCATCCTGAACCCCCCTCCCACCTCCCTCCCCGTACCATCCCTCTCGGTCATCCCAGTGCACCAGCCCCAAGCATCCTGTATCCTGCATCGAACCTGGACTGGCGATTCGTTTCTTATATGATATTATACATGTTTCAATGCCATTCTCCCAAATCATCCCACCCTCTCCCTCTCCCACAGAGTCCAAAAGACTGTTCTATACATCTGTGTCTCTTTTGCTGTCTCGCATGCAGGGTTATTGTTACCATCTTTCTAAATTCCATATATATGCGTTAGTATACTGTATTGGTGTCTTTCTTTCTGGCTTACTTCACTATGTATAATAGGCTCCAGTTTCATCCACCTCGTTAGAACTGATTCAAATGTATTCTTTTTAAAGGCTGAGTAATACTCCATTGTGTATATGTATCACAGCTTTTGTATCCATTCATTTGCTGATGGACATCTAGGTTGCTTCCATGTCCTGGCTATTATAAACAGCGCTGTGATGAACATTGGGGTACACGTGTCTCTTTCAATTCTGGTTTCCTCAGTGTGTATGCCCAGCAGTGGGATTGCTGGGTCATAAGGCAGTTCTATTTCCAGTTTTTTAAGGAATCTCCACACTGTTCTCCATAGTGGCTGTACTAGTTTGCATTCCCACCAACAGTATAATAGGGTTCCCTTTTCTCCACACCCTCTCCAGCATTTATTGCTTGTAGACTTTTGGATAGCAGACATTCTGACTGGCGTGAAATGGTACCTCATTGTGGTTTTGATTTGAATTTCTCTGATAATGAGTGATGTTGAGCATCTTTTCATATGTTTGTTAGCCATTTGTATGTCTTCTTTGGAGAAATGTCTATTTAGTTGTTCGGCCCATTTTTTGAGTGGGCTGTTTATTTTTCTGGAATTGAGCTGCAGGAGTTGCTTGTATATTTTTGAGATTAGTTGTTTGTCAGTTGTTTCATTTGCTATTATTTTCTCCCATTCTGAAGGCTGTCTTTTCACCTTGCTTATAGTTTCCTTTGTTGTGCCGAAGCTTTTAATTTTAATCAGGTCCCATTTGTTTATTTTTGCTTTTATTTCCAATATTCTGGGAGGTGGGTCATAGAGGATCCTGCTGTGATGTATGTCAGAGAGTGTTTTGCCTATGTTTTCCTCTAGGAGTTTTATAGTTTCTGGTCTTACATTTAGATCTTTAATCCATTTTAGGTTTATTTTGGTGTATGGTGTTAGAAAGTGTTCTAGTTTCACTCTTTTACAAGTGGTTGACCAGTTTTCTCAGCACCACTTGTTAAAGAGATTGTCTTTTCTCCATTGTATATTCTTGCCTCCTTTGTCAAAGATATGGTGTCCATAGGTGTGTGGATTTATCTATGGGCTTTCTATTTTGTTGCATTGATCTATATTTCTATCTTTGTGCCAGTACCATACTGTCTTGATGACTGTGGCTTTGTAGTAGAGCCTGAAGTCAGGCAGGTTGATTCCTCCAGTTCCATTCTTCTTTCTCAAGATAGCATTGGCTATTTGAGGTTTTTTTGTATTTCCATACAAATTTTTTATTTGTTCTAGCTCTGTGGAAAATACCATTGGTAGCTTGATAGGGATTGCATTGAATCTATAGATTGCTTTCGGTAGAAAATACTCAGTTTCACTATATTGATTCTTCCGATCCATAAGCATGGTATATTTCTCCACCTGTTAGTGTCCTCTTTGATTTCTTTCACCAGTGTTTTATAGTTTTCTATATATAGGTCTTTAGTTTCTTTAGGTAGATATATTCCTACATATTTTATTCTTTTCGTTGCAATGGTGAATGGAATTGTTTCTGATTCTGTTCTTAAATACTTGAAAGAACACTAACAGTGCTTTTGCCAAAACCAGAAGTTAGTGGATTTATTGAATCTGATCATTTTACCAACTTTTGCCACCTCGTGAATTAGCTCAATGCATTTTCTTGTTACTGATTAAACTGACATGTCAGTTTTTTCAGCATTGGTGCTCACCTTGCTTTCCACTCTAGTCATTAGATAATCATGAAATTGTCTTGTGGTTTTTCATTGGAAAAGATCATAAAAGTAGAATTTCCTATTAAATTTGGGATCACCTGTGCTGTGACTGACAAAATGTAACGTGTGTTTTGACAAAATGTGGTCCACTGAAGAAGAGAATGGCAAACCACTTGCCACAAAGTATTCTTGCCTTTATAACTCCATGAACAGTATGAAAAGTTAAAAAGATAGGACACTGAAAGATGAACTGCCCAATATGCTACTGGAGGTCAGTGGTGAAATAACTCCAGAAAGAATGAAGAGATGGAGCCAGAGCAAAAACAGCACCCAGTTGTGGATGACTGGTGATGGAAGCAAGGTCCAATGCTGTAAAGAGCAATATTGCATAGGAACCTGGAATGTTAAGTCCATGAGTCAAGGCAAATTGGAAGTGGTCAAACAGATGAAAAGAGTGAACGTTGACATTTTAGGAATCAGCAAACTAAAATGGACTGGAATGGGTGAATTTAACTCAGATGACCTTTATATCTACTACTGTGGGCAAGAATCCCTTAGAAGAAATGGAGTAGCCATCATAATCAACAAGAGTCCAAAATGCAGTATTTGGATGCAATCTCAAAAATGAGAGAATGATCTCTCTTTGTTTCCAAGGCAAACCATTCAATATCAAGGTAATCAAAGTCTATGCCCCAACCAGTAATGCTAAAGAAGCTGAAGTTGAATGGCTCTATGAAGACCTACAAGACCTTTTAGAACTAAAACCCCAAAAAGATGTCCTTTTCATTATAGGGGACTGGAATGCAAAAGTAGGAAGTCAAGAAACACCTGGAGTAACAGAAAAATTTGGCCTTGGAGAACAGAATGAAGCAGGGCTAAGGCTAATAGAGTTTTGCCAAGAGAACGCACTGATCATTGCAAACACCCTCTTCCAACAACACAAGAGAAGACTCTACACATGGACATCACCAGATAGCCAACACTGAAATTGGACTGATTATATTCTTTGCAGCCAGAGGTGGAGAAGCTCTATACAATCAGCAAAAACAAGACCGGGAGCTGACTGTGGCTCAGGTCATGAACTCCTTATTGCCAAATTCAGACTTAAATTGAAGAAAATACGGAAAACCACTAGGCCATTCAGGTATGACCTAAATCAAATCCCTTACGATTATACAGTAGAAATGAGAAATAGACAATAGAGTGCCTGATGAACTATGGATGGAGGTTTGTGACATTGTACGGGAGACAGGAATCAAGACCATTCCCAAGAAAAAGAAATGGCTGTCTGAGGAGGCCTTACAAATAGCTGTGTAAAGAAGAGAAGTGAAAAGCAAAGGAGAAAAGGGAAGATATAAGCATCTGAATGCAGAGTTCCAAAGAATAGCAAGGAGAGATAAGAAAGCCTTCCTTAGCGATCAGTGCAAAGAAATAGAGGAAAACAATAGAATGGGAAAGACTAGAGATCTCTTCAAGAAAATTAAAGATATCAAGGGAACATTTCATGCAAAGATGGGCTCACTAAAGGACAGAAATGGTATGGACTTAACAAAAGCAGAAGATATTAAGAGGTGGCAAGAATACACAGAAGAACTATACAAAAAAGAGCTTCACAACCCAGGTAATCACAATGGTGTGATCGCTGACCTAGAGCCAGACATCCTGGAATGTGAATTCAAGTGGGCCCTAGGAAGCATCACTATTAACAAAGCTAGTGGAGGTGATGGAATTCCTGTTGAGCTATTTCAAATCCTGAAAGATGATGCTGTAAAAGTGCTGCACTCAGTATGCCAGCAAATTTGAAAAAGGCAGCAATGGCCACAGGACTGGAAAAGGTCAGTTTTCATTCCAATCCCAAAGAAAGGCAATGCCAGAGAATGCTCAACCTACCACACAATTGCACTCCTCTCACACACTAGTAAAGTAATGCTCAAAGTTCTCCAATTAAAATAAATAAATTTATATAAAAAAAAAATTCTCCAAGCCAGGCTTCAACAATACTTGAACCATGAACTTCCAGATGTTCAAGCTGGTTTTAGAAAAGGCAGAGGAACCAGAGATCAAATTGCCAACATCTGTTGGATCATCAAAAAGGCAAGAGAGTTCCAGAAAAACATCTATTTCTGCTTTATTGACTATGACAAAGCCTTTGACTGTGTGGATCACCACAAACTGGGGAAAATTCTGGAAGAGGTGGGAATATCAGACCACCTGACCTGCCTCTTGAGAAATGTGTATGCAGGTCAGGAAGCAACAGTAAGACTTGGAACGACAGACTGGTTCCAAATAGGAAAAGAAGTATGTCAAGGTGTATATTGTCACCCTGCTTATATAACTTATATGTAGAGTACATCATGAGAAATGCTGGGCTGAATGAAGCACAAGCTGGAATCAAGATTGCCAGGAAAAATTATCAGTAACCTCAGATATGCAGGTGACACCACCCTTATGGCAGAAAGCGAAGAAGGACTAAAGAGTCTCTTGATGAAAGTGAAAGAGGAGAGTGAAAAAAAGTTGGCTTAAAGCTCAACATTCAGAAAATGAAGATTCTGGCATCTGTTCCCATCACTTCATGGCAAATAGATGGGGAAACAGTGGAAATAGTGGCAGACTTTATTTTTGGGGGGTTCCAAAATCACTGCAGTTGGTGACTGCAGCCATGAAATTAAAAGACGCCTGCTCCTTGGAAGAAAAGTTATCACCAAACTAGACAGCATGTTTAAAAGCAGAAACATTATTTGCCAACAAAGGCCTGTCTAGTCAAGGCTATTGTTTTTCCAGTAGTCATGTATGGATATGAGAGTTGGACTATGAAAAGAGCTGAGCACCGAAGAATTGATGCTTTTGAACTGTGGTATTGGAGAAGACCCGAGAGTCCCTTGGAGGGCAAGGAGATCCAGCCAGTTCATCCTAAAGGAAATCAGTCCTGAATATTCATTGAAAGGACTGATGTTGAAGCTGAAACTCCAATACTTTGGCCACCTGATGTGAAGAGCTAACCCATTTGAAAAGACCTTGATTCTGGGAAAGATTGAAGGCGGGAGGAGAAGGGGATGACAGAGAATGAGATGGTTGGATGGCATCACTGACTCAATGGACATGAGTTTGAGTATACTCCTGGAGTTGGTGATGGACAGGTAGGTCTGGTGTGCTGTAGTCCATGGGGTCTCAAAGAATTGGACATGACTGAGTGACTGAACTGAACTGAACTGAACTTTGCTGTGACTGGGATGCTACCTATCTTTGAGAAGTTCTGGCAAGATCTCTCTATTTTGTATTTCCCCAGCAGTGTTCATCAGGTGTTCATAGATGTCCCCCTCCAGTTGCTACTGGTAAATAAATTTGGCGAAGCACAGATTTACAAAATTAAATTGTTCTTTTTTAAAATAGGACTCCTCGGAAATTTTAATATGCTAATGGACATTGTACATGTCTAAACAGGGATATAGTGTTTATTCCCCAGACTTATTTGGCCATTGAACCCTTTATTTGCACAGTATTTATTAACATTTTTTGAAGAACAGAATTTGAGAAGTGCTATTCTTGGCACTCTATATTTCATCTTTGGCCTTTAATTTTGAAAGGGAGAATTAAATATAAAACAGTTTTATTTCATTATGGGGCTTTTAACATCATTTTCCTTTATGTTTTATTAAGCTCCAGAGTAAGATTAATATTAATATTAAGAATAGGGAAGAATAGTAATTATGAAAGAGGTATGTGGGCCGACCATGTGAACTGTGTGATTTGTAATCAGTTTTTCTACCCTAGGGTTTATGTCATCACTTGCCATAGGTGTACAGTTTTTCTTTTTTGTTTATTTGGAGAGCCTAGGAATTAGACAGCCAGAAGTTAGGAAGGTGAAAATCTATTAATAAGAAGGATCATCAGGCATCCTTCAAGATATTTATAGTTTGTATGATTATTTACAAAAGATTGGGAAATTATAGCTGAGCTATTAGTCCAATATGAAATAATGAGAATTGTTGACTTTTTATTGTTTTAGATGACTTTGGTTGTAACTTCTGTCTAAGGCAATGTATTATTATGTCTTGGGTGATTTTAGAGCTAACAATCCAGTTTTTATGACTTTTAAGAAATAATGAAAGTGATTTTGTATGTGTTAAATATGTTCATTATATCTTTAATGAAAACAGTTAAAGTATGCAGTTAACATCTATGCAGTCATTTACCTTCTACCAGTAACAGGTACTTTACATGTATTATCTTATTGAATCCTCACACTCAATTGTGGCTAGAGCAGAGTAGTAAAGTAATAAGAGGGAAAGTCGTAGGAAATAAGGTGGTAGCAATAGAATGCAGGCCAATGCATATAGAACCTTGTAAATCAGAATCAGGACTTTGGAATACTGTCAACATTTTAAGCAGGTGAAAGATCTGCCATGTTTTAAGATCATTGACCACTGGGAGGAGAATAGACCATAGGGAAGAAAGAACATGAAAGGGAGAACAAAGGAGGTTATTATTAGGCAAGATGTGTGTTTTGGATAAGTATGGTAGTGGTGGTTGGAGGTAATAAGTGGAAATACTGTGACGGTTTTTGAAGGTAGAGCCGACAGGTTTTACTGATGGGTTGGATATGGGATGTGAGAGAGAGTGACCCAAGTTTTTTGTCCTAAGCAGCTGCAAGAATGGAATGTTCATCTATTGTCATGTGATGAAAATTGAGGAGTAGATGTATTTTGGGGGGCAGGAAGGGAGGGAGGAAATATGGAATTCCATTTTGTCCATGTTGGTTTAAAATGCATACAAGTAGTGATGTCAAGTGGGCTTTCCAAGTGCCACTAGTGGTAAAGAACCTGGCTGCCAGTGCAGGAGAGATGTGAGACCTGGGTTCCATCACTTTGTTGAGAAGATCCTCCCTACATGTAATGGCGACCCACTCCAGTATTCTTGCCTGGAGAATTCCCATGGACAGAGAAGCCTGGCAGGCTATAGTCCGTGGGGTCACAAAGAGTCAGACACAACTGAAGCACTTAGCACACACCCACACACAGTGATGTCAAATAGGCAGTTGGATACAAGATATTTAAAGCCATGAAATGAAGAGAGAACCTAAGGAGTGATTATACATTTTTTTTTTTTTTTTTAGGAGTGATTATACATAGAGAAAAGATTTCTGGGTACTGAATTCTGGAGAACTTTTTTCTGTCATTGTAACTTGGTATCTGTTTCTTGTCCAAGTTTTCTCTTTCTCTTCCTCCTCTTTCAGTATGTATGAGTGAATTAAAATTGCCCGTATTTCCAATATAATCTAATGCATCACATTTCTAAAATAGTCTTAATTTGTACCTAAAATAGTAATGCAAACATATTTATATATTGCTTTGAACTTTGTAAAGAACTGTATGAAATATCTGATGTGTGCCAGTACTGTGCGAGGTACTTCTCAATGTATTATCTGTTTGAATTTTGTAGATGATTGATTGTGTAAATGGAAGTAGTGATGTATCTGGCAGATCATAACTTCAGGGAAACCATTCTTCTGAGTTTATATGTTGCTTCAGTTTGTATATATATACACACACATATATACTTTTTAAATTAATGAGAGCATAAAGGTAAAGATTGTAATTGATATTGTGTAGTAGAAAGAACATTGGATCAGGTGTCTGGCCTTGTCACTGAATAGCTATGGGGAAGGGATTTAGATTTTTCTTGGGTCCTGTTTCCCATCTGTGGAAAAATAATAGGATTAAGTTTGAGGAGGGATTCAGTCAAGGGGTCTCAGCCAGTAAGTAGATTGGTAATAGTTGTTTTGATTTATGCCTCTATATCCACACTATTCAGTGCTGTAGCCTCTAGCCATATGTAGCTATTTAAAGTTAAATTATTTAAAATTTGATTGCTCAGTTGCACTTAGCACATTTCAAGTGCTCAATAACCACATCTGTCTAGTTGCTACTGTTTTGAACAGTGCAGCTGAATTACATTTCATCATTGAAGAAAGTTTTTTAGACAGCACTGCTTTATACATCCATTGTTCTAACAGGTTTCTTTGAAATGTGTAGTTTATTTGAACTTATTTTTCCATCTTGCCAACAAACTGGAAATAGCAAAAATTAAAAATAATTTATTCTTTTATGGGATAAAAATGCATGTAGCTCATTTTCACAGTATCGTGTGTCTAAGTACTTAAAAATTATAACCAGAAGAGCTTTCATAGCACTATTAAGAAATTTTCATTAGAATCTATCGATGGCAACCTTTCATGTTCAATTTCTGTATAGAAACAAATGTTTTTGAAAACTAAATGCTAATAATTAAAAAAATAGTAATATTTTGCTATTATGTGTGATAGGAGATGTAAAATACTAGTTTTAAAATGATTTAGTATCATTAAAATTAAAGTGGCTTCAGAATGCAGGATTTGTGGTTGTAGAAACTATTTTTCTCCCCTCTTTCTGGTTCCTGAACAGAAAAAGGGAATACACCGTTGTACAAAATGCAGACTGCAATTTTTAACATGCAAAGAGAAAATGGATCACAAGACTCAGCATCATCGGACATTTATAAAACCTAAACAACTAGAAGGATTGCCTCCTGGAACAAAAGTGAGTTCAAATATGTTGTATTTTAACATTTTGTATGATAATAGACATTAACTCCTGCCTGGTTTTATTTGTTGGATATAATACTTTAAAAATGATTTGTGATTTAGTTAAGACTTTAATTTTAAATTTCACTGTTCTATGTTTAGGGAAAAAACGCCTAACCATTGCTTTTTGGTCAATAGTGTGTGCAAGTCTAGAGCGGTATTCCTTTGTAAAAAGTGTAACTAGATTAACTATGCTGGAGGCAATGGGTTGCATCAGTGTTACATAGGCTATTTTTGAGCTATTCCTGTTGGCAGTGTATTTGTCATTTTTATCTGTTGAACTGTAAGATGCTTGAGGAATCATGTTTTATTTATCTTTGTATCCTCAGCATCTGGTATAGTGCCTGTTGAATGCTGTAGGTTCTTAGGTGTTTATTGAAGGTATTACTGATTCTACTCTTAGAGATGCAAGTTCTGCTGCTGGATAGCATTATGTTTTAAGTGAACCAACACATGTCTGACTGCATACTGATGATTGTAATTTACTTTTCCCTTTTTGCCTTATATACCTCTGTTTTCTCTGACTTCTTTATATACAGTCAGCTCTTGAATATTTGCTCCAGTGGAGGGAAACAGAGGCATGGATAATCCAAAGTGAAATAATCCCCAAAACATTTATATTTGGCTTTGGGTACTTACCTTTGAATGTGGGTATGTCTGTTATTTGAATTAACTATAACAATATTAAGCCATGCTCTGAAGACCTAGAGCAAGAGAAGCTATCCAGCATCCTTCCCTGCAGTCCATTCATTCCATGCTGAGACTAGACATGCAAAACACTAATGTAAACAGGGCAGTCCTCTTTCATATTTTCCCTTAATAATAATAATAATAATAATAATAATAATAATGATACTAAATGTTTTATAGCACCTTAGAATTAGGCTTTTGGTATACTTTTTCATATATTCTATTATTTAATCCAGGCAGTAATCCAGTAAAGTAGATAAGGCAGATATTGTCCCTTATAGATAAAGAAGCTTAGAGAGGGTAAGTAACTTAATCAAGGTCACATGGCTAGGAAGAAATAGTCTTAGCTTTAACCTCAAGTCTTTCATTACTAGTCCAGTGCCTTTGTATGATGCCAAAGCACGTATTTTTCATGATATTTCCTCATAGGCTGTTTCTCAAATACATGGGGTATGTATAGTCAAATGGTTAGTGTGGTAGGCAATTGTGTTTTCCCATTGTCCACCAGCAAATATAATTTCTGAATACCTAATGATAAGTCTTATATTAGCTCCCTTTAAGGAAATTCTCAGTATTATTAAACTCTCCATACAGTGTAATGAATTTATATAACCCCTCTCATAATCTTTGTAAACATATATCCTGCCCAATGAGCCCCTGAAAAGAAGAAATCATGTTTAGCATAGATTTGCTTGCTTTATAGTTGTTGAAGGGTGATGCAGTCCTTTCTAGGTTTTGAGATATAAATTTTGACCTTTGTGTTTGTGAATTTCTAAAGTTGAATCAGAGCATAGAAATAGCTAGGGAATGTACTCTTTTAATATTCATATAATTTGCTTTAACTGCTAATTATCCATTAATAACTTAACATATAACTGATATCAGTACAAAAATGTAAGATTACAAGTGAGTAAATATCAAGTTTAATTTCATTTAATTGGTATGAACATTTAAAATAAATGAAAGACTTATCCAGTTATAGTTTATACTTGCCCTTTCCAAATACTTGATGTTTAACTTTTTGTTATGCAGTGATATTTTAACAGTAAGGTAATGATTAATTTTCTAAAGCAGATATTATCTTCATTTTTGTAGGTTACTATTCGAGCTTCAGTTGGACCTCTTCAATCAGGATCTTCAACCACACCTTCCATTAGTGCAAGCACTTCTACCCTTCAGCTCTCACCTCCGAGGACTAAAAATATAACTGCTAAAAGTCCCACAAAATCCAACACAAGTAAACCTAATATAACTAAATCCATTGCAAGTAAACCTAATGCAAGTAAGCCTAATGGAAATAAACCTAAATACAAATCAAAAATATCTAATCTGCAGAAGAAACAAAGCACATTGGCTAGTAGCAATAAAAAAAGTAAAGTCAATACAGCATTGAGGAATTTAAGGTAAACTTATATTCTTGATACCCAATACTAATTTAATCTTAATTAGTAACTGAGCAGGAACATGATAAAAGTTTCATTTAATATAAATTTTACCCTATTATACAACTCTCTTGTATATTTATATGCTATCACTTAATGCCAACAAATAATAAAAAATGTTTTTATAGCTATTGAACAGTACTTGAATTACTATCTTTTTATATTCATTATAAAAAATTATAGTATTTTTTACTATATAAAAATATAATATTTTTAATGTTCATTCAACATAAAACACTGGGATTTTGTGTTGTGCTTATGTCTTGAATGGTTAATTTAATCCCTTTTATTCCAGTAAAAAACACTAGCTAATATTAAATTATTTATACTTATTCTAGCTGTTATTCTATAGCAGATTTTTCAAATTATAAATCCCTATTTGAAGTTGTAAACACCTTAGCTTTAATTAACAGACCGTTAATAAGGCTCTCCTTTATTATATTTGTTTTAAAATATATTTTTATCATTTTCTTTGTATCTCTATAAGGTATCGTCGGGGAGTTCACAAGTGCATTGAGTGTTATTCTGAAATAAAAGATTTTGCAAACCACTTTCCTACATATGTCCACTGTAGTTTTTGCAGATACAACACTAGCTGTAGCAAATCCTATGTGAATCATATGATGAGGTAAGATGAGTTAAACAACTATAATTGCCAATTAAAATTACAGTTTAGCAAGTTTGTTCTTGAAAACAGTTGGCCCTAGTATAAGTCAGTTTTGCTCTTTGAGAAATAATTAGAGAACTTCTAAGATGATTCCTCGTACTATTTTTCAACATAGTAATTCATAAAGTTCCTGGAAACTTGAATTGTAAGAACAGTTAGACTAATGAAATTAAGATAGATTTGTTAGGGAAAATAGTTTTCCTATGGGAATTTTTTATCCTATAGAACTTTGAAACACCATTACTTCCAAAGACGGAAAAGTAATGTCACGTGGTAAAGAATAAAGAGTTGGACACAATTGAGTGACTAACACTTTCACTTTTCACTTCCTCGTGAAGCATACGTGTAATCTCATGAGTGTTATTTTCTTCAAAGCAGTCACTTTGTGATTCCAGGATTTTCAGTGATCTTAGATATTTTACTGGATCTTGTTTCTCTTTCTTTCTCTCTCTATTTTTCTCTATAATCCATTCTGTCTGTCTGTCCATCCATCCATCAGGCCATCCATCCTTGCATTCATTCAGTGAGATGAGAGACTATTTCATTATTGCCACTGTTGGAATTATTTTTCATTAATTCATTCAGTTTAGATAACTTCAGTATTTATTCCATGCAGAGAAAACTTTCACAGCCTATGTTATCTTCATTGGTATCGCATTAGTTGAGGTATCCTTCAGGATGGATTTTTATTTAAAAAAAAATAGTCAAAAATTGTTCCAATATAAGCCAGTTAGGTTGATTATTCACTGAAGTTTTGCTTCCCCTCCCCCCCAAAAGTTAGAATTAGAGTATAACTAACAAAAGTGATTTTTATACAGATCACAATATGACCTTTGTGTTACTTTCAGGTCATAATCAACCTCTCCTTTACAAGGACTCTGCCATGTTTCTTGGTGGCTTTAGCACCTCTCTCACAGTGTTTTAACCCCCTTGATATCTAGCCTGACTTCATGGTCCCTGACTTCTTCAGTTGTTGTGCTCCCTTTCTTACCACAATAATATTTTAATCTTATATATGCTTCATTTCTTTTGAATTCCCATTTCCCTGTGACTTTCTGGGCTTTGAAGTCCTTTTTCTGGACCAGTAGCACTCATCTAACTTTATAGTCATCCTTACCCTCAGGGTCATCTGTTTTGACTGTTGCTTTGTTTTTGTTCTAGAATCTTTTACACATTTAGTCTTGCTTACCTGGCTTAAAGGCCAAAGACTTGAACATCATCTTCTACTGAACTTTATGCTCAATTCTAAACTACCAAGTAGTGCTTGATTCAGATCAACTCTGATTCATGATCTTTAACTTGAATTGGGACCTGTCTTTTTATTTTTAAAAATAAGAAGTATACTTTTTTATTCTTATCTGTAGTACCTCCAGTTCAGTTCAGTTCAGTCGCTCAGTCGTGTCCGACTCTTTGCGACCCCATGAATTGCAGCACGCCAGGCCTCCCTGTCCATCACCAACTCCTGGAGTTCACTCAAACTCATGTCCATTGAGTCAGCGATGCCATCCAGCCATCTCATCCTCTGTCGTCCCCTTCTCCTCCTGCCCCTAATCTCTCCCAGCATCAGAGTCTTTTCCAGTGAGTCAACTCTTTGCATCAGGTGGCCAAAGTATTGGAGTTTCAGCTTTAGCATCAGTCCTTCCAAAGAACACCCAGGACTGATCTCCTTTAGAATGGACTGGTTGGATCTCCTTGCAGCAAGGTAGTATCTTATTAACGCTTTATCTTAAATTCTCTTAGTTGTCACTCTGGCCTACTATAATTACACAGTTGGAGTCCATCATTTTAATTAATCTTTTCAGTCTCAAGTATTTTTCCTGTTACCTTCATCCAGGCATTGATCTCAGAAATCACACACGTTGCACTTCGCAGTTAACCCTGCCCCTTATCTCCTCTAGTTCTTCCCCAGCTTCTTTCAGTTAATTTACAATTTCGTCTCTTATCTGTCAGGTTCCTTTTGCTTGCACCTATAATCAATCCATTTCCTCTAAACCAGGCCCTGGCATCCTTTGTGAAGAATACTTCTGTGTGGAAAGTCTTTTGTTCTTTGACCAATACATTGCCGCCCCAGTGCAGCTTTAATTCTGCACTTAGTTTGTAGGGGATCGAGTCAGAAAATATTTTATGTTTTCTTAGGCCAAGAGTCATTCTATTCCTCCCTCTCCCATTTATCACAGGCTTCTCATTTGTCTTATAAAACCTACAAATGCATTCTGTTCCAAAACATTCCCAATTAGCCTGTCTCCCTTTATTATGTTTAGTTGTGTAATACAACTATTATCTCCTTGAGAAGTAGCTCTTTATGTTTACCATGTCACCTAGCACATTACAGACAGCAAGTGAGAGTCATTAGTATAATTACAAAAAAAGGCTCTAATAAAATCTCAAGAGTATATTAAAAAAATCTTACACAGTTGGAACATCTTTGAAATAAGACTCTTACAAAGAAGAGCATCATTAACATTAATTTTCAATGGTTTTTTTGAAGTAGCATTATTTAGGTTTGATTTTTTAAATTATTGCACCTTATTTGCTAATAGCTTTTAGGTGGCAGTAGAAGTCATTTGCAAAAAACTGAATTGCTGTGTGATGTTGCTATTCTTCAACATTATGAATAAGAAAGAAGGCTTTTTCTCTACATGTAATAGAATTATGGTCACAGACAAGTACTTAATATTTTTTTCTGGCAGAGTTTATTTACTGTTTACTAAGAAGTATGGTAAACTGATGGTGAAGAATCTGACAAATCTGAATTTGAAAACAGAACTCACCATTTATTGCATGTGTCACTTTGGGCAAGTTATTTAACTGATTCCCATTTTTCTTTTCTTGAAGAAAAAGTTACTGTCATTATTGGGGAAATGTACTTAAAATGTTTAATAAAATCATTTGCACTTAGGAGATATTCAAGTAATTATAGGTATTATTTCTAAATTGTCATTACTAGGTATTGTAGATAAAGCTCTTGCCTTTAATTTTCACAATTTAGTAGGAGAGATATATTTACCTAGTTTAATGTGATAAATAAATGACTGTTTGAGCCCAGAGAAGGTAAGGATGAAGTCTTTAAACAAGAAATAAGAAGGTATTGTATAAGTGACATTTCGTTTACGATTTGAAGGATGATTTAAAAATTTTCCAAGGAAAAAGAAAGCTGGTATAACAATTTGTTCCTATACAATAAATAAGATTACTGAATTAATTTTTATAAGCTATGCTTTAGTTCATTATATATTTTATATAGATTCATTGGCATGAAATAATAGTCATTAGAAGAACAGATTATTGTGATTACTTCATAAATGGTCTCCTGTCCACAATCCACCACTTGGCCCCTTTTCCATTTTTTCTTTTCTTTTGTTACTAACATCTGGTCAGGTCATTTTTTGGCCTGAAATCCTTCACCTACCTAATATTAATAGGATGAAGTTCAGATTTTCTGGAGAATATGAGACTTTTTAATATCTAATTCCTAACGACTTTTCCAGTGCTTTCAACTCTTATTTGCTTTTCTTGGAGTAAGTCAGTATAGAGACCTTCCTAACTGAAATATACTCCTGACTGTTAGCTGACTTCTCCATTTACCTTCAGCTTTCCCTCACGCAACCACAAAACTATATGTATTGCTGTTGATGTTTATCTTGTGGCAATTATATATTTATGCATATGTACTCATATGTTAAGCCAATGTTTATTAGGCATTTCTTCTGAGCCAGCTGCTTTTTGACTACCTTCCCCTGCTAACCCTGGAACATGATATTCTAAGGCAGACAACCTGCCTTTCGTACTGTATTATTAACTTCTAGTCTAGTGTTTTAAATAGTAGGCATACTGTCAGTATTGTTGGATATTTAGGAAACTGATCGCTTTTGTATTTCTTTGGAAGTAAAGTTTTCACTTATACCAAATCAAGATTGCTAAGAAAAGATGGTCAAAGGGAGTTTTTTCCCCCATCTAATCTTATTGAGGTCTAATTTATATACAATAAAATTCACTTATTTTTAGAAAACAGCTTAATGAGTTTTGATAATTATATATAAATATAAACAGGTGGTGATTTTTCAAAACTTAGATTTAAATGTTATATTTTACTGTATTGTAATAAAAATCTTAACTTTTTTTCCCCTTTCTTAGATTATTTACATATTGTTATTAACTTCACGCAGGTCTAGAAGAAAGGTAGTTTTTCCCCCTCTTTATTTATGAGCTACAGATTCACTTTTCCATTCCTATAATACACAAAACTAGAAGAATGGAGTTTGTGTAATAAATAATAGAGAGTATAATTCATTTTTATAGATTGGGAACTTAAAACTGAATTCAGATGATGAAAATTTTTAAAGTACCAACATTTTAATAAGGTGTAAGTTAGACAGAAGTGGAAGCCATCAAAATACCCTAAAATGTAACTTTTTCCTCTCCTCTTACCAAATAAAGCAATCTGTTTGAGGAGAAGGAAGAAAGAGCTTTTAAAAGTTACTTTAAAATCTCATTTAAAAAATTAATTTACTTGGTTCACCTTCTCTGGTAATCAGATAAAATCTTAGACACACTCCTCTGAGAAAATAACAGTTGTATGAACACATTTTTGCGTATAATTTGTGTTTCCCAACCTCCCTGATGGTCTCTTCCTAAAATAATTATTCAATTATTTTTGTCATATTACATTGAATTTATAAACTCTATGGTAGTAATTATCCCCAGATTGAGGAAATGACTTAGAAATCTTCTGAGGATGTTTTCTAGGGATTAAAACTGTCAGAGTATTTCTTTTCCCATACATACATGCTCTGCTTGTGATGGTTATTTCTATCTGAGACTGAGAATTGACCTGGTGTGTTGGCTACTTTAGATCTATAATTGCAAGCTCCTGCTCTTCAAACTTCAGCTTGCATAAGAATTACTGAAAAAGCTTGTTAAAACAGCTTCCTGGACCTCGCTGCCAGAGATTAATTCAGTAGGTGTGTGTGGGGCATAGACTTTGCATTTCTAAATAAGCTCCTAGATGATACGATGTTATTAGTCTGTGACTACATTTTTATATGTGCTAAGTGGTACTGTGCTAAGCTAATCCTGGTTTTCTAGTATAGAAAAGCTTTCCTTATCAGATTAAACGATATAAAAGAAAGCTGTTATCATTGGCTGCAAAGCTTGGTTAGGGGTTTTCTATTCTGTGTTTAGCGGGAGCATTGTTTTAGCTCAAGAGTTCTGCTTTAATTTGTTTTTGTTTTAAAGTCTACTGATAATTGCAAAGAGCTCTCTAAATGCTTGATTTTACAAATGGTATACAGTGGCCTTTAGCTCAAGTACTGTTACTTCCAAGATATTTGGGTTCTTCTCCCCTTCCTCAACACAAACATGTTAAGTTAGAAGAAGATTTTTCTAAATGATTATTATTGGTAATTGTTCATGTTATGGGCAAAAATGTTATTAACAAAATTTTAAATTGTTTTCAATTCTTTTAACAATTCAAAAAAAAGAATTTCATGTGACTTTTTTCTTATACTCTTGAGTATGTGAAAGTATGGTACTGAGCAAATGAGAATATGCTTAGTAAAATACATTTCACTGGAAAATGGATAACTTTATGTTAAAATACTGAATTAAACAGTATTATTTATATCATATTTTATTCAAAACTAGAAATTTAAGTATAGACTTGATGTATAGCTATAAATTAATATGACTTACCATATAGTAGAATTAATAAAATCTATTTTGTCTCTTTCAGCTTTCATAGTAATCGTCCAAGTAAAAGGTTTTGTATCTTTAAGAAGTATTCAGAAGATCTCAGGTAACTAGTTGATCTTTTAAATTTTTTTCTGTTGAAAAATTATATGACTTAAATATGCTATATATAGCATTTTTATCAAGATACAGTTCATATATCATGCAATCCATGTGTTTAAGTTGTACAATTAATAGTTTTGGGTATATTCACAGGGTTGTACAGTCACCACAGTTAATTTTAGTACATTTTTGTCACTTGAGGAAGACACTCTGTACTCATTAGTGGTTATGTTTATTTCCTTCCAACTCCTTTTATCCTTAAGCAACTGCTAATCTACTTTCTGTCTATATAGATTTGTCTATTCTGGACATTTCATGTAAATGGAATGATAAAATATATGATCCTTTGTGTCTTCCATTTAGCATGTTTTTAAGAGTTATCCATATTGTTGTGTATGTCAGTGCTTCTTTTTCTTATTGCTGAATAGTATTCTATTGTATGTATATTATAGTTTGTTTATCCATTTAGGTTATTTTAAATTTGAAGCCATTATAAATACTGATGTTATGAACATTTGTGTATTATTTTTGTCTGGACATATCTTTTCATTTTTCTTTAGTTATGTATCTAGGATTAGAATTGCTGGGTTATATGGTAACTCTATGTTGAACTTTTGAGGAACTGCTAGACTGTTTTACAAAGTACCTGATTAGTCTATATTCTGTCACTAAATTTGTTTCAGCGGTGACCAGTGGTATCAAAATGAAGCTTTCATGTATTTGCATTGTAAAATGAGAACAAAAAGTAGGGCTTTCCAATAATATTTGAATAGTGAAAAGAGGCCTAAAATATGCAATAAAGTGACACTTTTTCAGTTTTGAAGTAAATTTCTTAAGCCGCTGAAATTCTTGAAATTAGTACATAGTCATTTTAAATTTTACTTTTTCAGATTAAGGAAAGTGTGCTACTTGCTTACTTTGCAGAAAGAACTGTTGGTGAATATTTCTAAAAACATTGGTTTTACCACACGCTTAATTCAGAATCCACTGAGCACTGTGTTTTTCATATTCTTCTGCATTGTTTAGAACCCACTGCTCTTAATTATTTTGTCTAGCTTGCCAATGCTACTTGAAATATCAGTATCTTTGCTGCACCAAGCTAATATATACAGATATGGTTAACCAGTACTGGTTTTGATATGTTGGGTTAGTGGAAAATCTGGAAGAGAGGATGATACTATGTCTCAGAGCCTTTGTACTTACTATTCTCTGTGACTAGTTTGCTCTTCCCCAGACTTCTGTATGGTTAGCTCCTTTATCGCTTTTGGGTCTTCTGTTGTATCCTCTCTCCTATGCTTTACCCTAGAGTCTTTTATCTCCCCTTTATGGATCATTTTTTTCTGGATTATCTTTCATCATCTCATATACTGTGTACTTTATTTTCTGTGTCCTCTCACTAGAATGTGTGTGGTTTGGATTTTTATTTTTGTAAGGCATTGATAGTAATTAGGCATTTGGTAGATATTTGTTGAATAAATTAATGATATATTTAAAATGACATATTTGGCAATAGGTCCCATTGATTATTTTGGAACAGTGGTTCACAGGGAGAGGAAAGTTTGATTGTTTTAAAAAATATATTAGTACCAATTTTAAAACATTTACTAACTTCAAGGCAATAGATTAAGTCATATTAGGTGTTGCTTATATTGAAAATTCTTATAAGAATGAAGAGTGTTATTACATTCAGAAGAGGTTTTGTTTGATTTTTACCTCACTGTTGTGAAGCTCCATTGTGTGTTTGGTTTTTAAAAAATGACTTACGTGATTTTAAAGTTCTGGGATGTTTTTCTCTCAACTTGAATAGTTCTCAGGTTGAAAATTTGTCAATTTCTGTGAATGGAACATATAAACTTACAACTACATAGAACAGTAGTTTTTGTAATTATTCTTTTATTGGAATGGAATATTCATTTTTTATATATTTACTACATATTAGGTCTGTAATATAGCAGACTCTGTAAAGATAATAGTAATAATGAGGAAGTCTTAGAACCAACCTTCAGAGAAGGTGCATTTTATTGGTGGGAGATAAGAGGTGAATGTAAATAACCACAACAAATCAAGAGGGAATTTAATAAGTGCACTGAGGGTTACTTTTTTCAAAGAGGAGTGGGATTACTTTACTTGGAATGATTTACATAGGTGTTAAGTTACTTGGTTTTCAAGGATGAGTATTATTTATACTGATAGAAGAGTTTGATAAATTTCATTTAAGCTGAACAGACTAAATTTTATTAGTTTCATTTGTGCTTCAATTACCTTTAAACAATTTAACGTCATTTATATGTTAAATCTTATTTGATTTTCTTTTAAATAGTTCTTCAGATGCTTGATCCACAAGCTCCCATGTGCTTAACTCTAAACAACATAATAAACATAGTGGTTTTCTAAGTTCTCTGAAACAGTCACATATTTTTGCAGGCTTAATAATATTTTAAACTAAATTAAAATGTTTAAGCACATTTTAAGTTAGAGTCTTAATTTTACATACTATAATATGAAATTGTGTTTAAATACTTCAAATAGCAAATGCTACACAGTTTGATTCAATAACTGTAAAAACTATTGCTGAATTCAGCAAAAAGTATTGATGACTATGGGAATTGTTTCCTAACCTTTTTGAAAATTTATAATCACTACATATTTCATTTAAGAACTACATTACCCAGTGACGTTTTGTTAAGGGAACCAGTAGTTTAGGTTCAAGCAAGTGGGCCAGTTGACATTACTGGGATGCTAAAGAACTCAGACTTTGGACTTTAGTAGTGACTTAGCCCTTCAGTTAATTGTTACATGAGTACCATACCAACCTTGGATGCTTGTGGTGAGAATAAACTAAATTATGTATGTGAAAATCTTTAACACATAGTATACAATGATAAGTGGTTCAGTGGTAAAGAACCCGCCTGCCAAGCAGGAGGCGTGGATTCAATCCCTGGGTCAGAAAGATACCCTGGAGAAGAAAATGACAACCCACTCCAGTATTCTTGACGGGGAAATTCCATGGACAGAGAAGTTTGGTGGGCTGTAGTCCATGGGGTCACAAAGAGTCAGACATGACTTAGCAACTAAACGGCAACACCATGCAATGGTAGCATCTATTACATGATATATTTTTAGAACCTTCTCATTTCTAATTTTTTCCTCTCCTAGATAAACACTAGATCAGTGTTCTACTAGAGACAGACTATATTTTTTAGTCATCATTATATTCACAATACAATATACTAGTAGTATGCTGCTGCTGCTGCTGCTGCTAAGTTGCTTCAGTTGTGTCTGACTCTGTGCAACCCCATAGATGGCAGCCGACCAGGCTCCCCCGTCCCTGGGATTCTCCAGGCAAGAACACTGGAGTGGGTTGCCATTTCCTTCTCCAGTGCATGAAAGTGAAAAGTGAAAGTGAAGTCTCTCAATCGTGTCCAACTCTTAGCGACCCCATGGACTGCAGCCTACCAGGCTCCTCCGCCCATGGGATTTTCCAGGCAAGAGTACTGGAGTGGGTTGCCATTGCCTTCTCCGAAATGCAACCTTAGTAAATATATATTGACCTGTATATATATTGTACATTTATGTATACTATACTTTTGTTTTGAAGATGGGCACAGGCTTCCCTGGTGTTTTAGACGGTAAAAAATATGCTTGCTAATGCGGGAAACTGGGATTCAATCCCTAGGTCAGGAAGAACCCATGGAGAAGGAAGTGGCAACCCACTCCAGTATTCATTCTTGCCTGGAGAATTCCATGGACGGAGAAGCCTGACGGGCTATAGTCCCATGGGGTTGCAAAGGGTTGGACATGACTAAGCAACTAACACACACATAGGCACAGATAGATTGTGACTTGTCAAAGTGACACATGTTAGTGCAACCAAGACTAGACTGTAGGTCTCGACTTTTTAGCTATTAGTAACTGGTATGAGGGAGAAAAGTTTATAAAACGAAAATACTTTCTGTCAGTAAATGGTAGTATAATTTGAATATGAAGAGTGACAGACACTTTCATGCCATTTTCTAAAGAATCATTTCAGTTCTGTCAGGTTTATATAACAAAAATTGGAGTGATCGTTATGACACAAAGAGCAAATCGTGAAAAACTATTCATTGAGCTGGTATGTAGGTTTTCATAAAAGATAAAAATGTTTTCTTTTATACTATTTGCTTTGTTTTTTATAGGGGCATTACTCTAGTGTGCCTTAATTGTGACTTCCTAACTGATGTTTCTGGCTTAGATAATATGGCTACACACTTAAGTCAACATGAAACTCATGCTTGTCAAGTTGTAATAGAGAAAGGTATGTATATATAATTGTGTTACTTCAGATTTTTGCTATTTATTCTAGTATTTTTGGTCAGCCACAGTATGTTCTCTTTACTAAATCGTTTTTCTCACTCATCATATTTCATATGCTGTTTTAAATATAAAACTTTTCTTCTAATTTCAGTTTCTGTTTGTATCCCAACTTCTGAACATCTTTCTGAGTAAGTTTAATTTTTATTCAGTGCATTTTACTTTGATGGATTTTAGCACTACTGCATTTTTAAACGTATCATTAATAGAAATGAAAAATATTAAAGTATTTTGTTTTTTTTTTTTAAAGCTGCTTGTTGAAATAGGTTCCTGCTCTTTGGAGCTCGTGACCTGGTGCAAGACAAGTTGGAATTTCCTAAGTTCAAAGTTCTGAGATGTTTTCTTACACAAAGGCAGTTAAGCAGCCAAGTTCATGACATTAGCTCTCATTATTCAGCTCTTTTCAGCTTCAAATGGGACTAGGTTCTTATTCCACCTTATCTTTGTGTCAGGTTGACATATCTTAACATTCATTTTTTCTTTTTTTCTCCAGTTGGCTCTCTCCAAAAATAACTTTTGTTGCTTTGGTCATTTCTTTGCTTAAAATAATTTGTGTTTTTCTCTGCTGTACTTGCCTTCAGAATAATACGTTCCAAAAGATATGGCTGTCTGTCTTTTTGTCTGTTTTGTCTGCTTTTGTAATTTCTTATAAATCTTAAGTTTTTAGGCCGGACGATTGTCTTTTCCTCATTCGTTGTCTGTCATTGTGCTATTTTTCTTATTTTTCAGATGGAGAAGCAGCCCAGAGATTTCAAAAAATGTCCAGGGTACACCTGGACAGTGTCCCCCTTCGATGAACACAACTGATGCCTGTTCTCTCTTTCCAAGGAATGTGACTAATTTGACTGTGGGGCCTGCTCTAGGTTGTGGTCTCAGGAAATCCGATCTTGGGAAGACTCCCATCCTTCATGGCTGGCCTTCCGTAAGGCTGATGCTGATATAGCCAGTGATGGTCTCAAGGCCCACCAGTTGAGCATAGCTTCCCACTGGGGGCTTTGGCTCTTGATCTTAAGCTTGTGGGTCACTTCTGGCCAAAAAATAAAATCTGTGCTTCAACGTTCTGGTTGAAGTTTAGTCATTTTGGCTGCTGCCCTTTAATCTTTCTCTAGCATGACTACATCCAAGGAGTACAAAAGCTCTGGTTATTAGGAAATGCTTATTTTCATGTCCTTGGAACAACAGGTCTCTACAATTATGTTCCAAAATTTTACTTGCTTTTATTGTTATTTAAAATATATTACCCAGGAGTAAGTTTATAGTTTTTCAGCAATATCAATTATCAAATTTTTTATTTAAAAAAAATTAATTTTAATTTTAATAGATTGGTTTTATGTTCTCCAAATTTATTGATGTCTATTTTTATATTCTTTTCTTTAAAAATGTTGTTCAGTGTTTGCTTTGTTTTGTTAAGAACTTCAAAATATCCCCTAGAATTCTCTACAGATTTCCTATAGCTGCTTATTTATAGCTTTTTAATTTAATTTGGATGTTGTTCAGACCATTAAACATTATAATATGTTCTTTCTTATTTCAGAATTATTATTATTAATATTGTCTTAATAATTGTGAATTCTAAGGTATAAAGAATTGACAACACCTCTTCTTCCAGACCTTAAAACACGTTTTAAAGTTATATATTTGTACATCTAATACATAATATCTATTTAGCCATTTTAATAGTTCATCTGGTAATGTTAATATTAAAAACTATGGAGGCCAATAATCCATTTGTTTCTATCATATATAAAATGTATTTCTACATAAATATATTTCAAAAATTTGACTTTTGTTTATTTTACTTACATGGACTATAGCTCTAATGAACAGTTTTGATGGTATTATTTTCTTTTAATAAAAATTATATTGTTTAAGTGCCTCAGGAATTATTTACTAATAAAGGATTTCAGATAAAAGGTATAGATTTAATCATATAAATAGCATTGCTTTTGTTGTTTCATGGAAGTCCTATTACTTGGCCTGCACACTGAGAGCTGTATCTACTTAGTGAATCTTGCATTTTTTTTCCCCAGCACAACTGAAAGGTCATTTCTTTATATTATACTAGTTTACTGAATTTTAAAGACACACAAAGTACCTTTTATGATCTTATTTGTCATAAGGGTTAGGCAGGCTCTGAAAGTGTGACTCAATCATGTTTTTTACTGTAAAATCAGAACTTCTTCAGTTTTATTTTGAAACAGATTTGAAGCCAATTTAGATGACTACTTATTCTGTAATGTGCTTCTTGCTATTAATGATAGAAAATTTGAACCCATTAATTTAAAATTTCCAAACTAATTTTTACTGTAAATGAATAATTTTTCAAAAGCTCTGAAAATGGCCTCTTAGTAGGTGGATTTGGCGTTAATGCTTTGTTTCCTTACTTGTCTCTAGGAGGTTTTGTCATTTCACCCTCTATTCTACTCAGTTTTTTAAAAAATTTTTAAATTTTCCCCAGAAACAAACTTTACATTTTTAACTTAAGTTCCTTTTTCATTTATGTATATTTGTTCTACCTTGGCTATAGTTAAAAAAAATATGAGAAATTGTATTCTTGGTATAATGATGTGGGAGTACCGATTTGTGTTCTTCCATAGGACTGTATCTTATAATATCAGATTCATTTTCTTCAAGTTTAAGTTCTTAAAGTTCTATCACGGATAACTTCATTTAAAAAAAAAATGGTTCAAATAAAACACCTTAGGCAGTTAGTACAAAAACGTGTTCATTATAGGCAGTTGGTCAAATTTTAATTTTGTGCTAACAAGTTTTATCTTGAGCCTAATCCCGCCTTGCTATCAGGTTATTCTGACTATTTTATTCACCTGATCAGAAATTACCATTGCATGCATGTGTGCTTTTGGTTACCATTAAATAAAACGTGAAATTGGCTCAGGTTAAGTCCATTGCTATTTTGAGACCCTCAGTTACCCTGTTTGTAAAATGTGAGTGCTGATTGTTTCAGAGTTCTGAGATTCTGTTTTTCAATATTGGTTATTCTTACATTCCGTTATTTATTCTTATGATGAGATGAATTTAGAATGCTACTATGTATCCTTATCCCCATTAGCAGAAATAGGGACTCTGTGACCTTTAGAAAATTAAATGTTCATGTTATTCCTTAGCACATTTAACTCCTTCATGTACTCTTATAAAAGTAGTTCTCTTACACTTATATTAAAGAAAGTAATTAGGTCAGTTTTTCCCAAGTTCTGTACTGTAGAACTAATGTCCATAATTTATTAAGTTGGGGGGAAATTTTCCATGGTCAAATAAATTTAAGCAATGCAAGTTAAAGTTAAACTGATTCTTTGACATGGAATTTTTCATGCTGTATGTGGCTTGTGAATGTCTAAAGTGAAAAAATGAAGTGAAAGTGTTAGTTGCTCATTCGTGTCTGATGAACTGTAGCCTTCCAGGCTCCTCTGTCCATGGAATTCTCCAGGCAGTAGTACTGGAGTGGTTTGCCAATTCCTCCTCCAGGGGATCTTCTCAACCCAGGGATTGAACCCAGGTCTCCCGCGCTGTGGGCAGATTCTTTACTGTCTGAGCTACCAGGGAAGCCCCCTAAGAGAAATATTTATTTGACCTTAGAATTTTTTTCTTTGAATAATTATGAACTTCTTAATCTCCTTGGAATAGTGTGTGGAATACTCATCTGGAGTCCTTCAGATTTTATGAACTGGGAAATAAAAAGCAGCTGTGTAGGGTGTTGCCCAAGATGGGTTTCTAGACATTTCACTTAGGTTATGAATCATTTGTAAGATAGAGTTTGTAAATAGATGCTAGCAATATACATTTTCATATTTTTAGAAATTTTATCAGAAAAATGATAACCTCCTTATTATGTTTGTAAAATCTATTAACTGCATAACAGAGACCAGTTAATAGTTTATTCTGCCTCTGATTACAACAGTAAGGGATTTTTTTTTGTTGGAGAGTATGGTTACTTTACATGATTTAACACTAAGAAGCTTAAGAATCTTTCATTTATTTCTGGCTTCTATCTGTAACTCTTTATGCTTAGCTTATCAGTCTACCCACTCACCTACTTTTCTTGAGACTTATTTTCAGCCTTTTATATTATCTGTTAAGGAGTTTCCTATGTAGTAAAGTTTTACTTCCTATTTAAACAGCCTCAGGAGGTTGTCTTTGACAGAAAGATTAGATGATTTGAAACCCAGCTTCATTTTAAACCCTCTCAGACCCTTAAAGGTACAGTATGGTATAGTAAGCACAGGCTCTGCAGTTGGTTGCCTAGTTTGGAGTTCCTACCCTGCTGTTTATCACAACATGTGTGACTTTGGGTAGGTTACAGATTCCTGTGCCTCATTTCCCATTTGTAAAATACATATAAACAACTACCTGTTCATAAACTGTAGAGGGAATTAAGTGAGTTAATATATGTATATGGTATTTAGAAAATGATTGGCACATAGGAAGCAGCACTATGTAAGTGTAAATTTATCTTCTTCTTACAACTTTTCATGATTTCACCTCTGTCTGCATTTTATTCAGATAGAATTATCCTAATCTTCAGCCTGCTTTTCATTCTAACTCCTCATACCATTTTCACAAATCATTTATATTAAGTGTACCTAACCCAGTAAATATTTCTTAAGAGCCAGTCATCTGAATCATGTATTAGTTATAACATTAGATTTTTAGTGTCTAAAGCTCAATAAACTTGTATTTTTTAAGGAATGGTTATGAATGCTCCTAGGTTCACCTGTCTTAGTTTCCCCTAAATTATACTGCCACACTATATAGTTCATTTCATATTTTCAGCCTCCCTTGCTGGTTTTGAGATCCTTGTAGAGCCTCACTCTAATCTCTTTGGTACTTATCCACCTGGAAGAGCTTACCTTCCTCTACAAACATGGAGAAGCTATTATGCTTCTCTTTTTCTATATCATTTATTGAAGTGTAGGAACCTACTGTTTTTAATCTTCCACACTGAAAGGTATCTTTATCCTTACTTCTGTATAGTGTTGAGAAAGTAGTACAGCTTTGAAATAAGGCAGCTCTGGGTTTAAATCCTAGTTGTGTATCTAACCAGCTCTGTAGCCTTGTGAAAATTACTTCACTTTATCTTCCTTGTTTGTGAAATTTATGTAACAGTCTTGCAGGGTGGCTATAAGAAATAGAGATAATCTGTGGACATTAAATTATTAATTTAAATTATTTAAATAATTAAAATTATTTGGCACTATTCTGACTAAAAGTAATCATTCAATAAATGCATGCTCTTGGTGCCATTGTTGCTCTACTGCTGCTGGTGCTATTACCACTTCTAGTTACTGCTGTTCCTGCTGCTGCTCCAGCTGTTACTGCTGTTAATAATGTTATTACAGCTACTACTTTCAGGAGACTGGGAACTGCGTATCAGTGAAATCTCATTATTGAGAGTTTCAGTAGCAATCCATCTGTACAGTTATTTGTAATTTGGGTTGATAGTTCACGGATCTTGGAGTATATTCCTCCAAACTGCTGCATGGATGGCATTTATTGCAGTGTTCACTTGTGCTTTATATAATTCTCAAATTTTAGAATTTGATTGTACTTCTGACTTTTCCTGTCTAAAGACTGTGAAACAACAAACACCCTTGTTGTAAACTAGTATGTAATCTCTGTTTAAAAGGACAGCTTTTTTTTTTTTTTTTGAGCTTATAGAAGCTCTTTTTTAAAGAAAACCTTTTAATTATTAATCATTTTGAATCATCTTGGTTACTTACCTAGTATTACTAAGTTTATGAAAATGTGTAACTATGCTAGCTATCAATAGTAAAGGGGCTCCTCCTTTTGTAGACCTTTGAAATATTTTTATAAACCTACTTTTCTCATATGTGACATTGTAACTCAATCATGGAATTGCCCTTTTCTATGTGTTAATCTCCTATTGTATTTTTCCCTTTCTTCATCTTCTTCTATATATCTACCAAGATAGATTAATTATAACATAGATTGGAAGTAAAATTTTAAATTTTGCAACATTTGTTTTCTTGACAAAAAGTTGAGAATAGGATTTTCTCTTTAGCAGTCTTCAGAGCATAAGAATCCATAGTAAGGCCGTAATAAATCAAGCTTGGAAAACGGCTATTTAGCCAAAGTGTGTGTTTATTGACTGAAATAAATGTCCTAAAAGCCACAATTTGAAGTGACTATCAAAGTTGTTTTAGTTCTCTCAATGACTTCCAGTTGTGTTCTAAGCAGAGTATAATGTAAAGGCACTGACCGGAGTCCAAATATCAGAGTTCAAAACCCAGCTGTCTCACTTCATGTTCAAGTTACATAATTCAAGTTCAAGCTCTCTCATTTCATGTTCAAGTTCAGTTTATTCATCATGTAAATAATCTGTACATGATTATTTTGAGGATTTGAAAGAGGTAAAATGTGTTTTATAGATTAAAATGTTTTATATTTGATTAAATTCCCCTAATATAAAGAGTACTAGGAAAAATGGAAACATAAAGCTGACTTTCCTTGAAACTGAATTTCTCGTATTTCTGGCTACTAAACTTTATATTTAATATCAGTGGTAACTACATGGCTCTTTCATAGTATAATATAGATATTATTATTCACATATTCATTGATACCAAACATTGATTCCCTGCCTTCAGTGTGCAAGACTCTTTGTCAAGTGCTGGAATTTGAAACATGAAAAAGATATAGTTCATGCCACCAGAATAACTGCAGGATAGGCAATCGGAAATGGAGACACGGAATCCACATCTTCACAGGGCCACACAGTAAACTGATTTCATAATTAGTTAAACCCCCAATACATGTATATATATCATTATATGATTTTTGTGAAATGCTGTACCAGAAGAGAATAGGACTTGTTCCAAAGAGAAATATCATTTTATTATACCGTTGTCAGCTAAACCAGTGTCATTAACTTTCATAAATGCAAACAGATAGTACTTTTAGAAGCAGAATGGCACCCTTTTAAAAATAAGTTTTATATTTGAAAATAATATATCTGTTAAAAAATGTTTACTTCTACTAACTTTATTTCCATTGAATTTGTAAAGAGTCATTCCATTATTTTCCTCTGAAGTTCTGAACTTACTTGGAGGAATTATTGATCATAATCCAAGTCACTAGGCATTTTAAATGTTCAAAATTGTCAGTGTCATATTTCATATATTTAGTTTAGCAGGGAAAAAAAAACTGATTTCATCTATGAGATACACAGAATTTATTTTGGGCTTTTTTCTTTCTCTAAACTTTTGAAATATAACTGGGATTGGAGATAATAAAGGGTCATACCCTTAGATTATTTTATCCTACCATGGATGTTATTATCTCATTACTGTCTCAAATCAGATCTTTAGTAACTGTAAAGTTGGGTTTCCTTTTCAAAGTGGATACAATATACTTGCCCCTGGTATATAATTGCAAGTTAGTAAGTAGAAGCTGTGTATCAAAACACAGTGGTTTCTGGCATTTCAGACTTCTGCCTGTGATAGCTGTTAATCAGGAAATGATGGGAGACCCATTGAAAGGGAAAGATAAATGAGATTTGGTGTCATCCTTCATTTAGGGCAAACTCTACCGACTTCTATCAGTGTTTCTGTGTTTACTACCATTTTTTCAGTTTCCTGATTCTGAGGATAGTTTGTATATGCATTATAAGTATTCAGGGCCTAATTCAATATTGTCATAAAATTCTTAAAAAATGAAGTAAAATTATAGCCCAAATAGGTATTAGAATCTGCCTCCACTGAGGGTCTTATCTTTTGCTTCATGTTATTACATATAAATATTTTGTTTTTCTTAATTCTTTGTCTTTACCTGGTTCTTTCCTCTGTCCACCTGAAATGATTTTTTACTCTTATCTTCCCTGGTGACCAAATCATACCCATGTCTTTAGAAAAGGGTAGATAATTTCATACTAGAGGAATGAGCAATGAAAATGAATACCTAATATATTTTGTTTGAGGAAGGGGGAAGTATGGCAGAAGAATCTCAAAATATAGAAGATATTTAGGTAAAAAACTTGAAGAGCCTGTGTAGCACACTCATATTCTAGACAGTAAGATTGATTCCTGACCTCAACCCATGGTTGTAATAATAGCTAACATTAAGTACATACACTGTGTCTTTTACATTTATTTGTTTAATTCTCACAAACCAGTGAGATATACACTGTTCTTGTCCCAATTTTATGGATGAGACAGCTGAGATACAGGTTAAGTCATTTGCCCAAAGTCACATAGCTGTTAAGAGCCTCAATTTAAATTATGGTCGTCGGTCTTGAGAGACTAAACTAAAAAGTACTATAGCCTATTGCTTCCCTGATTGTGCTTGTGGTTCCAAATGTACTTTCCTGCCTTGTTTACTCTCCATGAGTGTATGGATGGGCTTGAGCTTCAAAGTGAAGGCCCTTTGTTTCCCCAGAAGGGTAGGCAACAACTGGTACAGTTGTAACATTGGAATCAGAATCTAAATCTAGCTTCCCAATCTTAGAGTAGTATTTCTATGATACATGGACAGTAGGACATTTCAGCAAACAAATTAGGCATAAATTAGTCTCTTTAGTAAGACTGGATTCTTTGGTAGCTCAGACGGTAAAGAATCTGCCTGCAATGCCAGAGACCCAGGTTCATTCCCTGGGTCAGGAAGATCCCCTTGAGAAGGGAATGACAACCCACTCCAGTATTCTTGCCTGATCATATCTGAGTAAGCAAGCATTAGGAGTGCCAGTGACTTTAAACTATTTGTAGTTGTGGTATGCCGTGCTGTGCTTAGTCACTCAGTCACATCTGACTCTTTTGAGACCCCATGGAATGCAGCCCGCTAGGCTCCTCTGTCCATGGGGATTCTCCAGGCAAAAGTACTGGAGTGGGTTGCCAGTCCCTTCATGGGATCTTCTCAACCCAGAGATCAAACCCAGGTCTCCTGCATTGCAGGCAGATTCTTTACTTACAGCCACCAGGGAAGCCCAGTTGAGATGCTGTGTGACTTCCCAATTTCTGTGGCTTTTTCATTGACAACTTTGTGTGTCTAACCATTATTTTTTTTTTGAGTCAAAAACTACATCCCATGTTTTCATTAAAAACAAAAACAGCTTAGCCACTTTGTTGTTCTTTATTCAGTCATTAAATGTCTCTTATCTGGGCTCCTTGACTGGAGCTTATCCTCTTCTGATACTGCCTTTTTCTTTTCCTGATGCACAAATCTGATCATACTTTCTTATTAACCTTAGAATGAAGTTCTTAGCACACTTTACTGTGACACTCAAGACCTTTCCTAAAGTAGTCCTTGCTATTTCTTCAGTTGCATCATTGACTACTTTTTCTTGTTCCCTACCTTCTAGTCATGAGGTCACTCAGTATTATATCATCATCGTCTTGTCATATTCCTTTGTTTTTTCTCTGCCTTGACTTGCCTTTCCCTGCTTTGCTAGCCTCACCTCCTCCTGCAAAACCACGTTCACTGTAGTATCTTCACTGCTTTCTTGCATCTTTCCCCTTCATAATGTCTCAGTCCTTTGTATAGCCACAATATAGATGTCTCTCCTTTTGAACACTTCACAGTTCTGTAAACATTCGCTTCAGTGCATTTCCTTGACAACTTTGGATTGAAACTCTTAGCACAGTACCTGATGTATGTGCGACCTGGTAAATGTTTAGATCATCCTTTCCACACATCTGTTAACACCTCTCAGAATGAACTATGAGAATGGTGCACTGGGTGTTTTATTTGTGGATGGTTAGTGTGAATATGTAAGTGGAAGGTCTTGAGAACTGGTTGACTTTACTACTGGCTTGTTGTAAACCTCCTTTCAGCTTTTTTAGTTGCTTATAAATATTTTTAAAGATTACATTTTAAAAATCAGTAATAAAATTTTTGACTTTTAAGTGGTGTTAGAAGAAAAGAATGTGGTCTGACAGAAATGAATACAAGCATTTCCCCCCTTATAACACTTCCCTCTACTTCATGGTATGTTTATAGTGAATGAAACCTCAAATGAACACAGTGATGTAATTTACCTGTAACTTTGGATTGGTCATGTCATCTGCAGAAAAATTGCAAGTAGGGACATTTATTTCATTTTGAACTTTAAGGGGAAAGTAGGTTTACATAGCAAAGAAAAATCATTTACAATCTTGATCTCTAGTGGTAGTTATTGAAATCCATGATGACCAGTCCTTCTGTTTCCTTAACATTGGAATCTTAAATAGTGTTTGTTTTGAATGCTATGCAAAATTTATTTTAAAATATTGCAGAATTCACAGGTGAAAAGTGTAATTATCTAATGGCAGGTCATTAGCTCAGAACTTTGAGCTTAGCAAATTTCACTGTCTTCTACCAAGCAATTGAATATCTCAAATGATGACTATTTCAGCAGGCATCTTTAATGAGTAAGATTAAAGGTAAGAACATTTTTTCTTTTCAAAATGTTAGTGATGTATTAGTAGTTGTTTAAAAATTTATTGATCTCAAGTATGCTTTTGTACTTACAAGATTGTGGTGTACATTTTAATGATGAATTTTGTAATTCAATGAAATTTCATGTAGTGTGCTTTTTCTAATTTTTTAGATTTGTTTTTCTAATATTTTCACTGGTTATTACAATTCTGTCCCTTAAGCAGAATACCAGTATGGTTAAAGCCACAAAACAAGATTGGGAACATAAGCCTCTTATTGCTAGTTATTTCAATAATTTATTTTATTCTCATCTACCAGTTTCTTAGCCAGTAAAATGAAGAGTAATAAAAACCTGTCACCAACCTCCTTTGCAGAGATATTAAGAAAATTCAGTTTCCCCAGTTGAAATACCAACAATAATAGTAACACATGCTTAATAGCTTTCATTTTAATTGCTGCATAAAATCAGTTTATTAGAATAGCTGTATGTGAAAATGATTAGCATGGTAATGTTTCTTTTGCAAGAATTTGAGATCAGTCTTTGATAACATTTCCAGTAATAAGCTGAAAAGGAGAATTCTTTTATGAAATATTTTTAAACTATTTTATAACCAATAGTTATATTATTTCACCTGTATGAATACTCTTGTTCACAATTAAATACCTGAGAGAATTACAAAACCTTTAACCTGGAAATGATAGACATTTATGTATTTTGTCACTTTTTTGTGCAAATTTTATTCATTTAGATTTTTTTTAGCAGAATTAGTTGAAAATTACTGTAAACACTGCCATATAGTACTTCAACTAAAAGGACTTGTCCTGTTTTAAATTATTTACATCTTCATGTAATAACTAAAATGTGCTTAAGTAATTTTGCTTAGTTATTAATATCTAGAAAAATAGCATCTATAAACCTAGTTTTTTTAATGTGCCCTTGGAGAATGGACAAGGAGGGGTGTTTGCCAACTCCATATTTCGTTAAATAACTATGGGATTAGCTTTTAGGATGGTTGATAATGTCTGTCCTACTGCTGCTGCTGCTAAGTCGCTTCAGTCGTGTCCGACTCTGTGCGACCCCATAGAAGGCAGCCCACCAGGCTCCTCTGTCCATGGGATTCTCCAGGCAAGAACACTGGAGTGGGTTGCCATTTCCTCCTCCAATGCATGAAAGTGAAAAGTCAAAGTGAAGTCGCTCAGTCGTGTCCGACTCCTAGCGACCCCATGGACTGCAGCCTACCAGGCTCCTCCGTCCATGGGAATTTCCAGGCAAGAGTACTGGAGTGGGGTGCCGTTTCCTTCTCCGATGTCTTCATTTTTGTCCATGAAATTTAAGTCAGTATAGTTGTTGCTTATGTTGAATATGTTAATCCTTAAGTACAGTTTAAGCCTTTATTAAGTTATGAATCACTTAACTATTTATTAATAACATTTCTGATCAGGTGGACATTCTACATACTCAGACCAAAATTGTTCAATATATCATCAAATAGTTATCAGCAATTTAAAACAAAGCTAGTTTTTATGTTAAATTGATATTAAAAAGATTTTATAGATGACATGTGCCTTTATTAATATTGTAATGTTACAGTTAGTATTTTTTTAGAAATAAAAGTTTACAAATTTATATTTAATATTTGAGCTATGCTTATGAATTTTTAAGAGAATGCATCCTTCAAAATTCTAAATTATTTCTGTAATTTTACTACCTCTAAAGTTAGTTAGTTGTAACATATATTGAAATGACACATTACTATTTCAAACTTTATTAATAGATAAAATATTTATTTTCTCTCACTTTTTGAGTCCTTTAGTAGTAAATACTGATGCATGTTATATATATTAGACATATAAACTTGCTTTCATTTTTTAAAGAGTAATGTCTTTTTGTCACATAGCTAATGTGTTATGTCTTTTTTTGAATTTGTACTTAACATGGAGAACATTTCTTAAGTGCTCTTGTTTTTAGAGAAGGAAATATTTATCTGTATTCATTTATTTAGAACATATATTGAACCTACTATTTATTCTTGTGCATTTTGTTTTTCCCTTAAAGTATTTATTATAGAGGTAATTTACTGTTATAGTATAAATGTACATTAATATGGATCTACATTTAAATTATTTTAGGCATGCAAAAAATTTGTTTCTTGTTTCTATATTATAAACATAAAATTAAACGCTCAATACTTATTTTGTTTTCAAGATTAAAAAATGAAGCTCCCACAAAGGAACAAGAATCTGTGTCTGAGGTAAATTATGTTGTATTTCCTACCTCTTAAAGATTTATACAATTGAAAGTATTGTTGGTGTGATTTATAAAACTTCAATTCAGTGTGTGTACATCCCTAGGAATTATTGTCATGTTATCAAAAAGAAAAATAATTGAGATTTTTGTTTTCATTAAAAAATATCTAACTCAGTAAAATTATAAAGTGGTTTATTTTGACAAAGACATTATTACGTTTCACATGCTTGTTATTTATTTCAATTAGTAAGTAATGGAGATAATTTTATGACTTAAAAATTCTGAAATCATTAAAATATCACATATTTGACAGATTGGAAAATCTTTTTAGGAAATTCTATTTTCTGAGACTCAAGATTTAAATAATTTTTAATATAGAAATATTTTGAATACATTTTAGCTATCTTAAAAAGGAAATCTGAATATAACACTCAGAGTTATCATATAAATTTTTTACTGGGCAGTCTGGGCTTCTCTGGTGGCTCAGTGGTAAAGAATCCACCTGTACTTCAGGAGACATAGGTTCCATCTCTGGGTTGGGACAATTCCCTGTCAAGGAAACGGCAACCCACGCCGGTACTCTTGCCTGGGAAATGCCATGAGCAGAAGAGACTGGCTGGGCTACAGTTCACGGGGTCACAAAAGAATGGGACATGACTTAACAACTAAACAACAACAAAACTGGGCAGTCTAATGTATGAGTGTAGAAATAATTTTGCTTTTGTAGTTGCTTTCTTGATGTCAGTTCTTAAAATATTGCATAATATAGCTTGTCTCTTTCTGAGTAGAAGTGAAGCAAGGTAGGTTCAGCATTTATTTTTTGAGTAGAATTTCTATGTTGTAGAGGAAATAAGTGAAACCTAGGCAGTACCAGCCTTCTCCCATGTGGCTGTCTTTTACAGAAAGTTTTCTTTTGTTTGATAGATTTTTAGCTACAAATAAATGTCTTTACTAGATATATGATTTCTTGGTTACTGGTTTGTGTTTTTGAGGAATTGGTACATTTTATCTATTATGAATTTATATGTATACAAATGTTTCTAGTAGTCCCTTATTATTTTGATGTCTGTTGGGTCTGCAATGATAATCTCTTTTATTCTTGATGTCGATATTTTGTGTGCTCTTCTTGTTTCTAATGTTATCATATATTTTACTTTTAATCTGGTTACAAAGACAATACAGTGTTACTATTTTTGTTTTAAATAGTCTTTTTTAAAGCAATTAAATACTTAAACAATTTTCGTATTCACCTTTATTCTTACCATTTCTAGGGCTTGCTCTTTCTTTATGTAGTTATTGGTTTCTGTCTGGTATCACATTCCTTTTGCCTAAACTTCATTTGAAATATCTCATGTTGCAGATCTACTGGTAATTATTTATTCCATGCTTTTTTCCTTCAAAAAAATCTTTTGTTTTTCATTTTTGAAAATAAATTTTTGATGAGTATAGAATTCTGGATTTACTGTTTTCTTTGAGCAGTTTACAGACATCATTTATTGTCTCTTGGCTTATATATTTTCTGATGAGATGTCTTACTATAATTTTTGTCTTTGTTTCTATACGGGTATGTAAGTATGATTTTCTTTGGTTACCCTCAAGGTTTTTTGTCTTTGTCTTTAGTTTTTATCAGTTTGAACAAGATGTGTCTTAAGTCTGGTTTGTTCATTTGTTTGTTTATATGTTTATCTATTTTTTTTGACATTCATCCTGATTGGTATTCTCTGCCCTGTCCTGTATCTTCTACTTCTGGGGTTTCAATTTCACACATGTTATACCATTTGATGTTAATTCCTGTTCTTAAATGCCCTGTTCTAGTCTCCCACCTCACCTCCCCCCATACTTTTTTTTTTTTTTTTTTAAGTGTTTCAGTTTGGGTAATTTTTGTCTGTTGACCTGTTTACTGATTCATTTTTTTTTCAGTTGTTTAAGGTCCGTTGATGAACCCATCAAAAAATTTTTGCATTTCTTTTCTGTCATTGTGGTTTGCTTGGGTTATTTTCCCTAGCATTTCATTGGTTATTACAGTTTCTGATTTTTTGATAAAGTTTCCGTCTGATCATGCGTATTTCCTCCTTTTTCTACCAAAGCATATAACATAGTAATCATAATAATTTAAAATATTCTTTCTAGTAGTTCTAATAGCTGGGTTATATCTAAGTATGGTTCTGCTGATTGTTTTATCTTTTGACATTACAGATTTTTTCCCCTTGCATTTTCTGTGAATGTGTGATTGAAAGCAAGGCATTATGTGTTGGACTAAGATAAATAGTATCTGAAAATGGGCATGCCTTTTCTCATCTTAGGCCATTAATGTGAGATTTGGTCCACGTAGTAGTGAGTTGGGAGAAGGTAGTGACACCCCACTCCAGTACTGTTGCCTGGAAAATCCCATGGATGGAGGAGCCTGGTAGGCTGAAGTCCATGGGGTCACCAAGAGTTGGACACGACTGAGCGACTTCACTTTCACTTTTCACTTTCATGCATTGGAGAAGGAATTGGCAACCCACTCCAGTGTTCTTGCCTGGAGAATCCCAGGGACGGCGGAGCTTGGTGGGCTGCCGTCTGTGGGGTCACACAGAGTCGGACATGAACTGAAGTGACTTAGCATCGGCAGCAGCAGTAGTGAGTTGACTTGGGTTTATTTTTTATCTCTATGGCTACCCTTCATATACTGCCAAGTTCAATTCCTGTAGTATTTCCTTGTGCTTAATGTGGAAGTTATGTTACTGGAGGTTTTTTTTTTCCTCGGTATCCTTGCTCCACACTCAGCTTTAGTCTTTTTTTTGTGGGATTGAGCCATAGAGATTTTCTTTCTCTCTCTTTGCACTCTTGCCTTTCTTCCAACAGTACTGCTCTTGCTTATTATTTGATGTTTGCTATCCTAGTGGGCTTCCCTGGTGACTCAGATGGTAATCAATCTGTCTGCAGTACAGGAGATGTGGGTTCAATCTCTGGGTTGGGAAGATCCCCTGGAGAAGGGAATGGCAACCCACTCCAGTATTCTTGCCTGGAGAATTCCATGGACAGAAGAGCCTGGCAGGCTACAGTCCATGGGGTTGGAAGAGTCAGACATGACTGAGAGGCTAACACTTTCACTTTCTTTTCATCCTAGTGGTGGGTGGTAGGGGTTGGTATGATGTTCTCTGTTGTCCTGAGGTTTTCAAGCTGGCTCTGTAGAATAGAAATGTTTTCTTCTGTCACCCAGCCACAGTTGGCCCCTATGCCCTGGGGACAACAGGGTTTGCCTCTCTTTTTTCCAAATATGTAAAGGCATGGACGTAAAGAAAAACCTATGAATTCATAATTTCTAACAACATCCATTGACTCTTTCCTGATATATTCATGTTGAATAAACTCATCAGACTCTTACTTTCCTTTGATTGCCCTGTTGCATCTGTGTCAAGTAAAACCAACCTTTTCATATACATCAACAAACTTCCTGAAGTTTATTTATTTATTTTTTCATTAAAAGCAAAAAAGCTTATGCTAAAAATTTAGCAGGCCATAAGCAGAGTTAAAGGAAGCCATATTACATGGAAGGCTACATAGAACAGTTTGGTCTGGGTACTTCTTTCAAGCATATATGTGCTGTGGATAGTCCCTTAATAGACCCAGGCATTTAAGTACACATGTAATATGGAGGATAGCTTGGATCAAACTTCAAGGTTTTGATCTGATACACTGGAGTGGAATCAGTGTTAAAACTCAATAGTATTTTCCTGTTGTCATATTTTCGTTTCTATAGTTTTACATTTTCTCCATCAAAATCAATTCCTTTCATAGTATATAGACTGTATATGGGAATTCATATTGTATAGTGGTTTTCTAAAACAGCCTCTGTTCTGCTGCTCTGTATACATTGCAACATTCTACTGCTTTCATATCCTCACTATATGTATACCATAACCCTTCCCCTGTAGTCTTAGAGTTAGTTTAGTTTCATTATAACTAAGTAAAGGCTGAGAGAGAGAAGGTAGGTACAGATTCCTTTCTCTTTCCTTGCTTCCTTCCTTGGCTATTAGGGAACACTGGATAGCAAGTTCTAGGAATTTGTATTGGCAGCAAAGATTAATAAAATTATTTCCCTGTCCCCAAGGTGGTCAGAATCTAGTAGGACAATTAGACATGAAAAACTTATAATCCAATATTTTAAGTGTATCAGCTGTGGTAGGTTCACATGAAAAAGTATTTCTCCCTTTTTTAAAAATATTTTTTTCTCAATTCAAACATACACATAAAAATAGGGGTTCCCTGTTACTTCATTAATGAAATGACAAATTGGTCTATTCCTTTAAGGCTGCTTGGGGATATCCATAAAGAATTTCTAAGGTCTTTGTTTTTCTTTTGTGTTATGTTTTGGTTCTTTTTTTTTTTTTTTTCTTGGCTTTGTAAGTTTTTCAGACATAAGAGTTTGAGACTTTGTAAAATTACATTTTATCTTTATCAAATTAAAAGTTAAAAATTTGTGTGCATAGTTTATCATAAAAGTAGTGACTCATCTCCTTCACCCTTTTCCATTCAGGTCTTTAGAGGCAGCCATTTTCAGCTCTTTCAGCTATTTGATCTCGTATTTATTTTATTATTATTTGTTAATAATATAACTGTATTTTGATTTGTCTTTTTTTGAACTATGACTGATTGTTAATAGTAGTTAAGGATTTACTTCTCTAGACCACCATCCCTACTTTCCTCTTTCCTCCTAACCGCAGCATCCCAACCAGGGCCAGAATTAGAGTGAGGCAAGTAAGGCCTCACCTCTGGCGAAAAATTTAAGGGGGCTTCAAAAAAATTTAATAATCAGATAAACATTTTCATTTATATTTTTAAGAACAAAAATTAATGCAAAGTAATCCATGATGAGCATAATTTCAAAGCTGTAATTAAAGACAGCATCCAGCCCTGCCCTTCTGTGACCCTAGAGTCATGCACATAGGGAACATAAACACAAGGTCTCACTTCTGTTTTTTTTTTATGATCCTTGTTCAGTCATGAGGGAAGGTGACACATTTTCATTGCTTGTAACTTCACGTTACTGCTAAGTAAAAGGGAAAGTTATTATTAATTACAAATCTATGTTTGTGATTTTTTTACATTATTAACAACACTAAGGTAAGTAATACCGATGTTAGTTATTAATATATTTGACCTTTCATAAATAAGATTGATTTGATGAAATGTGAAAATTTTCTGAAAAAGTGTTTTCTTACCAGGAAACTTTATACTTTCTTCACTGAAAACAGTGAAATTTATTGTTACTCACTTGTTTATATAAAAAATATTTTTCACTACTTTTTTCACCACATTGGTCTGGAAATCTGGTATATAGTTTTCTGTTGTTTATAGTAACTGATTCTTGTATTTTTCACACAAACATTTGTGTAGACCTGTTTGTTAAATATCATAACAATATTCAGTGTGAAATAATACTGAATGTGTTAATTAAAAATAAGTATTTAAAATTTATACTAAAATTCTTTAAATATAACATCTAAAAACTCAAGTGGTCTATTGTTTAGAAGAAGAAAAATGCATGTAAATGTAAAGGTTAATCAGAATTATAGGGAAGAGTAACAGGTTTGGTATAAAAAAAATTTCAGCTACTTGAAATCTAATGTTAACACTATTAGAGTAGAATTACTATGAAATTTAGAGTTAAATAAATAATTTTTTTAATTGTGTGAAAAAGACAAGAAAATTAAATGTTAGAAATTTCAGAAGCTAGTAATATAAGCATGTGCAATAAAATAAGAAAATGCCATTGAATTAAAATTATAATTCATTGCAGCCACCTATTTCTAATAAAGTAAAATGATTTTAATAGAGCATAGGCCCATCCAAGAACAAAATGCAAATTTTAAAGTATGTCTTTCACCTGGTGGGCACAGATTTTTCTAAAGCTGAGTCTTTTAAAAGCAGTCTAATGGTGAGTTAGTTAATTGTGATTGGATTATTTATTCCAGAGAATCCTTGTCTTTAGTTTTTTTTCCTGTGGATTCTTTTTGCAAAAATGCAACGAAATTAAATATTTGCAACTCAAAAAATGGTTTCAAAGGTTTGAAAAATTTAAACAGAATTTGTGATAATGAAAATTTCATATTTCATCATGATGCTTTTTTAAATGGACATGTTTTTTAATGTGTATCCAAACTGATAGTTTAATAGGTAATGCTTTATAAAATGTGATAAAATACATGAGTGACTTTACATATGTATGTTTTGTACAAAAAATAATTTCTCTCAAAGGATCACAAGAAATTATTGGAAGTTCAGATCCTGAAATACTCTAAATTCAGTTGAACTAAAAACATTAAAATCATATAGCTAATCATTAAAAATATTCTGTGTTTCATTTGTATAGTAAAGTTCAAAACATTTATAGTGTTACTAGGAAATCCTGTTGTCTGAAATACTATGGAGAATGAAAGAAGTAAAACAGTCCTTTTTACTTTTTTATTATAAACCAGGTATAGTACATCATGAGTGAATGTTTTTGATTACCAGGTATATTTACATTAAGAATGATATCATTGCAAGAGAAGAAAGTTTCAACTTAATTGAAATAAAATAAGTTGGATAATTATACCTCAATAAAGCTATTATTAAAAATAAACTAGACATGGTCTAGATTATCACATTTTGATAAGGTAGAAAGGGATACTTATATAAAAAAATGGTCATGGCCAGGATATGATAATGGAATAGATATGGCAGATGTATAGAAGTTTATATAAGCCAGTATTTCTCTCCCTAAATAATTATGCCAAATTTGTGCCTTTCTCAGCTCATAATCATAATTTAATATAAAAAATTATACATCTGTAAATTTAAATATCTTTTTTTTAGTATTGTACAAAGGATATATATTTTAGGAGTAGGGTAATATAGTGAGCAGATGAAATATTCTTGTCAATTCTGAAAACAATATTAAAATCACATACAGATCCCTGATAAGCATCAAGATTAAACTCAAGCAAGATACTTGATACTTTACACACAAATTATAGACATTTATCAGCTATGAGAAGAAATAGTTTCAAATGTCAAAATACTTTATTTTGAGATCAAAAACATCTTGGTAAAAATATATTACAGATTTTTATAAAAATTATCTATATTTTGAACAAAGTGGCAAAAGTTTAATAAAGTTTTACAGTTAGAAAACATGACCGTGTATAAATCTCCATGCTTTATAAAAATCCTATTCTTTTGCTTTCCACAAATGAGAGAAAGTAATGTTGAAAGTGTGTCCAGTGAATGTAAAACTTGAGCAAGAGATGTGAATATTCTCCCTGAATTTGAAAATAAATGAAAAATTGGCAATGTGTGATTCACTAAATGAGACTATTGATAATTATGGGAAAAGTGATTATCAAGTAAACATTCAGGTTATAAATGCCCTAACTTCATATTCGAAATAGATATATGAAAAGTTAAATAAAATGTCTTCAGATTTTGAACTTTTAAACTGGAGCAAAGTTATTTTCTATAAATTACATCTGATTTACAAAAAGTAGCTGCTGACTCAGTCCTTAAATATTTTGACAATAAAAGTTCTATAGAAATTTCGTATGAAGTAGTTGAAAGCAACATAGAATATAAGCAGTATATTTGTGTCTTCTAAAACTGATTAACAAAGTGATACCCAGATTTTAAAACAATGCCACAGTCTCGGTAAAATGAAGTTTCAGTAAGCTAATTTTAAATTATTTAAAATTGTCATTTGATCAAGACAAATTGCCAAATATGATAGTTTACTTATTTGAAAACAAGATAAGAAAAAATTAGATTTTGAAAATATTATTGATGTGCTTGCTTCCACTAAAACCAGTAAAGTAAAATAGTAACAAATTCTGGTTTTTGTTGGAATAAAATGTTTAAACTTAAACTACTGTTTGAGTTTAATATACTTACTTTTCAAGTTTTCAACACTTTTCAACTACGTAAGTGTTCTGTGGGGAAAAACTTATAAACTATACAGAGAGGAGGATTCTGAGAAGATGACATAGTAGGAAGCACCGGGGATCTGGCTTCCCACCTAGACAGCAATTGCACAGGCTGAATCTATCTGATATAACTTTTTTGAAACTCTTGAGTCTGTTAAAGGCTTGTAACTTCCAGGAGAAGACTTGCAGAGTGAATTTCAGTTAACTTACATCAATTTAAGCACTTAACACTGTAGCAACCATATGGCAGGCAACTGTGCCCATGTTCCTAGAGCAGCTTGCATGCAACTTATGCGAGCTAGAGTGGGCAAAAAAGACCTTGTCCTCCAGATACTGGGAATCTGTGCTGTTATCATTGATTGCTGCTTCTTAACACAGAGTTTTGAAGACAAGAAAGTGGGCTCAGTATTGCTGCACCTCCTCCCTTTCTTGCAAGCACCTTCCCCTCCAGCTGAAGTGACTTCCAAGGGATTTAAGTGCACAGTCCTTTTTCTTCCTTCATCTTTCTCTTTTCCCCCTTTCAGGAGCCAGATATTAACAACTTATTGAACAGTGACACAGTAATACATCTTTTATTACCCAAACCTTATTGACCAAAGTCTTTCAACATTCACTTACAGAACAAATTGCCAGCCACTGGCATTAGTTTCTGCAAAAATCCCCTGGTCAATAATGTGTTTGGGGATTGTCCTAACACATTATTGTCCTAGTCAATAATGTGACTAGGACATTCAAAATCAACTGTATATGTGGGTAAAATTAGAAGTGATTGTATATGCCAAGGGAAAGGCTCAGAAAAGACATGAGAAGACCTCAGGTTTACACCTCAGGCTGATTTGGGAACAGAGATAGCCTACAACAATAAAAATGTTTTAATTAAAATAAAACCAGAAAACGCTGGGCTAGGGGGAGAATCTGATTCTCAGAGTTACTACATTATTAGACTCAGAGTACAACACTCTAGTGTTCAAGAAACAATCACAAGGCGTACAAAGAAACAGGCAAGAATGGCCCATTCAAGAGAAAAAATTCAACAGAAACTTCTGAAAAAGACATGTGCCAGATACACTAGACAAAGACTTTAAAGCAACTGTCATAAAGATGCCCAGAGAACAAAAGAAAGGTGTGGTGAAAGTCAAGAAAATAGTATATGAACAAAATGGAAATATAAGTAAAGGGATAGAAAACCTAAAAAGAAATTCTGGAGATGAAAAGTGCAATAACTGAAGTTGAAAAATTCACTAGAGGATTCAAAGGCAGATTTGAAAAGAGAAGAATCAACAGACTTGAAGTTAAGACAGTAGAAGTTACAGAGTTTGAGGAACAGAAAGGAAACAGCTTGGAGAAAAGTGAACAGAGCCTACGGGAAGTATAGGCCACCATGGAGCAGACCAACATGCACATGATGAGAGTCTCAGAAGGAAAAGAGAGAGAAAGGGGCAGAGAGACTATTTGAAGAAAAAGAGATTGCAGACTTCCCAAATTTGATGAAATACATGAATATAACCATTCAGGAAACACAAAGAATTCCAAGTAAGGTGAATTCAAAGAGACCCACACTGAGACATATTATAATTAAACTTCTAAAAGGTAAAGCAAGAATCTTGAAAGCAGGAAGGAGAAATGAATCGTCACATACAAGGCATTCTTAATAATATTATCTACAGACTTCTAATCAGGAATGTTGGAAATCAACAGGCAGCGGGTTGATATATTCAAACCACTACAAAGAAAAAAAAGTATCAAGAATTCTATATCGCACAATACTATCCCTCAGAAGTTAGAAATTAAGACATTGTCACATAAACAAAACTAAGAGTTCTTGACCACTAGATCTGCCCTACCAGAAGTGCTCAGGGAATTCTCCATGGTGAGACAAAAGGGCAGTACATGAAACTCAGCTCTGTAGCAAAATAAGTATCTCAATAAAGGTAAGTGCATGGGCGGTTTAAAACTACTACTCTGTAACAGTGATTTGTAATTGTACCTAATACTTTTTGTTTTCTTATGTGGGTTAAGAGATGAATGAACTTAATAAAAACAATTAGTGTAAGACCAAATATTTCTCTAACTCTGCAACTCTAAATTTTGTTTCCTACATAAGTTAGGGTACTAATGCATTTAGTTTATATTTAGGTATATAATGAATAAAGTTGTAATTTTGTGACATTGACAAACAAAAGGAATGGGCATGGAACTATAAAGGAACAAGAGTTTTTGTATTGATATCTTATTGAAATTAGTGGGTATAAATTTGTGTTGGAGAGTTATAACTTAAACATAATCCTCAAAGTAACCACGAAAACAGCTGTAAAATATACACAAGGGGAAATGAGAAAAGAACTTAAACATTTCACTACAGAAAATCAGTTAAACAGAAAAGAGGTCAGTAATGCAGGAAATGAGAGCCAGACAAGTTGTAAGATATATAGAAAACAAACAGCACAATGACAGATAAGTCCCTCCTTATCAATAATTAATCTGAATGTAAGTGAATTAAACTTCCCAATCAAAAGATGAGGTTAGTGGAGTGGATAAAAACACATGATCCAACTACATGCTGTGTACAGGAGACTCACTTGAAATTCAGAGACACAAGGGAAAAGTGAAAGGATGAAAAATAGTCCATGCAAATAGTAACCAAAAGAGCATGGATGGCTTTACTAATAGACTATTAAAATAGACTTTCAGTCAAAAAAGCTTATAAGAGAAAAGGAGAGACATTATATATTAATAAAAAGTTTAATACTGCAAGAAGATATAACAGTTATGAATATTTGCACACCTAATAACGGACCATCAATTTATATGAAGGAAAAATTCATAGAGTTGAAGGGAGAAATAGACTATTCTGCAGTCATAGTTGGAGACTTCAATAACCTACTTCCAATAATTGATAGAATAATCAGACATAAGTAGGGAGCTAGGAAGTTTATTAATAAACCTATTAGATTTTGCATACATACACAGAACACTGTACCCAGCAATGACAGAATACACTTTCTTGTCAAGTGCACATGGGACATTTTCCAGGACAGACCATATAGTATAAGCCACAAATTAAGCATCAGTGAATTTTAAAATATAGATGTCATACAAAGTATCTTCTCTGATCACATCAGGACAATATCAGGTATCAAAAAGGGAAAATGAAAAATTCATCAGATCATAGAAATTAACACACTTTAAAACAACCAGTGGATTAAAGAAATCACAAGGGAAGTTAGAAAATACTTAGATCTAAGAATGCAAGCAAAAACACAACATAACCAAAACTTTAAAAATTCAGTGGAAATGATACTGAAGGAGAAATATATGGCTGTAAATCCTTACATTAAAAAATGAGAGATCTCAAAGCAACAACCCAACTGTACAACTTAATGAACTAGGAAAAAAAAACGCAAACTAAACCCAGAGCTAACGGAAGGAAAAAAATAAGATTAGTGTGGAAATAAATAGAGAATAGAAAAGCAATAGAGAAAAATTGGCTTATTGCAAAGACCAATGAAATTGAGAAACCTTTAGCCAGAAATACTTAAAAAGAGAGAAGATTTAAATTATTAAAATCAGAAATGAAAGTTGGGACAGTAGAACTGTTTCTGTAGAAACAAAAATGATCATAAGAGAGTACTGTGAACCGTATGCCAGTGAATTGGATAACCTACATGAAATGGACAAGTCGCTAGAAACTTGAAACAGCAGGACTAAATCATAAAGAAATAGAAAACCTGAATAGACACATAACTAGAGTGAATCAGTAAGCAAAAATCTAACAAAGAAAACCTCTTGACTTGACAACTTCTTTAGTGAATTCTAAAAAACATCTAAATAAGAACTAACACCTCTTCTTTTACACTTTTCCAAGCACTGAAGTGGAAGAAATAGTTCTAAACTCATTTTATGAGGCCAGCATTACCTTGATACCAAAGCCAGAAAAAGACACTAGAAGAAAGAAAACTAGACCAAGTTCCTTATGAACATTGATGCAAATATCCTCAACAAAGTTCTAGTAAACAGAATTCAGCCACATATTAAAAGGATTATATACCATGAACAAATGGGATTCATTCCTGAAATGCAGGAGTGGTTCAATATATGAATATGATCAATGTAATAAGCCAAATCAATGAAAGAAAGCAATAAAAGCCACATTATCACCTCAATTGATGCAGAAATTGTGTTTGACAAAATTCAACACACTTGAATAATAAAAATGCTCAGCAACCTAGGAATAGAAGGAAACTACCACAACATGATAAAGCCATATAAGAAAAACCCCACAGCAAACATCATACTCAATGGTAAAAGACTAAAAGATTTAATTCTTAAGATCAAGAAGAAGGCAACATGGCCACTTTCACTACTTTCCAACATAGGAAGTTTTAGGCAGAGCAGTTAGTCAAGAAAAAGAAATAAAAAGCATCCAAACTGGAAAAGAAGTAAAATTATATATGTTGGCAGATGGTATCATTTTATATATAGAAAACCCTGAAGATTCCACACAAAAACCATATTAGAATTAAAGTTAATTCAGCCAAATAGTAGGATACAGGGTCAACATACAAAAATTGACTGTATTTCTATACACAAGAAATGAACAATCTGAAAAGGAAATTACAAAACAATTTGCAATAGCATAAAAAAATAAAGTACTTAGGAATTAACTTATCAAAGAGTAGTAAAAGACTTCTACAAAGAAACTATAAAACCTTGCTGAAAGAAATTAGAGAAGACATAAATGGAAAGACAACCCATGTTCATGAATTGAAAGACTTAATATTGTTAAAACACCAGTACTACTCAAAGCAATCTACAGATTTATTGCAATCCTTACAAAAATCCCAAAGATTTTTTTTTTTGCAGGAATAAAAAAACTCATCCTAAAATGTATATGGAAACTCAAGGAACTTCAAATAGCCAAAACAGCTTTGGAAAAAAAAAAAAAAAAACCAGCAGTCAAACATCCTGATTTTAAAATTTACAACAAAGCTACGGTAAACAAAACAGTGTGGTATTAAGACAAACCCATAGACCGGTAGAATAGAATAGAGAGCCTCGAGATAAACCTTTATATATATAGGGTCAAGTGATTTTTACAAGGATGCTAAGACCAATGATGAAAGGACAGTCTGTTTAATAAATGATGCTGGCAAAACTGGATATTCACATGCAAAGAATTAAGTTGAACTTTTACCCAGCACTATACACAAACACTATATACAAACATTAGCTCAAAATTGATGAGGGTCTTAAGTGTAATACCTAAAATGATAAAACTCTTAGAATAAAACAAAGGACAAAAGCTTCATGATGTTGAAATTGGCAGTGAGTTTTTGGATATTGCACAAAGGTACAGGTAATGAAAGAAAAAAATTGTACAAATTAAAAATTTTGTGCATCAAATCAAAACCACAATGAGGTACCATTTCATGCCAGTCAGAATGGCTGCTATCCAAAAGTCTACAAGCAATAAATGCTGGAAAGGGTGTGGAGAAAAGGGAACCCTATTACACTGTTGGTGGGAATGCAAACTAGTACAGCCACTATGGAGAACAGTGTGGAGATTTCTTAAAAAACTGGAAATAGAACTGCCATATGACCCAGCAATCCCACTGCTGGGCATACACACCGAGGAAACCAGAATTGAAAGAGACACATGTACCCCAATGTTCATCACAGTGCTGTTTATAATAGCCAGGACATGGAAGCAACCTAGATGTCCATCAGCAGATGAATGGATAACAAAGCTGTGGTACATATACACAATGGAGTATTACTCAGCCTTTAAAAAGAATACATTTGAATCAGTTCTAATGAAGTGGATGAAACTGGAGTCTATTATACAGAGTGAAGTAAGCCAGAAAGAAAGACACCAATACAGTATACTAACGCATATATATGGAATTTAGAAAGATGGTAACGATAACCCTGTATGCAAGACAGCAAAAGAGACACAGATGTATAGAACAGTCTTTTGGAGTCTGTGGGAGAGGGAGAGGGTGGGATGATTTGGGAGAATGGCATTGAAACATGTATAATATCATGTGAAACGAATTGTCAGTCCAGGTTCGATGCATGATACAAGATGCTCAGGGCTGGTGCACTGGGATGACCCAGAGGGATGGTACGGGGAGGGAGATGGGAGGGGGGTTCAGGATGGGGAACACATGTATACCCATGGTGGATTCATGTTGATGCATGGCAAAACCAATACAATATTGTAAAGTTATTAGCCTCCAATTAAATAAATTTATATTAAAAAAATTTGTGCATCAAATATTCTACCTGGAGAATAAAAAGGCAACCCATAGAATATGAGGACATACTTGCAAATCATATATCTGTAAGGGATTAATATCCAGAATATATAGAGGATTCATAAACACAATAACTACAAAACCACCCAACTAAAAAATGCATAAAGGACTTGAACAGACATTTTTTTCAAAGAAGATTTATCAATGGCCAATAAACACATAAAAAGGTGTGCAATGTCACTAAATATTAGATAAATACAAATCAAAACTACAGTGAGGTACCATTTCACACCCATTAGGCTGGTTACTTTTTAAAAAAAGAAACATAAAAGCCCCACAAAATCTCCAGAACCAGAAGACAAATGATGATGATGATGTGAAGATATTGGAGACCTTGTGCATTTAAGTGAGTGAGAGAAAGTCGCTCAGTCATGTCTGACTCTTTGCAAGTCCATGGCCTATACAGTCCATGGAATTCTCCAGGCCAGAATACTGGAGTGGCTAGCCTTTCCCTTCTCCAGGGGATCTTCCTGACCCAGAGATCAAACCCAGGTCTCCTGCATTGCAGGGTGAATCTTTACCAGCTGAGCCACAAGGGAAGCCCAAGAATACTGGGGTGGGTAGCCTATCCCTTCTCCACCAGATCGTCCCGACCCAGGAATCCAACCGGGGTCTCCTGCATTGCAGGCAGATTCTTTACCAACTGAACTATCAGGAAAGTTGGTGGCAAGGTAAAATGGTATATCCATTGTGGAAACCAGTATGGCCGTTCCTCAAAAAATTATATGGTCCAGCAGTTCCTCAAGAGTTGAGATATTTGTACCCCTGTTTTCATAGCAACATTATTCATAATAGCTAAAATATGGAAGTAAACCAAGGGTCCATCAACAGATGAATGGATAAAAAATGTGGTATACACCCCATTTGAAGTAAGAGAATTCTACAATATGGATGAACTTTGATGACATTTTGCTAATCAAATGTTAGTCACAAAAAGATATATGATTTCATTTATATGAGGTACTGAGAGTAATCAAAAAAGAGTATAGTGGTTGTTTCCAGAGTCTGGGGGAGGAGGGAATAGGGAGTTATTGTTTAATTGGTATAGATTTTTCAGGTTTACAAGATGAAAAAAATTATAGGGGATGGATGGTGGTAATGGTTGTGTAACAATGTGAATGTATTGCTATTTAATACCACTGAGCTATACATTTAAAAATGGTTAAAATGGTAAATTTTATATGTATTTTGTCTCTGGTAACTCTGTGGCTTGGCATAGCACTGATCTCAGCCCAGTTAACAGCACAACTTTTTTATTTTTTTAAATTTTTAACTGCTAGGTTTTCATTGCTGTGCAGGCTTTTCTCTAGTTGCAGAGAGTGGGAGCTACTCTCCAGTTGGAGTGTGCAGGCTTCTCATTGCAGTGGCTTCTCTTGTTATGGAGCACAGACTCTAGAACATGAGGACTTCAGCAGTTTCGGCTCATGGGCTCAATTGTTGGAGCTCCTAGACTCTAGAGCACGGGCTCACTAACTGTGACACATGGGCTTAGTTGCTCTGCAGCATCTGGGATCTTAGTTCAGGGATCTAACCTATGTCTCCTGCATTGGCAGGCTAGTTCTTTACCAAAGAACCACCAAGAAATCCCAACATCACAATTTTTGGTACCACTATACTGAGCGACTTCGCTTTCACTTTTCACTTTGATTCGTTGGAGAAGGAAATGGCAACCCACTCCAGTGTTCTTGCCTGGAGAATTCCAGGGACGGGGGAGCCTGGTGGGCTGCCGTCTGTGGAGTTGCACAGAGTCGGACACGACTGAAGCGACTTAGCAGCAGCATACTGAGCTAGGAAATGTACAATAATTTTCTTTCCTATACTTCATTTTGTTTTTCTGAGGTAAAATTATATTTTTACTGATTTGTTTACTCTTCTGTGTACCTAATGCTTTTTTTAAATGCTGCAGTTTGTTCAGTATCTGGAAGTATTTTTTTCAGAATGTTCACACATATCCAAAAAAATTGTTGGAGGATCTGGAGATCTTCTCTCCAGTCAGCTTTAAACTAGTTACTCTCTAAGCTTGATGCATAGTTTGTTGATCAGGGTTTTACTTTGCCACTTTGTTGTGTTGGATGTCCTGTTTCCTGAACTGTGAGTCCTTTTATTGTTTTACTCCTTATTTTGATGAAATATGTCCTTTAACAATTTCCATAGAAAGGTTGTGTCTTTTTTCACTTCATGTAAATTTATAACTATTTATTCTAATGATATTAATGGTTTGGCAATAGAAAACATTTTTCCTATGCATTTTTAAAAGTATTGTTTTCATTATGTCTGATGCCATTTTTGGTCCACTTGGTGTTTATATTATTTTGTTCTTTGGAAACTTTAATGTTTATCTCAAGTGTTTTGAAATTTCATATGTTCACCCATCATCCTTTTTTCTTTCATTATGGTACAAATTTGATAAGCCTTTGTAATCTTAGATATTTATGTTTGGGGGAAGTTTTCTTGTTTTATTTCTTTGGTAAATTTTCACTTTTATTTTCTTCTCTGTTCTCTCTCTTTTTTTTTTTTTTTTTTGGAAACTCCTATTGATGACAGCTACTTTCTGCATCAACTTCTCTGATTGTATGGCATTTTCTTTCTTGCCTTCCATCTTTTTGTCTTTTCATTCGGTCTTTCAAAAAAGATTTTCTAAACTTAATTACTTATTTTAGTTGCCATATATTTATTTTGAATTGCTCTTTAGTTTTTTATTTGTTCTTCAGTTGTTTTCAGTTTTTTTTTTTGTTCTTGTTTAATGTATATAATAATATATCATATCTCCAGGAATATTGAATATATATATCATATATATTTATTTTGTTTCTGGCAAAGTCTCTGATGTCTCCTAGCCTCTTTCTTTATTCTCTTGTTTATTTTAATCTGTGTAATGTAAAGGATGTCTACACCTTGAATGTTCATTCATGTTAAAAATTAAAGCACAAAAAAGATGATCAAAAACCCTATGTTTGTACAGGGACAGGTTGTGCAGTGCAGCATACCACAGGGTACATTCCTATTTCATCTATCTATTCCCCCTAGTACTCCTAAAATTTATTGATGTTTATGGTACTAGAAAATAAAAATATGAAATTTAAAAAATATTGTTACTTAAAATATATAAATATTTTCCTGAAAAATAACTATTTGCAAACAAAAAGAAATTTATTTAGAATAAATTGTTCTACACTTTTGCTTATCTTTTTAATGTCTAGTTAAGCAGAAGGAAACTAGATTCTTGTGTTTCTGCGTTCAGTCTGTTGTGATATATTTTGATTGAAATATATAAAGAATACCCAGCTTCAACCAGTACTTTAATAATCTCAGATAATTATGATATTCTTTTTATGACATCAAAATTAGACTTGTGGAAATTTTCTTAAAGCTTTGTTGCAATGTGGAATCTGACATCATATCACTGAACATTTTGTACTCTGCGGTTCATTAAAATCTGCTGGTCAGGCTTGCACTTTGTTTGGATCTTTTATCCGTATGTGATTTTATAACATTGTTCATTAGTCATTTAGAGTATATTTGTTCTATATATTCAATATATAGAATATATACAAGTCACATAGATCCTCCAAGTTTTGCCATGTTTCATATTACAAATCAGGTAATCACATTCATTAGTATTAGCATTTATCTCATGAATAGTAGATACAAGTTATCCTAAGATTTAAATTTTTCTTGAATTTTATTCCTGGCAACAAACACTGTTTGATTGTTTACTTTAATGTGACGTACTCATTTTGTCATTTTTGAAGAAAATACATTCTGAATACTCGGGTCTAAATATTCATAGTTTGACAGTCATTCTTTAAAAATAAAAATGATGTTCCATGAAAAAAAATTTGGCCAAGTTCATCTTACAACTAAATCACAGACCCAAGTGTTTTTGGTGTGCAGCAGCAGTACTTTATGCATGCTTGGTATTTCATTACACAGACTATTCAAAAGACATATACTCAAGGGTTGACATTTAGTAAAATTAATTTTACTGCTGGTGTATGCCAGTGGAGAATACAGTGACTGGTTCAATGTCAGTGCCTTGATTTGTGTTAAAATGTCAGCTTTTTTACTCATTACTGCTTCGTACCAAGAATTTTAACCTCACATGCCTCCTAAAAGTGTCTTGGAGGCCCCATATGTCTGTGAACCAACTTGGAGAACTGCTGACATGGATTATGTTGTGAAGGTTGCTTCATGGATTACTGTGCTGTATGACATGCTCAGTCTACTTGGCAATTTTTTAGACTTCAGCATAGGAAAATCAGATGCTGAGGTGACTTATTCTTTGGTAGGAAGGATGCTCTCAAAGTTTTTGAGGCTGATAATTTTCTTCAAAAAGGAATCTCCTAGATTCCAGCTGGGGTTGGTGGAGTGATGAGTGGTTCCTCTGGCTGCTAGCATTCTGGGAGCCAGGCAGAGAGATAAATGAGGATCACTTTATTCAGTTTATGGACCTTTACTAAATTTTTCTGTTTTCTTTCAGTAACTCTTACCTGCCCTTTGCCATTCCTGGTGTTAACAAGTCCATAGACAGTCTCCAGTTCAAAGACTTGGCCTTTGGCCTAAGCAGTAGAGGAAAGAATAGGTACCTGTTGTGTGAGTTGGGGAAAGAGTATTTAGATTTCTCAGCAGTATTCATTCTTTATTTTTACCTTTTATGTATTGAATATTGTACTGAATTTCTCCAAATACCAGATCTGTTAACTTCTCTGGGAAAATTGATTCTCTTTTCCTTGCACTCCCCTGTTCAAATGTTTAGTTATCACTTCCTCCACACTGTGAAGTTAATTTCTATTCCTCCAGCTACTTTGCGTCTACAAATTTGTTGACATCTCTTTGACAGTTAGTATGCTTTGATGCTTTCTTGGTCTTTATGAGCGGAAATTGTTTTATTTCCTTGCCCTCATTTTAGTAGTGTTTTTGGAGAGCAGGGAAATACATGTATGTGATTAATACACCATGATCACTTTCACAGACTTGAATCAATCATTCTAGTGACTAAAAGTTGGACCTAGATTTGAAATTTCACCACTTACTGTGGTTTTGCCTTGGGTTTTCTATTGATGCTTAACCCCCACAGTCTTTATTCTCATTTGTAGAAATGGAGTTTATAATATCTAATAATGAAGATTAAATGAGACAGTGAATGTAAAGTTCTTAATATACTACTTCATGCATCGTAAAGTCTCAATAATTTCTAATTGTTTTAAACTGTTAAGCTTGCCTCTTTATTACTGAGGTTTTATTATATTCTTTCCTCCCCAAAAAAACATTTGAAATAATCAAAATACTTCATTTGTATATTATTTAATATTACTTGGTTTGACAATGGAAGGGTTACCATGACTCCAAATATAAAATCATAGTTTCATAATGTTTTACCTAAGTACCTGTTTTTAATATGTGTGTATAAAATACTGTGGATGAGACTTATTCAAATTCAAGGTGTGCTTTACTAGTTTTCTAGTAATTACAATTATGGTTCACACTTAGAAGAATCTAAGGAAAGCAGGTATTGTTATAACTGGGTAACTGTTTCATATCCTTGCTTCAAAAACTTTTGGTACACTGAAATTCTTATGAGTTTTTTAAAAAACAATTTTTGAAATCCTGTTTTTAGTTTAAGAGTTATTCTAAAACATACTTTAAGAAATTGTTTTTTCTCTTTCTTTGGAATACTAGGCAGCACACAAGTTCTTTTTATCTAGAAAGTTTAATAAAAGTAGCAGTTTTGAATATAAACATAATTTGAATGTAAGCTTAGTTTTGAATATAAAAGAAAAATGTTATTAATCATTTCAGGAAATTGCAAGATCTAATTTGGCTGAAGGAGAAACAGAAACATCAAATTCAGAAAGGTAAATATAAGGAAAAGCTGAATCTCTTGAAATTTGTGTATATAAAATGATATTTGAGCTGTATATTATTTCAGTTATTTGGGAAAGGGCTATTTAAATTTTATATATGGTGTTCCTTTTAGTAATGACTTTCAATTAAAATCAAATTTTGAAATTTTAATACAACAGAAATGTACTACAGATCCTTAGTTTTGAAGCCTTTTAAATATGTAGAATACATTTTATAAGTTGTTAATTTTTTAGAGTACAAGTAAATAAAATGGTAATGGATTGTAATTGCCTCTGTTAAATGAAAATAGTTACAAGATGCTGCAGGTTATAAGATGGTGACAATTATTGCAAATAGTTTTAAAATCTTATTTTTAAAGTATTTTTTAAAAGCTATAAGTTACTTGTGTGGTAGGATCTCAACATAAAAGTTTCAAAATTCAACGTGTTTTTTTTTTTTAATTTAATTCTTGAGTAGAACACTTAGAACACGAGATTTCACTATTTTTTAGCAAAAGAGAATCCAATATTCTAATTAGAACTTTATTCCAGTTAAAGATGATTTTGTCTTTTAATTACTTTCCCCATTTCTGTCTTTATGCTGTGTGTTTTACCATAGTCTGCTTGTTAACTTGATGAGATTAATCAATCTATTGCCTCTAAAAAGAAAATTATGGAATAAGACCTTTTGACGATGTTTCTTAGACTTGACCAGGACAATTATCTAGCCCTTTCTTTATCTAGTATTTTTCCTAGAATTTTAGATGAAAAAAGTTAACAAAATTCAACTAAGGACTTAGGAGAAAGACTAGACACATCTATATTATTTAACATTTTCTGTAAATTATAATTAGTTCAATAAGATCTGAACAAAAATAAGAATTTTACAAATTTAAATGAGGGAACTATTATAACTTTTTGAGATAATGTAATTGACCTGTAAGACCCAAGAAAATGAGCAAAGTATGACTGAAATTAACCAAAGTATTAATTAAGGCAGCAGAACCATTCTTATATACCCATAACATGTCATTACAAAATCTAATGCATAACATAGTTAATTCACAATAATAACAATGAGAAATGTGCAATTTAGAAGATTTTAAAGAAAAAATTTACTGAGATACAAAATAATTTATTAGTAACTTACGTGATAGGTCATTTTTTCCAAATTATGGTTAATGAGCACTTAATTGAAAATCCAAATTGGATTTGATTTGGAAATTAGTGGTGTTTCAAGTAGGATTCATATTTTTCTATTTATTAATACCACAATTTAAAAAATCATAGCTGTGTTAGATATTAGATTGTTTCTGTATTCACTATTTTAAACACTGTTTTAATGAGCATCCGTGTACAAATATCTTTTACTTCTTCAAACTACTAATTTAGGGAGAAGAACAGTAGAATGTAGGTGATTTAACCTATTAGATAATGAAGTACAATGTTAATTTCTAATTGTTAAAACTGGATGGTATTGGCTTGTAATAGTCTAAAGACACATCAGAACAAATTAAATAGCAGAGAAACAGCCTTACAAATATAATTTAGTAAATAATAAATGACTATTTGATAACATTGCTTTGATATATGGGTACTTCATTACAAAAAAGTCTAAATTCCAGGTGGATTAATGTAAGAAATAAGATAAATGTAATCATTAAAATTCTTTTTGGTAAAATAAGCATTGTTACATCTATATAAGTGACCTGAGATCATCTTGGAAATCTGTTTCTAAGGCTTGCAGACATTGAAAACAAACTATGGTTACCAAAAGGGAAAGAGGGTGGAGGAAGGATAAATTAGGAGTTTGGGATTAACATATATATGTGTTATTATATATAAAATAGATAAACAGCAGGGTTCTACTATATAGCATAGGAAATTATATTCACTGAATAGTTTCTGTTAATACATCAGAGTTTCTGTTAACACATCAGCGTAACACATCTTACTTACGTATGTCTGTATACATACACAGACACGTATACACGTAAACTTACAGGTATTCAAGTTTTATGCTTACATATTTCTTAGACATGTGTTCATGTTTTTCTAAGTTAGGCTGTTATGAAATTAGTAAAATCTTTGTGAATGCTTACTTGCTTTTGCTTAGGAAAAACATGCTAATCCTAAGAGGACATGTAAATCAAAGAAAAATAAAATAGGATTTTTCCCACATACATTCATTCCTTATTTAAAGTACTCTTATGAGCTAATAAGCACACTCACATTTTAACTAAAATCAAGCAAGAGTATGAACAGGTAAAGTAATGATAACGAGGATCAAAACTAATGAGTTAACTCCTCAGGACTCCTTTGAATATGTGACTATGGAGTTTCTCACTCTGCTGCCTAAGAAAATGGCCACTTCCTAAATTGTAACATCATGGCAAGGACTGGGGACTTTGATTTTTTTTCTTTTTTGGGTGGGCAAGTGTGCCTTTTTTTCTTTTTCAGAAAATGTCTTTACTTTGAAAGTAAGTATTCAAATACATTGTATTATGAAGAAATAGATAATAAGTAGCTTTATTTTTTCAGTAAACAAGATGAAGCTTCTTCAGAGGAAATAAAAAATGGATGTGATGTGCATTTATTTGAAGGCTCATCAACAACAAAAAGTGAAGAAGACATATCCGTTTCAGATAAAGAAAATGATAACTGTCTTGAAGATCAGGAAACTGGCTCAAAGAATATCTTCAGTTATGATTCAACTATTGATGCAGATAAAGTGGAAAAGGAAAAACAAGTAGAGCACATATGTCAGGAAACAGAGTTGAAGATGTGCCAAAGTTCAGAAAACCTCATTGCATGTGATCAGATTGAGGATCGCAATGCTGGTGAAGCTAGATTTTCTTCCAAGAATATTAAAGATTTGCGGTTAACATCTGGTGATGTTAGTATTGATCAGTTTTTGAGAAAAAGAGATGAACGTGAATCTGTTAGTTCTGATGTTAGTGAGCAAGGCAGTGTTCATTTGGAACCTTTGACTCCATCAGAAGTGCTTGAGTTTGAAGCCACAGAGATTCTTCAGAAGGGTAGTGGTGATCCTTCAGCCAAGACTGATGCTGTAGTGTCTGATCAAACAGATAACGTTCCTGGAGAAAATAGTCTTAGCACAACAGAGACAACAGGAGACCTGGTAGATGAAAAAGAAAGAAGTTGAAATTAACTAGGCATTCTAAGTTTTAGTGTACCAATAGTAAGACCATTTGGAACAGTGCTATCAGGTGACCTCAGTGGTGTTGTTGCAGAGCGCAGACATAGAAAAATGTAAGGGAGGCCATTCATATATTTTACCTGTATGTTGAGCCTAGGTTATTAAATCAATCCATCATTAATAGCATGACTAGGTATGAATTTCCAAGAAGTTTTTAAAACATGAGTAAGATTTAATGAAAGTTAAGTTGGCAATGAAAAAGTCATTTCGCAGTTTTCAAGGACATGGAACTTGGTGATCAATATGAATTGATTATTAGAATATTAGTTATGTTAATGAAGCTTTTGAAATTTCCATCAGTCCTAAGCTAAAAGTCCTTATTACCTGTACATCCTTTTCAATTAACTTAAAGGAAGAAATTTGGAAACCACATGCCTTTTGGGAATAATTGATTTAAAATAATAGCTGATTGGCGTTGTTAATGAGAGCTTCATTTTGAGTATGATTCTGGTAAATGGAGCATGTTTAGAATGCTAAATTAGTTGATCTAATGAGAATTTGGATGAACGTAAACTTAATTTTGAATATAATATAACATTCCAGACTGCCAGAAGCATGTGAACAGAATATTTGAATCTGTGTACCTCCATACAAGTGTTAGCCTGCCAGGCTGTAAGCTTACCTTAATTAAACTTTCAGTGAAAGTGAAATTATTAAAATAAAAATTTATATTTGTGCTTTTTGTCAGTGTGTACGCTGTGCAGAAATCCCTTGATAAACTAGTTGTATAAAGTAGAAATCCATTGTTGAAAATCCTGTAGCTATTATGCTTTTAATATTGTTTTAATGATCTTCTTTAGAAATAGAACCATAAACATGGTCTGGAAACCAAACCAAAGTACAGATTAATGTAGATATTTGTAAAGCAGTAAACTGGCATGAATTCAGCCATGTTTAAGTGACTTTTTCTGTAATTGTAAAATAGAAACTTCAAATGGGACCTAAAGCAGGATGTAAAAAATTGGTTTGGGATATTTAGCCTAATTTATCCTTAAGATGGCTGCTAAATTGATTTTTTCAGTTTTTTTATCATATAGAAAATAATAGATACAGAAATGAATAATATGAATAAGAGTAGTTTGCTTTGAAGTACTAATAAACTTTTATTTAAAATGCTACATTTTTACTTCTTAAAATGTGCTTTGAATTCTTAAATTTTGTTTCACTGTTAAATGTTTTAAATGGGTATTAAAATTATGCTGTATATAGTAGTTTTTTTGAGTAAATATTTGCAATAAAAATCTGTCCCTGAATAATTTTATTTTTCAGAAAGCTGCTTGAGTCAGATTACCTTTGGCGCCTCTAGAAATTGTATATTGTTCAAGGAAATTTCATGTTAAAGCTACCGGTAGATTGCATTCTGTTTTCTTTAATTGATGCATGATTTATTTTAAATTGACACTTAAAGTACAGAGGGGAAACTGCTAATATTTACAGAGAATAGATTTACTTTACAAATTCTTCTACTTCAAGAGAATTATAATTTAAAATAGTTTTCTATCTGCTCAGTAAATTAAAGAGGCTAAATGGGCAAAATAAATTATTGACTTATTTTCTTGAATATTTTTTGGGGTGGGGGTAAATATTTTTATAGTTCCTGCTCCTAATAAAAAGTGGGGAAATAAAGACTTATTAACTGTCATCCTTCACCTTGTTGAAACATAAATCTATAGCACAGAAGATTTTTGGAGTAACATATTCCTTAGGAGAGCAAGAAGATGAGAAAGTCTATGTAAGGACCATTTTCTGAATCTGATTCAAATAACTGCCAAGCCTGCTGCCTAATGCTGCAAAAACCTGGAGCACTGTGCCAAAGTAGGTCTGTAAATGATACGGTAATTCCTTGTGAACTCTGAGTAGTTCCTCCTCCTGATTAGATACCAGTTTTGCTTATAGTAGTGAAAGTACCTAATCAATGAATTGTTCATACCTATCCACTATGAGAAAAAGAACCTGTACCAGACTATAAATTCTTCACTGAGAAAATCTAGCAATGAGAAAAAAAACAAACAGTAGTTTAAATAAATATTGTACTTGGTAACATAATTGGTTTATGTTTTCACAAAATCTCATTTCTCATTGGGAACAAACAATTCAGATATGCAAACCAAACCTTTGAGAAGTAGTGCCTTAGCACAGTGGTCAGTAGACTTCTGTGTAGAATCAGATAGTGAATAATTGTTGACCATGTGGTCACAATTATCCAACTCTTCCTTGTAGCTTAAGAGTACCTGTAGACAGTATGTAAATGATGGCCAGTTTGTGTTCCAGCAAAACTTTGTTTACAAAAACAGAATGTTGGTTGGGGGTTGACCAGTGGACTGTATTTTGCATTTATGTGCTTTAGAGTGCTATTTTGTCTGGGAAAATGGTGTTCAGGGACTGAAATTTTCTTTGCCAGTAATTAATTTAACACTAGTTCACTGTGAGAATTATAGTTTATAATAATAATATTTCACAAGCCAATACCATATAGAATAATGTCTGTTAATAAGCTAATAAAGAAATAACATGCTTCAAACCAATAATGGTTGATTACACTATTGTTCCAGGCAAAGAAGAGATGAAAGAAGTAAAGTCCAAATCTAGTTGAGGTATTACTCTCTCTGAATTGGTTGTCTGAAGAGTCAGTCCTTCCAACTAAAAGCTGGATATCAGTTGACAGCTTAGGTCCCTTGCTGCTGGGGTACATAGTTTGGGGATGACAGCACGCATGTTGGTAGGCAAGCTTTGCTGCCTCAGATGTTATAACTGCAGGGGCCATTGCATGACTTGCACCACTGCCTACCAGGAGGAGCCTTGTCAAGGCAGGAACAGATGTCCCTTCTCTTCCTGAGACTGCTGCACAGTTTAACACTGCTGAGGACCAAGAGTGGCCTGACCACGGCAGGAACAAGTGTCTCAAGATCTTCAGAGAGCTGTTTTCAGCAAAGAGTAGCCTTGCCCAGGCTAAACACTCTCTGTAAGTCCTCACAGATTCTTGGTGGTTGAAGTTTAAATGTCCATCGCTTGATAGTTGCTCTTCCATATGTTTGTATTGATTAGTACCCCCAGAGGCACCCCGAGTGAGTGAGCTACTGAATACTTACCTACAACAGCAGATGTCAATCACATCATCCCGGCATACCTTCCTTAGTGTAAACAAATTCACCCTTAGATCAAAACAACTTCACTTAAGTCATAAACAAGTGGATTTGAAATAATAACAAACCAATACACAACAAGCACTTAGACTTTCTTGATTGACTATGAAAGTCAGAAATGCACTCTAGTGACCCTTTACCTAAGAGCTAACTACCAAAGGGTCTTACCATTTTACAGTTCCCTGTTACCTAACAATAGGATTATGATTGATTCCATGTACAGTTCAGTGATGTTAAGAAACTTTCATTTTGCAGATGCAACATTTAATTTTCATTGAAAATCTGAATGCCATATTTTTGTTATTTTTTTCCCCTTTGCATCTCTCTAATGTTTTAGGGAGGAAATTGTAAAATTTTTCACCCTATAAATTTTTAAAGAACTATTCTCAACATTTTTAAAAGGAGTTGACAAAATACAAATCATACTGTTTTAGCTATAAGTAAAAAGATGAGGAAACCAAATATCTGTGCAATTATTTGCCTAAGGTTACAAGCCAAGATTTGAACGCACCACATCTGTAGTTCCTAGCTTTTATATTGAATGTCCCTTTTAAAAATACATGTGTTTGCAAATAACCCTCCCATTGATGGTACTAATTACAGTCTTATTATTCCTACAGTGATTATATGTATATGGAATGGAGGCCCTCTTAACATAAAGAAGAGGACCTACTGATCTGTTTTATTAATAGGGATTGAGGAATTTTACCTTAAGAGGAAGGGTTAGTGAATATTCTATTGACAGGAAAGACAGCATGTGATTTAAAGATATACTTTATTTAATAATTATAAATGTTTTGACATCATTGCGCTTTTAAAGCCTTCTGTAATACCATATTGTTGCTTCATGGTTGACATGATCATTTGTGTTTCATCAAACTTTTTACTCCAGGATCACTCACTTGCTGTGGCTTCAGTGAAATAGGACTTTTGTATGTATCATAGGCACTAAAAGGGCTTCCCTGGTGGCTCAGATGGTAAAGAATCTGCCTGCAATGCGGGAGACCTGGGTTCAATCCCTGGGTCAGGAAGATGCCCTGGAGAAGGGAATGGTAACCCATTCCAGGATTCTCGTCTGGAGAATCCCATGGACAGGGGTGCCTGGCGGACCAGTCCATGGGGTCGCAAAGAGTTGGACACGACTCAGTGACTAACACTTTAGGCACTGAAAAGAATTGCAAGTGTTTTATTTTTACTAGATTACTATAACACTAAGACTTCTTTTTCAACTAGGAAATGAAACACAATTTACTGTGTCTAAGCATTAAAAGAGAAATGACTGTCTTAAAAATATTGCTTACTAATGAGGCATATCTGCTAATCCATGTACACAAAAATGAAGTGAAATAGATTTTTTTTAAGTCATGGTAATGTTTAATTTTCAACTCAAAATCTGTAAATTCAAAGGTACTTCACTTGGTTCATCTTTAAGAAATTCAGCACATCTGAAGTAGCATCTGTAATATCATCGAGGGATGAGGTTTCCTGGGTGAATTACTTTTACAGTTAGCTAAAGGTAACTTTTAATTGCTTGTAAAAGGTATTATAAAATCACTTGTTATTTACAAGAATATATGATGCATAATTTAGTCTTCTTTGATGACACAGTGAGTCATCATTATGAAGATTTTTGGACCAAGATATAAATGAAGCTATAGTTGCAGATGTTAATGGCCTGAATAACTGCTGATCACAGAAGTGATCTTGGATTTTGATTTTCAGAAATATTTCAGGTATACCTAGGGTCATTTGACTTTTCCAAAAACAAAGCAGGAAAGCTGATTGCATTACTCACCCATTCAAACTTCTTTGTTTTATATTTATTTTTTAATTAAAGGATAATTGCTTTACAGAATTTTGTTGTTTTCTGTCAAGCGTCAACATAAATCAACCATAGGTATGCATATATCCACTCACATTTGAACCTCCCTCTGATCTCCATCCCCATCCCACCCCTCTAGGTTGATACAGAGCCCCTGTTTGAGTTTCCTGAGGCATACAGCAAATTCCTGTTGGCTATCTAGTTTACATATGGTAATATAGGTTCTCATGTTACTCTCTCCATACATCTCACTATCTCCTCCCCTCTCTCCATGTCCATAAGTCTATTCTTGATGTCTGTTTCTCCATTGCTACCCTGAAAAAAAATTCTTCAGTATCATTTTTCTCGATTCCATACATATGTATTAGTATATGATATTTTTCTCTTTCTGACTTCACTTTGTATAATAGACTCTAGTTTCATCCATCTCATTAGAACTGACTCGAGGATATTCCTTTTTATGGCTGAGTAATATTCCACTGTGTATATGTACCACAACTTCTTTATCCATTCATCTGTCAGTTGATCATCTAGGTTGCTTCCATGTTCTAGCTATGCAACCAACCTCTTTTTAAAAAGACTTTTCCCTCCTAAATATTAAAGTAAAACCTGCCCTTTGTGGAGAATTCGGTGTAACTATAAACTCTAGTTTTTAACTTTCAAAACATTTTAAGCATTTAGTCATTGCCTTAAAATCTTGATTTTAATTGCTGATATTAGAGGCTAGCAAACTATGACCCGCAGTTGGCCACCTATTTTTACAAACAAAATTCTGTTAGAAAACAGCTATGTCATTTGTTTATATATTATCTGTTGTAGCTTTTGCACTGCAACAGCACAGTTGTACTGTCAGAGACCATGTGGTCCGAAAACCTCAAGGATTTACAATCTGACACTTTAAGAAAAAGTTTGCCAACCTCTGCCATATGCCTTTGTATGGGTATGTCATAATTTTATAACCATTCTTTTGTTTTCATTATTATAGACACTGCAGTGAAGTTATTTCCTAAATTTTGGTCCATATTTTATTTACCTGTACTAAAATTCTAAGTGTATAATTTATTAGATTCAAGAGTATTTACTTTTTAAATTGAAAAATAAGAGCCACATACTTATTTTAATTATCTTACAATAATACTTATGGAAAGCTTCTTGGTCCAGCTCTTTAATTGTAAGAGTTTATTCATCTAGATTTTTTTTCTTTGACTCTTCAGCTTATTTTTAGCCTACTGTGGACTTTTTATTCCTGCTACTCACCAAATATTTCTAATGTATGGCCATTTGACTAGTTCCTGGCCAGTGAGTTGTGAGTGAAAGTGACTTCCAGGTTTGAGCATTTGGTTGTTAATTTGAGACTCTTTAGAATCCTCTTTTCCTTCAAACATGATAATTTTTTTACTATTGTGATAATGATTGCTATATCAGGCTTGGTTCCTGAGGGACTATGAAAAGAGCCTTCCCGTTTATTTAAATGGACATATAGCATGAAGAAGAAAAAGCTATTGCAGTTAGAGAATTTTTGTTCTGCAGCACATAAGTCTCTTCCCTACTGATACAGGAATTCATCCTGAAAGTAGATTGTGGCCATTAGGAGAAACACCACTAAACTACATTACACCAGTGCATTGCATAGGCTTAGGTGACAGATGGCAAGTCTACCTGAGGTGATCCACATTCAGCTATAGTGAAAGATTTGGTAAATTTGTAATACTTCAAAGACAAATAGTATACTTAATGAAGTTGTATCTTTTTTGGAGGAGTTTGAATAACAGTGTTAATAGCATGTTTGGTTACTATATTGGCTTCATTTAACAATGTACTTTGAGAAAGAAGTGAACTCAGACAAGAAATGGTAGGATTGAAAGTGGGAACAAAAGAGTATAGAAAAAGTCCATAAATTTAGATACTTGCAGGATTGGAACAGGCCAAGCTTCTCACCTCCAACCAGTAAAGGGAGAAGGAAGGCCTAAGCAAGAAAAGTTTAATTAACAATATGGTCACCATACCAATTGTTTGGGGCTTCCCTAGAGAATGAAATGGCAACTCACTCCAGTGGGTTAAGGAGAGGCCCCAAAGTGTTTCTATGTGGAAATTCCTTCACAGCATTTCTTGGGAATCATATTTTTTCTGAATTTCAAGAAAAACCAGTCAACAAATTGATGAAACAAGAAAAAATATTGTAATTCTCCTATGAGAATTAAAGCTTAGTAATGAAATTAGAGTACATCATGAGAGATGCTGGGCTGGAGGAAGCACAAGCTGGAATCAAGATTGCCAGGAGAAATATCAATAACCTCAGATATGCAGATGACACCACCCTTATGGCAGAAAGTGAAGAAGAACTAAAGAGCCTCTTGGTGAAAGTGAAAGAGGAGAGTGAAAAAGTTGGCTTAAAGCTCAACATTCTGAAAACGAAGATCATGGCATCCGATCCCATCAGTTCAGTTCAGTCGCTCAGTCGTGTCCGACTCTTTGCGACCCCATGAATCGCAGCATGCCAGGCCTCCCTGTCCATCACCAACTCCCGGAGTTCACCCAGACTCATGTCCATCAAGTCAGTGATGCCATCCAGCCATCTTATCCTCTGTCGTCCTCTTCTCCTGCCCCCAATCCCTCCCAGCATCAGAGTCTTTTCCAATTAGTCAACTCTTCACATGAGGTGGCCAAAGTACTGGAGTTTCAGCTTTAGCATCATTCCTTCCAAAGAAATCCCAGGGCTGATCTCCTTCAGAATGGACCCACCACTTCATGGCAGATAGATGGGGAAACAGTGGAAACAGTGACTGACTTTATTTTGGGGGACTCCAAAATCACTGCAGATGGTAATTGCAGCCATAAAATTAAAAGAGGCTTACTCCTTGGAAGAAAAGTAACGACCAACCTAGACAGCATATTAAAAAGCAGGGACATTACTTTGTCAGCAAAGGTCCGTCTAGTCAAGGTTATGGTTTTTCCAGTAGTCATGTATGGATGTGAGAGCTGGACTATAAAGAAAGCTGAGCACCGAAGAATTGATGCTTTTGAACTGTGGTGTTGGAGAATTCTCTTGAAAGTCCCTTGGACTGCAAGGAGATCCAACCAGTCCATCCTAAAGGAGATCAGTCCTAGATGTTCATTAGAAGGACTGATGTTGAAGCTGAAACTCCAATACTTTGGCCACCTGATGTGAAGAGCTGACTCATTTCAAAAGACCCTAATGATGGGAAAGATTGAGGGCAGGAGGAGAAGTGGACGACAGAGGATATGATGGTTGGATGGCATCACCGACTCAGTTGACATGGGTTTGGGTGGACTCCAGGAGTTGGTGATGGACAGGGAGGCCTGGTGTGCTTCGGTTCATGGGGTCGCAAAGAGTCGGATGCGACTGAGAGACTGAACTGAACTTAATGAGTTTAGAGTCATTACTGGTTTGCAGGAATCTTCTGACAACAAGCTCAAAAATAAGATGAGGGAATGCTGACAGGTGGAGTCCAAGAGTTAAGTCAACATTTCCAGGAACAAGAATAAGAGCCATGGAAGAGAAGTAGTAACAATCTGATCACTCAGTCATACTTATTATACCTTTTGCCATGATATAAATGTGTATTCATACCCCTGTCTGCTGCTAATGGTAATTCATTTTTTCAAGTAAAATAAAAATCAGTAGGTTTATATGCCTAGGTTTTTATACTTTATACAAATCTCATCAATGTTATTCCAAAAATAACATGTTGAGGAAGCAAAATAATTCCATAAATTATCAATTTTGACTTGTTATTCTCTGTGGTATTACTGTTCTCAAGAGGGGATCCAAATGTAACATTATTCAAGTAACTACCAAACACATTTATTGGTATTTCCCAGTGTATGATTATTTAGCAAAGGGTGCTATTCTTTCCAAATACTTTTTCTTAATCTTAATTTCATCAGATGGTTGGAACCTATGGATTAATATTCAGTGGGAGTTTTTTCCTCTTCTCTTGTGCTCACCTATTTGGCAGTTTTGTTGCTGCCTTCCTCTACTCATCCAGGGCACAAGTCCAGCTAGACCTCCATGGCGGTGCTGCAGTTGGCCCTGTATCAAAGGCAGCATGCAGCTTTGCTAAGATCTCTATGCAGTTTTCTCTGCTTATCATATCAATAATAAAGTTACACAGGTTTATAATAGAAGTAATGTCAAGTAGTGATCACCAGATATTTTCACAGAGAGCCTAACTATACCATGGTTCCATGCCACATTTGGAGTGATTTTTCTCACATTGAAGGAATAAACACTCCCAGTGGCTTCTGGCTGCTTCCTGGATCTAGGAATCTCCAGGACTGTAGATTTAGCTACATCTTTCTACTTTGTTGCCTTCTATTTATGACCCAGAGAAATGCTTATTTTGTATTTGAGCATGAGTCAGTCTTTTTCTTATTGTTAATTGAATCTATAATTCACATATATAGAGAGCAGAAGAGGAGTTTAAAGTATGGATTTATAATACTCTTGACCTAAAATGTCCCTTTCACATTTCTCTAATTTTATTTTGTTGTCTTCTTTCTAGCTGCTTTCTTTGGATGCTTAGATCCTATTGAATCATTTTTGTTTTCTTAAAATTAGGTCAAGGTGCTTATTTTTTATAACTAACATTTACTAACCATTTATTATATGCAAGACATTAGGGTAATTATTTGCTATAATTGTCCCCCAAATCTTATGAAATAGGAACTATTAGTGCCATTTGTAAATGAGGAAATTGAGGCATAGAAAGAAAAAGAAATTTGCCAAAGCTAATCATACAGGTAATCTGTTTCTCAAAAGCCTGAGCTTCTGACTAGAATTAGATCAACAAATGATATATATATATATATATATATATATATATATATATATATTAATAAAAAAAAAGTAACATTTTCTTTCTCAGTTTTTTACCTCTTACCCAAAAGACACAAAGTAATCAATGATGATAACCTGGTATGTATCATTCCATTCTATATGCTCATATAAACATACAAATGCACACATGTGTATGCATGCAAATACGTACACATACAGATTTGATCTTATATGCACAAAATAATTCTTTCAAAGCTCTTTAATCAAGAATTGCAGTAAGGCAGGGAAGTAGATGCCTGGGAGTCTGAGTTGAGATGAAAAGTTTTAACTTTATACCTTTACATACCTTTGGCATTTTGAACTGTGTTAGTGAATTGCCTATCAAAAATCAATTTAAATAAAATACTTATTTTAAGCCAGTAAATTTATAGTAATCTATTATGCAGTGAAGGAAACCAGTAAAGGTTGCTTTCAATTTTTAGCTCTAGTAAGCTGCTCTGAGCTTTGTAATTTAAGTCTTTTTACAGACATATGTTTTCATTTATTTTTGATAAATACCTAGGAGTGGGATGATGAGGTCACATGGTAAATTGTTTAATTCTTTAGGAAATTGCTAAACTCTTTTTCCAAAGGGGCTACATTGTTTTATATTTTCATCAGCATTATATGAGAGTTCTGGTTGTCCCAAATTGTCACCAACAGTTGTTATAGTCAGTCTCTAATTTTATCCACATTACTAGGTGTGCAGTAGTAGTGTCTTTATTGTACTGGTATATCAGAGAATATAATCTACATAATTTTAACCTTTGAAATGTGATTGTCTTCATGGTTTAGTAAATGTTAGTTTTGGTTAATGCTTCCTATGTACTTGAAAGGTATATGTATTCTGCAGTTGTTGGGTACAGTGTTTTATATATGTACACTAGGTCAGTTTTCCTAATTTTTATGATTCAAATCTTTTACATCCTAACTGATTTTGTCTACTTGTTTTATTGCATATTGGGTAATGTTAATTAAAATCTCACTCTGGCCCACATGTTACTTTTTCCAGTTCTTCAGTTTTGTGCTATATTATAACCACTGACATGGTCTCTGTTACTACAGTTTTGTCTTTTTGAGACAAAAGAGAACACACCTTACATAACCTTTTGAGACTGGCTTTTTTTCACTCAATGCAATGCATATGAAATACATACAAGCCGTTCCATATATTAGCAGTTTGTTCTTTTTTATGGCTGAATATCCATTAACCTGTTGAAGGACATATGAGTTATCTCTTGTTTGATGATTATAAGTAGAGTTGGTATAAGCGTTCGCATACATATTTTTGTGTGACCATAAGTTTTCATTTCTCTCAGATAAACACCTAGGAGAAAGATTGCTGGGTCACATTGTAAGTGTATGTTCAACTTCATAAAAAGCTAAAAATCTTTCAGAGTAGCCACACAGTTTGCATACCTAACTTGTCGCCTTTTACTTAGGATAAATATTTTATCTCTTAAGGTGAAATGCAGAAAATTTATCACCATATTTCCCATTATCTTCCTTGTGTTGTAATTGTCCAATATACTTCATCTACATTCGTTAAAAACTCCACTAGTGTTATAATTTTTGTTTTTAAACATCAAATACATTTTAAAGATTTCAAGAGAGAATAGTGTATTCTGTTCACTAAGAAATTTACTCATTTCTTTTGCTCATCTATTATTAATAACATGCCAAGTTTCCTTCAGGTATCATTTCCTTTTTGTCTGAGAAACTTCTTTTAATCATTTTTTAGAGTAGATTTGATGACAACAGTTTCTCTTAGTTTTCCTTCATCTGAGAATGCCTTTATTTAACCTTGGTTCCTAAATAATATTTTAATTGGATATAGCATTTTAGGAAGACAGATTTTTTTTCCTGTACTTTAAAAAATGCTGTGCCATTTTGCTTGAGTCTCCATGGTTTCTAGTAAGAAATCAGCAGTCATTTGAATCATTGTTCCTCTATCCTAAGGTGTTGTTTTTCTTTGAACTGCTTTCAACTTATTTTCTTTGTGTTTGTTTTTTAGCAGTTTGATTATGATGTGTGTGGGTGTGGATTTCTGTGGGATTATCATATTTGGGATTGCTAGCTTCTTGAATCTGTAGGTTTCTATCCTTTGCCAAATTTTGGAAGTCTTCAGTCAGGGGAAACCCTTTTTAAAAAATTTTGGGTAAAATATACATAACATAATGTTTACTGTTTTAACATTTGAAGTGTACAATTCAGCATCATTCAGTACATTCACCAGGTTGTACCACCATCACAGCTATCTATTTCTAGAACTTTTTTATCATCCCAGACAAACTGTACCCATTCAGCTTTGCATTTTTTCCTCCCCCTAGTCTCTGGTAACTTCTATCTACTTTCTGTCTCAATGAATTTGTATATTCTAAATGCTTCATATAAGTGGTATCATATAATATGTGTGTGTCTGTATCATTTTATTTCTATATTATTTCACTTAGCATAATGTTTCCAAGGTTCATTTATGTTGCAGCATATTCCAGACCTTAATTCTTATTTATGACTGAATAATATTTCCTTGTATGTACTTACCACAATTTGTCCATTTATCTGTAAAAGGACATTTGGGTTGTTTCCACTTTTTTTTCTTTCCTTTTTTTTTTTTTTTGACTGTGCTGGGTGACTTTCACCAGGGATTAAACACTGAGCCATAGCAGTGACAGTGTCAAGTCCTAACCATTGGACTGCCAGGGAATTCCCCAGGATTGTTTCCACTTTTTGTAGCTACTCTGAGTAATGCAGCTTTGAACATTTGTGTACAAGTATCTGTTTAAGTCTTCCTTTTCTGTTCTTTTGGGTATATATCTAGAAGTGGAATTGCTGAGTCATATTGTAGTTGGATATACAACATTTTGAGACATTGAAAATCTTTTCTACAGTGGCTGCCCCATTTTACAATACCATCAGCAATGCATGTGGGTTCCAGTTTCTCCACATCCTGGCCAACACATGTTAATTTCAGAGTTTTTGATAGTAGTCATCTTAGTGAATGGTTTTAGCAGTTATTTCTTTCTCTCTCTGTCTGGAACTCTGGTAACACAAACATTACACCTTTTTGTATTGCCTCACAGGTTCCTTAAGCTCTGTATGTTTTAAGAAGTATTTCTGTCTCTGTTTTCAGACATGATCATTTCTATTGATCTATATTGTCGGGAGCCACGGTAGGAATTACTGACAAAATGGAGGCATGGCCCCAGACCCCTCTCTTCATTCTGCAGGCACAGCCCCGGGATGAAGGAGTTAGGCCTTGTAATTCTGATTTGTCTTTTCCTCTCCTCGGCTGAGTTGACTGAAAAGGAATATTAAGGTGCTTATTGTTCTTGAGAGGAGCATGAGAAGGCACAAAGCCTTCTGCAGCTGTGCTCAGAAAATAATTCATAAAGTTAATCATTGACATTTGTTCAAGGACTTTTACAAAAAAGTGTTCTAGGATGAGCACATAGGCCGTAGCTTGAGGCCATGGGAGGAATTGCTATCTGAAGCCTATTTGTGAGGAGAATGTTTATGGCAAAGGAGTTTACTGAATTTAGGGCTTAGAAATAATTAAAACAGAAGTTAAAGATTTAAGGAATGTTGTAGAGTTAGCAAAATTTACTATAGCTTATAGAAGTTAGGAATTTTTAGAGACACTATAGCTAGAAGCCTTTTTAAGAGATAGTGAGCTCAGGATGTTAGGGGCAAACAGGATTTAGAAAGATAAGTAGTAAACTGAGAAATGTAGCATGAGTTACAATGTAATCATAAGTTAACTATAGGACACATTAGAGGAGGTAGATAATAGATGATAAGGCTGATTCCCAGAGAATCACTGAAGCAGGAACTCTGAAGAGCAACAATAATTTATGGAGATAATAAATCTGGGAGAGGGAGGACTGGAAATGTCAAACCTCTGGCCTAATGTTTTTGTAAAAGTATAAAAGAGAATCTTAAACTTGAAATAAACAGTCCAAAAGAAAACTGAGAGGCTGCCTCATCGCCGACACAGTCCATCTCTTCAGGTTGAATCCCTGGCTGCTAGAGCTGGACTCCGGCGCTATATGCTAATTGACTTTTTTGCCATCCATTTCCACTGAGTGAGATTTTTTAAAATATAGTTATATTTTTTGTATAAAATTCTCATCTGGCTGTTCTTAATATCTTTTGTTTCTTTGCTGAGACTTTATGTCTGTCAACTTAAAAAAATATTTACAATCTAAAAGTTGAGAGCTGTATTTTACTAGGTAGAAATTTTTAGGACTTAAAGCCTGGGAGGCAGCATCTCACACAACCCTGAGAGAACTGCTCCAAGGAGGCAAGGGGGGAGCTAGGATATATAGGAGCTTTGCAATAAATGGCAGGTAGTCAGGAATATGGAGAAGGCAATGGCACCCCACTCCAGTACTCTTGCCTGGAAAATCCCATGGATGGAGGAGCCTGGTAGGCTGCGTTCCATGGGGTCGCTAAGAGTCGGACACGACTGAGCGACTTCACTTTCACGTTTCACTTTTATGCATTGGAGAAGGCAATGGCAACCCACTCCAGTGTTCTTGCCTGGAGAATCCCAGGGACGGGAGCCTGGTGGACTGCCATCTATGGGGTCGCACAGAGTCGGACACAACTGAAGTGACTTAGCAGTAGCAGTCAGGAATATCAAAAGATTGTGGTTAATTAAAGAAAACCAGGTATCCCACATTAAGGAATTAAAAATACCCTTCTTTGTATGGGTAGATGCAAGAGTCTGGGCTCACTGACATCATTCCTTTGATGTGTATCTCACCTATCGGGGACAATATCCTGTGTTTTCACATCCTGAGCTTCCTTAGGGCTCACTGTCAGAAGTGGCCGCTGTCTGATGGATGCCTGATGGCAGGTATTTTTTCCTTCCTGAGTTTCCTCAGAGCTCACCAACTCGTGTTGGAGGGCTACAACCACTGATGACTGTGACATCCTTTGTTTAATGATTTGGCAGAAAATACTCCATTTCTCATATCTTTCCACTCATATTGGGAAGGTTTGCCCTTACTTCCTGGAATACTTTTTAATAGCTTCTTTAGTGCTGTGTCAGATAACCGAAACACCTCCATCAAATCAGCTTTGGTAATAAAATAGATAAGAACACAGATATATTGTATAGCACTGAGAAATACAGCCATTGTTTTATAATGTTAAATGGAGTATAATCTACAAAAATATTTAGTCACTATGTTGTACACTTGGAACCAATATAATCAATTATACTTCAGTTTAGAAAATCAGCATTGGTATGTGTTGATTGTGTTTTTCTCATATGAGTTCAGATCTGTCTGGTTTTTCATTTGCTGTAATTCTAGATGGTATGCAAGATATTTTGAATATTATGTTATGAGACTCTGGGTTTGTTTAAATCCTATGGAGAATGTTGATATTTTTATTTCAGCAGGCAGTGAACCTAGTTGGGTTCAGGCTGCAAGGTCCAACTAGCCATCTTTGAGTTTTAGTTTCAAGGTCAGTTCCCCACTCCAGTATTCTTGCTTGGAAAATCCCATGGAAGGAGGAGCCTGTGGGCTACAGTCCATGGGGTTGCAAAGAGTTGGACATGACTGAGCAACTTCACTTTTCCATTTTCAAAGCCTTTAGGTTATATTCAAATCTGTCTCACATGTATACTGATCACTAGCCAATCTGAATCCTGGGCATTGGTCTCTCTCTTAGTTCAGTTCTCAGTCTTTGGTATGTTGTTTATGATCAGAACCATAGGTGCATTCCTCAGAAGTGATACCAGGAGTATTGTAGCTAATTGTCAAATGTTTCTTATTATATAATTGTCAAAAACTTCTCTTCTTAAATATTCTCCTGAGCACTCTGAATTTCATGGGCCTCCCTTTTGATCCTGGGTTTTGTTTTGTTTTTTTTTTAACTTCATGCTGTCACACTCTTACCATAACTGCCCTTAGGTCCAGAGTTAGGTGGAAGGAAGTCCATGAGAGCTAAAAAAAGCAATGGGAATCACCTCACCCTCTTGAGACTTTAACTCCTCTGATAGGAAAGTGGTCCTTCCTCAATTTCGGGTGCTTATGTGGTCCTGCAGCTACCAGGAGACCCCTATCTTGCTCTTTGAGAGTGATCTGGAAGCTTTCTCTATAACTTCTCTTGGACCACACCAGTGCCTCATTTCAGGCTGCTTTAAATCCAGGCTGAAGGATACCAGAAGGAGAAAAATAGTTTACTCACCCCTGATTAGGTGATACTTTGAATCTGTCCTTCTCCAATCTACCTGCTACTATTCACATTTCAGAGTTTTCAAAAGCTGTTACATGTATTCTGTCCAGGTTTTATAGCTGCCTTCAGTGGGAAAGTCAGAATGAAGTGTGTTTATTCCATCTTACCAAGAATTAGAATCCTTATCATAATTTTGTAATTAGAAATGTTAATAGTAAGGGATACTGTTTATTCCTTAAAAAACAAATAACACAAATCAAGCAAATTTATAATGTAGCACTTACAATACTAGGCCAAAGTTTTCTTAAAACTTTCTATAGATATTTAAGGAAAATTTCAGGTAGAAACCAATGTTAAAATTTTACCAAACCAAGAGCAAGTGAGAGATGCCTTCTTTGTCAAAGAAGCTTCTTAGTTATAGATCACAGAGAAGCTACTCTGATTTAAGATGAAAAACAGCTTACAAAACAAGTATTATAAGACAAAAATGACCAAATAAGAAATGAAAGTGGGACCATAAATACTGACCTAAAAAAAATGAAAATAGTACTAGGAGAAGACTCTCTAAGAATCCCTTGGACAGCAAGGAGATCAAACCAGTTAATCCTAAAGGAAATAAACCCTGAATATTCATTAGAAGTCCTGATGCTGAAGCTCCAATACTTTGGCAACCTGATGCAAAGAGCCAACTCTTTGGAAAAGACCCTGATGCTGGGAAAGATTGAAGGCAGAAGGAAAAGGGGGTGACAGAGGATGAGATGGTTAGATGATATCACCAATGATGACATACTCAACATCAGAGTTGAGTGGTTGCAACAGAGATCATACGTAGCACTCTGATTTGAAACGATGCAGTTATAGCTGAACAGTGTTTCAAGTGTCATGTGTACCTCCAAAGTACAATGTTTTATTTTACTTTTATTACCAGTGCGTCCTCACTCTGTCGAAAGCAGGTTAGGCAGGTGAAAGTGGATTCTAAATGTTACATTTTTTAAGGCAGACTGGAGTGTGAAATATTTTGTTGTCAAATTAGATGGCAAATCATTGTGTTTATTATGCATTAGCATTATAATTGTCCTATAATAGACCCTTGATTTATGACAAAGATGCTATTCCAGATGAGAGGAGAAAGCCCCATCAGAATGAAAAAAAATATGAATCTGACCTTACCTCACATTATACATGAAAACATTTCAAGGTGGATTATAATCCAAGCGTGAAAGACCAAATGATGAAACTTTGAGAGATAATACAGAAGAATGACTTCATGTCTTTGTGGTCTGGAAAGTTTTCTTGCTTGAACAGAATACAAAAATGGAAGGTTGATAAATTTGACTACATTGTACTTAAGATCTACTTATAAAAAGATAACACACAGAGAATAAGGCAAGCCAAAAATCTTTAGAATGTAAGTGACCAATCTTATGACACTCAAGAGTTCAATTAAGTGATCCTTGTAGATATCAAGTACCATTAAAAACATTAGCAGTTACAAAGCTCTTAAGTTTGCAGAAAAGAGGGCTAACAATCTTACATTTCTAGTCACAAAAATGTATACTAAATTTTTAATACATATAAAAGTTAATTTCTCAAATTAGCAATACATAACTTGATACTTATTAACACTGTTAAGCAGTACTTTGAAAAGCACACAAAGATGGTGTGAGAACTAATATGTTCAAACATTTTACAATAGTACAAATATATTTTCTTTCATTCATATTACACCAACCACAACATTTGTAAAGCACTAGTTATGTCAAACACAAGTGAGTGACTAACATAAACACACACACACACACACACACACACACAGAGTTATGTGACATACAGAATTAAACCTGACTAACGTGAAAAGAGGGCTGCCCAGTGGCACAACCGGTGAAGAACCCACCTGCCAATGCAAGAGATGTGAGTCACAGGTTCGATCCCTGGGTTGGGAAAATCACCTGGAGAAAGCCATGGCAGCCCACTCCAGTATTCTTACCTGGAGAATCCCATGAACAGAGGAGCCTGGTGGGCTACAGTCCATAGGGTCACAGAGAGTCAAGACACAAATAAAGTGACTTAGCATCACACAAAGTGAAAAGAAAACACATTACAATGCAATTATCTATATGGTTTTCATTTAGAGTCCTGGATTTACTGAGATAATCATTAGACTAGTAAATAAACCTCAACAAAACCAGCACACTATTTGATGCTAGTAGATGTGTTAGTTTTATTGTAGCTGGTGGGCAAAGACAATTTGATGAAACTCTTGGAGGATGACGTATTTCACAGCAAAATATTTTTGCATCTTTTGTTTCATCTGGTAAGTATAGGAACCATTAGGAATTTAAATGTGGCCAGTTTGGTCAATTAAAAGCAATGAATAAAAAAATTTAAGGTCATTATTTTGAAGTCAGGGGTAGAATCCAATAGACAAATGTTAATGAGACTCAAGTGATTCTATGATGTTCATATATGACTACTAAAGAAAGAATCATTTCAGGAGTAGAGCATTACTCATCAAAATTCCCTTCATGTGTGACCTACTTCTTTATCCTAAAAAGAAGCTTTCAAATCATTCTTCAGCAGAAAGTATATGGGGAATTCACTACCATTCATCTCAGTTTTGCTGTGGACTTAAAATTTGGCTGTGGCACTTAAAAAAATATCTTTAAAAAAATGGCTGAAGACGGCACTCTCCTTTTAAGGACATTTATATTTCCTCACACTTCTATTTCAAGTTATGAAAGGGGAAAAAAACCTACAATCAAGAATACTCTACCCAGCAAGGTTATTATTTAGATTCGAAGGAGAGATTAAAAGTATAAAAGACAAGCAAAAGTTAAAACAGTTCAACTTGATGAAGTCAGCTATCCAAGAAGTGTTAAAGGGTCTTCTCTAAGCAAAAGGAAAAAGCCACAACTAGAAATATGAAAATTATGAAAGGAAAATTCCTGTTGGTAAGGCAAATATGCAGTAAAGTTAGTAAATCAACCATTTACACAGCCAGTAGAAAGGTTAAAAGACAAAAGTAGTAAAATGAATATAGTAGGAGAAAATGTTTTATTTTCATTCTTTTACATGCAGCTGTTCAGTTTCCCCAGCACTACTTACTGAAGAGACCGTCTTTCCCCCATTGTATACTTTTACCTCCATTGTTGAAGATTCAGTTCAGTTCAGTTCAGTCGCTCAGGCATGTCCGACTCTTTGCGACCCCATGAATCGCAGCACGCCAGGCCTCCCTGTCCATCACCAACTCCCGGAGTTCACTCAGACTCACATCCACTGAGTCAGTGATACCATCCAGCCATCTCATCCTCTGTCGTCCCCTTCTCCTCCTGCCCCCAATCCCTCCCAGCATCAGAGTCTTTTCCAATCAGTCAACTCTTCGCATGAGGTGGCCAAAGTACTGGAGTTTCAGCTTTAGCATCGTTCCTTCCAAAGAACACCCAGGGCTGATCTCCTTCAGAATGGACTGGTTGGATCTCCTTGTAGTCCAAGGGACTGTCAAGAGTCTTCTCCAACACCACAGTTCAAAAGCATCAATTCTTCAGCGCTCAGCCTTCTTCACAGTCCAACTCTCACATCCATACATGACCACATGTTGGAGATTAATTGACCATAAATATGTGGATTTCTTTCTGGGCTTTCTATTCTGTTCTATGGAACTATGTGTCTGTTTTTGTGGCGACACCATGTTGTTTTGATTACTGTAGCCTTACAGTCTGAAGTCAGGGAAGGTGATTTTGCCAGCTCTTTTTTACCTCAAGATTGTTTGGCTATTGGGGGTCTTTTGTGTTTCCATACAAATACTTAAAGTTATTTGTTCTAGTTCTGTGAAAAATGCCCTTGGTATTTTGATAGGGATTACACTGAATCTGAAGATTGCCTCGGGTAGTATTGTCATTTTTAACAGTATTAATGCTTCTAATCCACAAACACAGTATATATCTCCATCTGTTTAAATCATCTTCAATTTATTTCATAAGTGTTTTACAACTTCCTGAGTACAAGTCCTAGGTTTACTGCTAGTTTATTTTTTTTGATGTGATGTTAATTAGGATCGTTTCCTTAATTTCTCTTTCTGATAGTTTGTTGTTAGTGTATAGACATAAAACAGATTTTTGTATATTAATTTTGCATCCTGCAGCATCACCAAATTCTCTGATGAGCTGTATTATATTTTTGGTGGCATCTCCAGGATTTTCTATGTATAGTAACATGTCATCTGCAAACAATAACAGTTTTAGGTCTTCCTATCTAATTTGGATTCCTTTTCCTTTCTTTATTCCTTCTTTCCTATCTCCCTCTTTCCCTCCCTTTCTTTCTTTCTTATTCCTGTGGCTAGGACTTCCAATACTTTGTTGAATTAAAGTGGCAAGAGTGGGCATCCTTGTCTTAATCCTGATCTTGCTTTCAACTTTTCACCATTGAGTATGTTGTTTGCTATAAGCTTGTCATGTATGACCTTTACTATGTTGAGGTATGTTCCCTCTATGCCCACTTTCTGGAGAATTTATATCTTAAATGGATACTGAATTTTGTCAAATGCTTTTTCAGCATCTATTGAGACAGTCATATTTTTTTTCAATTTATTAACATGGTATATCATATTGATTGGTCTTTGAAAATACTGAAGAATCCTTGCATCCCTGGGATAATTCCCACTTGATCATGTTGTATGAACCATTCAGTGTATTGTTGGATTTGGTTTGCTGATATTTTGTTAAGGATTTTTGCATCTATGTTCATCAGTGATATTGTCCCATAATTTTCTTTTTTTTGTAATATCTTTGGTTTTGGTATCAGTGCAATGCTGGCCTTATAGAATGAGTTTGGGAGTGTTCCTTCTTCCCTCTGCAATTTTTGTTAATAGTTTGAAAAGGATACATGTTAACTCTTCTCCAAGTGTTTATTAGAACTCAACTGTGAAGCCATTATTCATGGACTTTTGTTAGGAGTTGTTCTATTATAGATTCGGTATTATTACTGGTAGTTGATCTGTTCATATTATCTATTTCTTTTTGGCTCTTGGGAGGTCGTACATTGGGAGATGGTACATTTCTAGGAATTTGTCCATTTCTTCTAGGTTTTCTCTTTTATTGGCATATAGCTATTTGTAGTGGTTTCATATGTGGCTTTGTATTTCTGCTGTGTTGGTTGTAACTTCTTTTTCATTCCTGATTTTATTGACTTAAGCCCTCTTATTTATTTATTTATTTATTTTACTTGATAAGTCTGGCTAAAGATTGATCAATTTTGTTTTTCTTTCCAAAGAACCAGATCTTAGTTTTATTGACCTTTTCTTTGTTTTTGGTCTCAACTTCGTTTACTCTCCTCTTGAGTCCTTCTAGTGTATTTTTTAATTTCAGTTATTGTATTCTTTATCTCTGTTTGGTTTTTCTTTATATTTTTAAACTCTTTGTTAAAAACTAACTTCTGACTCTGTGGGTCCATTCTTCTCCTGAGTTCTTTGATCATCTTAATAATCACTACCCTGAACTCTTTCTTATGTAGATTGCCTATCTCCACTTCATTTACTTCTTCTGGGGTTTTATCTTGTTCCTTCATTTGGAACATGTTGTTCTCTCTTCCCAGTGCAAGAACCCTGGGTTGAGGAGCCTAACATGTGGTTTGTACCTTTTACTCCTTTGAGATAACTCTCTGCAATTATGATTATTATCCCATTTGTGAGTTACCCACCCAGGGGTATGGGATTTGATATGATTATACTGTATTCACCCTTCCTGTCTATTTTGTTGTGGTTCCTTCCTTATATTTTTATCTGTAAATCTTCTCTGGTAGTTCCAGTCTTTTTCATAAATTGTTATTATGCAGTAGTTGTGATTTTAGTGTGCCTGGGAAATGAGGTGAGCTCAGGGTTTTTCTATTCCACCAACTTAGCCAATCCTCCATCAATTTGTATTCTATCTCTATAGATTTCTCTATTCTGGGTATTTAATATACATATAATCATGCAATATGCAGTCTTTTGTATCTGGGTTCTTTGACTTTTCATAATATTTTTGAATTTCATTCATGTCATAGCTTGTATCAGTGCTTTTCTCCTTTTTATCACTGAATAATATTCTATAGTATATATATATAATAATTTGTTTATCCCTTTGTTTGTTGATGGGCATTTGGGTTGTTTTCACCTTTTCTCTATTGTGAATAGTGCTGCTATGAGTGTGCATGTACATATGCTTGTTGAAGAAAGTATTTTCATTTCTTTCAGGTACACACCTAGGAGTGGAACTGTGGAACCACATGGTAATTCTATTTTCAACCTTTTGGGGAAACCACAAAACTGTTTTCCACAGTGACTGGACCATTTTACTTTACTGCCAATAATGTGCAGAAATTTCCAATTTCTCCACATCCTTACCAGCACTTGTTATGTTCCATTGCTGTTCTTTTTGTTCTTGTTTTTATTATTATTATTGCCATTCTGGATGGCATGTGAAGTGGTACTTCATTATAGTTTTTATTTGCATTTTCTTAATAGTTAAAGATATTGAGCATTTTCATGTCCTTCTTGGCCATTTGTATATCTTCTTTGGAGAAATGTCTGTACAAGTACTTTGCCATTTAAAATATTGGGGTGTTTTTCTTTTGTTGTTGTTGTTGAGTTGTAAGAGGATTTTTTTTTTTTAGCTAAGAATCCATTGCGATATCCAAGATTATGAAGACTTACTATATTTTCTTCTAAGAGGTTTAGTTTTAGCTCCTATACTGATCTTTTTTGAATTAATTTTTGTATATAGTGTGAGGTAAGAGTATAATTTCATTCTTTTTTTTTTTTGCATGTGATATCCAGTTGTCCTATCATCATTTGTTGAAGAGACTTTTCCCCCATTGAATAGTCTTGACTCTCTTGTCAAAGATTAACCAGTCAATAACACCAAAGACACACGCAACAAAATAGACAAATAGGACTATATCAAAATTTTAATATTCTGTTCATCAAAAGATACTGCAAACACAGTAAAAGACACCCCACCAAACAAGAGAAATGTTTTCAAATCATATATCTGATAAAAGATACATATCAACAGTATATAAAGAACTCCTACCACCATATGACCCAGAAATCCCACTCCTAGGCAAATACCCTGAAGGAAACCAGGGTGGAAAAAGACACACTTAACCCATTGTTCATTGCAGCATTATTTACAATAGCTAGAACATGGAAGCAACCTAGATCTCCATCGACAGATGAATGGATAAAGAAGTTGTAGTACATATACACAATACTCAGTCATAAAAAAGAATGCATTTGAGTCAGTTCTGATGAGGTGGATGAACCTAGAGCCTGTTATACAGAGTAAAGTGAGTCATAAGGAGAAAGATAAATATTGTATTCTAACGCACATATACGGACTGTAGAAAAATGGTACTGAAGAATTTATGTACAGGGCAGCATTGGAGAAACTGACATAGAGAATAGACTTATGGACATGGGGAGAGGAGAGGAGAGGGTGAGATGCATGGAGAGAGTAACATGGAAACTTATATTCAGTTCAGTTCAGTTCAGTCACTCAATCGTGTCCGACTCTTTGCAACCCCATGAATTGCAGCACACCAGGCCTCCCTGTCCATCACCAACTCCCAGAGTTCACTCAAACTCATGTCCATCGAGGCAGTGATGCCATCCAGCCATCTCATCCTCTGTCGTCCCCTTCTCCTTCTGCCCCCAATCCCTCCCAGCATCAGAGTCTTTTCCAATGAGTCAACTCTTCTCATGAAGTGGCCAAAGTATTGGAGTTTCAGCTTTAGCATCAGTCCTTCCAATGAACACCCAGGACTGATCTCCTTTAGAATGGACTGGTTGGATCTCCTTTCAGTCCAAGGGTCTCCCAGGAGTCTTCTCCAACACCACAGTTCAAAAGCATCAATTCTTCAGCGCTCAGCCTTCTTCACAGTCCAACTCTCACATCCATACATGACCACTGGGAAAACCATAGCCTTGACTAAACGGACCTTTGTTGGCAAAGTAATGTCTCTGCTTTTCAATATGCTATCTAGGTTGGTCATAACTTTCCTTCCAAGGACTAAGCTTACATTACCATATGTAAAATAGATAGCCAACAGGAATTTGCTGTATGCCTCAGGAAACTCAAACAGGGGCTCTTTTTCAACCTAGAGGGGTGGGGTGGGGAGGGAGATGGGACTGAGCTTTAAAAGGGAGGGAATATATATATGCCTGTGGCTGATTCATATTGAGGTTTGATAGGAAACAATAAATTTCTGTAAAGCAATTATCCTTCAATAAAAAATAAAAAGAACTTTTACAACTCAACAACAAAAAACAACCCACTTAAAAATGGACAAAAGAATAGACATTTCTCCAAAGACGATACTAAATTATCAAGAAGCACATAAAAAGATGCTCCACATCACTAAAATGCTGGCTTAAAACTCAGCATTAAAAAAAAAAAGAATCATGGCATCTGGTCCCATCACTTCATGGCAAATAGAAGGGGGGAAAGTGGAAGCAGTGACAGATTTTATTTTCTTGGTGTCCAAAATCACTGCTCATGGTAACAGCAGCCATGAAATTAAAAGATGCTTGCTCCTTGGAAGGAAAGGTATGACAAACCTAGATAGCATATTAAAAAGCAAAGATATCACTTTGCTGACCAAGATCTGTATAGTTAAAGCTATGGTTTTTCCAGTAGTCATGTATACATGTGAGAGTTGGACCATAAGGAAGGTTGAGCACCAAAGAATTTATGCTTTGGAATTGTGGTGCTAATGAAGACTCTTGAGAGTCCCTTAGTCTGCAAGGAGATCCAACTAGTCAATTCTAAAGAAAATAATCCCAGAATATTCATTGGAAGTACTGATGCTGAAACTCCAATACTTTGCTCATCTGGTGCAAAGAGCTGACTCATTGGAAAAGATCCTGATGCTGGGAAAGATTGAAAGCAAAAGGATAAGGGGGCAGCAGAGGATGAGATGGTTATAAAGGATCACCAACTCAATGGACATGAATCTGAGCAAACTCCAGGAGATAGTGAAAAACAAGGAAGCCTGGCATGCCGCAGTCCATGGGATAGCAAAGAGTCGGACATGACTTAGCGACTGAACAACAACAACTCAAACTCACAATAGGATAGCACCTGAAATCCATTGGGATATCTGCTGCCCAAAAAACAGAACATAGCAAGTGTTGACAAAGTTGTGGAGAAATTGGAGCACTTGTGGACTCTTGGTGGGAATATAAAATGGTACAACCACTATGAGAAATAGTGCTTCCTTAAAAAATTAAAAATAGAATTGCCGTCAGATCAGATCAGATCAGTCGCTCAGTCGTGTCTGACTCTTTGCGACCCCATGAATTGCAGCATGCCAGGCCTCCCTGTCTATCACCAACTCCTGGAGTTCACTGAGACTCATGTCCATCGAGTCAGTGATGCCATCCAGCCATCTCATCCTCTGTCGTCCCCTTCTCCTCCTGCCCCCAATCCCTCCCAGCATCAGAGTCTTTTCCAATGAGTCAACTCTTCACATGAGGTGGCCAAAGTACTGGAGTTTCAGCTTTAGCATCATTCCTTCCAAAGAAATCCCAGGGCTGCTGTCCTTCAGAATGGACTGGTTGGATCTCCTTGCAGTCCAAGGGACTCTCAAGAGTCTTCTCCAACACCACAGTTCAAAAGCATCAATTCTTCGGTGCTCAGCCTTCTTCACAGTCCAACTCTCACATCCATATATGACCACTGGAAAAACCATAGCCTTGACTAGATGAACCTTTGTTGGCAAAAGTAATGTCTCTGCTTTTGAATATGCTATCTAGGTTGGTCATAACTTTCCTTCCAAGGAATAAGTGTCTTTTAATTTCACGGCTGCAGTCACCATCTGTAGTGATTTTGGAGCCCAGAAAAATAAAGTCTGACACTGTTTCCACTGTTTCCCCATCTATTTCCCATGAAGTGATGGGACCAGATGCCATGATCTTACTTTCTGAATTTTGAGCTTTAAGCCAACTTTTTCACTTTCCACTTTCACTTTCATCAAGAGGCTTTTGAGTTCCTCTTCACTTTCTGCCATAAGGGTGGTGTCATCTGCATATCTGAGGTTATTGATATTTCTCCCAGCAATCTTGATTCCAGCTTGTGTTTCTTCCAGTCCAGCGTTTCTCATGATGTGCTCTCCATATAAGTTAAATAAACAGGGTGACAATATACAGCCTTCATGAACTCCTTTTCCTATTCGGAACCAGTCTGTTGTTCCATGTCCAGTTCTAACTGTTGCTTCCTGACCTGCATACAAATTTCTCAAGAGGCAGATCAGGTGGTCTGGGATTCCCATCTCTTTCAGAATTTTCCACAGTTTATTGTGATCCACACAGTCAAAGGCTTTGGCATAGTCAATAAAGCAGAAATAGATGCTTTTCTGGAACTCTCTTGCTTTTTCCATGATCCAGCGGATGTTGGCAATTTGATCTCTGGTTCCTCTGCCTTTTCTAAAACCAGCTTGAACATCAGGAAGTTCACGGTTCACATACTGTTGAAGCCTGGCTTGGAGAATTTTGAGCATTACTTTGCTAGTGTGTGAGATGAGTGCAATTGTGCGGTAGTTTGAGCATTCTTTGGCATTGCCTTTCTTTGGGATTGGAATGAAAACTGACCTTTTCCAGTCCTGTGGCCACTGCTGAGTTTTCCAAATTTGCTGGCATATTGACTACAGCACTTTCACAGCATCATCTTTCAGGACTTGGAATAGCTCAACTGGAATTCCATCACCCCCACTAGCTTTGTTCATAGTGATGCTTTCTAAGGCCTACTTGACTTCATATTCCAGGATGTCTGGCTCTAGGTGAGTGATCACACCATCGTGATTATCTGGGTCATGAAGATCTTTTTTGTACAGTTCTTCTGTGTATTCTTGCCACCTCTTCTTAATATCTTCTGCTTCTGTTAGGTCCATACCATTTCTGTCCTTTATCGAGCCCATCTTTGCATGAAAAGTTCCTTTGGTATCTCTGATTTTCTTGAAGAGATCCCTAGTCTAGGGATCTCTTCAAGAAAATCAGAGATACCAAAGGAACTTCACGAAAATCAGAGAATTGCCATATGATCCTGCAATTCTACATCTGGATCTATACCCAAAATATTTAAAGGCAGGATCTTGAAGAGATAGATGTATTCCCAAGTTCATAACAGCATTGTTTACAATACCCAAACGGTGGAAGCAACCCAAGTGTCCACTGATATACACATTCAGTGGAATATTACTCTAAAAAAGAATGAAGCTCTGGCACATGCTACATCATGGATGAACCTTGAGGACATTATGGTAAGAGAAATAAAGTGATTACAAAAAGACAAACATTATATGATTCCACCTATATAAGATACTTAGAATGGGGCTTCCCTGGCAGCTCACGGTAAAGAATATGCCTCCAATGCAAGAGACTTGGGTTGGGTCCCTGGGATGGCATGGGTCCCTAGTGGAGGGCATGGCAAACCTCTTCAGTATTCTTGCCTGGAGAATCCTATGGACAGAGGAGCCTGGAGGACTACAGTCCCTGGGGTCACAAGGAGCTGGACATGACTGAAGTGACTGAACACAAACACAAGGTACTTAGAGTAGTCAAAATAAACAAATTGAAAGTAGAATGGCTGTTGCCAGAGAGTAGAGGGAAGGGATAATGAGGAGTTATCATTTACTGGGTATAGAGTTTCAATTTTGCAAGATGAAAAGTATTTTGGAGATTGATTACTCAATAGAGTGAACATATATAACACTACTGGACTACATATGCTTAAAGATGGTAAATTTTGTAATGTATGTGTGCATGCATGCTAAGTTGCTTCAGTAGTATCTGACTCTTTGAGACTGCGTGGACTATAGCCCACCAGACTCCTTTGTCCATGGGATTCTCTGGGCAAGAATACTGGAATGTGTTGTCATGCCTTCCTCCAGGGGATCTTCTTGACCCAGAGATCGAACCCTCATCTCTTTACATCTCCTGCACTGGCAGGCAGGTTCTTTACCACTAACGTCACCTGGGAAGCCCTCTTAATGTATGTCTTGTTTTAGTCACTCAGTCATGTCCAACTCTTTGTGACCCCACAGGTCTTCTCTGTCCATGGAATTCTCCATGCAAGAATACTGGAGTGGACTGCCATTCCCTTCTCCAGAGGATCTTCCTGACCTGGGGATTGAATCCTGGTTTCCTGCATTGCAGGGAGATTCTTTACCGGTTGAACTACAGGGAAGTCCTGTAATGTATACATTACCATAATTTTAAAAACTCTGTACAATAGGTGACTTTTGAGAGGTAGGATGGGGTTTTGGTGAGGAAGAGCCATACCCATTTGTCGTCATTTTACCCATTTTCTACAATGTTAATGGAATTTTGGGAGTTCAGCAAAATTGTAAATTTAAAGTGTTGTATAGATATTTGTTTTTTGACTTTTTGGAAGGAGATAATATTCAAATACCAATGTGGGAAGGATAGGGTGAAATCAGGAAAACCTGATGGCAATAGAAAGCTATGGGGAACAGTTATAACAGTCAAATTTAATCAAACTCATGGGGTTGGACTCCAGCCTCTAAGAATATTTGCAAATTAGCTTCAATAATTTATCAAGGAAATCTTTCTCACTTTTCCAGTGTCTCTAAGATTGAGAAATACAGCAATAACTCAATTCAAACAACTGACATCTTGGTATGCTCACATTATTGTGATTCTCAAGAGCTTTCAGTTTACCTGGACTCACTGTACCTCTCAGTTTATTTTGTATCCAGTATTGGAACTGGACATGGATTATTTTCTTTCTCCCGTTTTAGGTCAACCTCAGCCTCATACTATTACATAGCATTATCCAACTTACAGATTTAGACAAGTGAAGTCCAAAGTACATTCTACCTGGGGAAGAGGAAAAGTGGTAGAAAACTGGAAGAGAGATGGAGGGAATGAGCATCCATTGAGTATATCTCTAACACGGTACTGTTGATTTTAAAAAGGTTGTATCATTTAATATTTGTGAAAACTCTATGAGGTATATATTGCCATTTTCTGTTGTATAAATTAATAAAAAGAGACTTGGAAAGCTTCAATAACATTCCCAAAGTTAACTCGAACAGAATAAGAAAATTGAATTTAGAATTCAGGTGGTCTAAGTCTGTTCAGAGGTTGTTTTCTGACCTTCCAGGGGTGGTTAGCCCTGAGCTTAGCTTAATTTTAACCAGAATATTGTCAGAAATTGACTTTTGATTAAGATAAGAATGTATCACTAGATTTACTAATTTCTTCATGCATATTTTTCCAGTTGCTGTGACAAAGATGCTTTACCAAGTGGAGAACTGATCCACACTTTGCCAACAGGAAATAGGATTCACACTCTACAGTTGCTTCTAGTGCCTAACTATACTATGAGAGGATAAACAGATTCAAATTCTGTATTTTGAAATTTCGAGCTGTAGGATAAAACATCACAAATTCAGTGCTGATTATGTTTAGATGTTAAGTCTATTCTTGCTGCCAAATGACAAAACAAAATAGTGATGATCATTGAATTTGCACCAAGGCACTCTTTGTGCTTACTTATTCATGAATGCTACACTGATTTTTTTTCCCCAACTCATAAAAGGTTTATAAGAATACAAGAGGGAACATACTGAAAAGTTTTTAAATATTTAGTAATTGAATGGCAAGTTTTCAAATTATGCAAGAAAATTAAAGCCGTCTTTCTTGTTCAATGCAACAAACCTGCATTAGAATTTTGAAGTAGTTCGTTGCTTAAAGAGATCAAACTCCTGTGTTTAGAATTTGCTTCTTTTATGTGGGGATTTGGAAAAGAGTCAATATGTTTCTAAATCTACATAAGGCAAGCGTTTGTTAGAATATCACTTCCTCCAATTTCTCTATCCCAAGCTGACCTATTTAACTGACCACTCTCTAAACTTGTGTTTTCACTTATTGTGAGAAGCACTTGACCATTGAGATGACTGTTAGCTACTAATACTTGAAGAAAGAAAGATACTTCAAACTTCATTCTTTGCAGTATCCAGAGCAGTGCTTCTCAACATTGGTTACAGGTAGGAACCAAATTGTAAGTTAATTATATGTGTCATCTTGACTGGGCTGTGATCCCCAGATATTTGGATAAACATATTTCTTGGTGTGTCTGTGAGGATGTTTCTAGACAAGATTAACATTTTATGGATAGATTGAGTAAAGTGGGTTGTCCTCCCCAATATGGGTGATCCTCATCCAATCCACCAAAGGCCTGAATAAAACAAAAGGTAGAGATGGAAATCTTTCTCAGCTACCTATTCTGAATCAGCTAATGTTCCCTGAGCAAATGTAAATCTCTGAATTCTTATCCTCTCTTCTCAATCTATATCTAGTATTTCTTCAATATCTTGTATATTTTTAGATGCTTTTAAGAATCTAATTTTTTTATTGTAGCACTTTTAAAGTTGTCTTCAATAGGAAGATTGATTAATCTTCTAGTTCCCCAGAAGGGGAACTTCTGTTGACACTTAAATTAGGAATTGGGGTTTTAATGTTTTTACAGTGGCTTGGCTAACTTTAGGATACAGCCTTGAATTCAAAAGGAACTGGAACTAAGCACTCTGAAAAAATGTAGGATAACACAAAGGGGATCATAGTTTATATTTCTATGAAAAGGAAACTAGAAAAACTTCATTCATGAAATTTTGGGAGGATGCAAAGTAGCTAGTCACTTGCCTAGTTTTATGACTTGGATATGCTTCAAATTTTAAGAAATTGAGATCTTAACACCATTCCCACCAGTGGTCTCATTGAGGGGTAGTATAGAGGATTGAATTTATAATATCCCATAGGTGGCTCAGTGGTTAAAGAATCCACTTGCCAATGCAGGAGACACATGAGACATGGTTTTGATTACTGGGTTGGGAAGATCCCCTGGAGAAGGAAGTGGCAACCCACACCATTATTCTTGCCTGGGAAATCCCATGGACAGAGGAGCCTGGTGGGTGACTGTCCATATTCCTGCTCCTGTGTGCTCAGTCCTCTCTGATTCTTCACGACCCCATGGACTGTAGCCCACCAGGCTCCTCTGTTCATGGGATTTTTCCAGCAAGAATACTGGAATGCGTTGCCATTTCCTTTTCCAGGGGATTGTCCCCACCCAGGCATCAAACTCGTGTCTCTGGTGTTTCCTGCATTGCAGGTGAACTCTTTAATGCTGAGACACACAGGGGAAGCCAAGGCTACAGTCCATGGGGGTCACCAAAGAGTAGGACATGGCTTAGGGACTAAATAACAACAATATAGTGTAAGACCTTAATTTAAAATTATCCATAACTATTACAATTTGGGACACCCAGCAGGGAAGAAAAGAAACTGTAAAATTGCTTCATGGAAACCTTTTCATGTTACCAGACACAATAAACTAGAGAATTAACAGGCTAAGAACTTGAGGTAACAGAGCAGTTTTATAAAGTCTACAAATTTGTTTTAATGATCAAAAAGAGGAAAAGAGTAGTAAAAATCACATTGATGTACAAACCACTGTGAAAAAGAGGCAAATATTTAAAAGAACCAAGTATATCTTTATTAATGAATATAGTCATTACAGTCATAGGAATTTAAAACACAGAAATTGTTTAAATAGTGAAAAGAGAACTAGTGACCTAAAAATAAATCTCTGGATATTATGAAAACACAGATTAAAAATATAGAATGCACAAAAAAGACAGGTTATAAGACATGAAACGTATAATTAGCAGGTTGAACATATCTCAAAACAGCTCCACAAGGAAAGAAAACAGATGCATCAATGTTTGAGGAGAAAACGTCTGCAAATTTTCTAGAATTGAAGTAAAACACACACACACACCAAAAGAAAAGACATGAGTCTTCAAACTGAAGGTACACCAAGTTCCCTTTTCTGTAATTCAAATGAAATGCAGAAGTAGAGAATACAAAAGACAGATGGAAAAATTTAGAATATACCAAAAATGAAACCACAGAGAGAAACTGCAAGATGAGGGAGCAGAAGGACATGCACTCATATTCTCCTATGAGAACTCCAAAATAGCAACTAATCGCTGAACAACCATTGACAGGAGAATGTTCAGTTCAGTTCAGTTCAGTCGCTCAGTCGTGTCTGACTCTGCGACCCCATGGACTACAACACGTCAGGCCTCCCTGTCCATCACCTACTCACAGAGTTTACTCAAACTCATGTCTATTGAGTTGGTGATGCCATCCAACCATCTCATCCTCTGTCATCTCCTTCTCCTCCCACCTTCAATCTTTCCCAGAATCAGGGTCTTTTCAAATGAGTCAGCTTTTTGCATCAGGTGGCCAAAGTATCGGAGTTTCAGCTTCAACATCAGTCCTTCCAATGAATATTCAGGACTGATTTCCTTTAGGATAGACTGGTTGGATTTCCTTGCCCTCCAAGGGACTCTCAAGAGTCTTCTCCAACACTACAGTTCAAAAGCATCAGTTCTTCAGCACTCAGCTTTCTTTATAGTCCAACTCTCACATCCATACATGACTACTGGAAAAACAATAGCCTTGACCAGGTGGACTTTTGTTGGCAAAATAATGTCTCTGCTTTTTAATATGCTATCTAAGTTGGTCATAACTTTCCTTCCAAGGAGTAAGTGTCTCAATTTCATGGCTGCAGTCACCATCTGCAGTGATTTTGGAGCCCCCAAAATAAGATCTGCCACTGTTTCCACTGTTTCCCCATCTATTTGCCATGAAGTGATGGGACCAGATGCCATGATCTTGCTTTTCTGAATGCTGAGCTTTAAGCCAACTTTTTCACTCTCCTCTCTCACTTTCATCAAGAGGCTCTTTAGTTCTTCATAAGGGTGTTCTTTAGTTCTTCTGCCATAAGGGTAGTGTCATCTGCATATCTGAGGTTATTGATATTTCTCCTGACAAACTTGATTCCAGCTTTTGCTTCCTCCAGCCTAGCGTTTCTCATGATGTACTCTGCATATAAGTTAAATAAGCAGGGTGACAATGTATAGCCTTGACGTACTCCTTTTCCTATTTGGAACTAGTCTGTTGTTCCATGCCCAGTTCTAACTGTTGCTTCCTGACCTGCATATTGGTTTCTCAAGAGGCAGATCAGGTGGTCTGGTATTCCCATCTCTTTCAGAATTTTCCACAGTTTATTGTGATCCACACAGTCAAAGGCTTTGGCATAGTCAATAAAGCAGAAGTAGATGTTTTTCTGAAACTCTCTTGCTTTTTTGATGATCCAACAGATATTGGCAATTTGATCTCTGGTTCCTCTGCCTTTTCTAAATTCAGCTTAAACATCTGGAAGTTCACGGTTCACATACTGTTGAAGCCTGGCTTGGAGAATTTTGAGCATTACTTTGCTAGTGTGTGAGATGAGTGCAATTGTGTGGTAGTTTGAACATTCTTTGGCATTGCCTTTCTTTAGGATTGGAATGAAAAGTGACCTTTTCCAGTCCTGTGGCCACTGCTGAGTTTTCTAAATTTGCTGACATATTGAGTGCAGCACTTTCAGCATCATCTTTCAGGACTTGGAATAGCTCAACTGGAATTCCATCACCTCCACTAGCTTTGTTCATAGTGATACTTCCTAAGGCCCACTTGACTTCACATTCCAGGATGTCTGACTCTAGGTGAGTGATCACACCGTCCTAATCATCTGAGTCATGAAGATCCCTTTTGTACAGTTCCTCTGTTTATTCTTGCCACCTCTTCTTAATATCTTCTGCTTCTGTTAGGTTCATGAATCAAGGTAAACTGCTGCTGCTAAGTCGCTTCAGTCATGTCCGACTCTGTGTGACCACATAGATGGCAGCCCACCAGTCTCCCCCATCCCTGGTATTCTCCAGGCAAGAACACTGGAGTGGGTTGCCATTTCCTTCTCCAATGCATGAAAGAGAAAAGTGAAAGTGAAGTCGCTCAGTTGTGTCCAACTCTCAGCAACCCCATGGACTGCAGCCCACCAGACTCCTCCATCCATGGGATTGTTGAGGCAAAAGTACTGCAGTGGGTTGCCATTTCCTTCTCCCAAGATAAACTGGACATGATCAAATAGGAGATGGCAAGAGTAAACATTGACATTTTAGAAATCAGTAAACTAAAATGGACTGGAATGGGAGAATTTAATTCAAATGAGCATCATATCCACTACTGTGGACAAAAATGCCGTAGAAGAAGTGGAGTCAATGAAAGTCAATTAAAGAGTCTGAAATGCAGTTTTGGGTGCAGTCTCAAGAATGACAGAATGATCTTGGTTTGTTTCCAAGGCAAACCATTCAATATCACAGCAATCCAACTCTATGCCCCAACCACTAATGCTGAAGAAGTTGAAGTTGAATGGTTCTATGAAGACCTACAAGACTTAGAACTAACACCAAAGGAAAGATGTCCTTTTCATTATAGAGGACTGGAATGAAAAAGTAGGAAGTCAAGAGATACCTGGAGTAACAGGCAAGTTTGACCTTGGAGTACAAAATGAAGCAGGGCAAAGGCTAACCGAGTTTTGTCATGAAAACGCACTGGTCATAACAAACACCATCTTCTAACAACACAAGAAACAAGTCTACAAGTGGGCATCACCAGATGGTCAATACCAAAATCAGATTGATTATATTCTTTTCAGTCAAAGATGGAGAAGCTCTATACAGTCAGCAGAAACAAAACTGGGAGCAGACTGTGGCTCAGATCGTGAACTCATTGCCAAATTCAGACATAAATTGAAGAAAGTAGAGAAAACCACTGGATTATTCAGGTATGACCTAAATCAAATCCCTTACGATTATACAGTGGAAGTGACAAGTAAATTCGAGGGATTAAATCTGATAGAGTGCCAGAAGAACTATGGATGGAGATTTGTAACATTGTACAGGAGGTGGTGATCAAAACCATCCCCAAGAAAAAGAAATGAGAAAAGGCAAAATGGTTGCTTAACAAGGCCTTACAAATAGCTGAGAAAAGAAGAGAAGCAAAGGTGAAGGAGAAAAGGAAAGACATACCCATCTGAATGCTGAGTTCGAAAGAATAGCAAGGAGAGCTAAGAAAGCCTTCCTAAGTGATCAATGCAAAGTAGAGGAAAACAATAGAATGGGAAACACTAGAGAGCTCTTCAAGAAAATTAGAGATACCAGGGGTACATTTCATGCAAAGATGGGCACAATAAAGGACACAAACAGTATAGACCTAATAGAAGCAGAAGATATTAAGAAGAGGTAGCAATAATACATTATATAATTATTATTATATATTATAATATATCCTAAAGAAGGAAATGACAACCCACTCCAGTACTCTTGCCTGGAAAATTCCATGGACTGAGGAGCCTGGTAGGCTACGGTCCATGGGTTTGCCAAGGGTCGGACATGACTGAGCGACTTCACAGAGAGAGCAAGAATACACAGATGAACTAAACAAAAAAATATCTTAATGACCCAGATAGCCATGATGGTGTGTTCACTCACCTAGAGCTGGATATCCTGGAGTTTTCAAAGTCAAGTGGACCTTAGGAAGCATCACTACAAACAAAGTTAGTGGAGGTGATGGAATTCCAGCTGATCAATCTCAAGTCCTAAAAGATGATGCTGTTAAAGTGCTGCCTTCAATATGCCAGCAAATTTGGAAAACTCAGCACTGGCCACAGGACTGGAAAAGGTCAGTTTTCATTCCAATCCCAAAGAAGGGCAAAAGAATGCTCAGACTACAGCACAATTGCACTCATCTCACTTGCTAGCAAAGTAATGCTAAAAATTCTCCAAGCCAGGCTTCAGCAGTACATGAACTGAGATCTTCCAGATATACAAGCTGGATTTGGAAAAGGCAGAGGAACCAGAGATCAAATTGCCAATATCCGTTGGATCATAGAAAAGGCAAGAAAATGCCATTAGAAAGGCATCTACTACTGCTTCATTGATTCCACTAAAGCCTTTGACTGTGTAGATCACAAAAAATGTGGAAAATTCTTCAAGAGATGGGAATACCAGACCACCTTGCCTGCCTCTTGAGAAATCTGTATGCAGATCAAGAAACAACAGTTAGAAGCAGACTTGGAACAACTGACTGGTTCCAAATTGGGAAAGGAGTACTTAGGCTGTATATTGTCACCTTGCTTATTTAACTTACATGCAGAGTATATCATGTGAAATGCTGGACTGGATGAAGCAAAAGCTGAAATCAAGATTGTAGGGAGAAATATCAGTGACCTTAGATATGCAGATGACATCATCCTTATGAAAGAAAACGAAGAGGAACTAAAGAGCCTCTTGATGAAAATGAAGGAGTAGAGTGAAAGAGCTGGCTTAAAACTCAACATTCAAAAAACTAAGATCATGGCATCTGGTCCCATCACTTCATGGCAAATAGATGAGGAAACAGTGACAGACTTATTTTCTTGGGCTTCAAAATCACTGTAGATGGTGACTGCAGCCATGAAATTAAAAGATACTTGGTCCTTGGAAGAAAAGCTATGGCCAGCCTAGACAGCATATTAAAAAGCAGAGATATTACTTTGCTGACAAGGGTCTGAATAGTCAAAACTATGGTTTTCCAGTAGTTATGTATGGATGTGAGATTTGGACCATAAAGAAGGCTGACTGCTGAAGAATTGATACTTTTGAACTATAGTGTTAGAGAAGACTTTTGAGAGTTGCTTGGACAGCAAGGAGATCAAGCCAGTGAATCCTAAAGGAAATCAGTCCTGAATATTCATTGTAAAGACTGATGCTGAAGCTGAAGCTCCAATACTTTGGCCACCTTAGGTGGAAAACTGACTCACTGGAAAAGACCCCTGATGCTGGGAAAGATTGAAGGCGGGAGGAGAAGAGTACAACGGAGGATGAGATGGTTTGATGGCATCACCGACTCAATGGACATGAGTTTGACCAAGCTTTGGGAGTTGGTGATGGACAGGGAAGCCTGGCATGTTGTAGTCCATGGGGTCACAAAGAATTAGACACGACTGAGTGATTGAACTGAACTGAACTGAACAAGAAAAGACAGTGTATTTATAGTGGAAAAAAATTCAACTGACTGACTGAAGACTTGTTATATTGATGGTCATAAGATGATAGAATAATAATTTCAACATATTGAGAAAAAGTAACTGTCAGTCTATAACTCTTACCCAGATGAATTATCTTCAAGAATAAAGAAAAAAGAAAATCCCTTTCAAACAACCAAAGAATAAGTTTACTGCACTCAGATCCTTGAAGAAAATTTTATAAAAGTAAATACTTTAGGAAACTAAAACCAGAGTAAAGTGTGGGCTTGTAAGAATAATATGAGCAAAACAATATATAAATTAATAGTTGACTATATACAAAAGAAAAGGAAGCATCCTTATTATGGAGCTTGGAAAACAATACAGTGAAACTTGAGAAACAACCCAAATTAACATGGATAGTAAGGCTTGTAATCAGAGTCCTTACATTCTAAGGAGGAAGAAACATTGACTAATTTTAGATTTTCAGTCAAGTACAATCAGAATCCCTTAAATCCCTAGAGGGGAAATGTGAGTAAAGAAATTTCAGTCAATCAAAAATAAATAAATAAAATAAAATAGGCAAAGTCAGAGAGGGAACAAATAAAAAGCCCAGGAACAAGAAAATATAATACAATATGGTAGGAATTAAACCAAATATGTGAGTGATCATGATAAATGAAAATGGATTAAACTGGTCTTTTGAAATACAAAGATTATTAAATAGGATTTCAAAATACCATCTAGCTATATGTTTTATACAAAGAACTCAACTACAATATTATGACACAGAAAATGAAGAGGACTTGAGGAAATTGTTGTGATAATGACCCCATTAGTAAGCAGGCTGGGGAGGTCATGGAAAACTCCTAATCTGCTGGATTTGTAGACAAATGGTGATTTTTGTTTACTGACCTTGTGACTAAAAAAGATTTGTTCTCCAGCCTTCCAATTTTAACATATTCATTTAGAACAGAAGCATTATCAACTCTTCAATATTTGAAGAAATGACTATGGACAAAGGGTGTCTTTTGGGTTTTCACATGCCAGTCTGGAAATGGTACCAAGGTTCATTTACTACTTGTACCCTTCTGTAGTCTAATTCAAAATGTGCAAGCTAATTCTACTCAAAATGTACAAACTCATTCTACCTCAGTCCTAATGAACTAGATCTGCAGTGCAATCAGAAAATAATTACCAATCATTCCTTGGAGGATGCCATAAAACTACAAAAAGATTTTGTTATGTTAGAGGGTTTTAAATAGGGTAGCTAAATATAATACTGTTAAGTTCATTTCACTGATGCTAAAAGATTAAATTTTCTTAGTATCCTATGTAATTATGTTTTTTACTTGGAGTTATTTTCACCTAATATAAATATGACACAGGTATTAAATAGTCTATCTGAAATAGTGATACTTAGCATTTGGTTTATTACAGTACTAAGCTGAGCAATTACTTATCTTTCTCAGGATGAGATACAGATAGAAGATAGATGCACATTCGTTTCTCAGGACAAGATTCAAATATTATCAACTTAAAAATATTATTACATATGACTACAAAGATTAAGGGAATAAAATACTACCTATCAGTTCAGTTCACTTCAGTCACTCAGTCGTGTCCAACTCTTTGTGACCCCATGAATTGCAGCATGCCAGGCCTCCCTGTCCATCACCAACTCCTGAAGTTCACTCAGACTCACGTCCATCGAGTCAGTGATGCCATCCAGCCATCTCATCCTCTGTCGTCCCCTTCTCCTCCTGCCCCCAATCCCTCCCAGCATCAGAGTCTTTTCCAATGAGTCAACTCTTCCCATGAGGTAGTCAAAGTATTGGAGTTTCAGCTTTAGCATCATTCCTTCCAAAGAAATCCCAGGGCTGATCTCCTTCAGAATGGACTGGTTGGATCTCCTTGCAGTCCAAGGGACTCTCAAGAGTCTTCTCCAACACCACAGTTCAAAAGCATCAATTCTTCAGTGCTCAGCTTTCTTCACAGTCCAACTCTCACATCCATACATGACCACTGGAAAAACCATAGCCTTGACTAGATGGACCTTTGTTGGCAAAATAATGTCTCTGCTTTTCAATATGCTATCTAGGATGGTTATAACTTTTCTTCCAAGGAGTGTCTTTTAATTTCATGCCTGCAATCATCATCTGCAGTGATTTTGGAGCCCCCCGCCCAAAAAGTCTGACACTGTTTCCACTGTTTCCCCATCTATTTCCCATGAAGTGATGGGACCAGATGCTATGATCTTAGTTTTCTGAATGTTGAGTTTAAGCCAACCTTTTCACTCTCCACTTTCACTTTCATCAAGAGGCTTTTTAGTTCCTCTTCACTTTCTGCCATAAGGGTGATGTCATCTGCATGTCTGAGGTTATTGATATTTCTCCTGGCAATCTTGATTCCAGCTTGTGCTTCTTCCAGTCCAGAGTTTCTCATGATGTACTCTGCATATAAGTTAAATAAGCAGGGTAACAATATACAGCCTTGACATACTCCTTTTCCTATAGGGAAGCCATATTTAGTGCCTAATAAGAATCTGGTCTTATGTTTATAAGCAGCCATAACAATCCTCATAACAATCCCATGAGCTTGCTGTAGTTATCCCAATGAAGCTAATGAAACTAACTTAAAGGGAGATTAAATAAATTCTCCAGGCTCACACGTTAATAAGGGACAGAGCCAAGATTTGGCCCCCAAGGCCTAGACCTCTGATCTCCCCAACATAGACAATGTTGTTTCTCAGAGGTCACACCATTTAGGATTTATAATACTTGGCAGTGGCCCTCTCTCCCATGGCAGGTACAGGAAGATAGGAGAAACTTTTAAAAGGCTTATTAATAAGAAAAAGTCACTGTCATAAAATAAATTTTGAACATAGCTTTAGAGTCAAGGGAAGCATTTTGTATATCTTCACTTGCTGTAGGGAATTGATCCAAAGAAAACGAAGGCATTGGTGCACATAATCTTTTTTTTTTTTAAATTTTATTTTATTTTTAAACTTTACAATATTGTATTAGTTTTGCCAAATATCGAAATGAATCCACCACAGGTATACCCGCATTCCCCATCCTGAACCCTCCACCCTTCTCCCTCCCCTCCCCTCCCTCTGGGTCGTCCCAGTGCACCAGCCCCAAGCATCCAGTACCGTGCATTGAACCTGGACTGCACATAATCTTAATAATAGATTTTAAATGATCCTTAGGCCACCAAATACTACTGAAGTGCTTCTAAATTCTAAAATGCTGGTGAAGTTATTTTAAATTTTTCAATCAATTTACAATACATCATTTATATTTATATTCTTAATGTGCTGTGTTTATAATTTATGATATGTTGTGATTCCCTGTGTTAGCAATATGTTTACAAAAAATGTCTTTGGTACTTGGAACATGGTGGGGGTTTAGTCGCTAAGTTGTGTCTGACTCTTGTGACCCCATGGACTATAGCCTGCCAGGCTCTTCTGTTAATGGGATTCTCCAGGCAAGAATACTGAAGTGGGTTGCCATTTCCTTCTCCAGGGGATCTTCCTGACCCAGGAATCAAACCCAGGTCCCTGAATTGCAGGCAGATTCTTTACTGACTGAGCTATAAGCAAAGCTCACTTGGAACATAAGTTTTCTGTTTTAAAATACAAAGAAAAGTTATAGATATATATACATATTGCAGGCAAATAAAGCCTTAATCACAAAGCTGTTTCTAAGTGAAAATACTTATGTTAAAATTCCTAGTATCTCATTGTACAGCAATGGCCCAATTTCTCCTTTTCAGCTGCTCCCTGATACCTTTCTGATATCTTAACAACAAAAAAGTTGTAGATTTAAAAATAGTGACCTTTACTTTATAATAAGTAGCATTCCTGTTCTTAGACTACTGAAAACACTTAATGAATATAGTATGTAAGTATAGTTAAGTAAATGACAAAAACTCAATGACTTCTCATTACTTTATAACAAGTTGGATTAGTTTTTTTCCCTCGCAGTTAAAAGAGAAGTCTTAGCAGACTTCTCCAAATATATTTTTAAATATGCTTTTTCCTGTTTCCATCATTTTACTTGGGATTTTCAGAACAGTTTTGCTCTCAGGATCTCATGACCTTTAAAAATGAGACCCTTCACTCCCTGTGTCCTATGTCAAAAAGTCTTCTGTGTATGAATTCTACCTCTGTAAATAATTGAGAGTCCTGGTGGCTTTGTTACTCTGCTTGTTAGTATTCAGCTCTCACTAACTTCTCTCTGCCAAAATGGGTTAATAACAAATTGGCTATTATACACTTAAGTGAGTTCTGCATATGAAAAGGATTTTAAAATGTTACAGGAGATATAAATTCAAAAAGTATACAATTATACTGAAAAGCAAGAATATTGCTAAAATACCACTATACCCACTGAATAAACAGGAAAGACATGTCTGAGCTTCACAGCTTTGCTGCCACTAGCAGCCATGAAGTCAGGAGAAGGGTTGGTACTTCAGTAATAATATCCTTGGGGGCATCCCATATACAGGTCACAAATAATTAGACCTGAGTTACAAAGCCACTTGGCCTAACCTACATAATATCAGGGCATGTGACATTTAATAACAGTGTAATTATGCAGCCTTTTAACCTTTTTGAATGCAGCTTCAATTTGAGATAAGAAAAATGACAAATTTACATATTTTTCTTCTGTGAAATTTGCATAAAGCTGAAGAGTTGTATCTGTCATGAATTAATATTGATAGTGAGAGAATAAAATGTTTCATTAGGAACAAGACTGGCTCTAATTCTACTGATTCATTTACTTCTTTTGTACATCTATGTCACACCTTATTTTACCTTTGTAATTTTTCACTTCATTTTAAACTACACAGCAAATTTTCTTAGTGAATCTGAGGTCAGTTAGTTTCTTCATCTGCAAAATGGAAGGATAGTAAAACAGATTGTTTTTTGTTAAATTGTTATTAGAGTATAGTTAACTTATAATGTATTACTTTCAGGTGTACAGCAAAGTGAATCAGTTTTCACTGATTCAGGGAAGCCCCAAGTGGCTCAGTCGGTAAAGAATCTGCCGGCAATGCAGTTTCCATCCCTGGGTCAGGAAGATCCCCTAGAGAAGGGCATGGCAACCCACTCCAGTGTCCGTGCCTGGGGAAGCCTATGGACAGAGGACCCTGGTGGCCTATACTATGGAGTTGCAAGAGTCAGACACAACTTAGCGATTAAAGTGAAGAAAGTTTTAGTTGTTCAGCCGTGTCTGACTCTTTGCAACCTCACGCACTGTAGCCCACCAAGGCTCCTCAGTCCATGGAATTGTCCAGGCAAGAATACTGGAGTGGGTTGCCATGCCCTTCTCCAGAAGTGACTAAACTACTACCATATACATATTCCAGGCAGATTTGTTACCATCTGAGCCACCAGGGAGGGAATTCTCCAAAATATATTTATTTTGTTGTTGTTGTTTAGTCACTAAGTTGTGTCCAACTCTTTGAGACCCCATGAACTGCAGCATGCCAGGCTTCTCTGTCCATCACTATCTCCGTGAGTTTGGTCAAACTCATGTCCACTGAGACAGTGATGCCATCCAACCATGTCATCCTCTGCTGCCCACTTATCCTCTTGCCCTCAATCTTTCCCAGCATCAGGGTCTTTTCCAATGAGTTGGGTCTTCACATCAGGTGGCCAAAGTACTGGAGCTTCAGCTTCAACATCTGTACTTCCAATGAATATTCAGGGTTGATTTCCTCTAGGATTGGTTGATCTCTTTGCTGTCCAGGGGACTCTCAAGAGTCTTCTCCAAAACCACAGTTGGAAAATGTCAATTCTTTGGCACTCAGCCTTCTGTATGGTCCAACTCTCACATCCGTACATGACTACTGGAAAAAAAAATAACTATCACTATATATACCTTTATCAGCAAAGCGATTTCACTTTATATATCCATTCTTTTTCAGATTCTTTTCCATATAGATTATTAGAGAATATTAAGTACAGTTCCCTGTGCTATATAGTAGGTCCTTTTCAGTTATCTATTTTATCCATAGTAGTGTATATATGTCAATCCCAATCTCCTAATTTATCACTTCTCTCCACATTCCCCTTTGGTAACCATAAGTTTGATTTTAAGATCTGTTTCTAATTTGTAAATTGCCGGGAGCCAGCGTGAGGAGCTCCGCCTGTGGCAAAGGTCATGAGGAAGGAGGCTCGACATATGCAAAGGTGGGATCGAGCCTCAGGAGTCCCCCTGGAAATTCTCGAGCGTCTACCCCCATAACCAGAGCCTGCCTACTTTACTACTTTGTGCTCTCACCTACACCTCTGACTTTACGGGGGGCTGTCCCCCACCACCTCTTTCAGAGAAGGAGTTAACTTACAGCTCCAGTTAATAATAATTCCTGGGCTTGACAGGAGTGTTTCAATCTACAAACTCCTCTGAAGGTTCTCTAGCCTGCCTGACAGGCTTGTCTGGCCACATGTGATTGTTCACAGCCTCCCAACCGTGAGAGGCACAAGATGCTTTAAACCTTCTAAAAACAGGTTCTTTAGAGAAGTTAGAAACTATTAGTATAGTATAGTGGGCTGATTAGAAATTATATTGGTGAAGGGTTTTTCATTTGTTGAGCCAATGTTTACTGCTAAGTCTCCACATCCCCTGCCCTTATACACATTAATGAATATATAGAAGAAGTAAGTATTAATCTTTGGTATTAATCACATTGGACCTTAGGCTAAGCAAATTCTTTTCTTAATTAAAACCCACTGCACCCTCACCCTATAGGAATGTAACTTTATCTGGTACCTTTGGAAGGTGGCGTCTGTTTTAAGAATAATCACCCCTGGAGAAATAAGTGTTCTGGTTGACTGACCGCTGTCACAAGGAGAGGGTCATAAATTGTCAGCAGGCCTCCTGGCCAGAAGGTGATGTAACACCTCTAAGATCTCTGTATACATTTGTATGAAGCACCTGACTTTAATAAAAGTCAGGACTGCTGACCCCGCGTGACTTTTGTATAACATCTCAGTGTATAAAAACAGACCCTGGAAAAATAAAAAATAGGATCAGTTCCTTGAAAGACTGGTCTCCCCATGTTGTTCTTTGTCTCACCTTCTGGCTGAACCCCCATCTGGAACGTGGAGGCTCATCAAGCCTACTAATCATGCCTGGGCTTCTAAGATCTGACCGGGGAGGCCTTAGTGTCTCCTCTCCTTCGGGAGAATGGGAGGACACCTGCGGCCTACGTAGGTGACGTAAATTCCTTGCCTTGGAATTTTACTAGCTTTCCACGCAAACCAAGTTTTTCAGCCTCTTTTCTCCACTGAATTTTCCTACTGAGCTATCCTCATTCTATTACTCTTTATATCTCTAATTAATATTTAATTAAAGCTATCCTATCCTGATCACCGAAGCCGTCTCTCCTTTGAATTTCCTTGGATCCACCGGGGCTTGACTCCGGCAGTAAATAAGTTCATTTGTATCATTTTTTATTAGATTCCACATGTAAGTGATATATGATATTTGTCTTTCTCTGTGTGATTGACTTCACTTAGTATGATAATCTCAAGCTCCATGCATGTTCCTCCAAATGGCATTATTCCATTCTTTTTCATGGCTTAGTTATAGTCCATTGTATATAGGTGCCATAGCTTCTTTATCCATTCTTCTGTCAATGGACATATATGTTGCTTCCATGTCTTGGCTATTGTATACAGTGCTGCAATGAACATTGGGGTGCATGCATCTTTTCACATTATGGTTTTCTCCAGATATATGTCCAGGAATGGGATTTCTGGATCATATTTTAGTTCTATATTTAGTTTTTAAAGGAAACTCCATATTGTTTTCCATAATGGTTGTACCAGTTTACATTCCCATCAACAGTATAGGAGGATTTCGTTTTCTCCATACCCTCTCCAGCATTTATTGTTGGTAGAATTTTTTGTGTTTCCAGTATGCTGCTGTGTTTGTAGACTTTTTGATGATGGCCAGTCTAACCAGTGTGAGATGATACCTCATTGTAATTTTGATTTGCATTTCTGTGATAATTAGTGATGTTGAACATCTTTTCATGTGCTTTTTGGCTATCTGTATGTCTTCTTTGGAGAAATGTCTATTTAGATCTGCTCATTTTCGGATTAGGTGGTTTGTTTTTCTGATTTTGAGCTGGATTTGCTGTTTGTATATTTTGGTGACTAATCCCTTTTCAGTCTCTTCATTTGCAAATATTTTCTCCCATTCTGTGTTGGGTTGTCTTTTCAATTTGTTTATGGTTTCTTTTGCTGTAGAAAAGCTTTTAAGTTTAATTGGCTCCCAGTTGTTTATTTTTGCTTTTATTTTTATTACCCTAGGATGTGGATCAAAAAAGATATTGCTGTGATTTATGTCAGAGAATGTTCTGCCTATGTTTTCCTGTGAGAGTTGAATAGTATACATTCTTACAGTTAGGTCTTTAATCCATTTTGAGTTTATTTTTGTGTGTGGTGTTAGGGAGTATGCTAATTTTTTCTTTTACATGTGGCTGTCCAGTTTTCCTAGCATCACTTACTGAAGAGGCTGTCTTTTCTCCATTGTCATAGATTAGTTGACCATAGGTGCATGGGAAAATAGATTATTTGTAATTGATTCCTTTTAATGTTGAAACTCAACATACCAAAAAGATAGAACTAGAGCTGTTATGGCTGCCACTGCGATAGGGAGGAATTTTCTCCCAAAGAGAACACTGAATCATCTCCTTACCCTCCACCTTGGTGGCTGCTGCTGCTGCTGGAGAATCAAGTAAAAACAAAACAGAATGTTTATTAGAAATAAGTGAGGCCACATGATACAATATTAATAAGCAATCCAGTGATGAAATTAAGAAAACGTTTCCATTCACAGTAGTATACACAAGAATAAAATACTTACAAATAATGTTAATAAAAGGACAAGACCTGTCCACTGAGAACTGTAGTCATTATTGAGAGAAACTAAAGGCCTAAATAAATGGAGATATACACTAAGTTAATAAATTGGAAGAGTTAATATTGTTCAGGTGGCAGTATTTCCCAAATCAGCCAATAGAGTAAATAAAATTCCTATCAAAATCTCAGTAGGTTGAGAAATAGATCCTAGAATTTTTTATGAAAATGAAAAACACCTAGAATAGCAGTCGTCCTTAATAAAATCAAAACTATCAACAACCATATTGAAAAGAACAAAACTGGAGGACTTATCCTATTTGATCTCAAAACCTACTACAAAGTTTAAGTAATTATTATGTGTTGGCGTAAAGATAAACATACAAATCAATGTGAAGAACAGTGATTTCAGAAACAAATGCACATATTATGTTCAGTCAAGGCCTTCCCTGGTGGCTCAGAGGTAAAGAACTTGCCTGCAATGCAGGAAACCCAGGTTCGATCCCTGGGTGGGGAAGATCCCCTGGAGTAGGAAATGGCCACCCACTCCAGTATTCTTGCAAGGAGAATCCCATCGACAGAGAAGCCTGGTGGGCTACAGTTCATGAGGTTGAAAAGAGTCAGAAACGATTTAGCAACTAAACCACCACCACCAAGTATATTCATAAGTTAAGACTTAAAATAGTTAAACTAATATAATTTGCTACTACATTAGTCACTGATGAATATGAGCCAGTTTGGGAATAAATGCTATGAAAACAAACACTATGAATAGCAAGAGTGGAACCTTTTGTTCAGTGCTTTGTAATATCAGAATTTACATTTTATAAACCTGCATTGATATTGTACCTTTAACAAATTAAAAGCATTTTTTAGGTCAATTAACCTTAATCTAGTTTGATTATTAATGAGATTATGTTAGTCAAGCAACTACTATGTGTACATTATCATATTACTTGAAGAACCCTCTTGTAATCATTGTGACAAGAAGTGAGCTTGCAATAAAGATAGTTGAACATAAGGCAGGACATTTTCAGCTTTTTAAAGATATTTAAAAACAAATTTGTATGGAGATTTTGTAGCATAGATATAGATGTGTCAATATATACAAAAGATAAAACAGTTGGCAGTGGTTAGGTATGGTTTATGGGATTATATGGTATCATTTTCTCTTTTTGTTTATTTGCATTTTTTGAATTTTTGACAATAAAAAATTTTAAACAGGAGAAAAACTAACATGTTAAGTTTAAATATTGTTTTTCTCCCAAACTGACTATTAATTGAAAGGCAGCTAGTTGAAGGAGGAAGTAATAGTTGTAATAGAACATGAATACATACTCTGAACTGGTTTTACTTTTGTAAAGGAAGATGAGAAACAACTTCCAGAGTCAAGAGCGCTCTTTAGCTGTAAACATGCCTTTGACTGTAGTCAACTCTATTACCCCTGTGAAGGATGGGGATTTTCCACAAGAGCCTAAGATTAAAATGGGGAATGGAAGTGACTGTGATGAACTAAGATGTATTTTTAGGATACCTGACAGTCCAGAGAAGAGCTGACAAAATAACCCAGTGGAGATGTAGGAATACCCTGTAAAGTACAGCCTTAAAATCTGAGGCAGGAGTGTTTGCTTAGGCAGAGCTGACAGGAAAGGCACTTGGAATAGGCTCCTAGGGGACACTCCAGATCAGAGAAGTGCAGTCTGGACTCAGAACCTGGAGTCTTTTCCTGTGAGGAGAACCCAGGGAAGACTGGCTGAGCTGGGAGCAAAGGCAGCTTCCAGCATGGCTGGTGCAGAAGCTAAGACCCTGCTCTGAGATTTGGAGGGTTAGAAGGAAAGGAATGTGGGTGAAATAGGGAGATTAGTAATCCCATAGGTTGAGCCGAGAAGAGCACTCTCTGGACAGAAAAAAAAAAAAGGCACCATCACTAGGGAAAAGCCAAAAAAAAAAGTTCCCAGTTTTACATCAAAGCACTGTGAAATTGCCTCATTGTAAGTTTAAATTGCCTGTCTCAACTGTGTAACTACATGGAGAACATACCTCCATCTGTTCCCCTGGAACAGGAAGTTGTATCTGTAGACTGACACACAGTGCACCCTGATGGGAAAAGAAGCCCTGGTGGAGACCAGAGGGTCAGAAAAGGAAGCATACTAACATCAATGGAGAAAATGCTGCTTCACAAAATTTGGCTACAAGTGTTAAGCATGCAAGCTTGTCTTTAAATTTTCACAAGGACCTTGTGGAGTCAATCTTATTGTCCCTGTTTTACAGACATGAAGAGAAAGGAGTTTGATCATTTGTGGCCTGTTTGACCAGTCAGCTTCACTCTGCTCTGAGCCCAGGCCCGTATTTCTCATTTCACCACACCCATAAGTGCTTTCTGACTTGGAAATGGAGATTAAATTTAGGTGAGTCAAGACAGATAATTCAACTGGGAAGAATCATCTGTTTGGCATCATTATTATTGGATGGTGTGATAGTTTCAGCATATTGCCTAATTTCCCAAAGATTCCCAAGAAGCACTTTGCTACAAGCTATTATGTATTGATATAAAGTTAAGTTACAAGGATATATTGTACAACAAAGCCAATACTTTATGATAAGTATAAATGGAGTATGCTGCTGCTAAGTCACTTCAGTCGTGTCTGACTCTGTGTGACCCCATAGACGGCAGCCCACCAGGCTCCCCCGTCCCTGGGATTCTCCAGGCAAGAACACTGGAGTGGGTTGCCATTTCCTTCTCCAATGCATGAAAGTGAAAAGTGAAAGTGAAGTTGCTCAGTCGTGTCCGACTCTTAGCGACCCCATGGACTGCAGCCCACCAGGCTCTTTCCGTCCATGGGATTTTCCAGGCGAGAGTACTGGAGTGGAGTATAGCCTCTAAAAATTGTGAATCACTGTATTGTACACCTGTAACTTATATAATATTTTACATCAAGTATACTTCAATAAAAAAATCTCAAAAAGAGATACCCCTCTCAAGACCCCCCAAAAACAGAAACATTCCATTCTTCCAATGAAAAATATTTGAGGTATTTTTAAAATGCAGCATCATTTTATTGTGGTGCTAATGGAATTAGATACACTCAGCTATATAAACAGGGCACACCATGTCCAACTGGCCTGAGAGGGTGAGGATAACAAATATTATTCAAAGCAATTTAGAGATGTGCAAAGATAACTCCCAGAGAGGAAGCCATTAGCAGGTTTATACCATGTCTAGATTTTTCTTTTCTATTTTTGTATTATAGCATAGCTGTTGATAATCAAGAAAGATTACTTGTTTCCAGGGTGAAGGAAAAAAAGCAGCCAATTACACTGAATCAGAAGTATCATTTGGTGGGGAATAATAACTGATATGCATAATGAGTGACTTAATTGAAGTTCCAACAAAGAATTTTAATGAGGACATTTTTACTCATTCATTCGCTCATCATTTGTTCATTCATTATTCTTTTTTTTTCCTTCCAATGCCAGGCCCTGAGAAGTGTCAGAGAAAAGATAATGAGTCAGGCACATTCCTTCCCTCAGAGAACTTGCAGTCTAGTGAGGGCAATTGATATGCAGTGCTACTACCTCGAGGTGATGGGCTTTGCAAGGACAGGATAAGCAAAGGGCTGTACAAGCCAGAAGAAAAGAGGCCTCTAATGCACCTACCACCGTGTGACTGTTAAAGCGACCCAGGGGCCAGAGACCAGTCCTGATCCCTACCATAGCTGCCAATGTAGCAGCTGCAGAGCTGCAGTTACACTGTGATAGCAACAGCCAGAGAACAAGGTGAAGCCAGGACTGGCAACCTCAGTGTTGTGGTTAACAGGTGTTAAAGCAAGTACAAAGAAAGTGTAACAGCAAGCCACAACTGGGTTTTGAAAGGTAAGCACTCTATTAAATGCATAAAGAAATAACACAAGCAGGCAATGATGGTATTTCACAGAAGTTTAAATCCATCTTCAATTACCAGGATCCCAAAACTTTCCCTATGGTTTTTCTAAGCCTTGACACTTATTTTGGCTACAGCTCTGATTTCGGAAGGATGGAAGTGTTCAGAGTTAAATGTTTGGAAGTAAAAGATGAATCTTTGAAAGAAAAAGGCTGGAATTGTGATTAGAGCATCATTTGGAACTTTCTTACCTGCTAATTCCACACACTGTTTTCTTCATTTTTTAAAAATTGCAGTGCTCCATTCATCCACTAAATACACGAGTGTGTGCTAAGTCGTTTCAGTCATGTCCAACTATTTGCAACGCTATGGACTGTAACCCACCAGGCACCTCTGCCAATGGGATTCTTCAGGCAATAATACTGGAATGGGTTGCTGTGCTGTCCTCCAGGGGATCTTCCTGATCCAGGGATGGAACCCTTGTCTCTTATGTCTCCTGCATTGGCAGGCAGATTCTTTACCACTAATGCCACCTGGAAGCCCCAACAAGTGCCTGCTGCTGCTAAATCGCTTCAGTCATGTACGACTCTTAGCGACCCCATGGACTGCAGCCTACCAGGCTCCTCTGTCCGTGGGATTTTCCAGGCAAGAATACTGGAGTGGGGTGCCATTGCCTTCTCCCATCAAGTGCCTCAGATCAGATCAGATCAGTTACTCAGTCGTGTCCGACTCTGCAACCCCATGAATCGCAGCACGCCAGGCCTCCCTGTCCATCACCAACTCCCGGAGTTCACTGAGACTCACGTCCATCGAGTCAGTGATGCCATCCAGCCATCTCATCCTTTGTCGTCCCCTTCTCCTCCCGCCCCCAATCCCTCCCAGCATCAGAGTCTTTTCCAATGAGTCAACTCTTCACATGAGGTGGCCAAAGTACTGGAGTTTCAGCTTTAGCATCATTCCTTCCAAAGAAATCCCAGGGCTGATCTCCTTTAGAATGGACTGGTTGGATCTCCTTGCAGTCCAAGGGACTCTCAAGAGCCTTCTCCAACACCACAGGTCAAAAGCATCAATTCTTTGGTGTTCAGCCTTCTTCACAGTCCAACTCTCACATCCATACATGACCACTGGAAAAACCATAGCCTTGACTAGACGGACCTTTGTTGGCAAAGTAACGTCTCTGCTTTTGAACATGCTATCTAGGTTGGTCATAACTTTCCTTCCAAGGAGTAAGCATCTTTTAATTTCATGGCTGCAGTCACCATCTGCAGTGATTTTGGGGCCCAGAAAAATAAAGTCTGACACTGTTTCCACTGTTTCCCCATCTATTTCCCATGAAGTGATGGGACCGGATGCCATGATCTTAGTTTTCTGAATGTTGAGCTTTAAGCCAACTTTTTCACTCTCCACTTTCACTTTCATCAATAGGCTTTTTAGTTCCTCTTCACTTTCTGCCATAAGGGTGGTGTCATCTGCATATCTGAGGTTATTGATATTTCTCCCGGCAATCTTGATTCCAGTTTGTGTTTCTTCCAGTCCAGCGTTTCTCATGATGTACTCTGCATAGAAGTTAAATAAACAAGGTGACAATATACAGCCTTGACGAACTCCTTTTCCTATTTGGAACCAGTCTGTTGTTCCATGTCCAGTTCTAACTGTTGCTTCCTGACCTGTATACAAATTTCTCAAGAGACAGATCAGGTGGTCTGGTATTCCCATCTCCTTCAGAATTTTCCACAGTTTATTGTGATCCACACAGTCAAAGGCTTTGGCATAGTCAATAAAGGAGAAATAGATGTTTTTCTGGAACTCTCTTGCTTTTTCCATGATCCAGTGGATGTTGGCAATTTGATCTCTGGTTCCTCTGCCTTTTCTAAAACCAGCTTGAACATCAGGAAGTTCACAGTTCACATATTGCTGAAGCCTGACTTGGAGAATCAAGTGCCTACTGTGAGCTAAATAAACCTTGAGGATACATAGGTGAGCAAGTGCCATCATTGCTCTCTGAGAGTTCCATCTTGATGAGGGGGAAGCGCTCAAACAAGATAATACATTCCCATACAAGATAATAAATGGATGGGACATACCCTGGATAATAAATGGGTGGGACATACCCTGGAAACACAGTGGAGGGACTGACTGATCTACTCAAGAAAGATATCACAGAAGACAATACCTTTGAGCTTCATTCCAAAAGATAGGCAAGAGTTTTTAAATAGAAGATGGCAAAGAGCTGTCTGAAAAGCCTCAGCCAAGATATGAAGGCATGAATTTGCATGAAATGTTAACAAAGGTGACCAGTTCTAGGTAAGAATTAGAGTGACAGGAGATGAGCTGGAAACGTAAGTTGAGATTCTTCTACAGAAAAGGGGGGGAAAGTAATTGCTTAAAAGTTTTAGTGGGTTCTTTCTGCAGAGAGAGAGGGAATTGCTTCTAGTAGACCTTGGTTTCCCAGGTGGGCGAGTGGGAAAGAATCTGCCTGCCAACGCAGGAGGCACAGGTTCTATCCCTGGGGCAGGAAGATCCCCTGGAGAAGGAAATGGCAACCCACTCCAATATTCTTGCCTAGAGCATCCCATGGACAGAGGATTCTGGAGGGCTAGAGTCCATAGGGTCACAAAGAGTCAGTCACGACTGAAGAGACTTAGCACACTCGCATGACTTTGGCTTGGCATCTGCCTGTTGTCTACTAGCCCAGTCATTTTCAGACAAAATTTTGAAGCAGGCAGAGCGCACATAGAATGTCCCTCTCCGCCTTGCTTCTGCTTCCCCTCGTTCATTCCTTCCTTCCTCATTCCTACCCTCTGTCTCCAGACTCCTTTCTAGCTTCTTTTACTCTGGGGATCTAGTCTGCAGCTAAAGACTCCCTTCCTCCTGGCTTTGCTCCAGGCTCAAACCAATTTGATAAACATTATTTTAAAAGAAAGACACAGTAGCTTCACTGTGTCACTTCTCAATACAATATATTAATAGCTGACTCTCAGCAGAATTAATCTTTGTTGTATATACATTTTTGGATCTGGTCAGTGCATGCACACGTGTTTGTGGATGTGTTTGTGAAGATTTGGGGAAGGAGTAAGCAGGTGCCTTTTGGGCTACCAAGGTCATCACCTGGATTCTCATTTCAGTGAAAGTAAGGAGCTGGCCACACCTAGCCACCTATTGGCTGGTGTAGTTATTGCCCTATCACCCATAATCCAGTGGTGAACAGTGGTGTTGATTTACCTTCAAGGTACAAGGTCCCCATGTTTAAAATATTTATAATCAGCACTTGCTAAAGATGTACAAATTACTTATACTAGCAGAACAACCATCACCACCACAAGAGTTCCTTCATAAAGTCCCACCATATCTTGATGAATCTGTAGGCTTCCTGCTTTAAGGATACTTGGTGTTTGATGAGATGCTTTGAACAAATTAAAGAGAGAAAACATAAATAGATAAAACTATAAATTATATGATGGTTTTATTGTTAAAACTGATTGATGACCTATGAACAGAAGCATCACTGTCATAATCTATTAAACCAAAGATGGTTCCAGGATCTTCCTATTCTTTATTTTACACACAGCCCATTATAGTTGATATAGATTTCTAATATAGTCTCCATGTTCTAAGTGAGTGTTCTAGAAGGTATTGGGATGACGAGAGTGTTTAATATTACCAGTATGGCTAGAGGAATATGTTTATCAGTGCAAGCAAAAACCTGCACTGTGGCAGTTAAGGAAAAGCCATTTGCCTCGCAGTGTGTGTAGTCTAAGATTTTTACAGTCTCTGGTGGCAGCATTAGGAGGCAGAAGTAAGAGATGATACTAATAAGCTCTGATCTTGCAGATGCAGAATGCTGGGCCAAGAACTGACTATAAAAGGCTTTGCCAACTGGGGATCCAGGACTGGCACTTAAATTAAAATATGAGAGCTTCTCTTTCTCTCTTTTTGCATGACCTCTTTCTTCCCTATAAAGAAACAGAGGCCAATAGCATTCTCTTCCTAATTCTACTGAGGCTGTTTAGCTTCATGAACAAAGGGAGATGGAAGTTTTCTTTTAAACCAGTATCTCAAGCAGGTCAGCAGAGAACTCTTCTACATCTCTGGGGAAAGGTAGAAATAGTAATGTCCTCCCAGGGTCCTCGAGGGAACCATGTCACAAAGCAGGGGTGGGTGTATTGCACAGGTGGGACTTCAGGACAAGTATCACCATCTAGACTCTGGCTGAGAGGAAATATTTAAAATGCTCATTGCCAGAGGTGATGAGGCACCTCCATGCAGTCATGGGGAACAATTGTTGGAGGCTAGAGGAGTGGAGTCTGGAGAGTTTTGAGCATTCTCTCTTCTCCTGAGTTGAAGTCCTTCCCCTCTTTGACAGTTGCTGTGTACAAAGCAGGTTAGCCCATCGCTTTGGGGAAAGGAAAATCCAAACTGAGGGACCACAGAAGTATTATCCATCTGCAACTTGAGCAGGGCTTTTGCATATTAGTACAGAGCTCAATGATCAGCAAGAGGGTTGTTTGTGTTTGGCTTATGTTTGCTGTGTTACAAAACTAAGGTGAAATCTGGCCTGCAATCCCCGAGGTCTAACTAATCCAGTAATGAACTGAGACAGCTTGATAGGCGATGTGTCTACCCAATTCCCAGACTGTTCTGTTCTGAGAAGATATTTTCTAAGTTGAAAATGGGATAATGTAATGCGCCCCACTCAAAAATGACAGATCTCGCTGTAAAATCATCTATGAATGAGTCGATCTGGTGATGCCTTAACTGTTCCTAAAATTATATTCAGGAGTCTTATTGTCAAGAAGACATGATAGGTTTATTAAATACCCTATAGAATAATGTACTTGAAGCGCCTGCCTTATGCAGTTTTTTTCTGTTTAATCTGAGCTGTATGTATGCTACTACAGCTTCAAAACATCTGGGCGCAGCAATTTTTTCTTTCCTGCACCTGCAAGGGTAAGAACACACACAAACAAAAAAGAAATTAAATCTTCCGCAGAGCTGGGGAGAAAAAGAACCCGACCAGCCGTGAAGCTCAAGGGAGCAGTGTGACAAGTGCTGAGCTGTAAACAAGCTTGAGAGGGATTAATTCTTATGACAAGTGCCAGTGGTGGCGTCTCACATGGACACAGCATATGCACACATTTCAGAGAGGAGCCACACAGGATTTAATGCAAATAGAAGAGAAGGGGAAAAAAAGAAAAAGAAAAAGCTCTCAGTGCATCAGCTTCTCCTCATCTGTAAACAGCCAAGCAAATCAGGATGAGCTAGTGTTGTAATTATCTTGATTTTTCAGAATTTTGCCACCCAGAAGAGATTTTTTAGAGTTTCCTCCCTGCTCTTTATAATTATAGCTGCTGTTTCAACCTCTGCCAAGGGTTGGTGGCTGCAAAGTAATATTCACCAGGTGGCTGCTTTGCAGCAGAGAAAATCACCAAATTTCCTTGGTTGATCTGGTTTTGTCACTTAGGATTCAAATAAAAACTTCAGAGGGCAGCCATTCATCATCTTGTGACAGCCACTTTCACTTGTACCTTCTTGACTCCGGCACCATGGGGCCCTCCTGCACTTGAGTAAATGACAGGACTAGGATACCAGGTGGCTGTGTTCCAATTTGCTTAGAATCACAGACACCTGTGTCAGGAGAGATTTGAAACCGAGTCTGAGCCCAGAAGCTAGACCCCTTCCAAATGTGAAATGCCATGTTTGCTGATCCCTATTCTCTTTGTGTGTTCAAGAACTAGAATGCAGAATGGGAAAGGGGAGGAGAGAGTGATTCTTGAAAACAGACAGGTGGGATGGGAGATCTTGCTTGTTGCTTACCTACGATCTGTCTCCTACATCAAGAGTGGGCAGACTAAGGTCCATAGGCTAAATCCAGCCTGCTGCCTGTGTTTATAAATAAAGTTTTATTGGAACACAGCCTCATCATGTGTTGCCTACAGCTGCTTTCATGCTGCAAGGGCAGAACTCAGCAGTGGCAACAGAAACCATCTGGCCCACAAAACCTAAAATATTTATACTGTATAGCCCTTTACAGAAAAGGTGTGAAAATCCCTGTCTTATACTATCAGAGCCCCATTTTGACTGTGACAGTCATGTGCCCTTAAAAAAAAAAAAAATCACTTTCCTGAAGCTAGGGGTGGACATGTGATCCTGTTCTGCCTAATGAGATGTAAGAAAAAGTGAACTGGGTGGAGGTGGGCTTTAGGAAAACTATTATTTTTCTAGATTGTAATGGGAAGGCTCCCTGAATCTCTTTCCCAATAGTCTTCTGCCTTTGTGGCATACATTAGCTATTCCCAGCAGTCAATAGTAGCTTTACATGATGGTGTGATTCTCTGACTTAGTGGGTAAATGTGGTGGAATTTAGGATGTGGAGAGAAGTGGGACAAGGTGGAATTCTCTCTAGTTCCATATTAGAAGATCTTTTTATTCCATCCATGAGGAGGTTAAAACCATTTCTTAATGACTCCCCCTAGCTCTTCCCGCAGGACTTCTCCTCTCCCTACTCTCTACCTTCTCTCTGCTGAGGTTCCCATGCTTGATATGCAGGGGATGGGCGTGAGATGAGACAGAGGAAAGTGGAAAGGGCGGAGGGTTCATGGGACACACAATGCAAATGTCCCTTACCCTTACTGCCTCCTAACCTCAATCAAACTACATCTATTAATGGACTTTACTCAAAAAGTGATCATCACAGTACAAAATAAGGCCATGCCAAAATGATAGCTTCAGTGGGGACGCCACCAAAACCATCCCATGGCTTTCTCTGCTTCCTTCCCTGGGTTTCAGTAGGACAGCAAAGATTCTGAAAGAAACCTTGAAATTTCTAATCTTTTCTCATAAAATCCAAACAAAATCCAAAGAGACAAAATGAGGTCAATATTTTAATGGAAGATAATACACCTGATACCTTCCTCTGTAGAGTCCTAAAAAGTCAATTATCTCATCTCGTGTAAGGCCCATGTTGGCTTTTAAGATACAAAGAAGGTAAAGTTCCGGAGTTGAATTCCTATTAATATTTACCAGTAGGAATTTTAAATGAAAAAAATCTTTAAAAGGATTCTAATGGTGTCATTTGCATAAATGTTTCTATCTGAGAGATATCATTCAGGAAAGCATCAAAAATACTTTTATTTTTGGTGTTAAGTTTCAACATGGTTTGGTAAATTGCCTATACTTGGTTTAACTTTTCATGGTTTTTTCTAAAAATTATCGTAGACTCTGGCATCCAGGCTTGTGAAGTTTTAAAGAAATATGATTGCATATATATGGAATTTAGAAGGATGGTAACAATAACCCTGTGTACAAGATAGCAAAAGAAACACTGATGTATAGAACAGTCTTATGGTCTCTGTGGGAGAGGGAGAGGGTGGGAAGATTTGGGAGAATGGCATTGAAACATGTATAATATCATGTATGAAACAAATTGCCAGTCCAGGTTCGATGCACGATACTGGATGCTTGGGGCTGGTGCACTGGGACGACCCAGAGGGATGGTATAGGGAGGGAGGAGGGAGGAGGGTTCAGGATGGGGAACACATGTATACCTGTGGTGGATTCATTTCGATATTTGGCAAAACTAATACAATATTGTAAAGTTTAAAAATAAAATAAAAATTAAATGTTATAATCTAAAAAAAAGAAAAGGAAATATGATTGAATCCATAAGGCACGTGGTACTTTAGAAATCTCATTTCCACAATTTAAAGCAATGATTCTCACCTCCTTCTTCTTTGGGGAGTGACATCAGATCCGCCAAACCCCTTCACCAGAAACGGCTCTAAAACACAACCATAGATATGGCTATCCCAGCCTTCTCAACATGCATCTCTGAAAATATAAATGGCCTGGCAATATTGCCAAGTTAAAACATAACAAAACACTCCAGAGTTTAAAGATTTGAGGTCATTATGACAAATGTAAACAGACTGTTTACTTGCAAAAAAATATCTAGGAACTTTGAAGAGCACTAGAATTTGCATCATTGTGGAAAGCAGAAATTTGCATCAGCCCCCAAAATTCCAGCCCCCTGGGGTACACACCCTCCATATATCTTCTCCCCTTGACTACAGGCAGAAACTGTGAATATGATGAGATATTAAATGTCAGGTTACTAATAAATAAGTTGCCTTTGTTTAATCAAGAGGGAGATTGTGTAGGTGGACCTGACAGATTGGAAGTGTGAGAGGACTTATGGGAGAGAACCTTGGAGCTAACCAGATGGTGTCACTGACTCAATGGACATGAATCTGAGCAAACTCTGGGAGACAGTGAAGGACAGGGAAACCTGGTGTGCTGCAGTCCTTGGGGTTGCAAAGAGTCAGACATGACTTAGCAACTGAACAACAACAGCAAGTAGCTAAATTTGAGGACATCCTCTACAAACTGAGAGCAACTCCTGGCCAATAGCCAGCAAGAAGCGGAGGCCTCATTCCCACAGCTGAAAGGAGATGAATCCTGCTAATGACTTGAATATGCTTAGAAGAGGCCTCCAATCTCTAGATGAGACCCCAGCACAGCCAATACCTTGATTTCAGCCCAGTGGAATCCTGAGCAAAAAATCTAGTTTACCCACACCTAGAAACGTAACCCATAGAAATAATACATTTGTGTTGACTGATTTCGCTTCCCTGAACTCTCACTCTTACAGACCCTGCCTCATGCATGCTGACCACTCAGGGCTCAACTACTCCTTCTGGAACCCTGACCCGAGGAGTCACTCCAAGTCTCTGCTGTGAGGTCTTCTCACCAGTTCCAAGGTATGCCCTCAAGGCCCTCAACTCAGAACTAGGGCACGTGGGAACAAAGGCTCTAGTTTCTTTCTGTTGTACCCCTTCCTGCATTGTACATGCCCCTCAGTTTACTTGGTGTTTCCTTAACCACCCTGTCTTAAAGCTTTGCCCCAAGAAGAGAGGAAAAAAATAAGAACTCCAGTATCCACTGTCTTTGATTTCCTTTTTCTTAGTATCCTCTTAAAAGTAGGAAGTCAAGAAACACCTGGAGTAACAGGCAAATTTGGCCTTGGAATACGGAATGAAGCAGGGCAAAGACAAATAGAGTTTTGCCAAGAAAATGCACTGGTCATAACAAACACCCTCTTCCAACAACACAAGAGAAGACTGAATACATGGACATCACCAGATGGTCAACACTGAAATCAGACTGATTATATTCTTTGCAGCCAAAGATGGAGAAGCTCTATACAGTCAGCAAAAACAAGACCAGGAGCTGACTGTGGCTCAGACCATGAACTCCTTATTGCCAAATTCAGACTTGAAGAAAGTAGGGAAAACCACTAGACCATTCAGGTATGACCTAAATCAAATCCCTTATGATTATACAGTAGAAGTGAGAAATAGATTTAAGGGCCTAGATCTGATAGATAGAGTGCCTAATGAACTATGGAATGAGGTTTGTGACATTGTACAGGAGACAGGGATCAAGACCATTCCCATGGAAAACAAATGTAAAAAAGCAAAATGGCTGTCTGGGGAGGCCTTACAAATAGCTGTGAAAAGAAGAGAAGTGAAAAGCAAAGGAGAAAAGGAAAGATATAAGCATCTGAATGCAGAGTTCCAAAGAATAGCAAGAAGAGATAAGAAAGCCTTCTTCAGTGATCAATGCAAAGAAATAGAGGAAAACAACAGAATGGGAAAGACTAGGGATCTCTTCAAGAAAATCAGACATACCAAAGGAACATTTCATGCAAAGATGAGCTCGATAAAGGACAGAAATGGTATGGACCTAACAGAAGCAGAAGATATTAAGAAGAGATGGCAAGAATACACAGAAGAACTGTACAAAAAAGATCTGCACGACCCAGATAATCATGATGGTGTGATCATTGACCTAGAGCCAGACATCCTGGAATGTGAAGTCAAGTGGGCCTTAGAAAACATCACTACGAACAAAGCTAGTGGAGGTGATGGAATTCCAGTTGAGCTATTCCAAGTCCTGAAAGATGATGCTGTGAAAGTGCTGCACTCAATATGCCAGCAAATTTGGAAAACTCAGCAGTGGCCACAGGACTGGAAAAGGTCAGTTTTCATTCCAATCCCAAAGAAAGGCAATGCCAAAGAATGCTCAAACTACTGCACAATTGCAGTCATCTCACACGCTAGTAAAGTAATGCTCAAAATTCTCCAAGCCAGGCTTCAGCAAAATGTGAACCGTGAACTTCCTGATGTTCAAGCTGGTTTTAGAAAAGGCAGAGGAACCAGAGATCAAATTGCCAACATCCGCTGGATCATGGAAAAAGCAAGAGAGTTCCAGAAAAGCATCTATTTCTGCTTTATTGACTATGCCAAAGCCTTTGACTGTGTGGATCACAATAAACTGTGGAAAATTCTGAAGGAGATGGAAATACCAGACCACCTGATCTGCCTCTTGAGAACTTTGTATGCAGGTCAGGAAGCAACAGTTAGAACTGGACATGGAACAACAGACTGGTTCCAAATAGGAAAAGGAGTTCGTCAAGGCTGTATATTGTCACCTTGTTTATTTAACTTCTATGCAGAGTACATCATGAGAAACGCTGGACTGGAAGAAACACAAGCTGGAATCAAGATTGCTGGGAGAAATATCAATAACCTCAGATATGCAGATGACACCACCCTTATGGCAGAAAGTGAAGAGGAACTCAAAAGCCTCTTGATGAAGGTGAAAGTGGAGAGTGAAAAAGCTGGCTTAAAACTCAACATTCAGAAAACGAAGATCATGGCATCTGGTCCCATCACTTCATGGCAAATAGATGGGGAAACAGTGGAAACAGTGTCAGATTTTATTTTTCTGGGCTCCAAAATCACTACAGATGGTGACTGCAGCCATGAAATTAAAAGATGCTTACTCCTTGGAAAGAAAGTTATGACCAACCTAGATAGCATATTCAAAAGCAGAGACATTACTTTTGCCAACAAAGGTTTGTCTAGTCAAGGCTATGGTTTTTCCAGTGGTCATGTATGGATGTGAGAGTTGAACTGTGAGGAAGGCTGAACGCCGAAGAATTGATGCTTTTGAACTGTGGTGTTGGAGAAGACTCTTGAGAGTCCCTTGGAGGGCAAGGAGATCCAACCAGTCCATTCTGAAGGAGATCAGCCCTGGGATTTCTTTGGAAGGAATGATGCTAAAGCTGAAACTCCAGTACTTTGGCCACCTCATGTGAAGAGTTGACTCATTGGAAAAGACTCTGATGCTGGGAGGGATTGGGGGCAGGAGGAGAAGGTGCCAACAGAGGATGAGATGGCTGGATGGCATCACTGACTCGATGGACATGAGTCTGGGTGAACTCCAGGAGTTAGTGATGGATAGGGAGGCCTGGCGTGCTGCGGTTCATGGGGTCGCAAAGAGTCGGACACGACTGAGCAACTGATCTGATCTGATCTTAGGGTGAGATTCGGAGAAGGCAATGGCACCCCGCTCCAGTACTCTTGCCTGGAAAATCCCATGGGTGGAGGAGCCTGGTAGACTGCAGTCCATGGGGTCGCTAGGAGTTGGACATGACTGAGCAACTTCACTTTCACTTTTCACTTTCATGCGCTGGAGAAGGAAATGGCAAGCTACTCCAGTGTTCTTGCCTGGAGAATCCCAGGGACGAGGGAGCCTGGTGGGCTGCCATCTCTGGGGTCCCACAGAGTCGGACACGACTGAAGCGACTTAGCAGCAGCAGCAGGGTGAGATGGGTCAGGTTTTTCTCCTGACCTATATTTTTCTTCTTGCGGGGCCATGCTGAGTCACTTCAGTCGTGTCTGACTCTTTGTGACCCCATGGACTGTAGCCTGCCAGGTTCCTTTTTCCATGGGACTTTTCAGTCAAGAATACTGAAGTGCATTGCCATTTCTTCCTCCAGGGGGTCTTTTTGACCCACAGATTGAACCTGCATCTCCTGCTTCACAGGTGAATTCTTCACCACTCAGCCACTGGGGAAGCCCATATTTTCACTCTTACCACAGAACAATGGTTTCCTGATATAGCTGCCTTAGTGGAAGGAGTATCTTCTCTGTAATATGAGTGAACTGTTTGGGTTCATTCATCCATACTTAGTTTTTAGTCTGATCAAGGGAAAAAAGGAATTTTGAGAATCTTATCTTGAGAAAATAATCTTTTTTGTAACATCTTTCTGCAAAATTATTTTTTAAATATTAAAAACTGAGTATTAACTCTTTCACTCTCTTGATATGCCTTTTGGAGCCATCACTATCAATAAACACACAATGCCTTTAGTAGAAATACAAGATTAGGGGGGATGTCTTGTATTCAGGAAAGCCAATAAGAAAAGCACATTAATGTTTTTTCCTAAATACTACTCCTGCTACATGGGCAAACTCTGGGAGATGGTGAGGGACAGGGAGATGTGGCATGCTTCAGTCCATGAAGTTGCAAAGAGTCAGACATGACTGAGTGACTGAACAAAAACAACAGTCCCTATTATAAGGGAAAGCAGAAGCAGAATGAAGAGCTGTGGAAGAGTCACCAGAAAAGCAGCCTCGTACCTCAGTAGTTGTTTTATCTTTCTTTCAAATCGGTATGGATTATTCACCTTTCTTAGTATGGGGGCTCCAAATGACTCTGGGCCGTTTATTCTTCAATATACTTTCAGAAGCATTTCCTACCCAAAGATGTCAGAAACATATACTGGTGGCTCTGAGGCACTTTCTGAAAGAGAGGTATGGAATGGATACATGAACCTATGATTTGGAATCTTAGGGAGCCATGTTCCCATCTCCACTTTGCCATCCAAGTGCCATGAAATCATGGAAGATGTTTTACAGTTTCTGAGTCTTATGTTTCTTATTTCTAAAATGAGCTTTGCAATATGTAATGAAAATACAACTGCCTAGAATAGGTCCTGATTATATAGTACATGTTCAATATGTGGACTTGGATAGCTAAAGCTATTATCAGAAGTCTAAATTGTCTTTAATTCAGTCATAGTGGTGGATAGTAACAACTCTGTTTTGTAAGCTTTGTGTTCTTGTAAAGCATTTTTTCATGAGTTGAATTGAACTTGGGTTGAATTGGACAGTGTCTACATAAATCTTTTACCTTTGACTATTTATTCACTCATTACAGATGACCTCCAGTGGAGGAAAGCACTGATAAGTTTGTTGGTACTGGATTTCAAGTACATTTTTTTTTTACACATAACTGTCTTTTCTTTACAATATTTTTTTTGCCTTTTCATTTTAAAAATCATAATTCTTGGTTGGCAAAGAAAACACCACCAGCGGAATGTAACACTTTAATTGGCCAAACTGACATTTAGATCCTGTAGTTCATTCAAGAAAGGAGTGGATTTCAGATGTGTGTGTGCTTAGCCATTCAGTCATGTCCAACTCTTCCCAACCCCAAGGACCGTATCCCACCAGACATCCCTGTCCATGGGGATTCTCCAGACAAGAATACTGGAGTGGGTTGCCATGCCCTCCTCCAGGGTATCTTCCCAACCCAGGAATCGAACCCACTTCTCCTGCATTGCAGATGGATTCTTTACTGACTGAGCCACCAGGGAAGCCCTGGATTTCAGATATGTATGTGCAATTCAATAGCTGTGTTTAGTACTGTTTGTCTCTTTTGCAACAAACAGATGAGAAAAACCTGTCTCCACGACCCCTGTTTTTTAGCTTTGTGTGTAATACTTTCTGGGAAATGAATTGTTAAATGAGGTCAAATAATAAATAGGTACAGAACTGTTTAAAAGTCAATACCAATTGTTACATTTCCCATAACAACGTCACACCAGAAAATAATTAGATTCAGTAGCAAGCTCACTGATGCTGAGTCTTACTCCACTGATTCCTATTCTCCATGGAGAGGCAGACTCAGTGTTATTGCCTGAAGATTGTTTTATGGATTTTAGTTTTTTAATTCCCATGAGAGCATTCAAATGGCCGCAGCTGCTGGGCTTATCAAAGTGTAGCTGAAGACATCTGCACTGTGTTTCCTGCTGTTTTTTATATTCTCCATGCTTATTTAAATGTAATGTAACTGACCTTTAGTCCAATCAGTTTAACTCTACATTGAGAGTTTATTGTGGATAGTGGAAGTGGGGAGCAGAGTGAGTTTCATGCTGAAAATTCATGCAAGGAGGTTAAAAAAGACATCTTTGGGGAGACCCTTTGTCTATGAAAATGAGGAAGTAGGTCAAAAAAAAGAAAAAGCAAACCCACAAAGGTTGCCCAGGTGAGAACTCCATAATGAGAATGTTGTTGTTGTCCAGTCACCCAGTCGTGTCTTTGCAACCCAAAAGACTGCAGAACGCCAGGCCTCCCTGTCCCTCACTATCTTCTGAAGTTTGCCCAAGTTCATGTCCATTGCATTAGTGATGCCATCCAGCCATCTCATCCTCTGATGCCCTCTTCTCCTTCTTCCCTTTATCTTTCCCAGCATCAGGGAGAATGAGAATAGAACTATGAAAGATAAGAAATAAATTTGAGAAGTTATTAATATGTGCTTGGTCCACCCTATGCCTGTTTTCTTTCCTTTGACTGATGACATTTTCTCTAGTGCTTTCCTGGCTGTCCATTTCTGGTCCAGGGACACTTTCCCTAACTTCCTGCTCCTTCTTACCATGTCCTTAATCCTCATTAGGATGTACATACTTCCTCTGCATCCCTGGCCCAGGTAACGGAATTGCTAATGGGATGGTCTGAAAATAGGCGTAAATATATTGGTTTCTGCAAGGCACTGTCTTTGAAGTCTAGAGTGAAGGTTTGGGTAGCCTGGGACTCGTCTGACTCTAGTGGAGAGTCATGTTATTGTCCTACTTCAATCATGGAAGTAGGACAATCAGGGAGATCATTGTGGGCAGGAAGCTGCACTGAAAGATCAGAGCCCCTCAAGTTACATCTGCTTACTCTAACACACATAACAGAATATAAAATTGAAGTTTGATGAGGATAAAGTTGCAGGACTGAGGGAAAGTGGTAGGGTCGGAGGACCCAAAGGTGTCAGCAATCACAGCAGCATCCCACCGTCGGAAAATTAGGAGATCAGAGATGCTAAGAAAGCATAGCTCCTCATTTGGTGCCTGCTGCTATTTATTTGTAGCATGCTGCTGCTAAGTCACTTCAGTTGTGTCTGACTCTGTGCGACCCCATAGACGGCAGCCCACCAGGCTCCCCCATCCCTGGGATTCTCTGGGCAGGAACACTGGAGTGGGTTGCCATTTCCTTCTCCAATGCATGAAAGTGAAAAGTGAAAGGGAAGTCGCTCAGTCGTGTCCAACTCTTAGCGACCCCATGGACTGCAGCCCACCAGGCTCCTCCGTCCATGGGATTTTCCAGGCAGGAACACTGGAGTGGGTTGCCATTTCCTTCTCCAATGCGTGAAAGTGAAAAGTGAAAGGGAAGTCGCTCAGTCGTGTCTGACTCTTAGCGACCTCCTGGACTGCAGCCTACCAGGCTCCTCCATCCATGGGATTTTCCAGGCAAGAGTACTGGAGTGGGGTGCCATCGCCTTCTCCATTGGTAGCATAGTAGATGTGAAATTCCATGAAAAGAAGGAAGAGGAGCAGGGTTATTGACAAGATGGATCTTCCCTGCAATTTAGCTCCACAACTCTCCCTCTCTCATTACTCCAGTCTCCATAACAGTACACATTGGTGTTTTTGCAACACTTCTTTAAAAGGGCCTCATTAGAAATCTCTGCAAATTCCCATCACTGAGTATGCATTCATTCATTCAATTATACTTATAGGAAGCCTGTGTTTTTTAGGTGTGTTCCAAAATAAGACAGACTCTTTTCTCAAGGAGCTTGTAATCTAATCCAGGAAAGATACGTGAGCAAGTAATGGGACAATGCCATGCTGTGTCACAAGTGCCCAGTAGATATATGTGTGGTAGAAGAGCAGGTGAAGGAGGATAAAAGGCAAAGAAGGTGCTCACAGCAGAGGTCATGTTGAATGAATAGGAGTTTACTGGCTAGACAAGTTGGGGAAAGCATCCCAAGCAATGGAAGGAGCTGGTGTAAAGATACAGAGTATTGAAGTAATCTTGTGCCTCCTTAGGGGACAGATAGATTGAAGTTCAATGAGATAGAAGGGAACAGGGGGAAGATGATGAGAAGTTCTGAATGTATTGCTAAGGATCTTGGGTATTATTTTATAGGTGATGGACAAATTGAAGAATTCCTGACACCTTGGATGGTGAAGTAAGAGAGATTTGCCCCAGGACTCTGCACTGTCCCTTTCTACCTTTCTATGGACTTGTTTCCCCCCAGGTGACAAGAGCTGAGTTAGTAACACTCTGGTTCATGGCACTCTGTTGACATAGGTTTATGCACATCCCTTCATTTATTTCATTGTGTTATATTTTAATTTTATTTCATTTTCCCTCTTCAGCCATGATCCCCACAGCCATTCCATCCTCTTCACAGAGGCATCCACTCTGGTGGATTTGCCAGATGTCCTTAGATATTTACGTATCCTTGTAACTTATGCTGTGCCTTTTTGTATGTGTATTTTTCTTGTTGAATTTATTTATAAATTGTAAAAACAATTAACATTTTTTATTTTATCAGTACATTGGAGTATAGTTGATTAACAATATTGTGTTCGTTTCAGGAGTACATCAAAATAATTCCATTATACGTATGCAGCACAGCGTAGAACACATTCTTTTTCAAATTCTTTTCTCATTTAGATTATTACAGGGTATTGACCAGAGTTCCTTGTTTTTTTAGCTCACACAGACAGTATTGTGATGTAACTTGTTTTCATTCAGCACTATGTTTCATAATCTATCTTAAGGCTTTATGGGTACTTGAATTGTTACTTCCTGTGCCAATGTGCTAAGTGCTCAGTCATGTCTGACTCTTTGTGACCCCATGGACTGTAGCCTGCCAGTTTTCTCTGTCCAAGGGATTTCCCACCCAAGAATTCTAGAGTGAGTGGCCAGTTCCTCCCCCAGGAGATCTTCCCAACCCAGGGACTGAACCCACGTCTCCTGCATTGGCAAGCAGAATCTTTACCACTGAGCCACCAGGAAAGCCTTATTACTCCCATCGAATTACAGAGTCAGAAAATACTATATGTTGGTGAGGATGAAGGGATGTGGTGCTCTCATGTATAATTACTTGGAGTGTGAACTGGTATAGCTGTCCTAGAGGGCAATCTGCCACACTGGTAAGCCAAAGATACATACAGCTCATACCTGCAATTCCAATCTTGATTCCATATCCCCAAATAATTCCTATCCAGATCCATAAGGGGACATATAGGAGGGTGCTTATTGCTGCATTGTTTGTTCTAGAGGACAGTGAATTTCTTGTTCAACTTTAGGGGAAGAGATCAGGAAATGTGAATAGATGTTGTGGGGAAAACTTATATTTTTAAAACAAATAAGTCATTTCATCCATTAACATGAAAAACCTCTACATTTATTTGGGGTCTTTTTTATACCCTTTAATACCCTTTATACCTTTTAGATTTTTCTCCATCAAGGCTTCTTATGCATGCCTTAGTATTTCATTCCTAGATATTATATAGCTGTTGTTGTTATTGTGAGGAAGGCTGTTTTTAAAATTACATTTTCTCTTCAATTGCTATTAGTGTAATGAAACCATTAGCTCTCTTATCATGACAGGTTGTTGCTTTTGACGGTTTTCCAAGTAGGGAATCATGCTATCAGGAAAAAATAATATTATTAAGTCTTTTCCCTCTCAAAACTTTTAGTTCTTGCTTTGCTCTTTTTTGTTACAGTGGCCAGGACTTCCAAAGTTATGCTGAACAAGAGTAGTGATAGCTGTTTTCTTTGTTACTGATTTTAAGATGGCTACATTTAGAGTTACTCTAGTAGGTATGAGGTTTACTCCAGGTAGCAACAAACAGACTTTACCAAGACCCAGACGTTCCCTTCTATTCCTAGTTATCTGAGAGTTCATATTTTTATATTACAAATAGACATTGACTTTTTTTCAAATGCTCTTTAGGCTTCTATGAGATAGTGTTTTTTTTTTCCTTTTTAGTTCATTAATGTGGTGATCTACAAGGAGAGATTTTCTGTTATAAAAGCATTTTTCATCCCTAAGATAAATCTTATTTCATTATAATATATTATTTTTAAAAACTCTGCCAGGTTCTGTTAGCTATTTTTTTTTTTATTTTACATCTATTTTCATATATGAAATGGGTATAATTTCCTTTTACTATCATCATTTTGTATTGGAATCCAAATTATACAGATTTCATAAAGTGAATTGCCTAGCGTCCTCTCTTTTTCTACATTCCGTAACAACCTACATATGATTGTTACACATTTCTAGAAAATTTGGTAGAATTTGAACAGTCTGTGGCTAGAGGATTTTTATTATTTTCATGAAAAGGTGAATTCTTATTTTTCCAATTTCACTAGTGGTTTTAGTCTATTCACATTTTAGACTTCATCTTACATCATTTTTTGGCATTTGTATATTTTCAGAGACATTTGTTCATTTTGTCCAGGTTTTCAAACATATTGGCTATGCATATCTGGGTGTACAATTTTAAATTTCTAATTTCTTTCTGTATTCTGTTTATTTGCAGTTTCTGGTTGTCACTTTTCCCCTTTAACATTCTTGCCTAAAGCTCTTCTGTTTTATCAATCTTATTAAAAAAATTCTGGTCTTCGTTTAGCTAAATTTTTCTTTTTTGGTGTTTCTGTTGTTCAGTGTTTTATTGATTTTCATCTTATATGTATTATTTCCTCCCTTTGTATATCTTAGGGCTATCTCTGTTGTTCATTTTCCAATTTCCTGATGTAAGCACTTAGCTCATTGGTTTTAAATCTTTCTTATTTTCTGATGGATATGTTTATTAAATCTATAAATTTCCTTCTAAGCAGTGATGTAGTGTGTCATACAAATTTTGACTGGTATATTTTTAATACCATTTAATTTTAAGTTTCCTATTTAAACAAAGGGTTTGGACACATATTTTTAGTTTCCAGACAAGTATATTTTAATATTTCTTTTCTTGTTACCTATTTCTTATTTTATACATATTTCAGGTAATACTATATCATCTGATTCTTTGGAATTTATTGTGACTTCTTCTGGGTCCTATTACATAGTTGGTTTGTGTAAATGTTTTGTATGTGATTGAAAATAAGTATATTCTCTCAAAAGGATAATACATAGATACACGATCAGTAGAAAGATCCAAGTTCTTAATTTTGTTCTTTGACTCTTTTTTATATTTGATTTTTTAAAATCTGAACAAAATTTGTCCATATGGACTTCAAATTTCCTAATCCAGGGTTGAATGAGTGTCAGTGAAATAAGATTGGGCATGAGCTGGGTGATGGAGGAGGGAATTTTTTTTTTCACCCTTTGTATCTAATTTGAGTGTACTATGCTAGCAATTTCCTGGAGGAGGTCATGGCAACCCACTCCAGTATTCTTCCCTGGAGAATCTCACAGCAGACGTGCCTGGAGGTCCATAGGGTCGCAAAGAGTTGGATTCAACTAAAGCAATTTAGCATGCATGCTTGCTGGTTATTTCTCATAGAGACACATATTTTATTTACAGTTGGTGTAAGAAGAGGGGAGAATAAAAGAATGAAATGAGTGAGATTTGGCTGAGTGCTTCCCCACAGTGGAAGGAAAATTTAAGAAAGTTGCTCCAGTTTGGACCCCGTGGATGGCTTATAACTTGGAGAAAGGTAATGTGTGTGTGTATGTTTGAGTGTGAGTATGTGTGAGTGTGTGTTTGTGTGTATGTATGTGTGCAGGTACCTTTCATGAATTGGAACATTTGGGGGGCTTTGGGACATCTTAGATGGAGAGAAAAAACAAAGTAGAGAGAACATTTTGCTATCACCTCCAAATTTCTCCTTCCTGAACAAAACAAGAAATCTCTGTGCTGTGATGGCAGAAATAGGTAATTATATTGGAACCATTTTTTTTTTTTTTGGTAATTATTGCTTTGTATGAACAAATCTCAGAATTACCATAAATGTAGATGGGAGTTATACATTAATTCAGCCATTGGGTCTGAGACTAATATTTGTATATGCATGTGAGCTCCACTGGGGCTCTCAGAAATATTTTGGGAAATAGACTTTGTAAAAGACTGGATAATCAAGCAGGAGAAAAGCTCATGGTCATTGGATTTGGGGCATTAAGTGTTAAAATGACTTAATTTGTACTCATAGGATGTGTGTCTTTGTGTGTGTGTGTATTATGAGATTATATGTTTTTTGAAAATATGTATAGCACGGATGTAACTTATTTTTCACAAGTAGCTTTGTTAACCTGCTTCATCCATTCAACCATATGTCATTGATAGGGTATAACAGCCAATAAAAATATTATTAGTAATACACAGTTGGAAAGAATTAATACATTTGAAAATTGGAGGTATTCACTACTGGCTTGTCTGATCAGGCCCAGTTTACTTAGCAAAGAAGTATCCAAACATTTAAGTATGCAAGTATATAAAGCCAAATGAGACATCATTTAATTCCTTTATTGTCTTACAGTGAAAGACAGCAAATGAGCAAGTTGATGGCTTTATGCCAATTATTTTTACTACGATTTCTTTTATGCTAAGGTATAGCTGAAGGCAAGCCCTCAAATTCTAGCACGAACATGCAGCAGCAATAACATGAATATTTTAGGGGCTATAAGATTCTTTTCATGGGTTATTGTTGGAAATAAAAAATTTAAGTTGCAACTGCTTTGCCAAGTGTCATAAATGACTGGGACTAAATGTAAGAGTGTGTGTGGCCTCAATCCCAGACTCACTTTTAAAAGACCCAAGTACGAGGTGGCTCCGTTGCACAATGGATAGCGCATTGGACTTCTAAAAGACCCAAGTTCTAGGTGTTCAAGGCCCTCCACAGTGCCATCCTCTTTCTTCCTATCTTTCTCATCTTTTACCATTCACCATACTTAATGCAGTTCTGCATCTCCTTCCAGTCACATAGACTTACCTAACAGAACATGCATTTTCACATTCAAGGAATATGGCCTAAGGACCATCTTCAAATATCAAAGCCAACAACCTTGCAGGACAATGATGGCAACACCAAGAAACTCAGACAACTGAAGCTGACTAGCTGAGTCCCAGAGAACAAGGCTATTGTCACGACACCCAGCATGACAGCGTGACCCCCTACATTTCCTCTGGTCCTCTACCAGACTGCACACTTTCCTTCCCATAGTCCTGCTGCAGATCGTGTCTATTGGTCGGAACAGTGACCACAGCAGGGACCACACAAAGATACCTTCCCTGTCCGAATGTGGGAACATCCTGTGCTTGTTGGGGGCGTCCATTCCCATTGAAAGGGAGACATGATTAATCTTGAGGAGAATTAGAGTATTTAACCTACTTGTTGAAGGGTGATTTTTCCCATTCTAGGGAAAAAAATAAATTACGGTATTTCAGTGTTTAAAGCACATCAAGAATTAATGAACATCATTCTTTTTTTTCTTACCAAAGGCACATCACTGCTTAAAACCACAAAGTGCTGACCTAGCCAGTGATTCCAGAACCCAGGGCCTCAGCATAGCATTTTAAAGACTCATCCTCATAATAAATTACTATTTTAATGATAGCCCTGGTAACACATGGTAAATGGAAAGCACTTTCTGTAGATTAAGCAACATAGCTCCCATTATTGGTTTAACTATACTTGAGACCTTAAAAAGATTTAAATAACTGTTAATTTGATGCAGTTTCTGCTGAATTATTTAAAAACACCTCCTTACTGCTTTAACTTTGAATCTGCATTAGAAAGTATAATGCCAATTAGGATTCCTCCACTGCCTCAAATGCTCTAAATATAAATACAAACTGAATCTACCCACAAATACAATTTCTCTCTTTACACTATGATCTTTCATCCTAAACTTAGGCAAAAAAAAGCCCAAAAATTTACAGGAGAGAGTCAGAAAATTAGGAAATAATTAAGGTAACAAAAATTAAGGCCTAATGGATAGCTTTTTGGGAGTGCTAAAGACACATGGTTCAGAGTTGTGCATTTAGATAGAAAACTCAGTGTTTACATTTGACTGGTGCAAGTTCAAGAATTACATAATGTAAAATATAAATGTAAGTACTTATATAAGTACTTATATAAAACCAAAAATGAAAGAGATTGGCTCAGTTGGTTGATTTGAATTTTATTTACTGTAAAAATCAAAAGTGAAAATCAGATGCAAGGCATACCTTTGGTTGACCATGTTTTATTTTTGTTTAGTTTTGCAAAGCTGAATGTTTCTCCTGCTCCCCTTGCCTGCCCCCGCCACTTACTTCCCATTAAATGAAACTTAGATATTAACTTTAAGCCTCCATCAGATGTTTCTCAGAGTAGACCCAAACTGTTTCATATTCCTTATACATACTTTGGCTCCCAAGAAACCTTTCTACAGCCCACTTCTCCTACCTGGAATGCTTGTTTCTTGCTGCCTCATGTCCCTTCCTCTCTATTCAAAGCACTCTACTTAAGGAAGCTCTTCCACAAAAGAATTCTCAGTGAATCTCTTCTGGTTCCAGGCATTCTTATCTCCCTATTAGGATTGCGCCTTATGTGGTTGTTCAGTTGCTAAGTCACGTCCAACTCTTTGTGACCCCATGGACTGCAGCACTCCAGGCTTCCCTGTCCTTCACTCTCCCAGAGTTAGCTCAAACTCATGTCCATTGAGTCGGTGATGCCATCCAACCATCTCACCCTCTGTCGTCCCCTTCTCCTCCTGCCCTCAATCTTTCCCAGCATCAGTGTCTTTTCCAGTGAGTCAGCTCTTCGCGTCAGGTGGCCAAAGTATTGGAGCTTCAGCTTCAGCATCAGTCCTTCCAGTGAATATTCAGGGTTGATTTTTAGGATTGACGGATTTGATCTCTTTGCAGTCCAAGTGACTCTCAAGAGTCCTCTCCAGCACCAGTTTGAAAGCATCAACTCTCCAGTGCTCAGCCTTCTTTATGGTCCAACTCCCACAGCTGTGCATGACTGCTGAAAAAAATAATAGTTTTGACTATATGGACCTTTGTTGTCAAACTGATGTCTCTGTTTTTTAATATGCTGTCTAGGTTTGTGCCCTGTATCCTTGTATTAATACATGCCAACTCTCCTAAAATAGGTTGCCAATATGGTTTTGAACTATTTTGTTACCACATATTTTCACTTGGATACATCTCAGCTGTTTTGCACACTCTCTCAGCATTACTGCTCACAAAGCGTCTCTGCTGGGCAATTGGAAGCTTAGAATATCAATTTGAACCAGAGTGCCATCTACTGGTAGGAAGGCTATAATATGTCAACATGACTTGTTCAGTGGCTAAGTCGCACTCAACTCTTTGCAACCCCTTGGACTGCAGCATGCCACTACCTCTGCCCAATGTACACACACAGAAACCAGCTCTCAAAGTTTGATTAAATAAGGAATATGCTATATCAAATAAAAACCTTGCTCCCACCTTTAGTAAGATCTATGTATACAGAAAGCAATGACAATGAGATAAGATTCCCATTTGGATCCTCTAAATGAAATTGTCATCTTCAAAAGATGGGTGTGAATTTTAGACTCTGTCCTCTGGCTTTTCTGTAACTTTTGCTTTCTATTTATCAAAAAAATCATATATGAAATGAGGAACTGGAGCAATATACAACAAAACGTCTGAATGCCATTAAGTTTCTATGGAAATGGCACTGTTTTATGAAGAAGACTAGTTCTTTGTTTTACTTCAAGAATTTAGGCCTTCCAGAAGGTGAACCAGCCCTCCAGGATGGACCATAATTTTAGATCATGAGGCTCTGAGTGACCATGCTTTCTCAGCACACTGTGGAGGGACTGTATAAAGGAACAAAATGAGAAATATTTAGTCCTTGTGTATCAGGCTGACATTTTAGCCTATTAAATAATTCTTCAAACCCTTTAATAATACCAATCTTTCTACTCACTATAAAGCAAATCACATTGTGGGTAAATTAAATTGCACAGAAGCAGGCCTGTAAATTAAGAGAGAACTTTTCTTTCCCTGCACAAAGGCTGATTTAGATAGCATGGGATCATTAGTGACCAAACAGATGCCCCTCATCTATAACCCAGAGACAGCTCTCAGCTGTACAGAGAACCTTTCTTTTCCTACAGAGAGGTGAACTCAAAACTTGTCACTGATTTTTGCACCCTCTTAATCTTCCTGTTTATTCTGTGCTTCATTAAAGTCAATCTCCATGGGGCAGACTGTCATCCGAGCTCAGCCTGCCCTGCTGTCTGCTCTCTCCAGAGAGCATCCTTCATCCTGATAAACGGGCTGTGAGCTGAACACGTGACTGAGCTCCTTAAAGTAAACAGATTACAGAAAGCAACCCCTTCCACACTCACTCAGCAGAACTGGATAAGTAGGAGCTCTGACGTGGTCATCGTGGTGGAGACAATGCTTTCCCGATAGATGGGGTTTCAGATTTACTGTTATAAAATGATACAGAGGATATTTATCTGTATCACTGTGTCATCCCATACCTTTAAGGCTGCATTAGCTAATGTCATTCATTGGCCAAATGTTTCCCTCAGGATTTGGCATTGTTATAGGATGTCTGCTGAAGCCAAGCTCTGTGCTAGGCATCGCAGGCACGAATATACATAGAGGAAGAGACCGTGATGACTGCAATGGGAAACACAGTGAAGCTCTGTGGGAAGCCAGAAGGCATGCCACCATCACAAGACCAGCCGTGTTGTAAGCTTAGCGTCTGCCTGTTTGTTGGACTCACAGACCATATTATCCCGGAGCAAGTGTTTTATCTGCATGAAAAGGCAACACTGGAGCCCACGACTGGTTTTCAGGCAGCTCTGCCTTTACCCTGACTTATGTCAACAGATAAGACAGGAGGGCTACCCGAGGGTGCTTGAGTCCTTCCTACCTAGGAAACCAAATGCAGACGAGACTCCGGAGAAGGAAAGTCTCATCTCTTACAGAGAAGTTCTGGGGCATCTCGGATGCCTGAGCTGAGGACAGTGATGTTCCTGTGACCACCAGCTGAGCATCAGAATCATTCCCCAGTATCTGGATGATGGGAACCTTGAAAAAGACACCCCCTTGTCATGGCAAGGGTTGAGGTCTGGGCAGTCCCACAGGACTTGCGAAGCATCCATCCTGGATGACCAGGGCAATAAACACCTGTTTTGAGTTAAGAATCAGGATAAATTCAAGGGAGACTCCCAACCACCACACCTCAGTTTTCCAAGGTCTGAGCAGCAGAAATCCAAGAAGGGTCCTGATTATCAGCGCTTCTTAATCATGACTACAGCTTCTGCCTGGGAGGTTTGAAGATCAAAAAGAAAACACGACTCCAAGGAGATGGAGCCCACCAGAGGCTGCTCTGGGCTCCTGACTTGCCTCTAGTTTACTTAGTGAAAACAACAGCAATGAAGAGCTTGCATAGGCAAGGTGTCAAGGGCAAGGGTTGAAATGGCTGTGGGGCTGTGAACCTGTGCAAATCCACCCACCATCAAAGCTCAGTCCAACTACTCTTCCTCTTGGTTCTCCAGGCCCTCGCTGGACCACATGCGTCTCTCCCTCCTCTGAGCCCCTCTCACAATGTGCAGTTTAGCATTTTATTATATTTAGTCTCATAATCTAATTGTTCGTTGTACACTGAGTTACCACAACAAAATCACATTTGTGTCTTTCAGTTCTTTGAAATGAGAGTTACAGTAGCAGGCGTGCAGCAGGTGTTTAATACTTAATCTAATTGGGGATCAGAAAATAAGAGCTTGTGGAAACGTTCATATAACTTCCTCCTTTCACAGAATAGTACACAGATCCAGAGAATTTCTGCTTTATCCATTTCACAGGTGTCTAATGAAACTTTCAAGCCCGTACTGGGTGCTGTGCAGGAGATAGAGATGCCCAACAGAGGGGCCTGGCTCTCATGGACCTTTCTGTGAGGCATGGGTAATAGGATGCTTGCCCCAATCACCAAAGGGGGAACCCCATGAGGAAAGTAAAAATAAGCCTGAGGGGTCTCAGGTGAGGGAGATAATGGGGCTTCTGAGGGACTCCAGGTGGGTTTATGAAAAAGGTGGCAGCTGAATTCCATGTGGAAGGATGTGCTCTGCAGGAACAGGGAAGGGGCATCCAAGTGGGAGTACGCCGTGGCCTTCACCAAGCTTTACATCCAAGTCAACACCAGCCATGGGAGTCCGCTGGGACAGGTGTGACTGCGGCTGCCCTCCACGCCCAACCTTCTGGGGCGTCTGCTGAGGAAGAACATGCCTGTGCACCAGACTCAGAGCTCAGAGTTCCTCTTGATGTGGTCACCCAGCTCTCCACACCCAAAGAGCGCTGCCTCTCTCCTCTTCTCAGTTCTATTTACTCCTTCTGGAGCTTCTCTGGTGGCTAAGACTGTAAAGAAGCCTTCAATGAGGGAGACCCGGGTTTGATCCTGGGTGGAGAAGATGCCCTGGAGAATGGTATGGCAACCCACTCCAGCATTCTTGCCTGGAGACTCCCATGGACGGAGGTGGACTCTGAGCCTCCAGGGTGGGCTCAGCCCCGGAACTCCAGACCGAGGCCCAGCTGTGTGTAGCGCCTCGGCCCACATGTGCTGCGCATTAGCCTCTCCTCTCAGGGCTTGGCGGGTCATCACAAGGTTCACATCGCGCCCCGGAGACAGATGCTGCGGGCTTCTCTCTCAGCTTCTATTCTGCCGTTGCTCCGCCCCAGGGTCTGCTCTTCCGCTAGGGAAGCCAGGCTGGGCCCTGTTTCTGGGAAAAGCAGTGGGTGGCTGAACGAACTCAGACCCGACAGGCCCAGAGCTTCCAAGCTTTCCCCGGTGAGTCCGCCTGCCCCCTCCACTGCTTGCCCCCAGCCCTGCCTTCAGATGGCTCCACACGACCCTCCCACCTGCACAGAAGTGTCCTTTCCTCCAACCCTGCCAGCGATTCAGTTCCGCCTTCCCCACCCACAGGCGTAGCACCCGGGCTTCTGCTCACCCGGCTCCCCTACACTGGGCTTGTCCAGTGGCCAAAGCAGTCTCTCCAGATCTGCTTGCTTTCTTGTGTCTCCTGTTGTTTGTTCCCTTTGGATTTAAGGGGAGAGGGACAGCATCAGGATACCAAGACAGCAGCAAGGGGAACGGAACAGACAGATGCAGATAAAGTGCTTCTCTTGTCTTAGCCTAACAGCCTGCCTCACAAGTTCCCCTCCATTCCTCCCTCTAGGCCTGGATTTTCAGCCTCCCACCTTCAACCTGACTTCTAGCTTCTGATGGCCATGTCAAGGGGAGCTCTGAAAGTGGCATCTGGAGGAAAAGGGAGCCTCTTGGGCCCTCCAGCAGCTGGTGAGGCCCTCCTGCCTTGTTTTTATTGTTACTCACTCGCTGAGCTTCGTTGACTCTTTGTGACCCCATGGACTGCAGCATGCCAGACTTCCCTGTCTTTCACTATCTCCCAGAGTTTGCTCAAACTCATGTCCATTGAGTCAGTGATGCCATCCAACCATCTCATCCTCTGTCGTCCCCTTCTCCTCCTGCCCTCAACCTTTCCCAGCATCAGGGTCTTATCCAATGAGTCGACTCTTCACATCAGGTGGCCGAAGTATTGGAGCTTCAGCATCAGTCCTCACAATGACTATTCAGGGTTGACTTCCTACTGATTGGTTTCTGATCGTTTGCATTTCCGTCTGGTGGCACTAGGGTAGGTACTGTGGGAAGATGGTCCAAGCCAGGGCACCTAAAGTGCTCTCTCTTGGCTGTGAGGCCTCTTGTCCCTTTGGCTTGGGCGAGCTTTAAGTCACTGTTGCTTTAGAGGTATGATATCCTTTTTACCTTTTACATTTTTAAGCTCCTCTGTCCCCAAATTTAGTTTAAATGAACATTTACATATGGCAAAACTATGATTCAGTTCCTATCCTTTTGCAGCTGTGGGTTTCACACTGTCTCATGTCACCCTGTCTGAGGTAGGGCAGTACATCAGGGCTGTACTCGATTTTCTTTTTTCCTCCTTCCAACTATACCTTGTTCTTATGCCCATGGATGGGGGCCTCTGTTTTCCCATCCGTTTGTCTGTCAGGCAGACATGGGCAGTGTTGATGCTGGCCATACTGAGCTCACACAGTTGCCTCAAAACTTCCAGGTCCTTTTAAACACTCCTGCTTAGGGCTCTCTGTGGATCTAGACTGAGAGAAAAGGCTAGAGGGGTGACTTCTTTGCTGTAATCTGCCACAAAGTCCTCATATTTGAACACATAAGGGCAGCAACCTCTGGTCACCTGGCCTGACAATGTGACCGCCCTGGGAACCAGTGGTCACAGACCATCCAGCTTCAGGCCAAGTCACTGGACAGGGTTTCACTGGTCTTTGTCTACTCCCAGCTCCAAGAAACCACACGAGCTCACAGTTAAGATTCAGGAGATATTCATGGACAAAGAGGACATAAAATATACAGACATAAGTACTTAATATTGATCTCCTCAAAAGAGGTTTAACATTAGTTAAAAAAAAAAAAAAAAAAGAGAGACTAAAAATAATTTTCCTTTTAGAAATTGTCCTGTGGAAGCATTTGAATGTATGATAAAGAATAGCCTTCTCAATCTACTAAGCAAATGTTGTAGAATCTGTGAACCCAAGGCTAACACCCTGGAAGCTTTCTCTCCAGTCTGCAGGCCTTGGCTCCCTCTAGTGTCCCTGACTCAGCCTTTGTTTCAGGCTTAAAATGCCCAAGACCTAAGGAGTCTCTTTATATGGAGATTCAAAGGCAAGTTCAAGGAAATTCTCTTCCTCTTAACCTTCCATGGCATCTCTTGACCAAGTTTATCTCCTCCCTCCATGCATTCCTTTGTTGTTTTCCCTTGCTTACAATTAACATTTTATTCTGTTTATAATTCTTTCATGTGTAGTATTGTCTTGACCCCTGCCCTCCAAATGTGCCTGCAATTTCAGGCATGCAATAAGTAATACTTTAAATTTGGGCATCAAAATAGTAGAGTCTAGGAAAGCTGATATAGCTTCTCTCTTAGAATGGGAAATGGATCCAGAGAATTGATGCTGTATTTACTCCACAGGTGTCTAAGGAAACTTTCAAGGCACTGTGCCATGCCCTGTGCAGGAGACAGAGGTTCTCAAGAGAGGGGCCTGGCTCTCCTGGACCTTTCACTGAGGCATGGAAAATAGGATGCATGCCCTAATCACCAAGGGAGGGAACCCAAGAGGAAGGTAAGAAGCATGAGGGGGTCTCAGGTGAGGGAATGATGGTCTCCTGGGGGACTTGGTGGTTTTACAGAGAAGGTGTCACTTGAGCTCTGTCTTGAAGTATTTGGATATGAGGGGATAGAGGGATAGTGTGGTGGTGTGAAAGCACATTCAGGAAAGGAAACAGAAGGAAAATATAAGAAACTAGGACTGGAATGCCTCAAGGTCAAATAATAGCAGACCTTGAATGCAAGCCAAGAAGCCTGCATTCTAATGAGTAAGCAAGAAGCGTTATGAAGGAATAACTTCATAAAAATCGAAACTTCTTGAACATGTTTTGAACTCTTTCAAAAGTGAATTTTCCATCCTCAGAGGTTTAAGTACCAATTGGATGTACTTTTATCCAGTTTATGATTATCCTCTTCTGATTTATAGAGATTCATAAAGGAGATTCATGCATAGACCAGGTAACTGTTGTGGTTACTGTTGATTGAGATTACAGACTCAGGATTTTGGAACTAGAAAGTGACCCTAACATCATAGGAGGGGAAACTGAATTTCTTTGTGTATTTAGTAAGCGCTAAATGTATACTTCCACAATTAATAAATGACATGAAGAGAGTTGTGCTTTGTGTGTATGTACTAAGTCGTTTTAGTCATGTCTGACTCTCTGTGACCCTATGGACTGTAGCCCACCAGGCTCTTCTGTCCATGGGATTCTCCAGGCAAGAATATTGGAGTAGGTTGCCATGTCCTCCTCCAGAAGATCTTCCCGACCCAACAATCGAACCCTGTCTTATATCTCCTGCATTGGCAGGCAGATTCTTTTTGTATTTAGTAGGTGCTAAATGTCTGCTTCCACAATTAATGAATGATATAAACAGAGTTGTGCTTTAGGAAAAGGAATTCGGCAGCAAGGTTTAAACTATATTAGCAAGAAGGGAGAGACTGGATATACAGAAACTGGTTAGGACACTATTATTCATTTTCAAGGCCTAAACTAGATTAGTGGAAATGGGAATGAAGATAGACATTGTGGATGTAGAATCAAGATGACTACTTTGTTGCAATTATTTGTGACTTGCTTCCTCAGCAGACTGAAAATTCCATGGGAGCAAGAGGCATATCTTATTTTACTCTCTGTCCCCTCTGCCTAACACTAGCACATGTAAGTGCTCAATAGGTATTGAATGAGTTTGTGGAGTCAGTGTTGACTGGCTGTGTGAGCAAGTAGTTGAGATGGTATTATTTGATGGTCTCTGGATACACAAGCTTCTGGACAAGGGGCAGCCAGGGTCTCTGGATCTGAGCCCAGGACTTGGGTGGGGCAGAGCAGACACAGGGGACAAAAGTGTCTCTCCTGCCTCACTCTCCAGTCTGTCTAATCCATGCTGGGCAGGCCTCCATCTCCACAACCCCACCAGAACTTTTCACCTTTAGGGCACCCCATCCTTGCCCTGTCTTCCTTCTTTGACTTTGCTGCTCATTAGCATTTGACACAGTTAACCATTTCATTCCTGGAACATTCCCTTCACTTAACTTCTAAGGCATTACTTTCCTGGTTTTCTTCCTACCTTGCCGATGGCCCCCTCCATTCTAATCATTTTATTCCTAATCATTTGAATCAATGGTTCTCAACCTTAACTGCACATAAGAATCACTAGGAGCTTTTAAATCTGTAGACTTACTCTAGCTGCACCCCCAGACCAATTAAATCAGAATCTTTGAGAAATGAGTCCAAGTCCAATTCTTATTTAAAGTTCTCCTGATGATTCCAGTGCCATAAACTCTTGTTCCAAATATTAGCATTCCTCAGAGCTTAATCCTAAATCTCTTTTTTTTAAATTTTATTTTATTTTAAAACTTTACATAATTGTATTAGTTTTGCCAAATATCGAATTGAATCCGCCACAGGTATACATGTGTTCCCCATCCTGAACCCTCCTCCCTCCTCCCTCCCCATACCATCCCTCTGGGTCGTCCCAGTGCACTAACCCCAAGCATCCAGTATCGTGCATTGAACCTGGACTGGCATCTCGTTTCATACATGATATTTTACATGTTTCAATGCTATTCTCCCAAATCTTCCCACCCTCTCCCTCTCCCTCAGAGTCCATAAGACTGTTCTATACATCACTGTCTCTTTTGCTGTCTCGTACACAGGGTTATTGTTACCATCTGTCTAAATTCCATATATATGCATTAGTATACTGCATTGGTGTTTTTCCTTCTGGCTTACTTCACTCTGTATAATAGGCTCCAGTTTCATCCACCTCATTAGAACTGATTCAAATGTATTCTTTTTAATGGCTGAGTAATACTCCATTGTGTATATGTACCACAGCTTTCTTATCCATTCATCTGCTGATGGACATCTAGGTTGCTTCCATGTCCTGGCTATTATAAACAGTGCTGCGATGAACATTGGGGTACACGTGTCTCTTTCCCTTCTGGTTTCCTTAGTGTGTATGCCCAGCAGTGGGATTGCTGGATCATAAGGCAGTTCTATTTCCAGTTTTTTAAGGAATCTCCACACTGTTCTCCATAGTGGCTGTACTAGTTTGCATTCCCACCAACAGTGTAATAGGGTTCCCTTTTCTCCACACCCTCTCCAGCATTTATTATTTGTAGACTTTTGGATCGCAGCCATTCTGACTGGTGTGAGATGGTACCTCATAGTGGTTTTGATTTGCATTTCTCTGATAATGAGTGATGTTGAGCATCTTTTCATGTGTTTGTTAGCCATCTGTATGTCTTCTTTGGAGAAATGTCTATTTAGTTCTTTGGCCCATTTTTTGATTGGGTCATTTATTTTTCTGGAGTTGAGCTGTAGGAGTTGCTTGTATATTTTTGAGATGAGTTGTTTGTCAGTTGCTTCATTTGCTATTATTTTCTCCCATTCTGAAGGCTGTCTTTTCACCTTGCTAATAGTTTCCTTTGATGTGCAGAAGCTTTTAAGGTTAATTAGGTCCCATTTGTTTATTTTTGCTTTTATTTCCAATATTCTGGGAGGTGGGTCATAGAGGATCCTGCTGTGATGTATGTCGGAGAGTGTTTTGCCTATGTTCTCCTCTAGGAGTTTTATAGTTTCTGGTCTTAAGTTTAGATTTTTAATCCATTTTGAGTTTATTTTTGTGTATGGTGTTAGAAAGTGTTCTAGTTTCTCTTTCTACTTCTGGGTTTAGTCCTAGTCCTGTGCGATTCATGAGAATCCTTATCATGTTGACATGTAGATCTATATTTACAGCCCCAACTTCTCTTTTGACTGATAGGTGTGTATGTGTAACTGTCAACTCAAGAGCTCCACTGGGGTATAGACATCTCAAATTTAACAGGTCCAAATAGGACTTTTGATTTTTCATGGCTTCCAATTCTATTCCTCCCCAGCATCCTCCAACCCAATCGATGGCATCATTGTTCATCCAGCTGTGCTGGCAAAGAAAACTTGGGAGGTATCCTTGAGTAAATGCTTTTTTTGTCGTTCCCCACATCTAACCCATCATCAAGTCCTGACAGTTTTATTTCTAAAATACATTCTAGACCCAACCAGTTCCCATCACTTCTGCTACCACCATTCTGAACTCTCACTGCTCCACAGCCATGGCTTCCTGACTGTTCTCCCTGACTTCACTCGTGCAGTTTCATAGCGCAACAGCCCTTAGAGGACTCTTCAAAAACTTACATCATGTCGTATTTCTTCCTATTTAAAAATCTGTCCAGTGGCTTCCTATTACATTTATTTATTTTTTAAATAAACAAATGTTTGTTTATTTATTTGGCTGTGCCGGTTTGTTAGTTGTGGTTTGTAAACTCTTAGTTGTGGCATGTGGGATCTAGTTCCCTGACCTGGGATCAATCCTGGGAACCCTGCATTGGGAGGGTGGATTCTTAGCCCCTGGACCACCAGGGAAGTCCATTTCCTATTACATTTAGAACAAAATTCAAACTCTTTGGTCTAGCCCTCGATGTTCTTTGTGATCTGACCTTTCCAACCCCTCCCTCCCTCTCTGCTTCATTTGCTCCATTCCTGGTGTACCTCCTTTTTGTTGTTTGTGGAATATAGCCTTTGCATCGGATGGTCTTTACCTAAAGCTTCACATGGCCTGATATTTACTGTTCAGATCTCTGCTCCCAAGCTGTCTCTATTTTTTTGTTTTTTGTTTTATTTATTTTTAATTTTATTTTATTTTTAAACTTTACAATATTGTATTGGTTTTGCCAAATATCGAAATGAATCCACCACAGGTATACATGTGTTCCCCATCCTGAACCCTCCTCCCTCCTCCCTCCCCATACCATCCCTCTGGGTCGTCCCAGTGCACCAGCCCCAAGCATCCAGTATCGTGCATCGAACCTGGACTGGCAACTCGTTCCATATATGATATTATACATATTTCAATGCCATTCTCCCAAATCATCCCACCCACTCCCTCTCCCACAGAGTCCAAAAGACTGTTCTATACATCAGTGTCTCTTCTGCTGTCTCGTATACAGGGTTATTGTTACCATCTGTCTAAATTCCATATATATGCGTTAGTATACTGTATTGGTGTTTTTCTTTCTGGCTTACTTCATTCTGTATAATAGGCTCCAGTTTCATCCACCTCATTAGAACTGCTTCAAATGTATTCTTTTTAATGGCTGAGTAATACTCCATTGTGTATATGTACCACAGCTTTCTTATCCATTCATCTGCTGTTGGACATCTAGGTTGCTTCCATGTCCTGGCTATTATAAACAGTGCTGCGATGAACATCGGGGTACACGTGTCTCTTTCCCTTTTGGTTTCCTCAGTGTGTATGCCCAGCAGTGGGATTGCTGGGTCATAAGGCAGTTCTATTCCCAGTTTTTTAAGGAATCTCCACACTGTTCTCCATAGTGGCTGTACTAGTTTGCATTCCCACCAACAGTGTAATAGGGTTCCCTTTTCTCCACACCCTCTCCAGCATTTATTGCTTGTAGACTTTTGGATCACAGCCATTCTGACTGGCATGAAATGGTACCTCATAGTGGTTTTGATTTGCATTTCTCTGATAATGAGTGATGTTGAGCATCTTTTCATGTGTTTCTTAGCCATCTGTATGTCTTCTTTGGAGAAATGTCTATTTAGTTCTTTGGCCCATTTTTTTGATTGGGTCATTTATTTTTCTGGAATTGAGCTATAGGAGTTGCTTGTATATTTTTGAGATGAGTTGTTTGTCAGTTGCTTCATTTGCTATTATTTTCTCCCATTCTGAAGGCTGTCTTTTCACCTTGCTTATAGTTTCCTTTGATGTGCAGAAGCTTTTACGGTTAATTAGGTCCCATTTGTTTATTTTTGCTTTTATTTCCAATATTCTGGGAGGTGGGTCATAGAGGATCCTGCTGTGATGTATGTCGGAGAGTGTTTTGCCTATGTTCTCCTCTAGGAGTTTTATAGTTTCTGGTCTTAAGTTTAGATTTTTTAACCATTTTGAGTTTATTTTTGTGTATGGTGTTAGAGAGTGCTCTAGTTTCATTCTTTACAAGTGGTTGACCAGTTTTCCCAGCACCACTTGTTAAAGAGATTGTCTTTAATCCATTGTATATTCTTGCCTCCTTTGTCAAAGATAAGGTGTCCATATGTGCGTGGATTTATCTCTGGGCTTTCTTTTTTGTTGCATTGATCTATATTTCTGTCTTTGTGCCAGTACCATACTGTCTTGATGACTGTGGCTTTGTAATAGAGCCTGAAGTCAGGTAGGTTGATTCCTCCAGTTCCATTCTTGTTTCTCAAGATAGCTTTGGCTATTTGAGGTTTTTTGTATTTCCATACAAATTGTGAAATTATTTGTTCTAGCTCTGTGAAGAATACCGTTGGTAGCTTGACAGGGATTGCATTGAATCTATAAATTGCTTTGGGTAGTATACTCATTTTCACTATATTGATTCTTCCAATCCATGAACATGGTATATTTCTCCATCTATTAGTGTCCTCTTTGATTTCTTTCACCAGTGTTTTATAGTTTTCTATATATAGGTCTTTAGTTTCTTTAGGTAGATATATTCCTAAGTATTTTATTCTTTTCGTTGCAATAGTGAATGGAATTGTTTCATTAATTTCTCTTTCTATTTTCTCGTTATTAGTGTATAGGAATGCAAGGGATTTCTGTGTATTGATTTTATATCCTGCAACTTTACTATAATCATTGATTAGTTCTAGTAATTTTCTGGTGGAATCTTTAGGGTTTTCTATGTAGAGGATCGTGTCATCTGCAAACAGTGAAAGTTTTACTTCTTCTTTTCCAATTTGGATCCTTTTATTTCTTTTTTTGCTCTGATTGCTGTGGCCATAACTTCCAAAACTATGTTGAATAGTAATGGTGAAAGTGGGCACCCTTGTCTTCTTCCTGACTTTAGAGGAAATGCTTTCAATTTTTCACCATTGAGGATAATGTTTGCTGTGGGTTTGTCATATAGAGCTTTCATTATGTTGAGGTATGTTCCTTCTATTCCTGCTTTCTGGAGAGTTTTTATCATAAATGGATGTTGAATTTTGTCAAAGGCTTTCTCTGCATCTATTGAGATAATCATATGGTTTTTATTTTTCAATTTGTTAATGTGGTGTATTACATTGATTGATTTGTGGATATTGAAGAATCCTTGCATCCCTGGGATAAAGCCCACTTGGTCATGGTGTATGATCTTTCTAATGTGTTGTTGGATTCTGATTGCTAGAATTTTGTTAAGGATTTTTGCATCTATGTTCATCAGTGATATTGGCCTGTAGTTTTCTTTTTTTGTGGGATCTTTGTCAGGTTTTGGTATTAGGGTGATGGTGGCCTACTAAAGGATATTCTCTAGACAGGAAACACAAAAATGGTGTATAAATTCGAACCCAAAACAATAAAGTAAATGGCAATGGGATCATACTTATCAATAATTACCTTAAACGTAAATGGGTTGAATGCCCCAACCAAAAGACAAAGACTAGCTGAATGGATACAAAAACAAGACCCCTACATATGCTGTCTACAAGAGACCCACCTCAAAACAGGGGACACATACAGACTGAAAGTGAAGGGCTGGAAAAAGATTTTCCATGCAAATAGGGACCAAAAGAAAGCAGGAGTACCAATACTCATATCAGATAAAATAGACTTTAAAACAAAGGCTGTGAAAAGAGACAAAGATGGTCACTACATAATGATCAAAGGATCAATCCAAGAAGAAGATATAACAATTATAAATATATATACACCCAACATAGGAGCACTGCAATATGTAAGACAAATGCTAACAAGTATGAAAGGAGAAATTAACAATAACACAATAATAGTGGGAGACTTTAATACCCCACTCACACCTATGGATAATCAACTAAACAGAAAATTAACAAGGAAACACAAACTTTAAATGATACAATAGACCAGTTAGACCTAATTGATATCTATAGGACATTTCATCCCAAAACAATGAATTTCACCTTTTTCTCAAGCACACATGGAACCTTCTCCAGGATAGATCACATCCTGGGCCATAAATCTAGCCTTGGTAAGTTCAAAAAAATTGAAATCATTCCAAGCATCTTTTCTGACCACAATGCAGTAAGATTAGATGTCAATTACAGGAGAAAAACTATTAAAAATTCCAACATATGGAGGCTGAACAACACGCTGCTGAATAACCAACAAATCACAGAAGAAATCAAAAAAGAAATCAAAATTTGCATAGAAATGAATGAAAATGAAAACACAACAACCCAAAACCTGTAGGACACTGTAAAAGCAGTCCTAAGGGGAAAGTTCATAGCAATACAGGCATACCTCAAGAAACAAGAAAAAAGTCAAATAAATAACCTAACTCTACACCTAAAGCAACTAGAAAAGGAAGAAATGAAGAACCCCAGGGTTAGTAGAAGGAAAGAAATCTTAAAAATTAGGGCAGAAATAAATGCAAAAGAAACAAAAGAGACCATAGCAAAAATCAACAAAGCCAAAAGCTGGTTCTTTGAAAGGATAAATAAAATGGACAAACCATTAGCCAGACTCATCAAGAAACAAAGGGAGAAAAATCAAATCAATAAAATTAGGAATGAAAATGGAAAGATCACAACAGACAACACAGAAATACAAAGGATCATAAGAGACTACTATCAACAATTATATGCCAATAAAATGGACAACGTGGAAGAAATGGACAAATTCTTAGAAAAGTACAACTTTCCAAAACTGGACCAGGAAGAAATAGAAAATCTTAACAGACCCATCACAAGCACAGAAATTGAAACTGTAATCAGAAATCTTCCAGCAAACAAAAGCCCAGGTCCAGACAGCTTCACAGCTGAATTCTACCAAAAATTTAGAGAAGAGCTAACACCTATCCTGCTCAAACTCTTCCAGAAAATTGCAGAGGAAGGTAAACAAGCTGTCTCTTTAGAAGAATGTTCACTGACCTAGTTTCTCACAGCTAAAATAGTCAACATCCTTACTCCTAGTGGTCCTCCATCTTTTAACCTTGCTTTAGTCTCTTCTTAGCTTTTATTATGATCTAAAATTTTGTTTTTGTTTATTTCTGCTCTCCCTAATAGAAGACAGGTGACTTGTCTGCTTTGTTTATTACCGCTAGGTTCTCAGTAATTATCTGTTGAATGAATTGTTAAATCTAGGCTTGAAATTCAAACTGATAGTGAAGTAGCCTGTACTACCAAGCTGTCACTGCGAGGTAGATGAATAATCACAGCATGAGGTATAACTAATTAAAGACTCTATCAAAGGTGTTTTAGGAGGGTATATGGCTTAGCCTATAGCAGACTATCTGCCTTATATTTCCTTCCTTCCTCTAGTCAAGTTGTTTGAAACTCTTCTATTGGCAACTCAGATTCATGTCTCTACACTGAAAGCTTTTCACCTTCTCTTGAATTCTCTACCAGAATTCAAATGCTTTCAACATTTGGCTAGTAAAAGAATAAAGAAGGAAGATTTTCTGAGACACCAGACCAAGATAGCGACTAAGAATAGAGGGAAGGCAAATGATGGTCATACTAAATTTTCTTCACCGTGCCATCATGGCTTTGACAGAGTCCGTGGAGGGAATCAGTCCTGTAGAAAGCCGGATGGCTTTAGGCCTTGACAAAAAACTTTCCCATTGGGTTCCAATGGGACTAGCAAACTCCTAATTTCTCTCTTTCCTTTGTACTTCTTATTCCAATCCTCAGTATAATCTCCTGCATGTGGGGACTCGACAGTTTTGTATTCTATCCTCCTGATTGTTTTTCTGTCACAATAAATGAAGCAACCCAACCTATATCAATGAGAAAAGTGATTTTTAAATGCCTAAACAATACGTTATAGTATTCTTAAATGCTAATTAAAAACATATTTCCTTATAAGGTAATATTTATATTTTAATAACACATTAGAAACAAAGAATTTAATTTCTCTAGTATTCAAATTTGGGTTCCCTGAGAAGCAGACTCAGAGACAAAGGTTGGCATGCAGAGCATGTATCAGGGATCACTCTTGGGATTGACGTTTGTGGAAGGGAAGGAGGCAGGACTAGGCAGAGTGAAAAGTGAGCTCAACCGCCACAAGGGCCTCAACTCAGGCCCTGGAGAGCTTCTCAGAAGAGCGGGGAAGGCCCTTTAGAGTTGACTCTCTTTGTAGTGATGAGGTGGGGCTTTCATACTCCCACATCAGGCAGACATTAGATGCAAGCTGGTCCCCTAAGAGAGAGGGCACACTGTGGCCAAGGGCAAGTTCCCGAGGGGACTGACAGCTGAGGGTTATCTAGTGACAGCACTCCTAGCATCTAGGAAAATAAAGTCCTTAGACCGGAAGACAGATCTGGGCAACACGACACAGCATCCATTACATCTACTGTTTTCATGTTGATGTCACTTTTTGGTCTCTAACACTATTCTGGGTATCTATTGCAAAGCAACTGGGCCTTAGAAAGCATCACTACGAACAAAGCTAGTGGAGATGATAGAATTCAAGTTGAGCTATTCCAAATCCTGAAAGATGATACTGTGAAAGTGCTTCACTCAATATGTCAGCAAATTTGGAAAACTCAGCAGTGGCCAGAGGACTGGAAAAGGTCAGTTTTCATTCCAATCCCAAAGAAAGGCAATGCCAAAGAATGCTCAAACTACCGCACAATTGCACTCATCTCACACTCTAGTAAAGTAATGCTTAAAATTCTCCAAGCCAGGCTTCAGCAATATGTGAACCGTGAACTTCCTGATGTTCAAGCTGGTCTTAGAAAAGGCAGAGGAACCAGAGATCAAATTGCCAACATCCGCTGGATCATGGAAAAAGCAAGAGAGTTCCAGAAAAGCATCTATTTCTGCTTTATTGACTATGCCAAAGCCTTTGACTGTGTGGATCACAATAAACTGTGGAAAATTCTGAAAGAGATTGGAATACCAGACCATCTGATCTGCCTCTTGAGAAATCTGTATGCAGGTCACGAAGCAAAAGTTAGAACTGGACATGGAACAACAGACTTGTTCCAAATAGGAAAAGGAGTACATCAAGGCTATATATTGTCACCCTGTTTATTTAACTTACATGCAAAGTACATCATGAGAAACGCTGGACTGGAAGAAACACAAGCTGGAATCAAGATTGCTGGGAGAAATATCAATAACCTCAGATATGCAGATGACACCACCCTATGGCAGAAAGTGAAGAGGAACTAAAAAGCCTCTTGATGAAGGTGAAAGTGGAGAGTGAAAAAGTTGGCTTAATGCTCAACATTCAGAAAACGAAGATCATGGCATCTGGTCCCATCACTTCATGGGAAATAGATGGGGAAACAGTGGAAACAGTGTCAGACTTTATTTTCCTGGGCTTCAAAATCACTGCAGATGGTGACTGCAGCCATGAAATTAAAAGACGCTTACTCCTTGGAAGGAAAGTTATGACCAACCTAGATAACATATTCAAAAGCAGAGACATGCTCTGCCAACAAAGGTCCGTCTAGTCAGGGCTATGGTTTTTCCTGTGGTCATGTTTGGATGTGAGAGTTGGACTGTGAAGAAGGCTGAGTGCCAAAGAATTGATGCTTTTGAACTGTGGTGTTGGAGAAGACTCTTGAGAGTCCCTTGGACTGTAAGGAGATCCAACCAGTCCATTCTGAAGGAGATCAGCCCTGAGATTTCTTTGGAAGGAATGATGCTAAAGCTGAAACTCCAGTACTTTGGCCACCTCATGTGAAGAGTTGACTCATTGGAAAAGACTGATGCTGGGAGGGATTGGGGGCAAGAGGAGAAGGGGATGACAGAGGATGAGATGGCTGGATGGCATCACTGACTTGACGGACATGAGTCTGAGTGAACTCCGGGAGTTGATGATGGACAGGGAGGCCTGGCGTGCTGTGATTCATGGGTTCGCAAAGAGTCAGACACGACTGAGCGACTGATCTGATCTGATCTGATTGCAAAGCAGTAGGATTACGTAGGTACTAAGAATCTCCATTGAGTTGGCGTTACTATTGAGGAATCTTTTCTTGTTAATGCTGTGCTTCTGAAATACTTTTATATTTCTGTCTACTCATACCATATACATATGCAGATAAGATTGTTGGTTTTTTATGATTTTGTCATTCTTTTTTTTTTTTTTTTGGACAGAGAAGGGTTTATTGCTTGGGCCAAGAAGGGAGAATAGTCAATTCATACTCAGAAGAACTCAGATCCCTGGTGATTTTCAGAGAAGAGGGTTTTTGGGGTTTTTCTGTTTGTTTGTTTTGGTTTTAGTTATTTGTTTTTGGCTGCACTGGGTCTTTGTTGCTTTGCATGGACTTTCTCTAGTTGCACAGAGTAGGGGCTACTCTTCGTTGCAGTGCAATGGTTTCTCCTGGTGGCTTCTTTTGTTGCAGGACACAGGCTCTAGGCATGGTGGATCTTGTCATTCTTATTTAACATTTTGGGAAGCATTCACAGGATGTACTAGGTCCTCACATTGTTTCTTGGCCATCTGTATTGGTCAGTCTGGATTAAAAAGGTAAGATTTGACTCTTACTAATCCTGCAGTCTCATTTGGATCTGTATCCCAGAAGTTTTCTTTAAAATAAATAAATGAACAAAACAAACCTCTCAGTCTGATGCTGGAGGAACTACTTATTCAGGCTTCCCATTATAGTTTTGTCTGTGTAAGGACTGTAGATAGAGGCCCTGAGTAAGCATATTTGAGAATTAATGTGTTCTGTGGCTCAGAAGTGGGAAATAAAACTGAGATGGCCCACGTGGTTTTTTCCCACATGGGGGGAAAAATGATTCTTATTATGTAAGTGAGGCAATAAGGACCCATGATTGTTGGCTTTATTGCTCAGGTGAAGCCTGTGGACAAAGACAAAAGGACCCTGTTTCTACTACAGTTTTTCAAAATGGCAAATTTGGTCTCTGAAATGAGACTAAATTATAACTTGTTCATTTCTGCAAAAACATGGACATGAAAGAGCAAAGTTATACTTAGTAAATCTGACATATGTTCAAGCAAGCACTGAGCAGATAATAGATTCCTATTAGAGATGGTCTGCTGCTGCTGCTAAGTCACTTCAGTAGTGTCTGACTCTGTGTGACCCCATAGACGGCAGCCCACCAGGCTCCTCTGTCCATGGATTCTCCAGGCAAGAATACTGGAGTGGGCTGCCATTTCTTCTCCCAGTTTACTGCTAGGCAGGCTCTACTCAGTGTTTTTGTGTGGATGACAATAGGGTCCAGTGGCTTGACATGTGACTCCGACTCCTGGCTTCATCATTTAGTAGCTGTATTATGTTAGGCATCCTAAATTATCTGCTTTGATCTTCCTCTCTAAATTTACAGTGACCATAGTGCCTACTCCTGGAGTTAAAGTGATTAAGCAGTACATATAAGGTGCTGATGGTACCTAGTAAAACCAGTAAATATTAGGTATTTTTATTTTCTAGGAGTGAATTTAGAGGTATAAGGTTGAGAGTCACTTGGACAATTTTAGGACAAAGAGAGGGGCGGATAGATGTTTACTGAGTTGATAATTCTCTTTTTTGTTGTCTGAAAAAGTTTTTGTTTCTCCTTCACTCTTTTAATGTTAAGTGAATCCCGTTTATTTACATAATACATATTTTGCCATGTAGCTCACTGAATTGCACTCAGTGTAACAACAACAAGGACAAGCACTATCTATTTGAAAATGGTTTTCTAGAGAAAGATAATTCTTTTAAATGAGTTAACTACAACCTTACAACTCACTATAGACAATTTTAAAAAGCCATGAATAGATAATTCTTTGACTATTTTATTCTTTCTAATTTATTTCTTGATTGTAAATAAAGTAAGTAAATTAAGTAAGTAAAACAGCAACAAAGAAGTTTCCATGCAGAGTTAAAACCAATAAGATAGATTCCCTCTTTAAAGCTAAATGCAGCTATGAGAGCTACACCTACAGATTAGATAATTTATTGGTAACAAAGGTAGTATTAAATGTTAAATTAGGAGTGGCCATTGCTGTCTCTGAAAATCCAGGCATAGCTATTTCTGTCAACCACAAAGATATGTCAGTTAAGGAATTGGATTTTCCTACATCAAAATGCCTTCTCTAGCTGAGCAGAACAAGATGTGGACTCAGCAAACTCAGCAAACCATTTTTCTCAAAGAAAGCATTAAAAAAACTTTAACACAATTTCAAATTTTGATCTGGTAGCCAATCTAGGCCAACTTAGGCTCTGCCCATCTAAGGTATTAATAACTGGGCAGGAAGAATGGGTCTCTGTGAAATCTAAAACAATTGTAGCATTCTTATACCATGATCTAAGTATTTTAAGTTTAATGTTTAACTTCTATGTTAGAAGACCTATTGATTTTCATGTGTGAGAAAAGTGTCTCTTAAATACCATATAGTTTTTTTCTGGTTGAACATGCCCCATGTTTGATTATCAACAAGTATTTACTGTATGCCTACTATGAACCAATTATATACTGGGTGGATGTTCTGAGTAGGGATAAAAAGGGAATTAAAAAGATTAATAGGCAAATGTCTTTCAAAAAACTATTGAAAATGTGCATTATTTTTATACTTTACATTCATGAGTCTGAGTGAACTCAACTCTTTGTTTCCTTAAAAGCCACATCTCCATGGTATTTTGGTAAAATTTCCATTATCTCTGACAAGCATCCACTTGACACATTTGTTAAGTGATACTGAAGATTGCAGTAGGGAGGACAGTAATTCTAAGCGCAAGCTGATGACTAGTAACGTAGTTTCTCTTATTAGAAGAAAGTTAGTTACAGGTATAAACTCAGACTGAATGAATGATACAGTCTGTTTTCTAGACATCAGGCTTTAAGAAAGGTTTGAGGAGTTAAGCTTTATTTATTTAAAATGAAACACAAGAAAATCAAGCTGCAATAATCAGAAAAAGGAAAAATGGAATAGTTAGAGGAGGGAAGTTAAAATAAAAACCATTGCATCTCTCTGAAATTATAACTACGTTGGTAAAGGGTTTGGTATCTTGCCCACTACAGGTGAGAATAATTTCTAAAATATAAAGTCAAGGTTTCTCTGAAGGCATCTGGAAAGATTAGCATTCAGTAGAATTGAAAGTAATCAAGCTTTGGTTTTTAATTTATTTCTATTTCATTCCACTATTGCTTCTTCCATCTCACTTCCTTCTCTATCTTTAATGTTTATTTTTATTTATTTGGCTGTGCCAGGTCTGAGTTGTGGCATGCAGGATCTTTGATCTTCACTGTGGCACATGATCTTTAGTTGCAGTATGTGGGATCTAGTCCCCTGACGAGGAATTAGACCTGGACCCCAGACACTGGGAGCTTGAAATCCTAGCCACTGGATCACCAGGGAAGTCTCCATCCTACTTCCTTTCACCTAAGGAAATCTCAATTTATTTTGGCTTCTCTGTGAAGACTGTGAGAGGGATGTGAGGGGCTCTACCCATAATTTCCTGAATCAGACCATCTGGAGGGTGTAATTCATTCACCTGCACATTTTTTGGTAGTAAAATAAATGCAACATATTTTAAACATTTTTAGTGTACAGTTCATTGGCATTAAGTGTATTCACATCATTGTATAACCATTGCATCATCCATTTCCCAAACTCTTCTTCTTGTGAAACCGAAAGTCTGTGCCAAGTAAACAGTAACTACCCACTCTTGTCTCCTGCCCCATGCCCTGGCACCCCTCCCATATCCTAACCCTGGCTTTATGACTGTCACTCTTCTAGGTATCATACACAAGTGAAATCAGATAGTATTTGTCTTTTTGTGCCAGGCTTATTTCACTTAGGACAATGTCTTGAAGATTCATCCATGTTGTAGCATGTGTCAGAGTTTCATTTCTTTTTTAAGGGTGGATAACATGCCCTTGATTTAGGTCATACCTGAATGATCTAGTGGTTTTCCTTACTTTCTTCAATATAAGTCTGAATTTGCCAATAAGGAGTTCATGATCTGAGCCACAGTCAGCTCCCGGTCTTGTTTTTGCTGACTGTATAGAGTTTCTCCATCTTTGGCTGCAAAGAATATAATCAATCTGATTTCGGTGTTGACCATCTGGTGATGTCCATGTGTAGAGTCTTCTCTTGTGTTATTGGAAGAGGGTGTTTGCTATGACCAGTGGGCTCTCTTGGCAAAACTCTATTAGCCTTTGCCCTGCTTCATTCTGTACTCCAAGGCCAAATTTGCCCATTACTCCAGGTGTTTCTTGATTTCCTACTTTTGCATTCCAGTCCCCTCTAATGAAAAGGACATCTTTCTTAGGTGTTAGTTCTAAAAGGTCTTATAGGTCTTCATAGAACCATTCAACTTCAGCTTCTTCAGCGTTACTGGTTGGGGCATAGGCTTGGATCACCGTGATATTGAATGGTTTACCTTGGAAACGAACAGAGATCATTCTGTGGTTTTTGAGATTTCATGCAAAGATGGGCTCGATAAAAGACAGAAATGGTATGGACCTAACAGAAGCATAAGATATTAAGAAGAGGTGGCAAGAATACACAGAAGAACTGTACAGAAAACATCTTCACAACCCAGATAATCATGATGGTGTGATCACTCACCTAGAGCCAGACATCCTGGAATGTGAAGTCAAATGGGCCTTAGAAAGCATCACTACGAACAAGCTAGTGGAGGTAATGGAATTCCAGTGGAGCTATTTCAAATCCTGAAAGATGATGCTGTGAAAGTGCTGCACTCAATATGCCAACAAATTTGGAAAACTCAGCAGTGGCCACAGGACTGGAAAAGATCAGTTTTCATTCCAGTCCCAAAGAGAGGCAATGCCAAAGAATGCTCAAACTACCGCACAATTGCATTCATCTCACACGCTAGTAAAGAAATGCTCAAAATTCTCCAAGCCAGGCTTCAGCAATACGTGAACTGTGAATTTCCAGATGTTCAAGCTGTTTTTAGAAAAGGCAGAGGAACCAGAGATCAAATTGCCAACATCTGCTGGATCATAGAAAAAGCAAGAGAGTTCCAGAAAAGCATCTATTTCTGCTTTATTGACTATGCCAAAGCCTTTGACTGTGTGGATCACAATAAACTGTGGAAAATTCTGAAAGAGATGGGAATACCAAACCACCTTACTTGCCTCTTGAGAAACCTATATGCAGGTCAGGAAGCAACAGTTAGAACCAGACATGGAACAACAGACTGGTTCCAAATAGGAAAAGGAGTATGTCAAGGCTGTATATTGTCACCCTCCTTATTTAACTTATATGCAGAGTACATCATGAGAAACGCTGGGCTGGAGGAAGCACAAGCTGGAATCAAGATTGCTGGGAGAAATATCAATAACCTCAGATAAGCAGATAACACCACCCTATGGCAGAAAGTGAAGAGGAACTAAAAAGCCTCTTGATGAAGGTGAAAGAAGAGAGTGAAAAAGTTGGCTTAAAGCTCAACATTCAGAAAACTAAGATCATGGCATCTGGTCCTATCACTTCATGGGAAATAGATGGGGAAACAGTGGAAACAGTGTCAGACTTTATTTTCCTGGGCTCCAAAATCACTGCAGATGGTGATTGCAGCCATGAAATTAAAAGATGCTTACTCCTTGGAAGGAAAGTTATGACCAACCTAGATAGCATATTAAAAAGCAGAGACATTACTTTGCCAACAAAGATCTGTCTAGTCAAGGCTATGGTTTTTCCAGTGGTTATGTATGGGTGTGAGAGTTGGACTGTGAAGAAAGCTGAGCACTGAAGAATTGATGCTTTTGAACTGTGGTGTTGGAGAGACTCTTTTGAGTCCCTTGGACTGCAAGGAGATCCAATCAGTCCATTCTAAAGGAGACCGATCCTAGGTGTTCATTGGAAGGACTGATGCTGAGGCTGAAACTCCAATACTTTGGCTACTTCATGTGAAGAGTTGACTCATTGGAAAAGACCCTGATGCTGGGAGGGACTGGGGGCAGGAGGAGAAGGGGCCAACAGAGGATGAGATGGCTGGATGACATCACCGACGCGATGCACATGGGTTTGGGTGAACTCCGGGAGGTGGTGATGGACAGGGGGCCTGGCGTGTTGCAATTCAAGGGGACGCAAAGAGTCGGACACGACTGAGCGACTGAACTAAACTGAATATGCCCATGAGTGTACATATCACATTTTGTTTACTCATTCATGCATCCATGGTCAGTTGGGTTGCTTTCACCTTTTGACTTTTTTGAATAATGCTGCTATGAATTTGGGTGTACAAATTTCTTCAAGACTTGCTTTCAATCATTTTGGGTATATGCCCAGAAGTAGGATTGCTGGATTGTATGGTAATTCTATTTTAATGTTTTAATAAAGAATCAAACTGTTTTTCATAGCAGCTACACCATTTATATTCCCACCAACATGAGCTCTGACTTGCCACATCCTCGCCAACAATGGTTGTTTTCTTATTTTGTTTTTTTAAATAGTAGTTACCCTAGTGGATGTGAGGGCGTATCACACTGTGGTTTTGATTTGTGTTTCCCTAATGGTTAGTAATGCTGAGGGTCTTTTCCTATACTTGTTGGCCATTTGTATCTCCTTGGAGAAGTATCTATTCAAATTATTTGCCCATTTAAAAAATTGGTTGGGTTTTGTTACGGTTGTTGAATTGCAAGAGTTCTCTATATATTCTGGATATTGACCCCTTATCAGATAGATGATTTGTAAATATTTTTTCCTATTCTCTGTATTGCCTTTTCACTCTGTTGATAGTGTCTTTTGATGCACAGATTTTTATTTTGATGTAGTCAGTTTATCTATTTTTTCTTTGGTTACCTGGGCTTTTGACGTCATGTCCAAGAAAACATTGCCAAATCTGCTGTCATAAACCTTTTACCCTATGTTTTCTTCTATGAATTTTACAGTTTTAGCTCTTAGGTTTAGGTCTTAGGTTCATTTTGGATTAAGTTTTGTATATGATGATGGAAGGATCCAATTAATAAAACTGCATTCTCATTCAAGACTAAAACTCTTCACAAACAAAACAAAACACCTACAGTGTGAAAACCAGTTTTCAATATGCAACTTTTACGTTACAGAATATACAGTACAGTCTCTGTTAAAATCTTTATATATGTGGGTGATTCACCAAGGTGTTAATAGTCATAATCTCTGGGTGAAGAAATATAGTATTGTGTTCTTATATTTAGTTATCTATATCCTTATGTTCTAACAATATACATATAATGCTTTTGTGATAATAAAGCAACGAACAAAATATTGTGCCAACATCATACTTAGAGATAAGATGTCAAGCCTGTAAGTTAAGGTTGCCACTGGTAGTTCTTCTAGTTGATATTTGATTGTAGGTTCGGGTCAGTTCCATAAGGATAGAAAAAATTTTAATGGTTTAAGGAAAGGAAAAACATAAATATGAAAACTTAAGGGGATCCACAGATAAATGATAAGAATTACAAGTGGATTCAGCAAGACTAGTGGATATAAAGTCAATATGCAGAAATGTTTTGCATTCCTATACAACAGCAATAAGCAGAACATTTTGTAAAAGATACAGGGATGGATGTCTGTCTCTGCCTCCAGATTTACTATTCACTCTTATCCATGGTTGGTAATGACTTATTGACTTGTGATGAGAGACTTCTCATTAACCAGTGAGAGATCAAGGAAGGGTAAAGAAGATGGGTTTTATATTGCCTCACCTCTTCTCCCTGTGATATTGTTCCTGGCTGACTGTATACTTTGACCAGAGATGCCAGCTCCCATCAGGAGCTCTGTCCGTGGAGCAGTTTTTGGCTCTGGGTTCTAGAAAATTGCCTCCTCCTCTTGCCTGTAGGTTTAGAAGTGGTAACAGTTCCCCTTGATACTGAATAATTTCTGGCTTCCCTTAACCCTGCTTGTATCTTTGTAAGTTACCCAAATGAGGGCGCTGTTTCCTACTTGAACCTTAAATGATATAGATATTATTTGTGGCAGCAACAAAGTAATGAGGAACAAACCTAACAAAAAGAGGCATGAAATCTTTATAAAGAAAATTACAAAACTTAATAAAAGATTTCTTAAAAGACATTATAAAGATGTACCATGTACTAGGATGGCAAGGCATACTCTCATAGAGATGTTGGGTTTTCTCCAAATTGATCCATAGATTATATGGAATTCCAGTCAAATTCCAAATAGTTTTATTTTTTCATGAAACTTGGAAAGGAAATCTGAATTTATATATACAAATTGAGGACAAATAATAGCCAAGAAAGTTTTAAAAACAGCAAATCTGGTAAAGTATTATTATAATTCTATATAATTTTACATTAAAGTATTATTAGAAACATACAGTAATTAAAACCATGAAATTGGTGCATTGTAAATTATTAGGTAAAGATTGTGATGCTGAGACAATCATTATCCATATGGACAAAAGAATAATAAAATTGTGTACTTATGTAACATAAAAAGAGATGTAAATCCTAGCTGAATTATAGATGGTTTATGAAAAGTTTTATGAACTTACCTCATTAAAGGATTGCTTAAATAAGGCCACCCCCACCCCCCCCCATAAGAAATATAGGAAATAATTGATAAATTTGACTGTAGTAGATTTAAAATTTCTGGCATTAAAAAGGATTTTAGAGCAAGTAAAAATATAAGCCATAGCTTGGAGAAAACAAAGTAGATGTACATGTCCTACCGTGGAGTAATCTCACAAACATGATGTGGAACTAAAAGCAATGTGCAGAAGTATGGCTGTTTTATCATTAAAGTATGCAAAATAATATTACATATTTTTTTAGAGGTAGATTCCTGGTATTAGGAGTGTAAGACCTACATGAGAATGGTAAATGCTATTAAATGCAGTGTTATCTCAAGAAGGAAGAAGGAAGACAGGATGCAAGTACACAAAACAGCTTCCATAGTTTTTCTTATGTTGAGTTATGAAAACTTGGGTGTCATATTATTCTCCATACTTTTCTGTATGTCAGGATTATTACCATTGCAAGTAGCAGTGATATAAAAGTAGAAACTAGATATCAGAAGTCAAAGTTCTATAAATTAAATGTTATGGGATTTAATTTTTAAAATCTAAATTAGTTACTAACTAATATTTAAAGGAAAATAGGAAAATATAGCATTGTCTAAATAAAAAGATGTCAAAAGGGGATAACATTAACTGGAGATCAAAAAAAAATTTTTTTTTTTTGCTAGAAAATTAACCAACATCTTTTCTACTAATAATTCAGTGTTGACCCAAGGTAAAGGCTATGTAAAGAAACACAGAAGCCAAAAAAGAAAAAGAAACACATGGAATTAGCTGAAGTAGGTGTGGGCAGAAATAAAATCCCTGATCAGATGTCCTTGAGCACTTCAGAAATCGGTTAAGAGTTTCACAAAACCACTGTCTATCAATTTATAAAACTCTGGTAGAGTGTCTGATGAGATTCTTAATGCAGAAAAATGTCAGCACAAGGACTTTTTTTAATGGAAAAGAATGGCCTTAGTGTTATGATATGTCTGTCGGGTCAAATTCCTTGCCCAGAATGCTGTTGAACCTGTTGTGAAAGCATTAATTTGTAAATCTTAAAAAATAGTGCTGGACTTAAAGTCAACATGAGTTGGTGAAGATTAAAATCTGTCAGTTGAGTAATTTTCTTCTGTGATGGGTCTGTTAAAGGGCAGCAACAGTGTAATTAATTGCTTGAGGCTGAGAAACTCAATTAATCTCTAAGTTGACTTTTATTTCATATACTGTTAGAGCTAGAAGAGGCCTCAAGGATCATCTACCCCACTCTCTTCGTTTTATAGATGAGCAAACACACATCAGGGAGGTTAAATGACTTGTTCAAGGTCAAAGATACTGTTTGTCCTTGCCACTGCATCCTGTAAATAAGTTCAGTTGCTTTCGTGAGTTTATAGTTGCTTTTATGAGTTTCTTTGCAAGTGATCATGAAATACTATTTGATTTGGCATTTTTTTGGCCACGCCATGAAGCTTGCAAGATTTTAGTTCCCCAACCAGGGATCGAACTTGTGCCCCTTGCATTAGAAGCACAGAGTCTTAACCACTGGACTGCAGAGAAGTCCAAAATATTGTGTGAACACGGTTTTCTTCTGATAGTTCATCTCATAAATATCTCCTTATAAGAGTTTCTAAGCCTCAGTTTTTAAGATTTAAAGCCTGTTTCATAATACTTATGCAGCAAAGGGGTGTGGGGAGGGGCAGACGGTGTCCCAGTCTGCACACTGAACAGGGGAACCCTGGAAACCAAGGACAGCCCTTTTGTGGACTTGTGGAAAGACAAGGGTCTCCATTTGATAGGGTGAATGACACCTAGTCCTGACGGTAACTTGCAGGCCATGCCATTCCCCAAGGATACTATGGGCCTGATTGTAAGATGTAAGTAGAGAAAGCTGGTGTGTAGAGTATTTTTGGAGCCTGGAGGGCTACATCCCATAGGTTCACAAAGAGTCAGACACGACTGAAGTGACTTAGCCCATACACACTACATGAATAGGGTAGCAGTGACAAGAAAGATAACCTGTAAGAAGATCAGCAGATGGGACAGCTACTGAAATGTGGGAAGCATGGTGGCATGCCGTTGTCACTGTGGCAGGACTCAGTATGACAATGCTCTCCTGAAGCTGCTCCCAGACAATGCCTGAGTATTTTGAACCCAGCATGGGACACCTCTGATGTAAAGTCTTTGCTTGGGGACTGGCAGAGACTCTCAGTTGTGCTACAGTTTGAGGCTCCTCCAGTCTTGCTTATTCTCTCCTTTTACAGGTGTCAGACCTGTAACAGTTCTGAAGCCTCTCGCTGCTTCCCTCTACTTCCCTTCCTCCTTCATCCTTTATAGACCCTTCCCAAAATAAATGTCTTGACCAACCAATTGTCTTGCCATCTGCATCTCAGAAGACCCCAGCTGATGCAGAGTGTAGTTATTGCCCTGGTTGATGCCACAGAGGGATAAAAAATAACTTGAAAAAGAATTAGGATTCTACTCTGCTGGTGAGGGTTTCATAGTAATGGTTTCTCTTTGGTTGTTGTAGTTCCCTTTATTACAATTCGTTAACTCTGCTCCTTTGTGGGAAACAAAAATCCATGTTTCACAGATGCTAACATATACTTTCTTTTTTTCATTTTAACCTTTCTAAAATTGGGATAGCTCTTAAAATTGACAATGTGCCAATTTAACTGGAAGAGCTTTTTCTTCTTTACTGATGAATAAAATAACAGTGCATCCTACCATTGATGTGTCACAGATTCAATAAAATGTATTAGCTTGGTTCAGGTCATCAGATGCCAGGAACTATAATGGATTTTAAAGAACTCAGGGGCTGGATTAGCCTTAGAGGGTTGTAATTTTGCTATTTCTTAGGTATACGTACAAGGAAAGGAAAACCCTAAGGAACAGGATTGTATTATGAAGAGGTGTACAGCAGATAATTGTGGCCATGGATGAATTAATATAGAAATAACTAGAGATCCAATGAAACATTGAGTAATCACAGAACACAAGGCAATATGTTCTTTCACTCTGGTTCTATCTACTCTTATTCTTCCTTTTCTGGCTGCTTTTATGACTGGTATTTCCTCGTAGGCCAGAGTCACCTTGGTTTTCCAGTTGTTCTGTCTCCCGTTAGTACCTTATACACTGAAACCTATGATAATAAAGGTTTTCCCGTTTATGTGTTGAACCCCAAGTTGGTATGTGGGCAAGAAACACTGCACGGAAGACCAGACAAATTCAAGCTTACCAGCAGTCTCCAAGAAGAAAGGTTAGATGAAAGGATCTGGTGCCTGGATTCCCATAAATGTATCTGTTTATCTAGAATTGGATTCCTTGGCACCGACTGCTTCTAAAATTAGGACTGAAACCATTGTTTCCTTTCTCTACAGACACAGCCTTTATGCCTATGAGTTTCCCCTAGCACTCTCCATATTTCCAAAGTGGGGAAGGCTCTGCCTCTGAAAAAAAACATAATTGTTATTCCTTATGTGAACACAGATCAACCAGTACTGGGTACTCAGTAGTTACTATTCTTGTTCCATAAATACTGTGTAGAATATAAATTGTATAATGTGTATACCACTAGTATATTACATATTTTATTGTGTATAAATTAAAAGTATATTATATAATTTATGATGTATTGCTAACATGTGTGTTTTATTATAGTAATAAGTTATAATGCAAAACTGAAGGCTAGGTTCGCATAGGAAAGAATAAATGAGGATCACTGATATATAATTCATAATCATTGAAAGGATTGGTATAGTTTGTGGAAAACATTCCATAAAATGCAAAACTTGCTGTAATTCAGAAGTGAAGAGAATCTCCCTAAGATTAGAAAAGAGAGGCAATGTGATCTAATTCCGTTTTTAAACTTCTTTGACCTTGACCCATTAAATAAGAAACACATTTTAGGTAATGATCCAGTTTATATACATCCATTCTTTCTTTCAATAACTAAAACGTTTCACAAAACAAAACAACAGTACTAGATTTGATGCACTCGAATATTTTCTATGCTATTCTATTTTTATTTAAATGCTATTTGTGATCCACAATTTGAAAAATACTGAGCTCATGAAAAGAGCATAAGCTGGGGAGACAGACTGGGTACAAAAACTCTGTCCCAGTACGGGCCCTTTTTGTGAACTTGGCAAGTTGTTTCTTTTGAACCTTTTTTTGGTAAAATGAACTGGGTTGTTCTGATGATTGTAGACAATTATATACGAAGTGACTGGCATATAGTAGATGGTCAATAGATGATAAGGTAGCAGGATAATACTTCTGATATTGACTGTTTTCCACTGCATTTCCTTATACATGTTGCCATCTATTACCTTAAGGTGGCCCAGTAATAAAGAATCCACCTGCAACGCCAGAGACACAGGCAACGCAGGTTCGATCCCTGGGTTGGAAAATCCTCTGGAGGAGGATGGCAACCCACTCCAGTATTCTTGCCAGGAAAATCTAATGGGCAGAGGAGCCTGGCAGACTGCAGTCCATAGCGTCACAAAAGAGCCAGACATGATTGACGTGACTGAGCACAAGCACAGGGTTGTTACAGAATTTCTGGCCCCTTCTTTTCTGTTAGCTGTATCACTTGATTGATACAGCTTCTCTCTTTCTCTTTCCCTCTCACACTCCCTGCTCCTCTCTCACCTCTGGGAATGGAGAAGCAGGGCTGGGTCTGAAGGCAGAACTATGGAAATATCCTTGTACTTATACTTCTCTGCCTGGCTCCAAGGGCTCACAGCCAGCTTGGGCCCTTTGACTACCTCAGCAGGTAGCTCCCTTCTTCATCTGCCATTCCCCTGGAGGGTGGTTGAGTCCCTCTTCTTCTCCCAGGACCTTAGAATTACTCCTTGGGTTTCAAGTGTCCAGTCATTCTCCTTTCCTGTGAGGGTGCTTCCCACGAACCACCTCTCCCTGGCCTGCTCTCCAGTGCTCTGGACACACCTACCTTTCTCTAGCTACATAGCTGATGTGCTATTATGTACTTAAATCATTCCTTTATATTTCAACCACCCCTGATTTTTTGCCAAATTTAGAAAATTTTACAGTGAATATGGGGTATCCCTGGTGGCTCAGTGGTAAAGAATCCATCTGCCAATGCAGGAGATGGGGTTTGATCCCTGAGTAGGGAAGATTCCCTGCAGAAGGAAATAGCAACTCACTCCTGTATTCTTGCTTGGAAAATCCCATGGACAGAGGAGCCTGGCAGGCTACAGTCCATAGGATTGCAAAAGAGTCAGACATGACTTAGCAACTAAATACCACCATCAACAACAGTGAATTTAGTGATGCATTTAGTGGTTTATGATTTTGGATCTTACTAATTTTTAATTAGAAAAAATTGCCATAAATGTACCAAATTTGATCAAAATTTCTCACTTTTTTTAAAGTTAAGACATGAAAAAAATACCTTTATAAAGGTAATTTATGTACATATGTATTAGTGATACATATATTTTAAAAAATCATTAAGAGCTTTATAATTTAGAAGGGAATGCCTCTGCCGTTCACAGTGAGTTAAGTGTGGTCATCTTTCCTTTACCACTAGCAAAATTATAGCCTCTGTGCAGCACAGGACAAATTCCTAGGTAACTGTTACTTAGTATCACAAGTTTTATACTCTGTTTATGTATACGTGATTTTTAATATATTCCTGTCCCTTATTTTACTACTAATTTACATCACTTTCATTCAATTCTGTGCCTATACCTATTTGGCTCCACTTTGCTTTTCTCCTGTGCTTAGAATTTGATATTACAAGTGCATAAAAAAGGACAGTTGAGGCAATTGTCTGAGTGAAGGTGATATTTTTCCAATTATATGATATTTTAAGTGAGAGTGACTTTTTACAAAATTACTCAGGTAAACTGTGTTCACATCCACAAAGAATAAGCCTTCTTTCTTTGTAGTGTTCCCCAGCCCTGGAAATGAGTGTATAACAATTCTGCAGTTATTTTCCAGTTTTGCTTGAGAATTCACAAAGTCAGCACCTTCCTGGCCCCTGTACACTTGGTGAGGGTACCTGAGCAGGAGTAAAAGTGGGAGAGCAGGAGAGGAAGAGACCCACTCCTCTAGGTTTAAATGAGGCAACAAATAAGCCATTTAATAGTGCCCTTCCCCCACCAAAAATGATTTGGCACTTTATCCCATCATCACATGGTCAATGTGAGTCCCAGGTTATGATGGCTAAAATACCCAGAAATAGATTTCATTGTCTCAATGAAACAATCAGATTCAACATATGGAAGCTGGCCTATTCTGAAGCAACCAGAAAGTAGTCATTTCCTAACCGCATATAAAGGAGAGAAAAAGTACAAAAGGAAGTTACATACAATGAAACCATTAAATGTAGATTTGCCACAAGGCAAGATGGTAATGCTTGAACATTATGAAGAGCAAAAACTGCACAAACACATTATATTTTAAACACTTCATCCATTTAACAAACTATGTACACTCTTCAGCTAAATGAGATGAATTGAGATTCAAGAGGCAGCACCGTACTGGCAAATCTCGTCCTAAAGGCATCCATTAATATAAATCAACAGTAGCAATTTGGTTTGATCATTTATTTGCAAGAATCATTAAGGTTTATTAGCATAATTATTCCCTGTGGGATTTCATGTCGAGGAAATGAAAAATGGCATTATCAATATTTAAAAGATAAGTGTGTAATGTTCAGAGTACTTAAACAGTCATCTGCAGGTGGTGTCCAGCTGCAGCAAATTAGATTAGATTTGGGCATTTTTTCTGAACAAAAGAAAAATTGTTTTGTTCTAATTGCTTCATTTTATAAAGCAATACGATTTTGTAAATAATTTCTACAGTATAGTTGTATCTTACAGTGTATACCTATTAACATGCCTGATTTCCGATCAGCAACTTTGATATGTTCAACCTTGCTATGCTGTAACTATTGGGGAACATTAATCAGCATAATCCATCATTTATTATTAGGGAAAGCTCTTTTCCATCTGATATCTAGACCATTAGTCTAGACCTGTAAGTGAAAAGCTGTATCCCAAAGGGAAATGAACCAGAAGATTTCTCCTTAATTCTGGGAGAGCATAAATCCTTCCTTAACAATGAAATATCATTTATGATAGTAATAGTTTATCATGACACATCTTTAAATGTGACAGTTGTTTTTTTTAAGTCTTACAATGAAATAGTATTCAGTGATAAAAATAAGTGTGCTATCCAACCATAAAAGATATTGAGGAACCTTAAATGCATACTGCTGAGTGAAAGAAATCAGTCTATAAAGGCTACATACTGTATGATTCCAACTATATGATTCCAGTCATACATACTGTATGATTCCAGTGTCATTCCAATATGACATTCTGGAAAAGGCAAACTATAGATATAGTAGGAAGATTAGTGGTTTCCAGGGTGTTGAGTAGAAGGAGGGAGAGATGAATAGGTGACCACAGAACCTTTTAGAGCAGTAAAACTATTCTGTGTGATACCATAATGGTGGATACATGACATAATGCAATTGTCAAAACCCATATAGACTTGCAGAAGACAAAGCGTGAACTCTAATGTAAGCTATGGTCTATAGTGAATAGTGTATTAATATTGGTTCATCAACTGTAACTAATGTATGGCACTAATGATAGTGAAAATTGTGGAGGTGGAAGGGGAGAGGGGACATATGGGAACATTCTGTATTCTGTCAGTTCTCGTGGAAACCTGAAACTGCCCTAAAAAAACAAAGTCTATTATTTGTTAATTTTAGGGTAATTCAGGTAAAACCAGCTAATTGTTGCAATTGATTAAATTTGTCTTTGCTTTAGAAGAACAGTCTGGCCAAAATCTCTGCCAACCCCCTTAATAATTGCATAAATTATTGTAGAATCTTTCTACAATACTCATGTGTGGACTGGACACAAAGAGCTGTAACTAAAATTGCCTTACAATCAAAAGTCCTTAGAGAAACAAATGCATACATGTTTGCTAAAATACTTGCTGCATGACATTTTGCTGTTAGGAACTACTGAATCTGTTATATCCTAAACTTGTCCTCATCTCTTACTCTCTCTATAAAGATCCTAACACTTTGAGGGGAAGATTAAGCTAAGAAATCTGCAGCAGGCTTCGGTTCAGTTCAGTCGCTCAGTCATGTCTAACTCTTTGCGACCCCATGGACTGCAGCACGCCGGGCCTCCCTGTCCATGACCAACTCCTGGAGTTTACTTAAACTCATGTCCATTGAGTCAGTGATGCCATCCAACTATCTCATCCTCTGTTGTCCCCTTCTCCTCCCACCTTCAATCTTTCCCAGCATCAAGGTCTTTTCAAATGAGTCAGTTCTTCACGTCAGGTGGCCAAAGTATTGGAGTTTCAGCTTCAGCATCAGTCCTTCCAATGAATATTCGGGACTGATTTTCTTTAGGATGGACTGATTGGATCTCCTTGCTGTCCAAGGGACTCTCAAGAGTCTTCTCCCACACCACAGTTCAAAAGCATCCATTCTTTGGCACTCAGCTTTCTTTATAGTCCAATTCTCACATCCATACATGACTACTGGAAAAACCATAGCTTTGACTAGACAGACCTTTGTTGGCAAAGTAATGTCTCCGCTTTTTAATATGCTGTCTAGGTTGGTCCTAACTTTCCTTCCAAGGAGTAAGCATCTTTTAATTTCATGGCTGCAGTCACCATCTGCAGTGATTTTGGAGCCCCCCAAAATAAAGTCTGTCACTATTTCCACTGTTTCCCCATTTATTTGCCATGAAGCGATGGGACTGGGTGCCATGATCTTAGTTTTCTGAATGTTGAGTTTTAAGCCAGCTTTTTCACTCTCCTCTTTCATTGTCATCAAGATGCTCTTTAGTTCTTCACTTTCTGGCATAAGGGTGGTGTCATGGCTTCATCTCAGTTCAATTTATACACAATACCTAAAGGGCAACCTTCTCTCTGTTCCTCTCAGACAGTATTGCCAATGGGTAGAGCAGTGGAGGTAATGTTGATATGCAGTCATGTGATCATTGACCCAAGGAGAGAGGGGAGCAAAAGGTTTGCAGCTCCCAGAAACTCTTTCAAGGCTCAACTGAAGCTTTTCATTTGTACTTTGTATTTTTTTCTCATGGCCTGTCTTTGCCACATACAGTGGTTTTGGAGTATCTTCAAGGAATTGTTCTAGGACTTATCCTGGATACCCAAATCCACAGATGTTCAAGTCCCATATACACTCCTTAGTATCCATGGTTTTGCACCTGCAGATTCAACCAACCAGCAATCCTGTGGTACTGCAGTACTGTATGTATTTATTGGAAAAAAAAAAAAAAAGCCTGTAAAGTGGACCTTTGCAGTTCAAACCCATGTTGTTCAACGGTCAGTTGTATATACCTTTTTGAACAGAATTTCCTTCCTCCATCTTACCTAAAGATGGAGGTCCCTTTGCTAGGGCAACCAGGAGTGCAGTGTAAGGACTGTATGACTGAGAACTTGATTTCTACTTGGTCAGAATGCTGTTGACTTTTGTTGTTGTTCCCCTCACTATTGTGGATAAAAGCATAGCAACCAATTTACAAATCCTTTTTTTTTCTCTCATAATTTTTGATAACCTACATGGTTTCTCCTTAGTTTATTTGTACTAACTAAATGTAGTGCTTCCCCCTCAATAGATTCCCCATGTGAAGCATCCTTTTGATCATCCTAACATTCAGACTGCTACATTCTAAATGTAATGTTAATCTTTCAATGTTTGTTTATTAAGCTATGCTATGTTCAGGGTTCAGTTAGACAATGAGTATTGCATTTAAACTATTGCTATGTGTGGTGTTCTGAAATATTAATTGCTTATTTTAAGAAGCAAATAGTATTGATATATTTAACTGCCTGATGAAACAGATAATCTATGTATTGATGAACGAAATACTTTGTGTATTTGATTAATGAGTAGTCTTAAAGTTACAAATTTTGTTGTTCAGTCGCTGAGTCACATCTGACATTGCAACCCTGTGGACTGTAACCCACCAGGCTCCTCTGTCCAAGGGATTTCCTAGGCAAGAATACTGGAGTGGGTTGCCATTTCCTTCTCCAAAGTTACAAATATTTCCTTGCAAAAACTAAACCACTATTGTGATTTAGAAGTCCATTGTCATGATAGAGCTTACCTTCATCAAGTAACTAAATATTTAACGATCAGGTTTGTACTCTTTTAATGTTTCAAAAAATCTATATTTATTGACCTGTGAACATTTAAGATATATAATGTTGACTTGAGTCTATCCATACAACCAAAGGATTTGTCATTTGGATGCCAAGCAGTCAATTAGATTGTGTTAGGTAGTTAAGGAAATGAAGAAATCATAATGTATCTAGACTTTAGAGAAGTGTTTTTGGAGAATTCCCTCAGTATATTCCTATAGAAGGGTCTGCAAATATTGGTAGTATATTAGTAAAGTTTGAGCTTTGGTAAATAGTTGAATGACCTTACTCAAAGTTTGCTGATCTAGTTCCACCTGGAGAGAGACTCTTGTAGCACATGTCAGGGCTCTGTGTTCTCCCAGTCTTACTCAACATTTTTATCCATGAAGTACTTGAAAATACAGAAGACATGTTTATCCAATTTGCAAATGATGTTGACTGAAAATATGCACCGTGTAAGAGTTGTGATTTCAGTTTTATTTGGGGCAAAATAAGGGCTATAGTCTGGAGACAGCATCCCCGATAGCTCTGCGGAATTGCTCTGAAGAGGTAGGGAGAAGTTCAGTATTTTATGTGATTTTAGTGGAGGGGATACATGCAGTCAAGCACACATGTAGAAGGTTACTGCAAGTTTCATGAATGTTGCTGCTAGTCATGAGGAGCACATGTCTCCATTAATGATTTTATTGCTTACTGCATATGAGAAGATGCAGGTATCAATGCTTGAACTCATAAAATCTTCTGAAAATATCTATCTGAAAGCTTGTTCTGCCAGTTGTTCCCAGAGCACAGAGTGCCTCCTTTCTTATCTGCATTCTAAACTCCTTTTCAGGATGTGTTGCAGGTCAGTGACCACAATGGCTGGTGACTTAATCCTTGTGCCAATTTTAGATAACAATTTAATGACTCGGGATTATCGAATTACTGGACAAGCATGCTACATGGATATCCTGGGGTTTTTTTTTTGCGTGTGTAGTTTTTTTTTTTTTCCAATCATCTTTTTATTTGGCTGCACTGGGTCTTAGTTGAGGCATCCGGGATTTTTAGTTGCACCATGCTCTTAGTTGTGGCTTGTGGGACCTAGTTCCTGACCAGGGACTGAACCCAGGTCCTCTGCACTGGCAGCACAAACTCTTAGCCATTGGACCACCAAGGAAGTCCCTGCATAGATATGTTGGAGGAAAAAACAAGAATCAAAAATTGTGATCAAAAAAATAAAAAATTCCTGACTCCAAGATTGCAGGGATTAAGGAAGGAAACTGGCTAGTAACTTCTAAAAGATAAAGAAGGAAGAGAGGCAAATGTGAGGAAGGAAATCTAAATACTCATAATCATTAAAATCAAACATTAATTTAAAAAGGCAAGGAATACTTCAAATGTTTTGTTTTTCTTCATTTTCACTCATGAAATTAACCAGAGATAGTGATTGTATCAGTTAGGAATTACATTTGGATAGCTAATCGAATCCCAGTGGAACAGAGGACACAGAAGCTTAGACAGATGAGTTTACTTTTCTTTCAGACATGAAGTGCTGAGCTAGGCAACCCAGGGCTGGTGTGGTAGCTCCATGATCATAAAGAACCAAGGTTCCTTCTATGTTTCTGCTATGCCATTCAGAGCATGTGTTAGCTTGTTGGCAAGAGAGCTGGTGGACTTTCAGTCATCACATAGTCTTATTAATAAATCCAGATATACAAGCCCCCCCCCACCCCCTGCCAACAAGAAAAAGCTCAGAGAAATCCATTTTGGCCGAAGTTTGAAGAAGAAATCTGAAGGGGTAGACATATAAGCTGTTACAGTTCAGGTTGATGGTTTCAGACTTTCTTTAAAGGCTAAGAGAAAATAGTGAACACTTACCATTAAGAAAAGTTTTTCCAGTATATGAGACCCCCCCCAAACCAGAGATCTAGTGTGCCAAGGTCTGTCTAAAGTGCTGAGACTGGATCAAGATAACAGAGGACCCCCTTCTTACCACTTCCTGGCTAGCAAGCAGGAGCCACCAAAAAGAGAGATGTGCTGCTGGGGGAGGAGAAGAGTATGGAGAGACCCTCTGACATGCAGGAACCCAGGAAAGGCCCAAAGCTAGGGGTGAGTCAGGAATGTTGAGAGAAGCTCTCTGGAAAACCAACCCCCAACATAAGCACAAGATAACAGGAGAGAAATTTGAAGATACTGTGTACTGAAGATAATGTTCAAATCCAGTTTAATTTCTGACTCTACAAACTCAGCCTCCTACATTAATGGTAGGAGAATGGACATGCTTATTACCAGGCATAAATATGACTTAACTCAGTCTTCGCTGTCTTACACAAGATGTCTGTCATTCAAAAAGTATGACACACACACCTGCATAAAAAGTACAAAAAAATTATAAAAAGTATATTAAGATGAAGCAATCAACAGAACAAAATTCACATGACCCAGATGGTGAAACTATCAGAAAAAGTTAAATACTATAATTAATATATTAAAGTCTCTAAAGGAAAAGATAGACAATATATGTGAGAAGATGAGTACTTTTAGGTGAGAAGATGGAAACTAACAGCTAATGGAAATACTAAATACAAACAGAATGGTAATGAACACGAAGAATGCCTTTGACAGGCTCATCAGAGGACTTAATGCTACCGAGGAATGAGTCAGTAAATTTGAAGATGTAAAAATAAAAATTACCTAAACTGAAACACAAAGAAAGATTGGAGGAGGGAAAAATTGAGCATTTGAGAGCTTTGAGAAAATATCAAACAGTCTAACACTTGTGGTAACATATATATTGTGGATATGATATGTAAAAGTAAAATATATGATAATAGCAGAAAAGATGGGATGGAGGAATTGAAATTAAACTGTTTTAAGGTTTACACATGACAAGTGAAGCAGAATTACAATATCTGAGTATTTAAATATACATATTCATAGTAAATCATAGAGAAATCACTAAAAAAATTAGAGGCATAAATAATAAGCTGATAATGAAAATAAAATGGCATCACAAAAAATGATCAAAAAGAAAAAGAGAAAAATGAATATATAACAGATGCAACAAATATTTTAAAATTTGCAAAATTGTAGATATCAATCCATACATACCCATGCTGCTGAGGCTGCTGCTAAGTCACTTCAGTCGTGTCCGACTCTGTGCGACCCCATAGACGGCAGCCCACCAGGTTCCTCCGTCCCTGGCATTCTCCAGGCAGGAACACTGGAGTGGGTTGCCATTTCCTTCTCCAATGCAGGAAAGTGAAAAGGGAAAGTGAAGTTGCTCAGTAGTGTCCGACTCTTAGCGACCCCATGGACTGCAGCCCCCAGGCTCCTCTGTCCATGGGATTTTCCAGGCAGGAGTGCTGGAATGGGGTGCCATTGCCTTCTCTGATACATACCCATAATGATATGTAACTGTAAATAGTATAAACACACCAATTAAAGGATGGTGATTGTCAGATTGAATAAAAAAGCAGCACCCAACTATATGCTATCTACAGACAATCCAATTTAAATATAAAAGATTAAAAGTAAAAGCATGGAGAAAGATACATTATATAAATATTAGTTAAATAAAAACTGGAGTGCCTATATTAATATCAAAAAGACTTCAGAAAAAAGAATATTACCAGAGAAAAAGAGGGTCATTTCAAAATGTTAATGTCAAAATGTTTTTAGGACCTCATAATCCTAAAGATGTATACATCTAACAATAGAGCTTTAAAATATATGTAGCAAAAAAAAAAAAAGAACTGAAAAGAGAAATAAGCAAATTCACAGTTATTCTTGGCTACTTAAACACTCCTCTCAGTAATTGATAAAGCATTTATCAATTGATAAAGCAATTACTGAGAGGAGTTTTGAGGATATAGAAAGCTTGAACAGCATTCCTAGTCATCTTGAACAGCGTTCTCAGTCACCTTGACCTTGTTGAACACCTCACCACAAACACCAGATTATGTATTCTTTTCAAGAACATATGAAACATTCACCAGAACAGACTATATTCTGAACAATAAAACAAACCTCAATTAAAAAGATTTGAAGTCATACAAAGTATGTTCTCTGACCATAATGGAGTTAAACCAGAAATCAATAACAAAAAGACATCTGGACAATCTGAACTGTTGAGAAAGTTAACAAAACGCTCTTAAACAATTCATGGGTCAAAGAAGTCTTTGACTATTTTTAATTGAACAATTGAGAATCACAACACATCAAAATCTGGGGGAGGCAGCTAAAGTTAGGCTTAAAGGGAATTATAAGTTATATATTCATATTTGAAAAGAAGATGGTCCTTTATTTTTTGGCATGTGGGATCTTAGTTCGCTGACCAGGAATTGAATCCTTACCCCCTATAATGGAAACTTTGAGTTTTAACCCCAGTGTGTGTGTCTTAGTCACTTAGTCATGTCCAACTCTTTGCGATCCTTGTGGCCCACCAGACTCCTCTGTCCATGGAATTCTCCAGGCAAGAATACTGGAGCAAGTAGCCATTCCCTTCTCTAGGGGATCTTTCCAACCCAAGAATCAAACCCAGGTCTTCTGAATTGCAGGCAGATTCTTTACTGTCTCAGCCACAGGGAAACCCTTTAAAACTCTGACCTCCAGGGAATTCCCAAGAAGGATAGTCTTAAAAATTTAAGTTTTCACCTTATGAAACTATACAATTAAGAGCAAACTAAGCCCAAAACAAACAGAGAAGAAAATAATGATAGTAAGAGCAGAAAAGAATGGACTTGTAAATTAAAAAAAAATAGAAATTATAAAACCAAAAGTTTGATCTTTGAAAATATAAATAAAATTGAGTTATAGCTGGTAGAGCTTTCTCCTGTGTGCATAACAGTAATACAATTTCAATAATTTGTTCATTTAACAAATATTTATTTATCACTTACTATATGCCAAGTACTATTTTAAATGCTTGGAGAACACCAGTGTTCAAAATAACAAGAACAGCAAAAAATTTTTGAAGAGTACTTGTTGAAGTTGTTAGAATAATGGGATTAAATGCAAATAGTAGTTGCATCCTGATTTCAAAATATTTTGTACTGTACACACCCTATCAACAGTTTTAATTTTGTAATAACTGAGTTTATAAGATTCCCAAAAGACAGAAACATAGTGTTCTCCCTACACACACACATTCACTCACACTCATATAAGTCCTCTTCTGATGTTAGAGAACAACTTGAGTCTAAGGTGAGGTCTAAAAGCCTGTTAAGATTATCTATTTGCTATTCATCTCTGCATTTCAGTTTGGGAGGTTTCTACTGATGTATGTTCTAGCTCACTGATTCTCTTTTCAGTGGTGTCCACTCTACTGATATCCTATTAAAGGCATTCTTCATCATTACAGTGTATTTGATTTCTACACTTTCCTTTGGATTCTTAAGAGTTTTCATTTCTCTGCTTAAATTACTCTTTCATTTGTATGTTGTCTGCTTTTTCTGTCAGATCCTTTAGTATATTAATCGTAGTTATTTTAAATTCTTGTTTAATCCCAAATGTGTGTGATGGCTGAGTCTAATTCTGATGCTTACTTTACTTTTCAGAGTGTACTTTCCCTTCCCTCTTAACAGTCTGCCATTAGCCTTCTAATTTTTTATTGAAAGCTGGACATGGTATATTGGGTAACAGGGACTGAGGTAAACAGGGCTTTGGAGTGCGGTTTCTTTATTATATGGCTATGAGTTAGACTGTGTTTAATTTTGCTGTAGCTGTAGGTTCCAGAGGCTTCAAATCCCTCTCATGTTTTTGTCTCCTGTTGTCTTTGGATTCCCTACAAATCCGTTGTTAAACAGAGGGAGCGTTTTCGTGTATTTGTGGAGAGGATGGCCATCTTCCCGTCTTCCTGCTCTGCCATCTTCTGTCTCCCAGAGTGAGTGTTTTGTAGGACTTCAGCTGCAGTCAGCTGTTATACACGGGAGCATTGTTGGTGTGGTGATAAAATGTGGGAAAGGGGAAGCATTCTATGATTTTATGATTAAATCTTTCAGTAGAGCTGTGTCCCTGGGCTATGACCTTCACAAATATTTCTTAGATCCCGTTTTGTCCACTTAGATGAGACAGGAAGGCTGGAGGAGGCTGGAGGCAGAGAGATATCCTTGCCCCAGGTGAAATAAGGTGCTGGTGAAATCTTTTCCTCTGGAAAGTAGGTCTTTATTGCAGACAAGGCTCTAGACATATTTCCAGAGGGTTGAATATTAAATTGTGAAATGCTTCTTCTTCTCAATCCCCTGTTTGAGCCATGGGAGCCCATTCTTGGTTTTTCATTGTGAGAACCTGCTGAGATTACTGGATGCAAAACCTATGGAAGTGTGGGGACATCTCTAATACTACAGTCCCCACTAGTTTTACTGACTTTAGTTCATACTCAGTCTCTAGAAATCCATAAAAATTAAAATTTAATTATTCCTAATTCATGGCTTCAGGGGCTCCTGGTCCAGATAAGCAGGTCTTGACTGTGACTCTCTGTATTTACCTCTCTCCAGATTTCAGGGTGGTGGGTTGCCCTTTGACCTCGGCTGTATGATGAATGCAAGAAAAGTCATTAGTTTCAACTTTACCCAGCTTTATGTGGTAGTCAGGAGGGAAATGAAAACTTCCAAGTTTTTATATTTTGGAGCTTAAACTACAAGTCTTATTATTAATATTTAAGCAGACATTGCTACACAAGATGGACTTTAATTTGATAGCACAGACTAAGCCAAGTTCACACACTGCTGCTGCTGCTGCTAAGTCACTCCAGTCGTGTCCGACTCTGTGGGACTCCATAGACCGCAGCCCACCAGGCTCCCCTGTCCCTGGGATTCTCCAGGCAAGAACACTGGAGTGGGTTGCCACTTCCTTCTCCAGTGCATGAAAGTGAAAAGTGAAAGGGAAGTCACTCAGTTGTGTCCGACTCTTCGCGACCCCATGGACTGCAGCCCACCAGGCTCCTCCGTCCATGGGATTTTCCAGGCAAGAGTACTGGAGTGGGGTGCCATCACCTTCTCCGAGTTCACACACTAATTACCTTAAATTTTTTTTTAAATTTTAGTTTTGACAAGATTTCTATAAATGTCATCTTTAAAATCAATATATTTGACTAATTTGTCGGACCCATTCCTGTTCTTAAGTTCTTCCATTTAAAACGGACTTCACTGTCTAACTTGCCAGTAAAATAAACATGACCAACATCCTGCCATTATATATCTGCTCTCTTATTGGTTCCTGGAATGAAATCCATGTGGTCATGTTTTTATTCCTTCAGTTTACCAACAGCTTCTGTGGGCCACCCACAGTGTTTATTAATCAATAATTATGCACCGTGACCGTGCCTCCCATTGCTGAGGACATAGGCAGTCATCAGCCCTGTACAACATGCAGTAAAGTGCCTTTGCTCTCATGTCTTACATAGGTGCTTAGTTGCTCAGTCGTGTCCGACTCTTTGCGACCCCAACGACTGTAGCCCACCAGGCTCCTATGTCCATGAGGATTCTCCAGGCAAGAATACTGGAGTGGGTTGCCATGCCCTCCTCCAGGGGATCTTCCCAACCCAGGGGTTGAACCCAGATCTCCCGCATTGTCTTACATAGGAGTTTGCCGTATTTCTCAGTTAACAGTTTCTACATTTCAACTTGGTTCCAAACTCCACTAAGCCCACACTTCGTCCCTTGAGGGGAATCTTGGGCTCCTAACAGACTGCAAAGGTCTTGCACCATGATACATTTGGAACTCCCGCCTGCCTCCTTTAAACCTATGGAGTAGCCCTCCCTGCCAGCCTCTCAAGAAGCTCAGTACTGATTGGGTGCTGCTGCGTCCAATGGGAAGCTGCGACACTGCGCGTAGTCAAGGTTCGAGCGGGCACTCCGTGGTGGCGGTTGCTGGGAAACCGCGTAGACACCAGAGAGCCCTGCTGGTGTTTAGGTTTGCCGCTGGAGGTTGTAGCCGCCCGAGAGAGAGAAGGGGAGTTTCGTCTGCTGAGATGGTAAGCATTGCCGAAACGACTCGGTTGTATATTGATTTAATTCTAGTTTAGAGCCAGCCTGCTTCTAAAAAAGGATTTGAAGTGCCTAATCTGAGAATTAAATGGGAAAATCGTATCTCAGAGACCTCAGGTGCTGGTATTTAAGCGACGCGCGTGCTGGCTGCCCCGCCCCGCCCCTCTTTAGATCTGCCCGGCAAAAAATTTTGCTTCCCACGCTTCTGGAAATTTGGGAGATGTTTAAGAACTGCTGAACAAATGAGTGGAAATAAAGCTCCAGAAGAGAGCGAATGAATAAATATGGGTTGACTTATTTAATGTGTATTGGGAACACGTGAGCAGCTTTTGAACCGCACTTCACGGCCAAGGGGGAAGGAGGAGAGGATGGAATGAAGTTAGCGGTAAAGAGCTGGATATGTAGAACTCAGCTGCGCGTCTTAGAATTCTAATATGGCTGTTTATTGGCTGAGGAAACCTGAGTCAAGTTGTTTTAACTTTCCATGCCTCATCTATAAGATGGGGAACACAAATAGTACCTGCTTCATTAATACATCTTAAAAAAAAATTTTTTTTAATCTACCACATTGCTTTTTTGTTATGTCTCTGAATTTGGAGAGGAAGCCAAACGCCTTTCATTGATTACAGTTTCATTTGTTTCTGGGGCTACATCAATGTATTTTTACAAATTAGATCCTGGAATACCAAAGTATGCTTTTTTTTGTTTTGTTTTCCCTTCTCCATGTTAGGCTTCCATAAGGAGAACTTTGAGCTTCAGTGAAAGGCATCAGAAATTAGTAGATATAAACTATTGCAAAAAATTGCATGTCGAGGCGCTACAAAGGCTACAGAATCAAACTAGGGACCAAATGGTGCAGAACGAGAATGATGACCGGGCTGAGCGCAAAAGGTTCCTCAGATTATTACAGGATGAACAATTTGAGCTGGATATGGAAGAGGCCATTCAAAAGGTAAGTTTTACTATTCATTTTCACATCATTTTTCTCTTCATTTTCTCTTTGGAAACAATGAAAGCCAACTGTTAATACTGGAATGGAGCAGATAGGATAAGCATCAGGCAAAGGATGCCTCCCTGTGAGTCAGCCCAGTGTAGTGGTAAAAAGCTGAGGTTTTGGAGCTAGACTGGTGCCTTTGAGTCCTGGTACTGGATATGTTAGCTATGGAACCTTGAGTAAGTTGCTTTTACTTTGTCTGCCTCATTGAGAAAATAAGAATAATAATAGTACTTATGTCATAGGATTGTTTAAATAATCAATTAGTACTGTTTTAATAATTAACATAGGCAAAGCTCTTAGAATAGTGCCTGGAAGAGTAAGCACTCGGGATTTTTTTTTTCCTTTTAAATATGAAATCTCTAATTACTGACTTCCATGGTTTAAGTCTAGTTCTTTGCCTTCCATAAAATTCTAAAGACAAAAATTTAAGAACACCTGTTTTGAATTTACAGATATTAAACAGGTATTTTAAGTGGTAGAAAATGAACACATATATTAGCTATGAATTTACTTTGTCTGGAACTACATGGATTTGATCCCTGGTTGGGGAACTAGGATGCCAAAAAATGCTTCCCCCCCAAAAAAAGAAAGAATTATGGTGTAATACATAAGTATGTAACTACTAAAGTTTGGAGATAGCTTTTGAGTGGATTTTTCTGAATATTTTAAAAGATGAGGGAGGTAGAAAAAGGGAAACCAACAAGAAAATAAAGGAGTTCTTATAAATGTGAAAAAGGTATCTGATATTTATGTATTCTTTTAGTGTCTGCTGTATGGTCAACATTTTTGTAAGGTATCAGTTCAGTTCAGTCGCTCAGTTGTGTCCAGCTCTTTGCGACTCCATGAATTGCAGCACGCCAGGCCTCCCTGTCCATCACCAACTCCCGGAGTTCACTCAAACTCACGTCCATCGAGTCGGTGATGCCACCCAGCCATCTCATCCTTTGTCGTCCCCTTCTCCTGCCCCCAATCCCTCCCAGCATCAGAGTCTTTTCCAATGAGTCAACTCTTTGCATGAGGTGGCTAAAGTACTGGAGTTTCAGCTTTAGCATCATTCCTTCCAAAGAAATCCCAGAGCTGATCTTCAGAATGGACTGGTTGGATCTCCTTGCAGTCCAAGGGACTCTCAAGAGTCTTATCCAACACCACAGTTCAAAAGCATCAATTCTTTGGCGCTCAGCTTTCTTCACAGTCCAACTCTCACATCCATACATGACCACTGGAAAAACAGATGTTGACTAGACGGACCTTTGTTGGGAAAGTAATGTCTCTGCTTTTGAATATGCTATCTAGGTTGGTCATAACTTTCCTTCCAAGGAGTAAGTGTCTTTTAATTTCATGGCTGCAATCACCATCTGCAGTGATTTTGGAGCCCAAAAAAATAAAGTCTGACACTGTTTCCACTGTTTCCCTATCTATTTCCCATGAAGTGATGGGACCAGATGCCATGATCTTAGTTTTCATGTTGAGCTTTAAGCCATCTTTTTCACTCTTCTCTTTCACTTTCATCAAGAGGCTTTTGAGTTCCTCTTCACTTTCTGCCATAAGGGTGGTGTCATCTGCATATCTGAGGTTATTGATATTTCTCCCGGCAATCTTGATTCCAGCTTGTGCTTCTTCCAGTCCAGCGTTTCTCATGATGTACTCTGCATATAAGTTAAATAAGCAGGGTGACAATATACAGCCTTGACGTACTCCTTTTCCTATTTGGAACCAGTCTGTTGTTCCATGTCCAGTTCTAACTGTTGCTTCCTGACCTGCATATAGGTTTCTCAAGATATAGGGAATGGCAAAAACAAGTTTTAAAAGTGGTATTCCTCCTTCTGAGTTTCAAATTTCAGACTCTTAGACATGACTTTTTAACCCTGGGCAAGAATATTCTTAGGGATTAGATTTTTTTCCCCCGTTCTTTTTATTCTTATTTTTTCTTTAGTTTTTAAGAAAATCCCAGGTATTGTATCAAGTCTCTCTTGCGTACTTCAGTATACATCTTATAAAATATGGATTTTTTTAAACATAGCAGCAAAGTGCCACTATCTTACCTAATAAAATTATCAATAAATAAATTCTAGGCATCATTTAATACCATTCCATAGTCAAATTTCTGTGATTGTGTTAAAAGACAGATTTTACAATTCAGTCAAGATCCAAACAAGGTTCATACAGTGTATTTGGTTATGTCGGATCCCTCTTAATCTAAAACAGCCCTTCCCTTGTACTTTATTTCTTTAACTTCATGTTCTTAACTTGTTTTTAACATGTGTTTAACTTGCTTGGTCAGTTGTTTAATAGGATATCCCACTTTCTGTATTTATTTGTTTGCTTTCTCAGTAGTTCCTTTACTTTGTTCCTGTATCTCTTATATTTCCTTTAAATGAAAGTTAGCCCTAAAGGCATGATTAGATTTCAGTTCAGTTGCTCAGTCATGTCCGACTCTTTGCAACCCCATGGACTGTAGCACACCAGGCTTCCCTGTCCATCACCAACTCGTGGAGCTTGCTCAAACTCATATCAACTATCTCATAATAGATTTATGTACAACTTTTTGGCAATCACTCCATGGTGGTGCTATCCTTGATACTGTAATCCACTAGCCGGTGCTAATGTTGATCAGTGGATTTAGAGAGACAACCTGGTTCCTCTGTTGTAAAGAGAGGAACTTGAATCTGTGGTTTCATCAATTAATCTTTTTCCTTTATTAGGGGTTGCAAAACACTGATTTTTAAATTTCGTTGTTTAAAAACAACAACAAAGGGTAATTTAGTACCCTAAAATACAATTTTTACTTGAAAGGGAGATCAATAGTTAATTATCAGAGTAAGAATTGGTTCCTAGTTACTTCCATTGGTGTATGCCTGTGTTGTTTTTTAAAATTTTGTTTTCTTTAGCTTTGGACTTTTTCTCTTTTTAAAATTTTCTCTGTGGACTCATGGGTCTTCATATACTTGAATTAATTGTATTTATTATTCATTTTCATGCTCAAATTGTTCTACCTTTGGCCAGTAGATGCCTTTTTGTTGCTCTGTGTCCTTTTGACAAGACTTCCTTATCTGTGGTAGCTTCCTTGCTTTTTGTCAGAACAAAATGTTACAGCCTGCTGCTGCTGCTGCTAAGTCACTTCAGTCGTGTCCGACTCTGTGTGACCCCATAGACGACAGCCCACCAGGCTCCCCCGTCCCTGGGATTCTCCAGGCAAGAACACTGGAGTGGGTTGCCATTTCCTTCTCCAATGCATGAAAGTAAAAAGTGAAAGTGAAGTCCCTCAGTCGGTCCGACCCTCAGTGACCCCATGGACTGCAGCCTTCCAGGCTCCTCTGTCCATGAGATTTTCCAGGCAGGAGTACTAGGGTTGGTTAATTTTATGTGTCAACTGGACTGGGCCATGGAGTGCCCAGATATTTGGTCAAACATTATTTTGGGTGTTTTTAGATGAGCTTAACGTTTAAATTAGTAAATTGGGTAAAGCAGATTTCCCCCCTAGTGTGGGTGAGCTTCATCCAATCACTGAAGGCCTATCAGAACAAAAAAGCCAAGTGAGAGGAAATTGCTCCTCTCTGATTGCCTTCCAGCTGGATCATTAACATTTTTCCTGTCTTCACACTTGGACTGAAATATCAGCTCAAGTCTCAAGCCTAAAATCCTTCTGACAGGAGCTACACCACTGGCTCTCCGGCCTTTGAACTTAGACTAGAACTAAACTAACTGGCTGTCCTCATCCAGCTTTCCAACTCACCCTGCAGGTCTTGGGACTTGCCCATTTCCAAAACTGCTTGAGCTGATTCCCTATTATATTGTTTCTGTTTCTCTGGAAAACTAATACAAGGCTCATCTTATAAATTTCTTTATTTATACCTGGAATTGATCATTGTACTAAGGAATTCTATTGTTTTTTAGTGGAAATAATATTTAGAGACAGGTTGGGTTTAGATATGCTTATTATTCTGAATGTTAGATATGCTTATTATTATATTGGTTCCAGGTCTTTTCAGCAGACAGAACTTGGAAATAGGTGTATTTTTAACTTTCTGAGATAAAGTTAGGCTTATGGAATAGTTGCAACAATAGTATGAAAAAATCCTGTATCCCCTTAACCTGAGTTCCCTTTATGTTAATGTCTAACATAATCATAGAACAATTATCAAAATGAAGAAATTAGCCTTGGCACAATACTGTTAACTGAATTGTGAGATTTATTCAGATTTCATCAGTTTTTCCACTGACATCTTTTTTGTGTTCCAAGATCACAAGTTTCATTTAGTTGTCAGGTCTCTTTAGTCTCCACCAGTCTTAGTCTCCTCCATTCTATGAGAATTCCTCCCTTTTTCTTGCCTTTCCTGACCTTGACTATTTTGAATACTATAGTTTTTTTTGTTGTTGTTACATTAGTGTTTCTGTTGCTGTGTGTCAAATTGCCACAAATTTCGCAGCTTGAAACAACACCCATTTGTTACCTCACAGTTCTTGTTGGTCAGAAGTCCAGACGTGGTGTAGCTGGATTGTCTGCTTGGTCTCACAAGGCTAAAATCGAGGTGTTGCCTGGGATGCATTCTCATATGGAACTTGGGGCCTCTTCTCAGCTCACTTACTCAGCAGAGTTCGTGTTCTTGTAGTTGTAAGACTGAAGTTTTCATCTCCCAGAGGTTGCTGACATTCCCTGCCACATGACCCTTCTCTACACATGAAGTTTACTTGCTTTCTGGCACCAGAACGTGTTCCAGACTCAGCTTATTCTTTCCTTGCCTTGGAATCAGCCAGTTCTCTAAGGAGACTTGGTTCTTTTCATTGGAGAATGATATTTAGAAACCAAGGTCTGAATGATAGATGTGCTCATTATTAGTGTAACACTCTAAGGGGAAAGAACTAGAAAATAACCACACACACACATCTGTGTTTACATTTACGTCTGTGTCTATCTGCACATATTTATTAATAAAACAAGCCATGAGTCTGTTGGTACTGCTGACTCCAGTCTGCCTCTCCAGGGCTCACTTTTGTCTTTCCCCTTTTGTTATTTATTTGTAATTGCATTCTCCCAACAAAAAGAAATCTGGCTCTCATTATCTGTAATATATTTACTTATCCTTTCAACTCCAGAATACAGATAGTTTCAGAATTGGTAATCTGCACCCTTGTGAACAACAAATTTACTTACTATATTATAGATTTGGGTACAGTTCTTTGTGTCTTTTGCTTTGTCAAACACTTTTTTACAGTTATTTTGGTCCACTACTGCCTATCTACTTCATTGTGGTTATTTGATTAATTTTTATTTATTTTGTGATTAGTTTTTAATACAATTAATTTGTTATAGTCAACATTCATTGTTCTCCCCACATCTGATTCATATATATATATTTCTTTAAATGTTGAACTAGTTATAAATCCTTGGGAAGGGGCAAAGATAGTATGGAGTACTGTCCACTGGCCCCTGAACAGTTTCTTTCATTGATTACATCTTTTATAACTGTACTACAATATCAAATCCTGGAAAGTGACATTGCTGCATTATGCTTATGTACTTCTGTGTCATTTTATCAAAGGTGTACGTTTATGCAACCATCACCTCATTCAAGAAACAGAGCTATTCCATCCCCACCACGACCTCATTCATGATCCCCCATTATAGTCATACTCTTCCTTCAATCCCCACTATGCCAGCAATCACTAATTTGTTTTCCATCTTTATAATTTTGTTATTTCAAGAATGTTATTAAAAAAATGTTGTGTAAACAGTAGTGTGTGATTACATATATATATGGAATCATATGTCTGTCACTTTTGAATAGGCTGTTTTTATTGCACATCATGCTCTTGAGATTCATTTTTTAAAATATTTATTTTTGATGATTGGTTTACAGTATTGGTTTGATTTGTCATACTAGTAATCATTGGTGTATGTCCCTTCCGTCTTGAGTCTCCCTCCCGTCTCCCGCCCATTCCCATCCCTCTAGGTTATTACAGGGCCCCAGTTTGAGTTCCCCGAGTCATACAGCAAATTCCTGTTGGCTACCTATTTACATGTGTTAGTATATATGAATCCATGTTGCTCTCTCCATTTATCTAACCCTCTCCCTCTTCTACCTCACCCTTATCCTTAAGTATGTTCTCTATATCTGCATCTCCAGTGTTCTCTATGTAAGCAGTCTCCAGTGCTGCTGTGCGAACAGATTGATCAATACCATCCTTCTAGATTCCATATATATGTGTTAATATATGATATTTTTCTCTTTCTTACTTACATTACTTTACTCTGCATAATAGGTTCTAGGTTCATCCACCTCATTAGAACTGACTCAAATGTGTTCCTTTTATGGCTGAGTAATATTCCATGATACATATGTGCCATAGCTGCTGCTGCTTTTTTGGGGGGGGGACACTATGTTTTAATTGAAGGATAATTGCTTTACAGAATTTTGTTGTTTTCTGTCAAACATCAACAAGAATCAGCTATAGGTATACCCATGCCCCCTTCCTGAACCTCCTCCCATTTCCCTCCGCATCCCACTCTTCTAGATTATCACAGAGCCCCTGTTGGAGTTCCCTGAGTCATATAGCAAATTCCTGTTGGATATCCATTTTACAGACGGTTTTGTAAGTTTCCATGTTACTCTCTCCATACTCTCCCTTCTTCCCTTCCCCCGTGTCCATAGGTCTATTCTCTATGTCGGTTTCTCCATTGCTGTCCTGCAAATAAATTCATCAGTACCATCTTTCTAGATTCCATATGTATGTGTCAGTATATGATATTTATATTTCTCTTTTTGACTTACTTCACTCTGTATAATAGGCTTTAGGTTTGTCTGCCTCATTAGAATTGACTCAAATGTGTTCCTTTTGATGGCTGAGTAATATTCCATTGTATATACGTATCACAGCTTCTTTATCCATTCATCTGTCAGTAGACGTCTAGGTTGATTCTGTGTTTTGTTTATTGTAAATAGTACTGCAATGAACATTGGGGAATATGTCTCTTTTTCAGTTTTGGTTTCTTCAGGGTATATGCCTAGAAATGATATTGCTGGTACATATGGTGGTTTTTGAAAAGTGAAAAGTGAAAGTCGCTCAGTCGTGTCTGACTCTTTGTGACCTCATGGACTGTACATATACAGTCTATGGAATTTTCCAAGCCAGAATACTCGAGTGGGTAGCCTTTCCCTTCTCCAGGGGATCTTCCCAACCCAGGGATCGAACCCATGTCTCCCACATTGCAGGTGGATTCTTTACCAGCTGAGCCACAAGGGAAGCCCAAGAATACTGAAGTGGGTAGCTTGTCCCTTCTCCAGCAGATCCTCCCGACCCAGGAATTGAACTGGGGTCTCCTGCATTGTAGGTGGATTCTTTACCAACTGAGCTATCAGGGAAGCCCTATGGTGGTTTTACCCCTAGTTTTTTAAGGGATCTCCAGACTGTCTTCCATAGTGGCTGTATCAGTTTACATTCCCAACAGCAGTGTAGGAGGGTTCCATTTTCTCCACACCCTCTCCAGCACTTGTTTGTGGATTTTTTTTAGTTGCAATTGTAAATGGGATTGATTCCTTAATTTCTCTTTCTGATTTTTCAGTTGTTAGTATATAGGAATGCAAGTGATTTCTGTGTATTGATTTTGTATCCTGCGACTTTACTAAATTCACTGATTAGTTCCAGTAATTTTCTGGTAGTATCTTTAGGGTTTTCTACATACAGTATCATGTCATGCAAATAGAGTTTTACTTCTTCCTTTCCAATCTGGATTCCTTTTATTTCTTTCTTGTCTCAGATTGCTGTGGCTAGGACTTCCAAAACTGTTGAATAATTGTGGCAAGAGTGGGCATCTTTGTCTTGTTCCTTATCTCAGAAGGAATGCTTTCAGTTTCTTCCCATTGAGAATAATGTTTGCTCTGGGTTTGTTGTATATGGCCTTTATTAGGCTAAGGTAGATTCCTTCTATGTCCATTTTTTGAAGAGTTTTTATCATAAATGGGTGCTGAATTTTGTCAAAAGGTTTTTCTGCTGGAGGTTATCATATGGTTTTTATCTTTTAATTTGTTAATTTGTAAATATGTTTAATATGTTAAACATAACATATATGCAATAATGCATATATTGAAGAATCCTTGCATACCTGGGATAAACCTGACTTGATCATGGTCTATAATCTTTTTAATGTGTTGTTAAATTCTTTTTGCTAGAATTTTGATGAGGATTTTTGCATCTATATTCATCAGTGATATTGGCCTGTACTTTTCTTTTTTCATGATATCTTTGTTTGGTTTTTGTATCAGTGATTGTGGCCTCGTAGAATGAGTTTGGAAGTATTCCTTCCTCTGCAATTTTTGGGAAGAGTTTCAAAAAAAAAAAACATTAGCTGTCGTCTAAATGTTTGATAGAATTCCCCTGTCTGGCCCTGGGCTTTTGTTTTTGGGAGATTTTTAATCACAGTTTCAATTTCAGTGTTTGTAATTGGCTTCTTCATAATTTCTGTTTCCTCCTGGTTCAGTCTTGGAAGCTTGAACATGTTTAAGAATCTCTCCATTTCCTCTAGGTTGTCCCATTTTATTAACATACAGTTGCTCATAGTACTCTCTTACGATCCATTATATTTCTGTGTTGTCTGTTGTAACCTCTCCTTTTTCATTTCTAATCTTGTTGATTTTTCTCCCCTTTTTTCTTGATAGGTCTGGCTAATGGTTTGTCAATTTTGTTTATCTTCTCAAAGAACCAGCTTTTAGTTTTATTAATCTTTACTATCGTTTCCTTCATTTCTTTTTCATTTATTTCTGCTCTGATCTTTATGATTTGTTTCCTTTTGCAACTTTGGGGTTTTTTTTCTTCTTCTTTTTCCAGCTGCTTTAGATGTAGAGTAATCTATTTGATGTTTTTCTTGTTTCTTGAGATAGGATTGTATTGCTATAAACTTCCCTCTTAGAACTGCTTTTGCTGTATCCCATAGGTTTTGGGCCATCCTGTTTTCCGTGTCATTTGTTTCTAGGAATCTTTTGATTTCTCTTCTTATTTTTGGTTAACCTCTTTGTTATTTAGTAGTGTATTGTTTAATCTTCATGTGTTTGTGTTTTTTGCAGTTTTTTTCCCCCTGTAGTTGATATCTAGTCTCATAGCATTATGATCAGAGAAGATGCTTAATATGATTTCAATTTTCTTAAATTTACTGCTGCTTGATTTGTGGCTCAAGATGTGGTCTGTCCTAGAGAATGTTCCATGTGCATTTGAGAAGAAAATGTATTCTTCTGCATTTGGATGGAAAGTCCTGAAGATAGCAATTAGGTCCATTTGGTCTAATATTTCATTTAAGGTTTGTATTTCCATATTGATTTTCTGTTTTGATGCTCTGTCTATTGGTGAAAGTAGGGTGTTAAAGTACCCTACTGTTATTGTGTTACTGTTGATTTCCCCTCGTATTTTTGTTAGTATTTGCCTTATATTGAGGTGCTCCTGTTGGATGCATAAATATTTAAAATTATTATGTCTTCTTCTTGGATTGATCCCTTGATCATTATGTAGTATCCTTCTTTATTGCTCATAATATTCTTTATTTTAAAGTCTACTTCGTCTGAAATAAGAATTGCCACTCCAGCTTCTTTTTGATTTCCGTTTGCATGGAATATCTTTTTCCATCCTTTTACTTTCAGTCTGTGTGTGTCTGTAGGTCTGAAGTGGGTCTCTTGTAGGCAGCAAATATATGGGTCTTGTTTTTATATCCATTCAACCAGTCTGTATCTTTTGGTTGGTGCATTTAATCTGTTTACGTTTAAAGTAATTATTCATATATATGTTCCTGTTGGCATTTCTTAATTGTTTTGGGTTTGTTTTTGTAGGTCTTTCCTTTCTCTTGTGTTTGCTGCCTATATAAGTCCCTTTAGTATTTGTTGTAAAGCTGGTTGGTGGTACTAAATTCTTAATTTTTGCTTGTCTGTGAAGCTTTAGGTTTCTCCATCCATTTTGAGTGAGATCCTTGCTGGGTAGAATATCTTGGTTGTAGATCTTTTTTCTTGCAGTACTTTAAATATATCCTGCTGTTCCCTTCTGGCCTGCAGAGTTTCTGCTAAAAGATCTCCTGTTAATTGTATGGGTTTTCCATTGTATGTTACTTGTTTCTTTCCTTTGCTGCTTTTAAAATTCTTTCTTTGTGTTTAATCTCTGTTAGCTTGATTAGTATGTGTCTCAATATGTCTCTCCTTAGGTTTATTCTGTTAAAGGACTCTGCACATCTTGGACTTGATTGACTGTTTCCTTTCCCATGGTGGGGAAGTTTTCACCCATAATCTCTTCAAAAATGTTCTCAGTTCCTTTCTCTTTGTCTTCTTCTGGGACCCGTATAACTCAAATGTTGGTGTGTTTAATATTGTCCCAAAGGTCTCTTGAGTCTATCCTCAGTTTCTTTTTGTTCCTTGTCCTTTATTCTATTCTTCAGCAGTATTTCCACCATTCTCTTTTACAGCTCACTTATCTGTTCTTCTGCCTCAGTTATTGTACTATTGATTCCTTCTAGAGTATTTTTAATTTCAATAATTGTGCTATTCATCTCTGTTTACTTATTCTTTATTTCTTCTATGTACTTGGTAATTGTATTAATTGTGTTGATGGTTTCTTTTATTTTCTTCATTCTACTTTCAAAGCTTGGAACATCTTTACTCTCATTATTCTGAATTCTTTTTCAGGTAGTTTGCTTATTTCCTCTTCGTTTATTTGGTCTTGTGAGTTTCTACCTTGTTCCTTCATTTGTGCTATATTTCTCTTTTTATTTATTTGTTTACTTTCTAACTTACTCAGTTTGAGGTCTCCTTTCCCCAACTTTTAGGGTTATATTCCTTCTGCCCTTGGTTTTTGCCCTCAGAGGGAAAGGTTGCTTCAGTGGTTTGTGTGGACTTCTTTTTAGACGTTATTTGTACCCGTGTTCTAGTGGGAGGAGGTGAGTTTTTTTTCCTTAGATGGGCAGGGCTGTATGAGGTATATTTCGGAGTGTCTGTGGGACTCTGTATGCTGGGGATTGTTTTTGTGTTTTTGTCTTGCTTGTTGTGTGGGTAAAGTGTCCTGCAGAGGATGCTGCCAACAGCTACGTGATACCAGACTTTGTGTCCAGGTGTTGAAGTGCTCAGTAATTAATACCCTTGGGGTTAGGAGTTCTCTGGCAGTCTGGACCCAGTGCTGTCACCTCAATGGTTCAGGTGTGATCTTACAGGGGATCCCTACGTTTTTTGTCATAGTATTAAAAGGGGTTAAAGCAAACACACCAAAACAAAAAGCAAAACATGACATGAAATGAAAGATAGATGGTCAGTACAATATCAGACATGTAATTACAAAAATAATGGAGCATTTACACACTCTTACACACACAGAGATAAATAGCCAAAGTATTCTAAAGAAAAGAGAGTACAGGAGATTGACTTTGTGAACAAAGGAAACCAAAAGTGATATCAGCCAATTAAAAGTAGAGCTCACTAACACTCAGTCCAGAAAACTGGAGCCTGAGCAGAGTGCCAACTGGGGAATGTAGCAAAGAGAATACAACAATTTAACTTACATGGTGAAAAAAGAAAGACTGAAGGAAAAAAAGAGAAAGAGAAAAGGAATGGATGGAAGAGGAAGTTAAAAAACAGAAAAGCAAAGATAAATAGACGTATGTGAAAAAGATTTATATATATTCAGGAATAGCTACAGCAGGTAAAGAACAATAAGAAAAACAGAACTAAGACAAAGTAAAAAAAAATCACAAAAGAAGGAAAAAAATCTTAAAAAATTTTTTTAACAAGAGAAAAATTCCACAGCACCACAAAAGGCTAACATAAAGATAGAAATATGTAGGAGAAATAAACAATGTGACTTTAAAGGACAAAAAAAAAAAAAGAAAATTCTCAAGTTCATAGTTCTTAGTTGTGGAGTGTGCCCCTGTGGATGGGGTTGAATTAGTGTCCTGTGGTGGTTTCCTGGTTAGGGGGACTTGTGCCTGTGTTCTGGTTGATGGAGCTGGATCTCATCTCTCTGCAGGGCAGCAGAGTGTCTAGTAGTTGGTTTTGGGGTGTCTGTGGATTCAGTATGACGTTGGACAGCCCTCCTGGCTTTGGCAGTGTTAGACATGTCTGTTTCTGCAGCCATGTCGAAGTGGCCCTCAGCATATCCTCACTGCTGCCAGGCCCCTACTTGTCCCTTTAATTTTTGCTGAAGCTTCTGTACCCTGGTCCTGCCCTGCACTGCAGGCTGATGCTTGCTAGGCAGGGGCTTGCATGGCGTTTTTCTCAGCTCTCCAAACCTGCGTTCTGCATCGCAGAGACTTGTGTGGGTTTCTTTCCACACCCTGAGCCCGCCCTCTGCACCTCGGGACTTGTGAGCCCTTCTGTGGCACCCCGGGCCAACCCTCTGCACCTCGAGGTTTGTGTGCGCTTCTCTTGGCACCTTGGACCCACGTTATGTGCCGCGGGACTTCTGTGAACTTCTTGGTTCCCTGAGTCTGTCGTCTGGTTGGGGCCAGGGTCTGTGAGCTGCTTATGGGCTGAGAAATGCAGCTTCTCTGAATTCTGCCCTCTAGGTCCCCCACTTTGCCCAGCTCTCCAAGATTCTGCAGTTCCCCCTTGGTCCAGCCTGTGAGGGAGCTTCCCAGTGCATGGAAACTCTTCCTCCTTGACGACCCCTCCCTTCCTGGGGACACAAGCTCCCATCTTGAAGTTCTCCATCTCTTCCGTTTTTATGTCTTTGTTCTCTGTTCTACCTCATTCCAGGGAAGTTAGCTTGCCCCCTTCCCCCCAGAGGCCTCGGGTCAAGAGGTTGTTTTGTAGTTGTTCCCGATCTTAATGAGTTTTTGATGTATCTCTGGGGAGGCTGGCAATCTCCCTGTCTTACTCCTCCTGCCATCTTCTTCTGCTCTCTGAGATTCATTTAAGTTGTTGGATGTGTCAGTAGTTTACTCATTATTAAGTAGTGGTATATGGTATGGATGTGCTAGTTGATTTCTTTTAAAATTTGCATATTATAAAATTCATTCTGTACAGTTCTGTAGATGTGCAGTTCTGTGGATTTTGGCAAATGGATAATTGCTGGTTCCACCATTACAATGTCATACAAAGCATTCCTTTCCATTCCTTTCCTTCATGCTTCCCCTTTATAGTCAACCACTCACACCCACCCAGTCCCCATGCTTCCCCTTTGTAGTCAACCACTCACACCCACCCAGTCCCTGGAAACCATTGATTTCTTTTTTGTCCAATAGATTTATCTTTTCCATACTAACATATAAATGCAATTATGTAATATGTCACTTTTTGGGTCTGACTTCTTTCACTTAGCCAAACAAATTTAAGATTTTGTGTTGTTTCATGAATCACTCATTTTGATTGGTGAATGGTATAATCGTGTTCTGGCTTCCCAAGTGACACAGTGGTAAAGAATTCACCTGCTAGTGAAGGAGATGCAAGAAATGTGGGTTTGATCCCTGGGTCAGGGAGATCCTCTGGAGTACAAGTGGCAACCCACTCCAGTATTTTTACCTGGAGAACCCAATGGACAGAGGAGCCTGGTGGGCTACAGTCCATGGGGTCGTAAAGAATTGGAAATGACTGAGCAACTGACCCATATAAGCCTCTGATAGTATTGTGTTATATGGATGTACCACAGTTTGTTTGTCCATTCACAGGTTAAAGTTGTTTGAGTTGTTTCCCGCTTTGGGCTAATATGAATAAAACTGAATATAAATTTTGTATGAACATAAATTTTCATTTCTCTTGGATAGATACCTGAGAGTAGGATGGTTGGATCAAATGGTATATGTTAGTTTCATTTTATAAGGAACTGCCAAATCGTTTCCCAGAGTTACTGCTCTACTTTGTTTGTCCTTAAGTAATGTATAAGAATTCCATTTGCTTTGTGTCCTCACCAGTATTTGTTGTTGCTTTTTGTTCATTGAAATTTTTATTGAGATGATAGATTTATATATTCATATAGATAATTACAGATTCATATGCAGTTATAAGAAATAATATAGAAAGATCATATGTATCCTGTACCCAGTTTCTCCCAGTGGTACATCTTGGAAAAGTATAATACAATATGACAAGCAAGATATCAACAATGAAGCTGTATGCTAGTCTCGTTCAGATTTCCCAAGTTTTACTTTGTGTGTGTGGGTTTAGTTCTATACAGTTCATAACGTGTCGTCATCATTGTTCAGTTGCCAAGTCCTGTCTGACTCCTTGACTGCCATGAACTGCATCATGTCAGGCTGCCCTGTCCTTCACTATCTCCCAGAGTTTGCTCAAACTCATATCCATTGAGGTAGTGATGCCATCCAACCATCTCGTCTTCTGAGAGATGAGATTACTCCTCCACCATCTTCTTCCACTCTCTGAGGTGCATTTAAGTTGTTGGATGTGTCAGTAGTTTACTCCTTATTATTAAGTAGTAGTATATGGTATGGATGTGCTAGTTGATTTCTTTTTAAATTTATATACTATAAAATTCATTCTTTACAGTTTTGTGGATGTGCAGGAACTGCACCTCCTTCTCCTCTTGCCCTCAATCTTTCCCAGCATTAGGGTCTTTTCCAGTGAGTCAGATCTTTGCATCAGGTGGACAAAGTATTGGAGTTTTAACTTCAGCATCATTCCTTCCAATGAATTGTCAGGGTTGATTTCCTTTAGGATTGACTGGTTTGATCTCCTTGCTGTCCAAGGGACTCTCAAGACTCTTCTCCAGCACCACAGTTTGAAAGCATCAATTCTTCAGTATTCAGCCTTCTTTGTAGTCCAACTCACATCCATATATGACTACTGGAAAAAGTATAGCTCTATATAGACCTTTGTTGACAAAGTGATGTCCCTGCTTTTTAATACACTATCTAGGTTTGTCATAGCTTTTCTTCCAAGAAAGAGTGTCTTAATTTCTTGGCTGCAGTCACTGTCTGTGTTGATTTTGGAGCCCAAGAAATTAAATGACACTGTTTCCACATTTTCCCCATATGTTTGCCATGAAGTGATAGGACCGGATGCTGTGATATTACTTTTTTGAATGTTGAGTTTTAAGCCAGCTTTTTCACTTGCCTCTTTCACCTTTATCACCTTTCACCTTTAGTTCCTCTTCACTTTCTGCCCGGAGAAGGCAATGGCACCCCACTCCAGTACTTTTGCCTAGAAAATCCCATGGACAGAGGAGCCTGGTAGGCTGCAGTCCATGGGGTCGCTAAGAGTCGGACACGATTGAGCGACTTCACTTTCACTTTTCACTTTCATGCATTGGAGAAGGAAATGGCAACCCACTCCAGTGTTCTTGCCTGGAGAATCCCAGGGACGGGAAGCCTGGTGGGCTGCCGTCTATGGGGTCGCACAGAGTCGGACACGACTGAAGTGACTTAGCAGCAGCAGCAGCACTTTCTGCCATTAAAGTGGTATCATCTGCATGTCTGAGGTTGTTGATATTTCTCCTGTCAGTCTTGGTTCCAGCTTGTGATTCATCCAGCCCAGCATTTCACATGTTTTTACTCTGCATATAAGTTAAATAAGAAGGGTGACAGTATACAGCCTTGACATACTCCTTTCCCAATTTTGAACCAGTCCATTGTTCCATGTCCAGTTCTCCAGGATGTCTGGCTCTAGGTGAGTGAATACACCATTGTGGTTATCTGGGTCATTAAGAGCTTTTTGTGTGCAGTTCTTCTGTGTATTCTTGCCACCGCTTTTTAATCTCTTCTGCTTCTGTTAGGTTCTTTCCATTTTTGTCCTTATTGTGCCTACCTTTATATGAAAGTTTCCTTTGGTATTTCCAATTTTCTTAAAAAGATCTCTAGTCTTTCCCATTCTGTTGTTTTCCTCTTTTTCTTTGCCGTTACTCACTTAAGAAGGCTTTCTTATCTCTCCTTGCTAGTCTTTGGAACTCTACATTCTCTTGGGAATATTTTTCCTTTTCTCCTTTGCCTTTTGCTTCTCTTCTTTTCTGAACTATTTGTAAGGCCTCCTCAGACTTTGCCTTCTTGCATTTCTTTTTCTTGGAGATGGTTTTGGTCACCACCTCCTGTACAATGTTATGAACCTCCGTCCATAGTTCTTCAAGCACTATGTCTGCCAGATCTAGTCCCTTGAATCTATTCATCACCTCCACTGTATAATCATAAGGAATTTGATTTAGATCATATTTGAATGCCCTAGTATTTTTTCCTACTTTCTTAAATTTGAGCCTGAATTTTTCAATAAGGAGCTGATGATCTAAACCACAGTCAGCTCCAGGTCTTGTTTTTGCTGTCTGAATAGAGCTTCTCCATTTTGACTGCAAAGAATATAATCAATCTGATTTTGGTACCATCTGGTGATGTCCATGTGTAAAGTCATCTCTTGTGTTGTTGGAAGAGAGTGTTTGTGACCAGTGCATTCTTTTGGTAAAACTTGGTTAGCCTTTGCCCTGCTTCATTTTGTACTCCAAGGTCAAACTTGCTTGTTAGTCCAGGTATCCTTTGACTTCTTACTTTTGTATTCCAGTCCCCTATGATGAAAAGGACATCTTTTTTTGGTGTTAGTTCTAGGAGGTCTTGTAGGTCTTCTCAGAACCATTCAACTTCATCTTCTTCAGCATAGACTTGAATTACTGTGATGTCGAATGGTTTGCCTTGAAAATGAGCAGAGATCAGTCTGTCAGTTTTGAAATTGTACCCAAGTACTGCATTTCAGACTCATTTGTTGATTATGAGGGCTACTCCATTCCTTCTCAGGGAGTCTTGCCCACAGTAGTAGATATAATAGTCATCTGAATTAAATTCTCCCATTCCTGTTCATTTTAGTTCACTGATTCATGAAATATTGATGTTCACTCTTGCTATCTCCTGTTTGACCACATCCAATTTTGATTCATGAACCTAACATTCTAGATTCCTATGCAATATTGTTCTTTACAGCATCGGACTTGGCTTTTATCACCAGATACAACCACAATTGGGTGTTATTTCTCACTCAGCCCCTTCATTCTTTCTGTAGCTATTTCTCTGCTCTTCCCCAGTGGTATATTGGACACCTACTGACCTGGGAGGTTCATCTTTCGGTGTTACATCTTTTTGCCTTTTCATCTCTTCTTGGGGTTCTCAAGGCAAGAATACTGTAGTTTGCCATTCCCTTCTCCAGTGGACCACGTTTCATCAGGCCCTACCTAACAGGGACATACCCTTCAGCTGCTCAGTGTAGCTGGATGACGTGCCTGGTGCCCTGGCTGTCCCACTGATAATCTTCGTTGAGCGTTTAAACCTTCACTGGCTGTCGGGTGTCAGTCAGTGTGCAGCCAGGGATCAAGGAAAAGGCCCTGCTGTTGTGGCTTGGAAGTGGGTCTGGGGAAGGCTGGAGCCGACGTTGGCGGATACCCAGGAGCAGAGAGCACCCCAGCCTCACTGCTGCTGCTGTCAGCTGCGGAGCCAATTCTCCACTCAGGAGTCTTTGGCTAACAAAAGCATTCCATGATCACAGGGATCCCATATTACGTCCTTTTATAAGCATACCCATATCTTTCTTGTCTGGCCCTATCTCATCCCTAAGTCTAATAATCACTAATATGTTCTCTATTTCTATAATTTTGTCACTTACGGAATGTTCAATGTTCAATTCATCAGTAAACAGACAAAAAAAATTAATGAGGAAGGAATTTCAATAGCCATTACTCCAAAGAATATATATAAATAAACAATATCCCAAAAAACTGTGCTCAGCATCATTAGTCATTAGGGAGATGCAAATGAAAACCACAATGAGATACCACTTGAGACCCATGAGGACTGCTACATTTGGGGGAGAAGAGGAAAAAAAGTGTTGGAGCTCTTGTACATTTTGGATGGAAATGTGAAATGGTATAGTGACTTGCACAGCAGTTTGGTAGTTACTTAAAGAGTTAAACATAGTTACTCTATTACATAGCAGTTCCACTCCTAAGCATATGATCAGGATAATTGAAAATCTATGTCCACACAAAAACTTTTACACAGATGTTCATATTGCAGCATTATTCATGATAGCCAGATAAGTGGAAACAATCCAAATACTCATCAGTTTGTGAATGGATAAATAAGATATGTTGTGTCTATACAGCACAGTAGTATACGACCATAAAAAGGTATGCATTACTGATATGTGCTATAGCATGGGTAACCTTGAAGCATTACGCTAAATGAAAGAAGCCAAACACAGAGAGGCCATGTAATGCATGTGACCAAAAGTGGCTCAGTTGTGTCCAACTTTTTGTGACCCCATGGACTAAACAGTCCATGGAATTCTCCAGGCTAGAATACTGGAGTGGGTAGCCTTTCCCTTTTCCAAGGGATCTTCCCAACTCAGGGATTGAACCCAGGTCTCCCGCACTGCAGGCAGATTCTTTACCAGCTGAGCCACAAGAGAAGCCCCATGTATTGAGTGATTTCATTTAAATATCTAGAATAGGCAAATTCCCACAGCTATAAAATAGATTAATGGTTGAGGGGTAAAGGGAATGATGATTGCTAACAGCTGTGAGGTTTCTTTTGTGGGGTGATAAAAATGTTCTGTAATGTTAAAAGCTTACATCTACCCAAAAACCTGCATGTGGATGTTTATGGCAGCTTTGTTTATACTGGCCAAAACCTGTAAGCAACCGAGATGTCCTTCAGTAGGTGAATGAAGAAATAATCCAGAAAATAGAATATTATTCAGTGCTAAAAGAAATGAGCTATCAAGTCATGGAAAGACATGGAAAAATCTTAAATGTGTATTAATAAGTGAAAGAAGCCAATCTGAAAAGGCATATGATTTCAACAATATGACATTCTGAAAAACATTAAACAATGAAGATAGTAAAGATTAGTGGTTGCCAGGAGTTTTGAGGAGTGAGGGATGAGTAAGCAGAGCATAGAGGATTTTAAGGGTGGTGGAATTCTGTATGATACTGTAATGGTAGATACATATCATTGTACATTTGTTCAAACCCGTAGAATATATAACATCCAAACTGAACTGTAAGGTAAACTGAACCCTGGGTGATGATGTGTCAGTGTGGGTTTATTGATTGTAGCAAATCTCCCCGCTGGTGTGGAATGTTGATCGTGAGGGGGACTGTGCATGTGTGTGGGAATAGTGTACATGGGAACTCTGTTCTCAATTTTGCTGTGAACTCAGTACTGCTCCAAATAATAGTCTATCTTTAAAAAGTTCTGAAACTAGCCAGTGGTTTTGGATGTGCAACACTGTGAATATACTAAAAACCTGCTGAGTTGTGAATTGTGAAATACAAATTGAATGCTATGTGAATTATGTTTCAGCCTTAAAATAGAGCATGTTCCAAGAACATTATATAAATAGAATCAAACAGTATGCTACCTTTTGAGATTGGATTTTTTTCACTCAGCAAAATTTCTAGAGGTTTAGCCAGATTGTAGCTTCTATTAATGCTCATTCCTCTTTGTTGCTGAGCAGTGTTCCATAGTATGGATATACCACAGTTTATTTGACCTTCACCTGTTAAAGAATGTCTGGGTATTTTCAATTGGCTATTTTGAATAAATCTGCTATAAACATTTTGGGTATAGGTTTTTAAATAAACATGTGTTCTCATTTCTCTGGGATAAATGCTTAAGAATACAGCTGTTGAGTTGTAATTGCATGTTAGCTTTATAGCAAACTGTAAAGCTGTTTTTCAGAGTGACTGTACCATTTTACATTACCACCCAGCAATGTGTGAATTATGTAGGTTCTCACCAGTGTTTGGTTTTGTTACGACTTTTCATTTTAGCTGCTATTCCAGTATGTATGTAGTGATAAATCATTGTTTTAAATTGAACTTCCTGATGTTTAATGATATTGAACATCTTTTTATGTGCTTGTCATGCCGTACTCAGTTGCTCAGTTATGTCTGACTCTTTTACAACCCCATGGACTGTAGCCCACCAGCCTCTTCTGTCCATGGGATTTCCCAGGCAGGAATAGTAGAGTAGGTTGCCATTTCCCTGTCCAGGGGATCTTCCTAACCCAGGTATTAAACCCAAGTTTCCTGCATTGGTAGGCAGGTTCTTTACCACTGAGCCACCAGGAAACCCCTTTTATGTGTTTATTCTTTCCTAAATATAGCATTTAATCAAGGCTCTAGATCTTTCAACCATTTTATAGGAAATACGAAAAAGAAACAAGATAAGTGATATCTTGGGGAAGCAATTGGTCAAATTCAGAATGTGGGGCATCCTGTGGGTCATATGTCGTAATTTCTACAAGTCCGTGCCTTTTTAGGGGGAGTAGGGTGGAGGGGGGAGGAACTGTGTGAGGAGACTTAAAAAATGAAAGAGACTTAAGATAAATAGTAACTAGATACAGTATGTGGGTTGGCTTGGATTTTGATTTGAACAAACCCAAAAAATAAATAAACAGAAAAAGGATCTTTGAGACAATTGGGGAAACCTGAGTATGGACAAGTTATTAGGCCTTTCTAAAGAATTATTATTAGGGTGAGGAGATACCCCTCGTCCAAGGTAAGCAGCAATGGCTGTGCTTTGCTGGAGCAGCCGTGAAGAGATACGCCACACCCAAGGTAAGAGAAACCCAAGTAAGACGGTAGGTGTTGCAAGAGGGCATCAGAGGGCAAACACACTGAAACCATACTCACAGAAAACTAGTCAATCTAATCACGCTAGGACCACAGCCTTGTCTAACTCAATGAAACTAAGCCATGCCCGTGGGGCAACCCAAGATGGGCGGGTCATGGTGGAGAGATCTGACAGAATGTGGTCCACTGGAGAAGGGAATTCTTCAGTATTCTTGCCTTGAGAACCCCATGAACAGTATGAAAAGGCAAAATGATAGGATACTGAAAGAGGAACTCCCCAGGTCAGTAGGTGCCCAATATGCTATTGGAGATCAGTGGAGAAATAACTCCAGAAAGAATGAAGGGATGGAGCCAAAGCAAAAAGAATACCCAGCTGTGGATGTGACTGGTGATAGAAGCAAGGTCCAATGCTGTAAAGAGCAATATTGCATAGGAACCTGGAATGTCAGATCCATGAATCAGGGCAAATTGGAAGTGGTCAAACAAGAGATGGCAAGAGTGAATGTTGACATTCTAGGAATCAGCGAACTCAAATGGACTGGAATGGGTGAATTTAACTCAGATGCGGGCAGGAATCCCTCAGAAGAAATGGAGTAGCCATCATGGTCAACAAAAGAGTCTGAAATGCAGTACTTGGATGCAATCTCAAAAACAACAGAATGATCTCTGTTTGTTTCCAAGGCAAACCATTCAATATCACAGTAATCCAAGTCTATGCCCCAACCAGTAACACTGAAGAAGCTGAAGTTGAACGGTTCTATGAAGACCTACAAGACCTTTTAGAACTAACACCCCCAAAAGATGTCCTTTTCATTATAGGGGACTGGAATGCAAAAGTAGGAAGTCAAGAAACACCTGGAGTAACAGGCAAATTTGGCCTTGGAATATGGAATAAAGCAGGGCAAAGACTAATAGAGTTTGGCCAAGAAAATGCACTGGTCATAGCAAACACCCTCTTCCAACAACACAAGAGAAGACTCTACACTTGGACATCACCAGATGGTCAACACCGAAATCAGATTGATTATATTCTTTGCAGCCAAAGATGGAGAAGCTCTATACAGTCAGCAAAAGCAAGACCAGGAGCTGACTGTGGCTCAGACCATGAACTCCTTATTGCCAGATTCAGACTTAAATTGAAGAAAGTAGAGAAAACCATTAGACCATTCAGGTATGACCTAAATCAAATCCCTAACGATTATACAGTGGAAGTGAGAAATAGATTTAAGGGCCTAGATCTGATAGACAGAGTGCCTGATGAACTATGGAATGAGGTTCATGACATGGTACAGGAGATAGGGATCAAGACCATCCCCATGGAAAACAAATGCAAAAAAGCAAAATGGCTGTCTGGGGAGGCCTTACAAATAGCTGTGAAAAGGAGAGAGATGAAAGGCAAAGGAGAAAAGGAAAGATATAAGCCATTTGAATGCAGAGTTCCAAAGAATAGCAAGAAGAGATAAGAAAGCCTTCAGCGATCAATGCAAAGAAATAGAGGAAATCAACGGAATGGAAAGACTAGAGATCTCTTAAGAAAATAAGAGATACCAAAGGAACATTTCATGTAAAGATAGGCTCGATAAAGGACAGAAATGGTATGGACCTAACAGAAGCAGAAGATATTAAGAAGAGATGGCAAGAATACACAGAAGAACTGTACAAAAAAGGTCTTCACGAACCACATAATCACGATGGTGTGATCACTGACCTAGAGCCAGACATCCTGGAATGTGAGTCAAGTGGGCCTTGGAAAGCATCACTACGAACAAAGTTAGTGGAGATGATGGAATTCCAGTGGAGCTATTTCAAATCCTGAAAGATGATGCTGTGAAAGTGCTGTACTCAATATGCCAGCAAATTTGGAAAACTCAGCAGTGGCCACAGGACTGGAAAAGGTCAGTTTTCATTCCAATCCTAAAAAAAGGCAATGCCAAAGAATGCTCAAACTACAGCACAATTGCACTCATCTCACACGCTAGTAAAGTAATGCTCAAAATTCTCCAAGCCAGGCTTCCGCATGTGTGAACCGTGAACTTCCTGATGTTCAAGCTGGTTTTAGAAAAGGCAGAGGAACCAGAGATCAAATTGCCAACATCTGCTGGATCATGGAAAAAGCAAGAGAGTTCCAGAAAAGCATCTATTTCTGCTTTATTGACTATGCCAAAGCCTTTGACTGTGTGGATCACCATAAACTGTGGAAAATTCTGAAAGAGATGGGAATACCAGACCACCTGGTCTGCCTCTTGAGAAATTTGTATGCAGGTCAGGAAGCAAAAGGTAGAACTGGACATGGAACAACAGACTGGTTCTAAATAGGAAAAGGAGTACATCAAGGCTGTATATTGTCACCCTGTTTATTTAACTTCTGTGCAGAGTACATCATGAGAAACGCTGGACTGGAAGAAACACAAGCTGGAATCAAGATTGCTGGGAGAAATATCAATAACCTCAGATATGCAGATGACACCACCCTTATGGCAGAAAGTGAAGAGGAACTCAAAAGCCTCTTGATGAAGGTGAAAGTGGAGAGTGAAAAAGTTGGCTTAAATCTCAACATTCAGAAAATGAAGATCATGGCATCTGGTCCCATCACTTCATGGGAAATAGATGGGGAAACAGTGGAAACAGTGTCAGATTTTATTTTTCTGGGCTCCAAAATCACTGCAGATGGTGACTGCAGCCATGAAATTAAAGGATGCTTACTCCTTGGAAGGAAAGTTATGACCAACCTAGATAGCATATTCAAAAGCAGAGACATTATTTTTGCCAACAAAGGTTTGTCTAGTCAAGGCTATGGTTTTTCCAGTGGTCATGTATGGATGTGAGAGTTGGACTGTGAGGAAGGCTGAACGCCGAAGAATGGATGCTTTTGAACTGTGGTGTTGGAGAAGACTCTTGAGAGTCCCTTGGACTGCAAGGAGATCCAACCTGTCCATTCTGAAGGAGATCAGCCCTGGGATTTCTTTGGAAGGAATGATGCTAAAGCTGAAACTCCAGTACTTGGCCACCTCATGGGAAGAGTTGACTCATTGGAAAAGACTCTGATGCTGGGAGGGATTGGGGGCAGAAGGAGAAGGGGACGACAGAGGATGAGATGGCTGGATGGCATCACTGACTCGATGGACGTGAGTCTGAGTGAACTCCAGGAGTTGGTGATGGACAGGGAGGCCTGGCGTGCTGCGATTCATGGGGTCGCAAAGAGTTGGACACGAGTGAGCGACTGATCTGATCTGATCTGAAAGAATTATTGTTAATTTATTTCAGTTTGCTAATGGTATGGTTATGTAAGAAGAAATTCTTGTCAAAGATCAATATTGAACTATTTACAAAGCAATGATATATCTAGAATTTGTTTTTGAATACTCTGGCCAAAATAAAAAAATGCAGAAAAAAGTAGGAGTGGAGTAGAAGAGTAGGGAAACAAGATTGGGAAAATATTGATAATTGTTGAAGATGAGTGATGGCTTCCTGAGGGCGTGTTTCAATAGTCTTCTTTTCGTGTTTGATGTTTGGAATTTTCCATGACAAAATGTTCAGAAAAATTACTTATGGAAATAATGTTTTGTATTTTAAAATAAAATGTGAATAGTTGACTCTTCAGAAGGCACTTGTAGTTTTCTACTATAAAACAAATTCAGCCTTTATGAAAAAATATCTGATTTTGGAGGACAAATGACTAAAGTTTTGTTTTTTTGTTTAGGCAGAAGAAAACAAAAGATTGAGGGAGCTCCAGCTTGCACAAGAAGAAAAATTGGCTACGGAACTGGCAAAACTAAAACGTGAAAGTCTAAAGGATGAAAAGTTGAGGCAACAAGTAAGAGAAAACAGGTATCTTGACTTCCAAAACCTTTATTTATTTTGTCTTTAAGTTTTATGTAATGCTTATCACCTAAGAGTGAAATTTCTTTCTTTATGTCATTGTATTTAGTTAATATTTTGACTGGAAATACTTACTGCTTTAAATCCTACATATATGTGTATGTGTGTGTGTGTGTATATACACATATATATATTCATTTGAGAAAAGAGGCCATATTCATAGAAATAAAGTGATAATATTTGAGGTGAAAATTAATATCAATTCCCTCTTCTCTTTTCTCTAAAGATAATTTTTTAAATGACCTCTTTAAAAAAAAAATAGACTTGTGAATCTAACTCTTAAGAGAAATCTTAGGTGATGCCTAATTTAGTTTTATGCCCCTACATAAATTTCCTACAGTATTTCTGGAAGATGGCTGGTCATCTGTGGTTCAGCATGTCTAGTGACTATAATAGAAACTTTCTTTTTCATTCAGCTCTTTGAATACTCCTTTTTCCTCTGTTTTTTCAAAGTCAATTTCCCGGTAGTTGTCTTAGTTCTGTTATCTGACTGAAAAAGAAATAGAGTTCTTTAGGACATCCTTTCCTATTCCCAGGTGGTTCAGTGGTAAAGAATCTGCCTGCCAAGCAGGAGACCTATGTTTGATCCCTGGGTTGGAAAGATTCCCTGGAGAAGGGACCAGCTACCCACTCCAGTATTCTGGCCTGGAAAATTCCTTGAACTATATAGTCCATGGGGTTGCCAAGAGTCAGGCACGACTGAGGGACTTTCACTTTCACTTCACTTTCACTTAGATATTTATGAATTCACTAAACATTTCCTTCTATAAGTTAAATATCCTTCATTCTTTCATCTGTTCCTTAGATAACATGACTTCAAGCTTCTTCCCCATCCTGATTATCTTCTGTAGATGTGACTTAGACTTTTAATGTTCCTTAACAAAATATTGGGGGCTTTCCTGATAGCTCAGCAGTAAAGAATCCACCTGCCAATGCAGGAGACACGGGTTCGATCCCTGCGTCAGGAAGATCCACTGAAGGAGAACATGGCAACCCATTCCGGTATTCTTGCCTAGAAAATCCCATGGACAGAGATGCCTGCCAGACCATAGGGGCACAAAGAGTCAGATGCAACTGAGCACACACGATCAAAATACTGCTCCCACAATTCTGTGTAATACTCTAGGGTGTTGTTCAGTACCCCTAATAGTGAGACTGTTAACCACATTGTTCTGGAATATGTTCCTTAATGTTGCCTAAGATTACTTTTCAGTGGCAGCCTATCACACTGTTGATTAAAACTGAGGCTAACTAAATGCCCATGCTGTACTTACATAGTTGAATATATTTGGAATTTACTTTGATAGTAGTCACATTTTGTCTTGACTGAACAAGGCTTCTGTAGAATACTATATGACCCATGGATGAGCTTCAGAGGTTTTGAACTTCTTTAAATTACATGTAAATATATTTGGCAAATACACCCATGTGTATTTTTCTGTGTCCACAACTTCTATCAAATTCTCTAGAAATTACTATTCTAAAAAAAAAAAAATTAAAATGACTGCCAGTGTCTTCATAGTGTTCTAGTCTCAAGCTGTCTTTTTTGATCCTAATTCTCCAATCATTGTTAGTTATTATGATACTTTTATGTTATCTGAAGATGAAGTAAATGTTCCGTTATTTCATGGCTTTAACTCATTGATAATAAGAATTAAATGCAGGAGCTTTGTAGTAGTTGCAAACTACTTGATTCAGATAGATGCTCCCTCTGAGAACAGACTATCTGGAGAAGGTATAACAATAAGACACGGGAGAGGAAGGAAACCAGAACAGTGAGCCTGGCATTTGTAGCTACATTTCTTCTGGAAGTTTTTGCAGGTGGCACAAGTATGGCTAAAAATTAAGTGAAAAAAAAAAGAAAAAAGAAAAAAAAAAATAAAAGTTAAGTGAAGGTGAGCTTGACCAGTAAGCATATAGCAAGGTGGTCAACGTCATTTTACGTGATACGTGCTTGAGAATTTTCTACTTTAGTGTATGTTTTACTTTAATAATCCAGAAGCTAATTAGATTTTACTGGATAGATACAGATGAAGAGATACTATGTGAGCAGATCAGTTGAACATATCCAGAATAAGCATAGAGAAACAAAAGGATAGAAGAATACAAAAGAAAGCTTAAAAGGGATAAGGGCTGTGCTGGCAAGTTCTACCAGATGTATAATTTTAGTTCTGGTAGTAGAAATGAATGAGGATGATGCAGAAATGCAATATTCAAAGAGATATAGGCTGCGAATTTCCAAAAATAGTAAAAGACATAAAGTCACAGGTTAAGACATAATAAATAATTAAAAACATATTTATGCTTGTTCTAGTCAAACTTTCAAAATCTAACAATGGAGAAAAATCATAAAAATGTACAAAAGTAACCACACAAAAAAGACTGTTGCCGTCAAGGGAACAATAGTAAGAAGTCTGACTGAACTTTGAGCAGCAATGTTAGAAGATGAAAGACAGTGGATTTAAAGGGCCGAAAGAAAATAAGAGCCCATTTAGAATTCTATATATTGTGGAAATTTTCTTCAAATGTAAGACAAAAGTCATTTGTTGAGTATTCTTTCAAATAGAGTATATGTCTTCTCAGCATGGTAAAATAGTGACTGACACGGAGAGCGGGCCATTTTCCGATCAGTGTACTCCTGTGCAGATTGGCAGGTCTAAATTCAAGGAGTGTTTGCTTTAGTCCTTGAAACGTAGCTGAAATAATTGAAAATCATCTCAATCATGATTAGGCTCTTTTCACTTAATTTTTAAAACCCAGGGCAGATTTTTAAGAATCATTGAAATTTATTTTGAAAAGTTCAAGTTCAGAAGTCATGAGACTTTTATTTTGAACACATGATTTTGTTTAATTCAAAAAGATATTTATAAGTTTAATTTTTTCACAGCTTGTAACTAGAATTGAGAAACTGTCTAGTTTTAAAAATCCCTTTTTAATTACACCGTTAGTCAATAATTACAATTAGTAACAATTGTTTAGTTATTAGAATTAATTGTATAATTATGACTGAAATTTATAGTTATTAAATAATGGGTAACTATAGATTATATAGTTAACCTATAGCTTCATGAAAACAAAAACAAGTACCTTGTTTATAACTTGTATTAGTTCAGCAAAAACTAGCTCAAAGAAGAGTCAGAGACAGCCTTTCCTTGTTAAATGTACAGCCAATTCCTTGCCAATGCCAGTATGATTATAGTCCAGACTGATAATCAAGATGTTAATTATAATAAACAAAGATGAGATGGATTTTAAAAATAACATTTTTAGTCAAACAAAGCAGAGACTTGATTACTGATAACCCTGCATTAAAGGAAATACTAGTAGTTGTTCTGGAAGTAGAAGAATAGTCTCAACATTAATTTCAGAACCTCTGGGAGGCAAATGTGTAGTAACTCCAGGTGAAATTTGAATGTGTTAATCATTTATTGGAATAATTGGATTTGGAATTTAAAATATATGAAGAGTTAAAAACGTTGCTGTTGGTCATTCACTGTTGTGTCTACTCTGAACTGCAGACACAGTGAATATCCTTGCTGTCCAAGGGACTCTCAAGAGTATTCTCTAGCACCATAGTTTGAAAGCATCAATTCTTTGGTGCTCAGCCAGCTTTATGGTCCAGCTCTCACATCGGTACATGACTACTGGAAAAAACAAAGCTTTGCCTATATGGACCTCTGTTGGCAAAGTGATTGATGTCTGTGCTTTTTAGTACACTGTCAAGGTTTGTCATAGATTTTCTCCCAAGAGCAAGACTCTTTGTGTTTTCAGTCTCCATCCACATTGATTTTGGAGCCCCCCAAAATAAAGTCTGTCACTGTTCCATTTTTTTCCCCATCTATTTGCCATGATGTGATGGTATAAGATGCTGTGATCTTAGTTTTTTGATTGTTGAGTTTTAAGCCAGCTTTTTCACTCTCCTCTTTCACCTTCAACAAGAGGCTCTTTAGTTACTCTCTACTTTCTGCCATTAAGTGGTATAATCTACATACCTGAGATTGTTGGTATTTCTCCTGGCAATCTTGATTCCAGCTTGTGAGTCTTCCAGTCCAACATTTAGTTACAATGTACTCTGCATATAAGTTAAGCAGGGTGACAATATACAGCCGACATACTCCTTTCCCAATTTGGAACCAGTCCGTTGTTCCATGTCCAGTTCTGTCTATTGCTTCTTGTCCTGATACAGGTTTCTCAGGAAGCAGGTAATGTGGTCTGGTATTCCAGTCTCTTCAAGAGTATCCCACAGTCTGTTGTGATCCACACAGTCAAAGGCTTTAGTGTAGTCAATGAAGCAGAAGTAGATTTTTTTTGGAATTCCCTTGTTTTTTTTCTGTTATCCATCATATTTTGGTCATTTGATTTCTGGTTCCTCTGCCTTTTCTAAATCCAGCTTGTGCATGTGGAAGTTCTTGGTTCACATACTGCTGAAGCCTAGCTTGAAGGATTTTGAGTATTATTTTGCTGGCATGTGAAATGAGTACAGTTGTGTAGTAATTTGAACATTCTTTGGATTTGCCTTTCTTTGGGATTGGAATGAAAACTGACCTTTTCCAGTCCTGTGGCCACTGCTGAGTTTTCCTAATTTGCTGACATATTGAGTGCAGCACTTTCACAGCATCATCTTTTAGGATTTGAAATAGCTCAACTGGAATTCCATCACCTTCACTAGCTTTGTTCATAGTGATGCTTCCTAAGGCCCACTTGACTTCACACTCCAGGATGTCTGGCTCTAGATGAATGATCACCCCATGGTGGTTACCTGGTCATTAAGAGCTTTTTTGTACAGTTCTTCTGTGTATTCTTGCCACCTGTTCTTAATATCTTCTGCTTCTACTAGGTCCTTGCTGGTTTTGTCCTTTACTGTGCCTGTCTTTGCATGAAATGTTCCCTTGGTAGTTCCAGTTTTCTTAAAAAGATCTCTAGTCTTTCCCATTCTGTTGTTTTTCTCCACTTCTTTGCATTGATCGCTGAAGAAGGCTTTCTTATCTCTCCTTGCTATTCTCTGGAATTCTGCATTCACTTGGGAATATCTTTCCCTTTATCCTTTGCCTTTTGTTTCTCTTCTTTTCTCAGCTATTTGTAAGGCCTCCTCTGACAATCACTTTGCCTTCTTGCATTTCTTTTTCTTGGAGATGGTTTTGGTCACCACCTCCTGTACAATGTTATGAACCTCCATCCATAGTTCTTCAGGCACACTGTCTACCTGATCTAGTTCTTTGAATCTATTTGTCACCTCCATTGTATAATCATAAGGGATTTGATTTAGGTCATACCTGAATGGCCTAGTGGTTTTCGCTGCGTTCTTCTGTTTGAGCCTGAATTTTGCAAAATGGAGCTGATGATCTAAGCCACAGTCAGCTCCAGGTCTTGTTTTTGCTGGCTGTATAGAGCTTCTCCATCTTCAACTGCAAAGAACTCATTGTTCAATCACTCAGTCACATCCAACTCTTTGCAGCCCCATGCACTGCAGCAAGCCAAGCTTCCCTGTCCTTCACCATTTCCTGGAGCTTGCTCAAATTCTTGTCCATTCAGTCAGTGGTGCCATCCAACCATCTCATCCTCTGTCATCCCCTTCTCCTCCTGCCTTTAATCTTTCCCAGTGTCAGGTCTTTTCTAATGAGTCGGGTCTTCACACCAGGTGGCCAGAGTATCAGAGCTTCAGCTTCAGCATCAGTCCTTCCAGTGAATATTCAGGATTGATTTCTTTTAGGATTGACTAGTTTGATCTCCTTGCATTCCAAGGGACTCTCAAGAGTCTTCTCCAACACCACAGTTCAAGCATCAATTCTTTGGCGTTCAGCCTTCTTTATGGTCCAACTCTCACATCCTTACATGACTATTGGAAAAACCATACCTTTGATTAGATGGACCTTTGTTGGCAAAGTGATGTCACTGCCTTTTAATATACTGTCTAGCTTTTTCATAGCTTTTCTTCCAAGGAGCAAACATCTTTTAATTTCATGGCTGCAGTCACCATCTGCCGTGATTTTGGAGCCCTAGAAAATAAAATCTGTCACTGTTTCCATTGTTTCCCCATCTTTTTGCTATGAAGTGATGAGACCAGGTGCCATGATCTTGGTTTTTTGAATGTTGAGTTTTAAGCCAGCTTTTTCACTGTCCTCTTTCACCTTCATCAAGAGGCTCTTTAGTTCCTCTTCACTTTCTGCCATAAGGGTGGTGTCATCTGCATATCTGAAGTCATTGATATTTCTCCCAGCAATCCTGATTTCAGCCTGGCATTTCCCATGATGTACTCTGCACATCAGTTAAATAAGCAGGGTGACAATATACAATCTTGATGTACTCCTTTCACAATTTGGAGCTGGTATGTTGTACTATGTCCAGTTCTAACTTTTGCTTCTTGGCCTGAATACAAGTTTTGCAGGAGGCAGGTAAGGTGGTTTGGTATTCCCATCTTTTTAAGAATTTTCCACAGTTTGTTGTGATCCACACAAAGGCTTTAAGGTAGTCAATGAAGCAGAAATAGGTGTTTTTCTGGAATTCTCCTGGTTTTTCTATGATCCAGTGGATGTTGGCAGTAAGCTACAGTCAGTTCCAGGTCTTGCTTTTGCTAACTGTATAGAGCTTCTGCATCTTCAGCTGCAAAGAATATAATCAGTCTGATTTCAGTACTGACCACCTGATGATGTCTACGTGTAAAGTCGTCGCTTGTGTTGTTGGAAGAGGGTGTTTGCTATGACCAGTGCGTTTTCTTGGCAAAGCTCTGTTAACCTTTCCCCTGCTTCATTTTGTACTGTAAGGCCAAACTTGGCTGTTATTCCAAGTGAAGTGAAGGTATCTCTTCACTTCCTCCTTTTGCATTCCAGTCCCCTATGATGAAAAGAACATCGTTTTTGGGTGTTAGTTCTAGGAGGTCATGTAGGTCTTCATAGAATCGTTCAACTTCATTTTCTTCAGCAAAACTGTGATGTTGAATGGTTTGCCATGAAAATGAACAGAGATCAGTCTGTCATTTTTGAGATTGTACCCAAGTACTGCATTTTGGACTCATTTGTTAATTATAAGGGCTGTTCCACTCCTTCTAAGGGATTCTTGCTCACAGTAGTAAAATAATGGTCGTCTGAATTAAATTCACCCAGTCCTGACCATTTTAGTTCACCGATTCCTAAAATGTTGATGTTCACTCTTGCCATCTCCTGTTTGACTACATCCAATTTTCCTTGATTCATGAACCTAACACTCTAGGTTCCTATGCAGTATTGTTCTTTACAGCATTGGATTTTACTTTCACTACCAGATACAACCATAACTGGGCATAATTTGTGCCACTTTGGCTCAGCCTCTTCATTCCTTCTGGAGCTGTTTCTTTGCTCTTCCCCAGTGGTATATTGAACAGCTACTGACCTGGGGGGGCTCATCTTTCAGTGTCTTGTCTTTTTATCTTTTCATACTGGTCATGAGGTTCTCAAGGCAACAGTACTGAAGTGATTTGCCATTCCCTTCTCCAGTGGACCGCATTTTGTCAGGCCCTGTCTAGCAGGGACATGCCCTTCAGCCATTCAGCGTAGCTGGGTGACATGAACTATAACAAAAGTCAGGTAGGAAGTACATACATGGAGTTAAAGTGGCAATAATCTTTTATTATTTAGTAAAAAAATAATGAAGAAATTTTTTAGACTTCAAACAAACATCTCTAATAAAAGTTGGAAAAGAACACATAATTAAATTAATGGAGGGAAATGTTAAAAAGCAGTTGATGAAGCTGTGCAGGCAGGAGATAACCTAGCACACTTCAGACTGATATCTTTAGGAAGTCCTGCTTTTGCAAGTTTGGTCCTTGGCTGATATCTGGAAATTTGGATTTCAGGGTTTCTACCACTCTCTGATAAGAGTGCCTAAATTGTTTGAAGAAACAGTACAGTTTATGCTGAACTCTGTTTCTTCTGGTAGTCGGTAATTTGGTATTTAGTTGGCAGAGGATATGTGTATGATCAGCCCCTAATAAAAACTGTGGGCCCTGAGTCTCTAGTGCGATTTCCTGCAGACAGTTTTCACATACTGTTACAACTCATTGCTCGGGAAATTAAGTGTGTCTAGTTAGCCTTACTCCACTGGGAGAGAGGACTTTTGGAAACTTGCAGCTTATTTTCTCCGGACTTTGCCCACATGCTTTTCCTCCATTCTGATTCTGCTCTGTATTTCACTATGATTTATCACAGTGAAATAATAAATATAAATCATATCCATAGACTTAATAGAAATTATATCCAAATAATAAATATAAAATCATATCAAGGGGTATAACTATATGCTGAGTCCTGTGAATCCTCCAAGTGAGGGATCAGACCCAGGGGTGCGGTGTGGTCTTGGGGACTCCGAACATAGAGACAAGAAGAAGAGAGAACACAAAACAGGTAGGACAAATAGAAAATACTAAGACTGTAAATTTAAACCTGGCTATATTTGTAGTTTTAATAAACATATTTGAACCATTTATGAACAAAGACCATGTGTTATGTCAGAACAGATCAACAGATTTTCAACACATTTAATTCATAGGTATGTACTCTGACCACAGTGGAGTTAAACTAGATATACAATAACCACCACCCCCCCAAAAAAAGAAAGAAACTAGACAATCTTTGCATGTTTAGATATTTTGAAATATGCTTTTAAATAACCTCAGACCAAAGAAGTAATCAAAATTGAAATTAGAAAGTGTTTTTAACTAAATGATCATGAAAGTGGCACAGATTAACAGTTGTAAGATTGGAGTGACATCTAGGAAATAGTGTAGAAGCAGCTCCAGGTTCCTGCCCTTTCAGTCAAACTAGCAGAAACTGTCAGAAGCAACTCTGTAAGAACTCTGAACAAGAAAATTTTATAGCAACCATGTGAATGCTGAAACAAGAAAAAGGCAAAATTAGCAATGGTAGCAAAAGTTTGTAATGTTTTTACTTGTCCTTGCTCCATCCCCTCCCTGCTCTGAGACGGTCTTGAAGGCAGCAGCCCATACTGCAAGTACTGGTTCTGGAAGAAGAAAAGCAGATATTACAACTTACTGTGTCTGTGTATTCTAACCTACCTGGGATCTACCTGAAGGACTGACAGAAGGTGCTCATCTATGTTTCTCCTAATTCAAAAATCAAACCAGAAAAGTAAATTGTATCTCTGGTTAAGATTTAAGTTCCAGAGTATATAAAGGATTTCTATAATTCAGCAACAGAAGACAACCCAATTTAAAAATGGGCCAAGTACTTTAAGATTTCTCTAGAGAAGATACAGTGGGCAGTAGCACATGAAAACGTACTCAACATTAGTTATTGTGTCTATGTGCTCAGTTATGTCAGACTCTGTGACTCTATGGAATGTAGCCCGCCAGGCTCCTCTGTCCTTGGAATTCTCCAGGCAAGAATGCTGGAGTAGGTTGCCATTTTCTTATCCGGGTATCTTACCGACCCAGGGATCAAATCCACATCTCTTGTGTCTCCTGCATTGTCAGGTGGGTTCTTTACCATTAGCGCCACCTGGGAAGCCCAACATTAGTTATTAGGCAAATGCACATCAGAACCACAAAGAGATACCATCTTAACACCTGTTGAATAACTGCAGTAAGACCAATGGAGAGTAAGTGTTGGTGAAGATGTGGCCAAATTGGAACCTTCAGATACTGTTAGTAAGAATGTTAAATGGTGCACTGTGGAAAACAGTGGTGATTTCTCAAAAAGTTAAACATAGAATTACCATATGATTCAGCAATTCCACACTTAGGTATACACTCAAGAGAACTAAAAAACAGGGACTCAGATACTTGTATGCCAATATTCTGTGCAGCATTATTCACAGTAGCCAAAAGGTAGAAGCCAGCTAAGTGTCTATCAAACAATGAGTAGATAAATGAATTGTGGTATATACATACAATAGAATATTGCTCAGTTATAAAAGGGAATGAAGCTCTGATATATGCTGCAGTATGGTTGAACCTTGAAAAGCATTATCCTGAGTGAAGTAGGTGCAGAATACATCATGCGAAATGCCAGGCTGGATGAAGCCCAAGCTGGAATCAAGATTGCTGGGAGAAATATCGATAACCTCAAATATGCAGATGATACCACCCTTATGGCAGAAAGTGAAGAGGAACTAAAGAGCCTCTTGATGAAAGTAAAAGAGGAGAGTGAAAAATCTGGCTTAAAACTCAACATTCAAAAAACAAAGATCATGGCATCTGGTCCCATCACTTCATGGCAGATAGATGGGGAAGCAATAGAAACAGTGACAGACTTTATTTTTGGGGCTTCAAAATCACTGCATATGGTGACTGCAGCCATGAAATTAAAATATGCTTGCTCTTTGGAAGAAAAGCTATGACAGACCTAAACAGCGTATTAAAAAGCAGTGACATCACTTTGCCGACAGTGGTCCGTCTAGTCAAAGCTATGGTTTTTCCAGTATTCGTGTATGGATATGAGAGTTGGACCATAAAGGTACAAAAAAAAAAAAAAAGCTGAGCACCGAAGAATTGATGCTTTTGAATTGTGGTGTTGGAGAAGACTCTTGAGAGTCCCTTGGACTGCAAGAAGATCCAACCAGTCTATCCTAAAGGAAATAAGTCCTGAATATTCATTGGAAGGACTGATGCTGAAGCCTAAGCTCCAGTACTGTGGCCATCTGCTGTGAATAACTGACTCATTGAAAAGACCCTGATGCTGGGAAAGATTGAAGGTAGGAGGAGAAGGGGACAACAGAGGATGAGATTGTTGGATGGCATCGTTGACTCAATGGACATGAGTTTGAGCAAGCTCCGGGAGTTGGTGATGGACAGGGAAGCCTGGTGTGCTGCAGTCCATGGGGTCGCAAAGAGTCTTGACATGACTGAGTGAACTGAAGTGAAGTAAGCCAGAAACAAAAGGACAAAGACTATATAATTCCACTTACATGAAATATATAGGGACAGATTTACAGAAACAAAAAGTAAACTAGAGGGGAAGGGATGAATGGGGGGGTTATTGCTTAAATAGGAAGAGCACTTCTTTTTGGGAGAAAATTTTTGGAAATAGTGTTGATAGTTGCTGAGCATTATGAATGTAATAAAACCACTGAATTTTACACTTAAATTGATTAAAATGGCAAATATTTTAAATGTATATTTTAACACAATAAAAAATTCTAGGATTAAAAAAAAAACAAATTTATCCCCATAAGTAGCTAAAGCTCTTTCCTTGAGGTTAGCATATAATCTAAAAAGACTATTAGGAAAGAATACTCCATATGGAATTGTTTGAAAACAAAGAGAAAATTCCCATCTGGAGTGATTTAAAACAATGTAGCAGATACAGATAAGAACAGAAATGAGCATTTTAGAATGTAAACATAAAGTAGAATCAACAAAGCCAAAAATTGTGCCTTTAAAAAGGCCAGTAAAATTGGCAGTCTCTGACAGGAATAATAAAGTGTAAAAGAGAATGCACAAATAGCCAGTTCTGGGAATGGATAATGGGATAATGGATAACTTTAGATTGTACAAATGGGAGATCACTGTAGATCATAGGATATTGTGAACAATTTTATGTGAATTTGAAAATTTAAGTAAATAACTTAGTAGCGTATTTGCTAAGCTGACTGGCATAGTAAAATTGGAAATTGGCTCTGTAATGCCAGTTTTGTCAAAAAGTAAGTGTGCATACATGCGTGGATCTGTTTTTGGATTTTTCTATCCCATACTTCCTCAACTGGAGTCCCATAAGAGGATTAAGCCTCACAGAAAGTTGAGTGATTGTATTTTTAATTTTCTCAAAGACAGTATATAGTTGATATTATTTCAGATCCAGAGGAACTAAGTTAATCCATTGTATATAATAGATGCCTAAGGGCATTTGGAAGGAAAGTTATGACCAATCTAGATAGCATATTCAAAAGCAGAGACATTACTTTGCCAACAAAGGTTCGTCTTGTATGGATGTGAGAGTTGGACTGTGAAGAAGGCCTGAGCGCTGAAGAATTGATGCTTTTGAACTGTGGTGTTGGAGAAGACTCTTGAGAGTCCCTTGGACTGTAAGGAGATCCAACCAGTCCATTCTGAAGGAGATCAGCCCTGGGATTTCTTTGGAAGGAATGATGCTAAAGCTCAAACTCCAATACTTTGGCCACCTCATGTGAAGAGTTGACTCATTGGAAAAGACTCTGGGGCTGGGAGGGATTGGGGGCAAGAGGAGAAGGGGACGACAGAGGATAAAATGGCTGAATGGCATCACTGACTCGATGGACATGAGTCTGAGTGAACTCCCGGAGTTGGTGATGGACAGGGGCCTGGCGTGCTGCGATTCATGGGGTCGCAAAGAGTCGGACACGACTGAGCGACTGATCTGATCTGATCTGATCTGAAGGGCATTGGAGCTTACTTAACACTTCTGATTGAGAAGAACTGGTCTATTCCATTGATCCATTTGTTCATTCCTGTGTTAAAACCACACTTTCTCAAATATTATGACTTTATAAAAAGTATTCATCCTGAAGAGGTCCCCCGAAAGATTGTTTTAGCCATTCCTACTTTGCATTTCCATATATGTTTTAGAATCACTGCAGAGCATTCAGAAATAAACATTTAAGAAAATGATACTGAATCAATTAGATTCCCATATGGAAGAAAGTGAATTTGATTTCTACCTCACAACACATGTAAAAATCAGTTCCTGAAGGATTATAGTCTAAAAATTAATGGTGAAATAGCAAAGCTTTGAGCAACTAATACAACTAATTCCGTTTGTGCGTTGGGCAGCATGTCTTAAAACATGACACAAAAGTCATTGACAATGAAGAAAAGATTAGTGGATTAGAAAACTTCTCTCCATCTGAAGAAACCACTCTGAGAGTAACTACAGACCTGGAAGGAAATATTTACAATGCAAATAGCCAACAAGAAACTTTTATCCTCAATATATAAAGAACTTTTATGCTATAGTAAGAAGTAGACAATAAAAATGAAAAAAATTTAAATACTGAGCAAGAATGTCCAAGAAGTTATATAAATAAGTCAAACTTATAAAAAGATCTCATTTCCATTAGTAATAGAGAAACAAAACCACAATGATAATTACATCACCACAAGAACAGTTAAAATCTATGACAAGACTAAAGCATTACCAAGGATTTGGAATGGTGGGAGTGCTTAGGCAGTGTTTATGAGAATATAAATCTGACAAAGCTTTGAAAAAACGGCGTTATATACTAAATTTGAACAGTCTTACCCTATGACTCAAATTTCACTTCTAGGTATATATCCAATGAATATGTGTTCCCTTGTCTTTTAAATAGTCATTTATTTGAATGTTGGTTGCTTGCAATTTCTGTTTTATTTTTATTAATTTTTATTGCAGTATATTTGCTTTACAATGTTGTGTTGGTTTCTGCTGTACAGCAAAGTGATCAGCTGCAGTATACACATATTCCTTCTTTTTTGGATTTCCTTCCCATTTAAGTCACCACAGAACATTGAACAGTTTTCTGTGCTATACAGTTAGTTCTCTAAGTTACCTATTTTATACATAGTGGTGTATATATGGGGGCTTCCCATAAATAGAGTGGGTAGACAATCTGCCTGCAGTGCAGGAGATGTGGGTTTGAACCCTGGGTTGAGAAGATCCCCTGGAGAAGAAAATGGCAACCCGTTCCATTATTGTTGCCTGGAGAATTCGATAGACAAAGGAGCCTGGTGAGCTAGAGTCCTTGGGGTTACAAAAGAGTTGGACAAAACTTAGTGATTAAACAAGAACCACAGCAACCATGTATATATGTCAATCCCAGTCTCCCAGTTCATCTCATCCCTCCTTCCTCCTTCAGTATCTATATGCTTGTTGCTGCATCTTTGTCTTTATTTCTGCTTTGCAAATAAGTTCATCTGTATCATTTTTCCAGATTCCACATATGGTCAATGTTGTATGATATTTGTTTTTCTCTTTCTGACTTCACTCTGTATGACAGTCTCTAGGTCTGTCCATATCTCTGCAAATGGCGCAATTTCATTCCTTTTTATGGCTGAGTAATTTTCCATTGTATAAACCACATCTTTATCCATTTTTCTGTTGATGGACATTTATGTTGCTTCCATGTCTTGGCACTTGTGAATAGTGTTGCAGTGAACATTGGGGTGCATGTGTCTTTTTGAATTATGGTTTTCTTTAGATATATGCCCAGAGTGTGACTGCTGGGTCATATGATAGTTCTGTTTTAAGTTTTTTGAAGAACCTGTTCTCTATAGTGGCTATATCAATTTACATTCCTACCAACAGTGTAAAAGGGCTCCATTTTCTTCACACCATCTCCAGCATTTGTTTGTAGATTTTTTGATGATGTCCATTCTGACTGGTGTGAGGTGATACCTCGTTGTAGTTTTGACTTTCTCTTCTCTAGTAATTAGTGATGTTGAGCATCTTTTCATTTGCTTGTTGGCCACCGGTATGTCGTCTTTGGAGAAACATCTATTTAGGTCTTTGGCCTATTTTTTGATTGGATTGCTTTTTTGATATTCAGCTGCATGAGTAGTTTATATATTTTGGAGATTAATTCCTTGTCAGTTGCTTCATTTGCAAATATTTTCTCCCATTCTGAGGGTTGTCTTTTTATCTTATTTATGGCTTCCTTTGCTGTGGAAAAGCTTTTAAGTTTAATTGCAGTGCTCAGTTGTGTCCAACTCTTTGTGACCCCATTGACTTTAGCCTGCCAGGCTCCTCTTTCCATGGAATTTTCCAGGCAAGAATACTGGAGTGAGTTACTGTTTCCTACTCCAGGAGATCTTCCTGACCCAAGAAGAATGATGCAGCCTTCTGCATCATTAGGCAGGTTCTTTACCACTAGCACCAGCTGGGAAGCCCTTTAATTAGGTCCCATTTATTTTTGTTTTTATTTTCACTGCTCTAGGAAGCGGGTCAAAAAAAATCTTGCTGTGATTTATGTCAAAGAGTGTTCTGCCTATGTTTTCCTCTAAGAGGTTTATAGTGTCTGTCCTTATATTTAAAGCTTTGATCCATTTTGAATTTATTTTTGTGTATGGTATTAGGGAGTGTTCTAATTTCATTCTTTTACATGTAGCTGTTTCATTTGCCCAACACCACTTACTGAAGAGACAGTTTTTTCCTGTATTGTGTATCCTTGCCTCCTTTGTCATAGATTAGTTGCCCATAGATGCGAGGGTTTATATCTGGGCTTTCTATCCTATTCCCTGGATTTGTATTTCTGTTTTTGTACCAGTACCATACTGTTTTGATTACTGTAGCTGTGTAGTATAGTCTGAAGTCAAGGAGCCTGATTCTGAAGTCAGGGAGCCTGATTCCTCCAGCTCTGTTTTTCTTTCTCAGGATTACTTTGGCTCTTTGGGGTCTTTTTGTTTCCATACAAATTGTAAAACTTTTGTTCTAAATCTGTGAAAAATGCCATTGGTAATTTGATAGGAGTTGCACTGAATCTTAGATTGCATTGGGTATTATAGTCATTTTCACAATATTGATTCTTCCAATCCAAGAACATGGTATATTTCTCCATCTGTTTGTGTCATCTTTGGTTTCTTTTATCAGTATTTTATAGTTTTCTGAATACAGGACTTTTGCCTCCTTGGTTGTTTTCAATTTAATGCACATTTTTTTTTTTTTGTAGAGACCGTATTATAAATTGATGGGTTTATGTGTATATTGGTGCATAATCATTATTGTCCAACTCTAACGAGAATTTTTGTAAATGTATCTCAACCCCTTAGTGTGGAACAGAATATATAAGGCTAACCTGGAAACTTATCCCTCGTTTATAACACTATTTTTATGAAAGACAATAATCTTGTGTCATATACATTTGCATCTATAGTAGTAAGGGCAAGAAGGATCCACACCATAATACCAGGAGTATTGCTCTTCCCTTACCCTTTATGACTGTTTCTTTGTAGGTACCGAGTACCTGTAAGTTGAGTTTATAGGTAGGTGAGTGCCTCTTTGTTCCAGTAAGAATTAACCTGTACGTCTTGATGACACCTCACAGTCCTTCCAACTCAGAATTCTCATATTCTGTCATATTCAGAATTATGACTGGCATATTAAAATAAAAAATTTTATATGGCATATTATAGTATTTCAGAGAGTATCTGAAGTCAGTCCCCATTTTTTAACAGATAAATAAGCAAGCTCAGAGAAGTGAAGTAAACTTGCCCATGTTACTCCCTCTTCATCATCATCAAAAAATAGTTGCCATATGTAGAGTTTTTAGTGTTATACACATTTACTCATTTAATTGCCAAAGCTACACCTTTTATAGATGGCAAAACCAAGGTACAAAATATAAGAAGTAACATGTATAGGTTTAAACCTCTCTGCTGTAATTATCTTTTAGCCTAATAGTATTGGTAACTGCACAGAAATTTTAACCTATATTGATATAGCACCTTTTCTGAGCCAGGCACTAGCAAAAAGATTTTTAGTGATGATTATTGACAATAAAAAGGTTGTTTTGTCTAGAAAAATTAATTATAATGTCTCATTTCACATGCATTCTGATTTTTTTGGAATGACTGGAGAAAGGGGTATTTTTTCCAAAATATCTAAAAAATAATGTAAATATCTTTTATACATTTAGAAAAAAATTCTTTTAAATTGTGGATATTATTTTTACAATAGTAGAGATGTATGGTCCTCAAATTTAAATTTCTGTCTTTTTTAAACAGTGCTGAGCTCAGAGAATTGGAGAAGAAATTAAAAGCAGCTTACATGAATAAAGAAAGAGCAGCTCAAATTGCTGAAAAGGATGCCATTAAATATGAGCAAATGGTAATCATGTTTCTGGTCATAATGTTTTCCATATTTTTAGCTTCATTTAGAAAAGCAAAAACATAGCAATTTTTAGAAAATTGTTGCATTCTATAAAGAATTTACACTGTTTGATTTCTCAAGTAATTTTATAGTTTTTAGATTGTTATGGTATAGCAAATTATGGATATTGAGCTCTGTAATTTAATATTAGAACCTTTCAGAGACACAGAGAATTAGGTTGCTGGTTAAAATGAACATCTGTATTTGGTAACTCCCAGCATTCTTGATGGTGTCTAACTGATTATTCTTTGTTAAAACAATACAGGTTGTTAGTATGATCAGTTCAGTTCAGTTCAGTCACTCAGTCGTGTCTGACTCTTTGCGACCCCATGAATTGCAGCACGCCAGGCCTCCCTGTCCATCACCAACTCCCGGAGTTCACTCAGACTCATGTCCATCGAGTCAGTGATACCATCCAGCCATCTCATCCTCTGTCGTCCCCTTCTCCTCCTGTCCCCAATCCCTCCCAGCATCAGAGTCTTTTCCAATGAGTCAACTCTTCTCATGAGGTGGCCAAAGTACTGGAGTTTCAGCTTTAGCATCATTCCTTCCAAAAATCCCAGGGCTGATCTCCTTCAGAATGGACTGGTTGGATTTCATTGCAGTCCAAGGGATTCTCAAGAGTCTTCTCTAACACCAGAGTTCAAAAGCATCAATTCTTTGGTGCTCAGCCTTCTTCACAGTCCAACTCTCACATCCATACATGACCACTGGAAAAACCATAGATTGACTAGACGAACCTTTGTTGGCAAAGTAATGTCTCTGCTTTTGAGTATGCTATCTAGGTTGGTCATAACTTTCCTTCCAAGGAGTAAGCGTCTTTTAATTTCATGGCTGCAGTCACCATCTGTAGTGATTTTGGAGCCCCAAAAAATAAAGTCTGACACTGTTTCCATTGTTTCCCCATCTATTTCCCATGAAGTGATGGGACCAGATGCCATGATCTTCGTTTTCTGAATGTTGAGCTTTAGGCCAACTTTTTCACTCTCCATTTTCACTTTCATCAAGAGGCTTTTGAGTTCCTCTTCACTTTCTGCCATAAGGGTGGTGTCATCTGCATATCTGAGGTTATTGATATTTCTCCCGGCAATCTTGATTCCAGCTTGTGTTTCTTCCAGTCCAGTGTTTCTCATGATGTACTCTGCATATAAGTTAAATAAGCAGGGTGACAATATACAGCCTTGATGTACACCTTTTCCTATTTGGAACCAGTCTGTTGTTCCATGTCCAGTTCTAACTGTTGCTTCCTGACCTGCATACAAATTTCTCAAGAGGCAGGACAGGTGGTCTGGTATTCCCATCTCTTGAAGAATTTTCCACAGTTTATTGTGATCCACACAGTCAAAGGGTTTGGCATAGTCAATAAAGCAGAAATAGATGCTTTTCTGGAACTCTCTTGCTTTTTCCACGATCCAGCAGATGTTGGCAATTTGATCTCTGGTTCCTTTGCCTTTTCTAAAACCAGCTTGAACATCAGGAAGTTCACGGTTCACATATTGTTGAAGCCTGGCTTGGAGAATTTTGAGCATTACTTTACTAGTGTGTGAGATGAGTGCAATTGTGCGGTAGTTTGAGCATTCTTTGGCATTGCCTTTCTTTAGGATTGGAATGAAAACTGACCTTTTCCAATCCTGTGGCCACTGCTGAGTTTTCCAGATTTGCTGGCATATTGAGTGCAGCACTTTCACAGCATCATCTTTCAGGATTTGAAATAGCTCAACTGGAATTCCATCACCTCCACTAGCTTTGTTCGTAGTGATGCTTTCTAAGGCCCACTTGACTTCACATTCCAGGATGTCTGGCTCTAGGTCAGTGATCACACCATCATGATTATCTGGGTCGTGAAGATCTTTTTTGTACAGTTCTTCTGTGTATTCTTGCCACCTCTTCTTAATATCTTCTGCTTCTATTAGGTCCATACCATTTCTGTCCATTATCGAGCCCATCTTTGCATGAAATGTTCCCTTGGTATCTCTAATTTTCTTGAAGAGATCTCTAGTCTTTCCCATTCTGTTGTTTTTCTCTATTTCTTTGCATTGATCGCTGAGGAAGGAATTCTTATCTCTTCTTGCTATTCTTTGGAACTCTGCATTCAGATGCTTATATCTTTCCTTTTCTCCTTTGCTTTCGCTTCTCTTCTTTTCACAGCTATTTGTAAGGCCTCCTCCAGACAGCCATTTTGCTTTTTTGCATTTCTTTTTCTTGGGGATGGTCTTGATCCCTGTCTCCTGTACAGTGTCATGAACCTCTGTCCATAGTTCATCAGGCACTGTGTCTATCAGATCTAGTCCCTTAAATCTATTTCTCACTTCCACTGTATAATCGTTAGGGATTTGATTTAGGTCATACCTGAATGGTCTAGTGGTTTTCCCTACTTTCTTCAATTTAAGTCTGAATTTGGCAATAAGGATTTCATGATCTGGGCCACATCAGCTCCTAGTCTTGTTTTTGTTGACTGTATAGAGCTTCTCCATCTTTGGCTGCAAAGAATATAATCAATCTGATTTCGGTGTTGACCATCTGGTGATGTCCAAGTGTAGAGTCTTCTCTTGTGTTGTTGGAAGAGGGTGTTTGCTATGACCAGTGCATTTTCTTGGCGAAACTCTATTAGTCTTTGCCCTGCTTCATTCTGTATTCCAAGGCCAAATTTGCCTGTTACTCCAGGTGTTTCTTGACTTCCTACTTTTGTATTCCAGTCCCCTATAATGAAAAGGACATCTTTTTTGGGTGTTAGTTCTAAAACGTCTTGTAGGTCTTCATAGAACCATTCAACTTCAGCTTCTTCAGCGTTATTGGTTGGGGCATAGACTTGGATTACTGTGATATTGAATGGTTTGCTGCCGGGGTCCAGCCCCTGCTGATCCAGGGTATTCGAAGGAGAGATGGCATCGGCGACCTATTTCTTTAAATATTCATCAAAGATATAAAGAGTAATAGAATGAGGATAGCTCAGTGAGGAAATTCAGTGGAGAAAAGAGGCTGAATAATTCAGCCAGAAGGTGAGAGAAAGAACGACATGGGGAGACCAAGTTTTGGTGAACAAGGCCCGCACTTTATTTTTCAAAGTAGTTTTTATACCTTAAGTTATGCATAGAGGATAATGGGGGAAGGGGTAGAGTCATGCAGTAAGCCAGGCTTTCTTCCTGCAAACTTATCGTATGCAAAAGTTTAGGTGATTTGCATCATCTGCTGGCCCGGAGGCCTGTTAACATTTTAAGACCCTTTCTTCAGAAAACTTATTTTTCTCTAAAGGTGATTAGGCAGACGCCACCCTCCAAAAGCATTGGATAGAGTTGCGTTCCTATAGGGCAAAGGTAAGGTGGGCTCAGTCAAGAAAAGAATTAACTCAAGGGTCCAAGGTTACAAACATTGAGGCTACTACTTACATTTCTATATACCCATTATATCAATCAATACACTGCCAAGGACACAGTAGGTAAGGGGTATGGAGACTAAGCAGCAAACATTGGCCCAATAAGTGAAAAATCCTTCACCAATACAATTTCTAATCAATCTTTTAACTACTCAAAGGAATCTGTGTTTAGACAGTTTAGAACATCTCCTGCCTCTCACAGTTGGGAGGCTCTGAACAATCACATGTGGCCAGAAAAACCTATTCAGGCAGGCTAGAGGATATCCAAAGGAGTTTGTAGGTTGAAACACTGTCACACCCAGGAATTATTAACTGGACCTGTAAATTAACTCTTTTTTCAGAGAGAGGTAGTGGGGGACAGCCCTCGTAAAGTCAGAGGTGTAGGTGAAAGCACAAAGCAGAAGGTAGGCAGACTCTGGTTTGGGGGTAGATGCTCAAGAATTTCCAGGGGGACTCCTGAGGCTTGATCCCGCCTTTGCGTATGCCAAGCCTCCTTCCTCATGACCTTTGCCACGGGCGGAGTTCCTCACGCTGGCTCCCGGCAGTGATAGAATTCCAGTTGAGCTATTCCAGATCCTGAAAGATGATGCTGTGGAAAGTGCTGCACTCAATATGCAATATGCAATATGCACTCAATATGCAATATGCCGGCTCCCGGCAGTTTGCCTTGGAGACGAACAGAGATCATTCTGTCATTTTTGAGATTGCATCCAAGTACTGCATTTCAGACTCTTTTGTTGACCATGATGGCTACTCCATTTCTTCTGAGGGATTTGTACTCGCAGTAGTAGATAGAATGGTCATCTGATTTAAATTCACCCATTCCAGTCCATTTGAGTTCGCTAATTCCTAGAATGTCAACATTCACGCTTGCCATCTCTTGTTTGACCACTTCCAATTTGCTTTGATTCATGGACCTGACATTCCAGGTTCCTATGCAATATTGCTCTTTACAGCATTGGACCTTGCTTCTATCACCAGTCACATCCACAGCTGGGTATTGTTTTTGCTTTGGCTCCATCCCTTCATTCTTTCTGGAGTTATTTCTCCACTGATCTCCAGTAGCATATCGGGCACCTACTGACCTAGGGAGTTCCTCTTTCAGTATCCTACCATTTTGCCTTTTCATACTGTTCATGGGGTTCTCAAGGCAAGAATACTGAAGTGGTTTGCCATTCCCTTCTCCAGTGGACCACATTCTGTCAGATCTCTCCACCATGACCTGCCCTTCTTGGGTTGCCCCGCAGGCATGGCTTAGTTTCATTGAGTTAGACAAGGCTGTGGTCCTAGTGTGATTAGATTGACTAGTTTTCTGTGAGTATGGTTTCAGTGTGTCTGCCTCTGATGATCAGTGTATTTTAGAATGCTATTAAATTTTTTATTTTTTAAATGTTCAAAACATCAACTATAAACAGTGCTGCAATGAACATTGGGGTACATGTGTCTCCTTCAATTCTGGTTTCCTCAGTGTGTATGCCCAGCAGTGGGATTGCTGGGTCATAAGGCAGTTCTATTTCCAGTTTTTAAGGAATCTCCACACTGTTCTCCATAGTGGCTGTACTAGTTTGCATTCCCACCAACAGCACAAGAGGGTTCCCTTTTCTCCACACCCTCTCCAGCATTTATTGCTTGTAGACTTTTGGATCGCAGCCATTCTGACTGGCGTGAAATGATACCTCATAGTGGTTTTGATTTGCATTTCTCTGATAATGAGTGATGTTGAGCATCTTTTCATGTGTTTGTTAGCCATCTGTATGTCTTCTTTGGAGAAATGTCTATTTAGTTCTTTGGCCCATTTTTTGATTGGGTCATTTATTTTTCTGGAATTGAGCTGCAGGAGTTGCTTGTATATTTTTGAGATGAGTTGTTTGTCAGTTGCTTCATTTGCTATTATTTTCTCCCATTCTGAATGCTGTCTTTTCACCTTGCTTATAGTTTCCTTGTTGTGCAGAAGCTTTTAAGTTTAATTAGGTCCCATTTGTTTATTTTTGCTTTTATTTCCAATATTCTGGGAGGTGGGTCATAGAGGATCCTGCTGTAATGTATGTCGGAGAGTGTTTTGCCTATGTTCTCCTCTAGGAGTTTTATAGTTTCTGGTCTTACGTTTAGATCTTTAATCCATTTTGAGTTTATTTTTGTGTATGGTGTTAGAAAGTGTTCTAGTTTCATTCTTTTACAAGTGGTTGACCAGTTTTCCCAGCACTACTTGTTAAAGAGATTGTCTTTACTCCATTGTATATTCTTGCCTCCTTTGTCAAAGATAAGGTGTCCATATGTGCGTGGCTTTATCTCTGGGCTTTCTATTTTGTTCCGTTGATCTATATTTCTGTCTTTGTGCCAGTACCATACTGTCTTGATGACTGTGGCTTTGTAATAGAGCCTGAGGTCAGGCAGGTTGATTCCTCCAGTTCCATTCTTCTTTCTCAAGATTGCATTGGCTATTCGATGTTTTTTTGTATTTCCATACAAATTGTGAGATTATTTGTTCTAGCTCTGTGAAGAATACTGTTCGTAGCTTGATAGAGATTGCATTGAATCTATAGATTGCTTTGGGTAGTATACTCATTTTCACTATATTGATTCTTCTGATCCACGAACATGGTATATTTCTCCATCTATTAGTGTCCTCTTTGATTTCTTTCACCAGTGTTTTATAGTTTTCTATATATAGGTCTTTAGTTTCTTTAGGTAGATATATTCCTAAGTATTTTATTCTTTTCATTTCAATCGTTCATCGCAGCATTGTTTACAATAGCCAGGACGTGGAAGCAACCTAGATGTCCATCAACAGATGAATGGATAAGAAAGCTGTGGTACATATACACAATGGAGTATTACTCAGCCATTAAAAAGAATACATTTTAATCAGTTCTAATAAAGTGGATGAAACTGGAGCCTATTATACAGAGTGAAGTTAGCCAGAGAGAAAAACATGAATGCAGTATACTAACGCATATATATGGAATTTAGAAAGATGGTAACGATAACCCTGTATGCGAGACAGCAAAAGAGACACAGATGTATAGAACAGTCTTTAGGATTCTGTGGGAGAGGGAGAGGGTGGGATGATTTGGGAGAATGGCATTGAAACATGTATAATATCATATATGAAATGAATCGCCAGTCCAAGTTCAATGCATGATACTGGATGCTTGAGGCTGGTGCACTGAGACAACGCAGAGGGATGGTACAGGAAGGGAGGAGGGAGGGGGGTTCGGGATGAGGAATATGTGTACACCTGTGGCAGATTCATGTTGATGTATGGCAAAACCAATACAATATTGTAAAGTAACCTCCAATTAAAATAAATAAATTTATATTTTAAAAAGTCAACTATAACTTTAGGTGGGTAACTTTTCTGTTTAGTAAACAGAAATCTTTTCTTTTCATGATTTCCTCTAATTTTATCCTCTTTCCTTACTCTTGACCTACTACCCATAATTATCGGTAGTAGTTACTCTTGGGCAAAGGAGTTTCAAACACACTCAGCAGTAGTATTACACAGTTTAAAATAGGGTTTATTAACCCTTACAAGCTGAATGTACATCATCACTTGAATTTTTGTTGTCACTCAGAAAGGCTAGACATAGATGAAGAAGTCTGATGGCAGTATTACATAGTCTTTTAAGTTCCCTCACCCTCATTTCTCTATTATTTTGTAGCGCATTTTAATAGCAGAGTTCCCTCTCTCCTAGATCCCTTTCAGAGATGTTTTACAGCTATTAAAAAGAAGGGCTTCCCTGGTGGCTCAGCAGGGAAGAATGTGCCTGCTAATGCAGTTGGCACAGGTTCAGTCCCTGGATTGGGAAGATCCCCTGGAGTAGGAAATGGCAACCCACTCCAGTATTCTTACCTGGAAAATCCCATGGACAGAGGAGCCCAGCAGGCTATAGTCCATGGGGTCGCAAAGAAATCAGACATATCTGAGCACAGACACACACTGAGAGAGAGGTAAAGGCAAATATTCTGGCTTTTAAAATTGGCCAGAATATATTCTATATTCAGAGGAAAAAAAGCAAGTTGTGAAAAAACATGTCGGAAAATAATAAATTTTATTGACCATTTTATAGACCATTTTTATTTTTGAAAACCTGTGCAGATAGGTATGTGTATACAACATCTGTGGATATCTGTATACACACATACATATGTGTTGTGTATATCAACAAACACATACAGTTAGATGGGTGATATCAAAACACTTAACCAGTGCAGTGTTATATAAGCCTCAGATAAGAACAGTTTCTGGCTGTTGTGACACAAGTGTGCATGTATGTTAGTACAGAAAAAATCTATAGGGTTGTACAGCATGCTGTTAACAATGATAGCCTTTGGTGTGGCAGATGGTAAGAGAGGCTAAGGAAATGTCACTCTAAACGCCATATTCTACCCTTTTAAAAATAAAGTAGAACATGATGTACAGTTTGAACAGTAGATAGCAGTTTTAATTATTTTGATAATTGAAGTTATTCAAGGCAATTGTAGATATTTACTCTGGCTATTGAAATACTTGTTATTTTCTAAATAAAGTTGAGCCACAAAAATTAAATCAAATACTCTTAGACTTGACTAGGTGTCAGGATATTTAGGTGCTAGTTTTGGCTGTGTCTCTTAGCCTTAGTTTTCTTATTTGTGAAATAAGATTATTGTATTTCTGTAAGTGTGTGTACATTTGTACAAACATGTTTTGTCATGTCATATTTTTCCTGTAGAGCCTAGTACAATATGTGCTAAGAAAGCAGAGGAAAGAAAGAATTTGAGTCAAGTAACATTTACAGTGTATATGTTAAAGGCATCAATTAGATCAGGAATAGCATTTACATCAGTTCAGATACTCAGTTGTATCTGACTCTGCGACCCCATGAAGCTCAGCACACCAGCCCTCCCTGTCCATCACCAACTCCCGGAGCTCACTCAAACTCATGTCCACTGAGTCAGTGATGCCGTCCAACCATCTCATCCTCTGTCGTCCCCTTCTCCTCCTGCCTTCAATCTTTCCCAGCATCAGGGTCTTTTCGAATGAGTCAGTTCTTCACATCAGGTGGCTAAAGTATTGGAGCTTCAGCTTCAGCATCAGTCCTTCCAATGAATATTCAGGACTGATTTCCCTTAGGATGGACTGGTTGGCTCTCCTTGCAGTCCAAAAGACTCTCAAGAGTCTTCTCCAACACCACAGTTCAAAAGCATCAATTCTTTGGCACTCAGCTTTCTTTATAGTCCAACTCTCACATCTATACACTACTGCTAGAAAAACCATAGCCTTGACTAGAGGGACCTTTTTTGAACAAGTAATGTCTCTGCTTTTTAACATGCTGTCTAGGTTGGTCATAACTTTCCTTCCAAGGAGTTCAGTTCAGTCGCTCAGTCATATCCACTCTTTGTAACCCCATGAACTGCAGCACACCAGGCCTCCCTGTCCATCACCAACTGCCAGAGTCCACCCAAACCCATGTCCATCGAGTCGATGATGCCATCCAACCATCTCATCCTCTGTCTCCCCTTCTTCTCCTGCCCTCAATCTTTCCCAGCATCAGGGTGTTTTCAAATGAGTCAGCTCTTCGCATCAGGTGGCCAAAGATTTGGAATTTCAGCTTCAACATCAGTCCTTCCAATGAACACCCAGGACTGATCTCCTTTAGAATGGACTGGTTGGATCTCCTTGCAGTCCAAGGGACTCTCAAGAGTCTTATCCAACATCACAGTTCAAAAGCATCAATTCTTCGGTGCTCAGCTTTCTTTATAGTCCAACTCTCACATCCATACATGACCACTGGAAAAACCATAGCCTTGACTAGACGGACCTTTGTTGGCAAAGTAATGTTTCTTCTTTTTAATATGCTGCCTAAGTTGGTTATAACTTTCCTTCCAAGGAGTAAACACCTTTTAATTTCATGGCTGCAGTCACCATCTGCAGTGGTTTCAGAGCACCCAAAAATAAAATCTGACACTGTTTCCACTGTTTCCCCATCTATTTCCCATGAAGTGATGGGACCAGATGCCATGATCTTCGTTTTCTGAATGTTGAGTTTTAAGCCAACTTTTTCACTCTCCTCTTTCACTTTTGAGAGGCTCTTTAGTTCTTCATCACTTTCTGCCATAAGGGTTGGTGTCATCTGCATATCTGAGGTTTCTGATATTTCTCCTGGCAATCTTGATTCCAGCTTGTGCTTCCTCTAGCCCAGCATTTCTCATGATGTACTCTGCATATAAGTTAAATAAGCAGGGTGACAATATACAGCCTTGATGTACTCCTTTTCCTATTTGGAACCAGTCTGTGTTCTATGTCCAGTCTAACTGTTGCTTCCTGACCTGCATACAGGTTTCTCAAGAGGTAGGTCAGGTGGTCTGGTATTCCCATCTCTTTCACAATTTTCCACAATTTATTGTGATCCACACAGTCAAAGGCTTTGGCATAGTCAGTAATAAAGCAGAAATAGATGTTTTTCTGGAACTCTCTTCCCTTTTCCATGATCCAGTGGATGTTGGCAATTTGATCTCTGGTTCCTCTGCCTTTTCTAAAACCAGCTTGAACATCTGGAACTTCACGGTTCATGTATTACTGAAGCCTGGCTTGGAGAATTTTAAGCATTACTTTACTAGCGTGTGAGATGAGTGCAATTTTGCGGTAGTTTGAGCATTCTTTGGCATTGCCTTTCTTTGGGATTGGAATGAACTGACCTTTTCCAGTCCTGTGGCCACTGCTGAGTTTTCCAAATTTGCTGGCATATTGAGTGCAGCACTTTCACAGCGTCATCCTTCAGGATTTGAAATAGCTCAACTGGAATTCCATCACCTCCACTAGCTTTGTTCATAGTGATGCTTCCTAAGGCCCATTTGACTTCACATTCCAGGATGTCTGGCTCTAGGTGAGTGATCACACCATTCTGATTATCTGGGTCGTGAAGATGTTTTCTGTACAGTTCTTCTGTGTATTCTTGCCACCTCTTCTTAATAATTTCTGCTTCTGTTAGGTCTCTACCATTTCTGTCCTTTATTGAGCCCATCTTTGCATGAAATGCTCCCTTGGGGTCTCTAATTTTCTTGAAGAGATCTCTAGTCTCTATTTTCCTCTATTCTTTGCATTGATCGGTGAGGAAGGCTTTCTTATCTATCCTTGCTATTCTTTGGAACTAAGTGTCTTTTAATTAGCATTAACATTAGCCTTTATATTTTATTTTTTAAAACTTTTTATTTTTTATGGTGTGTAGCCAGTTAGCAAGTATGATAGTTTCAAGTGAAAATTGAAGGTACTCAGCCATGCATAGACATGTATCCATTCTCTCCCAGACTCCCCTCCCATCCAGGCTGCCACATAACATTGAGGAGAGTTCCTTATGCTATACAGTTAGTCCTTGTTGGTTATCCATTTTAAATATGGTAGTGTAAACATGTCCACCCCAAACTCCCTAACTATTCTTTCTGCTGCTGCAACCATAAGCTCATTCTCTGTGCATCTTTTTCTGTTTAGTAAGTTCATTTGTAATATTTCTTTTTATATTCCGTGTATAAGGAATGTCATATGATATTTTTCCTTCTCTGTTCAACTTATTTCACTAAGTATGACACTGTCTAGGTCCATGCATGTTCCTGCAAGTAGCATTATTTCATTCTTTTTAATGGCTGAGTAATATTCCGTTGTATATATGTCCCACATCTTTATCCATTCCTCTGTTGGTGGACATTTAGGTTGCTTCCATGTCTTGGTTATTGTAAGTAGTGCTTCAGTGAACATTGGGGTGCATGTATCCTTTTGGATCATGTTTTTCTCCTGAAATGCGCCCAGGAGTGGGATTGCAAGGTTATATGGTAGCTCTATTTTAGTTTTTTAAGGAACCTCCATACTGTTCTCCATAGTGGCAGCACCAATTTACATACCCACCAACAGTGAGGAAAGTTCCCTTCTCTCTACACCCTCTCCAGCATTTATTGTTTGTGGATCTTTTGATGATAGCCACTGTTCACCTTCATATTTTTATCTGTTTCTTATTTTGTGTTTGATACTGCTAACCATTCTAGCATTTGGGATGTGATCATAATGGTAAAGGATAACTTTTTAAACTGCCCCAGTGTATATACGTTAAACCATTTTGTTAAATGATTTCAAAATGCTCAAAAAAATCAAGGTAACTCATTCAAGATGCAGGATTGTGTCTCATTCAGAAGGAATGGTCTTGAAGAGTGAATTAAAACCTCAGAAAACAGACACAGTATTGTATGTGACCCTTTTTTTAAGTTAAAGTTATTTCAAAGGCCTTTAATAAATGAGAAAGGGGACATTTCAAAGGCCACTGGCAGCAAAGAAAATTTAGGCTGAGAGAACTTGAGTTGCTCAGAGCTATATTTAATAGCAGACAGGTATAAAAAAGATAGCACCATCCTTACTCCAAATAGCAGCCAGTACCCAGTGGAGCTAAAATTTGTGAAAATTACCTACATCAACTTTTAAGTAGATGAGGAAGATGACTGTTGCTTTAGAAATTAACAAAATTATTAATGAAGCACTTCTAATCTTACTTACTGTTTTTCAAGTGTGGAGTTATTCTCCTTATTGCCCTGAGAGCTACTTGAAGAAATAGGAAAGCCTTTAGGGTTTGCTTTTCATTCAAACCCCACTTTTCATTCAAACTCTTCTTTTCATTCATTTGCTTTTCATTCAAACCCCTCAGGTGACAGTGACTTACCTTTGCTTTTTATCTACACAGATGAAAATATTTTATGAAATAGGCCTTATAGTATTCAGTTCCATGTGCTAAAAGTATTTGTCATATTTTGCTCAGGTTTGATAATAGAAAGATGAGTTTTGTTTTAATAACAGAAACGTGATGCTGAAATAGCCAGAACTATGATGGAAGAGCACGAGAGGTTAATAAAGGAAGAGAGTGCTGCAGAGGACAAACGAAACCAAGCAAAAGCACAGTACAGTCATGACTTAGAGAAACAACTGGAGGAACAAGAGAAGAAAAAGCAGGAAGCTTATGAGCAGCTGCTGAAAGAGAAACTCATGATTGATGAAATTGTTAGGAAAATCTATGAAGAAGATCAATTGTAAGTTTGCCCCAACTTTCTTACATGCTTAAACATGCTTAAATATTTGTTAGATTTATCTCAAGCTTGTCATGAAGAATAAACCACCTAAGAAGTGCCTGATACACAGTAAGTCCTCAGTAAATGTTATGACCTAAACTGAGACCAAGTCTTATTTATCTTTGTTAGTATAACAATTAATTGATAATTAAGAGATACTTATTAAGTAACAGTGACTAAACCTTTTTTTCCTTAATGCATATCAGGAGAACTTGTTTTCTGTTCAGTTTCCTTGGTAGACAGCTAAAGGAAATGACACTCATGTTTTTTTTTACTTTTTTATTATTATTTCTGTTACTATCGAACTGCACTCACTATTACTTTTTAGGGAAAGACAGCAAAGGTTAGAGAAAATGAATACAACTCGAAGGTATATAGAAGAGTTTCAGAAAGAGCAGGCTCTCTGGAGAAAAAAGAAACGGGAGGAGATGGAAGAAGAAAATAGAAAAATAATAGAGTTTGCCAAGTTGCAGCAACAAAGAGAAGAAGATCGAATGGCAAAAGTTCAAGAAAGTGAAGAAAAAAGACTACAGCTTAAAAATATGGTACTAAAATAATTGTTTTAACACTGGAGAAATTCTTAAATATTTGTCATAGAATTTGATTCTTATACATGTTTTTTTTTTTTTTTTTTTAATAGCTGACTCAGAGGTTGGAAGAAATGCTGCGGCAACGTGAAGATTTAGAACAAGTGCGACAGGAATTATACCAGGAAGAACAAGCTGAAATATATAAGAAGAAACTAGAAGTAAGTTTTGGAAATTGAAGGAATGATTAGCATAGTGAAAGTGAAAGCTTTAGTTGCTCAGTCATGTTGACTCTTTGTGACCCCACTGACTGCAGCCCAGCAAGCTCCTCTGTCCATGGAATTCTCCAGGCAAGAATACTAGGGTCACCATTTCCTTCTCCAGGTTAACATAGAGAAGAGTACTATTTTGAGATGAAGCAGTAGAAAGGTAATAGATTTAAACCCAACTATATTGATAGTTACCTTACATGTAAGTGTCGTATAAGTGCTACATTTAAAAGAGAGATTTTCAGGCTGGATAAAAGAGCTAGACCCAGACAACATTAAAAAAAAACTGCATCAAAAAGCATGATGCAACTATATTGTCTACAAGAGACATAATTTAAATATGAAGACATATATGTTTAAAAACAAAAGGATGGAGAAAGATATGCAGACAAACACCAATCAAAAGCATGTTAGGGTAGAAATCATGATGATAATAGGCTAAATTCATCTAGAGGATATAATACCCTAGAAGTGTATGAACTTAAATAAAACTTCAACTACAATACCTGTAGCAAAACTGAAAAAACTGAGAGGAGAAAGATAAATCCGTAATTATATTTGAATATTTCAATACTCCTTCTCATTAATATATAAAATAACTAGTCATAAAACCATGGGATATAGCATTGAACAATTTGACCTCAAGTTATGACAATTTGTCAGTTTTCTAATTGGGTGTTTTTTGTTAATTTATTATAGGATTTTGAGAGTCCTTTATGTATTCTAGTTCTTTGTCAGGTGTGTGGTTTACAGATATTTTTTCCTAGTCTACATGTTGTCTTTTCATCCTCTTAATGGGGGTCTTTTCCAAAGCAAATGTTTTCAATTTCTGTGAAGTCTAACTTAGCAATTTCTGTTTATATGGACCATAACTTTAGTATCAGTTCTAGGACGTCTTTACCTAGAACCCAAAGAATTTTCTTTTTTTTTTTTTCCTTAAAAGATTTCCTCTTCAGTTAATTTTTGTTTGTAGGTTATGAGACTTAGGCCAGTTTCTGTTTTGCTTTTCTATGTCCAATTGGTCTAGTTGCAACTATTTGTTGAAAGGTTTTTTCTCTTACACGCAGTTGCTTTTGCTACTTTGTTTAAAACACATTTTAAACAAAGCTGAGCACATTTGTGCGTATATTCCTGGGATCTCTGTTTTGTCTGTTGATTTATGTGCCTATCCCTTCAGGAGGACCACACAGTTTTGATTACTGTATCTATATAAAGTCTTCAAGATCGTTTTAGTTATTCTAATTCCTCAGCCTTTCCATATAAAGTTTAGAGTAATCTTAACTCTATCTACAAATAGTCTTTGGGGAATTTGATAGGAATTAAATTAAATCTGAATATCAATTTGGGGAAGATTGACATGGTCACTATATTGAGTCTTATAGTCCAGGAACATGGTATGACTCTTCATTTACAATTTCCCCTTGAACAACACAGGTTTGAGTTGTGTGAGTCCACCTATATTTGGATATTTTTCAGTAGTAAAATCTACTGTTTACACAGTCCATGGTTGGTTGATTCCACAGATATAGATATAGATCTATGGATATATAGATATCTACAGATATAGAACTGTGGATACAGAGAGCTGACTAAATTTATGTGGTTTAACCCCTGTATCGTTCAAGTCAATTCTGTTTAAGTCATCTTTGAATTTTTTCATCAGTGTTTTATATTCTTCAGCATACAAATCCTGTACATGTTTTGTTAGATTTACATCGAAGTATTTCAGTTTTTTGAATGATTGTAAATGGAATTTAAGTTTTAATTTCATTGTCTACATACTCATTGCTAGTGAATTGACTTTAAAAAAAATATATATTTACCTTGTATCTCATGACCTTGCTGAATTCACTTAGTAGCTGTAGGAATTTGTAGGAGTTGGTTTGTTTTTCCATACATAGTCATGTCTTCTGCAAATAGGAACAGTTTCATTTCCTGGTTTCTTATCTATACACTTAAAAAAAATATTTATTTATTTAGCTTTAGTTGTGGTACATGGGATCTTTACTTGTGGCATGTGGGATCTAGTTCCATGACCAGGGATCAAACCCCAGGCCTCCTGCAGTGAGAAGGCAGAGTCTTAGCTGCTGGACCACCAGGGAAGTCCCATCTCTACACTTTTTATTTACTTTTTTGTTTTATTGTACTGGCTAAAAGTTTTAGCACTGGCTGGCACTATATTGGATGAATGATGAGAGTAGATGTCATCTTTGTTATCTCTCAGGGGAGAAGCATTATGTTAACTGTAGTTTTTTGTAGATGCTCTTTTTATAGTTGAGGACATTCTCTTCTATTTCTATTTTTCTGAATATTTTTATCATAAAGAGGTGTTGAATTTTGTCAAATGCTGTTTCTTCTTTAGCTTGGTTGATTGCATTGATTAACTTTGGGAGTTAATGAACCACCTTGCATCACTAGAATAAATCCCACTTGGACATGGTGTGTATGTCTTTAAATATGTGACTGGATTTTAATTTTCTAATAATGTGTTTCAGGGTTTTTGCATCCATATTCATAAAGAATATTGGTTTTTAGTTTTCATTTTGTATACTGGTGTCAGGGTAAACTGCCTTCATAAAATGAATGGAGAAGTTTCCTTCTATTTTTTATTGTTTAGAATTGATATTAGTTAATTCTTTAAACATTTGGTAGACTTTTCCAGTGAAACTATCTAGGCTAGGAATTTTATTCTTTTAGTGTTTAAAAATATTTATTCAGTGTTTTATTGTGTATTTAAGTTAATTTTTATTTATATTGGAGTATAGTTGATTTACAATATCGTGTTACTTTCAGGTATACAGCAAAGTGATTCCGTTATGCATATACATACATCCATTCTTTTCCTGATTCTTTTACTACTTAGATTATTACAGAATAATGAGTATATAGTTCCCTGTGCTATATAGTATGTTCTTGTTATCTATTATATATATGTGTGTGTGTGTGTGTATACACCTTTCTCCTTTGGTAACCATAAATTTGATTTTGAGGTCTCTTTCTGTTTTGTAAATAAGTTCATTTGTATCATTTTTTTAGATCCCATGTGTAAGAGAGATATATTTGTCTCCCTCTGACTTTTTTTCACTTAGTATGATAATACCTATCATGCCGGTTGTTATAAATGGCATTATTTCATTCTTTTTTATGGCCAAGTAATATTCCACCACCCACACCCACACCCACACCCACACACACACACACACTCACACTCTTCCTTCTCTGTTCCTTTGTTGATGGCCATTTAGGTAGCTTTTATGTCTTGGCTATTGTAAATAGACCTGCACTGAAAACATTGGAGTGCCTATATCTTTGAATTATGATTTTCTCCAGATATATGCCTAGGAGTGGGATTGCTGGATCATATGGTAGTTCTATTTTTAGTTTTCTAGAGAACCTCCATACTGTTCTCCATAGTGGTTGTACCAATTTACATTCCTGTCAACAATGAAGGAGGGTTTCCTTTTCTTCACACCCTGTCCAGCACTTAACTGTTTCTAGACTAATGGTGATGACTATCATCATTGTGACTGATGTGAAGTAATACCTCATTGTAGTTATAGTGATGTTGAGCATCTTTTCATGTGCTTTTTGGCCATCTGTATGTCTTCTTTTGAGAAATGCCTCTTTATGTCTTCTGATTGAAATTCTCTGCAAGAGATTTCTGTGTATTTACCCATTTTTTATTTATTTATTTTTTTTTGGTGTTAAACTGCATGAACTGTTTATACATTTTGGAGGTAAACCCCTTGTTAGTAACATTGTTTCCAAATATTTTCTCCCATTCTGTGGGTTGTCTTTTCATTTTGTTTATGGTTTCCTTTGCTGTGCAAAGTCTTTTAAGTTTAATTAGGTCTGAGTTTTGTTTTTATTTTCATTACTCTAGGAGTTGAATCAAAAGACCTTGCTGTGGTTTATGTCAAAGAGTGTTCTGTATATTTTTTCCTTTAAAAGTTTTATGGTATCTGGTCTTATATTTAGGTCTTTAATCCATTTTAAGTTTACTTTCGTGTAAGGTATTAAAAGAATATTCTAACTTCATTTTTTTTTTTTAACATGTAGCTGTCTGGTTTTCCCAGCATCACTGATTTGAGAGACAGTCTTTTCTCCATGGTATATTCCTGCCTCCCTTGTTGTAGATTAATTGTTTGCAGGTGCAAGGTTTATTTCTGGGCTTTCTGTCCTAGTCCATTGACCTGTATTTCTGTTTTGGGGCAATTACCGTACTTTGATGACTAAAGCTTTGTAGTGCAACCTGAAGTCAGGTAGTCTGACTCCCCCAGTTCCATTTTTATTTCTCAGGATTATGTTGGCTTCAGGATGTTTTGTGTTTCCATACAAACTGAAAATTTTTTTCTAGGTCAGTGAAAAATGCCATTGATAATTTGACAGGGATTGCATTGGATGTGTAAATTCCCTTGGGTTGTTTGGTCATTTTAACAATATAAGTTCCTCCAATCCAAGGTTATGGTATGTCTGTGTATCTGTTTGTGTCATCTGTGATTTCTTTCATCATTACCTCATAGTTTTCAGAGTGCAGGTCTTTTGCCTCCTTAGGTGAATTTATTCATAGGTATTTTATTCTTTTTGATATGATGGTAAATGCAATAGTTTCCTTAATTTCTCTATTTTTCTGTTTTTAGTGTATAGAAATGCAAGAGATTTCTATGTATTAACTTTATAACTTACAATGTAATTGATTCATTGATGAGCTCTAGTAGTTTTCTGATAGCATCTTTAGGGTTTTTTATGTGTAGTGTGTCATCTGCAAACAATAACAGTTTACTTCTTTTCCAGTTTGGATTCCTTCTGTTTCTTTTTCTTCTTTGATTGCATGGCTAGAATTTACAAAAGTATATTGAATAAAAGTGATGAGAGTGAACATTCTTTTCTTCTTGATCTTATTGGAAATGCTTTCAGTTTTTCACTGTTGAGATTGATACTTGCTGTGGATTTGTCATATATGGCCTTTATTATGTTGAGGTAGGTTCCCTCTGTGCTCACTCTCTGAGCAATTTTTATCATAAATGAGTGTTGAATATTGTCAAAAGCTTTTTTATGCAACTATTGAGATGGTCATATATACAGTTTTTTTATTCTTCAGCTTTTTAGTGTGGTGTATCACATCGATTAACATATGTTGAAGAATCCTTGTATCCCTAGGTTAAATCCCACCTGATCATGGTGTTTGATATTTTTAATGTGTTATCGGATGTGGTTTGCTAGTATTTTGTTGACAATTTTTGTATCTATATTCATCAGAGATATTGACCTGTAATTTTCTCTTTTTGTGTGTGTTATCTTTGGGATTGTGATGGCCTCATAGAATGAATTTGAGAGTGTTCCTTCTTCTGTAGTTTTATGGAAGAATTTCAGAAGCACAGGTATTACCTCTTCTCTAAATATTTTCTAGAATTCACCTATGAAGCCATCTGGTCTTGGACTTTGATTTGTTGGAATATTTTTAATCACAGTTTCAATTTCAGTAACTTGTAGTTGGTCTGTTCATATTTTCTATTTCTTCCTGGTTTGGTCTTGGAAGGTTCTACTTTTCTAAGAATCTGTCTTCTTTTCTAGGTTATCCATTTTATTTGCATACAGTTGCTTGTAGTTGTCTCTTGACTGAGTCCCTGGTGTCTCAGACTGTAAAGAGTCTGCCTGTGATGCAGAAGACCCGAGTTCAGTTCCTGGGTTGGGAAGATGCCCTGGAGAAGGGAATGACATATTCCAGTATTCTTGCCTGGAGAATTCCATGGACAGAGGAGCCTGGTGGACTACAGTCCAAGGAAGGGGTCACAAAGAGTCGGACGCAGCTGAGCGACTAACTCTAACCATCCAGCTAGTAGTCTCTTACCAAGTTTGTCTTTTCAAAGAACCAGCTTTTAGTTTCATCAGTCTTTTCTTTTGTTACCCTCATCTCCATTTCTGCTCTGATGTTTATGATTTCTGTCCTATTAACTTTGAGTTTCATCTGTTCTTTTTTAGTTGCTTTAGGTCTAGTGTTGGATTGTTTATTTTGGATTTTTCTTGTTTCCTGAGGTAAGATTGTATTACTGTAGACTTCTCTCTTGAAACTGTTTTTGCTGTGTCCCATAGATTTTGGATTGGGGTTTCATTTTCATTTATCTCTAAAATGTTTTGATTTTGATTTCTTCAGTGATGCATAAGTTGTTTAGTACCATATAGTTTAGTCTCCGTGTGTTTGTTTTTTGTAGTTTTCTTCTTAGAGTTGATTCTTGGTTTTTTTTTTTTTGGCAGGGCTGGATCTTCATTGCTGGGCATGGGCTTTCTCTAGTTGTGGCGAGTGGGAGCTACTCTCTAGTTTTGGTGCATGAACTTCTCATTGTGGCCGCTTCTCTTGTTGCAAAGCATGGGCTCTAGGGTGCACGGGCTTCAGTAGTTGTGGCACACAGGCTCGAGAGCATGAAGGCTTCAGTAGTTGTGCCTCGTGGGCTCTAGAGCCCAGGCTTGGTAGTTGTGACACATGGGCTTGTTGCCCCTAGCATGTGGAATCCTTCTGGACTTGGAGTTGAGCCTGTGTTCTCTGCATAGGTAGGTGGATTCCTAACCACTGGACCACCAGGGACATCCCTTGTAGTTGATTTCTAATCTCATAGCATTGTGGTCAGAAAATATGCTTGATAATGATTTTAAGTTTCTTAAATTTAGCTTCTTTTGTTGCTCAGCATATGATCTATCCTGGAGAATATTCCTTGTGCAGTTGAGAAGAACATATATTCTGCTTTCAAATGGAATGCTCTATAAATATCAGTTAAGCCTGTCTGGACTAATGTGTCATTTAAGGTCTGTGTTTCGTTACTGGTTTTCTTTCTGGATGATCTGTCTGTTGATGTAAGTGGGGTGTTGACACATTATCAACTGGGGGAGTTTTGCAGAGACTAACTCCTGTGGCCAGCGATTTGTTATGTAAGTAAATATTGAAACACTAGCGTTTAAGTAAATATCAACAACTCTTTTTGCACTTGATGTATTTATTTGAAATTCTGTACATGTCTCACTAAAGCATTCTAATATTTTGTTACAGCATGATAGGAAGTATAGCAGCACCTCTGTGCAGGGAAATAGAATATCTGTTACACACATACTGCGTGTCACCGGGCTTTCTCCTGGAAGAGCAGACCCTACACTTTCTGGCAGTATTTGCTTAGTCCTGTGGGTATTATTTCCTCTGGAATGTGTTCTTTTATTTTACTTGACAACAAAGTGGATCTTTGTAGGGAGCTCTTTTAGAAATGCCCCAGAAGGACCAGATGCAAGACCACCACTACATTCACCAGAATTCTCAGTTACTGATTGTCGAGCTACTGCTAACAGAAGTTGCCAGTAAGTCCTTTTACTCTGTGCATTAAGGCTATCATAAAATCTAACTGTATTGTATAAGTCACAGTTACTCAAATAGAAGCCCACTTTCTTACACCATTTTTGAGTTTTCTGGAGGATATTGAAGTTTGCCAGATACTGATCAGATCAATCAGCTCCTTCCATGTATTTAATTATACTCTAATTCTCAAGTGGGCTTGGTTATCCAATGTCCAGTCCTCCTGTCTTCCTTTCCTGTAGATTTTATGGAGGAGTCAGGAACAGTTGTCACCATGCAGACTCGTGTCTTTCCATATAAGAAAAATCACTTCTCCCTTCTGTAAGAATGCCATTTCTCCTCTGTGTAGATTTTAGATTTCTCCTTTAACTGGCTTGGTCGACCCGTGATTCTCTCCTGTAGTCCCACAAGCTCTGGTTTTGTTTTTTAACCACATTCTAGATGTGGACACACTGTTGCCATAATTATATTGGTAAATTATAGTGCCATGGACTAAGATAAGGTTGTACGACCAATAAATAATACTGTTTCTTGCAGGTTTTTTTTTCCTTCACTTGTGTAAATCTCAAGGTTTCAAATATATTCAGTTTCACTTCTGCTAACTGTCCTGACCAAAATTTCATATTTTGTAAGTTTCTGGGATTACAGGTTTTGAATTTGAGCTGTTTTCTCCACTTTGCATTGCCTCAGCAAGTGATAGCTCTTGTTTAGGTATATAAATTTTGGTAGAAAATAATCCAGAAGAGGTTTAACTCTTACATTAGGATTTATCTGATCTTTCTTTAAATTAGCTTCCTTGAGGTATAATTGCCATATAAAACTGTAAGATATTTAAAGTGTATATCATGGTGACTTGATAAATATTTACATTGTAAAAAGATTCCCCATCTATAGTTAGTTAACACATCTATCACTTCACATATTTTTTATGAGAATTTTTAAGTTCTACTCTCTTCAGAAATTTCATTTATACAATGAAGTGTTTTCAACTACAGTCACCATGTTTTATGTTAGAGCCTCAGATCTTATTTGCCATAGAGCTGGAAGTTCATACCATTTTACCAACTTTTCCTATTTCTCCCACCCACCAGTCTCTGCCAACTACTTTCCAACTTTCTGTTTCAATGAGTTTGACATTTTTTTTTAAGATTCCACGTGTTACCAGGCAGTATTTGTCTTTCTTTGATCAGCTCATTTCATTTAGCATAAAATGCTCAAGATCCATCTGTGTTGTCACAAATGGCAGGATTTCATTATTTTATGATTTTATGGCTGAATTATATTCCACTTTATATAGCTCTACCACGTTTCGTTTATTCATCTGTTGATGGACAGTTAGGTTGTTTCCATATTTTTGCTATTGTGAGTAATGCCACAATGAACACGGGAGTGCATATACCGTGTTAAGATCCTGTTTTCATTTCCTTTGGATATATACCTGGAAGTGGGATTGCTGGAACATATGGTAGTTCTGTCTTTAATTTTTTGAGGAATCTCCATTGGCTATATCAATGGCTATACCATTGGCTTTGCTTTTCTACCCACAGTGACAAGAGTTCCCTTCTCCACATACCCACCAACTATTATCTCTTTTTTGATGATAGCCATTATTACAGATATCTCTTTGTGGTTTTGATTTGTATTCCCTGATGTTTAGTGGTGCGTTGAGTACCTTTTCTTGTCCCTGTTGGCCATTTGTATATCTTCTTTGGAAAAAACATCTATTCAGATCCTCTGCCCATTTTTTAATCAGATTTTTTTTGTTCTTTTCTGTTGAGTTTTGTGTCATTTTTATATATTTTAGACATTAACTCCTATCAGATACAGAATTTGCAAATGTTTCTGCCATTCCATAGGTTGCCTTTTCATTTTGTTGATGATTTCCTTGTCTGTAGTCTTCCCTGGTAGCTCAGATGGTAAAGAATCTCCCTCCAATGCAGGAGACCTGGGTTCAACCCCTGGGTTGGGAAGATCCCCTGGAGAAGGAAATGGCAACCCACTCCAGTATTCTTGCCTGGAGAATCCCATGGACAGAGGAGCCTGGCGGGCTACAGTCCATAGGATCACAGAATGACACAACTGAGTGACTTTAACTTCATTTTCTTATCTATACAGAAGCTTTTTAGTTTGATGCAATCCTGTTTGTTTATTTTGCTTTTGATGTCAAATCCAAAAATTCATTGCCAAGGCTGATTTAGAGGAACTTATTCTCTTCTTTTGTAGGAGTTTTATGGTTTCAGTTTCATTAATTTTCTTAAAGAGTCAGCCTTTTGCCTCATTTATATTGTCTATTAGTTTTCTGTTTTCAATTCCATTTATTTCTGCTCTATTTACTCCCTTCTGCTTCCTTTCTATGGGTTTCTGAAGTGTAGTAGCTTAGATTATTGATTTGAGACGTTTCCTACAATGCTGCTGCTAAGTCACTTCAGTTGTGTCCGACTCTGTGCAACCCCTTGGACGGCAACCCACCAGGCTCCCCTGTCCCTGGGATTCCCCAGGCAAGAACACTGGAGTGGGTTGCCATTTCCTTCTCCAGTGCATGAAAGTGAAAGTGAAGTCGCTCAGTCCTGTCTGACTCAGCGACCCCATGGACTGCAGCCCACCAGGCTCCTCCATCCATGGGATTTTCCAGGCATGCCCCTATAAATGCATTTTACTGTATGTATACATTTGGTGCTATAAATTTCCCTCAAAGCTGTTTCAGTTGCACCTCACAAGTTTCAGTGTTGTTTTCATTTTCATTATCTTTGATGTTTTCATTTTCTTGAGCCTTTTTCTGACCAATGGATTACTTAAAACTGTTACGTAGTCCCTAAATGTCCAGAAATTTTTCTTTAAAAATAAGTTACTTATAGTTTGATTTCATTGTTATCAGAGAACATGCCCAATATGATTTTATTTCCTTTAAATTTGTTCTGTGGACATTTGAAAAGAATATGTTTTCTGCTACTTTGGGTGAAATGTTCTAGAAATATGTTTAAATGTCTAAAATTTCTATAAATGCCAATTAGATTCTATTGATTGATTGTGCTGTTGAATTCTCCTATGTCCTTGCTGATTTTCTGTCTAGTTGTTCCATCAGTTGTTGAGAGAGGATTGTTGATGACTCTAACCATAATTGTGGGCTTATGTTTCTCCTTAAGGTTTTTTTTTTTAATTGAGGCAAAATTCATGTAACATAAAAGTGACTGTTTTAAAGCAGCATTTAGTACATTCAGAATATTGTGCAACCACCATCTCTGTCTAGTTCCAAAACATTTTCATTACCCCAAAAGGATACCTTGCATTAAGCAATTACCACTCTTTCCATGTTTTCCAAGACCCTGGCAACTACTAATTTGCTTCCTGTCTTTATGAATTTCACTATTCTGAATATAAGTGGGATCATGCAATATGTGACCTTTTGCATTGTGATTTCTTTCCCTTAGAATAATATTCTGGAGTTTCATCTGTTTTGTAGCATGTGTCAATAATTAATCCACCCCCCACTTTTTTTTTTGGCTGAATAATAGTCCAGTGTATGGATATACAACATTTTGTCTATCCATTCAATAGTATATGTTTCTACCCCCTTTTTTTTTTTTTTTTTACTATTGTGAATGTTACTGCTATGAACATTTGTGTACAAGTTTTGTTTGAGTATCTTTTTCAGATCCCTTTGGGTGAATACCTAGCCCTGGTATTGTTGGGTCACATGGTAATTCTGTGTTTAGTTTTCTGAGGAACTTCCCAGCTGTTTTTGATAGAGGCTGGACCACTGTACTCTATTACTGCCTATGTAGGAGAGTTCCAATTCCTCCACATCCTTGCCAGCACTTGTTATACTGTGTCATATTATAACATAAAAAGAGCTGAAGCTAAAACATTTCTAGACGAAAACATGAGAAGGTCATTATGAACTTGGAAATAGCAAAGATTAAAAATTTTTAGGATAAAGGCATGAGCCATAAAAAGTTTATAAGTAGGCATCATCAAAATGAATAATTTCCTAACATTGTTAGGAAAATGAAAATGCAAGCCACTGTTGGGAGAAAACATTCCATATACATGCATCTTACAAATAACTTTTATCCAGAATATGTAAAGAACACTCAATAAGTTGATAACAGAATATAAAAAACCCAAGTTTTTTTTTTTTTTTTTTTTAAACAAACCGGAAGTTTCAGCACTTTGTTTTGATCATGTTGCACGGCTTGTAGGGTCTTAACTTCTGACCAGGGATTGAACCCGCACCATCAGCAGTGAAAGCATGGAATCCTAACCACTGAACCACTGGGGAACTCCAAAAGTTTGAACACTTTATAAAATAAGATATATGAATGTTTATAACAATTAATAGTATTATTTGTAATATTATCAGCTATATTAAAACAACATTGTCTTAGATACACAGTTTCGTCAATGAGGAAGAAATAGATACTGTGTAAAATATCAAAACTTATTTCATTTGAGTCCTTAATTATTAACTGCAGGAACACATGTATACCTGTGGTGGATTCATTTTGATATTTGGCAAAACTAATACAATTATATAAAGTTTAAAAAAAAAAAAAAAAAGATTGTAAAATGTGTCCAGTTCTTTTAAAGAAACATCTTAATAAAATTCTCTTATAGATACCTAATGTCAAATAACCCCCAAAGCATTAAGAATAAAATGATGAATGAAGGCTAACAGGCATATATGAACAAATGGGAAGCAGGTAGGCAGCATTATTACTAGGTACGTGGAACAGCAAATGAATCCCAGGTATCACAGAGAAAAGGTATAATCATTAAGGGACGTATAATGAACATTTTATCTCCCATGTAACATTGTTGTACTGAAGTACGTAACTGTTATATCTCCAAAGAAAATTTATTGGAAAGGGGAAACGGTGTTTAAACACCACTAGAACTTAATAACAAATATTTTAACTTACTAACTGAAAATCTGTAAACATTCAATTATTATTGGTTGAAGAGGATATTTGCAGACAATTTAGAGGAGGAAATTATGACATCAAAATCTATTAGGCAATTAAAAAAATTTTGTTTGTTTATTTTTGGCTGTTGTCTTTGTTGCTGTGTGTGGGCTTTCCCTAGTTGCAGTGTGCAGGCTTCTCACTGCAGTGGCTTCTCGTTGCGGAGCACAAGCTTTAGGATGCGCAGGCTTCTGTAGTCGTGCTGCACAGGCTTAGTCGCCCTGTGGCATGTAGAATCTTCTCAGGCCAGGGATTGAACCTGTGTCCCCTGCATTGGCAGGTGGATTCCTTATTTTTTTTTTTTCTTATTTTTTAATTTAAAAAATTTTCATTCAAGTATAGTTGACTTACAGTGTTTCAGGTGCACAGCAAGTTGATTCAGTTGTATATATACAAATATATTAATTTTTGAAATTATTTTCCATTATAGGTTATTACGAGATACTATCGTTCTCTGTGCTATAAAGTAAACTTTTGTTGCTTGTTGCATATGTTTTTTAATTAGAAATATAGCATTCTACTGATATTAAGTCAAACAAGTGGAATCAAAATGTCATACATTTTTTCATTAGGCAAAAATTCATGTTTTCTAAAATATGTTATACATATTATTTCTATATAGGTATACAAAACTTTTCTACTATGCTTGATAAGGCTGGAGAAAGAAAATTTTTTAAAAGATGAAGAAATTGGAAAACAGAGTAAATGGGAGCACTGAATATGAAATAGAAAAAGTGAAACTAGATGAAAGGAAAAGATCATCATAGAGCCATTAAACATGGCTGTTCATTAGAAATACATCTGGAGCTCTGGAGAAAAAAGCAGCACCTGGGCTTTCTGTTTTTCAAAAACTCCCAAGATAATTCTGATATGCATCTGGAATTTTAAAAGTGATTACAAGTTTTTCTATTAAATTGTACTTTTGGTGATACAGAGTTCTATATTATTTTTCTGTTGACCAATCATGATACAATGGCAGTAAGTGAGTAATAGTTACATAATCACAATAGTAAAAGATGTTTATCAGTTTTCACAGTCAATAGCCAGACAAAAATAAAAGATAATTACAATTTCAAGTCATAATGGGAACATGATTAACCTAACAATATAAAATAATTACATACAATCTGGGGGGTCAAGCAGAGTGATGTGGTAAGTGGAAGTGCCTCCATGCACACATTTTCATCTGGCCAGCCAGTCTGTGTCTTTTGGTTGGTGCATTTGATCCTATTACCATTTTCTTAACTGTCTGGGTTAATTTTCTGTAGGTCTTTCCTTCTGTTGTGTTTCCTGCCTAGAGAAGTTCCTTTAGCATTTGTTGTAAAGCTGGTTTGGTGGTGCTGAATTCTCTTCACTTTTGCTTGTCTGGAAAGTTTTTTATTTCTTCATCAAATCTGAATGAGAGTCTTTCTGGGTATTCTTGGCTGCAGGTTCTTCTCTATCCTCACTTTAAATATGTCATGCCCTTCCCTTCTAGCTTGTAGAGTTTCTGTTGAGAAATCAGCTGATAGCTTGATGGGAGTTCCTTTGTACGTTATTTGTTGTTTTTCCCTTGTTGCTTTTAATATTTTATCTTTGTCTTTCATTTTTGTCACTTTGATTACTATGTGTCTTGCTGTGCTCCTCCTTGGGTTTATCCTGCCTAGGACTCTGTGCTTCCTGGACTTGTTTGACTATTTCCTTTCCCATGTTAGGCAAGTTTTCAGCTCTTAATCTCTTCAAATATTTTCTCAGATCCTTTCTCTCTCTCTTCTCCTTCTGGGTGCATTTAATGTTGTCCCAGAGGTCTCTTAGGCTGTCTTCATTTCTTTTCATTCTTTTTTCTATATTCTGTTCTGTGGCAGTGATTTCTACCGTTATGTCCTCCAGGTCATTTATCTGTTCTTCTGCCTCAGTTACTCTATTGATTCCTTCTAGTGTATTATTCATCTCTGTTCTTTAATTCTTGTAGGTCTTTAGTAAACATTTCTTGCATCTTCTCCATTGTTTTCCTGAGATCCTGTATCATCTTCAGTATCATTATTCTGAATTGCTTTTCTGGAAGGTTGCCTATCTCCACTTCATTTACTTGTTTTTCTTGGGTTTTATCTTGTCCTTTCATCTAGGACATAACTTTCTGCTTTTTTATCATGATTAACTTTCTATAATGTAGCTTTTGTTCTAGCCAGCTATGAGACTGGATCTTCTTGCTGCTTCTGTCTGCCCTCTGATGGAGTAAGCTAAGAGGCTTGTGTAAGCTTCTTGATGGGAGGGACTGGCGATGGGAAAAACTGGGACTTACTCTGGTGGGCAGGGCCTTGCTCAGTAAAGTTTAATGCAATTATCTGCTGATGGGTGGGGTTGCACTCCCTCCCTGGTAGTTGTTTGGCCTGACCCAGCCCTGGATTAATGGTGACCTCCAAGTGGGCTTATGCCAAGTGGGACCTTCCTGGACTGCTGCTGCCAGTGCCCCCCTCCAGTGGAGCCCCTGCTGACCCACCGTCTGCAGGAGACCCTCCAGTACTAGCAAGTAGTTTTGTTTGTGTCTCCTGTGGGGTCGCTGCTCCTTTCCTCTGGGTCCTGGTGCACATTCCAGGACTGGAATCTGTTTCCTGCAGTCCCATGGAAGGCTTACAGTCAAATCCCACTGGCCTTCAAGGTCAGAGTCCTGTGGATTCCCAGTCCCTTTGTCAGATCTCCAGGCTGGGAAGCCTGACGTGGGGTCCAAACCTTCACAACAGTGTGAGAAACCTCTTTGGTATTATTGTTCTCCAGCAGGTAGGGGGTTGATTTTATCATGAATGCACCCCTCCTGCCATCTCGATGCAGCTTCTTCTTTGTCTTTGGACATGGGGTATCTTTTTTTGGTGGGTCCCAGCATCCTCCTGTTGATGGCTATTCAACAGCTAGTTGTGATTTTGGTACTCTTGCAGAAGGAGACAAGCACATGTCCTTCTACTCCACCATCTTGAACTGGAAGCCAGCAGGTGGATTCTTAACCACTGGAGCACCAGAGAAATCCACAGGCAATTATTAAGTGAGAAATACTGGGAAAATTGTGTAGGCAGCCAACTCAATAACTGAGAAAAACATTATAAATCAAGTATGAGGGAAGAATATGGAAGGAAATAATAAAGATACAAGTAGAAGTAAACTAAAAATCAGGAGAACACATAGCATTTTTAAATCTAGTTGCTTAATATTTGAAGGGGAAAAGGGTCTGTGAAGAGAAAAGATTAGGAAAATAATGAAAGATTACTCAGTTGTGTCCTAAAAAAATGAAATTTTCAGTGGTGCAATTTTCTGAATTAAAAATGCAATGATTTCAAAAGATGTAGGAAAAAAAAGACAAGATTATTAAAGCCATTTTCCTCTATCAGAAGATTTGTGTGCCCTGTTTCACATCCTGTCAGCAGGCCCTCTGATTTGTGACCACTGTGGGGAACAGTTGTGAGGGCTTAGACTGACCCCTTGCTGAGAGCTTCCTAACATGTCGGGGTGGGGACAGGGAGGTGACACCCTTTGGGGCATCCCTCAGCCAGCAGTGGACAGGAATTGAGAGATAATGCTTCTCTACCTCTAGCAGGCTTTTGGGAAGGTCCTGAAAGGCACCCCATGCCTTCCTCACAAGGTCCTGGCAGAGTGAAGCCTCAGTTGTCCAAGGTGGTGACCAGTTCAATGATGCACCCTTGTGTTGGCTTCTCTTCCTTCACTTCTGCTTGTCCCTCACCTCTGCTTCCTGAGATTACCTCCATGATAAAATATCTGTATACAAGTCCTTGTTTAAGGCTGTTTTTCAATGGAGAACCCAGACCAAGACATCTCCAAAGAGTTTCTAGACTCAGAGTAGTTCTATAGCAAATTAATCCAAACTTTCGGAGAACAGCTATTCCTCAAACCACATATTGGGTTTTAGAATATCGAAAATTATTCAGTTCATATTATATAACTATATAATCCAGATCCAGACACATCAAAGACTATATGAACACTTTCCTAGTTCAAAAAATATAATGAATGGTGTTTTGTTTTGCCAAAATCTTTCCTGTTCTTTAGCCAGATGTCTTCACCATTGGATTAAACTAAAATTGGTATGGGATATGGATGCCAGGAAATGTCAAGAATTCATTTGGTTCAGTATGTACTGAATCTCTTTGTGCAAGGTATTATTATAAGCTCTGGAGGAATTCAAAGCTAACTGACACAGCATGTCTGCCTTTAATGAGTCTCTGACTTCTATGCAATAGATGGCAAATAAACACAAACTTTTTATTATAAAAAACACTATGTGTCCAGCATCCCAAAGGAAAATAAGATATGCCTTCTATGAATTTTAGTGAGATGGGGTGTATATTTATGGAATAAAATTAAATGATGAAAAATTAAATGGTATAAGACCCCTGAAAGAGGTAAGAGTGATTAGAGAGAACTAAGAAAAAGATAAGATTTGAAAAGAGGATTGTGTGTGTATGTTAGACACTCAGTCGTGTCCAACTCTGTGACCCTATGGACTATAGCCCGCCAGGCTCCTCTGTCCCTGGAATTCTCCAGGCAAGAATACTGGAGTGGGTTGTCATTCCCTTCTCCAGGGGATCTTTCTGACCCAAGGATTGAACCTGGGTCTCATGCATTGCAGGCTAATTCTTTACCATCTAAGCTACCAGGGAATAGAGAAGACTATGAAAAAGAATTTGGAAAGATAGGGATAAATGAAGAAAAAGAGATTGAATGATCAATATAATTAACAAAGTTGCTGTAACTGATACTTGCAGATTAGCTCACTTAAAACCCATTCTGCCATTTCCAGAAGGAAATGGCAACCCACTCCAGTATTAATCCCATGGACAGAGGAGCTTGGCAGGCTACATAAAGTCCATGGGGTTGAAAGAGTTGGACACAACCTAGCAACTACACAACCAACAACAACACTGTAATAGAGTATTTCATAAAGGAATCAGGATCTGGTGGGCCTCTGAGATATTGTTTTCTGAATTCTATTTTTGTTCTCCTGGATGTGTTACTGATGTGATGCCTGTTAATACAGGGATACACTAGTTATTTGGGAAAAGCCTTTGGCAGCTTGTCAGGTCCCTAGCTATTTTGAATAGCTATTTGCATAATAATAAATACATTTTCTGTCTCAAAAAAACCCCATTCCTACCCTTACTACATCCTACCCTGTTGTAAATTCATTTGTCTTGCTTTACTGCAAAGAGAAATGTAGCTAAAACTACATTTATCTCTTACTAGAATTCTTCATATGAACTAGGTTATCTCCAATAGCCATCACCCTCACTTCAAGGTGTGAAGATGGAAGATGAGATAGTAGTCGGTCACCATAGACAGAGTTACCATGAGACTTGAGCAGTAGGATGAGAGCTTGGTTCCCTGGCCTTCCTGGAAGTTCTGTATGTCTCTGATGGCCTGTAGTAAATCCCTTATAGTTTGTTGTAATCTGTACCCTTGGCCACATGGGTGTTAAGGCAATATTTTGAAGATACTGGCCTACCTGGAACTTGTATTAGAATTGAGCAAAGTTGGTTAGATTAGCAAATGATTTAAAATTTACAACAGTCCTAATTCAGTAGATCAATGATAAAGCAAATATGGGTGATCCCTGTAAAATTTTTGGTTTTGAAATCTTTCATAATAATGTTGGGAAAATATAAACCTTGTAGGAAAGGACTTTTAACTGCTTCAAGTAAATTTGAATTTCTCTAAGCTTCTGATTCTCATTGCTAGATTATTGTTCTGAAAAATATTTATCAATGATTTGAACACAAGGTTCTAGAATGATTCATAGTTGGTACTATGGATTAAACTAAAATTATATAGTTGACAGATTTAATAAACTCACATATACAAATTTTTATACAGCTCTTTTCAAAGTTAATGTGTTAATTCTGAATACAGAAATAAGATGGTAAATATGTATTAGTTAAAATTTAAATAATCAGCAATCCAAAGGTAACATCTACTTTATTAGTTTTTAAAGGATGGGAAAAGTGTTACCTTGAAAAGGTTTAAGTTTTCAGTTTTATTTCTTATTGTAACATTAAGCTTAACCAAACTCTATCTGACCCTATCTTTATAAATCTACTGTAAAGAAACAATTACTGAATTAACTTTTACAGGTTAATTATTAAATTAACTTTTAGATGTACTGTTATTTAGGAAGAAGCAGAAGAGAAATTGAGAAAGCAAAAGGAGTTGAAGCAAGATTTTATGGACCAAATGGCCTTGAAGGAATTAATACTTCAGGCTGCAAAAGAGGAAGAGGAGACATTTAGAAAAGCCATGCTGGCAAAATTTGCTGAGGATGATCGAATAGAATTAATGAATGCGCAGAAGCAAAGAATGAAGCAACTAGAACACAAGAGGGCCGTGGAAAAACTTATAGAAGAGCGCCGCAACCAGTTCCTTGCAGACAAAGTAAGGAAAAGTTTTTTTAAAATTTTCATTGAATAGCAACTGGCTAATTTATCCACTAAATAACTGAAAACTGTTTATGTGCCAGATGTTGGAAATCCATTCCCTAATCATATGATATATACATTTTCTGACTACTCATTAATTAATGAATCTAGAACATATTTATTGATGTTTTCTATGTATTAGACATTGGTTGGTGTTGAGAACATAAATATGACTAACTCCATGTCATCTATGAGCTTTTAGTGTTGGTTAAGAAAAATACATTAAGATATGTCAAATGTATTGATGATAATCATACAGAATGGACATGTTGTATGGCAGAGAGGAGACTGATCATGAATGTCTTGGCTGCTGTTTTAAAGGTGGATTTTATTCAGGGGGGATCCACTGAAGAATTGAGCTGCATGATGAGATCTGCACTTGGATAGATGATTCAGGTAGCAGTGTTGCAGAAAGACATGAGCGGAGTACGACTGGAGGTGGAAGATCAGTTGTTTTTGTTTAGTTGTTCCGTCATGTGCGACTCTTTGCGACCCCATAGGCTGCTGCATGCCAGGCTACCCTGTTTTTCACTGTCTCCTGGAGTTGGCTCAGACTCATGTCCCTTGAGTCGATGATGCCATCCAACATCTCATCCTCTGTCGCCCTCTTCTGCCCTCAGTCTTTCCCAGCATCAGGGTCTTTTCCAGTGAGTTGATTCTTCACATCAGGTGGCCAAAGTTTGGAGCTTCAGCTTCAGCACCAGTCCTTCCAGTGAATATTCAGGGTTGATTTTCCTTTAGGATTGACTGGTTTGATCTCCTTGCTGTCCTAGGGATTCTCAAGAGTCTTCTCCAGCAACAGTTTGAAAGCATCAATTCTTTGGTGCTCAGCCTTCTTTATAGTCCAGTCCTCACATCTGTACATGACTACTGGAAAAATCCAGAGCTTTGAATATGCAGATCATTATCAGCAAAGCGATGAATCTACTTTTTAATATGCTGTCTAGGTTTGTCATAGCTTTTCTTCCAAGGAGCAAGCATCTTTTAAAATTTCATGGCTGCAAGTCGCTACAGTGATTTTGGAGCCTAAAAAAATAGTCTGTCACTGTTTCCATTGTTTCCCCATCTAATTGCCATGAAGTGATGGGACCAGATACTGAGATCTTTGTTTTTTGAATGTTGAGTTTTAAACCAGTTTTTCACTCTCCTCTTTCACTTTCATCAAGAGGCTCTTTAGTTCCTCTTCACTTTCTGCCATTAAGGTGGTGTCACCTACATATCTGAGGTTATGGATATTTCTCCTGGAAATCTTGATTCCAGCTTGTGCTTCATCCAGCCCAGCATTTACATGATGTACTCTGCACAGAAGTTAAATAAGCAGGGTGACAATATACAGCCTGATGTACTCCTTTCCCAATTTTGAACCAGTTCATTGTTTCATATCCAGTTCTGTTGCTTCTTGACCTGAATACAGATTTCTCAGGAGGCAGGTCAGGTGGTCTGGTATTCCCATCTCTTGAAGAATTTTCCACAGTTTGTGATGATGCACATAGTCAAAGGCTTTAACGTAGTCAGTGAAGCAGAAGTAGATGTTTTTCTGGAACTCTCTTGCTTTTCTGTGATCCAGTGGATTTTGGCAATTTGATTTCTGGTTCCCCTGCCTTTTCTAAATCCACCTTGTACATTTGGAAGTTCCCGGTTCACATACTGTTGAAGCCTGGCTTGAAGGATTTTGAGCATTACCTTGCTATCATGTGAAAGGAGTGTGGTTGTGCAGTAGTTTGAACATTCTTTGAGTATCAGGATTGGAATGAAAACTGACCTTTTCCAGTTCTATGGCCACTGCTGAGTTTTCCAAATTTGCTGGCGTATTGAGTGCAGCACTTCCACAGCATCATCTTTCAGGATTTGAAATACCTCAACTGGAATTCCATTACCTCCACTAGCTTTGTTTGTAGTGATTTTTCCTAAGGCCCACTTGACTTTGCATTCCAGGATGTCTGGCTGTAGGTCAGTGATCACACCATCATGGTTATCTGGGTCATGAAGATCTTTTTTGTACAGTTCTGTGTATTCTTGCCACCTCTTCTTAATATCTTCTGCTTCTGTTAGGTCCATACCATTTCTGTCCTTTATTGTGCCCATCTTTGCATGAAATGTTCCCTTGGTATCTCTGATTTTCTTGAAGAGATCTCTCTACTCTTTCCCATTCTGTTGTTTTTCTCTATTTCTTTGCATTGTTCACTTAAGAAGACTTTCTTATCTCTCCTTGCTAGTCTTTGGAACTCTGCCTTCAGATGGGTATATCTTTCCTTTTCTCCTTTGCCTTTCACTTCTTTTCTCAGCTATTGTAAGGCGTCCTTAGGTAACCATTTTTTTTGCCTTGTTGCATTTCCTTTTCTTGTGGATGGTTTTGGTCACCCACCACCTGTACAGTGTTACAAACCTCCGTCCATAGTTCTTCAGGAAGTGATTATAATTATCCCAGAGAGAGGTGATGAAAACCCTTGTGAATAGAGAAGGAATCCATCAGTGAAGTGGTAGGAAATTAAAATTGATGGGTCCCGGTGACCAATTAGATCTGAAGAGTTGAGAGGATTCAGTTCAGTTCAGTTGCTCAGTCGTGTCCAACTCTTTGCGACCCCATGAATCACAGCACGCCAGGCCTCCCTGTCCATCACCAACTCCCGGAGTTCACTCAGACTCAACGTCCAGCGAGTTGGTGATGCCATCCAGCCATCTCATCCTCTGTCGTCCCCTTCTCCTCCTGCCCTCAGTCCCTCCCAGCATCAGAGTCTTTTCCAGTGAGTCAGCTCTTCGCATGAGGTGGCCAAAGTACTGGAGTTTCAGCTTTAGCATCATTCCTTCCGAAGAACACCCAGGACTGATCTCTTTTAGAATGGACTGGTTGGATCTCCTTACAGTCCAAGGGACTCTCAAGAGTCTTCTCCAACACCACAGTTCAAAAGCATCAATTCTTCAGCGCTCAGCCTTCTTCACAGTCCAACTCTCACATCCGTACATGACCACTGGAAAAACCATAGCCTTGACTAGACGGACCTTTGTTGGCAAAGTAATGTCTCTGCTTTTCAATATGCTATCTAGGTTGGTCATAACTTTCCTTCCAAGGAGTAAGTGTCTTTTAATTACATGGCTGCAATCACCATCTGCAGTGATTTTGGAGCCCCAAAAAATAAAGTTTGACACCGTTTCCACTGTTTCCCCATCTATTTCCCATGAAGTGATGGGACCAGATGCCATGATCTTTGTTTTCTGAATGTTGAGCTTTAAGCCAACTTTTTCACTCTCCTCTTTCACTTTCATCAAGAGGCTTTTTAGTTCCTCTTCGCTTTCTGCCATAAGGGTGGTGTCATCTGCATATCTGAGGTTATTGATATTTCTCCCGGCAATCTTGATTCCAGCTTGTGCTTCATCCAGCCCAGCGTTTCTCATCTACGACTAATGAGTAACGCTGTCACACACTTCCATATTCAGTGAGTGAGTGGTGATGTATGTATGAAGATGTATGAAGAAAAACAGATTTTGAGGGGGTAGATATATAATTCCATTTTGTCCACATAGATTTTTGAGGCCCAGGGGAAATTTTCTTAGTTGGAAATGTGTATTTAAGAGTTGGTGAGGAAAGTAGGTTTGGGACTTGGGCACATTGAAATGTCTATACTTCATCCATAAAACTGAACTACTACTTTAAGAAGCAAGTAAGATAATGTGTAAGTGCTTTGGAAAGATAAAGAGCTCTAAATATGAAAAGTACTGATAAAGCATGTGGTAAATATTTTTAAGTAGTAATAGAAGTGGAGTAACAATAACATTTATTGTTTTCTTATGTCATTCACTATTCTATATTTATTACAAGCAAATCAATAACTTTTAACTTTCAACTCTGTGATTTAGGTACTGTTACTACCCCCATTTTAAAGAACTGAATTTTGAGAGATGATATATGTTGCCCAAGGTGTCATAGCAAGTTAAATGGTAGAGCTGGGATTAATATATTATCATAATGATTTTCCTGAATGGTGGACAAAAAGAAACCCCAAAATACTCTTACAATCAGCAGATACTCATTAGCTAGCATTCTGCTGAGGGAACCAAAAAAATAAAGCTCATTCTGGTAGCTTTTAATCTAGCAGAAGAAAATAAGGTCTAGATACCCCAAAGACTTGATTATATATACTACTGTACTAAGAATATGTTTCTTAAATGTAAACATTTGTAGAATGTGATAGTGTGATATACTAATAGTGCAATACATATATGGCAGAACTATGAGATTCCCTGGTGGCTCAGATGGTAAAGCATCTGCCTGCAGCGCGGGAGACCCAGATTTAATCCCTGGGTCCAGAAGATCCCCTGGAGAAGGAAATGGCAAACCACTCCAGTACTCATGCCTGGAAAATTCCATGGGTGGAGAAGCCTGGTGGGCTACAGTCCTTGGGGTCTCAAAGAGTCGGACACGACTGAGCAACTTCATTTATGTGGATTTATCTAGAAATACATAAAAAGTGAATAAAAGAAGACAGGAAGGCTATTCTTAGTTGGCAGCTTATAGAATTACCACATGGAGAAACATGAATGATAGGCTGAGGAGTTTGGCCATGATACAGTAGAAACTGGTTATTGTACTATGCTCTTTAACAAGAGGAGAAAGGGCACATGTACACAATGGAATATTACTCAGCTATTAAAACGAGCGCATTTGAATCAGTTCTAATGAGGTGGATGAAACTGGAGCCTATTATACAGAGTGAAGTAAGTCAGAAAGAAAAACACCAATATAGTATATTAATGCATATATATGGAATTTAGAAAGATGGTAACAACGACCCTATATGCAAGACAGCAAAAGAGACACAGACATAAAGAACAGACTCTTGAACTCTGTGGGAGAAGGTGAGAGTGAGATGATTTGAGAGACGAGCACTGAAACATGTATATTACCATATGTGAAACAGATGACCAGTGCAAGTTCAACACATGAAACAGGGCATTCAAAGCTGATGCACTGGGACAACTCAAACGGATGGGATGGGGAGGGAGGTGGAACGGGAGGTTCGGGATGGGGGACACATGTACACCCATGGCTGATTCATGTCAACATATGGCAAAAACCACCACAATACTGTAATTAGCCTGCAATTAAAATAATTAATAAAAACAGGTGAAAAAAACAGGTGCCTTAAGAGTTGAAGTGATGATGGCCTGGAGTAGGTTGGCAGAGCAGTGGAAGGAGAAAGGGAAGAGTTTAGATATTTTTAAAGGAAGAATAGATGAGACTTGCGTGATTTTTTTTCTTGGACCATATAGGGTAGAGTGGAGGAAGGTATCAAAATAACTCTCAAGATTTCAAATATGAGAAGTTCAAGGAATACAAGTGCTGTTATGTTTTGAACTGGAGCAAAAAGATGGACTGACTTCAGTTTTAGTCATATTTAGTTAGAAATGCAAGTTGAAATTCCTGAAGGCAATTGAACAGAAGAAGAAAACTTAGGTCAACTTTTCTTAGAAAAGCATTTCTGGCATTACGTAACCCACAGTTGCAAACTAGGATTCTTCTTCCAAATCATATATTATGAGAAGCGATCAGAGGGCCAGTGACTGAGACCTGGAGAACACAGGAGGTACAAGTGGTAGAAAAACACTGACAGGACCAAGGAATGGCCAGAAAGGCAACAGCTGGATGCCACCAAAAACTGAGAGGTCAGCCCTGTCTTTTTCACGCATGAAGCGTTGGGAGACTTGAGGTGCAATTTTTGGCTCTCCTGTATGCTTGATCAACTCAGGTCTTAGTTCTGTTGTCGTATTTCCAGATGCTTAAAAGGACATAGTTGGAATCTTGTGGTGCCTTAGAATTAAGGTTTCCAAAAGAAAGTAGCAGACAGACAAACGTTTTCCAGTTTCTGTAGCCTGAATCTTGGTTAAAGACAGGCAGGCGGGTGGGTGACTGAGTGAATATGCTGTTACCTTGGAATCATTCTGGATTCATCACATTTCTTACCTATTAACTTTTAGCCATCAAATCCTATTGATTCCAGTTCTACCATAACTCTTATTAAATCCATTTATCTTCATAATTTAGACATTTAGTATCATTCTGTGGACTACTGAAATTGTCTTCTAACCAGTCTCCTTGTGATTCTAGTCCATCTGCTACCAGTTGGCATGAAGTAACTCATTATGTCCTCCTCCTGCATAACTAAATGGATTCCTAATGGATAAAAATCTCAATTCTGTATCTTTGATTGTAACCTTTAAGAGAGATTAAAAAAAAGCACCTAGCATTTTTCCTGGCAAGCAGTAAATACTTAGTAAATGTTTGTTGAATCAATAAGGTTGATTATCAGTGTCAGAACAAAGTGATCAAGGAGACAGAAATTTTAAAAGCTTCGCAAATTGAACAGAAAGCTTTGAATACTCCTTGCCTAGAAAGAGGCAGAACCAGTGACTGTCCTATCTCGTGGCTTACAGAGCTAATCAGAAAACTCCTTGAAAAGTTATCAAGACAGCTATAAAGGGAAGAAATATGAAAACATTACCTAAGCCATAGATACTTTTCTAAGAAATGTATATCTTAATTTTGAAAAAAATGTGTATGTTCCCAAAATGAAGCTGTGGGGTTAGTTTTATTGGTATCAGTGAGACTGGGTCACATTTCTGCCTTGGCCTAAGGAAGAGGATGGAGTTCATGTTCATAGAATCATGAATCCATTTCATTATACAATCCTGTAAGGCATGCTCTCTCTTTTTTTTTTTTTTTAAGATTTCATAGATATTCCTAAATAGCTATCTGTCTACCTCTAATATAAAACCACAGTCAGACAAAATCTGAAACTCCCCAGGAGATACTTTCTACCACCAGAGCTATTCAGAATTTGCCCTCATAGACAAATTGGCTTCATATCTTGCTAAAATATTTACCCTAATTTACTATAAAAAGTTTTTTTATGGTAAATAGTTAATGTGGTCTACCTAAGAAGGAAAACCCAAATTAGAGACCATGCATACAAGTGGACAAAAATCTAACAATGAGCTTTCCTCACAGCAGTAGATAACTTTCTTACACCCCCATTAGAAGGAATAGATCAGTTAGGATGATGTTTGTCTACAAGTAGAGTCTCAAGTTAACAGCGGCTTAAGAGTTTACTATTCTCTCGCATGGAAGTCTAGAAACTGAGGCTTTATTCATAGTCTTCAGGAACCCAGTCTCCTTCTGGGTTTTGTTATGGCCCCTGTAGGGTATAGCTCTCATTTTCATGGTTTAAATTGGCTCTTCAACCTCTATAGCCATGTTTCAAGCAGCAGATGGAAGAAGTGCAGAAGGAACAAAAGATGTAAGACTGATTCCTGGAAACTGCCATACAACATTTGTTTATTTCCTTGGCAAAAACCTAGTCCTGTGGTGACCACATCTGACCCTTTAGCCTTAGAAATGCAGTCTAAAAAAAATTCAGATATAGTGATTCTATAGCAGATTCTGTTACCCCGTTTCATCTTAGAGATAAAATATTTAAGAGCAATTCTACCCTTTGATTCAGTAGCAACATGGGTGAAAGTATCTTCTCAATTAGCTGTTGGTGATACTTCTAATTCTGTAATACATCTCACATGATAGTAGACAGAGAAGCAATTCCAAGTTTAACTGGCATTGGATATGGGTGTGTCCTAGCATTCTTCTTTATTTTCATCCAGTAATGAAATATTAGGTGATATAGAAGCAGCTTATCTCTCATTGTAACAGAAAAGACAGACATCCTGCTTTCTGGTTTATATGACTTAAACTGATTATTTCAAAGAAAAGTTGAAACATTAATACTATTTTAACTAATTATTGGCAGAAATTCATCATTATTTCAGTGGCCTGCCTTTAGCATCCTTTGCCATTTAAAAGTCTTATTTGGATGTATTTCTGTAAGAGTTCTTTTAAGCCCTAAAATGAGTTAAAGCTAGTCATCTCTTCCATATTTTCACAGCTCAGAAGTTTGGTGTGGTTATCAATCAGAACATTTCCCTGAGAAATACTGGTTCTTTTGCTGGAACATTTGCTGCTGCTCTTGTACCCTCACACAGGCTTTAAGAAACTTAATACGTATGGCAGTACTTATCTTTTAGCTATCCTTGTTGTTTTATCCACCTTTTTTTTTTTTTTGTCTTATATTGTAAGCTCCCTTCAACACCTGGGGTCTGGTAAGCACTCAATAAATATTTGTTGAATTAATTGGGAAATCACTTCTTTGAACCTTTTTTCCTTGGTAATGAAGATGACTTGTCCTGAAAATATGTACTTGCCTCCCTAACATCAGTCATAACTATTTTCCTTATAACTTTAAAGGAAGAATGACAGTAATATATATATATATATATTCTATACATAATATAATAAAAGATATATAATCTATCAATTTTGTCTTAATTTACTGCAAGAATAGTTTCGTTTGCCACATTCTTAAAAGATTAATGTGTTTTATGAGAGTAAGTTCTGTTTACATTTCTAGCAACGTGAACTGGAGGAATGGCAGTGGCAGCAAAGACGACAAGGATGTATAAATGCAATTGTTGAAGAAGAAAGACTAAAACTTCTCAAAGAACATGCTACAAAACTACTAGGATATCTCCCTAAAGTGAGTGAGATTTAATTCATAGCCTCTAAGAGTGGGGGGAAGACAGGCGTTAGGATTTCAGAGGGCCTGGGTTTCACTCCGTTCTTGCTGTTACAAAGCAGCAATGTTAAGTGAGTCAGTAATTGAACATCTCCAAAATGAGAGAGTTGGTCTTGGCACTTTCTATTAAATTTGAGCTGGAATTTCTGTATTTAAATTTTAGAGGTTCTGTTCTCCAGTGTAAGAAGTTTAAAACTAAAGCAAATGTGATACGCTGGACACCAAAGCAGGTGATACACAGGTCAGCCTTGTAATCTGTAACGGTAGTAATAGATACAAGCTTGAACTGAGTCTGAGATCTGCTCTGTAACAGGGGGTTACATTATATAACTAGGTAACCCTTTATTTTAAAAATATTACTTCCAGAGAATACATATGAAAATTTGCTATCTGAAATACCTTATGACTATAAAAATAACAACTTGAGTTTCAGAGGCCACATAAACATATGAACTAAAGTAAATAATAATTCTACCCTTCAGATACAGAAATTATGCCATTTGATACTTTATTCTGTCAAAAGAATCAAGTGTATATTTTGTTTAGTGCAAAAGGAAGGAGAAAGAAATGAGAAATTATTACCTGTCCATAGGACCTGATAGTCTAATTGGTTAGAATGAATACAAAATGATATATTAATAACAAAAGCCATATGGAATTGATAAATAAACTATAAATTCTGAGCATGTCTTAGGGTTTAGATATTTGTGTAGCAAAATAACTGTGGAAATGGGAGAACCTGATAACCTAAAATGATTTTATCCTTTAGATCCTCGTGGCTCCAAATGACCTAAATTAGTCTTTGGATTCTTTAGATAAGTAAATATTTAAGTTTAATTTTGTTTTAAAGGGATTAAGATTAGCTGACTTAACTTTACACCTGGATTCTTTCCTGAAAGATCGAAGTTAGCTGACTAGAGACAGAACTGATGCAAGAGCCAGTCCCATGCATAAATCTGGTGAAGCTCATTTCTTCCCTCATATACTGCAGGGCTGTTTCAAAACAAAAACAAGGGTAGGAGGGTACAGTGTGGATTAAACGGATTCCCGTTCAGTCCATCTGAGCAGTAGTACTTGTAGTAGTAAAGCAGAAGAGTCCAGATTCGTATGACGAGTTCTAACAGGACATCAGGTCAGTCTGAGAATATTCAGTATGTATGTACAGTAAGTCAAAATTACAGAAAAAAATTTTTTACTAATTAATTTCATTATATTAGAAATAACTTTATAAATTTCATGTCTGTATCTCTTAGTCTTGTGAATATTTATTGAAATATTCTGGCATTCAAAGTAACCCACAAAATATTTTTCTTGTAGGGAGTATTCAAAAATGAGGATGATATTGATATGCTTGGTGAAGAGTTTAGAAAAGCATATCAGAAAAGGAGTGAAATTTGTGAGAAGTGATACCGTCAAGGTGTGGTAAAACCTGGGTTCTTCTGTACGTTACCACTAGGTGTCACTGTGACTTTTGTTTTAGAGTTCAGTGAGTAGGACTCCTCCAGTGTCTCTGGATTTTCTAAAACATTTCTGTATCATTTATAAACAATTAGTTGTAAGAAAACATTTGTTTTCTGATAAAAATTAATACTTGTAACTGCAAGTTTTCTTTCAATCACTATTGTTTTTGTACTGATAAAATTGAAGATCTGAATTCTACACCACCCTCCATATATTGAGTTGGCCAAAAGTTTGGATTTTTCTGTTACACATGGATCCCTGTACCTATCAAAACAACCCAGGAGACTAAACTCTTCATACCACGTCTATGTTTGTGTCTAGGAACTTCACTTCCTTGATTTGGCTGGGGAAGACTCTTCCTATTATGAGAGGAGAAAAGTACAGAGTGAGGAATTTCAGAGTGCTTTATTACCTAATGCAGTTATCAATAAGAACATAGAAAGTTTCTCTCAGGTAAACATCGTTTACAAACTAAAGCTAAGTCTCTAGAACATATTTTCTATGCATATGCAGCTGAAAGGGGCTAGAAGGTCATAAAAAAGATAAAAGAATCGAAAGTTCAATTTCTGTTGCTTTATTTTATAAAACATTGCTAATAATTAGGTATCAATTTTATATCCCCAAACCTAAATTTACTTTAAGAGTATATCCACCACACACTAGAGGTTTAAAAGTAGATCACTTATTAATTTCCCCATTCAAGTGCCTTCATAAATTCTTCTTCAGTGAAAGACAGCATCTTGGCAGCTTCAATATGCATCTGTGTTTAAAGAAATCAATATTGTCTAAGAGTAGACCACAGAACAATAGGAAATTTGTGAAAGTGCATGTATAATTCTAATTACAGTAAACAGGTTTAAATAGTAATTTCATTCAGTGAGTAGCCACTAAAAACCCTGCCCACTGGTGGTATTGCACCAACCTGTTTAGAGAACAATTCCATGTTGTAATACCTAATCTTTGCAAAAGGTGACAGTAGCAAAAACATGAATTCACATCCTCTTAACCACAAGGCAAACCTGTGTGGTGACCACAATAAAAGTGGTTTGGAATCAGTTTCACTCCAAGATTTCAAGAGGCAAACTGATCCCTTTTTAAGATTATAGTTATTTTTTATATTTGGTATTATTTTCTTTAGTTAGGGAGTATCCATACTGTATGGAAAAAGAACTAGTAAACGTTTCTAATTTACTTGCATCAATGTATAGATAACATTTTGTGACTAAGCATGGCAATAAAAACTATACCTGAAGGAGAAATACTAAATGTCTTAGTAGAAAGAGCCAAATAATATCCAGGATTTATTTTAACTTTGTTTAAGATAAACTCACCTTCTGCCTTTTTAAAACATCAATTAATTTTAACTGTTTCTTAAATCCTATCATTAATTCTCCTTTTTGTTTTTCTAGCTTCTTGTTTTCTGATTTTAATGCTTCGATTTTTTGGTGTTCTTCATTTGCTATATCCTGCAAAAGGAAAAAATCCTATGTATTCTTTACAGTATTTTAATGGAAAAATTATATCAACAATAAAAACTTAGGTTTAAGTTTCAACAATGCTCACGCTTCTACCATTTTAAAAAACATTTAAAAAATAACAACTTGGTTCTAATTCCAACAATGCCAAAGTAGCTTAGATTTGAAAGCAGAGATGTCATCAGTAGTAAGCAGAAACGAGGTGGTTATGATCCTTGAAAGCATACTCGTTGACATCCACATTTAACTGGCTCCTGAAAGCATTTTTCATTTCATGGTTCACAAGGGATAAACCCAGAGCAAAAAGTAGCAGTCATACTGGGCTGAGGAAGGGACAGCAGTGCTGCCACAATGGTAGAAATTTGCAGGTAGGAAATCCCTCAAATCCTTTGCAGACACCTAAATAACATGACTCCTAGGAACCTATGAGAGACAGCTGAGATTTAAAGAGCTGAGCAAAGAATTCAGCCACTGCCTATGATAAGGAAGACCAAGTTTGCAATTGTGGTAAAAATCCACTGGATGAGCTCTGTAGCAACTTGGATAATGGAGAAAAAGGACCAGTGAACTTTAAAGACAAGTTAGTAGAAATCATTAAGCATAGGAAGGTCGTGTACTTGGAAAAAATGTTAAAGGACATCTTTCATGCAAAAGGGAAATGATACCAGAAGGAAATCTGAATCTACATACACACTTAAGTATCAGAAATAGTAACGTGGTAAATGTTAGTAGAGTTTTTATTTTAAAACTTGAGAGTAGCTAAGATTTTCCTGCCAAGATGGCAGAATACAAACATCCTGGGCTCACCTCCTTTCACAGGCACACCAAAATTACAACTATTAATGAGAAAGATCAGAATCTAACAGAAACTAAGGATATAAAAAAGGAACCATAGCAAGATGTAGAAGGAACATAGGTGCACTATTGTCAAGACCCATAGCCCCAGATAGAAACCCACAAGTAGGAGGATAATTACAGTTACACAGGTTCTCTGAGCAATGGGTCTAAGCCCCACATTGGGCTCCCTGGCCTGGGCAGTCTTGTACTGGGAAGACAAGCCCCTATGTTTGGCTTTGAAGACCAGTGGGGCTTACTTTCAGGGGACACAGGTGTGGGAAATAGACACTCACCTCCTAAAGGGCACATGTAAAACCTCACATGCTGCAGGACCCTAGGAAGAGGCAATAATTTTTGAAAGGAGCAGAGTCAGACCTACCTGCCGATCACCCAGGAGGCAACTGAAGTTCATCCTTGGGACACAGGCATTGGCAGAAGCCATTTGTGGAGCCTGCTCTATCATGTGGACACCAATGCTGGGAAGCATCACTTCAGAATCATCCTCTAGTTTATTAGCACTGGAACACGGCCCCACCCACCAGCCTGTCAGCCCCAGTACTGGGAAGCCTCAGGCCAAGCAAATTGCTGGGTCAGGACAAAGCCCCACCCATCACTGGCAGGCAGGCTACCTTAAGACCCTGAGCCTTCAGCCACCCTGGAACACAGCCCTGCCCCATAGGAGGGCACAGGCACTAGCTCTGTGATCCCCAGGGCCTTGCAGACAGAGACCCTGGGACCCAGCTCCACCCACCATCAGGCTGATACCAGCCCAGCCACCAATACTCCCCTCCTGCGACCCCTGCCCCCTCACCCCCCATCCCCCCACACACCGCCAGACACTGGCCCTGCCCACCAGCAGGCTAATACCACCTCTGAGACACCTTGGGATCTGTGGCAAGATTCAACACACTTTCATGATTAAAAACAATTAAGGAAGAAAAGGATTCTACTTCAACATGATAAAAGCAATATATGACAAGCCCACAGCTAAAAACAGACTCAATGGTAAAAGACTGAAAGCTTTCCCTTTAGGATCAGACAGGACAAGGATGTTCACTTTTACCTACTCTGCAGGTTCTGGTCACAGCGGCTAGGGAATAAAAATAAAAGGCATGCAAATCAAAAAGTAGAAGGAAGATTCTCTCTCTTCACAGATGACATTATCTTGTATGTATTAGAAAACCCTACAAGTTCCACAAGGAAACTGTCAGTATAAATCAATTTGGCAAAGTTGCAAAATATAAAATCAACACATAAAAAAAAATCAGTTGTGTTTCTATATACTACTAATGAACATTCTTAAAGAAATTTTAAAAATTACAAATACAATATCATCAAAAAGAGTGAAGTACTGAAAAACATCTACTTCCGTTTCATTGACTATGCTAAAAGCCTCTGATTGTGTGGACCACAATGAACTGGAAAATTCAAGAGACCCTACCTGTCTCCTGAGAAACCTATGTGTGTGTCACGAAGCAACAGTTAGAACTGGACATGGAACAACTGACTGGTTCCAAATCAGGAAAGGAGTACATCAAGGCTGTATATTGTCACCCTGCTGATTTAACTTCTACACAAAGTACATCATACAAAATGCCAGGCTGGATGAATCACAAGCCAGAATCAAGACTGCTGGGAGAAATATCAACAACCTCTGATACGGAGATTATACTACTCAAATGGTGGAAAATGAAGAGGAACTAAAGAGCTTCTTGATGAGGGGGAAAGAGGAGAATTAAAAAGCTGGTTTGAAACTTAACATTCAAAAAACCAAGATCATAGCATCTGGTTCCATCACTTCATGGCAAATAGAAGAGGAAAAAGTGGAAGCAGTGATAGATTTTATTTTCTTGGGCTCCAAAATCACTGTGGACAGTTACTTTGTTCAGTGGCCAAGTGGTGTCCAACTGCAGCATGCCAGGCTCCTCTGTCTTGCAGTCTCCTAGACTTTGCTCAGATTCATGTCTATTGAATCAGTGATGCCTTCTAACCATCTCATCCTCTGTTGTCCCCTTCTCCTTTTGCCTTCAGTCTTTCCCAGCATCAGGGTCTTTTCCAGTGAGTCAGCTTTTCGCATCAGGTGGCCAAAGTATTGGAGCTTCAGCATCAGTCCTTCCAATGAACATTCAGAGTTGATTTCCTTTAGGATTGACTGGTTTGATCTCCCTGCAGTCCAAGGGACTCTCAAGAGTCTTCTCCAGCACCACAGTTCAAAAGCATCAGTTCTTTGGCACTCAGCATTCTTCATGGATAGTGACTGCAGCCAAGAAATTAAAAGATGCTCCTTGGAAGGAAAGCTATGACAAATCTAGACAGAGGCATTAAACAGCAGAGGCATCATTTTGTTGACAAAGGTCCATATAGTCAAAACTATGCTTTTTCCAGTAATGATGTACAGATGTGAGAGCTGAACCATAAAGAAGGCTGAACAATGAGGAACTGATGGTTTTGAATTGTGGTGCTGGAGAAGACTTGAGAGTCCCCCTGAACTTCAGGGAAATCAAACCAGTCAATTCTAAAGGAAATCAACCCTGAATGTTCATTGGAATGGCTGTTGCTGAAGCTCTAATACTTCGGCCACCTAGTGTGAAGAGCCAACTCGTTGGAAAAGACCTCAATGCTGGAAAAGACAGAAGAGAGAGAACAGGGCAGCAGAGGACGAGATGGTTGGATGGCATCAAGCAACTCAATGGACATGAATCTGAGCAAACTCCAAGAGACAGTGAAGGAAACAGGAGCTTGATGTGCTATCATGGGATCGCAAAGAGTCAGACACAACTTAGCAACTGAATAACAACTACTAACTTAGGAATAAAAGTAACCAAGAAGTGCAACAGTTTTACACTGAAAACTTCAAAGAACTGGGATGACCCTGAGGGATGGGATGGGGAGGGAGGTTCAGGATGGGGAACACATGTACACCCATGGCTGATTCATGTGAATTATGGAAAAAACCACCACAATATTGTAAAGTAAAAAAAAAAAAAAATTGTAAAGTAATTAGCCTCCAATTAAAATAAATACATTAAAAAAAAACTGATAAAAATAGTTAAAGGCAAAAAAATGGAAGGATATTCTGTGGTCAAAGATTGGAAGGCTTACTATTATTAAGATATTAATACTACTCCAAGAGATCTACAGATTCAGTATGATCTTTATCAAAACTCCAATGGCATTTTTAGAGAGACAGGTCACGCTAATATTTATATGGAATCTCAAGGGAACACAAATAGTCAATCAATGAATAACAACAGTTGAAAGTCTCATATTTCTGGATTTCAAATTTTATTACAAATCTATGGTAATCAAAGTAGTGTAATATGGATGTATACAGAGCCCTAAAATAAACCCTTGCATATAAAGTCTAATTATGTTCAACAAAGATGCCAAATCTATTCACTAGGAAAATATGGCCTCTTCAACAAATTGAACTGGACAACTAGATATCTCCATGAGCAAGAATGAAACTGTATCCCTATTTCATATAATATACAAAAATTAACTCAAATTTGATCAAGACCTAAATGTATACCCTAAAACTGTAAACTATTAGAAGAAAATGTAGGTGAACTGCTCATGACACTGGATTTGGTTGTGAATTCTTGGATATGAAATGAAAAGAACAGGCAAACAGAAGTTAAAGAAGAGAAATTGGATTACCTCAAAGGAAACAATCAACAGAGTAAAAAGGCCCCTACAGAAAATATTTGAAGATCATATATCTGTTAATATTGAAAATACAGAAATAACTCCTCCACAATAACAAAAACACTATCACTTAATAAATGGGTATCCACAGTCTCATGAAAGGCACATTTCAAGTGCTCAACAGCTACATGTGGATAATGGCTACTGTATTGGGCAATGCAGATACAGAACCTGTCCATCACCATAGAAAGTTCTATTGAACAGCAATGTACTAGAAGCTCTTTCAGTTGACCATTATTTAACTAATTTGCCATGTTAACTCTGTAAAACGTATCAACTGATGCCCAAAACATACTGAAATTTAATGGATAACCACATATTTCTTCACTCTCCAACTGTTTGCTTATAAATCATCAGTTGTGTTTGTTCCCAAACCTGTGTATCCCAGTCTATACTGTAATTATATAACTTATTTTTTTAATATATAAAATGTGGATGGGAAAAGTAAAAAAAAAAAATAATAATAAATGGGTAAAGAACTTGAATAGACAATTCTCCAGAAAAGATTTACAAATGGCTAATGAGCACATGAAAATGTGGTCAACATCACTAACATTTAGGGAGATACAAATCAAAACCACAATGAGATGCCATTTAATAAACATTAGGCTAGGATGATCACTATAGAAAAAAAAAAACACAAAAAATTGGCAAGGACATTGAAGGAACTCTTGTGACTGTTGGTAGGGATGTAAAACAGTGCAGCCACTATGGAAAAATAGTACAGTGGTTCCTCAAGAAATTAAAAGAATTATATGATCCAGCAATTCCCACATTTAGGTGAATATCCAAAATAACTGAAAGCAGAATCTTTAAGAGATATCTGTACACCCAAGTTTATATCAGCATTATTCACAATAGCCAAAAGGTGGAAGCAACCCAAGTTGCTTTATTTAAATAAATGTATAAATGAAACTTGTTACATATATCCAATGGAATATTATTCAAAAGGAATACATTCTGATAACATGCTACAACGTGGATGAACCGTGAGGACATTATGCTAAGTGATATAAGCCAGTAACAAAAAGGCAAATAGTGTATTTCACTTACATTAGGTACCTAGAGTAGTCAAAATAATAGAGATAGAAAGTAGAATTGTGGTTGCCAGGGGTCATGGAGAAGGGGATGGGGAATTATTTTTTAATGGACATAGGTTTTCAGTTTTTGCAAGATAAACAAGGAGTTTTGCAGTTTGATATGTAACACTACTGAATTCTACACTAAAAAATTAGGGTAAATTTTATGTGTACTATAATACAAAGGTTTTTTTTTTTCTTTAATTTAGAAAGTTCATTAACTCTTCAAAGCAAAAAAGTAACTATGTAGAATGTGTATATAAGTACAATGTATGACAACAACAACAGAAAGGGGAAGAGAGAAGTATACTGCTGAAAGGTTCTTTATTTATTCATAAAATGCTATGTTACTTGAAGTTAGATAGCGCTAAGTTAAAGGTGTATCTGATAAGTGGAGATATACACAAAAAAGTGGAGATAATAAGCCAGTAAGATAAAATGAAATCATTAAAAATATTCAAAAAGAAAAACAAGAGGAAGAAAGAATAATGTATGTGAATGAAAAATATAAAAATTAATAGAGTTAAACACAACCATTATTAATAATCATATTAAATGTAATGATCTAAGCCTCCTAATTAGTGTCAGAGATTGTCAGACTGAGTTACAACAATAGGAAAACTCAACTGTATGCTGCCTGTAACAACATACAAAGGAGTTACAAATAAAGGGAGAGAAAAGCCAATACTGATGTCAGCAGTAACTAAAAGAAATTACATGCTTTATGGATTTATTATAAAGATGTAACAATCAGGACAATGCATTATTAACATGAAGACAGACATACAGATGAGTGGAACAGAATAGTGATCCCAGTAATAATACATCCACACACATCTAGGCAACTGATTTTCAACAAAGATGCCATGGCAATTCAATAGTGAAAGGATAATCTCAACAAAATATTCCTGCACATGTTCCAATAATGAACCTTGACCCTTATATCATGCACAAAACTCAACACAAAAGATGAAGCTATGCAACTTCTGTAAGAAAACCTAAGAGCAAATCTTAGTGACCCCTTAGGTTTAGCAAAGAATTCTTAAATAGAACACAAAACCATAATTATAAAATTCAAAATATTGTTGCTCTTCAAAAAAAAATGTTAAAAAAATAAAAGCCAAGTGATAAGACATTTGCAAAGCAGGTGTCTGCCAAAGTTTTGTAATTAGGATATATAAAGAACTCTAACAAGTCAACTCAGTTCTTAATAATGAACCAAAGAGACTAAGGAAATATGAATGAAGTGTGGTCTTTAGTTAATGAGTCATAATTATTGATTCATTAATGGTAAAAAATGTTCTATACTAATGTATATATTCATAAGAAACTGGATTCTAGAAATTTTCTGTACTACACAATTTTATATAAATTAAAACTATTCTAATAATTAAAGTTCATTTAACAATTTTTAGAAGAATAAAAGACTTATAGAGAGACACTTCAAAGATAATATCAGGACTTTCCTGAATAACCAATGGATGAACAAAGAAATCAAAGAGGAAAAAAATGATCTTCAAATGAAAATGGAGACACAACATACCAAAATTTATGGGATGTAGCAAGAGTGGTTCTAAGATGAAGTTCATAGTAACAAATGCCTACATTAAGAAAGATCTCTGAATTTTCACTCCTTCCTGCATGTTTAATGTTTTTGACATTATATGAGATTTTGACCAATGAGATTTTTCCTTTTGTAATTTCCATATTTCTAGTTGTGGTTTTTTCTTTTTCACTTAGAGAAGCCCCCTTTTAACATTTCTTAGGAAGCTAATTTAGTAGTACTGAGTTCTTTCAGCTTTTGCTTCTCTGGAAAACAACTTCTCTCTCCAAATCTGAATGAGAGTCTTGCTGGATAGAGTATTATTGGCTGCAGGTTTTTTCCTTTCATCACACATGTTGTGATGTTGTGTGATGTTTCATCACACATATGTTGTGCCATTCCCTTCTGGTCAGCAGTGTCTGACAGTCTTAGAGGAGTTCCCTTATACATAACTAGTTGCTTTTCACTTACTGTCCTTAATATTCTCTCACTATCTTTAATTTTTGCCATTTTAACTTTAAGTCCCTTGGTGTGGAACTCTTTGTATTGATCTTCTTCGGGATTCTGTTCTTCCTGGACTTGGATGTCTGTTTCCTTTCCCATGTTAGTAATGTCTTTAGCTATAATTGCTTCTAATTTCTCTGCCCCTATCTGTCACTCTTCACCTTCTGGGACCCAAATAATGTGAATATTAATATGCTTAATGTTTTCCAAGAGGTTTCCTGAACTCTTCATTCCTTTTAAATTCTGTTTTTCTTTTTCTATTCAACTTGGGTGATTTACACTATTCTGTGTTCCAGTTTAATGATCCATTCCTCTGTATTAACCAACCTAATGTTGATTCCTGCTAGTGTATTTTTTATTTCAGTTACTATATTTTTCAGCTTTGTTTGGTTCTTCTGTTTCCTAACTCTTTGTTAAAATTCTCCCTGTATTTACTCACTCTTCTTCCAAATATGTTGAGCATTTTTATGGTCATTACCACAAACACTTAATTGGGTAGATTGCTCATCTCCAGGGTTTTCAGAGTGTGTTCGAACTTCAGACATCAACTTTAATATTCACCAGTATATGCTGCTGTATATAAACCTCATGATAACAACAAACCAAAAATCTATAATAGATACACACAAGATGAATCCAAATATAACATTAAGATGGTTATCAAATCTTAAGCAGAGAGGAAAACAATAAACAAGGACAGTCCCCAAACAATTTAATAAAATGGCAGTAAGTACCTACCTATCAATACTTACTTTAAATGTAAATCTACTAAATGTTCCAATGGAAAGACAGAGTGGCTGAACAGATTCAAAAATAAAATCTGTAAACATATGCTGCCTATAAGAGGTATCTTATCTTATCTCCAGATCTAACTACACACACAGACTGAAAGTGAAGGGATAAAAAAGTCTAAGACAAAGAAGGACATTACATAATGATAAAGGGATCAATTCAACAAGAATAAATAACACTTGTAAATATATGCACACAAACTGGAGCATTTAAATAAATACAGAAAATATTAGCAAGTATAAAGAAAGATATTGACAGTAAGGACAGTAATGTCAGGGGCTTTAACACTCCACGTACGTCAATGGACAGATCATCCATACAGGAAATGTAAAAGGAAACACAGGCCTTAACACATCAGATGAGCTTAACAGATATATGTATATAACATCCTATTCAAAAGCAGCAAAATATACATTGTTTTCAAATGCAAATGGAACACTCCATAACAGATCACATGCTAGGCCACAAAATAAGTCTCAATAAATTTTAAAAGACTGATATCATACCAAGCCTCTTCTCTGACCACAATGCTATGAGACTATAAATCAACTATAAAAAAAAAAAAAACCACCAACATGGAGGCTAAACAATGTGGTACTGAACAACAAAATGAGTCACTGAAGAAATCAAAAAGGAAATAAACAAGAGAAACCCATGGAGACAGAAGCAAAAACACAAAGATCCAGAATCTATGGAATGCAGGAAAAGCAGTTCCCAGAGGGGTTTATAGAAATACAAGCCTACATCAGGAAACAAAAATCCCCAAAGCCCTAACCTAATATCCAAATTAATTATAAAGAAACACCTAGAGTTAGTAGGAGGAAAGATCAGAGCAGAAATGAATGAAATAGAGATGGAAGAAAAAAGGGGAGAGAAAGCAAGCAAGAAAGAAATTAAGAGCTGGTTCTTAAAAAGATGAACAAAGTTGATAAACTTTTAACCAGATTCATTACGAACAAATGAAAGTGGATCCAAATAAAATCAGAAAAGAAGTTAGAGTTGATATTGCAGAACTACACAGGATAAGAGATTATTCTGAATAATTATACACCAATAAAATGGACAACCAAGAAGAAATGGAGGAATTTCTAGAAAAGTACAATCTCCTAAGACTGAATGAGGAAGAAATACAAAATGTGAACATACCTCAGTTACTACTAATCAGTAATAAAAAAAAAAAAAATACTCGCAACAAACCAAAGTGTAAACCAGATTGTTTCACACACAGATGAATTACATACACTGAATATTTAATGGATAATGCTTATCCTTTTCAAACTATTCAAAAAACTGAAGAGAAAGAAGGTTTCCAAAGTCATTCTTTGAGGCCCACATCACGCTGATAGCAAATCAGATAAAGAAAGACACCGCAAAGTTTGAAAACTATAAGCCAATAAAACTGGTGAACACAGATGCAAAAATTCTCAACAAAATATTAGAAAGTTAAATTGAACAGTACACTAAAAGGATTATACATCATGATCAAGTGGAATTTACCCCAGGGAAGCAAGAATAGTTCAGTATCTGCATATCAGTCAATGTCATACATTAACTCATTATTGACCAGGGGATTTCTGCAGAAACACCTGTGGCTGTTGATTTGTTATGTAAGTGAATACAGAAATATCTCTGATAAATAATATTTGGGTAACAAAAGACATGTTAATATGTGTCTCTGGTGAATAATATGTTAATAGAATGAAAGAAAAAAATCACATAATCATTTCAATAGACAGAGACTAAGCATTTGACAAAATTCAACATCCATTCATAAAATATCTTAATAAATTAGATTTAGAAGGAATATACTTAAATGAAAAAAGGTCATATATGAGAAGTCCACAGCTAAAATCATATGCAATGATGAAATGTTGAAATCTTCCTCTAAGGTCAGGAACAAATCAAGTGCCCATTCCCACCTCTCCTACTTTACAAAGTACTAGAATTCCTAGTCAGAGAAACCAGCAAGAAAAATCTAAAGTACCAGAACTGGAAAGGAAGAAGTAAAATTTCTATTTGCAGTTGATATGATTTGGTATTTAATACATAAAAAATCATATATATGCCACCAAAAAACTGTTAGATCTCATCAACAAATTCAGTAAAGTTGTAGGATGTAAAATTAACATTAAAAATTCAGTAGAGTTTCTATTAGAACACTCCTTAATATGATACACAAAATAAACTCAAAATGGATTAAAGACCTGAATATAAGGTCAGACACTATAAAACTCTTAGCAGTAAACACAGGTAGGTGAGAATTCTACCACTGAACCACCAATGTCATAACCGTTAGTGGAAAACACAGGCAAAACATTCTTTGACATAAACTGCAGCAAGATCTTTTTTGACCCACCTCGTGGAGAAGGCAATGGCACCCCACTCCAGTACTGTTGCCTGAAAATCCCAAGGACAGAGGAGCCTGGGAGGCTGCAGTCCATGGGGTAGCTGAAGGTTGGACACAACTGAGCGACTTCACTTTCACTTTTCACTTTCATGCATTGGAGAAGGAAATGGCAACCCACTCCAGTGTTCTTGCCTGGAGAACCCCAGGGATGGGGGAGCCTGGTGGGCTGCCGTCTATGGGGTTGCACAGGGTCGGACATGACTTAAGTGACTTAGCAGCAGCAGCAGCATGGAGTAATGAAAATAAAAACAGAAATAAACAAGTGGGACCTAATTAAATGTAAAAGCTTTTGCAGAGCAAAAGAAACCATAAAAAAAGATGAAAAGATAACCCTAAGAATGGGAGGAAATATTTGCAAATGAAGTAACCGACAAAAGAATTAACCTCTAAAACATATAAACAGCACGCAGCTCAATTACCAAAAAAAAAAAAAAAGAGTGGAAGACCTAAAGAAACATTTCTCCAAAAAAGACACACAGATGGCCAAATAACACATGAAGAGGTGCTCAATATCACTAATTATTAGAGAAATGCAAATCAAACCTACAATGAGGTATCACCTCATACCAGTCATGATGGCCATCATCAGAAAATCTACAAACAAATTCTGGATAGAGTGTGGAGAAAAGAGAACCCCCTTACATTGTTGGTGAGAATGGAAATTGGTATAGCCACTATGAAAAACAATATGGAGTTTCCTTTAAAAAGCTAAATATAGACCTATCATATGACCCAGCAATCCCATTGCATATACTCAGAGAAAACCATCATTCCAAAAAACACATGCAACCCAATGTTCATTGCAGCAGTCTTCATAATAGGCAGGACATGAAAGAAACCTAAATGTCCATGAACAGATGAATGGATAAAGAAAATGTTACATATAGGTATAACGGAACACTGCTAAGCTGCTAAGCTGCTTCAGTCATGTCCGACTCTGTGCGACCCCATAGACGGCAGCCCACCAGGCTTCCCCATCCCTGGGATTCTCCAGGCAAGAACACTGGAGTGGGTTGCCATTGCCTTCTCCAACACGGAAAACTACTCAGCCATAAAAGGAATGAAATTGGGTGACTTACAGGGATGTGGCTAGACCTAGAGATTGTCATACAGATTAAAACAAGTCAGAAAAAGAGAGCAAATATATATTAATATACATATGTAGAATATAGAAAAATGGTAGATGATCTTAATTGCAAAACAGAAACAGACACAGATGCAGAGAACAAATGTATGGACACCAAGTGGGGAAAGTACACAAAGGTGGGGTGGGATGAACTGGCAGAGAGTATCCCTATGTATAAAATAGATAACTAATGAGAACCTGTAAAGCTCAGGGAAGCCTACTCAATGCTCTGTGGTGACCTAAATGGGAAGGAAATCCCAAAAAGAGGGAATGTATTCATACATATAGCTGATTCACTTTGCTATACAGCAGAAACTAACACAATACTGTAAAGTAACTAAACGTCAATAAAAAATATAAAAAATCATATAAATTATCATTATCTTAGTTTCTATACCTTAGCAGGAAATAATCTTAAAAAGAAAATCCCATTGATCATTATATCAAGAAGAATTTAAAACTTAGAAATGATTTAATCAAGGATGTGAAAGATCTACACTGAAACCTTTAAGACACTGGTGAAAGGGATCAAAGAAGGCACAGATAAATGGATTGGAAGAATTAATATTTTTTAAATGTCAATGCAACCAAAGCCACCTATAGGTTCAATCCAATTCCTATGAAGATTCTGAAGACATTTTAAACAGAATTAGGGAAAAAATCCTGAATTTATATGGAATCACAAAAAGCCCCAAATAGCCAAAGCAATACTGAGAAAGAACAAAGCAAGAAGCATCATACTTTCTGATTTTAAGCTACATTATAAAGCTACTGTAATCAAAATAGAGTGGTACCAGCATAAAATTGGAAACATTGATCAAAGGAACAAAATCAACGGCCCAGAAACAAACCCCAGCATATACAGTCAACTAATGTTAAGAGTTTTGCCAAGAGAACACACTGGTCATAGCAAACATCCTCTTCCAACAACACAAGAGAAGACTCTACACATGGACATCACCAGATGGTCAACACCAAAATCAAATTGATTATATTCTTTGAAGCCAAAAATGGAGAAGCTCTATACAGTCAGCAAAAACTGACAAAGAGCGGACTGTGGCTCAGATCTTGAACTCCTTATTGCGAAATTCAGACTTAAATTGAAGAAAATAGGGAAAACCACTAGACCATTCAGGTATGACCTAAATCAAATCCCTAACGATTATACAGTGGAAGTGAGAAATAGATTTAAGGGACTAGATCTGATAGACACAGTGCCTGATGAACTATGGACAGAGGTTCATGACACTGTACAGGAGACAGGGATCAAGACCATCCCCAAGAAACAGAAATGCAAAAAAGCAAAATGGCTGTCTGAGGAGGCCTTACAAATAGCTGTGAAAAGAAGAGATGTGAAAAGCAAAAGAGAAAAGGAAAGATATAAGCATTGGAATGCAGAGTTCCGAAGAATAGCAAGGAAAGATAAGAAAGCCTTCCTCAGAGATCAGTGCCAAGAAACAGAGGAAAACAACAGAATGGGAAAGACTAGAGAGCTCTTCAAGAAAATCAGAGATACCAAGGGAACATTTCATGCAAAGATGGGCTCAATAAAGGACAGAAATGGTATGGACCTAACAGAAGCAGAAGATATTAAGAAGAGGTGGCAAGAATACACAGAATAACTGTACAAAAAAGATCTTCACGTCCCAGATAATCAAGCTGGTTTCAGAAAAGGCAGAAGAACCAGAGATCAAATTGCCAACATCTGGTGGATCATTGAAAAAGCAAGGGAGTTCCAGAAAAACATCTATTTCTGCTTTATTGACTATGCCAAAGCCTTTGACTGTGTGGATCACAATAAACTGTGGAAAATTCTGAAAGAAATGAGAATACCAGACTACCTGACCTACCTCCTAAGAAATCTGTATGCAGGTCAGGAAGCAATAGTTAGAACTGGACATGGAACAACAGACTGGTTCCAAATAGGAAAAGGAGTACATCAAGGCTGTATATTGTCACCCTGCTTATTTAACTTCTATGCAGAGTACATCATGAGAAATGCTAGGCTGGAAGAAGCACAAGCTGGAATCAAGATTGCTGGGAAAAATATCAATAACTTCAGATATACAGATGACACCACCCTTATGGCAGAAAGAGACAAGAACTAAAGAGCCTCTTGATGAAAGTGAAAGAGGAGAGTGAAAAAGTTGGCCTAAAACTCAGCATTCAGAAAACCAAGATCATATCTGGTCCCATCACTTAATGGCAAATAGATGGGGAAACAGTGGAAACAATGGCAGACTTTATTTTGGGGGGGCTCCAAAATCACTGCAGATGGTGATTGCAGCCATGAAATTAAAAGGCGTTTACTCCTTGGAAGGAAAGTTATGACCAACCTAGACAGCATATTAAAAAGCAGAGACATTACTTTGCCAACAAAGGTCCATCTAGTCAAGGCTATGGTTTTTCCAGTAGTCATGTGTGGATGTGAGAGTTGGACTGTAAAGAAAGCTGAGCACCAAAGAATTGATGCTTTTGAACTGTGGTGTTGGAGAAGACTCTTGAGAATTCCTTGGACTGCAAGGAGATCCAACCAGTCCATCCTAAATGAAATCAGTACTGAATATTCACTGGAAGGAGTGATGTTGAAGCTGAAACTCCAATACTGTGGCCACCTGATGTGAAGAACTGACTCGTTTGAAAAGACCCTGATGCTGGGAACGACTGAAGGTGGGAGACGGGGATGACAGAGGATGAGGTGGTTGGATGGCATCACCGACTCAATGAACATGAGTTTGAGTAAACTCCGGGTGTTGGTGATGGACAGGTAGGCCTGGTGTGTGTCCATGGGGTCGCAGAGAGTCAGACACGACTGAATGATTGAATTGAACTGAATGTTAGACAGAGGAGCCAAGAATACTCAATAGGGAAAGGATAGTCTCTTCAGTAAATGGTGCTGGGAAAATTTGATACTCACATGTAAGAAGAATGAAACTAGTCCTATATTATACCACTCACAACAATGAACTCAAAATGGAATAGAAACTTACATGTAAGACTAGAAACCATAAAACTCCTTAAACACACACACACACACAGGAAAAAGCTCCTTGATATGCGTCTTGGCAATGACTCTTTTGAATGATACCTTTATCAGAAGCCACAAAATAAGAAAAAAAACCCCACAAATTGGACTATGTCAAAGTAAAAAGCTTCTGCACAGAACAAGAAATGATCAACAAAATGAAAAAGCAAGCCATAGAATGAGGAAAATACTGTAAACTATATATCTAAAGGATTTAATAATATCCAAGACATAGAGATTTCATATAATTCAACACCAAAAAAATCATCCAATTAAAAAAATGAGCAAAGGACATGAATATACAATTTTCCAAAGATTTGCAGATGGCCAATAGGTGCATGAAAAGGTGCTCAGCATCTCATCCTTCAGGAAATGCAAAATAAAATTGCAATGAGGTATCACCTCACAACTGTTTGAATACCTGTCATCAAAAAACAGTTGAGGTTGTGGGGAAAAGGGAACACTGGTACACTGTTGACAGGATTGTACATTATATTCCAACCACTATGGGAAACAGTTTAGAGGTTCTTCAAAATATTAAAAATAGAACTACCATATATCCAGCAATTCCACTGCTAAAAGTATATCCAAAGAAAATGAAAATACTATGTCAAAGAAATATTTACATACAATGTCTGCAGTATTTACAACAGCTAAGACATAGAAACAACCTAAGTGTCTGGTGACAGATGAATGGATAAAGAAGCTATGAGATACACACACACACACACACACACACACACAAAATATTATCCAGTTATAAAAAGAGAAGTAAAACCTGCCATTTGCAGCATCATGGATGAGGACATTATGCTAAGTGAAGTAAGTCAGAGAAAGTCAAATACTATATGATCTTACTTGTACATAGCGTCTAAAACAACAGCAACAACAACAAAATTAACAGAAAAAGATAAAGCTTGTAGTAACCAAAGGTGAGGGTAGTAGGAGGTAGAGATTTGGTCAAAATACATAAACTTCCTGCTATAAGAAAAAGCGGTAGCCGTTCTATGTAATATACAACTTGATGCCTAGAATTAACACTGCTGTCTGGTTGGTTTTTTTTTCTCTTCTCCTGGCTGTGCCATGACTGCAGCACACAGGATCTTTGTTCCCTGACCAGGGATCCAAACCCATGCCCTCTGTAGTGAAAGCACAGTCTTAATCACTAGACTGCTAGGGGAGTCCTTGTATGGTATATTTAAAAGCTGTTAAGAGAGCAGACCTAAGAGTTCTCAACATCAGGAAAAAAAAAACATTTTTTCTTTTTCTTTTTGTAGATATGTATGAGATGATGGGTATTAACTTATTGTGGAAATCATTTCACAAAATATGTAAGTCAAACCATCATGCTCTATACCTTAAATTTATAGAATGCTGTATGTCAATTATATCTCAATAAAATTGGGCAAAAGATACCAAGATGGCAGATAAGCACACGAATATGCTTATCTAGTCATTAGGGAAATGCAAATTAAAACTATAATATGAAATACCAGGAGGTACCTATTAGAACAGCTAAAATGTAAAAAACCAACCATATTAAGTGGTATTGAAGATACGAAACAGCTGTAACTTTCATCCAGTGCTGTTGAGAATGTAAATTGGTACAACCATTGTAGAAAACACGTTGGCAGTTGAACACACACATAAAATACACCCAGAAACTGACTCCTAGGTATCTACTCACAGGAAATGAAAAAATACGTCCACAAAAAGACTTATACATGAATGTTCATGGAGGCTTTACTTGCAGTAGCTGAAAAGTGGAAACTTTTGGGTAAATCTCAAAAGGAGTCACATTTTTAAAAAGAATATGAAATTCTGGAAAATGTAAATAAGTTACCTGGAGATAGAGGTTGGGAGAAGGGCATGATTATAAACAGGCACAAGGAAACTTTTAGGAGTGATAGATATGTCTATTGTGATTTTTCATAGGTATACACATAGTTACAAATCAAGTTTTATACCTTAAATATGTGTGGGATTATTATGTCACAGTGTGAAAAATAGAAATAAAATACATATAATTAAAGATATGCAAAGAAAAATTGTGACACACAGCTGAAGTTTCATTTTGAGGAAAATTATAGGAAAATAATACAGCATTTGAGGAAAATGCTGTATTAGAAAAGAAAGTTGAAAAATCAGCAATCTAAGTCTACAATTTAAGAAACTGAAAAGATAGCAGATTAAAAAACAAAGCAAGTAGACAAAATTATATAAGGAGAATTCAGTGAAAATAAAAAGACAATAGAAAAAATTAAACCAAAAGTTGAAAAGATTAAGTAGTAACTGGGTAGCAAGACTTATCAAGGGAAAAAACCTGAAACATGGATGAATCTCAACATTATGTCTAGTGAAAGAAACCAGTCATGAGAGAGTACATTCTACGCAGTTTCATTTATATCAAAATCAAGACCAAGAGTATCAGAACATCCTTCACTTACAGAGGATGGAGTCCTTGGAAAGGGAATACAAGGGAACTTTCTAGGGGTGAGAAAAACAATCTATGTACTGCCTTACATGGTGGTTTCACAACTGTTTAAGAGCCCAAACTCACTCAATTATAGATGTAGTATCTTTCATTGTCTTGTATATAACTAATTCAATTTTTAAAACTAACCCAATTCTTTTATGTCCCTCCAGCTAAGCTTCCTGAATTACACACATCCTGTGTCTCCATCTCCTCACCTGCAATCATTTTTCATCCACCTTGAATTTAGCTTCTTCCCTATCACTCTACTAAAACATTTCTGGCCAAGGTCACTTCTGTGCTTTTAAATCCAATACAATTTTCCCAGTTCCCCCAATAAACTTGACTTCTCAGGAGTATTCGGGTTTGCTGACCACTTTTGAGATGATGGAATTCTTCAAGGCTCAGCTCTTGGCCCTGGCTTTGCTCATTCTCTCCCTCTGTCCCTTCTCCCTGGTGAACACTAACGGCTTCTTCTACTGTCTCTGTGCAGGCTTCTCTCCTACACCTTGACATCTCCCCTTGGATTTCTCAGAATATCTCCAAGGTTAACATGTTCCAAAACAAGTCAGTCTTCTTCTCCAGACTTACTACACTGTTTCTTCTTTCAGTGGATGGCACTCTAATTCTTAAAACTTGAAGTCAAAATATCCTTCCTTAAGCTTCCCTTTCTCACAAGCCTAATATCCGGTCCATCTCCACATCATAGTGATACTCTCTCCAAGGTATATTTTTTGATACTTGGTTTCTCTCCGTTTCTCAGTTTAGTCCAAGCTATATCCTTATCTCTCACTGACACTGTTACTCTGATGCAGCCTACTGCATCCATTCTGGCCTCCTTCCAAATTGATTCTTCACAAAGAAACACCAACAAAGAAATGCAGCTGGCCTTCTGTATCCCCAGGTTCCACGTCAATGGATTCAATCAAGTGAGAATGGAAAACAGTCTGGGTAAAAATTTTCCAGAAAGTTCCAAAAAGCAAAACTCAAATTTGCCATGTGTCAGCAACTACTTACATAGCATTTACACTGTCTTGAGTATCATATGTAATCTAGAGATAATTTAATGTATATAGAATGTATGTAGGCTATATGCAAATACTGCACATTTTATGCAAGAGATTGGAGCACCTGTGGACACTGAGAGATGACTATACTTTCCACGTGCACGCCTGATCATGGCATCATCTCCTGTCATCTTTTTCAAAATAACCGTGCAGTGGCTTTACCACTGATCTTTGGGTAAAATCCATAATACTTAACATGGCCTAAAGGATCTGGATGGTTTGGCCCCTAGCTGTGTTTGAAGCCTCACTTTGCAACACTCCCTTCACATCCACCCCTACCTTCATTACCTTGCCTTCTTTCTTGCCACAGAGCCATTCCTTCTGCCCCAATCTCTCCCCTGCTATATAACTCCTATATGATTTTTTCAGATCTTAACTTAGGATTACAGTTTTTAAAATGCACTCACTGATCTGGTTACCTGCTTAAAGCACCATGAACCCTCCTTCATGGTATTCATCACAGTTGCACCTTAGTTTTGCTTGATCTACTGTCGAATTAACATCCAACTTCTCCACTATAAGGTGCATGACTACAAGGGCCACATTCACCTTTTATCTCCTTTGTGTCTCCAGCCTCTAGTAAAGACCTGACAAGTACACGGCAGGACTTCATAATATTTTTAAATGAGTTAACAAAGAATTAGAAATTATCTGTTCCTAAATGAAGTAACATGTAATTGGTGACATATTTTCAATGAGCTTAAAGCGACCATCAGATGCACAGTTAAACCATCACACATTTGTCTTTCATCATTCCTCCCTTCAGCTTGTTTCAGAGGCAATTATTATGTTGCTATTATAATAATTATAATTATGTTCCAGGCACTGAGGCATAGCAATGAGTAAGATTGGCTCCCTGCACTCATTCAGCATCTGGTTTAAGTTGAATGACTTTTCATTTCAAAAGTTACTCTTACTCTAAACCAGTTTAACTTGTTTCTTAAGCTCTGTGCAGAATGACTTTACCATTATTTTTTAAATAAGTCTTTAATTTTCTGATGACTGAGGAAATATTGTTCTATTTTATGGAAATCTTACTATTCCTTAAACACATAAACATGAATAATTTTACTTGTTTACCTAACTATGTCTAATCAGAATGAGAAGCAAAGTACAAAGATTTATTAAGGTAGAAAAAAAATATAACTGGTCATAAAAGAAAAACTTACATATACAGATTAGACCCCAAGGAAAATCTTACTGATTGTCTTGAAAACTCCCTCAAAGTTAGAAACAAGGCAAAATGACTTAAAAATCAAAAAGATGCATACACATTTTTCATAAATTTGAAATAAGTTACATTTAAGAATGATGATGTCAAAATGTCTACTTGATACTAAAGAGTGAGTAATATATATTACAAAATGTCTTCCCACTATGTTTTAATCTATCACCTAATGTAGATCTAGGGTCAGAACTTTGTCTTAAACACATCTGAATTGTTTTTACAGTGTTGATGGCTTTGAACTGAGTCGTTCACATACCAAAGTCTCACTACTTGAATTTGCAGAATGGCTGGCTAGAGTCATATGTTGTCATGGAAACAAGTTTTTCTTTCCATTTCTCTAATGTATGTGCTAAAATAGAGTTCAAATCTGGAACCAGAATTAGCAAATACTGAAATTTACATTTACATGATTATTTCATTTTATTTTCTTCAAAATCACTTTAGAATGCATGAAAATTAAAAATAATGCTCTAACAGCATGACAATTATTGGCAAGTTTGTAAAGCTGACTTCCTAACTTGTTCATTAAATACCTTCTATTAATAAATCCCAGTTATCATACTATTGAAAGATCTTAAATGTGAACACTGTCTGATCGTACAGCATATACTATGGGTCTCCTGCACTGCAGGCAGATTCTTTACTGACTGAACTATAAGGGAAGACCCTAAGTGTGGTGGCTCAGTGGTAAAAAATCTGCCTACCAATGCAGGAGACGTGGGTTCAATCCCTGGGTCGGGAAGATCCCCTGGAGAAGGAAATGGCAACCCACTCCAGTATTCTTGTCTGGGAATTCCCATGGACAGAGGAGCCTGTCAGGCTACAGGTCCATGGGGTCGCAAAGAATTGAACATGACTGAATGACTGAGCACACATGCACTTACTCAGTTCAGTTCAGTTGCGTCCGACTCTTTGCGACCCCATGAATCGCAGCACGCTAGGCCTCCCTGTCCATCACCAACTCCCAGAGTTCACTCAGACTCATGTCCATCGAGTCAGTGATGCCATCCAGCCATCTCATCCTCTGTCGTCCCCTTCTCCTCCTGCCCCCAATCCCTCCCAGCATCAGAGTCTTTTCCAATGAGTCAACTCTTTGCTTGAGGTGGCCGAAGTACTGGAGTTTCAGCTTTAGCATCATTCCTTCCAAAGAAATCCCAGGGCTGATCTCCTTCAGAATGGACTGGTTGGATCTCCTTGCAGTCCAAGGGACTCTCAAGAGTCTTCTCCAACACCACACTTCAAAAGCATCAATTCTTCGGCGTTTAGCCTTCTTCACAGTCCAACTCTCACATCCATACATGACCACAGGAAAAACCATAGCTTTGACTAGACGAACCTTTGTTGGCAAAGTAATGTCTCTGCTTTTGAATATGCTATCTAGTTGGTCATAACTTTCCTTCCAAGGAGTAAGCATCTTTTAATTTCATGGCTGCAGTCACCATCTGCTCTGCCTCTTGAGAAATTTGTATGCAGGTCAGGAAGCAACAGTTAGAACTAGACATGGAACAACAGACTGGTTCCAAATAGGAAAAGGAGTACGTCAAGGCTGTATATTGTCACCCTGCTTATTTAACTTATATGCAGAGTACATCATGAGAAACGCTGGACTGGAAGAAACACAAGCTGGAATCAAGATTGCCGGGAGAAATATCAATAACCTCAGATATGCCAGATATGCAGATGACACCACCCTTATGGGAGAAAGTGAAGAGGAACTAAAAAGCCTCTTGATGAAAGTGGAGAGTGAAAAAGTTGGCTTAAAGCTCAACATTCAGAAAACGAAGATCATGGCATCTGGTCCCATCACTTCATGGCAAATAGATGGGGAAACAGTGGAAACAGTGTCAGATTTTATTTTTTTGGGCTCCAAAATCACTGCAGATGGTGACTGCAGCCATGAAATTAAAAGATGCTTATTAAGCACTACTAATTTAATCCAAAATAGTATCATCTGTGTATGTAATGAGACCAACTCCTAAATTCATCATCCAGGGCACTGTTAAATAACTTAAATATTGTCCTAAGGGAGAGACTCCAGTGGAACATCAATTTCAGGCTGACACAAAACCAAAAACTAATAGCCAGTATTTATAGTGTATACAAAAGGCTTTCACACACATTGATATTTGAGCCTTGATTTATTCTACATATATTCCAGGAACTGAATGTTAACTTCAATGCCAATCACTGGCGAGATGCTAGAGACACAATGGTGATCCTTACAATAACTCTTTAATGGTGGTTAGCAAAATGTCATCTCAGAATCAGTAGCATCAGCATCACTTGGGAAGTTTAAAATGGACATTCAGACTTTCAAAAATGGCAGAGGAGAAGGAAGATATGGAGTTCATCTCTCCCCACAGATGCATCAAGAATACATCTACAAATGGAAAAATTGTCACAGAGCACCTGCTGAACACTAGCAGAGAACCTTGGACACCGAAAAGGATGAGAAGGATCCCTGCATAACCAGGTAGAATGAAAGAAGGAAGAAGGAAAAGGAGAGGAAGCAGAACAGGACCTGTGCATCTGGTGGAAAGTTGAAGGTGAGGAGAGGGTCACACATCTGGGGAAGCCCCTTCACCAGTGCAGAAATCACCTGGGACAGAAGAGGAACTCCAGGGGCTCAGAAGACAGACCAGAAACTTATCTGTGGCAGGCAGGGCCAAGAAGTCCTACGCAAAGGGTCCCTAATAGCTGGGACATGGAAGCAATCTAGATGTCCATCAGCAGATGAATGGATAAGGAAGTTGTGGTACATATACACAATGGACTGTTACTCAGCTATAAAAAAGAATTCATTTGAGTCAGTTCTAATGAGGTGGATGAAACTGGAGCCTATTATACAGAGTGAAGTAAGCCAGAAAGAGAAAAACCAAGACAGTGTATTAACACATATATATGGAATTTAGAAAGATAGTATCGACGACCCTGTGTGCAAGACAGCCAAAGAGACAGAGATATAAAGAACAGACTTTTGGACTATGGGGGAGAAGGTGAGGGTGGGACGATTTGAGAGAATAACACTAAAATATGCATATTACCATATGTAAAACAGATGACCAGTGGAAGTTCAATGCATGAAGCAGGGCACTCAAAGCTGGTGCTCTAGGACAACCCAGAGGGATGGGGTGGGAAGGGAGGTGGGGGGGCGGGGTTCAGGATGGGGTTCAGGATGTACACCTGTGACCAATTCATGTCAATGTACGGCAAAAAATACCACCACAATATTGTAAAGTAATTAGCCTCCAATTAAATAAATTAACAAAACAAAACAAAGGGTCCCTGCCACAGCCCTGTAGGCCCCAGCCTAGGATGGGTGTTCAAGGTGTGCCTGGAGGATAGGTGCTGGAATGTGAGGTTTGGAGAGCAAATCCTGGGTGGGAATGGCTCTGAGCTTTGAGGAAACAGCCTGAGGGGGTGGGAATGAGGAGCTCCAAAACTAGGAATGCTCGTGGAAGAAGCCTGGATGGCTGCACAAAGTGCCACTGTTTAGTAATGCACAAAGGGTGGAGTTGCTACCGCAGCTTTTCCCCTCGTGCACCATCCGCTCCAGCCACAGGCTCTGCAGGAGACAGCCTGCGCGCCACTGTCATCACCTCTTCCACCCCTTCCCCCAGCCTGGGTGATCCACTCACCCCAATCACTGCCTAGTGGGTTTTCACTTTCCAGTCGCTATCCCAGCATCCTCCTGCCTGGGTGGCCCTCTCACCCTGATCACTACTTCGGTTCCTTCTGGCCTGATGGGCTTGTGTGCCCAGGCTACCTCCAGAGCAGACTCTGATAGGAGACACACAAACAGAGGTGGGGCTGAAACCACAGCGGAGCCCAAAGGGCCATGTGACGAAGAAGTAGAGCTGAAATCTCTCCTGGCCTCTGTGTGAACCTCAGAGTTACACCTCCACTGACAGCTTCCTAAGTTTAGTACCTGCAAACATCTGAAAGGGACAGCAAGTGCTCCTGCAGCTGGGATGGGCTGGCTTTAGCTGCTGTAGACTTTGTGGGCACACACTGCAGGGGTTGGGCCAGGCCAGAGTCTGAGCTGCCTCCACAGCCCCCACACCCCCCACAGCAGGTTCAGGTACATAAATAATCACTACAGTCCTGGGACCTGACCTCAGTGGATCTGCATCAGTGGCTGGTGAAAACAAGACCTCAGAGTCACCAGGGCCAATTGTGAGCATACCCATAGTTAAGGTGGGACTGAGAGCAGTGCCAATGATAGGGTATTTTGTGAGTTCACACAATGGATGAAAGGGAGCACAACAGAGCACACTCACAGGTGAACAGCTCCAGAGAAGGAATACTCAGTGGCTTCTCTCCCAGTGGAAGTTGTCCGATCACACCTAGCTAGCACTACAGATCAGAAACACAGCTAAGAAACAGATCTGGGGGTCTCTACTCCCAACAACCAGGGAGGAAACCCCACCCCTGACAGGGCAATGACAACTACAGGGCAAAGAGGAGGCCCTGCTAAATGTCCAGAGCAAGCTCTGGTCACCACACCACCAGTCAAATCCCCTATCAAAGGGATAATGGCACAAATCTCTGGACCAATCTCACCCACCACGGGGCAGACACCAGAAGCAAGAGGAACTACCATCTTGCAGCCTGTGGAAAGGAGACCAAAAACACAGTTAAGTTGGACAAAATGAGAAAAGAAGTATGTTGCAGATGAAGAAGCAAGATAGAAACCTTTACAAGAACAATTAAATGAAGAGGAAACAGGCAATCTACCTGAAAAAGAATTCAGAGTAATGATGGTAAACATGATCCAAGATTCCAAAAAAAGAATGGAGACATGGATCAAGAATATGTAAGAAATGTTTAACAAATTTAGAAGAACTAAACAAATAAAGACAAACAGTACAATCACTGAAAAAAAAACATCAGAAGGAATCAATAGCAGAATAACTGAGGCAAAAGAATGAAAAAGTGAGCTGAAAGAGAAAAATGGTGGAAACAGATGCTGTGGAACAAAACAGAAAAGAAATAAGGACAGTCTGAGAGACCTCTGTGATAACATTAAATGCACCAACTTTCGAACTACAGGGGTCCCAGAGGAAGAAGAAAAAGAGAAGAGCCTAAGGAAATACTTGAAGAGATTACAATGGAGAACTAACCTGATATGGGAAAGTAAACAGTCACCCAAGTCCAGGAAGTACAGAGAGTCTCATACAAGATAAATAGAGGAACACACTGAGACACATTATAATTTAACATATATTAAAAAAAATATTAAAAGCAACAAGGAAATACTCATAAGGTTATCAGCTAGTTTTTCAGCAGAAACTCTGCAGGCCAGAAGGGAGTGGCATGATATATTTATTTAAAGTGATGAAAGAGAAAAACCTACAAAAAAGAATACACAGCAAGAATCTAATTCAGATCAGCAGAGAAATCAAAAGCTTAACAGACAACTAAAAGCTAAAAGGATTCAGTACCACCAAAGCAGCTTTACAACAAATGCTAACAGAACTTTGGGGCAGGGGGTCGGTGGGGTGGGGAGGAAGGGACGCAACACCACAACTAGAAACAAGAAAATCAGAAATGGGAAAGCTCACTGGTAAGGCCTTTGGGTTCGATCTTTGGGCTGGGAAGATCGCCTGGAGAAGGGAATGGCAACCCATTCCAGTATTCTCACCTGGAGAGTTCCATGGACGGAGGAGCCTGGTGGGGTTGTAAAGAGTCAGACATGATGGAGCAACTAACACCTCAATTATTCATATTTATATATATAGATTACTTTATCAAAACCTCACAAGAAATACAAACCAAAAAAAATATAATAGACATACACACAAAAAAGAAGCAACCCATATACAACAAAGACAGTCATCAAATCACAAGAGAAAAGAACAAGAGGAAGGAAAAAGGCCTACAAAAGGAAACCCCAAAAATTCAGAAAATGGCAATAGGAACATATATATTGATAATTACCTTAATTAAATGTAAACAGATTAAATGCTCCAATGAAGAGAACAATAACAAAGATCAGTGAAACTAAAAGCTGGTTCTGTGTGAAGATAAAATTGTAAGAATTTAGCCAGCCTCATCAAAAAAAAAAGGGAGAGGACTCAATAAAATTAGAAATGAAAATGGAAAAGCTACAATGGATGCTACAGGAATACAAAAAATCATAAAAGACTATAAGCAACTACATGCCAATAAAATGGACACCTAGAAGCGGACAAATTCTTCAAAAGATACAACCTTCCAAGGCTGAACCAGGAAGAAAGAGAAAATATGAACAGTTCAGTCACAAGTACTGAAATTGAAATTGTGATTAAAACCTTCCAACAAACAAAATTCCAAGACCAGATGGCTTCAAAAATGAATTACATTAAACATTAAGAGAAGAGTGAACACATACCCTTCTGAAACTCTTCCACAAAGCTGGAGACAAAGGGAACATTCCCAAGTTCATTCTACAAGGGGACGATCAGCCTGATCCCAAAACCAGACAAAAGACATCATAATAAAAGAAAATTATAGGCCAATATCACTGATGAACACAGATGCAAAAGACCTCAACAAAATACTAGCAAACAGAATCCAACAACACATCAAAAGAATCACATACCATGATCAAGTGGGATTTACCTCAGGTATACAAGGATTGTTCAATATCTGCAAATCAGTATGATAAACCACACTGAATTGAAGAATTAACAACATATCATCACAATAGTTGCAGAAAAAGCTTCTGACAAAATTCAACACCCATTTATGATTAAAAAAAAAAAAAAAAAAAAAACACCTATCCAGAAAGTGGGCCTAGGCAGAAGCTTATAGTTGTTTAGTCTTTAAGTTGTGTCCGACTCTTTTGCAACACCAAAGACACTGTCGCCTGCCAGGCTCTTCTGTCCATGGGATTTCCGAGTTAAGACTACTGGAGTAGGTGGCCATTTCCTTCAAGGGGTCTTCCTGATCCAGGGATTGAAACCACATCTCCTGCATTGCAGGAAGATTCTTTATCACTGAGCCACCTGGGAAGCTCAGAAAGAACCTAATTCAACATAATAAAAGCAATATAGACAAACCCACAATAAACATGATTCTCAATCAGTTCAGTTCAGTTGCTCAGTTGAGTCCTACTCCTTATGACCCCATGAATCATAGCACTCCAGGCCTCCCTATCCATCACCAACTGCCGGAGCTCACTCAAACTCATGTCATCGAGTTGGTGATGGCATCCAGCCATCTCATCCTCTGTAGTCCCCTTCTCCTCCTGCCCCCAATCTCTCCCAGCATCAGGGTCTTTTCCAATGAGTCAACTCTTCGCATCAGGTGGCCAAAGTATTGGAGTTTCAGCCTCAGCATCAGTCCTTCCAATGAACACCCAGGACTCATCTCCTTTAGAATGGACTGGTTGGATCTCCGTGCAGTGCAAAGGACTCTCAAGAGTCTTCTCCAACACCACACTTCAAAAGCATCAATTCTTCGGCGCTCAGCTTTCTTCACAGTCCAACTCTCACATCCATACATGACACTGGAAAAACCATAGCCTTGACTAGACGGACCTTTGTTGGCAAAGTAAGATCTCTGCTTTTGAATATGCTATCTAGGTTGGTCATCATTTTGCTTCCAAGGAGTAAGTGTCTTTTAATTTCATGGCTGCAGTCACCATCTGCAGTGATTTTGGAGCCCAGAAAAATAAGTCTGACACTGTTTCCACTGTTTCCCCATCTATTTCCCATGAAGGGATGGGATTGGATGCCATGATCTTCGTTTTCTGAATGTTGAGCTTTAAGCCAACTTTTTCACTCTCCTCTTTCACTTTCATCAAGAGGCTTTTTAGTTCCTCTTCACTTTCTGCCATAAGGGTGGTGTCATCTGCATATCTGAGGTTATTGATATTTCTCCCGGCAGTCTTGATTCCAGCTTGTGCTTCTTCCAGTCCAGCGTTTCTCATGATGTACTCTGCATATAAGTTAAATAAGCAGGGTGACAATATACAGCCTTGACGTACTCCTTTTCCTATTTGGAACCAGTCTGTTGTTCCATGTCCACTTCTAACTGTTGCTTCCTGACCTGCATATAGATTTCTCAAGAGGCAGGTCAGGTGGTTTGGTATTCCCATCTCTTTCAGAATTTTCCACAGTTTATTGTGATCCACACAGTCAAAGGGTTTGGCATAGTCAGTAAAGCAGAAATAGATGTTTTTCTGGAACTCTGTTCCCTTTTCCATGATCCAGTGGATGTTGGCAATTTGATCTCTGGTTCCTCTGCCTTTTCTAAAACCAGCTTGAACATCTGGAAGTTCACGGTTCACGTATTGCTGAAGCCTGGCTTGGAGAATTTTGAGCATTACTTTACTAGCATGTGCTGCTGCTGCTGCTGCTAAATTGCTTCAGTCGTGTCCGACTCTGTGCGACCCCATAGACGGCAGCCCACCAGGCTTCCCCAGCCCTGTGATTCTCCAGGCAAGAACACTGAAGTGGGTTGCCATTTCCTTCTCCAATGCATGAAAGTAAAAAGTGAAAGTGAAGTCGCTCAGTTGTGTCCGACTTAGTGACCCCATGGACTACAGCCTACCAGGCTCCTCCGTCCATGGATTTTCCAAGCAAGAGTGTGAGATGAGTGTGATTGTGCAGTAGTTGGAGCATTGTTTGGCTTTGCCTTTCTATGGGATTGGAATGAAAACTGACCTCTTCCAGTCCTGTGGCCACTGCTGAGTTTTCCAAATTTGCTGGCATATTGAGTGCAGCACTTTCACAGCATCATCTTTCAGGATTTGAAATAGCTCAACTGGAATTCCATCACCTCCACTAGCTTTGTTTGTAGTGATGCTTTCTAAGGCCCACTTGACTTCACATTCCAGGATGTCTGGCTCTAGGTCAGTGATCACACCATCGTGATTATCTAGGTCGTGAAGATCTTTTTTGTACAGTTCTTTTGTGTATTCTTGCCACCTCTTCTTAATACCTTCTGTTTCTGTTAGGTTCATACCATTTCTGTCCTTTATCAAGCCCATCTTTGCATGAAATGTTCCCTTGGTATCTCTAATTTTCTTGAGGAGATCTCTAGTCTTTCCCATTCTGTTGTTTTCCTGTATTTCTTTGCATTGATTGCTGAGGAAGGCTTTCTTATCTCTCCTTGCTATTCTTTGGAACTCTGCATTCCAATGCTTATATCTTTCCTTTTCTCCTTTGCTTTTCACTTCTCTTCCTTTCACAGCTATGTGTAAGGCCTCCTCAGACAGCCATTTTGCTTTTTTGCATTTCTTTTCCATGGGGATGGTCTTGATCCCTGTCTCCTGTACAGTGTCACGAACCTCCGTCTATAGTTCATTAGGCACTCTATCTATCAGATTTAGTCCCTTAATCTGTTTCTCACTTCCACTGTATAATCATAAGGGATTTTGTAGGTCATACCTGAATGATCTAGTGGTTTTCCCCACTTTCTTCAATTTAAGTCTGAATTTAGCAATAAAGAGCTCATGATCTGAGCCACAGTCAGCTCCTGGTCTTGTTTTTGCTGACTGTATACAGCTTCTCCATCTTTGGCTGCAAAGAATATAATCAGTCTGATTTTGGTGTTGACCATCTGGTGATGTCCATGTGTAGAGTCTTCTCTTGTGTTGTTGGAAGAGGGTGTTTGCTATGACCAGTGCATTCTCTTGGCAAAACTCTATTATCCTTTGCCCTGCTTCATTCCGTACTCCAAGGCCAAATTTGCCTGTACTCCAGGTGTTTCTTGACTTCATACTTTTGTATTCCAGTCCCCCATAATGAAAAGGACATCTTTTTTGGGTGTTAGTTCTAAAAGGTCTTGTAGGTCTTCAAAGAACCATTCAACTTCAGCTTCTTCAGCATTACTGGTTAGGGCATAGGTTTGGATTACCGTGATATTAAATGGTTTGCCTTGGAAACAAACAGACATCATTCTGTTGTTTATGAGACTGCACCCAAGTACTGCATTTCGGACCCTTTTGTTGACCATGATGGCTACTCCGTTTCTTCTAAGGGATTCTTGCCCACAGTAGTAGATACAATGGTCATCTGAGTTAAATTCACCCATTCCAGAAGCACGCTGGCTGCAACGGACCATGCAGAAGTATGCCAGCTGCAACAAACCATGCAGAAGCGCAGCCAAGAGGAGCTACCCCTCGCCCAAGCTCGGGGGGGCAACTGAGAGTGCCAGGCTGCGTCAGCACAGGAGTGGCAGAGAGGAGCTACCCCACGTCCGAGGTCAGGGGAGATGGCTGAGAGGAGCAACCCCACGTCCAAGGTCAGGGGCGGTGGCCGAGAGGAGCAACCCCACATCCAAGGAGCAGTGGCTGCGTGGGCGCCAGAGGGCCGAGAGGAGCTACTCCACATTCAAGGTCAGGAGGGGTGGCCGTGAGGAGATACCCTTCGTCCAAGGTAAGGAGCAGCGGCTGCACTTTGCTGGAGCAGCCGTGAAGAGATACCCCACACCCAAGGTAAGAGAAACCCAAGTAAGATGGTAGGTGTTGCAAGAGGGCATCAGAGGGCAGACACACTGAAACCATACTCACAGAAAACTAGCCAATCTGATCACATGGACCACAGCCTTGTCTAACTCAATGAAACTAAGCCATGCTGTGTGGGGCCACCCAAGATGGATGGGTCATGGTGGAGAGGTCTGACAGAATGTGGTCCATTGGAGAAGGGAATGGCAAACCACTTCAGTATTCTTGCCTTGAGAACCCCATGAACAGTATGAAAAGGCAAAATGATAGGATACTGAAAGGGGAACTCCCCGGGTCGGTGGTGCCCAATATGCTACTGGAGATCAGTGGAGAAATGACTCCAGAAAGAATGAAGGGATGGAGCCAAAGCAAAAACAATACCCAGTTGTGGATGCAACTGGTGATAGAAGCAAGGTCCAATGCTGTAAAGAGCAGTATTGCATAGGAACCTGGAATGTCAGGTCCGTGAATCAAGGTAAATTAGAAGTGGTCAAACAGGAGATGGCAAGAGTGAACGTGGACATTCTAGGAAACAGCGAATTAGAATGGAATGGGTGAATTTACTCAGATGACCATTATATCATTCTCAGTGGTGAATACTAAAAACATTTACTGTAAGATCAGGAACACGACAAAGATGTCTACTCTTGCCATTATTATTCAACATAGTTTTGAAGTCCTAGCTATGGCAATCAGAGAAGAAAAAGAAAAAAAGGAATCCAAATTGGAAAAGAAGTGTAAAACTGTCACTGTTTGTAAATTACGTGACACTATACATAGAAAATCCTAAAGATGCTACCAGAAAACTACTAGAGCTCATGAATGAATTTGGTAAGCTGCAAGGTTAGAAAATTAATACATAAAAATATTTTGTATTCCTGTACTAACAATGAAAGATGAAAGAGAAATTAAAGAAAAAATTCCACTTAGTGTGGCATCAAAAGAATAAAACATCTAGGAATATACCTACCTAAGGAGACAAACATGGATAGAGGAGCCTGTTGGGCTACTGTCCATGGGGTCGCAAAGACTCAGACATGAATAAGCAACTAAGCACAGCACGGCACAGCAAGGAGACGAAAGAATTGTACTAAGAAAACTATAAAATACTGACGAAAGATATCAAAGATGACACACAGATGGAGAGATATACTATTCTCTTGGATTGGAAGAATCAATATTGTGAAAATGACTATACTACCCAAAGCAGTCTATAGAGAGTCAATACAATCCTGATCAAATTATCAATAGCAATTTTTCACAGAATTAGAACAAAGAATTTTACAGTTTGTATGGAAACACAAAAGACCTCATATGACCAAGCAATCTTGAGAAAGAAAACAGCTGGAGGAATCCAAGCTGCATGAATTAAGACTATACTACAAAGTTACAGTCATCAGAACAATATGGTACAGGCACAAAATCAGAAATATAGACCAATGGAACAGGATAGGAAGCCCAGAGATAAACCCACACACCTATGGTCAACTAATCTATGACAAAGGAGCAACAATATACAATTCAGAAAAAACAGTCTCTTCAATAAGTGGTGCTGGGAAAACAAAACAGCTACATGTAAAAGAATGAAATTAGAACACTCCTTAATAACATATACAAAAATAAACTCAAAATAGATTAAAGACTAAATAAATGTAAGGCTTGATACCATAAAATTCCTAAAGGAAAACATAGGCAGAGAACTCTTAGACATAATTTGCAGCCAAGAACTTTTTCAATCCACTGTCTATAGTAATGAAAATAAAAACAAAAATAAATAAATGGAAACTAATGAAACTTAAAACCTTTTGCACAGCGAAGGAAACCACAGACAAGAAGACAACCCTCAGAATAGGAGAAAATATTTGCAAATGAAGCAACTGACAAGGGATTAATCTCTGAAATACAGAAACAGCTCATGTAGTTTTATAACAAAGAATCCAATTAAAAAAAAAAAAAAGACTGGGGGACTTCCCTGGAAGTCCAGAGGATAAGACCTCACCTTCCACTGTAGGGGGTGCAGGTTCCATCCCTGGTCAGGGGGCTAAGAACCCACAAGCCTTGTGGAATAAAGAAACACAAAAAATATTTAAAAGACGCAATATTGTTAACAAATTAAATAAACACTTCAAAAATGGTTCAATCAAAAAAAATTTTTTTAATGAGTGGAAGTTCTAAATAGTAATTTGTCCAAAGACATACAAATGGCCAAGAGGCACATGAAAAGATAATCATCACTAATCAATAGAGAAATGTAAATCAAAACCACAATTAGGTATCACCTCACACTAGTCAGCATTCAGTTCAGTTCAGTCACTCAGTCGTGTCTGACTCTTTGCGACCCCATGAATTGCAGCATGCCAGGCCTCCCTGTCCATCACCAACTCCCAGAGTTCACTCAGACTCAAGTCCATCGAGTCAGTGATGCCATCCAGCCATCTCATTCTCTGTCGTCCCCTTCTCCTCCTGCCCCCAATCCCACCCAGCATCAGGCTCTTTTCCAATGAGTCAACTCTTTGCATGAGGTGGCCAAAGTACTGGAGTTTCAGCCTTAGCATCATTCCTTCCAAAGAAATCCCAGGGCTGATCTTCTTCAGAATGGACTGGTTGGATCTTGCGGTCCAAGGGACTCTCAAGAGTCTTCTCCAACACCACACTTCTAAAGCATCAATTCTTTGGCGTTTAGCCTTCTTCACAGTCCAACTCTCACATCCATACATGACCACTGGAAAAACCATAGCCTTGACTAGACAGACCTTTGTTGGCAAAGTAATGTCTCTGCTTTTGAATATGCTATCTAGGTTGGTCATCACTTTCCTTCCAAGGAGTAAGCGCCTTTTAATTTCATGGCTGCAGTCACCATCTGCAGTGATTTTGGAGCCCCAAAAAATAAAGTCTGACACTGTTTCCACTGTTTCCCCATCTGGTTCCTCTTCTATTTCCCATGAAGTGATGGGACCAGATGCCATGATCTTCGTTTTCTGAATGTTGAGCTTTAAGCCAACTTTTTCACTCTCCACTTGCATGGCCATCATCAAAAAAATGTACCAACAATAAATGCTGGAAAGGAGGTATAGGAAAGGGAACCCTCTTGCTCTGTTGGTGGGAATGTAAATTGTTACGGCCACTATGGAAAATAGTATGGAAGTTCTTTAAAAAACTAAAAACAGCGCTTTTATATGATCCCATTCCTTGGCACATATCCAGAGAAAACTATAATTTAAAATAGATACATGTACCCCAGTGTGCACTGCAGCATTATTTACGATAGCCAGGACATGGAAGAAGCAACCTAAATGTCCCTCAACTGAGGAATGGATAAAGATGTGGTAGATATATATAATGGAATATTACTCAGCCATAAACAAGAATGAAATAATGCCATTAGCAATGACATGGACAGACCTAGAGATTATCATACTGAGTAAAGTAAGCAAACACACAAAGACAAATATCAGATGATGTCACTCATATGCAGAATCTAAGAGAACAAATGAACTTATCTATAAAACTAAAACTGAGTCACAGATCTAGAAAACAAATTTATGGTAATGAGGAAGTAAGGGGTGGGGAAGGGATAAACTGGTAGACTGGGACTGACATATACATACTACTATATATGAAATATGTAACTAATAAGAACCTCCTATTAGCTCAAGAAACCCTACTCAATACTTTGTAACAGCCTATATGGGAAAAGAATCTAAAAAACAGTGGAGATATTATATATATATATATATATGTATATATTACTCACTTTGCTGTACAGCAGAAACTAACACAACATTGTAAATCAATTATACTCCAATAAAATAAAAAACCTCACACATTCTCAAGTCTCACCCCATACTACTGAATAATAAAATCTGTGGCTGGGACCCAGGAATCTGTTTTAATAAGCCCTCCAGGTAATTCTGACATGTGCTCAAGTTTGACAACCAGTGCCCTGGTAATATAGCCCCTTGTGTTATATATATATTGGAAAACTGATGTTCAGAGAAGGATTTAAAAGACTTGAGAGACAAGAAACATTTTTCCACCATTTATTCCCACAGTGTCTGGCATGTAATATGGGCATACAATAAAGATTTGTTGGAGGAAAAAATGAATGCCTCCTCCAAAGAGTTGTGCTATCACCTAATGATGGTGCTAGTCCAAACAATATAAACCTAACTTACCAGAAATATACATATTCCTAATGAGTGTGTTTCTTTGAAAAGATATGTTCACCATGACATCAAGAATTATAATTTTTTTTAAATTTTATTTTATTTTTAAACTTTACATATTTGTATTAGTTTTGCCAAATATCAAAATGAATCCATCACAGGTATACATGTGTTCCCCATCCTGAACCCTCCTCCCTCCTCCCTCCCCATACCAATAATTTAAAAACTATTACTTTTGAGTGTTGCGTAAAAAAGGAAGTTACCAAAGGTGACCACTAACAAAACTATTCCGTTTTTCCATACCTTGTTATTTTGCCGTAGTTTACTTAACTCTAGTTTATACTTTTCTGCTTCTTCTAGAGCTCTATTTAAGCGAACTTCCATGGCACTTTGACTAGCAACAGCCTGTTTTTGTAGTCTTCTTTTATTCTCTAATTCCTGTACAGCAAAAGAGACAGATAAAACATTTATAAACATAAGTTCTCTCTGATATTTTCAATATTTTCCATTTCTATATTCCTCGCTTTCTCCTAAATTATACACAGACACATACACAGCCAGAGACTGAACACTGAATGATAGAGGTTTCAGGGAATTCCCACGCTGAATTGGTTTTAGGAAAATATATCCTTAAAGATATAGTCACAAATCAGGCTTTCAGATTGCTTTTTGTTTGGAATTTTCTGCCTCTTTTTACTGATCCCAAGATATAGTATACATTTCTTCTGTATTTACTTTATAAACAACTTTTTATAACCATAGTTCTCTTGGAAACCTCCCAAAACACCAATTTAAGACATAAATTCTCTCATTAATATTGTGCTTGTGTAAACCCGATAAAATATATCATTTAAGAAATATCTGTTAAATACAGAACATTCTACATTAGCCAGATAAGAAAACCCCAATTCTGAGCAAAAACAACAGATTTTAAGGATATTTTTCACATCCTGGTGTGGGTTTAGACCTGCACTTCTTCAAACAGACTAAGAGCTGCTGTTGAAGAATCTACAGGCCACACAGGAAGAAACATGAACATATAGAATAAACTCCAAATTCCATCCCAATCTGGCACCATAATCTCATCTACTCCTACAAATGTACCTTCAGCTCTATGGGCAGTACTTGCTTGGATCTCTCCTGAAGAGTCATGATGTTTCTTGCCTCTGACCTTTTGCTCATGCTCTTCCTTCTCCCCTGATTTCTCTCCACCCCTCATTTTTAACTGGCTAACACCTATTCATCCTTTAACCCTCAGTTAGGGCTATACACTAGGGTTTTACCTTCTCCCAGGAGCCTTTCCTCACTATCTTCTCAGGCTGGATGAAGTACCCTTTCTTTAGAGATTCTATGGCACATTGATACATATATCATAGTGCCTGCTTGTGTGGAACTGATCTCCATTTACTTAATTTCCCTCACTATCCTGTAAGCTCCTTGAAGATAGGAAGTACTTTAATTTCTATGTTCCTAGCACTTCGGTGGCAAATAAAAAGCACTAATACCATGTTTACTGAACTGAATTTATTTTGTAATACTTAACTCACTCTACTTTGCATGCCCTACAATGTCTAGTACATCGCATTATACAAAGCAGATAATAAATATCATGGAATTGAAATGATGCAGTTAATAACAGAGTTGTCTGTTTTCTTCTAATTTTTTCTCCTGGCTATATCACTATGTTTTATTTGAAAACTGATCTCCTTGGCTCTGAGTAATTAAGGGGAAAACAAAACAAAACACATGCTGCTCTTTATGCAGGTTTCTAAACAAATCAAACTGTGTCTGGATACCATCTGCTCTCACCAGCCTTCTTCACAGCTTTGTGGGTGGTAGCGACACTAAGAGCAGCCTGACTTCTCTCACTGTTCACATGGAAAAGGCAGATTCTCATTAGCTACCAAGGCCACAGTTCTTGCTGCTTCATTTCAGCCTCTTCTCATAAGAATACAGAAATCAATCTTTGCCCTTCTCTTTCTTGCTAGAGACTCTGTAACCTACTCCACAGAAAAATGAAAACCCTTCTTTACTACATGATGGTCCCCTATCAATAAATCAATACTAAATCAATACTGCCCCATTTCTTGGGAAAAGTGAAAAAGAAAAAGGATACAAGAATAGTAAAGTAGGAAATAAAGTTTTCCTATATGAGAAAATCCACTAAGCAAAGGGTTAATCTTATCAAAAACTTGAAAAGCTTTCTGTTTTCAGCTATGCTTAAGTACTTTTTACAAAAGAAAGTACAGACAAGATACCAATGTTATTATAGAGTATTTTTAAGATGAAAACTCTCTCCTACAACAAGTTTATTATTACCCTATAAATTAAGAAGTTTACATGTTGCTAGAGAAAAATTTTATAAAATCACAAGTCCTGAAGTTTATACTAACTTTAAAAGGAAAAGCTGGATAGCTTATAGAAAATCAAGTCTAACTTTAAAACTCAAATACTAAGATATCCAAGAAGAAATAATTTGTGATTGTTCCATAATTTTTAATGCATTCATAAGGCACTGGGAGAGTACAAAAAAGAGGTATATACTGGTAACCAAGTGAAATGAAAGTCACTCAGTTAGGTCCCACTCTTTGGGACTCCATGGACTATAAAGTCCATGCAATTCTCTAGGCCAGAATACTGGAGTGGGTAGCCTTTTCCTTCTCCAGGGTATCTTCCCAACCCAGGGATCAAAAACCCAGTCTCCATCGAATTCTTTACCAACTGAGCTATCAGGGAAGTCCTCGGTAACCAAAGTACAAGTCAAATATAGCAAATGCTTCAAGAGTCACACAGCCACAGTAATTCAGATGAGGAATAATCAGATAAGGACAAATAAATGAGCAGACAAGGATCTAGAAACAAGTGGCTGAGGCTCAAAACACAATAAATTTGGAACGGAAAACCTGACAGCTGTGATCAATTCAGTTCCTACATCTGAAATTGGGAGTAATATATATGTCTAATAGGTTTTACTTATTCAACACATTTATCCAGCACTTACTAAATTGCCAGTATTATACTACATGATGGGGTGTCCCTGATAGCTCAGACAGTAAAGAATCTACCTGAAATGCAGGAGACCTGGGTTTGACCTGTGTCAGGAAGAACCCCTGGAGAAGGAATGGCTACCCACTCCAGTATTCTTGCCTGGAGAATTCCATGGACTGGGGAGGATAGCAGGCTATAGCCCAAGGTGCTGCAAACAGTTAGACATGACTGAGTGACTAATACAACAGCAACAATACTACATGATGGACACATGATAATTAACCAAAGTTCTACTCTCATAAAGGTTGCACTCTAGAGGAAGATACAGATGATAAACACATACCTACTTACTCATATGTAACATAGTAATAAGGCCTATGAAGAAAAAGGGTAAGAGGACAGAGTACGGAATTTCCTGGCAGTCTGGTGGTTAGGACTCTGTGTTTCCACTGCCATGGGCCTACATTTAATCCTTGATCAGGGAAGTAAGATCCCACAAACAGCTTGGCATGGCCAAGGAAAAAAAAAAAAAGAGGACAGAGCAATGGGTAAGAGACATAATTATTTAAGATACAGCGGTTAGGGGAAGGCTTCCAAATGAGGGAATGATTCATGTCTAGATCTGGAGGAACAAATAAGACAAAGACCCTGAGGTAGAAATCCATGTGACATATTCAAAGATCACATTCAAAGGTCAGTGTGGCTTCACATGAGTGACACATGCAGTTTTAGGCCTTGAGATCGCAGAAACAGTCAGGGAGATGTTAGACAGACCTTGTAAACCCTACCTCAAAGTTTGGATTTTATTCTGAATGACATGAAAAATCTCTGGAGTGTTTTAGTAGGGTGTGTGTGTGTGTATGTAGATCTAAGTTTTTCTAAGGATTGCAATTAACCCTTGAACAACATGGGTTTCAACTATGTGGACCCATTCACATGTAGAAACTTATCAACATTAAATACTACAGGAATACATGGTCTACTGCTGGTTGAATCTGTGGATGTGGAACTATGGAGACACAAGTACAAAGGAACTGAGAACACACAGGGCCTGGGGCTCAAAGGAAGATCACAGCAAGAAGTGGAAACATGGAAGTGATGGACATATGGATGGTACACCAAGCCTTGGAAATGAATGACGTATCTCAGAACTGGATGAAGAAAGAGAAAAGAGTCAAGGACTGAGCCTTGGATACTCCAACATGGAAAGGTCAGGAAAACAAGGAGGCAAATTATGAGTGTGATGCTCCATAAGTTAAATCAAGTGTTTAAGGAGGAAGAATGTTGGTATCAATTACTATGAATAACAAAAACTGACTAGAACTGTCAATGTGAATTACTGAGAAGCAGAGTAGAGATGGAAGTCTAATTTTTAATTTCAAGAGAATGGCAAATGATGAATAGAGAAACTGAGCATAGATAACTATTTTAAGAAGCTCTGCTATAAAGTGGAGTAATGATACAGGGCTAGAGATAATTATGAGATCTAGGGAAGTTTTTAAAAATATACATATTGGAGATCCTATGGCATGTTTGTATGCTAATGCAAATAATTACACAGAGTAAATTTGATTTTTGCAAGAGAAAGAAAGATAGGATAATCATAGGAGCAAAGTCCTTGAGTAATAGAGACTGTATGGGATCCAGTGTACAGTGAGGTGATAAGCTTTAGACGAAAGAGGGAGTAATTCATCATAATGAGGGGGAAAGCAGAGTAGATGAGGGTACAGAGACCAAGAGACTGAGAGTAAAATTTGCTGTTTTCTTAGTAAAATAGGGGGGAAAAGTCATGAACTGAGAATGGTAACATTGGAAGAGGCACTGGATACATGAGGGGAAAATATTACCTGTTTAAAAATCAGCTCTGACAATGGGAGAGGAAACTGACTTCTCAGAAAGTAGGAAAGGACAGCACTACACTTGATATTTATAAATAAAATTAAAGTAGCACCCATCTGGTTGGCTGTACACTTAGGCAGGGAGTATGGGGGGGATTAGGTTGGGTTTTGCCACACAGCAGTAGCAGGGAAATTAAGAATATATTCAATAGATAACATAAGTCATGTACCATGGAACCAAAGTTGGGGAAGAAGGATATAAACAACATGGGGGAAGGCATAGAGCTATGTAATAAAATATATAAAAATGAGACTACACAAATATTAATATATATGTTGCTGCTGCTATTGCTAAGTCGCTTCAGTCATGTCCGACTCCGTGAGACCCCAGAGACGGCAGCACACCAGGCTCCCCCATCCCTGGGATTCTCCAGGCAAGAACACTGGAGTGGGTTGCCATTTCCTTCTCCAATGCATGAAAATGAAAAGTGAAAGTGAAGTCACTCAGTCATGTCCAACTCCTAGCGACCCCATGGACCGCAGCCTACTAGGCTCCTCCGTCCATGGGATTTTCCAGGCAAGAGTACTGGAGTGGGGTGTCACTGCCTTCTCCAAATATATATATATATATATATATATATATATGGTAGATATACAAATATTAAACCAAGCCAAGGGATGAATCGTATCATGATTTTACAGGACACATATAGGCAAAAATGCAAAAAAGCTTTCTTTGCAAGATAAGGAAATGACTTGAAGGAGGTGAGAAAATGCTTTTGAGGAGTTTTTATTATGAAAGCAGAAAAGAAGAAAGAAGCTTTAGGAAATGACACAGAGATCATTTTTCCTGAAGCAAGGTAACTAAAGGGCAGACTTTTTTTTTTTTTTAAAGTGAGTTACTAATGTTAATAGGAGTGTTAATATGACATATTCACAATAAGAGAAACTTGTGGAGTGTACCAGCAAGTTTATTTTAACCAAAAAACAAAATAAAACTGAGATTAAGTCTTCCAGCCATGAAGAAATAATAAATAGCTAATATAAAAAGGCACTGTAAACAGCTAGAAATAATGACTAAAATATGTTAAGTAACTATTTACAGATACTGGAAAACAGTAGGGTTGTGATTCCTGAGAAAAGGGAAACAAATGAGTTTTACAATCACCCCAGCATTCCTTTGGGAGACAATTTTCACATAGTACCTACAGGGAAGAGAAAATGCAAAGAGTCCAGAGGTCCACTGAGTTGAGGAAACAGATCAGAGTTGAGGAGACTGAAGCAGCTGGGAATTTATATGAAGGTTCAAGTAAGGAGGAACTACATTAGGAGAGAGCGTCACAAATCTACATAGGAGGTCCCCTGAGTCTACTGTGGACTAGGTCACACCTTAATACATGAAAACCCAACAAGGCCAGACAAAAAACAATTGGGGAGCTGTAAATACAGCAAATCCCATAGGTCATACAGGGCAGGAAGACATTTGAGCTCTAACTAGCCAGAATGGACAGTCCTCAGTGATCATCTGGGGTATTTGGTGGAGATCATGAAAGGTCTCTTGTGTTGTTGGAAGACGGTGTTTGTTATGACCAGTGCATTTTCTTGGCCAAACTCTATTAGTCTTTGCCCTGCTTCATTCTGTATTCCAAGGCCAAATCTGCCTGTTACTCCAGGTGTTTCTTGACTTGCTACTTTTGCATTCCAGTCCCCTATAATGAAAAGGACATCTTTTTTGGGTGTTAGTTCTGAAAGGTCTTGTAGATCTTCATAGAACCATTCAACTTCAGCTTCTTCAGCGTTACTAGTTGGGGCATAGACTTGGATTACTGTGATATTGAATGGTTTGCCTTGGAAACGAACAGAGATCATTCTGTCGTTTTTGAGACTGCATCCAAGTACTGCATTTCGGACTCTTTTGTTGACCATGATGGCTACTCCATTTCTTCTGAGGGATTCCTGCCCGCAGTAGTAGATACAATGGTCATCTGAGTTAAATTCACCCATTCCAGTCCATTTCAGTTCGCTGATTCCTAGAATGTCAACATTCACTCTTGCCATCTCTTGTTTGACCACTTCCAATTTGCCTTGATTCATGGACCTGACATTCCAGGTTCCTATGCAATACTGCTCTTTACAGCATCGGACCTTGCTTCTATCACCAGTCACATCCACAGCTGGGTATTCTTTTTGCTTTGGCTGCATCCCTTCATTCTTTCTGGAGTTATTTCTCCACTGATCTCCAGTAGCATATTGGGCACCTACTGACCTGGGGAGTTTCTCTTTCAGTATCCTATCATTTTGCCTTTTCATACTGTTCATGGGGTTCTCAAGGCAAGAATACTGAAGTGGTTTGCCATTCCCTTCTCCAGTGGACCACATTCTGTCAGGTCTCTCCACCATGACCCAGCCATCTTGGGTTGCCCCACGAACACGGCTTAGTTTCATTGAGTTAGACACGGCTGTGGTCCTAGTATGATTAGATTGACTAGTTTTCTGTGAGTGCGGTTTCAGTGTGTCTGCCCTCTGATGCCCTCTTGCATCACCTACCGTCTTACTTGGGTTTCTCTTACCTTGGGCGTGGGGTATCTCTTCACGGCTGCTCCAGCAAAGCGCAGCCATTGCTCCTTACCTTGGACGAGGGGTATTTCCTCACCGCCGCCCTTCCTGACCTTCAACGTGGGATAGCTCCTCTAGGCCCTCCTGCGCCCGTGCAGCCACAGCTCCTTGGACGTGGGGTTGGTCCTCCCGGCCACCACCCCTGGTCACCAGATGGTCAACACCGAAATCATATTGATTATATTCTTTGCAGCCAAAGATGGAGAAGCTCTATCCAGTCAGCAAAAACAAGACCAGGAGCTGACTGTGGCTCAGACCATGAACTCCTTATTGCCAAATTCAGACTTATATTGAAGAAAGTACGGAAAACCACTAGACCATTCAGGTATGACCTAAATCAAATCCCTTATGATTATACAGTGGAAGTGAGAAATAGATTTAAGGGCCTAGATCTGATAGACAGAGTGCCTGATGAACTATGGAATGAGGTTCATGACATGGTACAGGAGATAGGGATCAAGACCATCCCCATGGAAAAGAAATGCAAAAGAGCAAAATGGCTGTCTGGGGAGGCCTTACAAATAGCTGTGAAAAGAAGAGAAGCGAAAAGCAAAGGAGAAAGGAAATATATAAGTATTGGAATGCAGAGTTCCAAAGAATAGCAAGAAGAGGTAAGAAAGCCTTCTTTAGCGATCAATGCAAAGAAATAGAGGAAAACAACAGAATGGGAAAGACTAGAGACCTCTTCAAGAAAATCAGAGATACCAAAGGAACATTTCATGCAAAGATGGGCTCGATAAAGGACAGAAATGGTATGGACCTAAAAGAAGCAGAAGATATTAAGAAGAGATGGCAAGAATACACAGAAGAACTGTACAAAATAGAGCTTCACGACCCAGATAATCACGATGGTGTGATCACTGACCTAGAGCCAGACATCCTGGAATGTGAAGTCAAGTGGGCCTTAGAAAGCATCGCTACGAACAAAGCTACTGGAGGTGATAGAATTCCAGTTGAGCTATTCTAAATCCTGAAAGATGATGCTGTGAAAGTGCTGCACTCAATATGCCAGCAAATTTGGAAAACTCAGCAGTGGCCACAGGACTGCAAAAGGTCAGTTTTCATTCCAATCCCAAAGAAAGGCAATGCCAAAGAATGCTCAAACTACCACACAATTGCACTCATCTCACACGCTAGTAATGTTCAAAATTCTCCAAGCCAGGCTTCAGCAATATGTGAACCATGAACTTCCTGATGTTCAAGCTGGTTTTAGAAAAGGCAGAGGAACCAGAGATCAAATTGCCAACATCCGCTGGATCATGGAAAAAGCAAGAGAGTTCCAGAAAAACATCTATTTCTGCTTTATTGACTATGCCAAAGCCTTTGTGTGGATCACAATAAACTGTGGAAAATTCTGAAAGAGATGGGAATACCAGACCACCTGGTCTGCCTCTTGAGAAATCTATATGCAGGTCAGGAAGCAACAGTTAGAACTGGACATGGAACAACAGACTGGCTCCAAACAGGAGAAGGAGTACGTCAAGGCTGTATATTGTCACCCTGCTTATTTAACTTATATGCAGAGTACATCATGAGAAACACTGGACTGGAAGAAACACAAGCTGGAATCAAGATTGTCGGGAGAAATATCAATAACCTCAGATATGCAGATGACACCACCCTTATGGCAGAAAGTGAAGAGGAACTAAAAAGCCTCTTGATGAAAGTGAAAGTGGAGAGTGAAAAAGTTGGCTTAAAGCTCAACATTCAGAAAACGAAGATCATGGCATCCAGTCCCATCACTTCATGGGAAATAGATGGGGAAACGGTGGAAACAGTGTCAGACTTTATTTTTCTGGGCTCCAAAATCACTGCAGATGGTGACTGCAGCCATGAAATTAAAAGACACTTACTCCTTGGAAGGAAAGTTATGACCAACCTAGATAGCATATTCAAAAACAGAGACATTACTTTGTCAACAAAGGTCCGTCTAGTCAAGGCTGTGGTTTTTCCAGTGGTCATGTATGGATGTGAGAGTTGGACTGTGAAGAAGGCTGAGCGCCGAAGAATTGATGCTTTTGAACTGTGGTGTTGGAGAAGACTCTTGAGAATCCCTTCGACTGCAAGGAGATCCAACCAGTCCATTCTGAAGGAGATCAGCCTTGGGATTTCTTTGGAAGGAATGATGCTAAAGCTGAAACTCCAGTACTTTGGCCACCTCATGCGAAGAGTTGACTCACTAGAAAAGACTCTGATGCTGGGAGGGATTGGGGGCAAGAGGAGAAGGGGACGACAGAGGATGAGATGGCTGGATGGCATCACTGACTCGATGGATGTGAGTCTGAGTGAACTCCGGGAGTTGGTGATGACAGGGAGGCCTGGTGTGCTGGGATGCACAGGGTCTCAAAGAGTCGGACACGACTGAGCGACTGATCTGATCTGATCTGATCTGATGAAAGGTCTCTTTAGGGGAAGCATTAAGGGTAGAGTTGAACTATCTCTGAAGGCTGCTCTAGACACACTCTCATAAAACTGAAAAACAGGCCTCAAAAGGATTAAACTGGCAAATAACTACCTATAAAAATCCAACACTGTCTTCAAAAAGCACACTAAATAGAATCATTCAACAATAGCATTCAGTAAAAAAGCACTAACCAAGCCAAGAAGCCAAGGCAAATGTGACCAACAGCCAGAAGAAAAAAATCAGTCCATAGAAACAAATCCATAAGTGAGAAATATAACGGGTCCAGCTAACAAGGCTGTCAAAGAGCTACTTTAATTATACATAAGTGGTTAAAGCAAAACATTAATTTAATGAGAAGATAAATTGAAGATGCAAAGGAAAATCAAATGGAACTTCTATAGATGAATATATAAAAATGAGTATCTCTGCTTAGGTATAGGGGCATACTAGACATTACAGGTAGCCCAGACAGTAAAGAATCTGCCTGCAATGCAGGAGACCTGGGTTCAGTTCCTGGGTCAGGAAGATCCCCTGGAGTAGGAGATGGTAACCCACTCCACTATTCTCACCTGGAGATGAGCCTGGCGGGCTACCTCCATGGTGTCACAGAGAGTCAGACACAACTGAGCAACTAACACTAACAGACAGTACAAAGAAAAGATCAGTAACCTAATGAAGATAGCAATAGATTATCCAAATAAAGAACATAAGAAAAAAAAGGCTAAAAGAGCTCATCAGTAACTAAATATCATTGATATTATTACTGTGGAAATATCAAGTAATTTAACAGAAGTATAATTATAGTCTCAAGTCGGGGAGCGAGGTAGGAACCCACAGATTCAAAAAGCTTAACAAGGGCTTCCCTGGTAGCTCAGTGGTTAAGAACACACCTGCCAATGCAGGAGACATGGGTTCAATCCCTGGTCCAGGAAGATCCCACATGCCAGAGGGCAGCTAAGCCCATGAGCCACAACTACTGAGCCTGTGCTCTAGAGCCCAAGAGCTGCAATTATTGAGCCAACATGCCACAACTACTGAAGCCTGAATGCCTAGAGCCCAGTGCTCTGCAACAAGAAAAACCACTGCAATGAGAAGTCTATAAGTTCAGTTCAGTTCAGTTCAGTCGCTCAGTCGTGTCCGACTCTTTGCGACCCCATGAATCGCAGCACGCCAGGCCTCCCTGTCCATCACCAACTCCCGGAGTTCACTCAGACACACGTCCACCGAGTTGGTGATGCTATCCAGCCATCTCATCCTCTGTTGTCCCCTTCTCCTCCTGCCCCCAATCCCTCAAAGCATCAGAGTCTTTTCCAATGAGTCAACTCTTGGCATCAGGTGGCCAAAGTACTGGAGCTTCAGCTTTAGCATCATTCCTTCCAAAGAAATCCCAGGGCTAACCTCCTTTAGGATGGACTGGTTGGATCTCCTTGCAGTCCAAGGGACTCTCAAGAGTCTTCTCCAACACCACAGTTCAAAAGCATCAATTCTTTAGCACTCAGCTTTCTTCACAGTCCAACTCTCACTCCATACATGACCACTGGAAAAACCATAGCCTTGACTAGACAGACCTTTGTTGGCAAAGTAATGTCTCTGCTTTTGAATATGTTATCTAGGTTGGTCATGCACTGCAACAAAAAGTAGCCCCCACTTACTGCAACTAGAGAAGTACCCACACAGCAATGAAGACCCAGCACAACCAAAAATAAATAAATAAATAAACTTATTTAGGGGGAGGAGCCAAGATGGCGGAGGAGTAGGACGGGGAGAACACTTTCTCCCCCACAAATTCATCAAAAGAGCATTTAAACGTCGAGTAAATTCCACAAAACAACTTCTGAATGCCGGCAGAGGACATCAGGCACCCAGAAAAGCAACCCAACTCTTCGAAAGGAGGTAGGAAAAAATATTAAAAACAAAAAAAAAGAGACAAAAGAGGGAGGGACGGAGTTCCGTCCCGGGAAGGGAATCTTAAAAAGAGAGAAGTTTCCAAACATCAGGAAACCTTCTCACTGCCGAATCTGTGCCGAGCTTTGGAAGCACAGAGGGCAACATAACAGGGAGAAAAAATAAATAAACAATTTAAAACTCGCAGATTGCGAGCCCTACGGTAACTCCCCCAGCAGAGAAGCAGCGCAGACGCCTGCATCCACCATTAGCAAACCGGGGCTGGGCAGGGAGGCGCGGCGTGGGCTGCATCGCTGAGAGTAAGAATCTGGCCTGAATACCCTGAGCGCTATCTGAACGAAATAATTTGGGCTAGCAAACCAGACTGTGGGATACCTACCACGCGAAAAGCCAGCCCTAACCTAAGACCGCCAGGCCCGCGCACCGAACAAAGGACTGAACAGATAGCCGGCTGCAGACCTTCCCCCTCCGGTGACAGGCAGCCAGAGCCGGAAGGGGGCAATCGCAGCCTCAGAGAGACATTATCTATAAAATTGTAAGAAGGCTTCTTTGCTAACTAAAACTTCTTGGGGCTCTGGACGGTCAACATCTGCCTGAGAAGGTGCGCCGGTTTTACATCCAGATAACCGAGTGGCGGGGAGGCGATAAGTCGCAGCATTGGCGCTCGCCTAGGAAGAGCAAATTGGCGCTCGGACCTGGGAAGAGCACAAAACGCAGGCCCAACTGAGTCTGCGCCTCTGAGGACTACCCGAGTGCCTGAACCTGAGCGGCTTGGACCTGGGAGGTGCATGCAGCCCAGGGCCAGCCTCGGATTGTTCCCGGCGGAACAACCTAGAGTCTGAGCAGTGTGGACAGGGAGGCTACACGCGCCGTGAGCGGGGGCAGACCCAGGGTGGCTGAGGCACTGCGAGCCCACGCCAGTGTTATTTGTTTGCAGCATCCCTCCCTCCCTCCCTCCCCACAGCGCGACTGAACAAGTAAGCCTAAAAAAAAAAAAAAAAAAAGTGTCCTCCACCGTGCCCTTTGAGTCAGGGCGGAAACCAGATACTGAAGAGACTAGCAAACAGAAGAAGATATAACAGAGGGAAACGCCTTGGAAGCTACAGGCAATAGATCAAAACCCTGTGGTTACTACGGACTACATAGGAAGGGGCCTATAGATCTTGAGAAATATAAATCTGACCAAGGAACTAGCCAAAAATGAACTGAACCCACAACACCCACAAAAAAAAAAAAAAAAAAAAAAAGTCCTAGATATATTTTTATTATTTTTACAATCATTCTTTCTTTTTTTTTAATTAAAAAAAAAAAATTTAAGTCCTCTATTGTTCCTTTAATTTTCACTTTTATAACCTATTACTTTGCAAAAAAAAAAAAAGGCCCTATTTTTTTCTTCTTCAGCAAACTTCATATATATATATTTTATAATTTTTTGACCTTGTTTTTTTTGTTTGTTTGTTTTTGTTTTTTTCTTCTTTTCTTTAACATTGTATTTTTGAAATTCCAAACTCTACTCTAGATTTTTAATTTTCGCTTTTTGGTATATGTTATCAATTTTGTACCTATAGTTTTTTTTTATATAATTTCTGTGACTTTTTTTTTTTTTTCTTCTTCTCTGTTTCTTTCTCTTCTTCTTTTATATAACATTGTATATCTGAAATTCCAAACTTTACTCTAGATTTTTAATTTATGCTTTTTGGTATTTGATATCAATTTTGTACCTGTATTTTCTGTATAATTTTTGTGACATTGTTCGTATTTGTTTGTTTGTTTTCTCTCTTTATTTTTCTTCTTCTTCTTCTTTTTTTTTTTTTTTTAACATTGTATTTTTGAAATTCCAAACTCTACTCTAGATTTTTAATTTTTGCTTTCTGGTATTAGTTATCAATTTTGTACCTGTACTTTCTTTATAATTTTTGCGACCTTGTTTGTTTTTGTTTGTTCGTTTTTTCTCTCTTTCTTTTCCTTCTTCTTTTCTTTAACATCGTATTTTTGAAATTCCAAACTCTACTCTAGATTTTTAATTTTCGCTTTCTGGTATTAGTTATCAATTTTGTACCTGTACTTTCTTTATAATTTTCGCGACCTTGTTTGTTTTTGTTTGTTCGTTCTTTCTTTCTTTTCCTTCTTCTTTTCTTTAACATCGTATTTTTGAAATTCCAAACTCTATTCTAGATTTTTAATTTTTGCTTTTATGTATTTGTTACCAATTTTGTACCTTTAAGGACCCAATCTTCAGGACCCATCTTTCACTAGGGAGTGAGATTACTGGCTTGACTGCTCTCTCTCCCTTTGGACCCTCCTTTTTCTCCACCAGGTCGCCTGTGTCTCCTCCCTAACCCCTCTCTACTCTACCCAACTCTGTGAATTTCTGTGTGTTCCAGACGGTGGAGAACACTTAGGGAACTGATTACTGGCTGGATCTGTCTCCCTCCTTTTCATTCCCCCCTTTTATCCTTCTGGCCACCTCTGTTACCTTCCTCCTTCTTCTCTTCTCTGTATAACCCCGTGAACATCTCTGAGTGGTCTAGTTGTGGAGTGCACATAAGGAAGTGACTACTGGCTAGCCCACTCTCTCCACTATTGATTCACCTCATCTCATTTGGGTCACCTCTAACTCCCTCCTCCCTCTTCTCTTCTCCATGTAACCCTGTGAACCTCTCTGAGTGACCCTCACTGTAGAGAAACTTATCATCTTTAATGTAGATGTTTTATCAATGGTGCTGTATAGAAGGAGAAGTTTTGAAACTACTGTAAAAATAAGACCGATAATCGGAAGCAGGAGACTTAAGTCCAAACCCTGACTCCAGGGAACTCCTGACTCCAAGGAACATTCATTCACAGGAGCTCATCAAATGCCTCCATACCGACACTGAAACCAAGCACCACACAAGGACCAATAAGTTCCAGGGCAAGACATACCAAGCAAATTCTCCAGCAACAAAGGAACACAGCCCTGAGCTTCAAGATACAGGCTGCCCAAAGTCACCCCAAAACTATAGACATCTCATAACTCATTACTGGACATTTCATTGCACTCCAGAGAGAAGAAATACAGCTCCACCCACCAGAACACCGACACAAGCTTCCCTAACCAGGAAACCTTGACAAGCCACCTGTACAAACCCACACACGGCGAGGAAACACCACAATAAAGAGAACTCCACAAACTGCCAGAATACAGAAAGGACACCCCAAACTCAGCAATTTAAACAAGATGAAGAGACAGAGGAATACTCAGCAGATAAAGGAACAGGATAAATGCCCACCAAACCAAACAAAAGAGGAAGACATAGGGAATCTACCTGATAAAGAATTCCGAATAATGATAGTGAAATTGATCCAAAATCTTGAAACTAAAATGGAATCACAGATAAATAGCCTGGAGACAAGGATTGAGAAGATGCAAGAAAGGTTTAACAAGGACCTAGAAGAAATAAAAAAGAGTCAATATATAATGAATAATGCAATAAGTGAAATTAAAAACACTCTGGAGGCAACAAATAGTAGAATAACAGAGGCAGAAGACAGGATTAGTGAATTAGAAGATAGAATGGTAGAAATAAATGAATCAGAGAGGATAAAAGAAAAACGAATTAAAAGAAATGAGGACAATCTCAGAGACCTCCAGGACAATATTAAACGCTACAACATTCGAATCATAGGGGTTCCAGAAGAAGACGACAAAAAGAAAGACCATGAGAAAATACTTGAGGAGATAATAGTGGAAAACTTCCCTAAAATGGGGAAGGAAATAATCACCCAAGTCCAAGAAACCCAGAGAGTACCAAACAGGATAAACCCAAGGAGAAACACCCCAAGACACATATTAATCAAATTAACAAAGATCAAACACAAAGAACAAATATTAAAAGCAGCAAGGGAAAAACAACAAATAACACACAAGGGAATTCCCATAAGGATAACAGCTGATCTTTCAATAGAAACTCTTCAAGCCAGGAGGGAATGGCAAGACATACTTAAAATGATGAAAGAAAATAACCTACAGCCCAGATTATTGTACCCAGCAAGGATCTCATTCAAATATGAAGGAGAAATCAAAAGCTTTTCAGACAAGCAAAAGCTGAGAGAATTCTGCACCATCAAACCAGCTCTCCAACAAATACTAAAGGATATTCTCTAGACAGGAAACACAAAAACGGTGTATAAACTCGAACCCAAAACAATAAAGTAAATGGCAACTGGAACATACTTATCAGTAATTACCTTAAACGTAAATGGGTTGAATGCCCCAACCAAAAGACAAAGACTGGCTGAATGGATACAAAAACAAGACCCCTACATATGTTGTCTACAAGAGACCCACCTCAAACAGGGGACACATACAGACTGAAAGTGAAGGGCTGGAAAAAGATTTTCCATGCAAATAGGGACCAAAAGAAAGCAGGAGTAGCAATACTCATATCAGATAAAATAGACTTTAAAACAAAGGCTGTGAAAAGAGACAAAGAAGGTCACTACATAATGATCAAAGGATCAATCCAAGAAGAAGATATAACAATTATAAATATATATGCACCCAACACGGGAGCACCACAGTACGTAAGACAAATGCTAACAAGTATGAAAGGAGAAATTAACAATAACACAATAATAGTGGGAGACTTTAATACCCCACTTACACCTATGGATAGATCAACTAAACAGAAAATTAACAAGGAAACACAAACTTTAAACGATACAATAGACCAGTTAGACCTAATTGATATCTATAGGTCATTTCATCCCAAAACAATGAATTTCACCTTTTTCTCAAGCGCACATGGAACCTTCTCCAGGATAGATCACATCCTGGGCCATAAAGCTAGCCTTGGTAAATTCAAAAAGATAGAAATCATTCCAAGCATTTTTTCTGACCACAATGCAGTAAGATTAGATCTCAATTACAGGAGAAAAACTATTAAAAATTCCAACATATGGAGGCTGAACAACACGCTGCTGAATAACCAACAAATCACAGAAGAAATCAAAAAAGAAATCAAAATTTGCATAGAAACGAATGAAAATGAAAACACAACAACCCAAAACCTGTGGGACACGGTAAAAGCAGTCCTAAGGGGAAAGTTCATAGCAATACAGGCACACCTCAAGAAACAAGAAAAAAGTCAAATAAATAACCTAACTCTACACCTAAAGCAACTAGAAAAGGAAGAAATGAAGAACCCCAGGGTTAGTAGAAGGAAAGAAATCTTAAAAATTAGAGCAGAAATAAATGCAAAAGAAACAAAAGAGACCATAGCAAAAATCAACAAAACCAAAAGCTGGTTCTTTGAAAGGATAAATAAAATTGACAAACCATTAGCCAGACTCATCAAGAAACAAAGGGAGAAAAATCAAATCAACAAAATTAGAAACGAAAATGGAGAGATCACAACAGACAACACAGAAATACAAAGGATCATAAGAGACTACTATCAACAATTATATGCCAATAAAATGGACAACGTGGAAGAAATGGACAAATTCTTAGAAAAGTACAACTTTCCAAAACTGGACCAGGAAGAAATAGAAAATCTTAACAGACCCATCACAAGCAAGGAAATTGAAACTGTAATCAAAAATCTTCCAGCAAACAAAAGCCCAGGTCCAGACGGCTTCACAGCTGAATTCTACCAAAAATTTAGAGAAGAGCTAACACCTATCCTGCTCAAACTCTTCCAGAAAATTGCAGAGGAAGGTAAACTTCCAAACTCATTCTATGAGGCCACCATCACCCTAATACCAAAACCTGACAAAGATCCCACAAAAAAAGAAAACTACAGGCCAATATCACTGATGAACATAGATGCAAAAATCCTTAACAAAATTCTAGCAATCAGAATCCAACAACACATTAAAAAGATCATACACCATGATCAAGTGGGCTTTATCCCAGGGATGCAAGAATTCTTCAATATCCGCAAATCAATCAATGTAATACACCACATTAACAAATTGAAAAATAAAAACCATATGATTATCTCAATAGATGCAGAGAAAGCCTTTGACAAAATTCAACATCCATTTATGATAAAAACTCTCCAGAAAGCAGGAATAGAAGGAACATACCTCAACATAATAAAAGCTATATATGACAAACCCACTGCAAACATTATCCTCAATGGTGAAAAATTGAAACCATTTCCTCTAAAGTCAGGAACAAGACAAGGGTGCCCACTTTCACCATTACTATTCAACATAGTTTTGGAAGTTTTGGCCACAGCAATCAGAGCAGAAAAAGAAATAAAAGGAATCCAAATTGGAAAAGAAGAAGTAAAACTCTCACTATTTGCAGATGACATGATCCTCTACATAGAAAACCCTAAAGACTCCACCAGAAAATTACTAGAAATAATCAATGACTACAGTAAAGTTGCAGGATATAAAATCAACACACAGAAATCCCTTGCATTCCTATACACTAATAATGAGAAAACAGAAAGAGAAATTAAGGAAACAATTCCATTCACCATTGCAACAGAAAGAATAAAATACTTAGGAATATATCTACCTAAAGAAACTAAAGACCTATATATAGAAAACTATAAAACACTGGTGAAAGAAATCAAAGAGGACACTAATAGATGGAGAATTATACCGTGTTCATGGATTGGAAGAATCAATATAGTGAAAATGAGTATACTACCCAAAGCAATTTATAGATTCAACGCAATCCCTATCAAGCTACCAACAGTATTCTTCACAGAGCTAGAACAAATAATTTCACAATTTGTATGGAAATACAAAAAACCTCGAATAGCCAAAGCGATCTTGAGAAAGAAGAATGGAACTGGAGGAATCAACCTACCTGACTTCAGGCTCTACTACAAAGCCACAGTTATCAAGACAGTATGGTACTGGCACAAAGACAGAAATATTGATCAATGGAATAAAATAGAAAGCCCAGAGATAAATCCACGCACATATGGACACCTTATCTTCGACAAAGGAGGCAAGAATATACAATGGATTAAAGACAATCTCTTTAACAAGTGGTGCTGGGAAATCTGGTCAACCACTTGTAAAAGAATGAAACTGGACCACTTTCTAACACCATACACAAAAATAAACTCAAAATGGATTAAAGATCTAAACGTAAGACCAGAAACTATAAAACTCCTAGAGGAGAACATAGGCAAAACACTCTCCGACATACATCACAGCAGGATCCTCTATGACCCACCTCCCAGAATATTGGAAATAAAAGCAAAAATAAACAAATGGGACCTAATTAACCTTAAAAGCTTCTGCACATCAAAGGAAACTATTAGCAAGGTGAAAAGACAGCCTTCAGAATGGGAGAAAATAATAGCAAATGAAGCAACCGACAAACAACTAATCTCAAAAATATACAAGCAACTCCTACAGCTCAACTCCAGAAAAATAAACGACCCAATCAAAAAATGGGCCAAAGAACTAAATAGACATTTCTCCAAAAAAGACATACAGATGGCTAACAAACACATGAAAAGATGCTCAACATCACTCATTATCAGAGAAATGCAAATCAAAACCACTATGAGGTACCATTTCACACCAGTCAGAATGGCTGCGATCCAAAAGTCTACAAATAATAAATGCTGGAGAGGGTGTGGAGAAAAGGGAACCCTCTTACACTGTTGGTGGGAATGCAAACTAGTACAGCCACTATGGAGAACAGTGTGGAGATTCCTTAAAAAACTGGAAATAGAACTGCCTTATGATCCAGCAACCCCACTGCTGGGCATACACACTGAGGAAACCAGAAGGGAAAGAGACACGTGTACCCCAATGTTCATCGCAGCACTGTTTATAATAGCCAAGACATGGAAGCAACCTAGATGTCCATCAGCAGATGAATGGATAAGAAAGCTGTGGTACATATACACAATGGAGTATTACTCAGCCATTCAAAAGAATACATTTGAATCAGTTCTAATGAGGTGGATGAAACTGGAGCCTATTATACAGAGTGAAGTAAGCCAGAAGGAAAAACATAAATACAGTATTCTAACGCATATATATGGAATTTAGAAAGATGGTAACAATAACCCTGTGTACGAGACAGCAAAAGAGACACTGATGTATAGAACAGTCTTATGGACTCTGTGGGAGAGGGAGAGGGTGGGAAGATTTGGGAGAATGACACTGTAACATGTAAAATATCATGTAAGAAACGAGTTGCCAGTCCAGGTTCGATGCACGATACTGGATGCTTGGGGCTAGTGCACTGGGACGACCCAGAGGGATGGTATGGGGAGGGAGGAGGGGGGAGGGTTCAGGATGGGGAACACATGTATACCTGTGGTGGATTCATTTTGATGTTTGGCAAAACTAATACAATTATGTAAAGTTTAAAAATAAAATAAAATTTAAAAAAAAAAAATAAAATAAAATAAACTTATTTAAAAACAAGTTAGGGAAGAAAAGCTCAACAAACTTCAGGCAGAATACAAACTCCATACTGAGAAAACTGAGAAAGCACATCATTATGACATTGCTGAAAACCACCAACAAAGACAGTGTCTTAAAAACAGAGAAAAAAGACACACTGCCAAAAAAAAAAAAAAAGACACACTGCCTACAAAAACTGGAGAAGGAAATGGCAACCCACTCCAGTGTTGTTGCCTGGAGAATCCCAGGGATGGGGAGCCTGGTGGGCTGCCGTCTATGGGGTCGCATAGAGTCAGACATGACTGAAGAGACTTAGCAGTAGCAGCCTACAAAAATAGAATGAAAAGAATTACTGTGGACTTTTAGTCAGAAACTATACAACATATAAATCAGAGTATATCTTTAAACAAAGAAAACAAAAAACAGTCAATTGATAATTCTATACCTTGTGAAAAATACCCTTCAAAAATTAAAGCACTCAAAAACACACAAGTTTATACAAAAACTGATAAAATCTGAATAATGTCTATGGATTGTACCAATGTCAGTTTCCTCATTTTAATGTTGTACAATTATGTTAGGTATTAGCCTTGAGGGAAACTGAGTGAAGGGCACACAGGACTTCTCTGTACTGTTTTTGCTACTTCACATCAATCTGTAATCACTTCAAAATAAAAAGGTTTTGTTTTTTCAGGTAAGGAAAAACAGTCTTTTACAGAGAAACAAAAAAAGAAGTAGTGACTAGTAAACTGGCACCACAAAAATTGAAAAGGTAGTTATTTCAAAAAAGAGAGAAAAGGTACGTATTTCAAGCAGAAGTATGGAAAAACATCCAGAGTGAAGAATACAAGAAATGGCAAATATCTTCATCTCTTTAAAATACAAATGACTGTTAAAAGAGAAAATGTTGTGTGATATATGACATTTAAAGATAAATGTATGACCACAAAAGAAGCAGACAGAGTATACTGTGAGAGTGTTACGTTATATGTGAAATACTATAACATGATTTGAAGGTAGACTGTAATATGTTAAATATGTATATTATAAACCTTAAATCTAAACCTAGCTATAGCTAATGTTGGAGAAAAATGGAATACTAAAAAATATTCAATTCAAAGGAGGAAAAAGTAACAAAGAACAGTTCAGAAAAATAGGAAACAAATAGGAAGATAGCAAATTTAAATCCAAACACCAAAAACTGTATTAATGTACATGAACTAAACACTCCAATAAGAGACAAAGGCTGTCAGAGTGGATAAAGAAGCAAAAGTCAATTATGTGGTTTCTGTAACAAACTCATTTTCAGTAGAGACAGATTAAAAGTAAAAAGATGACAAAAGACAGTCAAGATGGAGGAGTAGGAGAATGTGGAGTTTATCTCTCTCCAGATGCATTAAGAATCATCTATAAATAGAACAGTTCTCACAGAGCACTAGCTGAACACTAGCAGAGGAACTCAGACACCTAAAAGGACATGAAAGATCCCCACATAACCAGGTAGGACAAAAGAAAGACAGGAAAAGGAAGAGCAGAGGAAGAGGGACAGGACCAGCACTTCCGGGTGGGGAGCTAAAGCAGAAGAGAGGTTCCTGCACCTGATGAAGCCCCCTTATTGTTGGGGAAATCAGAGGGGAAAGAAGGGGAGCTTCGGGTGTTATTCAAAGGAGAGCAGAGCAACAGTCTGAGGCAGGCAGGACCGAGTGAGACCTACAGGGAAGACGGGTTTGGTGCTGGAACTTGGCATTTAGAGACGAAACCTGGGGAGAGGACTCTAGTTAGTTGCAGGGAGATGGTCTGAGGGGACAGGAGTGAGGAAATCCACAACCTCGAATGCTTGTGGAGGAAACACTGAAGAGAGGCGTCATTGTTGAGTGATGAGAGAGGGGTGGAGCCATTTGTAGCCTCTCTCCCCAGGCACCGGCCTTTCCTCCAAAGGCACTAGGAAGGGCTCTGGCTAGGGCCAGCTCTCTCATGCCATGGTTGCCAGCTTCCCTCTGAGCCCCTCGTCCCCACTGGGGCTCCAGCAACTCCAGCTGCTGATGCCTCCACACCCCTTCCTCACTGAGGTGGATTCCTATGTTCTGGGGCAGCCTCAGGAGCAGACTCCTATGGGTGGCCCACATGCAGAGGTGGGGCTCAAACTACAGCTGGGCCCCAGGGGCTGTGCAACTAAGAAACCTCTCCTCCCAGCTGGGCAACCTAGAACTGACACCACCACAACTCTGAATGGATAATGAGTAGTTGTGCAGCCAAGACAGGTCTTACCTTTAGCAGCTTTACACTTTGTGAGCATATATACATGTGGGCTGGGCCAGGCCAGAGGATGAACTCCCCTTATCGTGCCTACAGTGGATCCATATCCATGATAACTGCATCCTGCGACCTGACTTCAATGGATCTGTGCTGGTGGCCTGGTGAAAATAACATCTGACAGACACTAGGGCCAACTACCAGCATATCCACAGTTAAGGTGGGGCCCAGAGCAGTGCCAACAGCAGTGGACTCTGAGAGCTCATACAACAGGAATGACATAACAGCCCATACCCACTGGTGAACAGCTCCAGAGGAGGAATACTCAGTGGCTTTCCTCCCAGTGGGAATGCTCCAATTCCAATTTCTTACATATGCAGATCAAAAACACACCTAAGAAACAGACCTGGGGGCCTCTAATCCAACAACTACGGAATAGAACCCACCTCTGACAGGGTAGCGACAACAGAGCACAAGGGAGGCCCTGCTCAACATCCAGTGCATACGCTGGTTACCACAACGTAATCACACCTCCTATAGAGGGGGTAACTGCCAGCATACACAGCAGAAAGAAGTGGCAGACACCTACACTAAAAACAACACACGCACCAAGAAATAGTACACCTACAAAGGCTACACAGGCATGTTTCTACATAAAATAGCCCTCAAATACAGTCTGAGGGTCTGGCACTGGGTGGAAGAACCCTTGGGGCATAGTCTTAAAGGCCAGCAGGACTTTAGGAGTGTAGGAATTCCACCGGGCTGGGGAAAACAGAGATTCTACTCTGGAGGGTGCACACAAGGTCTCACGTGCACTGGGATCCTGCAAAGAGCAGTACCTCAACAGGAACCCAGGCTACACATACCAAGGGGTCTGAGGTCAACTACGACTCACCATGAAGGCAAAGACACTGGTGGGGGAAGTCCCAGGGAAACAGATCTGAATGAGCTCTCTTGGAGGTCCACATTTTGGCACCAAGATCTGGCTACACCCAACAACCTGCAGGCTCCAGTGCTGAAAGCCTCAGGCCAAACAACAACCAAGATGGAACACAGCCCATTACAGAAAATAGGATGCTGAAAGTCATACTGAACTCACAGCCACCGAAAAACACACCCCATGACATGGCCTTGCTCATCACAAGGGACAAGAGCCACCTCTACCCACCAGTGGGTAAGTACCAATCCCTCCCACCAAGAAGTCTGCATAAGCCCCTAGACCAACCGCACCCACCAGGGAGCAGACACCAGAACAAGATGAACTAAGATTCTACAGCCTCTGGAAAGGAGACCTCAAACACAGAAGGTTAGACAAAATGAGACAACAGAGTAATACGCTAAAGAGGAAGGAACAAGCTAAAAACTCACAAGAACAACTAAATGAAGAGGAGACAGGAAATCTACCTGAAAAAGAATTCAGAGTAATGATAGTAACAATGATATCCAAAATCTTAGGGGAAAAATGGAGGCAACCTGAATACACCACCAAAGATCAAATCGCAGGAGAACAAAAGAGGAAGGGAATAAAAAGATCTACAAGTTCAGTTCAGTTCAGTTCAGTTCAGCCGCTCAGTCGTGTCCAACTCTTCGTGACCCCATGAATCACAGCACGCCAGGCCTCCCTGTCCATCACCAACTCCCAGAGTTCACTCAGACTCACATCCATTGAGTCAGTGATGCCATCCAGCCATCTCATCCTCTGTCGTCCCCTTCTCCTCCTGTCCCCAATACCTCCCAGCATCAGAGTCTTTTCCAATGAGTCAACTCTTTGCATGAGGTGGCCAAAGTACTGGAGTTTCAATTTTTATATCTTCTTGGATTGATCTCTTAAACATTATGTAATGTCCTTCCTTGTCTCTTGTAATAGTCTTTAAAGTCTATCCTATCTTATATTAGTATTGCTATTCCTGCCTTCTTTTGATTTCCATTTCCATGGGATATCTTATTCCATCACATCACTTTCAGTCTATATGTGTCCCTAGGTCCGAAGTGGATCTTTCATAGGCAGCATATATACAGGTCTTGTTTTTTATCCATTCAGCCAGTCTATGTCTTTTGTTTGGAGCATTTAAACCATTTACATTTAAAGCAATTATGGATGTGTATACATACATACACATAAATAAAAATTGTATATATGCTTCCCTGGTGGCTCAGACGATAAAGAATCCACCTGCAATGCAGGAGACACAAGTTCGATCCCTGGGCTGGGAAGATCCCCTGGAGAAGGGAATTGCTACTACTCCAGTATTCTTGACTGGAGAATCCCATGGAGAGAGGAGCCTGGCAGGCTAAAGTCCATGGGGTCGCAAAGAATTGGACGCACTGAGTGACTAATCACAGACAGAAGCACCTCAATGTATAAGGCAAATGCTAACAGCCACAAAGGGGAAAACCAACAGTAACACGTTAGTAGTGGGGAACTTTAACACCTCACTTACACCAACGGACATCATCCAAACAGAAAATTAATATGGAAACACAAGTCTTAAATGTCACATTACACCAGACAGACTTAACTATTAACTATAGGACATTCTATCCGAAAGTAGCAGAATGCACTTTCTTCTCAACTGTACATGGAACAATCTCCAGGATAGGTCACATCTTGGGCCACAAATAAAGCATCAGTAAATTTAAGAAAGATGAAATCATATCAAGCATATTTTCCAACCACAACTCTGTAGGATTAGAAATCAACTACAGAAAAAAAAAAAAAGAAATATATATATATATATATATATAAAACACAAACACAAAGAGGCTAAACAACCAGTGGATCACTACAGAAATCAAAGAGGAAATCAAAAAATGCCTAGAGACCAATAAGAACACAACAACCCAAAACCTATAGGAGGCAGCAAAAGCAGTTTTAAGAGGGAAGTTTATAGCAATACAATCTTACCTCAGGAAACAAGACAAATCTCAAATGAACAACCTAAACTTAAAGCAACTACAGAAAGAACAACGAACAAAACCCAAAGTTAGTAGAAGGCTAGAAATCAGAAACATCAGAGCAGAAATAAATGAAATAGAGATGAACAGAACAATAACAAAGATCAATAAAACTAAAGGCTGGTTCTTTGAGAAGATGAACAAAATTGATAAAGCTTTAGCTCATTCATCAAGAAAAAAGTGAGAGGACTCAATAAAACTAGAAATGAAAAAGAAGTTACAACAGACATTATAGAAATACAAACGATCATAAGAGGTTATTACAAGCAACTAAACAGAAATAAAATGGACAACCTAGAACAAATGGACGAATTCTTAGAAAGCTGCAATCTTCCAAATTTGATCCAGGAAGAAATAAAAAATATGAACATATCAATTACAAGCACTGAAATTGAAACTGTGATTAAAACCTTCCAAAAAACAAAAGTCCAGGACCAGATGGCTTCACAAGAGAATTATATGATGCATTTAAAGAAGAGTTAACACACACTCCTCTGAAACTCTTCCAAAAAGTAGTAGATGAAGGAATACTCCCAAGCTCATTCTATGAGTCTATCATCATCCTGATCTCAAAACCAGACATCTATCACCAAAAAAAAAAAAATTATAGGCCAACAACAAACAAATGAAAAGATGCTCAACATCACTGATTACTGTATTGTAAAAATACAATGAGGTATCACTTCATACTAGTCTGAATGGCTACCATCAAAAAATCAACAAACAAATGTTGGAGAGGGTGTGGAGAAAACGGAATGCTCTTGGACTGATGGGGGAAATGTTAATTGATACAACCACTATGGAAAACAGTATGGAGGTTCCTTATAAAACTGAAACTATCATATGACCCAGCAATCCCACTACTGGGCATATACCATGAGAAAACCATAATATAAAAAGATGTTAATACATGTACCCCAATGTTCACAGTAGCACCATTTATAGTAGCCAGGACATGGAAGCAACCTAAATGGCCACTGAGAGATGAATGGATAAAGAAATGTGGTACATACATACAATGGAGTATTACTCAGCCATAAAAAGGAATGAAATTGGGTCATTTGTAGTGATGTGGTGAACCTAGAGACTGTCCTACAGAGTGAAGTCAGTCAGAAAGAGAGAAACAAATATTGTATATTAATGCATACATATGGAATCTAGGAAAATAATACCAATGACCCTATTTGCAGGGCAGGGATAGAGATGCAGACTTAGGAGAATAGAATTGTGGACACAGTGAGGGGAAGGAGAGGGTGATGAATTGAGAAAATATCACTGACAAATATGCACTACCATGTGTAAAACAGACAGCTAGTGGGAAGCTGCTGTATAGCATAGGGAGCTCAGTCCATGCTTTTTGATGACCTAGAAGGTGGGATGGGAGGAGGAATTGGAGGGAGGCTCAAGAGCAAGGGGATATATGTATACATATAGCTGATTAACATCACTGCACAGTGAAAATGAACACAACATTATAAAGCAATTACACTCCAATGTTAAAAAAGAAAAAATAATTACATACTAATATCACTAAAGAGCACTAAACAACTGAATTCAACAACACATTAAAAGGATCATTCACCATGGTCAAGTGGGATTTATCCTAGGGATGCAAACATTCTTCAACATAAGTATATCAATCAATGTGAAAAACCACATTAAAAACTGAAGAATAAAAACCACATGATCATCTCAATAGATGCAGAAAAAGCTCTTGACAAAATTCAACACCCATTTATGATAAAAACTCTCCAGAAAGTGAAGGGTTTCCCAGGTGGTGCCTGTGGTAAAGATCCCCCCCCACCACCCGCTGCCAATGCAGGAAACATAAGAGATGTGGGCTCAATCCCAGGGTCAGGAAGATCCCCTGGAGAAGGAAATGGCAACTCACTCCAGTATTCTTGCCTGGAGAATCCCATGGACAGAGGAGCCTGGTGGGCTACAGTCCACAGGGTCAGAAAGATTTGGACATGACAAAAGCAACTTAGCATGCACTCTAGAAAGTGGGCACAGAGGGAATCTACCTCAACATAGTAACAGCAATATACAACAAACCTATAGCAAAAATCATATTCAATGGTGAAAAACTGAAAGCATTTCCTCTAAGATCAAGAATAAGACAAGGTTGTCTACTCTCACCACTATTATTCAACACAGTTTTGGAAGTCCAACTACAGCAATCACAGAAGAAACAAAAGGAACCCAAATTGGAAAAAGAAGTAAAACTATCATTGTTTGAAGATGACATGATATTGTACATAGAAAATCTTGAAGATGCTACCAGGAAACTACTAAAGCTCATCAATGAATTTGATAAAGTTGCAGGATACAAAATTAATACACAGAAATCTCTTGCATTCCTATACACTAACAACAAAAGGTCAGAAACCAAAATTAAGCAAATAACCCCATTTTCTGTCACATCAAAAAGAATAAGACACCTAAGATTATATCCATGTAATGAGGCAAAATTTATACTCATATAAGTATAAAATACTAATGAAAGAAATCAAAGATGACACACAAACAAATGGAGAGATGTACCAAATTCTTGGATTGGAAGAATCAAAATTATCAAAATGAGTATATAACCCAAAGTAATCTACAGATTCAACGTAATCCCTATCAAACTACTAACAGCATTTTTCACAGAATTAGAACAAAAAATATTTACAATTTGTATGCAAACACAAAAGACTGCGAATAGTCAAAGCAATCTTAAGAAAAATGGAGTTAGAGGAATCAGGCTCCCTGACTTCAGACTATACTACAAAGCTATAGTAATCAAAACAGTATGATATAAGCACAAAAACAGAATATACATCAATGGAACAGGATAGAATGTCTAAAGATAAACCCACACACCTACAGTAACATAATCTATAGCAAAGGAGGCAAGAACATACAATGGAGAAAAGACAGTCTCTTCAATTAAGCAGTGTGGGGAAAATGAACAGCTACATGTAAAAGGATGAAATTAGAACATTCTTTTGGAGAAGGCAATGGCAACCCACTCCAGTACTCTTACCTGCAAACTCCCATGGATGGAGGAGCCTGGTAGGCTGCAGTCCATGGGGTCATGAAGAGTCAGACACGAGTGAGTGACTTCACTTTCACTTTTCACTTTCATGCACTGGAGATAGAAATGGCAAACCACTCCAGCATTCTTGTCTGGAGAATCCCAAGGATGGAGGAGCCTGGTAGGCTGCCATCTACGGGGTCACACAGAGTCAGATACGACTGAAGCAACTTAGCAGCAGCAGCAGAACATTCTTTAAAACTATATGCAAAAGTAAACTCAAAATGGATTGTTGTTGTTGTTCAGTCACTTAATTGTGTCTGACTCTTTGTGACCCCGTGGACTGCAGCATGCCAGGTTTCCCTATCCTTCACCATGTCCCAGAGCTTGCTCAAACTCCTGTCCATTGAGTTGGTGATGCCATCACCATTAAAGACCTAAATGTAAGCCCAGATACTATAAAATTCTTAGAGGAAAACATAGAACATTCTCTAACATAAATTGCACCAAGATCTTTTTTGATCCACCTCCTAAAGGAAATTAAAAACAAATAAATAAATGGGGTCTGATTAAACTTAAAAGCTTCTACACAGCAAAGGAAAACATAAAGAAAACAAAAATACAACCCACAGAATGGGGAAAATATCTGCAAATGAAGCAACTGACAAAGGATTAATCTCCAAAACATACTAACAGTTTATGCAGTTCAATATTAAAAATAAATAAATAAAAAGTGGGCAAAAGATCTAAATAGACATTTCTCCAAAGAAGACATATGGAAAGCCAAGAGGCACATGAAAATATGCTCTGCTGCTGCTACTGCTGCTAAGTCGCTTCAGTCGTGTCCAACTCTGTGCGACTCCAGAGATGGCAGCCCACCAGGCTCCCCTGTCCCTGGGATTCTCCAGGCAAGAACACTGGAGTAGGGTGCCATTTCCTTTTCCAGTGCATGAAAGTGAAAAGTGAAAGTGAAGTCGCTCAGTCGTGTCCGACTCCTAGCGACCCCGTGGACTGCAGCCTACCAGGCTCCTCTGTCCATGGGATTTTCCAGGCAAGAGTATTGGAGTGGGTTGCCATTGCCTTCTCCGAAAATATGCTCAACATCACTAATTACTAGAGAAATGCAAGTCAAAACTACAATGAGTATCACCTCGCACCAATCAGAATGACCATCATCAAAAAACTCTACAAATAGTAAATGCTGGAGGGAATGTAAACTGGTATAGCCACTATAGAGAAGAATCAGGATGTTCCTTAAAAAAACTAAACAAAGAACTATCATATAATTCAGCAATCCCATTTCTGTGCATATCTCTGGAGAAAACCATAACTCAAAAAGATAGCTGCACCCCAATGTTCACTGTAGCACTATTTACAATAGCAAGGCCATGGAAGCAACCTAAATGTCCATCAACAGAAGAATGGATAAAGAAGATGTGGCACATATATACAATAGAATATTACTCAGCCATTAATAAGAATGAAAGGATGCCTTTTGCAAGGACATGGATGGACCTAGACAATGTCATACTGACTGAAGTAACTCAGCCGGAGAAAGACAAATGTCATATGATATCTGTTATATCTGTAATCTTAAAAATGGTACAAATGAACCTACTTAAAATGTTTTGTAAATACAGATGTAGAAAACAATACAGTTACCAAGGGGGCAATTTTAACAAAGAATTCAGCACAAGCACTCCTCTCTCAATAGCTGATAGAACAATAAAGACAGAATACTTGAACAATACTGTCAACAAATTTGACCTAATACATATTTATAGAAAACTACTCAGTATAGAATAACACATACTGTTTTCAAGGGCACATTAAGCATTTACCAAGAGAGGCCAAATGCTGGCCTACAAAACTATATGGAACAAATATTCAAAGAACAAAATCACACACCACATAATTCAATTAGAAATCAATTTACAAAATGACAGGAAAAATAATATTTAAAATTAAACAACACATACTTTTAATAATCCAATTGTCAAGAAATATCAGGAAGGAAATTAGAAAATACTTTGAACTTAATAAAAAGCATCAAAATTTGTGGACACAGATAAAGCAGCACTTAGAAAATTTACAGCTTTAAATTCTTATGTGACAAAAGTAAAAAATCAATTATGTAAGCTTTTGCCTTAAGAATCCTGAAAAATAAGAACAAATTAAGCCCAAATAAGAATGAAGGAAATGGTAAAGTTTGTTGTTGTTTAGTTACTAAGTCGTGTCTGACTCTTTTGTGACCCCATGGACTATAGGACTCCAGGCTCCTCTGTCCATGGGATTTCTCTGGCAAGAACACTGGAGTGGGTTGCCATTTCCTTCTCCAGGGGATCTTCCTGACCCAGGGACTGAACTCATGTCTCCTGCATTGGCAGACGGATTCTTTACCAATGAGCCACCAGAGAAGGCAAAGGTAACATTAGAAAGCAATATAGTGGAAAACTGACAAATAGTACAGAAAAATGAACAAAAGTCAAATACTGATTCATTGAAAAAGTCAGTGAATTTGATAAGTATGTAGCTAGACTAATTAAGAATAAAACATAGAAGAGACAAATTATTAGTGTCAAGAATGAAACAGAAGTCATAATCACAGAGATTAAAAATATAAGTAAAAATATAATAAATGATGGGGCTTCCCAGGCGGCACAGTGGTAAAGAATCTGACTGCCAATGCAGGAGACACAAGAGACACAGGTTCAATCCCTAGGTTGGGAAGATCCCATAGAAGTGGCAACCTACTCCAGTATTCTTGCCTGGAAAACTCCAAGGAAAGAGGAACCTGGCATGCTATAGGCCACGGGGTCACAAAGAGTTGGACACAACTGAGTGACTGAGTATGTACGTATGGACACATCTATACCAATGAGTTTAACTACTCAGCACTGTAAAACTTTCTTAAAAACACAAATTACCAAAACTGATTCCAAAATAATGGAAAATCCAAATAGACTTACATACAATAATTAAATTTATGGGCAAAGATTTCTCAAATAGGATGAAAAAGAGCACAAAAAATGTATTAGAATTCATCAAAGTTTTAAACTGCTACCTTCTGAAAGATACTTAAAAAATTTAACGTCAACTCAAACTGAGAAAAACTATTCACAGTACCTTCTTTCTAGCAAAAAAATTATATAAGAAAACACTAAGGACTCTTAATACAACCCAATGTTTCTAATTTGGGCAAAAAAATTGAACATATACATAAGAAGAGAAGATAATATGAACAGCTAATAAGCCTATGAAAAGATACTCACGATCAAGTTATCAAGGAAATACAAATGAAACTACATTGAGATACTACTTCTGGTCCTCTCAGTTCAGCTCAGTTCAGTCGCTCAGTCGTGTCCAACTCTTTGCGACCCCATGAATCGCAGCACGCCAGGCCTCCCTGTCCACCACCAACTCCCGGAGTTCGCCCAGACTCACATCCATCGAGTCAGTAATGCCATCCAGCCATCTCATCCTCTGTCATCCCCTTCTCCTCCTGCCCCCAATCCCTCCCAGCATCAGAGTCTGATCCTCCAGAGTGGCTAATATTAAAAATGACTGATAATACCAAGTGTTAGTAAGAATACAGAGTAACTAGAACTCTCATACAATGCTACTTGGAATGAAAAATGGTATAATCACTTTAGAACACAGTTTGACAGCTTCTTAAAAAGTTAAACATGCGTTTTCCATAAACTCAGGAGTTCTACTCCTAGGCACTTCATCAACATGATGAATGATACTGAATATGTTTACACAAAAACATGTATCTACACAAAGCACTTGTACGTGTAAATTCATAGTGGCTTTACTTCTCATAGCCTAAAGCTGAAAACAACTCAAATTCCCATCAATTGGTGAACAGATGAAATGTGGTAAATCCATAAATGAATACCACTCAGCAATACATGAAAATGAACCATAAAGCAAGCAACAACACTGATGAATCTCAACATTATGCTGAAGAAAACAGATGCAAAAAAGTACATACTTAGGTTTCCATCTATATGAAATTTTATAACAAGGAAAATGAACCTGCAGCAAAAGAAAGCAAATCAGTGGCTGCTTGGGGTCATGATTAGAGAGACTGGGGACTTATAGGGAAGAGACAAGGGAAACTTGGGGGAGTGACAGAAATTTTATCTTAATCATGGTGGTGGTTACAAGGATATATTAACTTGTCAAAACTCAATGAATTGTACAATTAAATCAAGTATATTGTGTTTAAGTTATTCCTCAATAGAGTTGGTTTGTAAACATATCATTAATAAAAAAACAAAATCCAAAGATGGGGTAAAATGATTTCTGATTTTATATTTTAAGAATGACTCCATCTGTTAGAATCAACAGCTAAAATAAGTTAACATGTATAACAATGTTTTAATAGTTGATTTTTCCAGGTTTATAGAAGCAGCTACTTAAGCTCTGTTTGTATTTCTCTGAACTGTACACTAAGACTTATTTTGAGATAGAGAAAAAATGAATAGAATTAACAAAGAAAGATTCAATCTTGAGTACCACATAACCCAGGAAAACTATGTTTTGTCTGTTTGGCCAATAGGCAGATAGGAATTAAAGCTGGGGAGTTCAGAGTCAATGCAAGTCTTCATAAAATCTTCAGCTAGCCAATGTATCATAATGCCTTTATACATTCACCATGAAATAAAATTTTCAAATACTTAACCCTAAACAACAATGAAATTTTAGAACAGCTATGTGTTTAAGTCCATTTATTAGGGGGTTGGAGAAAGAGTCTACATGATTTGCAGAGTCAAATAAACACACTTTGAATCCTGCTCTGCCAATCCTGTTTGACCACAGGCATTCTGCCTGACCTCTCAGATTCAGTTTCCCAGTGTGTTTTACCTGACAGACAGCACTCAAAAATATCAATTCCTTTCCTGCCTACATAAAAGTAGAGTTATAATCAATGTGGTACTTTGAGAATATTAATCTTTTGACAGAGTACAGGATACCATGGAAAAGAGAAAGAACCCCAGTGAAGAGGATTCAGAAATAAGATATAATAGCTTGAACCAAGAAGTAGCAATAGGAAATAAAAACAAGAGATGAGTGAAAAACATTCAGAATCAAGAAAGCATAGGATTGGGTATGAGGGCCAAGAACAAGAAAAGAATCAAAGATTTAGGCAAGTTACATCTACTTGAGCAGTGACATGATCACAGCTTGGATGCCTGATGACAAATCGTAAACTGACAAACAGTTGTTTCCCAGATATAATAGTTTGTTCTTTCTTAGACCACTTGGCTTTATTTCTTAAAGCAACAGAAATATAGTACAAACTACGTATGTAATTTTAGATTTTCTAATAGCCACCTTAAGAAGAAATAAGTAAAATTAATTTTATTACTATATTTCACTTATCCCAGTATACCCAAAATATTACCATTTCAACATGTAACCAATATTAAAATATTAATGAGATTTTACATCTTTCTTTGTATTTCATCTTCAAAATTAGATGCTGATTTACACTCACAGCATGACACAATTTGGACTAGCCTCACGAGTGGCTATCATTTTCAAAAGCACAGGCTTAGACTACAAGATACTATAAGTAATTTTTCTTCCCAGATGAATAGACAAACAAAATGTGGTATATTCATTCTGTGTTACAATCAATAATAAAAAAGAACAGATTATAACATGGATGAATCAGAAATGCATTATGCTAAGTTAAATCAGACTCTAAGAAGTTACTATGTATTTCTATTTATATGACATTCTAGAAAAGGCCAAAATATAAGAATCAAAAACAGAAGAGTGGTTACCTAAGACCGGGAGTAGGGAGAGGACTAAATTCACAGAGAAATTTTTGGGGATGATGAAAGTCTTCTACAACTCAGTTGTGGCAATGGTTATATGATGATGCCCTTGTCAAAACTCACAGAATGGTATACAGTCATCCCTCAGCATGCACAGGGGATTGGTACTGCCAATCTAACATGTACTCATAGGATGTGGTGAAACTGGAACCCTTATACACTGCTGTTAGAAATGTAAAAATGGTATAGGTGATTCGGAAAACAATCTGAAGTTCCTCAAAAGGCTAAACATAAGGTTGGGACCTCCCTGGTGGTCCGGTGGTTAGGAATCCACCTGCCAATGCAGGGCACGCAGGTTCAATCCCTGGACCGAGAGAATCCCACACGCTGTGGAGAAGCTAGGCCTGTGAGCCACAACTACTGAGCCTATTCTCTAGAGCCCAAAGGACTGCATGCCACAACTACTGAAGCCCATGGGCCTAGGGCCTGTGTTCCGCAACAAGAGAAACCACCTAAACAAGAAGCCTGCGCACCACAAGGAAGAGTAGCCCCCGCCCGCTCCAACTAGAGAAAGCCTGCACGCAGCAATGAAGATACAGCATAGTCATAGATAAATAAAATAAAAAACAAACAAATAAAACATAAATCCAGTGATTCCACTCCTAGGCAAGAAAAACAAAAGAAAAACAAAAACATATATCCACACAAACACTTGTATATGCATGTTCATAGTACAGCATTATCCAAAACAGTTCCAAAACAGAAATAACTCAAATGTCCATAAACTGATAAACAGATAAATAAAATGTATTATATTCATATACTCTATAACAAGGAATATTACTCTATAAAAAGCAATGGAGTCCTAACATATGCTACAATGTAGATGAAAAAAACATTAAGCAAAAATGTTGGTTTTGAAGTATCACATACTGTATGAGTCTACCTGTCCAGAAATGTCCAGAATAGGCAAATCTATCAAGACAGAAAATAAGTGAGAAGCCGCCTAGAGCTTGAGGGGACGGGGTGAAGTAGGTTGAGGTACTGTGGCTAAAGGGTACAGGGTGCCTTTCCAGGTGATGAAAACGTTCCAAACTTGACAGTGGTGACAGTTGCACGACTCTGTGAATACTCTGAAAGCCACCGAATTGTATACTTTAAAGGGTAACACGTATTGTATGTGAATTATATTTCAGTAATGCCACTAAAAAATACTGTTCTAATAACAGGGGAAGAGGTTTTAGGAAACACTAACAAAATAACTGTACCATGAAAAGTGGTGTCTAAGCAAACATGTGACTTTTGTGTTTTTGTGCATCTTTGGCATTAGGTTAGGAAAAAATAGAAAAATTATTACCCTTTCCACTGAAGACAACTGTTGCTGTAATCCATCACATTTTTTGTTTGCTTCTTCAAAAAGAGTTTTAAACTTTTCTGTTTGAGATTGTTGCAAATTAATTGTCCGCTGCTGTCTCACACAATCTTCTTCAAAATTTTTCAGTTGAGACTTTAAATCCTGAACTTCATCCTCCTATACAGTCATGAAATTATAGATTATATGAAGAAACACACAAGATTTGGTATCAAAACGCAAAAGTAAAAATCATAAAACTGAAAACAGAAAGTAGCTTCATATGATCTTTTTATTTTAAAAGAAGTAATTTATTTTTAATTGGAGAAAAACTGCTTTACAATGTGTTAGTTTCTGCTACACATCAACATGAATCAGCAATTGCTTCCCTCTCTCTTGAAACTCCTTCTCTCCTCCCATCCCATCCCAGACCTCTTGGTTGTCACAACAGAGCGTCTGGGTTTGAGCTCCCCGCATCATACAACAAACTGGCTATCTATTTTACATGTGGTAATGTATATGTTCAGTGTTACTCTTTCAATTCGTCTGCTCCCTCCCCTTCCCACACTGTGTCCACAAGTCTGTTCTCTATGTCTGCATCTCCACTGCTGCCTTGCAGACAGGTTCATCCATATTATCTTTCTAGTGCATTAATATACAATATTTGTTTTTCTCTTTCTGACTTACTTCACTCTGTATAGTAAGCTCCAAGTTGATCCATTTCATTAGGACTGACTCAAATGTGTTCCTTTTTATGGCTGAGTAATATTCCATTATATGATCTTTGATGAGATATTTATACTCATTTCTTAAAGAAAAATAAATTACATTCCATTTTCTGCCTCAAAAATGGAAGTCAGATATTTTATTTCTGTTTAATATTATTAGCTTACACATCTCAGTCTAATATACAGCATTCTAATTGCTAACATAAAACTCTTCAGCTCTGGAAATTCAACATCTCAGAACAAAGTTCAGTATTTATACACAATTATTGAATGTAAAAGTTAACTGTGAATTATACCTCAGTGAAGCTATTTTTAAAATAAAATTGAAAACTGCTCCTAAAATGTCTTTGACTATAAGAGCATTTATTCTGAAAGGTTTTAAAAACTTACCGTTTTATTGCGTTCACAGACAACATTATCCAATTCTTCCTGCATAACACGGAGTTTGGCCTTCAGAAATCTAATCTGTGCTTCTGCATCAATAATAATATATATTGTCTTTCATTGAATCTAAGATGCCATCAATTGTAAAACAGACTATTATTTTATGAAGGAAAAAAGTGCTCAAGATGAAGAGTCTAATAGGAGATCCCTTTTAGGAAACACTGAAGAAAACACTAAAGACACAATCCCTAATGTGGAGGCAAATGAAAAATCTACCCAGGTATAAAAGGAACTATATATATCTCAATATAAAAAGAGTAAAGAAAGAAAGGGGGGAAAATCAAAAATCTTTCCTGAGAATCGGAACTAAAAGCCAGTAGTTTACAGACTGAATTCATACTTACCTATGTCATTCAAAACACCTCAAGCAGAATTTAAAGTGGTTTCAGGTCAATAATGCTCCCAAAGTGTTTGGCAGAAACAAACACAAATCCTCTCTAGCAAAACTCAACTTCAGTCCCAACTACTGCAATCATCAAATGCCACTGACTACAACACACATCCCAATTTCACCTAAGTTAACATGTAGTGTATGTGTCTGAGAAGCAGAAAAATACACAAATACCTTACTGCTGAAGCTTTTTTCCCCACAAACCCCTAATTAAGATCTACTTTTAGTATTTCATTGCTAGCAAAAGTTCTTTATTCAATAACATCAGTAAACCTTTGCAGTTTTTAGGCGTATAAAAGTACATAAAGTGAAAACTGAACTTGGAACTCACTCATAATTCATCCAGTCATTAATTTAAAAGATATACATTAAGTCTCTACTACATTTCAGGCATAATACGGATATTGTTAAGACAAGCTTTGCCTTCATGAAGCTTATCTTAAGTAAACAATCTTAATATTCAGTCTCTGAAAGATCATTAGGACAAACCCCACAGAGCACACACGTCTCCACACATACTTCCTGCTTCAAAGCTCTTGTTATAAACTGTCCCCAGCATTACTTGGAACTGATGAACTATGGTTGGCTCTAGCCACACCTAGATTTCTCCAGCCTTGACTCTCTTCTAGCCTCCAGGTTAGCAGAGGACAGAAGGGAAACAATCCATCTCTTCTCTCCCCAACTCTAACTTCAGTAGTATCATCAAGGAGCTGAGTGCTCTGTCTCTGGAGGTACACAGCATTAACCTCCCTCTCATCGCACTCCAATTTTAGTCTTACAAAGCAGTGCTTTGTATACTTAATTACATTTTGTACACTTACACAACTTTAAACTTACAAAGGAGTCTTACAAAGTTTTGTGCTACTAAACTACTTTTTTATTGCTTCCTTCCACACATAACCCAGCCATTCTAGGTAATCATGTGGAATAGGCAAGAACTCCCTAAAAGGGGAGACACCTTGGTCAAAGACTGTGAACAGAGAAGGATGCAAAAGTGGCAGAGAGGTCATTAAGCAATAAGAAACAAAGCAGCAATTTAAGGTAGTCTGTGCCAGTTCTTATACCTGGGCGGAGGAACTCTCTAACAAGGCCATGAGTGACTATTAACTGAGTAACAGCCAATATCTGACCACTTAGTCCTTGAAGGCATCTTGAGGCATGAAGGTAATTTTTTCTTTCACTTGCCTTCATTCTTAATGATTAGCCTCAGAAAGCTTGGATAGGTTAGTAAACGTAACAAATGCATAAATGAATTATTCCTCATTTATGACTAATTAGCAGCAGCAGGATAATAATCATTACACATGTAAATCAATAAGATTTTCACAGAATCAGAATATTAAACATAAACTTCATGATCATCTAATATTAATACAAACTGCTAAATTTTCAAGTGAAGACATTGCTATTATAGAGGGACTAAGCAGTATCCCTGAACCCAGTTAATTATAGTTCAACATTAACTATGTTCATATAAACTCAACTGTATTGTTTTTTATGTAAATAGAATAGGTGGCACGTCATAAATTCAACAATTTTAGAGGCACTACCGGTAACTAACATAATGTTTTTGATGACTCAGACTAAGTATTTTTCTAGTGGTATGCAGAGAATGAGTTTGTAAGAAAGAAATCAGTATCAGGGCTAGTGCACTGGGATGACCCAGAGGGATGGTATGGGGAGGGAGGAGGGAGGAGGGTTCAGGATGGGGAACACATGTATACCTGTGGTGGATTCATTTTGATATTTGGCAAAACTAATACAATTATGTAAAGTTTAAAAATTAAATAAAATTTAAAAACAAAACAAAAAAAATAAATAAAAGCATAAAAAAATAATATTCATTAGAAAATTCATTATTTTACTTGATGCTAATCAATAATTCATTTATCCTTTAACACATGTTAATCTAATACACAATAAAGAGAATTCAGTAACATCAAATGAAAGGAATTCAAAGAGACATTTTTAAAAAATTATTTCAATGTTTTAATAATAAGCTATGGGGCATTTATTTAACTTTAGTTGAAAATGGGTCAATGAAACTAATCCTAGATAGTTCTTTTTAGTTTTACTTTTTATAATAGAAATATCAAACATATATAAAAGTAGTGAGACTGGTTCAGTGAAACTCTGCTTACCCATCATCCATTTTTAACAATTACTAACTTAAAAGCAATTTTATTTCATCTATCAAACAAATGCAAAACATCACAATACATTTTCTAAATACAAGAAAAATTGTTCTCAGTGTTGCTTTTTTAAGCAATTGTGATAGAAGAATAAATAAACAAAAAACCTACCTGTTCCAATGTCTTCACTAACACCAGAAAAAATATCATCATTTATAAAATCAGGTAAGCCTTCTTCCTCTAGTTGCCCTTCAATCTTGCTAATTGTTTTTGCAAGAGAAAAGTCTGAGAAATCCTCTGGAATGGCAACATCACTGGCAGTCTGCACATGAGAGTATTTCAATTTTACACTAAAAAAAAAAAAGAAATATATATGTGTGTGTGTGTGTGTGTGTATATATATATATATATATATATAAAATATAAAAAGTAGATATGATTCCCAGATATGACCTTTATTCAAATTAAAAAGCAGATCAAAATTATTATTATAAATTTTAAGTTTATCATGATATCTACAATTGATACTTTCAAGGACTATACTACAAGAGATTTAGTAGACTTTTAATCTTTATGACAATCACAGAGCTGGAGAAGGCTTTATGATGCCAGTTACTCTAGACATTGACAATGTAAAAAAAATAAACAGAAACCTCAATTAAACACTATGGCAAAACCAATACAAGATTGTAAAGTAAATTAGCCACCAATTAAAATAAATAAGTTTACATCAAAAATACATAAATAAAGAGAAGACTAAAATCATAAAAAAAAAAAAAACACACACACACACACAGTCAGGAGACCAGGAGGGGCCACTTTCACACCATGCGACAACAGCAAAGCCCAAGAGTGTAAAGAAAGACTCCTCTTCCTTTCCAGCTACAGCTCCGCTGATGAAAAGCCTTTGTTCCCTACAGCCTTCCCAGCTTCCTTTTCCCCCTAAGAAAGAGTTACCCTCGCCTTGCTGTGCAGGGACTTGCATGTGGCTCACCATGGTGACAGATCCCAAAGTGCAGTTCTCTCCTGATTCCAAACAAACCCATTTTTTGCTAAAAAATTATGTGTTTTAGGTCAGCACTCTCAACCGAACACCAAAACTAAGAGTACTGAACTTGGCCTCCCAGGTCAAATACAGACTATGGCTTTTAATTTTACCTGCTGCTGGAAAAGAACTGTACAATTTGATATCACTCTAGCCATAAGTCTGCAAACACTGAAGAACAATACATCTTGAGAAACAATTGCAGAGTAAAGACTTCTTAGCTCAAACTCCACATATTTTTCCACCTAAAGAAACATTATAAGCAGGATCAAAATCTACCAAAAAGTTGTGTTTTGATTTTAAGGGGAGAAATATGAAATAAAAGTCACTATCAAAGGCATTGAGGAATGGGCCAAGACTAACTCATTCAGTCTGTTTCTGAAAGCCTTACTTTTAACTTTAAAGCCTAACTCACTTTTAACACATAAGCAAAGGCTTTACAATTCTTTTGGGAAAAGAACCTTTTATTTAAAATGTAAACTTGAAGTCTGAAAATAAGATAACCCTTTCCAGTTATGTATGTACTTATGTATTCAGCATATGTTCTCTTTTCTTCTACCCATTTTAGATTTTTTTCTTCCTTATCCTTTCACCCTGTGTTTCTGGTCTCTTATATTCAAAAAACAAAAACTTTACTTGGCTTTTCTTGGTGAAGGTGAAAGAAGAGAGTGAAAAAGCTGGCTTAAAACTCAACATTCAAAAAACTAAGATCATGGCATCAGGTCCAATCACTTCATGGCAAATAGATGAGGAAAAAGTGGAAACAGTATCAGATTTCATTTTACTGGGCTCCAAAATCCCTGCGGACAGTGATGGCAGCCATGAAATGAAAAGATGCTTGCTCCTTGAAAGAAAAGCTATGACATACCTAGACACCATATTAAAAAGCAGAGACATTAGTCAAAGCTATGTTTTTTCTAGTAGTCATGTATGGATGTGAGAGTTGAAGCATAAAGAAGGCTGAGTGAGCACCAAAGAATTGATGCTTTCAAACTGTGGTGCTGGAGAAGACTCTTCATGAGTCCCTTGGACAGCAAGGAGATCAAACCAGTCAATCCTAAATCAACCCTGAATATTCACTGGAATGACTGATGCTGAAGCTGAAGCTCCAATACTTCGCCACCTGATGTAAAGAGTCAACTCACTGGAAAGGACCCTAATGTTAGGAAGATTGAGGGCAAGAGAAGAAGAGGCCTCAGAGGATAAGATGGTTGAATGGCATCACTGACTCAATGGACATGAGCTTGAGCAAATTCTGGGAGACAGTGAATGACAGGGAAGCCTGGCAAGCTGCAGTTCATGGGGTCGCAGTCAGACACAACTTGGCAACTGAACAACGACAAAAATACACAAGGATTAACAAAGATTTTCCAGAATTATAATGCAGTTATCAGTTTGAATAAGCAATAGACATGTAAATTTAATAATTTACTGTGAATTAGAAGCTGGTTGGTACAATCCACTGCAGGTGTGAGACTCCTTTTCAAGAAGGTCTACTATTCTGAAGAATCTCTTGGGTCTCCTTTTAGTGCTTAAAGTACTAAAAATAGTCTTGAAAGTTTTTTCACCCAAAACAATAGAATGTAAATTACAACTATACTGTAGTTTTATTGAGAGCATGCCAAAATCATTCTATATCTCAATATACACAATAATGCATGGTGTTCAAAAAGTATAAGACTATTCAGTCTATTTGAGAGAACTAGGCAGAAAGAGCATCTAGGTTCTAGTTTCTGATCTAAGAAAATAACTAGCTAAAAATAACAGTTAAAAATTTTGAAATGTGGCATTTTTGCTTATCTAATCAAATATTTCTGATTAGAAGATGCTTTAAATTACTAACTGTGGAGAAAAATGTAGAGTGTAATTTTGTATCTTTTGGGATATAAAAAGATCCAAAGAAACAAAACTTACTAGTTAAGAACAATGATACTGTAAATTATGAAACTAAAAAAAGAAAGTAATAATTTAAAAAACTGTACTATACCTTGATTTCCTTCCTTTACTTGCAGAGTATAGTTTGTTTTGAACTTTGTTTATGGGATCAACATTTTTGGTCTTTGGCTAAAGGATAAGAATTTAAATGACTGATTAATTAATTACATTCTAATCAGTTGCCTAGGAAGGCAATTACATAATACACAGAATCACTAGTTTGCTACATAGAATTCCTATTTTCACATAATTAATAAAACTGTATTTTAAGGAATCCAGAATTGTATAGCTAGAAAAGACCTAGTTATTACTAGGACCAAGAGATTTAAAGATAAGAAAATGAGTCCCAAAGATTTGAAGATATTCAGCTAGTTAGCAGAATGTTCAACTGGATGTTCTGATTTACAGAATTTACTTCTCATCAATTCTTGTTCGGACACGTCTCCACGTATACTATTCCCTGGGTCAAAGATCCCCATGGGTGGAATCTGTACATCCCAGTATGCCTAGCACCTGGAATAGTGATCTCTACACACAGTAAATATTTAAACAAACAAATAAACCTCCCAAATTGCCTTCATTGTATATAAATTCTTTTCTTTTTCAGATCTTCCATCTAATAAATTTGGGCTTCAGAGAGAAAACTAAAAATTAATGTATCTTCAAACTGTTCAGTGAAACTATGAGACAAAAAAGGATTCAATTTATTTTACGAGCAATATTTCATAAACACATATCTTTTAAATAACAAGGCTAATATTCTATTTCTATAGAATCATACGGTTTTGTCTAAGAAAAATACTAAAAGCCAACCTATATTCTACAGAATGTAATCACATTTCCAAAAAGTTTAAATTCATACCTTAGTTTCTGAATGTAAATGAACTGTCCCTTCAGATAATGGACGTCTACAGATAAAAAATAAACATCATATATTAATAGTAGACGGTACTAAACTGAGACAGAATAAAATTCAACAGCAATTATATCTGAAAGGAAAATATATAAAACTATCAAGTAGACTTTGCTATAATTCTAATTATACACATGTTAACTTACTTTGAGTGAGTGTCACAAACAAGAAAAGTGCTTTGGTCAAATAATTCATCTTTGGGAAGAAACACTAAAGTGCCAATTTTTTTGTAGGAAAATGTAGCACAAATTTTAATGAATTGAAATCACAATGAGGGATACTGGCTTCACACGGGAATCATCTATTTTACAAAATGATTCACCACACGGCTTTACATTGTGAAGTCACTCAGTGTTATTGTTTGTCTCACACATTTAAAAACGTAAAAACTTGATCAGTGTGTTCTTCCTCACTATATCATGAACTCCACGAGGGTAGCAATACTTCTGCCTGAGTTGACTGCTCTACGTCTAGTCCTTGGCATAGTACCTGGCACATAAGCTCTTAAATTGGCACTAAATAAATATTTGTTAAATGTATAAATAAATATATCTAAAATACATTTTTTATGCAGTTTGGGGAATATGTTTGTAGCTTAAAACACATAATGTTTATGGGAGTCTGCAAACTACAGCCCAAGGTTTAATCACCCACATCCATTTACGTACACACTGTCCACAGCTGCTTTCGCACTACAACAGCCAATCTGTAGCTGTGACAAAGACTGTATAGCCCACAAACCTAAAAATATTTACTATCTGGCTCTTTATAGAAAAAATCTGCCTACCCATGACCGATTTTCCAGATCATCCCCAACACATGTATTAATATTTCTAAAACCCAACCACTTCAGTACCTATCATTGCTATTAAAAAAAAACAAAAGCCCTCTGTATATTCTGAGGACTCCTAACCAAAGTAGAGAACATACAAACAAAATTACTTTCTATCGGATGCCACCTACAGTCACCTAATAGCTATACTTTTTGTTCAATGCTAAACACAAAGATATACTTAAGATAGATATTAAATACAGCCTCTTAAAGAACTAGAAACTGCTCTATAAAGGGGGGGAAAAGGCCTTCAAATATCTTAAAATTAGAGACCAAAGACTCATTCTCATATATGACATGAAAATGCTTCCAAACTTTATTTATTTGGCTGTGCCGGGTCTTAGGTGTGGCATGCAGGGCATTAGGGATCTAATTCCTCCACCAGGGATTCAAGCCTGACCCCCTGCATTGGGAACATGCAGTCTTAGCCATTGGACCACCAGGGAAGTCTGTTTTCAAATTTTATACAAGATTAAGTGATCTCTTTAAATCATTCTTATTTTAAATCAGTATTTGCCATTTCCTTACATTTTTCTACATCTTCCATCTCCCCCTGCCCACCTACCATATACATATTCATAAGGACCAAAGACATTTAACAGTTATCTGTCTCCCTCAGGTTTAGCAGAGTGCTACTACTTTGTTAGTGTATTTCATGAAAGATAATTTCCACAGTATTCAGATTATTTTTGGTAAACTTCTTGAAGATTTGTGTGTAATGGGATTAAAATAACTTGTGTGGTAAACCCTGCTTCCAGCAGACTGAAGGACAGGCATGCTATACTATCAGGAAACTGAGATCTGGTTTACCTACCATATTCACACAGGGGAAGTAACCCTGGATGTTGAAGACCTATTACAATAAATAGTCTGACTACAATAATTTAATTCAATTATCACTGTTCCAAGCTGAAACAGATTGTCGCTTCACAGAATTACCTCCCATCTTTAATTTCCAACCATCAAGTGCCATGTTTGACATGGCAAAAGCCATCTGTTCAAATACTAGCATTAAAAAAAAATGGCCACCTGATCTAGGTAAGCAGAGGTGTTATCACCACTTTGCACTTAAGGAAAATTTAGTGAAAGAAAAACAACAGATTTATTTTCATGCTTGTAAAATCAGTCTCTCACTTGTTTCAACAGAAACCAGGGATTAGCAGTTGTTAACATTATTTCAATCTTTTTTATTTACTGGATAAAAAGTGTAATTAATGGTAACTGAATTTTGGAATTTTGGTAACTATTAAACACTATGTTCCATAAAATATCAGAAAGCATTATATACAATATGGATATGTAGTTTCATGTTATATATTATATATATACACACACAATGTATATATCAAATGATGATATAAAGATATCTTTATGGAAAAAAATTTTAATTTCAAAACATATTAAAAATATGTTCTTTTAATACATTAGGCATTAACTCCTTGGGAGCAGAACCTAGTCTGTTTATTCACCCCAGTGTACCACCAATACATTAATTGTTCAAAATTTGTTATGACCTAATTTATTTTTGGCACTAATCAGATCAGATCAGATCAGATCAGTCACTCAGTCGTGTCTGACTCTTTGCGACCCCATGAATCGCAGCACACCAGGCCTCCCTGTCCAACACCAACTCCTGGTGTTCATTGAGACTCATGTCCATTGAGTCAGTGATGCCATCCAGCCATCTCATCCTCTGTCGTCCCCTTCTCCTCCTGCCCCCAATCCCTCCCAGCATCAGGGTGTTTTCCAATGAATCGACTCTTCGCATGAGGTGGCCAAAGTACTGGAGTTTCAGCTTTAGTATCATTCCTTCCAAAGAAATCCCAGGGCTGATCTCCAGAATGGACTGGTTGGATCTCCTTGCAGTCCAAGGGACTCTCAAGAGTCGTCTCCAACACCACAGCATCAATTCTTTGGCACTCAGCCTTCTTCACAGTCCAACTCTCACATCCATACATGACCACAGGAAAAACCATAGCCTTGACTAGACGACCTTTGTTGGCAAAGTAATGTCTCTGCTTTTGAATATGCTATCTAGGTTGGTCATAACTTTCCTTCCAATAGTGTTCATTATTTTTTTTTCAGGCTTACTGAAATAAAATTCATACATGGTAAAATATACCTCTTTAGGTGTACATTTCTATAAATTTTACAAAATTATATGTCATGTAACCATCACCACAACCAAGATAAAGAACATTTCCATCATCCCAAAAAGTTCCCTTGTGCCCTGCTGTAGTTAATTCCTTTCCCAAGTCCCACATAACCACTAATTCAATTTCTGTCCCTATATTTTTACCTTTTTCAGAATGTCAAATAAATGAAATCATACAGTATATACATTTTTCAGTCTATCTTCTTTTACTCAGCATCCATGTTGTTGCTGTTATCAGCAGTTCATTGCCTTTAATTGCAAAGAAAGACTCAATTACATGGATATACCATAATTTTTTTATCCATTCACCACTTTGATCGATGTTTGAGTTGTTCCCAGTTTGGGCAATTATGAATAAAATGGCTATATATGTTTGCATGCACGTTTTTTCTTGGATACATGTCTTCATTTTTCTTGGGTATATAGCTAGAGGGGAACTGCTGGACTGTATGCAATAATTATTCTTGACTAAATGAATAAGGTCTCAATATTTCAAATATGAGCCAAATATACTGCCACTTAAGTAATATTGCTTTGCTGTTTCTAAGGCCTTTAAGGTGTTTAAACATTAAAGTCTCTCTGTGCAACTCTCAATGTCTGCTTCTTCATCTTAGAAGACTGGGAGATCTCACAACTATTCTAAGATTTAAAGAATCACAAGCAGGTTTAGTCCACCATTCTTAATGTTCTTTTGCTGATAACGCTTTCAAAAGTTTCTTACCCATTTGATTCCAGTCAGTTACATGTGCCATTACCACACTCATAACTCTAAGACTGCTTCTTAACCCTAAACTCCTCTCTCTCTCCCTTCCTCCCACCTCTTCCCCCAAACTCAGTTGAAAAATAGTTTACTTTGAGGTTGTCAAGTTTCTATAAGGGGACTACTACCTTTAGTTAGATCTTTAATCTGAGACATTTTATCCAAATGGATAGGTTCACTAGGTGTAATTTAAAATGATCCTTGCCCTCAAAAACCTTAATCCACTGGCAACTTTTATCAATAGTTGTGATAAAAGTTTTTTATCACTTTATTTTAAGTCTGACCTTTGCCACAAAGGTGAGCTTTAATATTTAATAGACTTTTATCCCTTAAACATTTTTTCAATTTTATCTCATAATTTTTTAGGTCTAAAAGCAGTTAACTGGGAGGAGCTAAGATGGCGGAGGAGTAGGACAGGGAGAACACTTTCTCCCCAACAAATTCATCAAAAGAGCATTTAAACATCGAGTAAATTCCACAAAACAACTTCTGAATGCCAGCAGAGGACATCAGGCACCCAGAAAAGCAATCCAAGTCTTCGAAAGGAGGTAGGAAAAAATATAAAAGACAAAAAAAGAGACAAAAGAGGGAAGGACAGAGTTCCGTCCTGGGAAAGGAGTCTTAAAAAGAGAGAAGTTTCCGAATACCAGGAAACCTTCTCACTGCCGAATCTGTGCCGAGCCTTGGAAGCACAGAGGGCAACATAACAGGGAGGAAAAATAAATAAACAGTTAAAACCTGCAGATTGCAAGCCCTATGGTAACTCCCCCAGCGGAGAAGCAGCGCAGACGCCTGCACACGCCACTAGCAAGTGGGGGCTGGGCAGGGAGGTGCGGCGCGGGCTGCATCGCTTAGAGTAAGGATCTGGCCTGAATACCCCGAGGGCTATCTGAGCGAAATAATTTGGGCTAGCAAACCAGACTGTGGGATATCTACCACGCGAAAAGCCACCCCTAACCTAAGACACCGCCAGGCCCGCGCACGGAACAAAGGACTGAACAGAGATAGCCAGCTGCAGACCATCCCCCTCCACTGACAGGCAGCCAGAGCCGGAAGGGGGCAATCGCAGCCCCAGAGAGACATTATCTATAAAACTGTAAGCAGGCTTTTTTGCTAACTAAAACTTCCTGGGGGTCTGGACGGTCAACATCCATCTGAGAAGGTGCGCCGGTTGTACACCTAGATAACCAAGCGGCAGGGAGGCGATAAGTCGCAGCAATCGCGCTCGCCAAACACCTCATCACCTGAGCTGCTCGGACCTGGGAAGGGCACAAAACGCAGGCCCAACCGAGTCTGGGCCTCTGAGGACTACCCGAGTGCCTGAACCTGAGCAGCTTGGACCTGGGAGGTGCAGGCAGCCCAGGGCCGGCCTCGGATGGTTCCTGGTGGAGCAACCTAGAGCCTGAGCAGTGTGGGCAGGGAGGCTACATGCGCCATGAGTAGGGCAGACCCAGTGTGGCTGAGGGCACTGCAAGCACACACCAGTGTTATTTGTTTGCAGCGTCCCTCCCTCCCCACAGCGCGACTGAACAAGTGAGCCTAAACAAGTGAGCCTAAAAAAAAAAAAAAAGTGTCCACCACCGTCCCCTTTGTGTCAGGGCAGAAACCAGACACTGAAGAGACCAGCAAACAGAAGAAGCTATAACAGAGGGAACCACCTTGGAAGCTACAGGCAATAGATTAAACCCTGTGGTTAGTACCGACTACATAGGAAGGGGCCTACAGATCTTGAGAAATCTAAGTCGGACCAAGGAACTAGCCGAAAATGAACTGACCCCACAATACTCACAACAAAACCAGAGAAAGTCCTAGATATATTTTTACTATTTTTACGATCATTCTTTCTTTTTTTTTTAATTAAAAAAAATTTTTAAGTCCTCTATTATTCCTTTAATTTTCACTTTTATGACCTATTACTTAGCAAAAAAAAAAAAAGACCCCTTTTTAAAGCAAACTTCATATATATATTTTTTATAATTTTTGTGACCTTGTTTTTTTGTGTTTTTTTTCTTCTTTTCTTTAACACTGTATTTTTGAAATTCCAATCTCTACTCTAGATTTTTAATTTTAGCTTTTTGGTATTTGTTATCAATTTTGTACCTATATTTTTTTTTATAATTTTTGTGACTATTTTTTTTTCCTCTCTCTTTCTCTTCTTCTTTTATGTAACATTGTATATCTGAAATTCTAAACTCTACTCTAGATTTTCAATTTATCCTTTTTGGTATTTGTTATCAATTTTGTACCTATATTTTCTTTATAATTTTTGTGACTTTGTTTGTTTGTTTTTCTCTCTTTCTTTTTCTTCTTCTTTTTTTTAACATTGTATTTTTGAAATTCCAAACTCTACTCTAGATGTTTAACTTTTGCTTTTCGGTATTTGTTATCAATTTTGTACCTATATTTTCTTTATAATTTTTGCGACTTTGTTTTTGTTTTTGTTTCTCTCTTTCTTTTCCTTCTTCTTTTCTTTAACACTGTATTTTTGAAATTCCACACTCTACTCTAGATTTTTAATTTTTGCTTTTATGTATTTGTTATCAATTTTGTACCTTTAAGAACCCAATCTTCAGTACCCATTTTTCACTAGGGAGCAAGATTAGTGGCTTGACTGCTCCCTCTCCCTTTGAACTCTCCTTTTTCTCCACCGGGTCGCCTGAGTCTCCTCCCTAACCCCTCTCTACTCTACTCAACTCTGTGAATTTCTGTGTGTTCCAGATGGTGGAGAACACTTAGGGAACTGATTACTGTCTGGATCTGTCTCTCTCCTTTTCATTTCCCCCTTTTATCCTCCTGGCCACCTCTGTCTCCTTCCCCCTTCTTCTCTTCTCTGTATAACTCCATGAACATCTCTGAGTGGTCCAGTTGTGGAGTGCACATAAGGAAGTGATTACTGGCTAGCCCACTCTCTCCTCTACTGATTCCACCTCATCTCATTCAGGTCACCTCTAACTCCCTCCTCCCTCTTCTCTTCTCCATGTAACGCTGTGAACCTCTCTGGGTGACCCTCATGGTGGAGAAACTTTTCATCTTTAACGTAGATGTTTTATCAGTGGTGCTGTATAGAAGGAGAAGTTTTGAAACCACTGTAAAAATAAGACCAATAACTGGAAGCAGGAGGCTTAAGTCCAAACCCTGACTCCAGGAAACTCCTGACTCCAAGGATCATTAATTGACAGGAGCTCATCAAACGCCTCCATACATACACTGAAACCAAGCACCACACACGGGCCAACAAGTTCCAGGGCAAGACATACCAAGCAAATTCTCCAGCAACAAAGGAGCACAGCCCTGAGCTTCAAGATACAGGCTGCCCAAAGTCACCCCAAAACCATAGACATTTCATAACTCATTACTGGATACTTCATTGCACTCCAGAGAGAAGAAATCCAGCTCCACCCACCAGAATGCCAACACAAGCTTCCCTAACCAAGAAACCTTGACAAGCCACCTGTACAAACCCACACACAGCGAGGAAAAAGCCACAATAAAGAGAATCCACAAACTGCCAGAATACAGAGAGGACACCCCAAAATCAGCAATTTAAACAAGATGAAGAGACAGAGGAATACTCAGCAGATAAAGTAACAGGATAAATGCCCACCAAACCAAACAAAAGAGGAAGAGATAGGGAATCTACCTGATAAAGAATTCCGAATAATGATAGTGAAATTGATCCAAAATCTTGAAATCAAAATGGAATCACAGATAAATAGCCTGGAGACAAGGATTGAGAAGATGCAAGAAAGGTTTAACAAGGACCAAGAAGAAATAAAAAAGAGTCAATATATAATGAATAATGCAATAAATGAAATTAAAAACACTCTGGAGGCAACAAATAGTAGAATAACAGAGGCAGAAGATAGGATTAGTGAATTAGAAGACAGAATGGTAGAAATAAATGAATCAGAGAGGAAAAAAGAAAAACTAATTAAAAGAAATGAGGACAATCTCAGAGACCTCCAGGACAATATTAAACGCTACAACATTCGAATCATAGGGGTCCCAGAAGAAGAAGACAAAAAGAAAGACCATGAGAAAATATTTGAGGAGATAATAGTTGAAAACGTCCCTAAGATGGGGAAGGAAATAATCACTCAAGTCCAAGAAACCTAGAGAGTCCCAAACAGGATAAAACCAAGGCGAAACACCCCAAGACACATATTAATCAAATTAACAAAGATCAAACACAAAGAACAAATATTAAAAGCAGCAAGGGAAAAACAACAAATAACACATAAGGATATTCCCATAAGGATAACAGCTGATCTTTCAATAGAAACTCTTCAAGCCAGGAGGGAATGGCAAGACACACTTAAAGTGATGAAAGAAAATAACCTACAGCCCAGATTACTGTACCCAGCAAGGATCTCATTCAAATATGAGGGAGAAATCAAAAGCTTTACAGACAAGCAAAAGCTGAGAGAATTCAGCACCACCAAACCAGCTCTCCAACAAATACTAAAGGATATTCTCTAGACAGGAAACACAAAAACGGTGTATAAATTCAAACCCAAAACAATAAACTAAATGGCAATGGGATCATACTTATCAATAATTACCTTAAATGTAAATGGGTTGAATGTCCCAACCAAAAGACAAAGACTGGCTGAATGGATACAAAAACAAGACCCCTACATATGTTGTCTACAAGAGACCCACCTCAAAACAGGGGACACATACAGACTGAAAGTGAAGGGCTGGAAAAAGATTTTCCATGCAAATAGGGACCAAAAGAAAGCAGGAGTAGCAATACTCATATCAGATAAAATGGACTTTAAAACAAAGGCTGTGAAAAGAAACAAAGACAGTCACTACATAATGATCAAAGGATCAATCCAAGAAGAAGATATAACAATTATAAATATATATGCACCCAACACGGGAGCACCGAAATATGTAAGACAGATGCTAACAAGTATGAAAGGAGAAATTAACAATAACACAATAATAGTGGGAGACTTTAATACCCCACTCACACCTATGGATAGATCAACTAAACAGAAAATTAACAAGGAAACACAAACTTTAAACGATACAATAGACCAGTTAGACCTAATTGATATCTATAGGACATTTCATTCCAAAACAATGAATTTCACCTTTTTCTCAAGTGCACATGGAACCTTCTCCAGGATAGATCACACCCTGGGCCATAAATCTAGCCTTGGTAAATTCAAAAAAATTGAAATCATTCCAAGCATCTTTTCTGACCACAATGCAGTAAGATTAGATCTCAATCACAGGAGAAAAACGATTAAAAATTCCAACATATGGAGGCTGAACAACACCCTGCTGAATAACCAACAAATCACAGAAGAAATCAAAAAAGAAATCAAAATTTGCATATAAATGAATGAAAATGAAAACACAATAACCCAAAACCTGTGGGACACTATAAATGCAGTGCTAAGGGGAAAGTTCATAGCAATACAGGCATACCTCAAGAAACAAGAAAAAAGTCAAATAAATAACCTAACTCTATACCTAAAGCAACTAGAAAAGGAAGAAATGAAGAACCCCAGCGTTAGTAGAAGGAAAGAAATCTTAAAAATTAGGGCAGAAATAAATGCAAAAGAAACAAAAGAGAGGAGGAGGAGCCAAGATGGCGGAGGAGTAGGACGGGGAGGACACTTTCTCCCCCACAAATTCATCAAAAGAGCATTTAAACGTCGAGTAAATTCCCCAAAACAACTTCTGAACGCCGGCAGAGGACATCAGGCACCCAGAAAAGCAATCCAACTCTTCGAAAGGAGCGCGACTGAACAAAGAGAAGAAATACAGCTCCACCCATTAGAACACCGACACAAGCTTCCCTAACCAGGAAACCTTGACAAGCCACCTGTACAAACCCACACACAGCGAGGAAAAGCCACAATAAAGAGAACTCCACAAACTGCCAGAATACAGAAAGGACACCCCAAACTCAGCAATTTAAACAAGATGAAGAGACAGAGGACTAGCCAGCAGATAAAGGAACAGGATAAATGCCCACCAAACCAAACAAAAGAGGAAGAGATAGGGAATCTACCTGATAAAGAATTCCGAATAATGATAGTGAAATTAATCCAAAATCTTGAAATTAAAATGGAATCACAGATAAATAGCTTGGAGACAAGGATTGAGGAGATGCAAGAAAGGTTTAACAAGGACCTAGAAGAAATAAAAAAGAGTCAATATATAATGAATAATGCAATAAATGAAATTAAAAACACTCTGGAGGCAACAAATAGTAGAATAACAGAGGCAGAAGATAGGATTAGTGAATTAGAAGATAGAATGGTAGAAATAAATGAATCAGAGAGAATAAAAGAAAAACGAATTAAAAGAAATGAGGACAATCTCAGAGACCTCCAGGACAATATTAAACGCTACAACATTCGAATCATAGGGGTTCCAGAAGAAGACGACAAAAAGAAAGACCATGAGAAAATACATGAGGAGATAATAGTTGAAAACGTCCCTAAGATGGGGAAGGAAATAATCACCCAAGTCCAAGAAACCTAGAGAGTCCCAAACAGGATAAACCCAAGGCGAAACACCCCAAGACACATATTAATCAAATTAACAAAGATCAAACACAAAGAACAAATATTAAAAGCAGCAAGGGAAAAACAACAAATAACACATAAGGATATTCCCATAAGGATAACAGCTGATCTTTCAATAGAAACTCTTCAAGCCAGGAGGGAATGGCAAGACATACTTAAAATGATGAAAGAAAATAACCTACAGCCCAGATTATTGTATCCAGCAAGGATTTCATTCAAGTATGAAGGAGAAATCAAAAGCTTCTCAGACAAGCAAAAGCTGAGAGAATTCTGCACCACCAAACCAGCTCTCCAACAAATACTAAAGGATATTCTCCAGACAGGAAACACAAAAATGGTGTATAAATTTGAACCCCAAACAATAAAGTAAATGGCAACGGGATCATACTTATCAGTAATTACCTTAAACGTAAATGGGTTGAATGCCCCAACCAAAAGACAAAGACTGGCTGAATGGATACAAAAACAAGACCCCTACATATGTTGTCTACAGGAGACCCACCTCAAAACAGGGGACACATACAGACTGAAAGTGAAGGGCTGGAAAAAGATTTTCCAGCAAATAGGGACCAAAAGAAAGCAGGAGTAGCAATACTCATATCAGATAAAATAGACTTTAAAACAAAGGCTGTGAAAAGAGACAAAGAAGGTCACTACATAATGATCAAAGGATCAATCCAAGAAGAAGATATAACAATTATAAATATATATGCACCCAACACGGGAGCACCGCAGTATGTAAGACAAATGCTAACAAGTATGAAAGGAGAAATTAACAATAACACAATAATAGTGGGAGACTTTAATACCCCACTCACACCTATGGATAGATCAACTAAACAGAAAATTAACAAGGAAACACAAACTTTAAACGATACAATAGACCAGTTAGACCTAATTGATATCTATAGGACATTTCATCCCAAAACAATGAACTTCACCTTTTTCTCAAGCGCACATGGAACCTTCTCCAGGATAGATCACATCCTGGGCCATAAAGCTAGCCTTGGTAAATTCAAAAAAATAGAAATCATTCCAAGCATCTTTTCTGACCACAATGCAGTAAGATTAGATCTCAATTACAGGAGAAAAACTATTAAAAATTCCAACATATGGAGGCTGAACAACACCCTGCTGAATAACCAACAAATCACAGAAGAAATCAAAAAAGAAATCAAAATTTGCATAGAAACGAATGAAAATGAAAACACAACAACCCAAAACCTGTGGGACACAGTAAAAGCAGTCCTAAGGGGAAAGTTCATAGCAATACAGGCACACCTCAAGAAACAAGAAAAAAGTCAAATAAATAACCTAACTCTACACCTAAAGCAACTAGAAAAGGAAGAAATGAAGAACCCCAGGGTTAGTAGAAGGAAAGAAATCTTAAAAATTAGGGCAGAAATAAATGCAAAAGAAACAAAAGAGACCATAGCAAAAATCAACAAAGCCAAAAGCTGGTTCTTTGAAAGGATAAATAAAATTGATAAACCATTAGCCAGACTCATCAAGAAACAAAGGGAGAAAAATCAAATCAATAAAATTAGAAACGAAAATGGAGAGATCACAACAGACAACACAGAAATACAAAGGATCATAAGAGACTATTATCAACAATTATATGCCAATAAAATGGACAACGAGGAAGAAATGGACAAATTCTTAGAAAAGTACAACTTTCCAAAACTCGACCAGGAAGAAATAGAAAACCTTAACAGACCCATCACAAGCACGGAAATTGAAACTGTAATCAAAAATCTTCCAGCAAACAAAAGCCCAGGTCCAGACGGCTTCACAGCTGAATTCTACCAAAAATTTAGAGAAGAGCTAACATCTATCCTGCTCAAACTGTTCCAGAAAATTGCAGAGGAAGGTAAACTTCCAAACTCATTCTATGAGGCCACCATCACCCTAATACCAAAACCTGACGAAGATCCCACAAAAAAAGAAAACTACAGGCCAATATCACTGAAGAACATAGATGCAAAAATCCTCAACAAAATTCTAGCAATCAGAATCCAACAACATATTAAAAAGATCATACACCATGACCAAGTCGGCTTTATCCCAGGGATGCAAGGATTCTTCAATATCCGCAAATCAATCAATGTAATACACCACATTAACAAATTGAAAAACAAAAACCATATGATTATCTCAATAGATGCAGAGAAAGCCTTTGACAAAATTCAACACCCATTTATGATAAAAACTCTCCAGAAAGCAGGAATAGAAGGAACATACCTCAACATAATAAAAGCTATATATGACAAACCCACAGCAAACATTATCCTCAATGGTGAAAAATTGAAAGCATTTCCTCTAAAGTCAGGAAGAAGACAAGGGTGCCCACTTTCACCATTACTATTCAACATAGTTTTGGAAGTTTTGGCCACAGCAATCAGAGCAGAAAAAGAAATAAAAGGAATCCAAATTGGAAAAGAAGAAGTAAAACTCTCACTGTTTGCAGATGACATGATCCTCTACATAGAAAACCCTAAAGACTCTGCCAGAAAATTACTAGAATTAATCAATGATTATAGTAAAGTTGCAGGATATAAAACCAACACATAGAAATCCCTTGCATTCCTATACACTAATAATGAGAAAACAGAAAGAGAAATTAAGGAAACAATTCCATTCACCATTGCAATGAAAAGAATAAAATACTTAGGAATATATCTACCTAAAGAAACTAAAGACCTATATATAGAAAACTATAAAACACTGGTGAAAGAAATCAAAGAGGACACTAATAGATGGAGAAATATACCATGTTCATGGATTGGAAGAATCAATATAGTGAAAATGAGTATACTACCCAAAGCAATTTATAGATTCAATGCAATCCCTAACAAGCTACCAATGGTATTCTTCACAGAGCTAGAACAAATAATTTCACAATTTGTATGGAAATACAAAAAACCTCGAATAGCCAAAGCTATCTTGAGAAAGAAAAATGGAACTGGAGGAATCAACCTACCTGACTTCAGGCTCTACTACAAAGCCACAGTTATCAAGACGGTATGGTACTGGCACAAAGACAGAAATATAGATCAACGGAACAAAATAGAAAGCCCAGAGATAAAGCCACGCACATATGGACACCTTATCTTTGACAAAGGAGGCAAGAATATACAATGGATTAAAGACAATCTCTTTAACAAGTGGTGCTGGGAAATCTGGTCAACCACTTGTAAAAGAATGAAACTAGAACACTTTCTAACACCATACACAAAAATAAACTCAAAATGGATTAAAGATCTCAACGTAAGACCAGAAACTATAAAAATCCTAGAGGAGAACATAGGCAAAACACTCTCTGGCATACATCACAGCAGGATCCTCTATGACCCACCTCCCAGAATACTGGAAATAAAAGCTAAAATAAACAAATGGGACCTAATTAAACTTAAAAGCTTCTGCACATCAAAGGAAACTATTAGCAAGGTGAAAAGACAGCCTTCAGAATGGGAGAAAATAATAGCAAATGAAGCAACTGACAAACAACTAATCTCAAAAATATACAAGCAACTCCTACAGCTCAACTCCAGAAAAATAAATGACCCAATCAAAAAATGGGCCAAAGATCTAAATAGACATTTCTCCAAAGAAGACATACAGATGGCTAACAAACACATGAAAAGATGCTCAACATCACTCATTATCAGAGAAATGCAAATCAAAACCACTATGAGATACCATTTCACACCAGTCAGAATGGCTGCGATCCAAAAGTCTACAAATAATAAATGCTGGAGAGGGTGTGGAGAAAAGGGAACCCTCTTACACTGTTGGTGGGAATGCAAACTAGTAAGGCCACTATGGAGAACAGTGTGGAGATTCCTTAAAACACTGGAAATAGAACTGCCTTATGATCCAGCAATCCCACTGCTGGGCATACACACTGAGGAGACCAGAAGGGAAAGAGACACGTGTACCCCAATGTTCATCGCAGCACTGTTTATAATAGCCAGGACATGGAAACAACCTAGATGTCCATCAGCAGATGAATGGATAAGAAAGCAGTGGTACATATACACAATGGAGTATTACTCAGCCATTAAAAAGAATACATTTGAATCAGTTCTAATGAGGTGGATGAAACTGGAGCCTATTATACAGAGTGAAGTAAGCCAGAAAGAAAAACACCAATACAGTATACTAACGCATATATATGGAATTTAGAAAGATGGTAACGATAACCCTGTATATGAGACAGCAAAACAGACACTGATGTATAGAACAGGCTTATGGACTCTGTGGGAGAGGGAGAGGGTGGGAAGATTTGGGAGAATGGCATTGAAACATGTGAAATGTCATGTATGAAACGAGATGCCAGTCCAGGTTCAATGCACGATGCTGGATGCTTGGGGCTGGTGCACTGGGACGACCCAGAGGGATGGTATGGGGAGGGAGGAGGGAGGAGGGTTCAGGATGGGCAACACATGTATAATTTTTTTTTAATTAAAATTGAATAAAAAAAAAAAAAAAGAAACAAAAGAGACCATAGCAAAAATCAACAAAGCCAAAAGCTGGTTCTTTGAAAGGATAAATAAAATGGACAAACCATTAGCCAGACTCATCAAGAAACAAAGGGAGAAAAATCAAATCAATAAAATTAGAAATGAAAATGGAGAGATCACAACAGACAACACAGAAATACAAAGGATCAAAAGAGACTACTATCAACAATTATATGCCAATAAAATGGACAACGAGGAAGAAATGGACAAATTCTTAGAAAAGTACAACTTTCCAAAACTCGACCAGGAAGAAATAGAAAATCTTAATAGACCCATCACAAGCACGGAAATTGAAACTGTAATCAAAAATCTTCCGGCAAACAAAAGCCCAGGTCCAGACGGCTTCACAGCTGAATTCTACCAAAAATTTAGAGAAGAGCTAACATCTATCCTACTCAAACTGTTCCAGAAAATTGCAGAGGAAGGTAAATTTCCAAACTCATTCTATGAGGCCACCATCACCCTAATACCAAAACCTGACGAAGATCCCACAAAAAAAGAAAACTACAGGCCAATATCACTGATGAACATAGATGAAAAAATCCTCAACAAAATTCTAGCAATCAGAATCCAACAACATATTAAAAAGATCATACACCATGACCAAGTGGGCTTTATCCCAGGGATGCAAGGATTCTTCAATATCCGCAAATCAATCAATGTAATACACCACATTAACAAATTGAAAAATAAAAACTATATGATTATCTCAATAGATGCAGAGAAAGCCTTTGACAAAATTCAATATCCACTTATGATAAAAACTCTCCAGAAAGCAGGAATAGAAGGAACGTACCTCAACATAATAAAAGTTCTATATGACAAACCCACAGCAAACATTATCCTCAATGGTGAAAAATTGAAAGCATTTCCTCTAAAGTCAGGAAGAAGACAAGGGTGCCCACTTTCACCATTACTATTCAACATAGTTTTGGAAGTTTTGGCCACAGCAATCAGAGCAGAAAAAGAAATAAAAGGAATCCAAATTGGAAAAGAAGAAGTAAAACTCTCACTGTTTGCAGATGACATGATCCTCTACATAGAAAACCCTAAAGACTCCACCAGAAAATTACTAGAACTAATCAATGATTATAGTAAAGTTGCAGGATATAAAATCAACACACAGAAATCCCTTGCATTCCTATACACTAATAATGAGAGAACAGAAAGAGAAATTAAGGAAACAATTCCATTCACCATTGCAACGGAAAGAATAAAATACTTAGGAATATATCTACCTAAAGAAACTAAAGACCTATATATAGAAAACTATAAAATACTGGTGAAAGAAATCAAAGAGGACACTAATAGATGGAGAAATATACCATGTTCATGGATTGGAAGAATCAGTATAGTGAAAATGAGTATACTACCCAAAGCAATTTATAGATTCAATGCAATCCCTAACAAGCTACCAATGGTATTCTTCACAGAGCTAGAACAAATAATTTCACAATTTGTATGGAAATACAAAAAAACCTCGAATAGCCAAAGCTATCTTGAGAAAGAAGAATGGAACTGGAGGAATCAACCTGCCTGACTTCAGGCTCTACTACAAAGCCACAGTCATCAAGACACTATGGTACTGGCACAAAGACAGAAATATAGATCAACGCAACAAAATAGAAAGCCCAGAGATAAAGCCACGCACATATGGACACCTTATCTTTGACAAACGAGGCAAGAATATACAATGGAGTAAAGACAATCTCTTTAACAAGTGGTGCTGGGAAAACTGGTCAACCACTTGTAAAAGAATGAAACTAGAGCACTTTCTAACACCATACACAAAAATAAACTCAAAATGGATTAAAGATCTAAACGTAAGACCAGAAACTATAAAACTCCTGAGGAGAACATAGGCAAAACACTCTCTTGACATACATCACAGCAGGATCCTTTATGACCCACCTCCCAGAATACTGGAAATAAAAGCTAAAATAAACAAATGGGACCTAATTAAACTTAAAAGCTTCTGCACAATAAAGGAAACTATTAGCAAGGTGAAAAGACAGCCTTCAGAATGGGAGAAAATAATAGCAAATGAAGCGACAGACAAACAACTAATCTCAAAAATATACAAGCAACTCCTACAGCTCAACTCCAGAAAAATAAACGACCCAATCAAAAAATGGGCCAAAGAACTAAATAGACATTTCTCCAAAGAAGACATACAGATGGCTAACAAACACATGAAAAGATGCTCAACATCACTCATTATCAGAGAAATGCAAATCAAAACCACTATGAGGTACCATTTCACGCCAGTCAGAATGGCTGGGATCCAAAAGTCTACAAGCAATAAATGCTGGAGAGGGTGTGGAGAAAAGGGAACCCTCTTACACTGTTGGTGGGAATGCAAACTAGTACAGCCACTATGGAGAACAGTGTGGAGATTCCTTAAAAAACTGGAAATAAACCTGCCTTATGATCCAGCAATCCCACTGCTGGGCATACATACTGAGGAAACCAGAATTGAAAGAGACACGTGTACCCCAATGCTCATCGCAGCACTGTTTATAATAGTCAGGACGTGGAAGCAACCTAGATGTCCATCAGCAGATGAATGGATAAGAAAGCTGTGGTACATATACACAATGGAGTATTACTCAGCCATTAAAAAGAATACATTTGAATCAGTTCCAATGAGGTGGATGAAACTGGAGCCTATTATACAGAGTGAAGTAAGCCAGAAAGAAAAACACCAATACAGTATACTAATGCATATATATGGAATTTAGAAAGATGGTAACAATACCCCTGTATACGACACAGCAAAAGAGACATTGATGTATAGAACAGTCTTTTGGACTCTGTGGGAGAGGGAGAGGGTGTGATGATTTGGGAGAATGGCATTGAAATACGTATAATATCATATATGGAATGAGTCGCCAGTCCAGGTTCGATGCACGATACTGGATCCTTGGGGCTGGTGCACTGGGACGACCCAGAGGGATGGTATGGGGAAGGAGGAGGGAGGAGGGTTCAGGATGGGGAACACATGTATACCTGTGGCAGATTCATTTTGATATTTGGCAAAACCAATACAATATTGTAAATTTTAAAAATAAAATTAAAAAAAAAAAAAGAAGTTAACCCTCTAAAGTTAAGAGTAATCAAGACAGTGTAGTGCTGGCATAAGAACTGATACACAGATCAATGGAACAGAACTGAGAGTCCAAAAATAAAACCATTTTGTAGGTCTCCAGTCAGGTGATTTTGACAAAGATGCCAAGACCATTCAACAGAGGAAATAGAATCAAAGGTGACTCTTATCTCACACCATGTAAAAAACACTAACCATATAAAAAACAATAACCCAAAATGGATCAGAGATCTAAATGTAAGAGCCAGAATGATACAATTTTCTTAGAAGAAAAGATAGTAGATCTTAATGACCTTGGATTTAGCAATAGATTCTTTGATATAACTCCTAAAGCACAAGGAGCAAAAGAAAAATAAAAGACCAGACCTCATCAAAATTAGAAGCAGGTGACTTTTTGAACATTACAAGGCCTGTAATTCCTAGAATTTCCATATTCCCTTTCACTTCTACTTACAAAACAGCCAATTCTTTCCTAAACTTATCTTTCTCATAATACAGTGCCAATATAGCTAATAACAAGAGCATATACTATAATACTCTGTTTTCTAACCTCTTCCTTAAGAACACTGGTTCATCAGACATTCATTCAACCTTGCAATTTATAAAAAGTGACAAGTTTTACTAAATTCACTGCCACTATTTAACAGCACTCTTATCTTTACAGCCTCCAAAATCAAGTGTCTTTGCTGGTACCGCCTAACCACTAAGTGAAAACCACACTTTTAGAATATTTGTTGTACAGCACCTGACTCAATAACAACTGCTTTACTAGTTAAGGTAGGCTATGATATTAACCCCAAAATCTCAGTGGCTTACCATACTCAAAGTAGTAGAGAGGGAAAGAGGGCCCTTTTTCCCAATGTTCCATGGCTGACACCCAGTTTATTCATAAATATTTTTTTTGTTCCCTAATTTTTTTAGACATATCATATGAAATCTTTGGGGGGGGGAGATCTAATATATTTTGTATCTATTAATTTATTTACTTTTACTTAATTTCACATGCAATTTTAAAAGAAAAAAGGTACAGTTCATGAAGACAGGTTTAGAAGTCTTATCAACTGTAGTCTGGATCTCAGTGAAATCCATCCATCTGTGGGTCCTAGATAAGCTTAAACTTCTTTAAGCTGCAGTTTTCTCATTTATTTTATTTGTTTTGCAGTTTCCTCATTTTTAAGAGGAGGACAGTAACACTGATTTCAAAATAACACTTTGAGAACTAAATGAAATAAAGTAGGTAAAAGGTTTACATTGTGTCTGACTGGTATAAGCCCCCAATTATTAGTATTTTTATAACTTACATTATTCTTCAAATTATAGATTTCCAATACTTACATACAAAAAGATATTATAAACAGATCCACATACACTATCCAGTAAAAATGGTGTTATCCCAGATTTCAAGCTATTATACAAAGCTACAGTAATCGAACAGTATGGTATTTGCATAAAAACAGACGCATAGGTCAATGGAACAGACTACAGAGCCCAGAAATGAACTTGTTCAATCAATTTATGACAAAGGAGCCAAGGGTATACAATGGGAAAATAGTAGTTTCTTCAATAAACAGTGTCAGGAAAAATGGACAGTCACATATAAAAAAATGAAAATAGACCACTATCTTGTACCATACACAAAAAATAAACTCAAATGGATTAAACATTTGAATGGAAAACCTAAAACCACAAAACTCCTAGAAGAAAAACATAGGTGGTTAGCTCCTCGAGACTTGTCTTAGTGATTTTTTTTTGGATTTGACACCAAATGCAAAGGCAACAAAAACAAAAATACACCCATGGGACTTCATCAAACTGAAAAGCTTTTGCACAGCAAAATTTTAAAAAAAAATCAACAAAATGAAAGGTAATTTACTAAATAGGAGAAAATATTTTCAAATCATATATCTGGCAAATGGTTACTATCAAAAAATACATTTTTAAAATCTCATTAAACTCAAATTAAATAATCCAACAAACTGATTTAAAAATGGGCAAAAGATGTGAATAGACAGTTTCTAAAGAAGACATATAGACTGCCACAGATGCATGCAAAGATACTCAATATCACTAACCAACAGGGAAATATAAATCAAAACATCAATGAGATATTATATCTGTAAGAACAGCTATTATCAAGAAGATAAGATAACAAATGCTGGCAAGGCTGTGGAGAAAAGGGAAACCTTGTACACTGTTGTCAGAAACATAATTTGGTACACTCACTTTGGAAAACAGTATAAAAGTTTCTCAAAAATTAAACATAGAACTATCATATGACCCAGAAATCTCACTTCTAGGTATTTATGCAAAGAAAATAAAAACACTATATATATATATTTTTTTCTTTTTTACATATATACACCTCCATGTTCACTGCAACAGTATTTACAATAGCCTAAACATGGAAACAACCTAAATGTCCATCAAGGGATGAACAAGCAAAGAAAATGTGCATGTTCTCTAATATTATATATATGCATATACTAAACTATAATATATATATATATATATAAATATTATTTGGCCATAAAAGAGAATGAAATCTTGCAATCTGTGACATGAATGGACTCGAAGGCAGTACACTAAGTGAAATAAGTCAGAGAAAAACAACTACAAACTGATCTCATATGTAGAATCTAAAAGCAAGCAAACAAAAGATGGTTGCTAGAGGCTGGCTGGTTGGGAGTAGGTGAAATGGGTGAAAGAGTCAAAGGGCACAAACTACCAATTATAAAATAAATAAGTCACAGGACATAATGTTCGGCATGGAGACTACACTTAATAATACTTTACTGCATACTTGAATGCTGCTAAAAATAAAAGGTAGATCTTAAAGGTTCTCATCACAGAAGAATGGTTCAGGATGGCTGTGCAGAAGGACATGCATTCGTCTCCTCCTGCAAGAGCACCAAAATTGTAGCTAGCTGTTCAGCAATCACCGACAGGAGCATGCTGCTGCTGCTGCTGCTGCTGCTGCTAAGTCACTTCAGTCATGTCCGACTCTGTGTGACCCCACAGATGGCAGCCCACTAGGCTCCTCTGTCCCTGGGATTCTCCAGGCAAGAATACTGGAGTGGGTTGCTATTTCCTTCTCCAATGCATGAAAGTGGAAAGTGAAAGTGAAGTTGCTCAGTCGTGCCCAACTCTTAGCGACCCCATGGACTGCATGCTGGAACCCACCAAAAAAAAGATACCCTATGTCCAAAGACAAAGAAGAAGCCACAGTGAGATAGAAGGAGGGGTGCAATCACAATAAAACCAAATCCTATACCCGCTGGGTAGGTGACCCATAGACTTGAGAACAATAATACCAAAGAAGTTCTCACACTGATGTCAAGGTTCTGAACCCCACATTAGGCTTCCCAGCCTGGGGATCTGACAAAGGGACTGGGAATCCCCAGAAAATCTGCTGTGAGGGCCAGAGGGGTTTTGATTATGTGACTTCAGGAGGACTGGGAGAAACAGAGATTCCAGTCTTGGAGGGCACAAATAAAATTTTACATGCACAAAGACCCAGAGGAGAGGAGCAGTGACCCCACAGGAGACTGAACCCAAACCACCTGCTAGTAGTGTTGGAGGGCCTCCTATGGGGGTGTGGGTTGGCAGTGGCTCATCACAGGACGGGGGTGGTGGAAGATGCCCCTTGGCATAAACCCTCTTGGAGTTCACCATTAACCCAACCATAGAGCCCATAGACCCCAGGGCTGGGTCAGGCCAAACAACTACCAGGGAGGGATGCAACCCCACCCACCAGTAGATAACTGTACTAAAGCTTTACCTGAGCAAGGCCCAGCCCACCACAGCAAGACCCAGTTTTTCCCATCGCCAGTCCCTCCCATCAAGAAGCTTACACAAGTCTCTTAGACTCATCCATCAGAGGGCAGACAGAAGCAAGAAGAAGCATTGTCTTACAGCAGCAAAACAAAAACCATATTACAGAAAGTTAATCATGACAAACGGAGAAGGCAATGGCAAGCCACTCCAGTACTCTTGCCTAGAAAACCCCATGGATGGAGGAGCCTGGTGGGCTGCAGTCCATAGGGTCGCTACAAGTCAGACACGAACTGAGTGACTTCACTTTCACTTTTCACTTTCACACAATGGAGAAGGCAATGGCAACCCACTCCAGTGTTCTTGCCTGGAGAATCCCAGGGATGGCGGAGCCTGGTGGGCTGCTGTCTATGGGGTTGTACAGAGCCCGACACGACTGAAGCAACTTAGTAGCAGCAGTAATCATGACAAAAAAGCGGAAAGTTACCTCCCAGATGAAGGGACAAGATAAACCCCCCTCCCCCAAAATTAAATGAAGTAGAGATAGGCAACTTCCAGAAAAAGAACTCAGAATAATAGTGAAGATGATCCAGGATCTAAGGAAAAGGATGGAGGCAAAGATTGAGAAGATGCAAGAAATGTTTACCAAAGATCTAGAAGAACTAAAGAACAAACAGAGATGAATAATACACTAGAAGGAATCCATAGTAGAGTAATTGAGGCAGAAGAACAGATAAATGACCTGGAGGACAGAATGGTGGAAATCACTGCCACAAAACAGAATATAGAAAAAAGAATAAGAAATGAAGACAGCCTAAGAGACCTCTGGGACAACATTAAATGCAACAACATTCGCATTACAGGAGAATGTTGGGTCCCAGAAGGAGAAGAGAGAGCGAAAGGACATGGGAAAATAATTGAAGAGACAGTAGCTCAAAACTTGCCTTAATAAGGGAAAGGAAATAGTCAACCAAGTCCAGGAAGCACAGTGAATCCCAGGCAGGACAAACCCAAGGAGGAACACACTGAGACACATAGTAATCAAACTGACAAAAATTAAAGACAAAGATAAAATATTAAAAGCAACAACAGAAAAACAACAAATGACAAGGAAACTCCCTTCAGGCTATCAGCTGATTTCTCAATAGAAACTCTGCAAGCCAGAAGGGAAGGGATGGTATGTTTCAAGTGATGAAAGGGAAGAACCTACAACAAAGAATACTCTGCCCAGCAAGACCCTTCTTCAGATTTGAAGGAGAAATCAAAAGCTTTCCAGACAAGCACAAGTGAAAAGAATTCAGCACCATCAAACCAGCTTTACAATAGATGCTAACGGAACTTCTCTAGGCAGGAAACACAAGAGAAGGAAAACACCTACAGAAAATAAACCCAAAACAATTAAGAAAACAGTAACAGGATCATACATATCAATCATTACCTTAAATGTAAGTGGATTAAATGCACCAACCAAAAGACACAGACTGGCTCGGTGGATGAAAACATGTGCATGTATGCACTTCCACTTACCACATCAGTCTGCTTAACAAACACTCAAACACCCAAGTTGTATGTGATTATTTTATACTGTTAAGTTAATCATATTTCCATTATGGCTTGGAATTATAATTATCTTTTATTTTTTGTCTGGCCATTGATTGTGAAAATTGATAAACATATTTTACCACTGTGATTATGTAACTATTACTCATTTACTACCATTGTATCATGATTGGTCAACAGACAAATAATAGAACTCTGTATCACCAAAACTAGGATCTAACAGAAAAACCTGTAATCACTATAAAATCCAGATGCATTTCAGAATTATCTTGAAACTTTTTGGGGAAAAAAAAAAATGCTCAGGTATTGCTTTTTTTCTCCAGAGCTCCAGATATGTTTCTATGAGTAGTCATGTTTAAAAACAACTGGACTATCTGATTATCTTTTACTTTTATCTAGTTTGTTTCACTTTTTCTATTTCATATTCAGTGCTCCCATTTCATTTAGTTTATGTTTTCCAATCTCTCCATCTCTTCTTTTTTTTTTTTTGATGTTTTTTCTCATGCTATCAAGTGTAGTAAAAAAGCTTTTGTGTATATATATATATATATAAATATGTATAATATATATATTTTGGAAAACTTATGAATTTTTGCCTAACTAAAAATACTATGACATTTTGATTCCACTTGTTTAACTCAGTTGAATAGAATGCCAGATTTCTAATTAAAAAACAGATATGCAACAAGCAACAAAGGTTTACTGTATAGCATAGAGAACTACAGTCAATATCCTGTGATAACCTGTGATGGACAATAATTTCAAAAACAATATGTGTATTTGTATAACTGAATCGTCTTGCTGTGTACTTGAAACATTGTAAATCAATTATACTTCAATAAAATATATATTTTTTTAAAAAAAGGTTATCACAAGGAAAAAAGATTCTGTAATTATATATGGTAATAGATATTAAGTAGACTCATTGTGGTGATCATTTCACAATACATACAAATACTGAATCATGCTGTATACCTAAAACCAATATAACACTGTATGTCAATTATACCTCAATTTAAAAAATCTTAAAGCATTTACCCAGTAAAAACACACTTTTAAGGTGTTTGAGAATATAAGTCACTTACCTAAAGCTGTAATCATCTTTGTCCTCATATGATTTAATTTGTGCTGAAACAGACTTAGATCGGACTTCTTGCTGATCTCTCTAAATAAAACAAAGGTAAGTCATGAAGAAAAAAAACCTCACAAAACTAGGATATATTCAAGTGCCTTTCTGATCATTAATCATTTCAAAATTGTTCACAATTTCTATAAAATCAAAGCACAGAATTCTAAAAGCTATGGTATCAAAATAAGGTCTGTAACAATGTAGTTTCACCTTTCATTCATTCTTGGTTAGGAAAGTCACTCTAAGGGAAAATTCTAAGAATGTTAATGCCTCTAAATGATCTTAGCTGACTTCTTCCCAACTATATTAGGGCTTCCATCTTGTGTAACATGCAAAAGAAGTAAGGTTCACAAGAAATGAAAACATAAATCCATTTAATGGATAGAAAAATTTGTCTCAAATCAGACAAACTTCAATGTTACGATGACCACACAGAACTTAAAAGTACTAAAAATGAAGCAATAAGAGTGAAAGCTTTTGAAGATGATGTATCAGTATGAAAGTAAGAAAACAAAAATTCAATATGGCAAGAGTTATATCCATCAGAGGACTAATGGATTTGATCAGAATACATAATGAATCCCTCATTCTACTATAATGTGGGGTTTCTTTGTTCAAACTATTTTCCAGCTCTTCAGAACAGACACAAACAAAAGACGTAATAAAGTATTTATTTTTAAATAAAATATTTAATTACAAATGCAACTAACAAATCTTTAACCATTATCTCCATCTGTTACCTGAAATGTTATGTTCCTATACTAACAAATAATGATAGTTCTGTCTAAGGCATTAAAATATTACCTATTCTTCAGTGACCCCATCAACTCTAAAGTGAGATGGGGATGGGGTTTAAATGAAAGAGAATTATAACTAATTAAAACAAAAAATGAAACAAGTTTGAAAGCAGCTCTAAGGAGTACTATTATAGCCTATCAATTAGGATACTTATTCCTCTAAGGAATACTACTATATCCTATCATTAATAATGGGAATGCTGATGCTTACAGAGGGGCATTTAAAGAAGGAATAACCAATTTGGTAGTCAGAATGGGGCAAATATCCTTATATTGTCTAGTAATATAGCCTCACCACATTTTCCTGACTATAAATCTGATTATGGACTAGCCCTAAGAATTTGAGTTACATCTAACTGCAGAGTTTAAGAAACAGATTACCATCTGAGCATTAGTGATAATCGTTATCCTTTATTCAACTTCTGTCCAGAAACCATATCCTTACTGAACTACTAGTACTAATTCAATATAGCTACTCACAAAACATTAATCTTAAAATACTAGGAAATATTATTAAATATTAATGTAGCTATTAATTAGATGATTGATATATCAAAATGGAAAACACTTTTTCAGTAGCTTTTAGAAAATGTGTGCTTCTCAAAAAACATATATATGCATATATACACATACCTATGCACATATTGATTTTCAATTTATAATAATTCACTGAACTGAAAATTTATGCTTTGGGCACTTTTTTGTATGTATGTTATACATCAAATTAAAAAGCTAAAAAATTAACACTGACGTGGAAATACTAATAATTGTACATTTACTTACTATTACTTCCTCAGCTTGTCGAACCAGATCAGCTGTTTTTGCCTCTAATTCTGCATTTAAACGTCTAAAAGCAGAAAATAATTTAATAGCTGTGATATGCTGAAGACTGTAACACAAAGCTAAAGAAACTGAATTTCAATAACTACACTTCAGTTAAGTCAACAAATACCAAAACATACACATGACATTTTTACTTAAGAATTAACATAACTATTAGATTATTTCCAAATCCCTATGATTCCTTCTTCTTCGTGGTGGAAATTCAAGTGGTGTAAATATTAGCCTCTCCATATACTAGTACAAATATTTCATTACAAGTGCAACTAATATTGCCCTTACTTTAAGTAGAATGATTTATTTGGAAAGAATAAACTGGGTGAGATCACCTCAGTTTCACTCTTCATGTTCTTGGGATTCTGAGGGGGCTCACTCGTTATATACTTCAGTATAAGCTTCATCAGAAATACAGGCAATTCCTTTGATCTACACCTGCCATTTCTCTTTCTTCCATCTATTTGCAATCTAGCAAAGAACAGGAATACTATTTGGTCCCATTAAGACTGTAAGAGTACCAATGCCATTGAAGGAAACTGTTTTGAAAGGAAAAATTGCCCATAATCCTACCACCATTATCAGATGATTTTTAGTATTCCCTTCTAATTATCATCTGTAAGCACATACACAATATTGTACTGTTCCCCCATAACAACATAGATGGAATATATTTACCTGTATATAAGTTTTAAAATTAATGCCTTCAGATCAGATCAGATCAGTCGCTCAGTCGTGTCTGACTCTTTGCGACCCCATGAATCGCAGCACGCCAGGCCTCCCTGTCCATCACCAACTCCCGGAGTTCACTGAGACTCACGTCCATCGAGTCAGTGATGCCATCCAGCCATCTCATCCTCTGTCGTCCCCTTCTGCCCCCAATCCCTCCCAGCATCAGAGCCTTAAATGGCTACAAAATATGCTGAAGAGTTGAATTTAACATAGTGTACTAAACTGTTCCTCTTGTTAGTTCAAGTTCCCTTCTCTGTTTTAAAGGTTAACACTATAATAAACATCTTCAAAAGCATATAACTTCTCAGTTCTATTCATAGGTCACATTTCTAGATGATGTAGGCTCTTCTGAAGTTTTATGAAGAAAATATGCAAAACAATTTTTAAAATGAGATATCTTGTGTTTTTTAGATATGTAATTCAGAGGTAATGCACACCAGTGACAACCCCCAGAAAGAAAAAAGCAGTATCATATCCCTTCTTAAAACAGTCTGATGTTTCAAGAAGTATTTTTATACCCTAGGATGAGTTAATCAAAAGAAATAATATCTAATGCAGTCTTAAAGTTGTATTCAAGATGCCTTTACCTTATTTTCCACATTTCCCTAACAAGAACCATGATAAGTTTCTGGTCAACATAGTAGACTGAGGTAACTCAAAAGACTACTCTTCTGCTCCAAAACCCATAGAAATCCTGGATAAACTGTAATAAAGGAAATGTTGCTAAACTTAAACTCAGGCAAAGAAAACACGCTGGCACTAAAAATACAGCAGTAACTCAAAGTTAGAGCAGTAAACAGGAACAGAAGCCAAAACAGCTTAACAGCTAGAAACCAATGCACTTGAGGGAATCATAAAGGGCTACACCTGTGAACCACAGACTACAAAACCACCACCCACAACCTTAGGTGAACGGAAATGAAACCAAAGCCATGTGTGGAAAAGATTCTCCTATGAGTAATTAGAGCACACAGAAGTGTATTCCAAGTTCGTCTTACCCAGATGGTATAGGGACACTAGGCCAAAACTTTAATATAGAAAGTTGGCTTAGAACCAGTGAAAACTGATAAGCTAATAAACTGAAATGCAAAACCACCCTTAGGAATATTTAGTCATCTAGAACAAATGCAACTCTCTCAGAAAGCAAACTCTAATACTAAAGATGCCTTCACAAAGATAATAAATTGCATTAACAAATAAGTTTCCAGGATGGACAATCAACAGATACAAACAGAATCTGCACCAAAAGACCTGGAGATAATAAAACAACCTAAGAAAGAATTTTAAGTAACATTTTTCAATAAGAAAGAAAAAAAAAGAATAGAAACCATTAGGCAAGAACCAAGCACTGTAAACATATATTCAAAAAAACACTGAATTTGGAAAACAACCCAACAGAAATTACGTAATGAAAATATAGTCAATGTAAATAAAACTCAAATGCAATGGATAAATTGAACAATAGAATGAAGAGGGAATGGATGAATTAGAAGACAGATATGAGAAAATTACCAACAAAAAGGTACAGAGAAACAAAAAGATAAAAATGCAAGACAGAGTTTAACATCTATTCAAGATAGACAATAAGACAAAGATAGATTATAGCAACCTAATAGACACTGCAGAAGAAAATCCCAGAAAGGGAGGAAATGCCAAAATTTAAAGAGATATGCTGAGTATAATCTAAGGAAGTGTGACACATCCAGCTCTGTTCTTTCTCTGGATTGTCCTAGCTATTAGGGGTCTTTTGTGTACCTATACAAATGTTAAAGTTATTTGTTCTAGTTTTGTTAAAAAAAAAAAAATCCCATTGGTATTTTGATAGGACTGCAATGAATCCATAGACTGGTTTCAGTACTATGGTCATTTTAACAATATTAATTCTACTAATTTATGAATACAATATATCTTTCACCCTCTTCGTGTTGTCTTGAATTTCTTTCATCAGTGTCTTATAGTTTTCTCAGTACAGATCTTTTATCCCCTTAGATTTATTCCTAAGTATTTTATTATTTTGATGCAATCATAAATGGGATTCTTTCCTTAATTTCTGTTTCTAATAGATTGCTTTTAGTGTACAGTGGTGGTTGGTGGTTTAGTTGCTAAGTCATGTCTGACTCTGGTGACCACATGAGCCGTGCCCACCAGGTTCCTCTATCCATGGGATTTCCCAGGCAAGGATACTACTGTGGGTTGCCATTTCCTTCTCCAGGGAATCCTCTTGACCGAGGGATCAAACCTGGGTCTCCTGTATTGCAGGCAGTCTCTTGCATTGCAAGCAGATTCTTTTACCAACTGAGCCACCAGGGAAATGAGTATTAATTTTGCAACTCTACTGAATTCACTGATGAGCTGTACTAGCTTTCTGGTGGCATCATTAGGATTTTCTATGTATAGTATCCTGTCAGCAAACAGTGACACTTTTACTTCCCTTCCAGTTAGATTCCTTTTCTTTTGTTCCTTCTCTGATTACCATGGCTAGGACTTTCAATACTATGCTGAATTAAAGTGCTAAGAGTGAGCATCCTGATCTTAGACGAAAATGCTTGTTTCCGATCTTAGATAAAATGCTTTTAGCTTTTCACCACCAAGTATTATGTTAGCTATGAGCTTATACGTGTGTGTTAGTCACTCAGTCGTGTCTGATTCTCTGTGACTCCATGGACTGTAGCCTGCCAGGCTCCTCGTCCATGGAAGTCTCCAAGCAAGAATGGTGGGGAGGGTTGCCACACCTTTTTTCAGGGGATCTTCCCAAGCTAGGGATTGAACCTGGGTCTCCTGTATTGCAGACAGTTTCTTTACCATTTGAGCTAAACTGGGAAGCCCATGAGCTTATATATGGACTTCATTATGTTGAAATATATTCCCTCTACACAAACATTGTGGAGAAGGAAATGGCAACCCACTCCAGTATTCTTGCCTGGAGAATCCCATGGACAAAGAAGCCTGGTGGGCTACAGTCCATGGGGTTGCAAAGAGACACGACTGAGCGACTAACACACACACACACACAAACATTGAGGACAGGAGAGTTTTTATCATAAATGGATGTTGAGTTTTGTCAAATTTTTTTTTTGCATTTGATCATATGATCTATTCAGATAAGCATATGATTTTTATTCTCCTTTTGTTAATGTGTGTATCACATTGATAAGATTCCCAGATATTGAACCACCTTGCATCCCAGGATAACACTCACTTGATCACAGTGTATGATCCTTTCAATATATTACTGGATTCAGTTTGCTAATATTTTATTGAGGATTTTTACATTGATGTTCATCAATGATATTAGCCTATAATTTTCTTTTTTGTAATATCTTTGTATAGCTTTAGTATCAAGGTGATGCTGGCCTCATTCAATGAGTTCAGAAGTGTTCCTCACTCTGCAACTTTTTGGAATTGTTTTAGGATAAGCATTAACTCTTTTCTAAATGTTTGGTAGAATTGTTTATTATTCTTCTTGGTTTGATCCATAGATCATTCTACTACAAAGCTAGGGCAGGTGAAACAGTATGGTACTGGAACAAAAGCAGACACATAGATCAACGGAGCAGAAGGGTGAGCCCAGAAACAAACCTACACTTACGTGGGTAACTGTGACAAAGCAGAAAAAAATATACAGTGAAGAAAAGACAGTCTTTCAGTAAGTCATGCTGGGAAGATGGGCTGCTACATTTAAAATAAAATAAGAACTTTTTTCACAGCATACACGAAAATAAACTCAAAATGGATTAAAGACCTAAATGTAAGACCACAAACCATAAAACCTGAGAAGAAAACATAGGTAGAATATTCTTTGACATAAATCACAATAATATTTTTTGGATCTGTCTCCTAAGAAAATAAAATACATACATACATGCACAGGACCTAATTAAACTTGAAAGGGGAGAAAAAAAAAAAAAGGAAAGGAAACCACTGACAAAATGAACATCTACTGAATGGAAGAAAATGTTTGCAAATGATATGACTAACAAGGGTTTAATATTCAAAATATATAAATAGCTAATACTACTCAATACTAAAAAAAACACAAAACAAATGATCTGGTTAAAAAATGGGAAGAAAACATGAAAAGGCATTTTCCCAAAGAAGAATACAGATGGCCAATGGGCACATGTAAAGCACAACATTGTTAATCATCAGAGAAATGTAAAGCAAAGCTATAATATGATCTCATACCTGTCAGAATGGCTATTATCAAAAAGACCACAAATAACAAATGTTGGCAAGAATGTGGAGAAAAGGGAACCCTCCTACACTGTTGGTGGGCATATAAATTGGTGCAGCCACTGGGGAAAACAGTATGGCAGTTTCTCAAAAAATTGAAGATGTAACTACCATATAACCCAGTAATTCCACTCTTGCATATATATCCAACAAAAATGAAAGCACTACTTTGAAAAAAATATATGCACCCTCATGTTCATAGCAGCATTTACAAGAGCCAAGATATGTTCATCAACATGTTCATCAACAGATGAATGGATAAAGAGGATGTGGCATAAAAATACATACATACACACTATGATATACTGTTCAATTATGAAAAAAATGAAACTTTGCATTTGCAACAACATGAATGGACCTGGAGGCTATTCTGGTTAGTGAAACACGTCAGACAGAGAAAGACAAATACTGTGTGTTATCACTTATGTGTAAATCTAAAAAATAAAGCAAATGAATGAATATAACAGAATAGAAACAGACCCACATACATAGAGAACAAACTAATGGTTACCAATGGGAAGAGGGAAGAAGAAAGGCATATGATAGTCGTGAAGAATTAAGATACACAAACTGCTGTGTATGAAATAAATAAGATACAAGGATATATGGGCTTCTCAGGTGGAGCTAGTGGTAAAGAACCCACTGGCCAATGCAGGAGATGACGTAAGAGACATGGGTTCGATCCCTAGGTGAGGAAGATCCCCTGGAGGAGGGCACAGCAACCCACTCCAGTATTCTTGCCTGGAGAATCCCATGCACAGAGAAGCCCAGCGGGCTACAGTCCATAGGGTCACACAGTCAGATATGACTTACCACAAACACATAAACATATACTGTACAAAACAGGAAATACAGCTATTATTTGACAATAATTTTAAATGGAATAAATTCATAAAAGTTTTGAATCACTATGCTATAAACCTAAACTACTATAATATTGTAAATCAAGTATACCTCAATAAAAAAAAAGAAAAACAAAAATTATCTGAAACCTGAAGAATACAGTAAGAGACAAAAAACAAAAGATACTACTTTTTATAAAAAGAAATAATGCTGAGAATTTTCCAGAAATGAATAATTACAGGGATCCCAGGCAGAATCAAGAAAACAAATCCACACCCGTACACACTGGGTAAAACTGTATAACTTCAAAGACAAGGAAAATATGCTTTAAATTACAAACCAAACATTTAAAAAGAAGAGAGAAAAACAGTCTCCCAACATGATTATCTTAGAAGTTGACAGCAGATGGCTTATTAATATCTCTAGATTACAATGGTACCTTTGGACAACCAAATGGTACTTTTAATGAACTGTCAGGAGGTGGGCTACAGGGACTAGCCATTTCAAGTTCTATATTCAGCTAAACTATCTTTGAAGAATAAATACAAAGTAAAATTTTCAGGTAAGACTGGTGAATTTAAGACTCAGATTTTCACATAGAAAAGTAATGAATGCTCTATGCTTCATAAAAAAAGGAAACTGAACCTAGAAAAAAAAGGAATCATGATGCAAAGAAATGACAAAACATGATGATAAATCTAAATTAGCACAGAATATGAAAACACAGGTAGGGGTATGCAAAACAAAGGGGAAGTAACTAGTATTTAACTTGCAAACAAGGGAAACCAAGTTAAACTATTCTGAGGTCTTTCCAAAAACAATAAAGGGAAAATAAAGATATAATGAAAACTCATTCAACAAATAAACGACAGAAAAGAACCAAAGAAAAGGCACAAATAGAAAACAAAACATAAGATGACCAAAACAACTTCAAATCAACAAACAAAATACCATAAATTCACTTATTAGAAGGCAGAAATTATTAGAGAGTTAAAAAGAAATGTTCTTAATAAAGCTACATGACATACAAAGTTTGAAAATAAAAGAATGAAAAAGATGTAAAGACACTACAAATAATGACAGGAATTATTCAAGAGGTTTTAAATAAAATGATATAGCTCCCAAACAAAAATGGACAAATTAAAAGAAATTTTTAAGTTATAATTATAGCTGATTTTAGTACACCTCTGCTGCTGCTGCTGCTGCTGCGTCGCTTCAGTCGTGTCGGACTCTGTGCGACCCCATAGACGGCAGCCCACCAGGCTCCCCTGTCCCTGGGATTCTCCAGGCAACAACACTGGAGTGGGTTGCCATTTCCTTCTCCAATGCATGAAAGTGAAAAGTGAAAGTGAAATTGCTCAGTCGCGTCTGACTCTTAGCGACCCCATGGACTGCAGCCCACCAGGCTCCTCCGTCCATGGGATTTTCCAGGCAAGAGTACTGGAGTGGGGTGCCACTGCCTTCTCCGTAGTACACCTCTAACAGAAGCCAATATAGCTACTGGAGAAAAAAATGATGAGGGTACTGCTATTATGGACAGCAAAAGTAATTACCTTGATCTAAGTTATTAGTCAACAAATAGTAAATACACTTTCTATCAAAGAATACACTGAATATTTACAAAAATTCCACATGTACCTGGTCATAACTAAGTTTCAAAACGCTTTTGAAAATAAATCATATATACATTCTCTGACCATAGTACAATTAAAAATAAAATTTAAAATAAAAAATAAAACAAGCAAACAAACAGATGCTTGGCAATTACAAAAACACACTCCTAAAATAAACACTATGAAAATCATAAAATATTCAAAACTAAATAATCAGAAAGAATAGACATATCAATACAGACCTTGAAATACTGATTAGCTATGGTTGCAGAGAATATTAAATGTATTAAATTTAAATGCAAAATTTAAATGTATTAAAAAATTAGAAAACTAAACTAAGAAAAACTAAATCCACAATTAGAAGAAAAAGAAACTATAAAGACAAGGCTAATGAAAAAAATTTTAAATCACACAGAAAATTAGCAATAAAACCAAAAGTTAATTCTCTGAAAAGACCAATAAAACATATACATCTCCCAATAAGACTGACAGAAAAGGCCCCAAAAGAAGATATGTATTAAGTTACAGATATAGTAAAGACTTAAAATATAAGAGCATAATTAGAATAAATGTATGTTGCCTCTTGAGAAACTTACATGCAGGTCAGGAAGCAACAGTTAGAACTGGACACGGAACAACAGACTGGTTCCAAATAGGAAAAGGAGTACGTCAAGGCTGTATATTGTCGCCCTGCTTATTTAACTTAAATGCAGAGTACATCACGAGAAATGCTGGGCTGGAAGAAGCACAAGCTGGAATCAAGATTGCCGGGAGACATATTAATAACCTCAGATATGCAGATGACACCACCCTTATGGCAGAAAGCGAAGAGGAACTAAAAAGCCTCTTGATGAAAAGTGAAAGTGGAGAGTGAAAAAGTTGGCTTAAAGCTCAACATTCAGAAACGAAGATCATGGCATCCGGTCCCATCACTTCATGGGAAATAGATGGGGAAACAGTGTCAGACTTTATTTTTGGGGGGCTCCAAAATCACTGCAGATGGTGATTGCAGCCATGAAATTAAAAGACGCTTGCTCCTTGGAAGAAAAGTTATGACCAACCTAGATAGCGTATTGAAAAGCAGAGACATTACTTTGCCAACAAAGGTCCGTCTAGTCAAGGCTATGGTTTTTCCAGTGGTCATGTATGGATGTGAGAGTTGGACTGTGAAGAAAGCTGAGCACCGAAGAATGGATGCTTTTGAAGTGTGGTGTTGGAGAAGACTCTTGAGAGTCCCTTGGACTGCAAGGAGATCCAACCAGTCCATTCTGAAGATCAGCCCTGGGATTTCTTTGGAAGGAATGATGCTAAAACTGAAACTCCAGTACTTTGGCCACCTCATGTGAAGAGTTGACTCATTGGAAAAGACTCTGATGCTGGGAGGGATTGAGGGCAGGAGGAGAAGGGGATGACAGAGGATGAGATGGCTGGATGGCATCACTGACTCGATGGACGTGAGTCTGAGTGAACTCCGGGAGTTGGTGATGGACAGGGAGGCCTGATGTGCTGCAATTCATGGGGTTGCAAAGAGTCGGACATGACAGAGTGACTAAACTGAACTGACACATACAGGAAATGGACAGTTTTCTAGAAAACTAGCAAATAACCAAAATTTATTCTGGAAGCAATAATTATTAAAGAAACAATTCACAGAATGGAAAAAAAAAACCTCACACTAGACTCAGTTTCACAATTTTAATCATAGGGCAGATGATCTCTGATTACAAGAAACTTCCAAGAACAGAATAAAACAAAAAAGGAAAGCTGCTCAGTTTATTTTATGAGGTCAGGATAATAATGATATCAAAATCAGAAAGGTAAAGAACTAGAAAAAAACGTAGGACCAATTTCATTTTGTTTATAGATGAAATAAAAAATCTACATAAAATTAAAGCAATCTAACACAGGGGACTTTCAAAGAAAACAATAAACCTGTCTTTGTAGTTCAGTATGTTAAAACATTAGGTGACAGGGTGACAAAATTTTCATTACCTACATAAATTTGGGGGGGGACTTCGTTAAAATTTAACATTCATTCAAAATACAAAAAAGGATATAATATTGTCAATGTGAGAGACCTGGGTTCGATCCCTGTGTCGGGAAGATCCCCTGGAGAAGGGAAAAGCTACCCACTCCAGTATTCTGGCCTGGAGAATTCCATGGACTATATAGTCCAGGGGAGGCTGCAAAGAGTTGGTCACGACTGAGCAACTTTCACTTCACTTCACATCCTAGACTAAAAAATAAAGAATTAATGGAAACTGTGTCCTTAAGCCTGATAAAAAATATTTAGCCAAAATTCTACATCATGATGGGAATGTAAACTGATACAGCTATTATAGAACACAGTATGAGATTCCTTAAAAACTAGCTAGGCATAAATCTAGTTATTGAAAATAGTATGGAGAGTAAGAAACTAGGAATAAACCTTATGACCCAGGAATACCACTACTGGACATACACACTAGAAAATAAATGGATTAGGAAGTTGTGGTACATTTATACAATGTAACATTGCTCAGCCATAAAAAGGAACGATTCTGAGATAGTTGTAGTGAGGCGCATGAACCTGGAGCCTCTTATGCAAAGCAAGATTAAAACAAGGAAGAGAAGAAACAAGTATTGTATATTAATGCATATACATGTAATCTAGAAAAACAATACTGATAAATCTATTAGAGAATGGACTTGTGGACACAGCAGAGGAAGGTTAGGGTGGGACAAACTGAGAAAGTAGCATTGACATATATACACTATCATACACTGAAATAGTTAGTGAGAAAGCTGCTAAATAACATAGGGAGCCCAGCCTGGAGCTCTGTGATGACCTAGAGGGGTGGGGTGTGGGGACAGGAGGGAAGCTAAGGAGGGATGATATATATATAATTATGACTGATTCACATTGTTGAACAGCAGAAACCAAGGCAATATTGTAAAGCAATTTTCCACCAATTAAAAAATAAAATTTTCAAAACATGGATAACCAACAAGGATCTAATCTACTGTACAGCACAAGAAACTCTATTCAATGTTATGTGGCACTCTGGATGGAAGGGGAGTTTGGGGGAGAATGGATACATGTACATAAATGGCAGAGTCCCTTTGCTGTCCACCCAAAACTATCACAACATTGTGTGCTGGGGGCTTCCCAGGTGGCACAGTAGCGAAGCATCTGCCCAATAATGCAGGAGACCCAAAAGACACGGGTTCCATCTCTGGATCAGGAAGATCCTCTGGAGTAGGAAATGGCAACCCACTCCAGTATTCTTTTTTTTTTTTTTCAATATTTATTTTCAAACTTTAAACTTTTTATTTGTATTAGAGTATGGCCAATTAACAATGTTGTGGTAGTTTCAGGTGAACAGTGAAGGGCTCAGCCATTTTTATATATGTATCCATTCTCCCTCAAATCCCCCTCCCATCCAGGCTGACACATAACACTGAGCAGAGCTCCACATTGGTTATCCATTTTAAATATAGCTGTGTGTACATGATCTTTCCAGACTCCCTTAAACTATCCCTTTCCCCTGGCAACCATCAATTCATTTTTAAGTCTGTGAATCTTTTTGTTTTGTAAGTAAGTGCATTGTATCATTTCTTTTTAGATTCTACACATAAGGGATGTCATACAATATCTCTCCTTCTCTGTCTGACTAACTTCACTCAATATGACACTCATCCATTTTGCTGCAAATGGCATTATTTCATTCTTTTTAATGGCCAAGTAATATTCCACTGTATATATGTACCACACCTTTAACCATTCCTCTGTTGATGGACATTTAGATTGCCTCCATGTCTTGGCTATTATAAACAGTGCTGTAATGAACACTGTGGTATGTGTATCCTTTCAGGTGTTTTTCTCCAGATATATGCACAAGAGTGGGATTGTAGAGTCATATGGTAGGACATACAGATGGCTAATGAGCACATGGAAAGACATTCAACATCACTAGTTATTAGAGAAAAGAAAATCGAAACTACAATGAGAAATCACCTCATACCAGTCAGAATGGCTATCATCAAAAAATCCACAAACAATAAATACTGGAGAGCGTGTGGAGAGAAGGGAATTCTCCTACACTGTTACATGGTACAGCTACTATGGAGAACAGTAAGGAGGTTACTTAAAAAAAAAAAACTGCTCCAGTACTCTTGCCTGGAAAATTCCATGGACAGAGGAGCCTGACGGTTTACAGTCCATGAGGTCCCAAAGAGTTGGACACAACTGAGCAACTGAGCACAGCACATACAGCACAAAGCCGATATGGCTGATACTGCTGTCCACCTGAAACTATTACAACACTGTTAATCAGCTATACTCCAGTATACAATAAAAAGTTTTAAAAAAATTCTATAGCAAATCTCAATTGTAGTGGCACATTATTAAATGCAGACTAGTGAAAATCGTAACTAAGATGATAATGCTTACCACCATTTTTTCTATTCCATATTATACTGGAGGTTCTAATCAGATCAAGAAAAAAGATGCAGAAGAAATTGTAAAGGAACAAAACTATCACAATTTGCATATGATATAACCATCTTTACAAAAAGCTCAAAGGACTCTGCAAAATAAGAGAGTTCAGCGGTGCTGACACTCTTGACAAATACAGGTGTAGGATCAATATACAAAAAATCAGTAACGTTTCTATACATACAACCAATTAGAAAATGTAGTAGGAAAATAGCCATTCATTATAACAACAAAACTATAAAGTACCTTGAAAAGAATATTTAAGACTTTATGTAGTAATATGAGAAAATATTATTAATGGACACCAAAAACCCCTCCATGTAAAATACAGATATATCATATCCATGGAAAGGCAGATTCAATAATATAAAGATATCAGTTCTCTGCAAATTAATCTATATGTCCAATTTAGTTGGCATTTAGCAGCAAGAAGTTTGGGGGAAGGCTTGCCCTGCAAGCTATCAAGGTTAGTTAAAACAGATGCCACATAATCTTACTATTTAGCTTTCTCATTTTATGATACAAGCACATGGCTTGGAATATCTATTGATTTGAGTGATTAACATATTCCTTGGTTTACTATCTCATACAGAGGAGCCTGGAAGGCTGCAGTCCATGGGGTTGTTGAGGGTTGGACACAACTGAGCGACTTCACTTTCACTTTTTACTTTCATGCATTGGAGAAGGAAATGGCAACCCACTCCAGTGTTCTTGCCTGGAGAATCCGAGGGACGGGGGAGCCTGGTGGGCTGCCATCTATGGGGTTGCACAGAGTCGGACACAACTGAAGTGACTTAGCAGCATAGTAATTATTTCCTCCAACTATGTGACAAGAGCTGATTGTGAAAGATTCTACATTGGGATCCCTGGGAAGTGCTGTGTTCAGTTAATTAAAACAAAATCCCCATATGCTTAACACCAAGAAAACATGTAGCAAAATACTGTGTTATGATCTTATATTCTTGCCTATAAAGATGGCCAAACATTTCACCTTTATCCATAGTGCTGAGTGATCCACAAACTTCAAGCAGTACCTGGGAGCTACTTTGTTCAAACACCTCAGCACTGCACACCTCAGAGTATGTAGAACAAGTAACAAAAGGAAGCCTTTACCGCAAAACTTTTGCTAAAACAGAATATAGATGCCTGACTTTAAGCTGGACTCAGACATTCTGGAATGTGAAGTCAAGTGGGCCTTAGAAAACATCACTACGAACAAAGCCAGTGGAGGTGATGGAATTCCAGTTGAGCTATTTCACATCCTGAAAGATGATGCTGTGAAAGTGCTGCACTCAATATGCCAGCAAATTTGGAAAACTCAGCAGTGGCCACAGGACTGGAAAAGGTCAGTTTTCATTCTGATCCTGAAGAAAGGCAATGCCAAAGAATGCTCAAACTACTGCACAATTGCACTCATATCACATGCTAGTAAAGTAATGCTCAAAATTCTCCAAGCCAGGCTTCAGCAATGTGTGAACCGTGAACTTCCTGATGTTCAAGCTGGCTTTAAAAGGCAGAGGAACCAGAGATCAAATTGCCAACATCTGCTGGATCATGGAAAAAGCAAGAGAGTTCCAAAAAACGTCTATTTCTGCTTTATTGACTATGCCAAAGCCTTTGACTGTGTGGATCACAATAAACTGTGGAAAATTCTGAAAGAGATGGGAATACCAGACCACCTGACCTGCCTCTTAAGAAACCTGTATACAGGTCAGGAAGCAACAGTTAGAAGTGTACATGGAACAACAGACTGGTTCCAATAGGAAAAGGAGTACGTCAAGGCTGTATATTGTCACCCTGCTTATTTAACTTATATGCAGAGTACATCATGAGAAACGCTGGGCTGGAAGAAGCACAAGCTGGAATCAAGACTGCCGGGAGAAATATCAATAACCTCAGATATGCAGATGACACCACCCTTATGGCAGAAAGTGAAGAGGAACTCAAAAGCCTCTTGATGAAAGTGAAAGTGGAGAGTGAAAAAGTTGGCTTAAAGCTCAACAATCAGAAAACGAAGATCATGGCATCTGGTCCCATCACTTCATGGGAAATAGATGAGGAAACGGTGGAAACAGTGTCAGACTTTATTTTTCTGGGCTCCAAAATCACTGCAGATGGTGATTGCAAGCCATGAAATTAAAAGATGCTTACTCCTTGGAAGGAAAGTTATGACCAACCTAGATAGCATATTGAAAAGCAGAGACATTACTTTGCCAACAAAGGTCCGTCAAAGGCTATGGTTTTTCCTGTGGTTGTGTATGGATGTGAGAGTTGGACTGTGAAGAAGGCTGAGCGCCAAAGAATTGATGCTTTTGAACTGTGGTGTTGGAGAAGACTCTTGAGAGCCCCTTTGGACTGTAAGGAGATCCAACCAGTCCGTTCTGAAGGAGATCAGCCCTGGGATTTCTTTGGAAGGAATGATGCTAAAGCTGAAACTCCAGTACTTTGGCCACCTCATGCGGAGAGTTGACTCATTGGAAAAGACTCAGATGCTGGGAAGGATTGGGAGTAGGAGGAGAAGGGGACGACAGAGGATGAGATGGACATGAGTCTGAGTGAACTCGGGGAGTTTGTGATGGACAGGGAGGTCTGGCGTGCTGCGATTCATGGGGTCACAAAGAGTCAGACACGACTGAGTGACTGAACTGAACTGACAGCCTTAACAAGAGGCTTCCCAGGTGCTTCAGTGGTAAAGAATCTGTCTACAACGTAGGAGACACAGATTTCCATCCCTGGGTTGGGAAGATCCCCTGGAGAAGGAAATGGCAACCTACTCCAGTATTCTGTTTAGGGAAGTCTATGGACAGAGGAGTTGGGAAGGCTACATTCTATGGGGGTTGTAAGAGCCAAGACTTAGCAACTAAATATTAGCCTTAATGAAGGGCCAGGTGCAAAATATACTTCGAAATACCCAGATGAATTAACCTAATGCATGGTAATGAAAACAAATGTTTGTGGTTTAGCTGACTCAGAGCTGTACTGAACAACAGATCCACTGATCAAGTACACTGTTACTAGAATAATAGGCCCATTTTATCAAACAGTGGAAGATGATTATGTTTCTACATGCTATGGGAAGCCAACATGTCTAGCTTATCTAAATACAGTACACTTCAGTTTTAACTCTAAACATGGTTTCATTTTAGGTACAGATCATTTGGTAACTACATTTAACCATCTGAGGAATTGCTGGGATGTTTTGCAAGTTTTAAATTACATTACTTTAAATTAATTAAAAAGAAAGTAAACTTTTAAAATATTATTTTTTTGGTAAGGGTATACATGAGGGCAAATAAAAGACATGGTCTGTGACCTCGTGGAACTCAGTCCAGCACAGAAAACAGACACAAAGTAAACTAACAAATGAATTAACGGTAACAAGTTACACTAATAGCAAAGAAAATTTAATCAGACAATAAAAGAGTAATAGGAAGCCTACTTATCATAGGCAAAAAAGGCCACTTTGGTAGACAGAAACGAAAGAGGTCAAGATTACACAAGAGGTAGAAGCCAAGTGTGACAGAGCTTTTGAAGTGCAACTGGAAACCACTGCAAAGTTTTAGGCAAGGGAGAGACAAGATCAAATCAACAAGATTACTGACATCTGCTTGACAACCGGGGGATGAAGAGTGGAGTGGTCCAAGAGTGAAAACACGTGATGTCAGGATATCAGTAATTACACTGAGAATAGGTAAGGAAAGGAAACCCTTCCAACTCCAACAAACGTGGATAAGAATGAAAATTCCAAATGCCCTGAGAAACATGCTTTGAGTTTAGAGACCAAACCTAAAAGAAATTTACATACGTAAACTCCAGGAACCTGAAATTAAGTGGAATTCCTTTAACTAGAAACTGAACCATTCGCTGGCCATTCACGCTATCCAAACTACTTCTAGAAATATCATCTTGCTGACGAACAGGTTTACTTATTTGGGTAAAATTTTCTCCCACTTCCAACACCTACGAGGACGCGGCTCAAGTTAAAGACAAAAGATGAAGGGCAAGTAAATGGGCTGAGAAGAAAATGCTGGACAATGAACGGTCTCAAAGATCCAGTCACCAGGAAAAGTACTTGTAATCAGCCTCATTTAGGTGAAAGAAGAAAAAGCTGAACCGCCGAAGTTCTTACTTATATTCTTCCTCCTTGGCGAGGAGGTCCCGTCGAGGGGTGGCAGGTTGCTGAATGCGTGGCGGGAGCAGAGTCCCTGAAACGCCCGGTCTCTGTAAAAGAGGCAGACACTTTCAGAACCAAAGTTCAATGAATTTTGGTGTTCTCAGGACGCCGAAACCTAGCTGCTACCCAGGAGAGGCCAGTTGAACTAACCTTGAAACTTCTCCCGGCCATCTTCCGCGACCACGACGCCGTTACCGCGGCAACGACGCACTTTCCCGCGAGAGTTATCACAACCCCGGCGGCCTTCCAGCTAAGGGCACGATTGGGACCACGCCCCAACTCTCGGCAGAAAACAGCGCGAGCTTAGGACCCGGCTGAGAACTAGGGAGTGTGCGCTGCTGTCTTTGTACCCGACTTGCGGTAAACCTAACCGCAGTCTTACAGGAACTGAAGAAGCCAAAGTCGTGGACTGATTTATAGAATGGGAAAAACTAGAGATGTCTTCAAGAAAATCAGAGATACCAAGGGAACATTTCATGCAAAGATGGGCTCAATAAAGGACAGAAATGGTATGGACCTAACAGAAGCATAAGATATTAAGAAGAGGTAGCAAGAATACACCGGAGAAGGCAATGGCACCCCTACTCCAGTGTTCTTGCCTGGAGAATCCCAGAGACGGGGGAATCTGGTGGGCTGCCGTCTATGGGGTCGCACAGAGTCGGACACGACTGAAGCGACTTAGCAGCAGCAGCAGCAGCAAGAATACACAAAAGAACTGTACAAAATATCTTCACGACCCAGATAGTCACGATGGTGTGATCACTCACCTAGAGCCAGACATCCTGGAGTGTGAACTCAAGTGGGCCTTAGGAAGCATCACTAAGAACAAAGTTAGTGGAGGTGATGGAATAGTGGAGGAGATGGAATTCCAGTTGAGCTATTTCAAATCCTAAAAGATGATGCTGTGAAAGTGCTGCACTCAATATGCCAGCAAATTTGGAAAACTCAGCACTGGCCACAGGACTGGAAAAAGTCAGTTTTCATTCCAATCCCAAAGAAAGGAAATGCCAAAGAATGCTCAAACTACTGCACAATTGCACTCATCTCACACACTAGTAAAGTAATGCTCAAAATTCTCCAAGCCAGGCTTCAACAATACGTGAACGGTGAACTTCCAGATGTTCAAGGTGGTTTTAGAAAAGGCAGAGGAACCAGAGATCAAATTGCCAACTCCGTTGGATCATAGAAAGCACATGAGACTTCCAGAAAAACATCTATTTCTGCTTCATTGACTATGCCAAAGCCTTTGACTGTGTGGATCACAATAAACTGTGGAAAATTTTGAAGGAGATGGGAATACCAGACCACCTGACCTGCCTCTTGAGAAATCTGTATGCAGGTCAGGAAGCAAGTTAGAACTGGACACGGAACAACAGACTGGTTCCAAATAGGAAAAGAAGTACATCAAGGCTGTGTATTGCCACCATGCTTATTTAATTTATATGCAGAGTACATCATGAGAAACGCCGGGCTGGATGAAGCACAAGCTGGAATCAAGATTGCTGGGAGAAATATCAATAACCTCAGATATGCAGATGACACCACCCTTATAGCAGAAAGTTAAAAAGAACTAAAGAGCCTCTTGATGAAAGAGGAGAGTGAAAAAGTTGACTTAAAGCTCAACATTCAGAAAACGAAGATCATGGCATCGGGTCCCATCACTTCATGGCAAAAAGATGGGGAAACAGTGGAAACAGTGGCAGACTTTATTTTCCTGGGCTCCAAAATCATGCAGATGGTGACTGCAGCCATGAAATAAAAAGACGCTTACTCCTTGGAAGAAAAATTATGACCAACCTAGACAGCATATTGGAGAAGGCAGTGGCACCCAACTCCAGTACTCTTGCCTGGAAAATCCCATGGACGGAGGAGCCTGGAAGGCTGCAGTCCTTGGGGTCACTGAGGGTCGGACACAACTGAGTGACCTCACTTTCACTTTTCACTTTGATGCATTGGAGAAGGAAATGGCGACCCACTCCAGTGTTCTTGCCTGGAGAATCCCAGGGATGGGAGAGCCTGGTGGCCTGCCATCTATGGGGTCACACAGAGTCGGACATGACTGAAGTGACTTAGCAGCAGCAGCAGCAGACAGCATATTAAAAAGCAGAGACATTACTTTGCCAACAAAGGTCTGTCTAGTCAAGGCTATGGTTTTTCCAGTAGACATGTATGGATGTGAGAGTTGGACTATAAAGAAAGCTGAGCACAGAAAAATCGATGCCTTTGAACTGTGGAATTGGAGAAGACTCTTGAGAGTCCCTTGGACTACAAGGAGACCCAACCAGTCCATCCTAAGGGAAACCAGTCCTAGGTGTTCATTGGAAGGATTGATGTTGAAGCTAAACTCCAATACTTTGGCCACCTGATGTGAAGAGCTGTCTCATTTGAAAAGACCTTGATGCTGGGAAAGATTGAAGGCGAGAGGAGAAGGGGACAACAGAAGATGAGATGGTTGGATGGCATCACCGACCCGATGGTCATGAGTTTGAGTAAACTCCAGGAGTTGTTAATGGACAGGGAGGCCTGGCGTGCTGCAGTCCACTGGTGTCGCAAAGAGTCGGACACGACTGAGGGACTGAACTGAACTGAAGGTGGCGATGGAAGAGTCTCAACCAAAGAAGACAGGTCCATTTCTAATAGTAGAAAGTAAGCTGGTAAAACGCCTACTCTTTTGTGCAAACTCTGCTGTGATTTCCAAACTAAGTAGCCAATTTGATCTTTAGCTTGTTTTGTTTAAAATGAACTATTTGTTGGAATTTCAAGTTTTGATTCCTCACATTTATTTACAGCATAGTTGAAAGTTCAGGCTCTCAAGGCAGTCATCTTAAGTTCATGTCCTGGGTCTGCCACTTACTAGCTTGGGAAAATCATTATCTCAGCTACTTCATCTGTAAAGTAAGGGTAAGAATAGTGCCCATCTCGCAGAGTTACTTTGAGGAGTAAATGAATTTGAGCTTAGGATTGTTCCTGGAACAAAGTAAACAATAAAAATTCCATTTGGAGGAGAGGGGAATAACCTTCGGAATCCAGAAATAAACTTCACATTCAGGGATGCTGGGAGGGATTGGGGGCAGGAGGAGAAGGGGACAACAGAGGATGAGATGGCTGGATGGCATCACTGACTCGATGGACGTGAGTTTGAGTGAACTCCGGGAGTTGGTGATGGACAGGGAGGCCTGGCGTGCTGCGGTTCATGGGGTCGCAAAGAGTCGGACATGACTGAGCGACTGAACTAACTGAACTGATCTGATCTTCAGCAAAGGTGCCAATACCATTCAGTGGGGCAAGTCTACTCTTTTTTGAAAGTGGGAGGAGAAGGGGATGCCAAAGGATGAGATGGTTAGTTGGCATCACCGACTCAATGGAAGTGAGTTTGAGTAAACTCCAGGAGTTGGTGATGGACAGGGAGGCCTGGCATGCTGCAGTCCATGGGGTTGCAAAGAGACGGACATGACTAAGCGACTGAACTGACTGACTGACTGTGGAAAACAATCTCACATTTTCTCAAAACCATACACATAAAATTACCACGTGATCCAGTAGCCCACTCCTAGCTATATGCCCAAGAGAAATGAAAACATATACCCTTACAAAAAGTTGTACACAAATGTTTATAGCAGTATTCAGAAAAGACAAAAAGTGAAAATGACTCAAATGATACACTGATTAATAGGTAAATAAAAAGTGGTGTATTCATCAATGGAATATTATTCAGGGCCAGAAAGGAATGATGCATACTACAATATGGATGAACCTTGAAAACATGCTATGTGAAAGAAGCAATTCACAAAAGACCACATATTATATGATTCCATTCTATTAGGACCACATATTATATGGAATGTCTAGAACAGGCAAATCTGTAGAGACAGAAAGCTGTTTAGTGATTGCCTAGCTCTGAAAGATAATGGGGAACTGACTAAGGTGTTGCCGGATTTTCGGCGGAGTGGGGCGAGGGTAATGAAAATGTTCTAAAATTGATTGTGATGATGGTTGCACAAATCTGTCAATACACTAAAAGACAATTGTACACTTTATATGGATAAATGGTGAGTATGTGAAATACATCAGTCAAGTGGTTAAAACATTAAAAATTAAATTATTAAAATAAAAATGTCAAAAGATGGAGGAAAAGTACACCATACTAACACTAATCAAAAGACAGCTGGAGTAGCCACATTAACTTCAAACAAAGTGATCTCAGAACCGGAAAAACTATCAGAGATAAAGAGGAATATTATATAAAGGATAAGGAGATCAACTCTCCAAGGAGATATAACAATCCTGAATGTGTATGAACCAAACAGTTGAGTGTCAAAATATACGAGGCAAAAACTAATAGGAGTGCAAAGAGAAACAGATAAATCCACAAGTACATTTGGAGATACCAACACCTCTTTTTCAGTCATTGATAGTTCATGGAGGCAGACAATCAGTAAGGATGGAATTGCCCTCAACAGCATTTTTAGTCCCAAGGAATCAGCAAAAATCTACTTGATCTAATTGACATTTAGAGAATACTCCATCCAACAACAGCAGAATACACATTCTTATCAAGGTCACATGGCACATTTACCAAGATAGACCACATTCTGGGCCATAAAATGCACATTAATAAATTTAAAAGAATAGAAATTATATTCATTTCCTAGAATTGCTATAAGAAAGCACGACAAACTGGATGGCTTAAAACAAAATAAATTTATTGTCTCCCAGTATAGAGACTGGTAGTCCAAAGTCAAGATGTTAGCAGGGCAGTGCTCCCTTTGAAACCTGTAGGGGAGAATTCTTCTGTGCATTTTCCTAGTTTCTGGTGGTGGCTGTCACTCCCTGCCATTCCTTGGCTTGTAGCTGCATCTGGCCAATCTCTGCCTCTACAATCATATAGCATTCCCCCTGTGTGTCTCTGTCTACACATGGCATTTCCTCCAGTCATACTGGATTAGACCCACCTTAATGACCTCATCTTAACTTGATTACAGTTGTAAAAGACCCAATTTCCAAATAAGGTCACATTCACAGATTAAGGGGAGAGGTGTGTGTATGATGGGTTAGTTCAGTTCAGTTCAGTCGCTCAGTCGTGTCCGACTCTTTGCGACCCCATGAACCGCAGCACGCCAGGCCTCCCTGTCCATCACCAACTCCCGGAGTTCACTCAAACTCACGTCCATCGAGTCAGTGATGCCATCCAGCCATCTCATCATCTGTTGGCACCTTCTCCTCCTGCCACCAATCCCTCCCAGCATCAGAGTCTTTTCCAATGAGTCAACTCTTTGCATGAGGTGGCCAAAGTACTGGAGTTTCAGCTTTAACATCATTCCTTCCAAAGAAATCCCAGGGCCAATCTCCTTCAGAATGGACTGGCTGGATCTCCTTGCAGTCCAAGGGACTCTCAAGAGTCTTCTCCAACACCACAGTTCAAAAGCATCAATTCTTTGGTGCTCAGCTTTCTTCACAGTCCAACTCTCACATCCATACATGACCACTAGAAAAACCATAGCCTTGACTAGACGGACCTTTGTTGGCAAAGTAATGTCTCTGCTTTTCAATATGCTATCTAGGTTGGTCGTAACTCTCCTTCCAAGGAAGGACTTCAGCATATTTTTGGAGGAATATAGTTCAATCTGTAATAATAGAAATTATATAAACTATCTTCTGAGGCATAACATAAAAAAGCTGGAAAACCCAAAATATTTGGAGATTAAACACACTTTAAAATAATACATGGATATAAAACATTAAAATAAAATATGTAAATGAAATAAATATTATTTATTTAATTTAAATACTATTTATTTAATAAATATTTATTTAAATTAAATGCTTATTTTATTTAAATAAAATAAAAATATTTTAATAAAAATCTATTAAAATAATTAAAAAGTATTTTGAACTCAATGAAAATGAAAATACAATCTACCAAAACTTGTAGGGATACAGTGAAAACAGCACTTAGAATGCTTAGCATTAAATGTATATATTAGAAAAGAAGGCAAATCTAAAATCAACAATCTAAGGTTCCACCTTAGGCAATGGGAGAAAGAAGAACAATTTAAGCTTAAAGAGAGCAAAAGAAAAGAAATAATAAAAATTAAAATAGAAATTAATGGAACTGAAAACAGGAAAACAGAGAAAATCACAGAAACCAAAATCTGGTTCTTTGAAAAGATCAATAAATTCAATAAATCTCTGGCCACATTAACCAAGAAAAAAAATGAAGGCATGTAATTACCTATTATATGTTCTTTTATGTGATGCTCAGGTGCAACCACAAGAAAAGGTACAGAAGAGGCTCAAGAAAATAAAGTTCATTATACTCATAAGTTCCATAACTAGGAGGTACAGAATGCCATGCAGGGCTCCATGGGAAAGCCCCATGGTAGTAGGAGGCAGAAAACATGAGTCAAGGGAAAACCTAAGCTATCCTGCAAAAAAAGCAAGGCAAAGTGAACAGTTTAGGACTGGCTCAGTTTGAATCATTTGAGCAGGCTTTAAGCTTTAGGGGCTGTTCCTAGCTGTATGGTATCTGGCCCTGGGATGATTAATAAAACTAAGGAATATTGCCTCCTAAAGTGTACAGGCCAGGTAGAGGGGGTATGACTCCACATTGGTCAGTTGGCATATTTAAGGTATACTCCTGGCTGAGCCCTTTTGCTATCTCTGAGAATTGGCTAGGTCAATAAGTTTCATCATCCAGAAAGGTTATTTTTTTTTTAAGATGTCAAATCATAATAATACACAGAAAAAATTTAACTAAATAATTTAATACCATTATTAAAATGGGATCAGGATCATTATTAATTATCCCATGAACACTGAAAGGAAAAGAAAGGAGTACTATCAACAACTACATATGCAGAAATTTTATAAATTAGGTGAAATGAACCAATTCCTTGAAAGATGCAAACTACCAAAATTCATATAAAGAAAAATAGATAATGAGTGGAGTCAATAATTTTCTAAGGAAGAAAGCAGCAGAACCAGGTTGTTTCACTTATGAATTCAACTAACATTCAAGGATTAAATGATACCAATTCTCCACAATCTCTTCTAAAAAATGGAAAGAAAGGGGACACTCCTAACTCACTCATGAGTCCAGCATGATCCTAATACCAAAAGCAGTTAGGGACATATATAAGAAGAAAAAACTATAGACGATACCTCTCATGAACATAGTTATAAGTCTTTAACAAATATTAGTAAATTGAATCCAACAAAGTACAAAAAGAATTATTCAACACAAACAAGTGAGATTTATTATAGGTGAGTAAGACTAGCTCAGCATCATAAAATCAATCAGTACAACTCAGTACATGAAGAGAATAAAGAAGAAAAAACACAATCATATAAATTGATGCAGCAAAAGCTTTTGAGAAGATCCTGGTAAAAGTTCTCAGCGATCTAGGAATAGAGGGGAACCTCCTCAACATGATAAAGGACATTTACAAAATAACTAAAGCTAGCATCATACTTAACAGTAAGAAACTGAATGCTTTCCTCCAAAGATCAGTAACAAGGCAAGGATATTCTTTCTCATCATTTTTATTTACTCTCACACCTAGAGACCTAGCCAATAATAAACAAGAAAAAGAAACAAAAAGTATATAGATTTAAGAAATAAAATACCTTCATTTGTAGATGACATAAGAGTAGATGGAGAAATCCAAAGGAATCAGCAAAACTCTCCTAGAATTAATAAGCAAGGCTGATAAAACAAAATGTTGTATATACATACAATGAATTTGGATATACACTATAAAATGGATGAACCTTGAAAACATGCTAAGTGAAATAAGCCAGACACAAAAGAACAAATACTGTGAAAGTGAAGTCGCTCAGTCGTGTCCGACTCTTTTCGACCCCATAGACTGTAGCCTACCAGGCTCCTCTGTCCATGGGATCTTCCAGGCAATAGTACTGGAGTGGATTGCCATTTCCTTCTCCAGGGGATCTTCCCAACCCAGGGCTCGAACCCGGGTCTCCTGTATTGTAGACAGATGCTTTACCGTCTGAGCCACCAGGGAAGTCCAGAACACAAAAGAACAAATACTGTATGATTCTGCTTATAAGAAGTATCTAGAATAGACAAATACTGAGATAGAAAATAGAATACAGTTTGCCAGGAAATGGAGAGAGAGGAGACTTGTGTGTTATTTTTCTTTAATGGGTTCAGAGTTTCTGTTTGGGGGGATCAAAAAATTCTGGAAATGGATAATTGTTATCACTGAACAACATTATGAATATATTTAATGCCACCATATAGCATACTTCAAAGTAGTTACAGTGGTAAATTTTATTTATGTATATTTTACTACAAAAAAAAAAAAAAAAATCCAGTCAGGACAGTCTACAAAATACCTCATCAGTACTCCTGAAAACCATTAATGTCAGGCAAAGCAAAGAAAGTTTGAGAAACTATCACAACCAAGAGGAGCCTAAAGAAACATGACAAGTAAATGTAAAGTGGTATCCTGGATCAAATCCAGGAACAGAAAAAGACATTAGGTCTAAAACCAAAGAAATCTGAATAAACTGTGGCCTTAGTTAATAACAGTGCATCAATAATGGCTCATTAATTGTAACAAATGCATTAGACTAACGTTAATAATAAGGGAAATTGAGTGGAGAATATATGGGAACTCTAGTCTCAGGTTTTCTGTAAATCTAATTCTGTTTTTTTTTTTTAAATAAAGTCTATTTTTTAATAAGCTAAAAGAGACTCTGCTCCAACAGAATTGTAAATGAAATCATCTGGGGACACCCTTGTACTGCAAAACAACCAGATTATGTTAAAAAATTCAGAGAAGTATATATGCATTGCTGAAAATTTGAAGGAAGCAGAGAAAATTTCCATGTGTTTTGCTGATGTCTCCCCCTCTAGTTCTTTGCCCTCTCAAATAAAACAAAACTGATTGTGTGAATAGGCAATTAAAAATAAAAGGACTAATCAGAGAAAATGCCCATTAAAGAACTGTGCTCAGAAAATAAAGTCTGTGTTTGGTCAACAATAATATGGAGGAGCTGAAATTGAGACCCTTGCTCGAAGCTTCTAAACCAAATGAAAAAAAGCTAAAGTAGTTCCAGATTGGTAGTGCCCCCAGGCTCCCAGCAGAACCAAAACAAATCCTCTTTAGAGAAAAATATCTCTAATTAATCCCCCCAGATTCCTGGAGTAAGATCAAGAAAATGTGTGAGTTCACCAACAAAACTCACCAAGCAGAAAGGAAACAAATCACCATTAGTGAAAAATGAGAAGAAATAATAAATATTTAGAACTCCCAAATGAGATTAAAATTGTATTAGCTGTAAAAAGTAGAATATCTATTTAGAAAATATTTAAAGAAATAAGGGATAAAATCATAATGATGAGCAAACAACAAGACCAAGCAAATGTGACAAATAACCAAATGAAGCTTTCAAGCTTTAAATAAATGTTTGTTAACTGATCCAAGTCAATTTTCTGGACACCTAAAACTAACACATCACTGCATATGAACTATACTCCAATAAAATTTTTTTAGATAAATACATATAATTTGTTGAGATAAAAACACTCAGTGGATGGGTTGAATGGCACAGATAATTTGTAAAGCATAAAATATCTAAGAAAATTATCCAGAATGAACAGAGAATGATAAAAACATGGGAAATATGAAAGAAATGTTAAACAATTATAGAAGATAGACTGAGAAGATCTGACATATAAATAATCAGAGTCCAAGGACAGATTTTTAGAATTGAGAGTGATATTACAAAAGTTAATTGTTTAGAATCTCCCAGGGTTTAGTAAAGACATGAATGCACAGATTCAAGAAGCACAGAGTGTCACAAGAGGATAAATTTAAAATTTATTCTTATGCCTGTTATAAAATCCAAGACACCAATAAAAAAGAACAGATCTTTAAAGCAACCAAAGATAAAAAAGACAGGCAACCTACAAAGAAGCAATTATGCTGAAAGCAGATGATTTAATAGCAATTGTGGAAGCTAGAAGACAGTAAAATAATGAGTGAAATCCTAGGATAATAAGCCCCATTTATAAGTGAGAATTTGAGTCAAGTATGGTTGGTGATTAATCACCAATTAATGATTAATGATTATCTGCCTTTTATCTAATCCCAGATTGGTTGAGATAAACTTTATCTTCTAGGATAAGGATGTGGATGAGGTGTAGGACATGGAGGAAAGGGTAAAACTGTGTGTGAAAAAAGTAAGCTCACTATCTCAGGAAACTGGGAGGCAGGGATCTTTTATTGCCAATATTCTTCTAGCTCAGTATCTTTTGATTAGACTGACCTACTGGGCCCCAGCTGAACACTGTGTTACTATAAATGCTGGCACTGACCTGGAAGTTCCAGCCAGTGAGACAGGATCCAGAAATGGCACCTCTGATGCTTATTTTGAAGCAGACAGCCACCACCAAGTAGTATTAACCACAACCAGAATGAGCAAAGATTTTAATTATAGAGCTAGACCAATAGGACTTCTAACCAATCAGCTAGTCAGACTCAGATGACTCATTTCTCTTTAATTTTTGCAAAAAGCCCACTCTTCTTTTTACACAATTGAAAATTTTCATCTTCATGAATTTTATTATGAGAGGGTTTTATTATACCTTCAAAGTTATCAAAGAAAATAATTTCGGTCTAGAACCATGTACTCAGTCTCTAATATTATCCTGCGAGAGAGAGGAGAAATAAATATATCTTGAGATAAATAAAGCATAAGAAATTTACCACCCACATACTCATGCTAAAGGAACTTCAAAATGATGTACTTCAGGAAGAAAATAGTATCAGAGGTATATTTTGAGGTACCAGAAGACTGTTGTTGTTCAGTCAAAAATCACGTCAGATTCTTTGCAATGCCATGGACTGTAGTCTCCCAGGCTCCTCTGCCCATGGGATTTCCCAGGCATGAATACTGGAGTGGGTTGCCATTTCCTTCTCCAGGGAATCTTCCCAACCCATGGATAGCACCCACGTCTCTTGCATCTCCTCCATTGGCAGGTGAATTCTTTACCACTAGTGCCACCTGAAGAAGCCCCACCAGAAGAACAGTAATCAAAATAAAATGACAAATATGCATGTAGGTCTAAAATAATTTCTCTAAAATTCCTATCAACAGTAATGCCTACCTTGTGGTGTTTAAAAAAAAAAAGACTAAAACATTGTATTCTCATCTAACTGGGAGTAGAAAGAAACTTCAACCTGATAAAGAGCATCTCAAAAAAAAAAAAAGAGAAAAAGTACATCTAACTTCATATTTAATGATGAAAAACCAAATTCCTTCCTCTAATATGAGGAGTAAGACAGGGATTTCCACTCTTACTACTCCTATTCATAATCATACTGGAGATTATAATGATGGTTCTATCCTGCACAATAAGGTAAGTTAATTAATCAATTTTGGAAAGGAGGAAATAAAACTGTTTCTCTTAACAGATGACATGATTATCTATTTTCAACATTCTGAAAACCTACCCCCACAATCTACAGAGCTATTTAATAAGTTTGACAAAATTGTAAGATACAAGGTCAACTTACAAAAACTAATTGTAGTTCTATATACTAGGAATGAACAATTGGAAATTAAAATTTTAAATGCAGCACTATTTACAATGGGACCAAAAGAATATGGAGCTTCCCTGGTGGCTCAGACGGTAAAGAATCCACCTGCAATGCATGAGATCCGGGTCTATCCCGGGGTTGGGAAGATCCCCTGGGGAAGGGAATGGCTACTCACTCTGGTATTCTTGCCTGGAGAACTCCATGGACAGAGGAGCCTGGCGGGCTATAGTCCATGGGGTCACAAAGAGTCAAGACACAACTACAAGAGAGACACCTCTAGGGACTCCTAGTAATAATTAAAGGACACTGCAAAAGTGAGTAATGTCCTCTTTAAGCAGGTGAAGCAAAAGCTAGCCCCATCTAGGTATTAATGTATGATTAATGATTCCCATCCCTGACCCCAAGTGACCTAACTCAGGACGCAAATGTACAAAGTATATAAACATATTTAAAAGCCAGGAAAGATTCCACTAAAATGTCAGCCTTAGTTACTACATAGGATTTTTTTTAAGTCTGTATGTTCTAATTTACTAAAAAGAACACACATTACTTATGTAATATTTATAATGCTAAAAATAAAATGAAACAAATATGAGGTTACCCATCTAAAATACAGTGCAAAGACTGAGCAATAGGCAAACTGGGAAAAGTTCTCTGGATTTGGCAAGAAAGAAGCTACTGGTCAGGAAGGAGGCCAGTATATTTAAAAATAGAGCAGAAGAAATAGAAGTCATGCTATAAGGGAAGGAGTGGAAGGCAATTACTATCAACAATAGGTTTGAGAACTTTGGTTCCACAAGATGGGTGCAGAACTCTTTTGAATCAATCCATATCTCAAAATCTGAACCGTAGGCCTGACCAAGTGAATTGCCTCATGCTGCTTTCTTTACGTATGGCACTTTCAGTTTTTAACACATCACCGCTTTTTGCTATATTTTCCCCATTTTTGTTACATTTTATTTTAAATAATTCATTTAAAATCACAATGTTAATCATGGTCTAAAATTTTCTTTTTAATAATTATTTGGTTCTAAGTTAATGTTAACTTTAAAAGAAGCTATTATTCACAACGCAGAAAGCTGTAGGTTATGATTTTCAAAAGTGATCTCTATTCATCATAGTTTTATTATTTTTCCCCCAATAGTTGGATAGAGCTATCAGAAATTCAGGAATAATTGTTATTTTCATTTTTTTACTTAAAAATATCCAAAGCTGTACATTTCCTTATGGCATCATTGGGAAGTGACCATTCATTTTATAACCTGGCTGTCTTGAGAGGAAATAAGCAGAACCCAGAACAGCATATACATTAATTAAAACAAGCTTATAAAATCTGATTATTTCTCAACAAACAATCTAATAAACTGAATATATGTTAAAAGGTATAAAGTAGTCATAACTTTCCTTCCAAGGAGTAAGCGTCTTTTAATTTCATGGCTGCAGTCACCATCTGCAGTGATTTTGGAGCCCAGAAAAATAAAGTCTGACACTGTTTCCCCATCTATTTCCCATGAAGTGGTGGAACCGGATGCCATGATCTTAGTTTTCTGAATGTTGAGCTTTAAGCCAACTTTTTCACTCTCCTCTTTCACTTTTCACCAACAGGCTTTTTAGTTCCTCTTCACTTTCTGCCATAAGGGTGGTGTCATCTGCATATCTGAGATTATTGATATTTCTCCCGACAATCTTGATTCCAGCTTGTGTTTCTTCCAGTCCAGCGTTTCTCATGATGTACTCTGCATATAAGTTAAATAAGCAGGGTGACAATATACAGCCTTGACGAACTCCTTTTCCTATTTGGAACCAGTCTGTTGTTCCATGTCCAGTTCTAACTGTTGCTTCCTGACCTGCATACAAATTTCTCAAGAGGCAGATCAGGTGGTCTGGTATTCCCATCTCTTTCAGAATTTTCCACAGTTTATTGTGATCCACACAGTCAAAGGTTTGGCATAGTCAATAAAGCAGAAATAGATGTTTTTCTGGAACTCTCTTCCCTTTTCCATGATCCAGTGGATGTTGGCAATTTGATCTCTGGTTCCTCTGCCTTTTCTAAAACCAGCTTGAACATCTGGAAGTTCACAGTTCACATACTGCTGAAGCCTGGCTTGCAGAATTTTGAGCATTACTTTCCTAGAGTGTGAGATGAGTGCAATTGTGCGGTAGTTTAAGCATTCTTTGGCATTGCCTTTCTTTGGGATTGGAATGAAAACTGACCTTTTCCAGTCCTGTGGCCACTGCTGGGTTTTCCTAATTTGCTGACATATTGAGTGTGGCACTTTCACAGCATCATCTTTTAGGATTTGAAATGGCACTTTCACAGCATCATCTTTTAGGATTTGAAATAGCTCAACTGGAATTCCATTACCTCCACTAGCTTTGTTCATAGTGATGCTTCCTAAGGCCCACTTGACTTCACATTCCAGGATGTCTGGCTCTAGGTGAGTGTGAGTGATCACACCATCGTGACTATCTGGGTTGTGAAGCTCTTTTTTGTACAGTTCTTCTGTGTATTCTTGCCACCTCTTCTTAATATCTTCTGCTTCTGTTAGGTCCATACCATTTTTGTCCTTTATTGAGCCCATCTTTGCATTAAATGTTCCCTTGGTATCTCTAATTTTCTTGAAGAGATCTCTAGTCTTTCCCATTCTATTTGTTTCAGTATACAGCAAAGTTAATCAGTTCTTATTTCCATTCTTTTCCCATATAGGCCATTACAGAGTATTGAGTAGAGGTCCCTGTGCTATACGGTAGGTCCTTATTCATTATATATTTGTATATAGTAGTGTGTACATGTCAAGCCCAATATTCCAAATTATCCCTCCCCCCAACCAACAACAGTGTTATTGACTTCTTTGACTTTAATTGGAACTCACCATTAAAAACTAGTCTTTCATAATTCAATTCTGCAATTATTTGTAAAAAAAATTAGCAATATAATTCTACGTAGCCACTATATTTGTTGTGAAGTGATGTTTTAGGGTAATGAGAAGATATAAAACAGAGCATTTAGCTATGGAAACATTATGAAAACAAACAGGAATTCAAAGGATGTTGTGAATTCTGGACCTTTATCCAATAACGTTCATCACTTTGTGAGTCAAATAAACATTTGCAGTTTTTCCCATGGGGTTGCAAAGAGTCAAACACGACTGAGTGACTGAACAGCAACAATAATATGGACCTTGAAACTAGATACAGAAAAGGCTTATTGAAGGGTGGTTAGCTAATAAGAATTCAGTTCAGTATGTACATGAAGCAAACATAACTTGGTAATTGTGAGTGTCTAAGGTATCTTTTTTTTTTTTTCTTAAAATATCTTTCATTTGTATGCAAGGCATGTGGGATCTTAGTTCCCCAACCAGAGATCAAACCCAATATCCCTGCACTGACAGTGTAAAGTCTTAACCACTGGACCACCAGGAAATCTTTAAGATTTCTTTAACATTAGCTAGAATAGAATTCCAATCTACTTAAAGTATTTTTAAAATTCAGATTAAATTATACTACAGAATCACCAAATTTTAGAGGAGTATATTACTTAGCATAGGCCCTTCACTTTCAGTAATTACGAAATCAATTTTTAGAGAGATTTGGTTACATGGTTCATTAACACTAACTTTGGGGTTATAAGCCAGGTTTTATGACCTTAACCCCATTGCTTTTTTAAACAACAAACTTTTTAAATTAAAGTAATATTTTAATTTTATAACCAATAATTTATTTTTCTGTAATGTGTTTCAAAATCAGAATTTAACCCTTAGACATGTTAAAAGTGCAAATTTTAAGAAAAAATCCTGCTCTGACACTGTGTCACAGCCAGCTATAAAATGTATAAAAATAAAATTCATGCTATTTCAGAGGTATAAACTGGGCTGGATAGAAAAATCCATTACATATAAAGCTATATGTTAGTAGTTCATAAAATTTTTAAATGATGTTGGAGGAAAGGAAGCCGAAAAAATATAATAGTCAAGACAACAATATGACAGAATATGTAATCCCAAAAGGGCTAAAACATGTAATAGATGCTATAGGAATTCAGGAAGAGAAAACTCCTGAAATTCTCGAGAAATAAGTAAAAAGTTCAAGGGGAAGGAAAAGATACATTTGAAGGATTTGATCTGGGCCTTAAAGAACCTATAACATTTGGCAAACACTGGGGAATAAAAGAATCATTTTGGGTTGGAGGGAAGGAAAAAGGAGACTGGAATGTCCAGAATTGTGGTTAACAGTGGGTAGTAGGGAGTAATAAGGAGTGAAAGATAGTCAGAAAGACCTAGAGATCGAACTCCCATTTCTTGGTCTCCTGCATTGGCAGGTGGATTCTTTACCACTAGTGCCACCTGGGAAGTCCCACAGGTAATCTTATTTACAAAGCAGAAATAGAGACACAGGTGTAGAGAACAAATGTATAGACGCTGAGCGGGGGAGAGGGATGGGGTGGGAAGATTGGGATTGACATGTACGTACCATTGATACTATGTACAAAATAGATAACTAATGAGAACCTAGTATATAGCACAGGGAACTCTACTCAGTGTTCTCTGGTGACCTAAAAGGGAAAGAAACCCCAAAAAGAGGATATATATGGATACATAATACAGATTCACTTTTCTGTACAATAGAAACTAGCAAAATATTGTATAACAACTTTGTTCTCTGTTTTCCAAGTCTTCTGTAAATATGTTATCATACTTTCATAATTTGAAAAATACAAAACTTTGTACAGCAACTATACTCCAATAAAGATTAAAAAATAAAAAAAAAAAGAAAGATAGTCAGAAAATATCGAAGGCTCCTTGAACCTGGAAGAAGTATTATGTATTTTTTTTTTAATTATTTCATTCAACAGCAGCAAATAAAAAGAATAGGAGGAGATAAACTGTGCAGAGGCCTCAACTAAGAAACTATTTTGGTAATTAGACATTTAAAGCATTTGAAGAAAACAAAATCATACTTTAAAAGAGTATTAGGCAAAGAACACCCAGTTTAGACTCAGACAGATCTGGGCTAGATTCCTGGTTCTACCACCTATTAGCTGTGCAAACTTGGATAAGTAACTTACCTACCCTGAGTCTCAATTTCTATTTGCAAAATGGAGAAATTCATATTGCAGAGTTGTTATGACAATCACAATAGGTGGTAAAGGTGCTTCCTTGGTGGTTCAGTTGTGGGGTATCCACCTGCCAATACAGGAGACACAGGTTTGATCCCTGATCCAGGAAGATCCCATATGCACCTAAGATCCCACATAAGCAACTAAGATCTCACATGTTGTGGTACAACTAAGCCCATGAGCCACAACTATTCAGCCTGTGTTATGGAGCCTGGAAACTGCAACTACTGAGCCCATGTGCCACAACTACTGAAGCCTGTGTGCCCTAGAGCCCATGCTCTGCAACTAGAGAAGCCACTGCAGTGAGAAGCCTAAGTACCATGGCTAGAGAGTAGCCCTGACTTGCTCCAACTAGAGAAAAGGTCATGCAGCAAGGAAGACCTGGTACAGCCAAAAATAAATGAATAAATAAAATTATTTTTTAAAATAGATGGTAAATGACTATTTTTAAATCCTCTGATTCATTGCTTTTGCACATTTAGATTAGGCTCCACTTGTAGTTAGACCTTGCCTTTGGGAGACCTCATAACCAGAGTTATTCACTAGTATAATGGACAGTATTATATTTTTTATCACTAAAAAGCATCCACTCAGAGGCTGAATGAGATCACACAGCAAAGACACTGTAGATAAAGATTCTGGCATTGACTGAGACATTTATCATGAACTAAAAAAGTGTGTCCTCCCAAGATTCATGTGTTAAAACCCTACCTCCCAGAGTAAAAAGTGATGGTATTAGGAAGTGCAGTCTTTAGGAGGTAATTAGGATTACATGAGGTCATGAGGGTGGGGCCTCATGAATGGGATTAGTGCCCTAGTAAGAGACATTCTAGGAATCAGCTAACTAAAATGGACTGGAATGGGTGAATTTAACTCAGATGACCATTATATCTACTACTGTGGGCAGGAATCCAAGAAGAAATAGAGTAGCCATCATGGTCAACAAAAGAGTCCGAAATGCAGTACTTGGATGCAATCTCAAAAACGACAGAATGATCTCTGTTTGTTTTCAAGGCAAACCATTCAATATCACAGTAATCCAAGCCTATGCCCCAACCCGTAACGCTGAAGAAGCTGAAATTGAACAGTTCTATGAGGACCTACAAGACCTTTTAGAACTAACACCCAAAAAAAGATGTTCTTTTCATTATGGGGGACTGGAATGCAAAAGTAGAAAGTCAAGAAACACCTGGAGTAACAGGCAAATTTGGCCTTGGAGTACAGAATGAAGCAGGGCAAGGGCTAACAGAGTTTTGCCAAGAGAACGCACTGGTCATAGCAAACACCCTCTTCCAACAACACAAGAGAAGACTCTGCACATGGACATCACCAGATGGTCAACACCAAAATCAGACTGATTATATTCTTTGCAGCCAAAGATGCAGAAGCTCTATACAGTCAGCAAAAACAAGACCGGGAGCTGACTGTGACTCAGATCATGAACTCCTTATTGCCAAATTCAGACTGAAAGTGAAGAAAGTGGGGGAAACCACTAGACCATTCAGGTATGACCTAAATCAAATCTCTTATGATTATACAGTGGGAGTGAGAAATAGATTTAAGGGCCTAGATCTGATAGATAGAGTGCCTGATGAACTATGGATGGAGGTTCGTGACATTGTACAGGAGACAGGGATCAAGACCATCCCCATGGAAAAGAAATGCAGAAAAGCAAAATGGCTGTCTGGGGAGGCCTTACAAATAGCTGTGAAAAGAAGAGAAGCGAAAAGCACTGGAGAAAAGGAAAGATATAAGCATCTGAATGCAGAGTTCCAAAGAACAGCAAGGAGAGATAAGAAAGCCTTCCTCAGCGATCAATGCAAAGAAATAGAGGAAAACAGCAGAATGGGAAAGACTAGAGATCTCTTCAAGAAAATTAGAGATACCAAGGGAACATTTCATGCAAAGATGGGCTCAATAAAGGACAGAAATGGTATGGACCTAACAGAAGCAGAGGATATTAAGAAGAGGTAGCAAGATACACAGAAGAACTGTACAAAAAAGATCTTCACGACCCAGATAATCATGATCACTCACTTAGAGCCATATATCCTGGAATGTGAAGTCAAGTGGGCCTTAGAAAGCATCACTACGAACAAAGCTAGTGGAGGTGATGGAATTCCAGTTGAGCTATTTCACATCCTGAAAGATGATGCTGTGAAAGTGCTGCACTCAATATGCCAGCAAATTTGGAAAGCTCAGCAGTGGCCACAGGACTGCAAAAGGTCAGTTTTCAGTCCAATCTCAAAGAAAGGCAATGCCAAAGAATGCTTAAACTACCACACAATTGCACTCATCTCACACTCTAGGAAAGTAATGCTCAAAATTCTGCAAGCCAGGCTTCAGCAGTACGTGAACCGTGAACTTCCAGATGTTCAAGCTGGTTTTAGAAAAGGCAGAGGAACCAGAGATCAAATTGCCAACATCCACTGGATCATGGAAAAGGGAAGAGAGTTCCAGAAAAACATCTATTTCTGCTTTATTGACTATGCCAAACCCTTTGACTGTGTGGATCACAATAAACTGTGGAAAATTCTGAAAGAGATGGGAATACCAGACCATCTAACCTGCCTCTTGAGAAATCTGTATGCAGGTCAGGAAGCGACAGTTAGAACTGAACATGGAACAACAGACTGGTTCCAAATAGGAAAAGGAGTATGTCAAGGCTGTGTAGGGTCACCCTGCTTATTTAACTTATATGCAGAGTACATCAAGAGAAACGATGGGCTGGAAGAAGCACAAGCTGGAATCAAGATTGCTGGGAGAAATAGCAATAACCTCAGATATGCAGATGACACCACCCTTATGGCAGAAAGTGAAGAGGAACTCAAAAGCCTCTTGATGAAAGTGAAAGTGGAGAGTGAAAAAGTTGGCTTAAAGCTCGACAATCAGAAAATGAAGATCATGGCATCTGGTCCCATCACTTCATGGGAAATAGATGGGGAAACAGTGGAAACAGTGTCAGACTTTATTTTTCTGGGCTCCAAAATCACTGCAGATGGTGACTGCAGCCATGAAATTAAAAGACGCTTACTCCTTGGAAGGAAAGTTATGACCAACCTAGATAGCATATTCAAAAGCAGAGACATTACTTTGCCAACAAAGGTTCGTCTAGTCAAGGCTATGGTTTTTCCTGTGGTCATGTATGGATGTGAGAGTTGGACTGTGAAGAAGGCTGAGCGCCAAAGAATTGATTCTTTTGAAGTGTGGTGTTGGAGAAGACGCTTGAGAGTCCCTTGGACTGCAAGGAGATCCAACCAGTCCATTCTGAAGGAGATCAGCCCTGGGATTTCTTTGGAAGGAATGATGCTAAAGCTGAAACTCCAGTACTTGGGCCACCTCATGCAAAGAGTTGACTCATTGGAAAAGACTCTGATGCTAGGAGGGATTGGGGGCTGAAGGAGGAGAAGGGGACGACAGAGGATGAGATGGCTGGATGGCATCACTGACTCGATGGTCGTGAGTCTGAGTGAACTCTGGGAGTTGGTGATGGACAGGGAGGCCTGGCGTGCTGCGATTCATGGGGTCGCAAAGAGTTGGACACGACTGAGCGACTGATCTGATCTGATCTGATCTTATGGATATATGAGAAGGGGAGGTCATTGAAAGAAATGGAAATGGTCTCAACAGCCATATAGCTAGGCCATGGAGAACTGGGATATCATTAAGGAAACAAGAGAATTTTAGCAATTTGCTTACTTAATCACAGACAACAGTAGACTTTTGTTGCTCCACATTCTAGTGCTCCATAACTCAGTCACTGTCTTTATTGCTACTGCTCCTGGAAAAAACAATGAGATAACCCTTTCAAAGAAGGTAGGTGTCTCATTCAAACTCTCTAAGAGAAGCTTTTGTTGGTATTGGCCAGTTATGGGGCACCAGGGCACCATTCTCAGCCAAAGCTCTCATAATAGGCTCACTCATTTCCTTGCCAGGTCATTTGATACCTTTTGTTCTTGTTGTTTAGTCGCTAAGTCATGTCCAACTCTTTGCAACCCCATGGACTGCAGCATGCCAGGCTTCTTTTCCTTCACTATCTCCTGGAGTTTGCTCAAATTCATGTCCATTGAGTCCATGATACCATCCAACCATCTCATCTTCTGTTGCCCCCCTGCCCACCCTCAAAACTTCCCCACTATCAAGGTATTTTCAAATGGGCTGGCTCTTCACATCAGGTAGCCAAAGTATTGCAGCTTCAGCATCAGTCCTTCCAGTGAATATTCAGGGTTGATTTCCTTTGGGATTTAATGGTTTGATCTCCTTGCTGTTCAAGGAACTCTCAAGAGTGTTCTCCAGCACCACAGTTCAGAAGCATTAATTCTTTGGTGCTCAGCCTTATTAATGGTCCAACTCTCACATCTGTACATGACTACTGGAAAAATCAAAGCTTTGACTATATCAAAGCTATGTGTGATTGAGCTATCAAGCTCAATCAAAGCTTGACTACTGTGTCAGCAAAGTGATGTCTGACTTTTTAATACCTTGACTAGGTTTGTGATAGCTTTTCTTCTAAGCAGCAAGTGCCTTTTAATTTCATGGCAACAGTCACTGTCTGCAGTAATCTTGGAGTCCAAGAAAAGAAAATCTGTCACTGTTTCCACTTTCCCTTCATCTATTTGCCATGAAGTAATGGGACCAGATGCCATGATCTTAGCCTTCTGAATGCTGAGTTTTAAGCTAGTTTTTTCACTCTCCTCTTTCACCCTTATCGAGAGGTTCTTTAGTTCTTCCCTTTCTGTCGTTATATGCCATATATTCTGCATATATGAGGTTGTTGATATTTCTCCTGACAATCCAACTTGATTGATTCCAACTTGTGAGCCATCCAGCCCAGAATCTGACATGATGTACTGCATATAAATTAAGTAAGCAGGGTGACACCATACAGCCTTGACATACTCCTTTCCCAATTTTGAACTGTTTGTTGTTCCACATCCGGTTCTAACTGTTGCTTCTTGTCCTGCATACAGGTTTCTCAGGACACAGGTTAGATGGTCTGGTAATTCTCTCTTCAAGAATTTTCTAGTTTGTTGTGACCCACACAGTCAAAGGCTTTAGTGTAGTCAATGAAGCAGAAGTAGATGTTTCCTTGGAATTCCTGTTTTTCTATGATCCAACAGATGTTGGTAATTTTACCTCTGGTCAAACTGATACCTTTGGGTCTAATCAACTGTGGTTATGGTATTGAGATCCTATACACCTGAGCATTGTCACCTCTGCTTAAGGGCTGCTACTGGTCTTTTGTTCAGAAAGGGGTTGTGAGCAGGCCAGGTACCCAAATATTATGCCCTATTTTATAGGAATCCAAATATTTAGTTACCAGTTCTGTATAAGAACAGGAAAGGACTTACCTTAGGTAGTTTAGATAATGAGTTGAACTGGAGATAAAAATGTAAAGGGGAAAATAACGATTCAAAGATATTTAGAAATGTAGTTTTCAAGCACTCTCATATAGTGTGAAATTAAGTAACAGAGCTTAGTCTTTATTAACTATCTTATTTTAGAGTTTGGGTAGAGTAAATAAAAGCATATTTTTAAATTCCAAAATAATATATTTCTGAAGTGACAGCAAACATGTTTCCTGCTATTCAGTGACCTCATAAAAAAGCATCATATTATGGCAAGAATACTGAAAACAACAAGAGATAATAAACAAGAATGGAAGTGCCATCAGCCACTGCACTGTCAAGAGATGTAATAATTTTAATAGGTTTATACTAATGGAAGACACATGGCAGAGCTTGAAACAGAAATGTAACAGCTAACATCTGGATGTGCCTTTAACATCTCATCACTCAACACTTTTCAAACTGCTTCATCTGGGAGACCTTATAAACCTGGACATGCTAACTTCCCAGAATAAAATTAACTCTCCAAAGTACTGAAGTTGTTTCTTTTTTAATCTTGTTCACTTTATAATAGCTTTAAGCTCACTTACAAGGATGGTACCTTCACACTTGGTCATTATGTACTTATCATGCATGCTCTTCCACTCATCTTAAGTACTAAGGAGAACCACAACAGTGTCTAAAGCACCTCATTAACAAAGTTACACACTAGGACTTAGAGAAACCAAGTGGAAGCATATTACATACCTCAATTTAGGACTATACCTGAAATAACATTTTGAATGATTAAAGAAATATGCAGTACCACATAAAACAGTAGTTCTCCCTTTCACATATAGGGCTTCCCTTGTGGCTCAGCTGGTAAAGAATCACCTGCAATGGGGGACACCTGGCTTCAATCCCTGGGTTGGGAAGAGCCCCTGGAGAAGGGAAAGGCTACCCACTCCAGTATTCTGGCCTGAAGAATTCCATGGACATCCATGGCATTGCAAAGAGTGGGACATGACTGAGTGACTTTCACTTTCACATATAACTCAATCTTTGTGACTATATTTTAAATGATTTTTTGAGGCCAAAAATTATTTGAGCTCATTATTTTGGCAACTGCTAACTCTGATTGCTTCGGAGAAGGCAATGGCACCCCACTCCAGTACTCTTGCCTGGAAAATCCCATGGACGGAGGAGCCTGGTAGGCTGCAGTCCATGGGGTCGTGAAGAGTCAGACACAACTGAGCGACTTCACTTTCACTTTTCACTTTCATGCATTGGAGAAGGAAATGGCAACCCACTCCAGTGTTGTTGCCTGGAGAATCCCAGGGACAGGGGAGCCTGGTGGGCTGCCGTCTATGGGGTCGCACAGAGTCGGACATGACTGAAGCGACTTAGCAGCAGCAGCAGCAGCAACAACTCTGATTGCTTAAGATATTTTTTGAATCTAGAGTTATGCCCAGCTAAAAACCTAGAGATCAGTCAAGGATTACTCTGCCATCCCTTCATTTTTCTCCATTCAAAACAATATGACACAACATGCAGATACCATCACACTGGCTGCAACCCAACTTTTGTGCAGTTTTAGTTCTCTGCTTGGACATAATACTTTAATGTTCAAGTGAAACTACACATTCCTCCTACTCCTCTCCTCATTTCTGGGGCAAATCCAAAGGATTTTTCCTACAATCAGATATGTTCCTCAAAGTAGAATGAGTTCTAACTCTCTTTTATAACTGTTTCCTGGGCTGAAATGTTCAATAATGACAGTATCCTGTCATAACTCTATTATCTCATTTGAGACAAGTTATTAGGCAGGTTTTTCTTTGTCCTTTACTATATACAATAAACAGAAACCTGGCATAAATTTCAAACAGTTACTTTGGATAGATGATTGTTATAATGTGAAATTTGTCTTTTATAGAAAAGTATACAAAACCTTTGTAAAACTTATAGAACATAGTTAATAGTCACAAATGATTTTCATCTTTTTCTCAAGAAATAGGGAAAACATTGTATCCTAAGGGCCTGGGCCTTGAAAGTCTATGATGGACAAGGGTCCCCTGAAACAACACAGAAATGTTTTACTGTTGCCTTTCTTCTGTCTTATCCACTCCACTGCCACACATCCTATAGACTATTTAAACTCATCATATGGCACATTCTTGCCTGGTCTTGGTCTCAGTAAACTATCAGTTAATTGACTATCTTCTAAACTGTTACTCCTTCCACTAGTATTTTCACTTTAGTTAGGGCCCTTTTAAGGATAAATACAAGCTTAAGGCCTAATGAAACTAATCAAAAAACATGACATTTCTGGGACAAGGATTGACATGTCCCCTGGAAGAAATAAACTTTAATCATTGAAGATCACCAGACTTAAGGTTCAACTCAGCCAGTGCCAAGGCTATTGCAGACTAGGTGAGGAGAATCTGGAATCAGTTGCTGTGAATGAGATAAGAACCTCCAGGCACCTACCTGTAGGCCCACAATGTGGCTAACTTATTCTCTTGTCCCCACCATCAGTGCCTACTAAATAGGACATAGATTATATCTCAGTTTATAGGTGGAATTGTCATTCCCACTGCTGGATCTAAAACCCTTTCTAAGACTCCACACTACTTGACTGTCTCCATAACCATCCTACCCTACTACGCCAAGAAGTAGATTGGACATGTCACTTTTAACTCTGTGATTTGAATATCTGGACACTATATCCTTACACACGTGATTTGAATATCTGGATACTATACCCTTACACACTTAACAACAGGGATAGAATCATAAAAATCATATCTCATGGCCTATCGATACAGAATCAATTCAGTATCAATATAGAATATTCAACAAAATATTTAGCTCATGTACTGGATCCTGTACTGGACACTAGGGATATGAAGATAAATAAACAAAGTACCTGAGGTCAAATTATTGCAGTCAGTTGGAAAAAAATGCATATACATAAGTAAGTTCACTAAAATCTAAAAAGTGTATAATCAAATTTGATACAAAGCCCTATGAAAGCCCAAAGACGGAACACTTAACTAGTTCTTAGGTAGCTAACTAACTTTCAGCCTGAAGGAGGTAGGTAAAAGGGAAGGTTTCTCTGAGGAGATAATATCTTAGCTAATTCTAGACAAATAAATAAATGTTCTTTGGTATCAAAAAAAGGGAGAGAGAGAAAGAGAGCAAAGGAGCTAAAATTCTTATATGACCAAGTAATCTACTGTACCAATACATTTGTAGTTTATAGGAGCTATAAGGTCTAAACACAAAATAATCACCTGTAGGCTTTAGAGAGTGATCAAAAGCAGGCAATTTATGGAAGAAAAAGTATAGCTGGGTGAAGGGAATGGCATGGAGTTCATTTGCCGTTTTTATACCTTTTAAACTGAGGGCAAACTATAGTTGGAATAACATAGGTTGGCTAAAACTGATAGAAAACTCACAGTATTTCTAGCCTGAATAACCAGAGGATAGAATTTGGAGCAAGTGGAAAACAGAACCAGAGACAAAGAATCCAAAATTCTGTATATAAATTCTATCCAATTCTTTAATTGACTAATGAATGATACATGCATGGACAGGCTTCAAGCAGCTCAGCTAATGATGGATATATGATCTGAGATATTTCCCAAGACACAAAATTTTCAGATTGAGTCTAACAAGCTTAATTTCATGTTAAAACAACTCTTTGGAGGAATATAGTAGAATCCAGAGTCTCCATAACATTATTTTAATATTTACATGGTCTAAGTTATTTCTGCTTTATTGACTATGCCAAAGCCTTTGACTGTGTGGATCACAAACTGTGGAAAATTCTGAAAGAGATGGGAATACCAGACCACCTGACCTGCCTCTTGAGAAGCCTGTATATAGGTCAGGAAGCAACAGTTAGAACTGGACATGGAACAACAGACTGGTTCCAAATAGGAAAAGGAGTATGTCAAGGCTGTATATTGTCACCCTGCCTATTTAACTTATATGCAGAGTACATCATGAGAAACGCTGGGCTGGAAGAAGCACAAGCTGGAATCAAGATTGCCAGGAGAAATAGCAATAACCTCAGATACACAGATGACACCACCCTTATGGCAGAAAGTGAAGAGGAACTCAAAAGCCTCTTGATGAAAATGAAAGTGGAGAGTGAAAAAGTTGGCTTAAAGCTCAACATTCAGAAAATGAAGATTATGGCATCTGGTCCCATCACTTCATGGGAAATAGACGGGGAAACAGTGGAAACAGTGTCAGACTTTATTTTTGGGGGCTCCAAAATCTCTGCAGATGGTGACTGCAGCCGTGAAATTAAAAGACGCTTACTCCTTGGAAGGAAAGTTAGGACCAACCTAGATAGCATATTCAAAAGCAGAGACATTACTTTGCCAACAAAGGTCCGTCTAGTCAAGGCTATGGTTTTTCCAGTGGTCACGTATGGATGTGAGAGTTGGACTGTGAAGAAAGCTGATTGCCAAAGAATTGATGCTTTTGAAGTGTGGTGTTGGAGAAGACTCTTGAGAGTCCCTTGGATGCAAGGAGATCCAACCAGTCCATTCTGAAGGAGATCAGCCCTTGGACTTCTTTGGAAGGAATGATGCTAAAGCTGATACTCCAGTAGTTTGGCCACCTCATGGGAAGAGTTGACTCCTTGGAAAAGACTTTGATGCTGGGAGGGATTTGGGGCAGGAGGAGAAGGGGACGACAGAGGATGAGATGGCTGGATGGCATCACTGACTTGATGGACATGAGTCTGAGTGAACTCCGGGAGTTGGTGATGGACAGGGAGGCCTGGCATGCTGTGATTCATGGGGTCGCAAAGAGTCAGACACGACTGAGTGACTGAACTGAACTGAAGTTACAACCCAAAGTTACTTGACATATGCAGAAATATGAAAATGTGACTCAGTCTGAAAATAAAAAGACTTCAATGAAGGGTGACTTTGTGATGATCCAAATACTGGAATTAGCAAACAAGGGGAGAAGGCAATCGCACCCCACTCCAGTACTCTTGCCTGAAAAATCCCATGGACAGAGGAACCTGGTGTGCCGCAGTCCATGGGTCGCTAGGAGTTGGTCATGACTGAGGGACTTCACTTTCACTTTTCACTTTCATGCATTGGAGAAGGAAATGGCAACCCAATCCAGTGTTGTTGCCTGGAGAATCCCAGGGACGGGGGAGCCTGGTGGGCTGCCGTGTATGGGGTCGCACAGAGTCGGACACGACTGACTTGACTTAGCAGCAGCAGCAGCAGCAAACAAGGAATTTAAAGCAGCTATTCTAACTATCATTAGTGAAATTTAAAAAATTCATTAGATGGGCAGAACAGTAGAATAGAGATGACAAAGGAACTTCAGGCAATTTTAAGACAAGTCACTAGAAATTATTCTGTCTGAACAATAAAGAGAAAAAGGTTAAAAATATGAACAGAGACTCAAGGACCTATGGAAAATATCAGTAGCTCTAACATATGTGACGTAAGGGTTATTGAAGTTACAGAAGGAGAGAAGATTTAGAATGGAATAGAAGAAATATTTTTAAAATAGTGATTAAAAACTCTCCAAATCTGGGTAAGAGAAACAAATTTACAGCTTTAAGAAGTTCAGTGGCCACCACACAGTATAAAAATGAAGTAAATCATGTCTACTCCTAACAATCAAATCTCTGAAAATTAAAGATAGAGAAAAAATCCTGAAAGTAAAGAAAACTGACACATAAAGGACAACAATAATTTGAATTACTACTGACTTCTTTTCAGAAATAATGGAGGAGTGTGGACAATGGAACATCTTTAAAGTGCTAAAAGGAAAAACCCTTAACCTAGAATTCTTTGTCCAGCAAAAATGTGTTACTAATGAGAGCAACATAAAGATATTTTCACATAAAAACATACAATCCTGGCACCAGGAGACCTGTGCAAATTTATCATCAGGAGACCTAAATGATAAAACGTATTATAGAAGTTTTTCAGGCAGAAGTGAAATAACACCAGGTAGATCTTCAAGAAGGAACAAAAAGCATCAGAAATGGCAAATACTGGAGTAAATATAAAATAGTATTTTTCTCTGTTAGTATCTTTTTAAAATAAGGTGAAGGGTATTTGAAGCAAAGGTAACAGCATAAACAAACGCCTGAAGACAGAAAAATAAAAACATGGTGTGAAAAGGAATTACAAGCAGTTCATTTCTTGTAATGTTAGGTGTGATAAGAAGACTGATGGCATGCCTGCCATGTTAAGGAACCTGGTCTTAATCTTTATGTGAAAGTTCTCAAGTCTGAAAATGAAATAGTGAGATCTGTATTTATGTGCATCACTCATGTACTCAGTGAAGAGGCAGGAAACTCACACTATTGCTGCAATCCAAGAGAGATATTAAAGAAAGCACATCATGAGAACTTGATCTAAAGAAGTAATAGCACAGAAGTTCAAGAGAAGAGAGTTAAGAAGTATTTTGGAGGTAAGATCTGTATTAAATAGAGGTTGTGAATAAAGTAGAAGAATATCACTTGGATCATTAAATATAATTAAGGGAATTTTCCCTCATTATAGACCAATTTACTGCCTAAATTTCTGGTAATATTGTATTGGACACTAATTCCTGCTACTTGTCTCATTCATGACCTCTATTTATAGCTCAAACCTCCTATTTAATACCAACTGACTGTGCCCCAGCATCACCTTGACAACTATTTTGACTAGGCTGCATGGTAGGGAGAGGAAATGGACAGTCAATGCATAAACCTAGCAAGATCCTATGACATATCTAGTACCAACAGATATGGCTCAATGAACTGAGTCAATCAGATTTTTTTCTCTTAGAAATCTGAACCAAGAAATCCCAGAAGAATAGGTCATTTAACAATGAAAGCCAAGGCTAAAACTTCATGTCAGAGAGAGACTCTAGAGGACTTGTGAAATTCTAAGAACTGAATAAGAAATATGGAAAGAAGCAGGCACTCTCAGAAGAGAGTGACACTGTAGTTACAGAGAGATGCAGAAGGAATAAGCTGCTATGCTAGAGCTTCCTTGGTTTCTGTGTCTGGCATATAATAAAGACTAAATAAACCTTTTGTTGTTATATGGAGGAATAAATAAATGCAAAAACAAATTAACAAATGAATGAGGCTGATTTTCTAGTGCCAGTTTTCATAAGGCAAAATTTCTTACAGTCTTGTTTTCCACTTCCTCAGAGATCACTATTCTCCCTAGTGCTCCATTTCTATTCCTGCACTACACTCATCTCCACTGCATCACATTTCATGAAGATCCTTGAGCATCTGTATTATTTTAAAATTAAAATGCTGAACTAAATGACTGCCAATTTTGTTGCAATTTTTTTCAGCATCTGTCTTCCAAAAGATCAGAAATTCTTAGTATGTACCCATAACAGTGATGAATACATTTTTTATTCTGAACATGAAACAGCTTTTATATAAGTATTAACAGATTTATAACTTGAAAACCTTCTGCAGTTTTGATTACTCAAAATGTGGAGGCTGAACCCCTTCTGGAATCATTCTCATCCTGCTGAAAGCATCTGTGCTCTCTGTAGGTATTAAGCTTTGAAGGCATCTTTGGGTAGCTCTCCAGGATGTTACCTTTTATAAAGTTTTGGTAGACCAGGTGTTTTGTTTCAATCAGAGCCTAGGTGGATAAAGAATGATGACAGTACCCAATCATCACTACAGAAAGACTTCCTAAACTCAAGCTCTGAAACTTGGCCACATTTATTTTAGAATAACACAGCAAAATGTCTAAACCAAGAGCAGAGACATCTAGCACAGGATTTCAAACTACAGTAGAAAAGTATTCCCTTTTGCACCACTGAGTTGAATAGAGGAATACAGAAAAGTTTTTTCCAAAAAAAAAAAAAAAAAAAACACTTCTAAAAACTCTTAGGAGGAAGAAATGGCACCCCCATTCAGTATTCTTGCCTGGAAAAGTCTATGGACAGAGGAGCCTGGCGGGCTACAGTTCATGCAGCCACAGACAGTTGAACATGACTGAGTGATAAAGCTCAAAAACTCTTAAAAAGAAAGGAGATATTTTCTCCCTTCTGCTCCTTAGAACTGCATTCTGCTTGAAGGAGGAAATTAGACAGATGAAGAAGGAAACAGAGCTGATTACCCTGTCACTGAAAAGGAATATTAAAAGGATGGGAAAATATAGAACAAATGTGTCAGTTTCTTAAATAACCAGATGAAATAATTGTATTTAATTGTTTCTGAATTATTTAAGTATGACATGCATTCAAATCCTAGTATTCTTAAGAAAGCCACATTTGCCCCAGAGGATAGTATTTCAGTCCAACGTAATTTTCTTGCTTATTTTCTTGTACAGAGGCTTTTTAAGAAGTAACTTACTGTCTCTTCAGTAGGACACAACTGATGAGACTTAGCACACATGCATGCATAGGCACATATGATAAACTGAGGTCAATATGAACTCATAACTGTTTTAAAAAGAAGAACTATCTTTTCCATCTCTGCCTCTTAAATTATCAGCATTTTTGCCTACCACTAGCTGTCATGTGAGAGATGGACCATAAAGAAGGCTGAGCACCAAAGAATTGATGCTTTTGAATCCAGGTGCTGGAGAAGACTCTTGAGAGGCCCTTGGACAGCAAGATCAAACCAGTCAATACTAAAGGAAATCAACCCTGAATATTCACTGGAAGGACTGATGTTGAAACTGAAATTCCAATACTTTTGCCACCTGATGCATAGAGCTGACTCAGTGGAAAAGACCTTGACGCTGGCAAAGATTGAGGGCAAAAGGAAAAGGGGGTGACAGAGGATGAGATGACTGGATGGCATCACTGACTCCATGGACATGAGTTTGAGAAAACTCTGGGAGATAGTGAAGGACAGGGAAGATTGGCGTGCTCCAGTTCATAGCATCACAAAGAGTTGGACATGACTTAGTGACTGAACAACAAATCTCATGTGTACCTAGAATTAACATTAAAGTTGTCCTATTAACGTGGACATTTTATATTTATGATGTTTTTATATACTTTACATTAACATATTAATTTTTTCTTTTGGATACTCTTCCACTCACTAACTTTAACAGACTCAAGTTTTTCATCAATTCTTAGAATAGTAATGATTAATATCATTATTCTGCTGCTCAAATATCACAGCTTGACCAATGGGAATATTTGAGGGACTATTGACTTTTGGTATTAGTATTACTCTCCAATAAACTTAACTAGGAAGGGACTTCCCTGGTGGTCCAGTGGTTGAGAATCCCTCTGCCAATGCAGGATACAGGAGTTCAATCCCTGGTCAGGGAACTAAGAACCCACATGCTGGGGGACAGTTAAGCCTGTACTCCACAAGAGAAGCCCCTGCTTGCCGCAATTAGAGAAAGGCTGCATGCAGCAACCAAGACACAGCACAGCCAAAAAATTAAACACAAATAAAATAAATAAAAATTAAAAACACTTTATTTTAAAAAATTAACCAGGAAATCTCAGAAGACAGTGAACAGCAGGATGGGCCTGAGGCCACTTTTTTATAAAGTTTTCCAAATTTCAAATTACTGTTCAAAGTACAAAGTAGGCATTCCAGGTACATAGGTTAGTGTCTGGAGTGTTAGTAAATGACTGACTTAAAAGTCTAGAAGCCTGACCCTCTCGCCTCCAGCTGGGAAAACTTTCAGTGTGATTTATATTCCAGAGGGCCCAGCCCCATTGTCAAGTCAGACTTGACCTGCAACCACATCATTTCATGTTCTTTCCCCTTCCTCTCCTGCTTCCTCTATTTCTTTTATTTTTTCTACTTGTATTTAATATAGAAAAATCCAACAGATTTTATTATATTTGAAAACTTTATGAATTCTATGTTGTTGTATCCATAGCAATCTATTCTATTTAATGTCCTTTTTAAGTTAAATTGTAAAACTGAGCTATTTTTCATCAAATTTTTTATTCCATTAAAAAGTCTGCTCTTTTTTGATGTTAGAAGAAACTGTTCTTTACTGACATATGATTTAAAATACATACTTATAGGAGCTCCCCTGGTTGTCCACGAGTATGGATTCAATCCCTGGTCGGGGATCCAAGATCCCACATGTGTTTTAGCCAAAAAAACAAAATACAAAACAGAAGCAATACTGTAACAAATTCAAAACACTAAAACTGATCCACATCAAAAAAAATCTTTAAAAAATAAAATAAAATACACACTCAAACAGTTATTGTGCTGAAATTCAAATCTTTTAGATTGTTTCATATTCATGAGAGTTGTTCAAAATGTTTTCACAGGAGACGATTTTCAGAATGGGTTCAGGTTTCCTCCAAGCTAACATAAAAGACACAGGAATTCTGGGGGGTAGGGTCCCTTAATTAAACACATATCATTTGTAATAATTTTCTACATCATTATCCCAAACAACCATGGAAGAACAGAGTTTTAGATATAAGTTTTCTTTGGAAAACGCTGAAATCTCTGCCCAGACTCAGTAAAAATACTTCATCATTTGTATTGTTAAGCATAGAACAGAGCAAATTCATGACTGGAAATAGCACAGGAACCAGTGCCTGGGTAGAAACGGTGACTGACAAATTGCTGGAGGCTTAGTGCAGACAACTCTGAGAGTTAAAAATTCCAATGGGATTCAGTCATGCAGGGCACCCACAAGACTGTGAGATTTATCTCCAAGAGTCTGACCAGATTCCCACAGTATATTCTAGAGAGAAATCCCCTTGGTTTTCCTTCAAGGGGAGAGGAAAAGGAAGCATTTTGAAATGCACCAGAGCATTGCCCTTCTCTCTCTTTTAAGTTGCTTCCTGAAGTGCACTCTTTCCATATGTCACCTGCACCTGAAACCTTGTCTCAACTCTTGCTCCTAGGTAACCTCAGAATGTGTTAGGAATGGGGTAGGTAGCAGGCCCTAAGGATGGTATTTAGGAGCCGAGTCACCTGCTGGCCAGCTGCCAGTGAGGACTTCATCACTCTAGGTAGGTAGAGTATTGGTAGTACTGGTATGCTGAAGAAGTAAAATCATTGAAAGTGAAAGTGAAGTCACTCAGTCGTGTCTGACTCATTGTTGACCCCATAGACGGCAGCCCACCAGGCTCCCCTGTCCCTGGGATTCTCCAGGCAAGAACACTGGAGTGGGTTGCCATTTCCTTCTCCAATGCATGAAAGTGAAAAGTGAAAGTGAAGTCGCTCAGTCGTGTCCAACCCTCAGCGACTCCATGGACTGCAGCCCACCAGGCTCCCCCATCCCTGGGATTCTTCAGGCAGGAGTACTGGAGTGGGGTGCCATTGCCTTCTCCAACAAAAAGGGCTTAGCTGGTCATGAAGTGAACTCTCTTAAGGAAACCAATCGAAAAAGTGGGACATCTGGGAAAATTAGTATTGGTTGCTTCTGAATGCTAAAGTAGATACCCTGATTTATATGGGCCATCAGGACTTTAAACTTTGTCTAGTTTGGTAGCACTACCCATATGTGGCTTACCATGGCTTGTGGTAACTTAGTTTCCCAACCAGAGATCAAACTTGAGCCCCCTACATTGGAAGTGCAGAATCTTAATCACTGGACTACCAGGGAAGTCCCTAATTTTATACCAAGATTAGATAAAATTAAGCAAAATTTTTAAAATTCAGTTTTTTAGTCACTCTAGCCACATTTCAAGTAGCCACATATAGTTAGTAGCTGCCACACTGAACACTACAGTTGTAGAACATTTCCATAATCAGAGAAAATGAATGAGAAAAGAAGGCTCAACTCAGCCTCTTCTAGTTGGAAAGCTACTTTTAAGACATAGTAAGGTAGAAAAAGTGTTAGTCACTCAATTGCGTTCCACTCTTTGCTACCCCAAGGACTGTAGCCTGCCAGCTTCCTCTGTCCATGGAATTCTCCAGCAAAAATGCTAGAGTGGGTAGCCATTCCCTTCTCCAGGGGATCTTTCTGACCCAGGGATTGAATCCAGGTCTCACATATTGCAGGCAGATTCTTTACTGTCTGAGACACCAGGGAAGACTGCTGCCATGAAATTAAAAGATGCTTGTTCCTTGGAAGAAAGCTATGACAAACCTAAACAGCATGTTAAAAAGCAAAGACATCACTTTGCTGACAAAGGTCCATATAGTCAAAGCTATGGTTTTTCCAGTAGCCATGTATAGATGTGAGAGGTAGACCACAAAAAAGGCTTAGCCATGAAGAATTAATGCTTTTGAACTGTGGTGCTGGAGAAGACTCTTGAGAGTCCCTGGTCGGCAAGGAGATCAAACCAGTCAACCCTAAAGGAAATCAACCCTGAATATTCATTGGAAGGACTGATGCTGAAGCTGAAACTCCAATACTTTGGCCACCTGATACAAAGAGCCAACTCATTGGGAAAGACCCTGATACCGGCAAAGATTGAGGGCAAAAGGCAAAGGGGGCAACAGAGGATGAGATGGTTGAATGGCATCACTGACTTAATGAACATGAATTTGAGCAAACTTCGGGAGATAGTAAAAGACAGGGAATCCTAACGTGCTGCAGTTCATGGGGTCGCAAAGAGTTGGACACAACTTGGTGACCGAACACACACACACAGACAAGACAGAGAACAGACTTGTGGACACAGTGGGGGAAGGAAAGGGAGGGACTAATTGAAAGAGTAAGATCCTACAAGGCAGCACTTAAGTCATCATTGGCTCAGGACCTAATCATAAGAGAAGCAGAATTTCAGAAAATATTGCATTTTCAACCCTAGAAAGTTTCCTATGCCAAAGTCAGGGCCCTGAGATGGAAAGAATGAGACCCTGAGACTTGGGTTAAGGATTCTAGCTAGATCCTGCTCAGAACCTTGAACCCCTGTATGTGTGAATCCTCTGAGCCTGCAGAAATGCTTCATTCATTCTTGTTAGAAGATGACACTGTTTTGCTTGAAGCATACGCAGATGTTTCACACAGATGGGCGAGCTACAAAACAATACTTGCCCTTCTCAGGATCTGCCACCAACTTGTGTCCTGGAAACCAGATTAATAACTAGAGTAAAATCCCAACATAATTGGGGAGGAGGGGCATTGGATTTGCTAAGATAGGAGAGAAATTAGGAACAAATGAGCTGTAGCATTTCAGTAACAATGCAGAGGTCCAAAACCGGGACCATGTGCAAGGAAAGATCCTGAGGATGCTGAATCTCAGGGAACAGGATGCAAAGCAGCCTAAGGGAGAGTTGTTGATACAGAGGCACTCTCCTATAACATTGGATTTAAAACTTACTAGTAAGGATCTTGACATTCAGTTCTAATAAGTTTCTGCGATGGTTCTTAGAAGCTTTCTAAAAGGAACGTACTGTGTTAAATGAAGTAGAAAATTCAACAGCTAATTATATTACCTGAGATGGCCCTGAGGACATTCCATTTACCAAAACAACACAAAATGTAATGGTGAGGATTGGCTGCAGCAGCAGGAAGATGCTCAGTTCTCCGTAAGAAGAGGCTGACAGAAATTGTGTAACAGAACTAGGCTACTAGGCTCCCTAACAGCAACTTTATAATCCTGGAATAGGAGAGGCCAGGTGGCAGCACCTAATTGTCAGGAGCAAGGCAGGTGTAAGTATTCTCTTGAGTAGCAAGGGACCAGCACCTAGGGAAGCCTAGCCCACAGTAATCTATAGAACATGGTATGTCCAGGAGCAAGATAGGGATCTGACAAAGGTTTAACCTAATTTAAACAATTCATCAGTGATATACATTACTGGATCAGCAAAATGTTAAGATTAGTGGCCCCAGTGGGAAGAAATAATCCCTTACCTAGTTTCCAGATCTAAGACAGTTCTCAGACTAAGAACCCATCAATTACAGAACCCAGATACCTTAAGAACACTGCACTACAACAGCAAGTGTGTGCCATGGTTATTTCCCCAGTCGTTCCCCAGACTTTTCTTAGGAATATTATAAACTGAGGAAAGGGAATACATACAAGGTTTTCAGGGATGTTGGATATAAAGTCTGAATGAATACTGAGGTGGATATCCCATGGCCTGAAATGTAATCACACCTTTGTTAGAATATGGAATTGAATTCTGTTAGAACAAGCAGGCCAGGTAATAAATAGAATCTTGGCCCAAGTCCATCTCATAATGACTTCATTAGTTCCAAGAATTAAAATACACAAAAGATGATCTAATGGTGATTTCCCTGGTACATAAATACATTGTTGGAGTGGACATACTCAGCAATGGGCAGAACCCTCACATTGGTTTCCTGACCTATGAAAGAAAAACTGTTATGACAGGTCCAAGTGGAAACCCTTGATATTCCTTCCTCATCCTTGGAAGACTGTAAAATAAAAACAATACTGCTCTAGTGGGAATGACAGAGATTAGTACCATTATATGGTACTCATTGTATTCATATGTATTTGTCTTGTCTGACCTCTAAAATACAAGAATAATATCTCAAACTTAACTAAGTAGTAATCCTAGTTGTAACTAATGAAATGGATGTGATATCATTGTTATAGCAGATTAACACAGACCTTATTAAGTGGTATGTGGCTATTAATCTGACAAATGTATTGATTTTCAATACCCAGCAAGCAGGAGGAGCATTAGCAGTTTGCTTTTACATGGAATGGACAGTAGTATACATTAATGGTCTTGCACCAGAATGAAGTTAACTCTTTCACACTCCGTTATGTTGTAGTTGTTCAGTCACTAAGTTATGTCCAACTCTTCTTGATCCCATGGACTGCAACATGTCAGGCTTCCCTGTACACTCCATTATAACATAGTGGAAAATACCTAGACCATCTGGACTTCCCACAGAACATCTATCTCACTGTTCTATGACATCAGACATTTCATGTTAGTTGAACCGACTGTGTAAGAAATGGGCAAGTACTCTGTACACCTTGATAAGACACATGCACTCCAGAGTATAGGAGAAAAACCCTATGAAAATTCAGGTCTACCCGTGTCAGTGAAGTTTTCAGGGGTCCAGTAGTTGGGGGCTTGCTGAGACATCTCCTCCAAACTAAATATTGAAATCTATTTCAGGTACAGGTTTAATTTTCCTGCCTAAAGTGCCTTAGACGACACCACTATACAAAGAATCACTGTCTCAGACGAAGTGAGCAATATTACCAAAGAGATGTGATAGCGGACCCAGAACTATGAGCGTCACTGGCCCTATTACATACTACACTCCTCCAAACCTGCAGGCTGGATAGAGAAGTGAAACAGATTTACAAATGCACAGTATCATGTACAGATGGGCATGATTCTTCAGGATTGGTCTCACACAAATCAATGGCCATTGTATGGGGACAGTTTCCAAACAGGGAAAAGAAACCCAGGTTATGGAGGTAGGAATATCTCTCTCCAGTAATACCCCAAGTACTTTCTGTCACTGCAACTCCATGCTTTCTTTACAGGCTTGGCATTTCTATATAGTTTGCTTAGAGAAAATGCTTCCAGAGAGGAACACAGTATTAAAAATCGTATTATATTTTACTACGTGGCTGCCACATGGTCATTTTAGAGTTCTTGTGTGAAGAAGCAGGCAGGCAAGGAAACGAGGCCCTGTACTGGGACCTCCCTTGGTCCAATGGCTAAGACTCCATACTTCAAATACAGGGGGCCTGGGTTCCATCTTTGGTCAAGGAACTAGATCCTACATGTCACAACTTAAAGAGCTCACATGCCACAACTAAAAGATCCCACACACTGCAACTAAAGATCTCATGTGCCCCAACTACATCCCAGCACAAAAATAAATAAATATTCTTTTTAAAAAAGAGTCCCTGTACTGGTGGGGTAAAGAAAGTTGGATGAGATAGCATTCATTGTGTTATATCATTAGGGGAAAGGAAGACTATTCAGCACCCATTGGAATGTCCTTTAATAACTTCCCTAGGGCTTCTCTGATGTCTCAGATGGTAAAGAATCTACCTGCAAGGCAGGAGGCCTGGGATTGATCCCTGGATCAGGAAGATCCCCTGGAGAAGGAAGTGGCTACCCACTCCAGTATTCTTGCCTGGAGAATTCCATGGACAGAGGAGCCTGGCAGGCTACAAGTTGCAAAGAACTGGACATAGCTGAGCAACTAACACTTTCACTTGAAGGCATTTTTGATAGCAAATGGACAAAGCCTATAGATACCTAGCCAAGCAGAAGGGCTAGTTAAATGTAAAAGGGATACAGGATGTGTGGAAAAGGAGAGAGAATGAGTTTCTGGATCAAATGCAATGTCAGGATTTGAAGTTTTTCCTACTAGCCTTATAAATTTCTCCAGGAAATAAAAAAGAGTAACACACACACACACACAAAGTCCTTTCCATCATAGGTGATTGGAGTACAAAAGTATGAAGTAAACAGATACCTGGAGTAATAGGCAAGTTTAGCCATGGAGTACAAAACGAAGCAGGGCAAAGGCTAAAAAGAGTTTTGCCAAGAGAACTCACTGGTCATAGCAAATGTCCTCTTTCAACAATACAAGAGATGACTAAAAATGTGGACATCACCAGACGGTCAACACCGAAATCAGATTCATTTTATTTTTTGTAGCCAAAGATGGGGAAGCTCTATACAGTCAACAAAAACAAGACCTGGAGCTGACTGTAGCTCAGATCATGAGCTCCTTATGGCAAAATTCAGGCTTAAAAATTTAAGTAGGGTAAACCACTAGACCATTCAGGTGTGACCTAAATCAAATCCCTTATGATTATACAGTTGAGGTGGAAAATAGATTCAAGGGATTAGATCTGGTAGACAGAGTGCCTGAAGAACTATGGACAGAGGTTCGTAACATTGTATAGGAAGTGGTGACCAAAACCATTATCAAGAAAAAAATCCATGAAGGCAAAGTGGTTGTCTTGCTGAAGTAAAAGAGGAGGACTTGCTGAGAAAAGAAGAAAAGTGAAAAGCAAAGGTGAAAGAAAAAGATATACCCAACTGAATGCAGAATTCAAGAGAATAGCAAAGAGAGATAAGGAAGCTTTCTAGGTGAACAGTGTAAACAATTAGAGGAAAATAATAGAATGGGAAAGACTAGAGATCTCTTCAAGAAAACTGGAGATATCAAGGGAACATTTCATCCAAAGATGGGCACAATAAAGCACAGAAACAACAAAGACCTATTAGAAACTGAAAAGATTAAGAAGAGGCGGCAAGAAATGCACAGAGGAACTATACAAAAAAGGTCTTAATGACCCAGATACCCATCATGGGGTGGTCACTCACCTAGAGCCAAACATTTTGGAGTGTGAAGTTAAATGGGCCTTAGGAAGTATTACTATGAACAAAGCTAGTGGAGGTGATGGAATTCCAGCTGAGCTATTTACAGTCCTAAAATATGATGCTGTGAATGTGCTGCACTCAATAGGTCAACAAATTTGGAAAACCCAGCAGTGGCTACAGGACTGGAAAAGGTCAGGCTTCATTCCAATCCCAAAGGCAAGGCCAAAGAACGTTCAAACTACTATACAATTGCACTCATTTCACATGCTAGTAAGGTAATGCTCAGAATCCTTCAAGCTAGGCTTCAACAGTATGTGATCTGAGAACTTCCAGATGTTCAAGCTAGATTTAGAAAAGGCAGAAGAACCAGAGATCAAACTGCCAACTTCCACTGGATCATAGCAAAAGCTAGAAAATTAAAAAAAAAAAAAAAAAAACTACTTCTGCTTCATTGACTATGCTAAAGCCTTTGACTGTGTAGATCACAACTAACTGTGGAAAATTCTTAGAGATGGGAATACCAGACCACATTACCTGTCTCCTAAAAAACCTGTATGAAGTACAAGAAGCAACAGTTAGAACCAGACATGGGAAGGACAAACTGGATCAAAATTTGGGGAAGGAGTATGTCAAGGCTGCATATTGTCATCCTGCTTATTTAACTTATATGCAGAGTACATCATGTGAAATGCTGGCCTGAATGACTCACAAGCTGCAATTAAGACAGCTGAGAGAAATACCAACAACTTCAGATATGCAGATGATACCACCCTAATGGCAGAAAGTGAAGAGAAACTAAAGAGCTTCTTGATGAGGGTGAAAGAGGAGCGTGAAAAATCTAGCTTAAAATACAACATTCAGAAAAATGAAAATCATGGCATCCATTCCTATCAGTTCAGTTCAGTCCAGTCACTCAGTTGTGTCCGACTCAGCGACCCCATGAATCACTTCATGGCAAACAGATGGGGAAAAAGTTGAAACAGTGACAGATTTTATTTTCTTGGGCTCCAAAATCACTGGATGGCAACTGCAGTCATGAAATTAAACGATGCCTGATCCTTGGAAGAAAAGATATAACAAACCTAAACAAAGTATTAAAAAGTCAGAGATACCACTTTGCAACAAAGGTCTAAGTCAAAGATATGGTTTTACTAGTAGTCATGTATAAAGAAGGCTGAGTGAGCACCAAAGAATTGATGCTTTTGAACTGTGGTGCTGGAGAAGGCTCTTGAGAGTCCCTTGGACTGCAAGGAGATCCAACCAGTCAGTTATAAGGGAAATCAACCCTGAATACTCACTGGAAGGACTGATGCTAAAGCTGAAGCTCCAATACTCTGGCCACCTGATGTACAGAGCTGACTCACTGGAAAAGACGCTGATGCTGGGAAAGATTGAGGGCAGGAGGAGGAGGGGATGACAGAGGATGAGATGGCTGGATGGCATCACTGACTCAATGGACATGAGTTTGAGCAAACTCTAGGAGATGGTGAAGGACAGGGAAGCCTGGCATGCTGCAGTTCATGGGATTGCAAAGAGTCAGAAAGGTCTTAGTGACTGAACAACAACAATCAGAATCCAGGATAAGATGTCTCCAGATGAAGTTTCTCAGAGTGTTTCTGAGCCTACGCCCCATTAAACCTCCCACAGGCATATCTCCATCTCAGTCTATTTCCCCAGAAACCTAACTTAAGACGGTATCATACCTGCTCAGCAAGCTGAGACCATGGGTATATGAGGCATAATTTAGCACTGCCTTAAACAAACAAACAACAAGGGTTCTGAGGAGAAAAGTATTCCAGCTATATAACTGCCCACAGGAAGCCATGATAACTCTGGACTGCTGGTACTCAGCTCAAATATAAATTAATTTTTGTAAATGTAAATAAATGGATCCTAATTTGTGGTAGTGGTGTTAAATTCATGAAGTTGAATTTCTATAACCTAAATGGCTGTCTCTTGTGATATAATCACAAGGTATAATACAGTATTTTGAATACAAACTTATCTGAGCTATTATTTCTAAACTGCAAAGAAAGTATGAATCATTCGCAGTTGAATACACAGTATTCTTTCCCACAGTTTGTCTTTAAAGAATATTATTATAATAAACATACAGTTGAGCGTCAGCTGAACCAAATATAAATTCACCATTCAGTGAGACTGACACAAAGCATCTCCCTTAAGAACTACAAAAACCTGGAACCAATCTAAATGTTCAACCAGAGAATTAGTTAAATAAATGATCGTAGAGTATATCGCCATTAATGATGATGTGAATAGATTTATATTTATTGTCATAGGAAGATATGAAATACTGTATTACTAAGTGTCAAAGCAGGCTGCAAGTTAATATTGCAGAATGACATTATTTTATGATAATTTATATTCAGATAGAATTACATCAAAATTTTATTCTTTAATAATTATCATTATTTTGCTCATTATCCCAGATGCTGTCAGTGTCCTATGCAGTATTGCAGCCGACTTCTAATGGCTTCCTCTGTGCCTGAGAGCTTTTTATTTCAGAACTGTGGGAGACAGCTTGTCTGGGAGCAGGCTGGAAATGCTGAGGTAGCAGTTCACCCCTAAGGTGGAATCATTCTGCGGCATTTATTTTACATCATTTCCCAGGATTTCTCTATGAGATTTTTCTCTAGTGGCCCACTGTGATAACTGGCTTACCAACATACCCTGCACTGGTTGGATTCTCTTCCTTACGTTACGCCTCCATTCCCATAAGAATTCTGCATTTCTCAAATAATGTGCTTACACTCAAATCCTTGTTTCATCTGTTTCTGGACTTTCTCATATTACGTATCTATTTGTAATTTTCAAATACTTCTACCAAAGCTCAGATCATTTCTGTAAAAAGTTAATAAAAGTTTAAAAAACATTTTACACTTGATGTTTTATACATCAGATGTACAGAAACATAACCATGAGAAAAGAGTTCTTTCTCTGTTCTTCAATCATCTTTAAAGCTGTGATGGGGGCATGAAAGCTTCTTTCAAATAATTAAAGGGCTGATAAGTAAAAGAAAAATTAGAGGTATTCATCATGATACTAAAGAAACCATAGGAAAAGAGGCTAGTGAAAGTCACAAGAAGAAGTATTTCTAATCAAATAAGAACTGTCTGGGGCTTCCCTGGTGGCTCAGTGGTAAAGAATACGTCTGCCATGCAGGAAATGGATCAAGCCCCGGGCTGGGAAGATCCCACACGCCATGGGGCAACTAAGCTTGTGCACCAAAACTGCTGATTCTGCACCCTAGAACCTGGAAGCCACAACTATTGAGCCCACACACCCAAACTACTGAAGCCCATGCACCCTAAAGCCCACGCTGCACCACAAGAGAAGCCACAGCGACAAGAAGCCCAGGCACTGCAAGGAAGAGTAGCCCCTGCTCGCCGTGACTAGAGAAAAGGTCTGTACAACAACTAAGACCCATCATAGCCAAAAACAAATAATTAAATAAAATTGTTTTTTAAAAAAGAAAAGAACTCTCTGGCAGTTAAAGCTGCTTCAAATTGGAATAAATTGTGACTGGTTGAAGAGCATTTTCATTAGTGATAAGTGACAGTGTAAACAGAACCTGGGTGAGTCCTTGACAGGGACAGTTTTCCAGAAGGATGTTTAATATCTCTTTCAACTTAAAGAGTCTCTAATTCTTGAGTTGAATTAATCAAACTATGTGGATATCAGGGAATCATTTATACTTTCTAACTAACGATACTTGGAGTATTGAATTATTTGGAACCATATGCTCGTTCCTAGACGTTCAGACATGACATATGAGATCACTGTAGCACCTTGTGGTAAATACACATTCATAAAACATAGAGGGTAGAAAGATTTAGGAGTCTGCATAAATGTGGGTCCAAAAACATTGATCAAAAAACTGACATTACTGAAACTGACTATAGTCAAACCATGAAACAGGTCTTGTTTCATACAATTTTCCAGCATTTGAAATATGTATGCCAGAGACCATCAAGAAGTGGTCAGCTTGAATAAACAGGAAAATTCATTGTGCATCCTAAGGCAAAGGAAACACACTTTTTCCTTGGCCTGCATTATGAGAGTGTAGCAGCAGCAGCAGCAGAAATGGAAAGAAAGAGTCATTGTGTAATATTGTTGGCATTCACCTCCCCAACTTTGCTAATGAGTAACTTCCTAGTGGGGTTTGGGCTTCACTTGTGGCTCAGCTGGTAAAGAATCCACCTGCAATGCTGGAGACCTGGGTTTGATCCCTGGGTTGGGAAGATCCCCTGAAGAAGGGAATAGCTACCCACTCCAGTATTCTGGCCTGGAGAATTCCATGGACTATATAGTCCATGGGGTCGCAAAGAGTTGGAAACAACTGAGCGACCTTCACACATACACAACTTCCTAGTGCTGTTAAAGGAAGTTAGAGAAAATTGGATTATAGAAGCTGGAATACGGGTAAGCACAGAGCAGTAAAGATGGCTGAAAGCAATGGGAGTGTTTTGTTAGCCCCGCTGGGGTCCCAAGTCTTCTGTCCTATCAGCTCCCTAAGTCATATCAGACGTTCTGGGTCACAATCTCATGTATTTTTGTTTGGAAAATATTACTCCATTATCATGGCAAGTGAGCATTCTCGGTCATTAGACCCATGACCCAGTCCCTCCTTCACCACTAATGTGTATACTAACCTTGAGAATGTTACTTAATTGTTTTGGGCCTAAATTTCTCCTTGTTTAACATAAAAAAGCAGACTATATGATTTTGTTTGAACTTCTTTAAGGATGGTACTCAATGCTACATTGATGGAGAGAGCACATACTCATTTACCAAAGAACTAAACCCCTTATAAAGCAGGCTGCTTTACCTAGTATATTTCCAAATTGACTTAAGCCAGTTTAATTATTCCTGATTAGTAGGTTTTATTGGAAGCTTCCAATGGTTACAGGTACTTGAGGTCAGTCAGCCTCTTCCTCCACAACCTATCAAATGGATTTTATAATACCATTAACTGCTAGGTCAAATTCTGCCACACTTTTTTTTTTTTATTAGTAAGAAAGAATAAAAATGCTCATGTCACTTGCAGTACAAGCTTTCTAAAACCCTAGCTTTCTGTCCTCTTAAGCACTTGAGCAAGTAACTTGGAGGAAAGATTCACTTAAGGCAGATGCAATATGACTGAACAAATTATCTAGCTGATTTCAGGTCACAAAACCCTTAAGAGGTTGTACACAGGGTGAATTGAAATTCTAAGTACGAATGCCATTCCAAAGGGGAGAGACTAACAGGTTCACTAGGTTTTCATAGCCTGTTCTTGTTCATGCAACTGTGAAAGGGCCAGTATAATATTCCTAGACAATGCACATCTCTTTATTTTTATTTTTTTAATCTTTTTATTTTGTATTGGGGTATAGCCAATTAACAACATTGTGATAGTTTCAGATGGACAAAGAAGGGACACAACCATTTATATACATGTATCCATTTTTCCCCAAATTCCCCTCCCATTCAGGTTGCCATGTAACAATGCACATCTCTTGAATACTATTTATTTTACCAATAAAAAATAATCTGTAATACATATTATGCTAATTAACTGGCCCTCTGTGTTGATTAAAGAATATTAGAATGTGAACTTTTTCTTTTCTTTTTTGCACACTATTCATGTATATATACACCCAACTCAATATTAATTAGCCTAGGGTATAGATTAAAATTATACACACACATATCACACTGTCCTTAAGGAGCTATTCTAAAGTAAATTACAGATATGTAACAATATGATGTGAAGAATTCCAGGAAGGACTACTCTCCAAAAAAATTTAAAAAAATCTGAAGTTCTACCATTCATAATTCATTTTTGTTAGCACCTTTTGACATGCTTTCTTTTCCCCCTCCTTCTTTCCACCCTCTCTTTACCATTTCTTTTACTGTCCTCTTACTTTCCTTTATACCTTCCCCTCTTTACCATATAATATTCTTCAGAGTGAAGAAAGTCAGTAAGAGAAAAACAAATATCATATACTAAAATGTAGATACAGAATATAAAAAGATGGTACTGATGAAATTATTTGCAGGGCAGCAATGGAAAAACAGAGATAGAGAACAGACTTATGGACATGGGTTGGGTGGGGAGGAAGGAGAGGGTACAGTGTATGGAGAGAGTAACATGGAAACTTAAATTACCATATGTAAAATAGATAGCCAGTGGGAATTTGCTGTATGACTCAGGGAACTCAAACCAGGTCTCTCTAACAACCTACAATGGTGGGATGGGGAAGAAGATGGGAGGCAGGTTCAAGAGGGAGCGGGGCACATGTATACCTATGGCTGATTTATGTTGATGTTTGGCAGAAATGAACACAATTCTGTAAAGCAATTATCCTTCAGTTTAATTGTGTCCAACTCTGCGACCCTATGGACTACACAGTCCATAGAATTCTCCAGGCCAGAATACTGAAGTGAGTAACCTTTCCCTTCTCTAGGGGATTTTCCCAACCCAGGGATCAAACCCAGGTCTTCCGCATGCAGGTGAATTCTTCATCAGCTGAGCCACAAGAGAAGCCTGATTTAAAAAATAAATAAATTTAAAATGAAAAAAAATTATTTGAGAACAAATTCAATGCCTAGATTAAATTAACAGTCTTAGAAAGACATACTACCAAAACTGACTCAAAAAGAAATAGAAAATCTGAATAAAATCATTATATGTAAAGATATTAAATTAATAATAAAAACCCACCTAGGTCCAAATACTTTACCAATGAATTCTACTCAGGTTTTAAAGAATTAACACTAGCCCTTTTAAAATTCTTCTATTAAAACAGAAGAGGAGGAAACGTTTCCAAGCTTATTATATGAGGGCAGTATTACCCTCACATCAAAATCAGACACCACAGAGAAGCAAACTACAGATCAATGTCCCTTATGAATACCAAAGTTAAAATGTTCAATACTAGCAAACCAAATCCAGCAATATATTTAAAGGATTATACACCAAGTGGGATTTATCCTAGGAACACACTGTCAGATTAACATTGGAAAGCTAATTAATGTAATATGAATCAAATAAAAAACAAAACCACATGGTCACCTCAATAGACACATTTAAAAAACTGTCAATTTTCAACATCCTTTCTTAACAAAAGCACCCAAAAAAAACTAGAAAAAGAAGACAATTTCCTCAACTTGATGAAGGCCATTCATTAAAAACCTATCATACTTAACAGTGAAATACTGAATGCTTTCCTTCTAAAATCAGGAACAAGAATAGTATGTCTGCCTTGGCCACTTTACCTCAAAATTGTATTGGAAATGCTAGCTAGGGCAAGTAGTTAAGAATAAGAAATAAAAGGGGGACTTCCCTGGAGGTCCAGTGATTAAGAATCCACCTGCCAATGCAGGGGACACGGATTCAGTCCCTGGTCTGGGAACTAAGATCCCACATGCTGTGGAGCAACTAACCCTGCGTACAACTACTGAAGCCCACGCATCCAGAGCCCCACAACAAGAGAAACCACCACAGTGAGATGCCCGTGCACCACAATGAAGAGTACTGCCCACTCTCCACAACTAGAAAAGGCCTGTGCACAGCAACGAAGACCCTGTTCAGCCAAAAACAAATAAATAAATACATTTTTTAAAAAGGCATTCAGATGAAAAAAAGAAATAAAAATTTTTCAGATAAAATGATCTTGTACATAGAGAATCCTAAAGAATCTACACAATGTACCATTAGAACTAAGTAAAGAATTTGGCAAAGTTGCAAAACACAAGATCAATATTAAAAAAAAATCAATTCTACTTCTATATACTAGAAATAAACCATCCAAAATTAAAATTAAGAGAATTCCATTTAAAAGAGCCTCAAAAAGAAAAAATACACAGAAATAAATTTAACAAAAGAGCAATATTTACACAATGAAAAATACAGGATGTTATTGAAAGAAATTAAAGACTTAAATAAATGGAAAGACATTCTACATTCCTGGTTCAGAAGACTTAATATTGTTAAGATGGCAATACTCCCCAAAGTGATCTACAAATTTAACACAATCACTGTCAAAGACTTGGGTAGTCTTCTTTTTTTACTTTTATTTTTTGCAGAAATTGATAAGCTGATCCTAAAATTCATATGGAAATATAAGGAATCCTGAGAAGCCAAATTAATCTTGAAAATGGCCAAAGTTGAGGGACTCACATCTTTTCAATTTTGAAACTTACTACAAAGCTATGCTAATCAAGACAATGTGCAGTGGCATAAGGATCAATGGTACAGAATTAAGAGTCCAGAAAAAAAAAAAAAACAAAAAAAACTTCTAGTTATGGTCAATTGATTTTTGAAAAGGGCACAATTAATTCACCATGAAAAAAATAATCATTTCAAAAGTTGGTGCTGGGACCACTGGATATCCATGTACAAAAGAATAAAGTTGAACCCTTTCTTCACCCAGTATACAAAAATTAATGTAAAAATGGATTACAGACCTAGAAGTAAGAACTAAAATCATAAAACTATTAGAAAAAGCATAGAGATAAATCTTCCTGACCTTGGATTAGATAATGGTCTCTTAGATATGATAACAAAAGCACAAGCAACAATAAAAAATATATAAAAACTGGACTTCATCAAAATTAAAAACTTTTATGCCTCAAAGAACACAATCAAGAAAATGAAAAGAAAACCTACAAACTGGGAGAAAACATTGGCAAATTATGTAGTAACTGATGAACGGCTGCTGCTGCTGCTGCTAAGTCGCTTCAGTTGTGTCCGATTCTGTGCGACCCCATAGATGGCAGCCCACCAGGCTCCCCCGTCCCTGGGATTCTCCAGGCAAGAACACTGGAGTGGGTTGCCATTTCCTTCTCTAATGCATGAAAGTGAAAAGTGAAAGTGAAGTCTCTCAGTCGTGTCCGACTCTTAGTGACCCCATGGACTGCAGCCCACCAGGTTCCTCCATCCATGGGATTTTCCAGGCAAGAGTACTGGAGTGGGGTGCCGTTGCCTTCTCTGCTAGTATCCAGAATAAAGAACTCTTACAAGTCAACAATAAAAAGACAACCAATTAAAAATGGACAAAGGATCTGAATTGATATTTCTCCAAAAAAGACAAACAAATGTCAAATACACACATGAAAGTTCAACATCATTAGTCATCAGCTGCTGCAACTCAAAACCACAATAAGATATCATTCCAGACCCATTAGGATGGCTATAATCAAAAAGGTAGACAGTAACAAGTAACAAGACCTTGACATTGGAATACTGATACACTGCTGATAAGATATAAAGCAGTGCAGTCACTTTGGAAATCAATTTGGTGGTTCCTCAAAAGTTAACAGGGCCTCCCTGGTGGTCCAGCAGTTAAGAATCTGCCTTGCAATGCAAGGGACACTGGTTTGATCCCTGGTGTGGAAAGATGCCACATGATGCAGAGCAACTAAACCTGGGCACCTCAACTACTGAAGCCTGCGCTCTGCAGCCCGTGCTCCACAGCAAGAGAAACCACTGCAATGAGAAGTCCATGAACCACAACAAAGAGTAGTTCCCACTCCCCACAACTAGAGAAAGCCTGCTCACAGCAATAAGACCCACCACAGCCAAAAAATAAAATGAATAAATAAACAAATCTTTAAAAAAAAGTTAAACATAGAGTTATCATATGAAACATATTTTCATTCCTAGATTTATACTGAAGAGAACTGAAAGCTCATGTTTACAAAAAAAGTTCTACACAAATGTTTGAAGTAGTATTATTCATAGTAGATAAAAAGTAGAAACAATCCAATTGCCCATCAACTAATTAATCTATAAATAAAATGTAGAATATTAGTAGGCTATTAAAATAAGTGAAGTAATGATGTACACTACAACACAGATGAACATTGGGAATATTAGGCTAACTTAAAAAAGCTTCTGCACAACAAAGGAAACTATAAGCAAGGTGAAAAAACACCCTTCAGAATGGGAGAAAATAATAGCAAATGAAGCAACGGACAAAGAATTAATCTCAAAAATATACAAGCAACTCCTGCAGCTCAATTCCAGAAAAATAAAAGACCCAATCAAAAAATGGGTCAAAGGACTAAACAGACATTTCTCCAAAGAAGATATACAGATGGCTAACAAACACATGAAAAGATGCTCAACATCACTCATTAACAGAAAAATGCAAATCAAAACCACAATGAGGGACGATTTCATGCCAGTCAGAATGGCTACTATCCAAAAGTCTACAAGCAATAAATGCTGGAGAAGGTGTGGAGAAAAGGGAACCCTCTTACACAGTTGGTGGGAATGCAAGCTAGTACAGCCACTATGGAGAACAGTGTGGAGATTCCTTAAAAAACTGGAAATAGAACTGCCTTATGACCCAGCAATCCCACTGCTGTGCATACACACCAAGGAAACCAGAATCGAAAGAGACACATGTACCCCAATGTTCATTGCAGCACTGTTTATAATAGCCAGGACATGGAAGCAACCTAGATGTCTATCAGCAGATGAATGGATAACAAAGCTGTAATATAGATACACAATGGAATATTACTTAGCCATTAAAAAGAATACATTTGAATCAGTTCTAATGAGGTGGATGAAACTGGAGCCTATTATATAGAGTGAAGTAAGCCAGAAAGAAAAACACCAATACAGTATACTAACACATATAAGGAAATGGCAACCCATTCCAGTGTTCTTGCCTGGAGAATCCCAGGGACAGGGGAGCCTGGTGGGCTGCCGTCTATGGGGTTGCACAGAGTCGGACACAACTGAAGCGACTTAGCAGCAGCAGCAGCAGCAGCAGCAACACATATATATGGAATTTAGAAAGAAGGTAACAATAACCTTGTATGCAAGACAGTAAAAGAGACACAGATGTATTGAACAGTCTTTTGGACTCTATGGGAGAGGGCAAGGGCAGGATGATATGGGAGAATGGCATTGAAACATGTAAAATATCATATGTGAAATAAATCGCCAGTCCAGGTTCGATGCATGATACAGAGCACTCAGGGCTGGTGTACTGGGATGACCCAGAGGGATGGGATGGGGAGGGAGGTGGAAGGAGGGTTCAGGATGGGGAACACATGTACACTCGTGGCGGATTCAAGTCAATGTATGGCAAAACCAATACAATATTGTAAAGTAAAATTAATTAATTAAAAATAAATATAAATAAATAAAAATAATAAAAAAGCCAGACATAAAAGTCTATACATTATTCCATTTATGCCAAGTGTTCAAAATAGGCAAATCCATAGAGATACAATATAAAGTAGTTTTCTGTGGCTAGAGGAATGGAGACAGGAGTATATGCTAATGAGTACAAGGTTTCTTTTTGGGGTGATGAAAATGTCCTGAAATTAGAGAATGGGGATGACTGCACAACTTTACAAATACACTAAAAGCCATTGAATTATACATTTTAAAAGGGTAAATTTATATATGAATAAAACGTTTTTTTTTTAAAAAGCCTGGCATACAGTGGGCATTTAAAAATGTTGATTGGTTGGTTTTCCCATCAGCCTAAATTTAGATAACGGATCTGAGGCTATGTCCTGTCCAGGGTTTAACAACTTTTATGCCCTTCAGCATTGGCAGTGGTCAGGTGGGACGGACTAGGGATTGCCAGTAAGGGAAACTGGAAACAGCTGTCCAAGTAGCTGGACTGGGACAGGAGCTGTGATAAAGAATGGGGAACCAAAGATAGGCAGTTATACATATACATATATCTCTCTTTTTTAGATTTTTTCCCCATTGCTTGCAAAGTTGCTTCAGTCATGTCCAACCTTTTGCAACCCTATGGACTATAGCCCTCCAGGCTCCTCTGTCCACAGGATTCTTCAGAAAAGAATACAGGAGTGGGTTGCCATACCCTTCTCCAAGGGATCTTGACCTGATCCTGGGATCGAACCTGCATCTCCTGCATTGGCAGGCAGGTTCTTTACCACTAGCACCACCTGGGAAGCCCAGGTCCTTACTAGTTATCTATTATACATATATATGTGTGTGTGTGTGTGTGAGTTGTGAGTGTGTATGTCAATACCAATCTTCCAATATATCCACTCCCCCATATATACCATATATGCAATATTCCTCAGCCATACAAAAGGATAAAATAATGCCATTTGCAGCAACATGGATGGTCCTAGAGATTGTCATACAAAGTGAAGTAAGTTAAACAAAGACAAATATCATATAGTATCGCTTTATATGTATAATCTAAGGAAATGGTACAAATGAACTTGTTTACAAAACAGAAATAGAGTAACAGATATAGAAAACAAACATGCTTGATTTCTTCTAGAGAAGGCTGGTATCTTACTGCTTATAGTCATAGTTGACGGAGGTTTTTTCCCTGCCAGGAACCTAGATCATTTTTCCTGAGATATTATTATTGATATATTATTAAGATATATTATTGAGATATACCTGACATATAACATTGTATTTGTTTTATGTGTATAACAAATAACAATGTATGTATATACTGCAAAATGGTCACCCCAATAGGTTTAGTTAACATCTATCACCTCATATACATTTTTTTTCTTGTGATGAGAATTTTTATTATCTACTCTCTTAGAAACTTTCAATCATATAATTTTATTAACTACAGTCATTGTGCTGTACACTACACTCCCAGAACTTATTTATTTTATATTTCAGCTAAATAATTATATTAATCAGAATGGAAATGAATTACAACAAATCAGAGTTGAATTTCTAAACTACTGGGCCCCATGATCTGGATATGAGTGAAAAAAACACTATTGAAATGCACTGTGCTATATTAGCAACAGGAAAACCAGGACTGCATAAATTTTCATTTGACTCAATCTTTTACACAGATAAAGAATACTTTATATTTAATCATTCAATCAATAACATTAGACAAATCTTGTGGGAAAAGAATTAAAATGTATTAAGAATTGACTGGTTACTGGGCACTGTGATAAGCACTGTCACAAACATGACCCAGAAAAATAAAGTGTAAGAGAATACCTCTGAATCTCATGACTGGACAAGAGTGACCTTTGAAAAGCAGTTTCATTAGAGAGGTGAACCAGAGCTAGGATTAGAATGAGCGAGCAGTGAAAAAGTGAAAGCGGTAATGTGTGTGGGCTCCTTTCCCAAGTTTAGCACCAAAGAAAGGGATAGATAAGATAGCTTGAGGAAGAGGCAGGGTGAAAAAAATTTTAATTACTTATTTTTCTGATTATAAAATGTGGGCCCAAGATAGACAGCTTGGAAGAGGAGAGAAGTGTAACAGAGAAAAAATAAAACGGCTTATGAATTTAAATTTTTAAAAATGGTTTATGATCTTTAAACAAATCTACATTTTCTGCATAACTTCATACCAAAGACACCTGGATACTAAATTTAAAATTTAGTATACAATTAATATTTCTAACTAAACAAAATATATTTCCTTCAAGGGAGGATAAAGAAGGAAAGGTCAAAAAGTGACTTTTGTTTTAAGGCAGATGTTTAATTTGAAGGAAAAGTGAAGTGACTGAAGCAATGTGGTATATTGCTTAGAGATTATTTTCCTTACTGATAACAAGAAACTTGTTGACAGAAGATCTATCACTTTGAATAAAAACAGAGTGGCACTCCTGGGGATACAGTTTGGCATGGTGACTACAGTTAGTAATACTGTCTTGTTATGTTTGAAATTTGTAAGACAGTAAATCTTTAAAGTTCTTATCACAAGAAAAATATTTGTAACTGTTCACTGCAGATGGTGATTGCAGCCATGAAATTAAAAGATGCTTACTCCTTGGAAGGAAAGTTAGGACCAACCTAGATAGCATATTCAAAAACAGAGACATTACTTTGCCAACAAAGGTCCGTCTAGTCAAGGCTATGGTTTTTCCAGTGGTCATGTATGGATGTGAGAGTTGGACTGTGAAGAAGGCTGAGCACCGAAGAATTGATGCTTTTGAACTGTGGTGTTGGAGAAGACTCTTGAGAGTCCCTTGGACTGCAAGGAGATCCAACCAGTCCATTCTGAAGGAGATCAGCCCTGGGATTTCTTTGGAAGGAATGATGCTAAAGCTGAAACTCCAGTACTTTGGCCACCTCATGCGAAGAGTTGACTCATTGGAAAAGACTCTGATGCTGGGATGGATTGGGGGCAGGAGGAGAAGGGGACGACAGAGGATGAGATGGCTGGATGGTATCACTGACTCGAAGGACCTGAGTCTGAGTGAACTCCGGGAGTTGGTGATGGACAGGGAGGCCTGGCATGCTATGATTCATGGGGGTCACAAAGAGTTGGACATGACTGAGCGACTGAACTGAACTGAATGATGGATGTTAAGTAGACTTATTATGGTGATCATTTTTGCAATAAATACATCTATCAAATCATTATGTTGTGTACCAGAAACTAATATTTTACATCAATTATATCTCAATTTAAGGAATGATAAAATGAAGACATAAGCAAACAAAAATTATATTCCCATGTAATAAAATTATAAACTTCATTTATATTTTAGACTTCTGCTTCCTGTATCTAGCTCAGACTGGCTACATCCAGGGCAGTCTGCAGTTAGGGAAGCCAGGAGTCAGGAAAGGGAATGTGATTCACTTCTCTTCCTTTTCATCGCACTTCTCCTCCCACAGTTTTATTATTCTCCAAGGCTAGAGTGCAGAGGGAGAGGAGAAGAAAGCAGGGCAAGAAAATTCTTACTTAACTGATGATGGTGCAGATTGCGGTTGGCTCCTTTTAGACTTGGCCGCTGTTTACATCTGGCTCTTTCTCTCCTAGATGATGTTTGGGTTATTTTGCAAACCCTATCACCACCACCGCCCCTGCTGCATATCTCAAATCCATCTCTACTCCAGCTGGCCATTTGTTTTTTATTCCACACCCTGAGGGTTCAGCTGGTTTACTTTTGGCCTCCTTTTACTGAGATTTCCTCCAGGGCAGGAACTAAGACAACCCCAAGCTGACTCTCTGTCACATTACCCATCCAGATCTGGTCCATGGGAAATGTCACAAGTCTTGTTGTGATAGACTCTAAAGGGCACTGACTTCTCAACTATAGCCATTGACCACTTCCTCTTAAGCCCTCATTTTTTAAGACTTTTCAAATATAATTCTGACACCGGTCTTGTGTGTCCCCCAAACTGCAGGAATGCATATTAAGCTCTTTCAGTGGTTTCTCTAAGTTCCTCTTTCTCATCCTGAAGTGAAGTGGAAGCACCCAGACTCTCAGGCTCTTCCCATTGTGGAAGAGTGGGAGATGTATATATTTATGTTTATATTTTCATATATTTATAAATCTATGTATATATTTATAAATGTATATAAAATAACGTGCATATATTAAAATTTTAAAATAAAGAAATAAGGTTATTTAAAGAGCCAAGCATAGCGCTGGGAAGATGAATGTTAGTTATCATTGCTAAATATTAACTCTCCTGAAAGGTCATCAATGTGATTGCTAAGAAACCAAAGAAAAGAGTCATTTCTTAAATGCCTAGCTAGCTACATGCCAGCAAATCAATTCTCGTTATTAAAATAAATTAGTCGTTCAATTGCTTAGTCGTGTTCGACTCTTTGCAACCCATGGATTGCAGCATGCCAGGCTTCCCTATCCTTCACTATTTCCTAGAGTTTGCTCAAACTCATGTTCATTGAGTCAATAATGCCATCCAACCATCTCATCCTCTGTCTCCCCCTCTCCTCCTGCCCTCAGTCTTTCTCAGCATCAAGGTCTTTTCCAATGAGTCAGCTCTACGTATCAGGTAGCCAAAGTACTGGAGCTTCAGCATCAGTCCTTCCAAAGAACATCCAGGACTGATCTCCTTTAGGATGGACTGGTTGGATCTCCTTGCAGTCCAAGGAACTCTCAAGAGTCTTCTCCAGTACAATTTGAGAGCATCACTTCTTTGGTGCTCAGCCTTCTTTACAGTCCAGCTCTCACATCTGTACATGACCACTGGAAAAATCATAACTTTGACTATACAGACTTTTGTTGGCAAAGTAATGTCTCTGCTTTTTACTATGCTGTCTAGGTTTGTCATAGCTTTTCTTCCAAGGAGCAAAAGTCTTTTAATTTCATAGCTGCAGTCACCATGCACAGTGAACAAGTCTGTCACTGTTTCCATTTATTCCCCATCCTGTCTGCCATAAGGTGATGGGACTGGATTCCATGATCTTAGTTTTTTGAATGCTGAGTTTTAAGGTAGGTTTTTCACTCTCCTCTTTCACCTTCCTCAAGAGGGTCTTTAGTTCCTTTTTGCTTTCTGCCATCAGGGTGGTGTCATCTGCATACCTGAGGTTATTGATATTTCTCCCAGCAAACTTGATTCCATCCAGCTTGAGCTTCATCCAGCCCAGCATTTCATGTGAAGTATTCTGCATATATAAATTAAATAAGCAGGTGACAATATACGGCCTTGATGTACTCTTTTCCCAATTTTGAACTAATTCATTGTTTCACGTCAGGTTCTAACTGTTGTTTCTTGACCTGCATACAGGTTTCTCAGGAGTCAGGTAAAGTTGTCTGGAATTTGCATCTCTTTAAGAATTTAGCACAGTTTGTGGTGATTCACACAGTCAAAGGTTTTAGTGTAGGCTTTAGTACAGTCTATGAAGCAGATGTTTTTCTTTTTCAAATTCACTTGCTTTTTCTATGGTCCAGCAGATGTTGGCAATTTGATCTCAGGTTCCCTTGCCTTTTCTAAATCCAGCTGAGAACTTCTGGAAGTTCTCAGTCCATGTAATGCTGAAGCCTAACTAGGTTAAAGGATTTTGAGCATAACCTCACTAGCATGTGAAATGAGCACAACTGTATGGTAGTTTGAACATTCACTGGCCTTACCATTCTCTGAGACTAGAATGAAAACTGACCTTTTCCAGTCCTGTGGCCACTGCTGAGTTTTCCAAATTTGCTGGCATATTGAGTGCAGCACTTTCACAGCATCATCATTTAGGATGTGAAATAGTTCAGCTGGAATTCCATCACCTCCATTAGCTTTGTTCATAGTAATGCTTCCTAAGGCCCACTTGACTTCACACTCCAGGATGTATGGCTCTAGGTGAGTGATCACACCATCATGGTTATCCAGGACATTAACACATTTTTTATACAGTTATTCTGTGTATTCTTTCCACCTCTTCTTAATACCTTCTGCTTCTGTTAGGTCCATATCATATCTGTCCTTTATTGTACCCCTCTTGGCATGAAATGTTCCCTTCTAACAATGTTAAAATAAGTACAGTTAGAAATGTAAAGGACTATCTCCTGTGTCATATATGTATGTATGTGTATGTGCTCAGTCGTGTCTGACTCTTTGCGACCCATGGACTGTAGCCTGCCAGGCTCCTCTGCCCATGGAAATTTCCAATCAAGAATACTGTAGTGGGTTGGCATTTCCTTCTCCAGGGGATCTTCTCAACCCAGGGATCGAACCCACGTCTCATACATCTCCTATAACAGCAGACAGATTCTTTACCCCTAGCACCACCTGGGAAGCCCTATACACACACATATATATACATGTATATATTTGTGTTGTATATATTTACAACAAAGATGGCATGGCATAGTTAAATGAGAGCAGTACATCTGCTGAGGCAAAGAAAGTGTTACCAAATCATGAACCACTATGAAAGGAAAACTGAACATCATGGCACAGCATGTTGCAATGGTTAGGATCTAAAAGAAAACCCAATTGAACAAGTGGCATGGTCAATAAAGCAATTCCGGTGCCATCTAAATATTTTTTGTGAACAAGTTAGACTATAAATGAAGTAAATTATAACAGCTATAACTGTTCTTGCAGATCACACAATTAACATGGCAGAGGCAATCTGGTGGGGCAGTAAAACTGCTGAAACGATCAAATTACTGTGTTCTTGTTATTTGGGGCATCCAGACTTAACCAGAGATACTCATGCATTCTGTATTCATGCCTTCACTCATTCAAAAACAAACACTTACTATGTGCAAGGTGTTTCCCTAGAGCCTGTGATGGGTATAAAGATCTACGAGAGAGTAATTCGCCTTAAGGCATGTACTGTCTAGTTGGAAAGGTATAAACAAAGTATTCTGTCTTTTAGTTTAGAAATCCTGTGGCAAACTAAACTCACTAGGTAGAGTGTTAGGTACTTACCATTAAGAGAAACATTTGCTGTTACTGTCAAATTCTATATATTTTCAAGGAGATCCAACCAGTCCATTCTGAAGGAGATCAGCCCTGGGATTTCTTTGGAAGGAATGATGCTAGAACTGAAACTCCAGTACTTTGGCCACCCCGTGTGAAGAGTTGACTCATTGGAAAAGACTCTGATGCTGGGAGGGATTGGGGGCAAGAGGAGAAGGGGACGACAGAGGATGAGACGACTGGATGGCATCACTGACTCGATGTATGTGAGTCTCAGTGAACTCCGGGAGTTGGTGATGGACAGGGAGGCCTGGTGTGCTGCGATTCATGGGGTCGCAGAGTCGGACATGACTGAGCAACTGATCTGATCTGATCCGATATATTTTCAAATTCAAGGTGTCTATTTTCAAGTTTGTTGTTGGGTAGTAAAAGATACATATGGTTAAAAAAAACTATTCAAATGATACAAAAGAGTATTTAAAAAAATATTGTGTATACGTGCATTTCTCACATACTAGGGCATGACTGAGCGACTTCCCTCTCACTTTTCACTTTCATGCATTGGAGAAGGAAATGGCAACCCACTCCAGTGTTCTTGCCTGGAGAATCCCAGGGACAGAGGAGCCTAGTGGGCTGCCGTCTATGGGGTCGCACAGAGTCGGACATGACTGAAGCGACTTAGCAGCAGCAGCAGGACATAAGAAATGCCCCAGTCTTCAAAGTTTTTATTTCATTAGTTCATTATTTCACTTTCTTCTCCAATTTACCTCTACTTCCTTGATGTGCAACATGCAGAATTTGGTATGTATATTCTAAGCCAACATAATACTGGGCAAGACATCATCCCTGTTCTATTTACAGAATTTCTGCATATTTTCTCTAATTTTTCTTTCTATGGCATAATCCATCTTCCTTTTTTGTTGTTGTTTCCCAATAGGGATCTAAATTTGTAACCCAATAGGGATCTAAAAATCCCTACTTCAGCAGCTTCTAATCTGCTACAGAATTCTTCCCAGACCCATGATTTAACATCTGTGTTCAATATTCTAATCTTCCAATGAGGAATATAGTTCAGCTTAACTTGCTTCTTTTAACCTGGGAAAGCAACTGAAAAAAAAAAAAAAAAATTGAACACATCAACTTCCCTATTTGAGATCTTTATAATGCAGCTTCATTATTTTGACATGAATTCCCTAGACATCAGACTCACTCATATTCAAATTTAAGAACAAAAGCATCCAAAAGACAAACATAAATTCTTTTTGGATTACTGAACCTCTGCTTCTCTCATTGCAGAAAAGTGAGTTGATGTTGTATTTTACACAGTGAAAACTGATATTTTTGGCTAGCAATTAGTTTTTTATATAACTTTGAGATACTGTAGACCAAAGAGATAGAGACTTTTTTTTTTTAAACTTTACATAATTGTATTAGTTTTGCCAAATATCAAAATGAATCCATCACAGGTATACATGTGTTCCCCATCCTGAACCCTCTTCCCTCCTCCCTCCCCATACCATCCCTCTGGGTCGTCCCAGTGCACTAGCCCCAAGCATCCAGTATCGTGTATCGAACCTGGACTGGCAACTCGTCTCTTACATGATATTTTACATGTTTCAATGTCATTCTCCCAAATCTTCCCACCCTCACCCTCTCCCTCTCCCACAGAGTCCATAAGACTGTTCTATACATCAGTGTCTCTTTTGCTGTCTCGTACACAGGGTTATTGTTACCATCTTTCTAAATTCCATATATATGCGTTAGTATACTGTATTTATGTTTTTCCTTCTGGCTTACTTCACTCTGTATAATAGGCTCCAGTTTCATCCACCTCATTAGAACTGATTCAAATGTATTCTTTTTAATGGCTGAGTAATACTCCATTGTGTATATGTACCACTGCTTTCTTATCCATTCATCTGCTGATGGACATCTAGGTTGCTTCCATGTCCTGGCTATTATAAACAGTGCTGCGATGAACATTGGGGTACACGTGTCTCTTTCAATTCTGGTTTCCTCAGTGTGTATGCCCAGCAGTGGGATTGCTGGATCATAAGGCAGTTCTATTTCCAGTTTTTTAAGGAATCTCCACACTGTTCTCCATAGTGGCTGTACTAGTTTGCATTCCCACCAACAGCATAAGAGGGTTCCCTTTTCTCCACACCCTCTCCAGCATTTATTATTTGTAGACTTTTGGATCGCAGCCATTCTGACTGGCGTGAAATGGTACCTCATAGTGGTTTTGATTTGCATTTTTCTGATAATGAGTGATGTTGAGCATCTTTTCATGTGTTTGTTAGCCATCTGTATGTCTTCTTTGGAGAAATGTCTATTTAGTTCTTTGGCCCATTTTTTGATTGGGTCGTTTATTTTTCTGGAGTTGAGCTGTAGGAGTTGCTTGTATATTTTTGAGATTAGTTGTTTGTCAGTTGCTTCATTTGCTATTATTTTCTCCCATTCTGAAGGCTGTCTTTTCACCTTGCTAATAGTTTCCTTTGATGTGCAGAAGCTTTTAAGGTTAATTAGGTCCCATTTGTTTATTTTTGCTTTTATTTCCAATATTCTGGGAGGTGGGTCATAGAGGATCCTGCTGTGATGTATGTCAGAGAGTGTTTTGCCTATGTTCTCCTCTAGGAGTTTTATAGTTTCTGGTCTTACGAATAATTCTTTTTAATGTTACCATTTAAAATAACTTTAAAATTGGGTCATAAAGAGTGATTCTTGAAAAATCCCAATTATTTCAATGCCCTAGCTTTAAATAATCCTGAAACACAAAGGCTTCATCTTGAAAATCTGACAACCAAATTGATACTAATTAAAACAACTTGTGCAATTTTCCTAGGGCTCTAAAACAAAATGGAATTTGCAACTCAGTAACAAACTAGAATGACTGTCACAAAATTAGATAATTGGAAGATTTTAAAAGAACACATGTAATACAGTAGATAGCAGGCAGCTCTACAAAGCTCTATATAGAATGTAATTTATGTGAATTTTTAAAAGATATAATACCTGAGTGCATTTATCAATCCTGACGCTTATATGAGTTTGACCCTGAGGTACACTGGGTCATGAATCCAGGAGGCAGTAGGAGGAACAGATCTAGGTATAGGTTGGGTCATGGGGCTGCAAGCTAGTGTTCAAATAGCAAATTCCTCACTGACTCACACTGGCAGTGAGAGTTGGTCCATTTCAGAGGGTAAGGGTATAGAAATGAGAAAATAATGAACTCAGAAGAGGTGGTGGTTTGGGGTCTTGGGATGAGAAAACTAACAAAGCCTTGGTTTACGGAGCACAGGATTCACACCTCAAGGGTAGGCTCATAGGGTCTCATTCACATGGATTTGGTTTAGTGCTCCTGTTCCAAAGGGGAACTAGAGATCTGAATAGTTAATAGAAGCAGAAATCCAGTCAAATGGCCTGGAAGAACACAGAGAAATAAGCAGAGCCTGGGCTTTAGGGCATATGAGAAGCCAGGGCTCTTCCCAGGCACACAAAATCCAGGCTTAAGGCAATAGGACTAATCTCGTATTCCAACAACTCTGGTTTGAATCTGATTTTTAAAATTACCTGTTAGAAACAAAGATAAAAGCAATGGCTGCAAGATGGTCAGGAACCTGGTGGAGCTGAACGGCAGGTTGAAAGTATTGGTGCCTTCAAAAGAGTGGGGCCAGCGGAGGCATAAGCCTATAAAAGCTCAATCCTCAAGAAGTAACCCATGATACAGAGAGGATGGAAACCCGAAAGGAATGGTGTGTACTTGGATACATTCAAAAAAGCATTCTGATTAACTGGTACATCCAATTAGGATGCCAGAGTGGTGTCTCCTTAAGAATACTTGGTGAGATTATTTTTTAAACTCAAAATGTTATGAGAGCTAATAGTAATAACTACATTTACTGAGCACCTCTACTGGCCTAAGTGCTTTTCATAAATTACCTGTAATGCTCCCAAGAGCTGACAGGGTACTTAGACTTACTGCTGTTTTACAGACAGGAAACTAAAACTCAAAGACGTACAGTAAAGAGTCCCAAGACACTTAGCTAATAAGGTGCTGAACTAGGTCTGTTGTCAGTAAAGCAGTGGAGGAAAAAATCAGGCTTATATTATGGAATAAAATATATAGATTTATTATCAGTTAAGCAAAAAATTCACTTATGTATATATAGTTAAGCTTACTTTAATATATGTATAGGAAAATGAAAATAAAATACAAGTCTTTGCTACTGTGATGTTCTAATGCTAACCAGTCCTTTCTCATTCAGAATTGAAATCTTTCAATAATGTCAACTCTTCTCAATCTGTGTCTTAGTTTCTTAGTGTCCACTTTTTTACTCTCTCAATTGGTCTACAGAAAATTACCCCAGTTCCTAAACTAAATCCTAAGTGAAAGAGAACTTGTGTTTAAAATCTGCTGATATTCAAATTCCAAATTAAATTTCCTTCATATCTTTGGGAAATAGTCATGAAGGCTTCTCCCAGCTCCCAACATCAACTAACACCTGTAACAGGGGAAACTAAGGATGAAGTGATATTATGAACTAGGATAATCAAAATTTATAAGAAAATTACCACAGATCTTTAAAAATTATAAACACAATCCTATGGATGCCATACTACCTCTACACAGAAATTTCAATGTAACAAAACACTTTAGAAACTCAATGTCAGAGATAAAAATAGTATAGGAGTTATATCTTTGCATCAGAAAAACAAAGATTCAATACTAAGACATCACTGATTTTCAAGCAAAACAGTATTAGATGTGTCAATAAAAGCATACATTGGGCATCTGAAAGGAGGGGGAGTGTCTGTCCCTGATGCAGGAAAAAGACGAAAGTAGAGGAAGCAGCATCAGCAATAATCTGAATAGAAAAGCCAACTTCAGTCTGGGCAGGGCAGATGCCATGTCCCAGAAAATGCTGCTGAAACTAAATATCTCTTTGTCCACTCTGCCAATTGCCCTCCCTCCCAACTCCAATCAAATGTACTGCTGGGTGGCATTCACTTAGCCCTAGTGATGATGGTTCCAGAGGTGGAGATGAGATTCAAGCCAAGGTATGAGAGTTTAGCCAACTGAACACTTAGGAGGAACAGTGTCCACACAAGACAGCTGCCACTTAGGGTACCAGCTGCAAATGTGAGGAATTCCCCTAACCACCCTCAGTTTTGATAATTCACTGGAAGGACTCGGGATGCTCCGAAAGCTACTACACCCACAGTTACAGATTAATACAGGGATTAAAATCAGCCAAGGGAAGAGACACATGCATAGGGCAGAGTCCAGGATGGGTCCAAATACAGAGCTTCTGGTTGTCCTCTTCACAAAGACCCATGGACGGTGTTAACTCTTTATGGCTGTGGTGTGTGACAATATGCACGGCCAGCCATGGATGCTTACCCCAATCTTTGGTATTTAGAGTTTTCTTTGGGGCTCCATCATATACTGTCTATGTGGCTGACCTTTATTCCTCAGCCATTTCAAGAGGTTGGGCTGTTATGTTTAATCTCCAGTCCCTTCTGGAGACAAAACTGGTATCAAGCAGCCCAAAGCTCCCAACAAAAGTCACATTTTTAGATTGCTAACTTGTGGGCCAAAACCCTCAGACAAAAACACTTCTGTCAGGCAGGACATTCCAAGGTCACCTCCCTGTGGTTGAGGGGAAAGGCCAGATCTCTCTTTGTGTGTGTGCATGCTAAGTCACTTCAGTCATGTCCAATTCTTTGTCACCCTATGGACTGTAGCCCAGCCCGGATCCTCTGTCCATGGGGATTCTCTAGGCAAGAATACTGGAGTGGCCTACCATGCCCTCCTCCAGGGGATCTTCCTGACCCAGGGATCAAACCCCCATCTCTTACATCTCCTGCATTGGCAGGCAGGTTCTTTACCACTAGCACCACCCAGGAAGCCCCTGACCTCTCTTCAGGTAAGGTTAATTCTCTAATGCATACCAAAGCATACCAGGCCATTAAGAATTCTTCCCCAGGAATTTTCTTTCTGGAGATAGAGAAGAGGAGACGGTGTTAGTTGGGATCCCTAGAAGCAGAGCAAGGACTCTTATGTATGTGATTTACTGAAGAAGTGTTCTCAGCAGAAAGCCATCAGGATGTGAGGGGGGCACGGTAGTAAAAGGGAAGATGCTAAGCAAAGAAATACTTTCAGGGGACTTCCCTGGTGGTCCAGCGGCTAAGACCCCAAGCTCCCAATGCAGGGAGCCCAGGTTCTATCCCAAGTCCAAGAACTAGATCCCATATGCTACAACTAAGAGTTTGCATGCTGCAACTAAAGATCTCACTTGCCGCAACAAAGACTGAAGATTCCACACCCTACAACTAAGACCCAAAGCAACCGAAAAAAAAAAAACAATATATATATATATATATACACATATATATACATATATCAGTTCAGTCGCTCAGTTGTGCCCGACTCTTTGAGACCCCATGGACTGCAGCACACCAGACTTATTTATCCATTACCAACTCCCAGAGCTCGCTCATCGAGTCATTGATGCCATCCAACTATCTCATCCTCTGTCATCCTCTCCTCCTCCTGCCTTTAATCTTTCCCAGCATCAAGGTCTTTTTCAATGAGTCAGCTCTTTGCATCAGGTGGCCAAAGTACTGGAGTTTTAGCTTCAGCATCGGTCCTTCCAATGAATAGTCAGTACTGATTTCCTTTAGGATGGACTGGCTGGATCTCCTTGCAGTCCAAGGGACTCTCAAGAGTCTTCTCCAACACCACAGTTCAAAAGCATCAATTCTTTGGTGCTTAGCTTTCTTTATAGTCCAACTCTCACATCCACACGACTACTGGAAAAACCATAGCTTTGTCTAGATGGACCTTTGTTGGCAAAGTAATGTCTCTGCTTTTTAATATGCTGTCTAGATTAGTCATAGCTTTTCTTCCAAGCATCAAGTGTTTTTTAATTTCATGGCTGCAGTCACCATCTGCAGTGATTTGGACCCCCCTCCAAAATATGTATATAAATATTTATATACAAAAAATAAAGATATATACAAAATATATACATATATAAAGAAATGGTTTCAGCTAAAGTACTGCACATAGACACAGACTAGGCACACAGCACTGACTGCACCTGAGACCTGACCCACCTTGAGAAGAGGCTTTGTATCTCCAAAGCAGTCAGTCACTGGTTTTGGGCCACCGCAGGGGAGGGATTCCTTCCCACGAGTTACTGGATGAGGCTGCAACTAGTGGCCCAAGGCAGTTCTCCAGGGTTGAGTGCAGCTGTGAGCAGTATCAACCACACTGGCAGCAGCTCAAGGCTAGACGCACTAACCTGGAAAAGCACAAATGCATGGGTCGTCAATAGCAATGAATGTCATCCACACCTGGTACTGCTCAGGTTCAGTCTGCTGTCACGGTGAGTTCACACCATCCAGTCACAGCTTCTCCTACATTCTGGTGCTCATAATCCCTGGGGAAAGTTACAAAAGGAAGGTCAATGTGAGGCTACAGCCCTCTGCTGCTGCACTGGATCACAAGGTCAGATATTCATAATCTCCCCACTTTACCACTCATTCTAGATTTCCTCTGCATTGGCAAAGGTTTCCATTGCAATAGATTTGCCTGGTGTAGTAACACAGACCCTCCATGTGAACAGGGCTAAGGTCATTCCCAGCCTATAGTTGCTATTTTCATCTATTTACAGTTAAACCAGGCAGGAAAATAATAAGAGATGCCATGGCTGCTGCTAAGTTGCTTCAGTTGTGTCCAACTCCGTGCGACCCCATAGACGGTAGCCTACCAGGCTCCTCCATCCCTGGGATTCTCCAAGCAAGAATACTTCCGTGGGTTGCCATTTCCTTCTCCAATGCATGAAAGTGAAAAGTGAAAGGGAAGTCGCTCAGTCGTGTCTGACTCTTAGCGACCCCATGGACTGCAGCCTACCAGGCTCCTCCATCCATGGGATTTTCCAGGCAAGAGTACTGGAGTGGGGTGCCATTGCCTTTTCCGGAGATGCCATGGCAGATCACCTGAAAAGCAAACCCATTTCTCCCTGCTCCTTTAGATATCAAGTTCTACCTCTTTGTGATGATGAAAGGCATTACCCCTTTCCACTGTGCTAATTATTTTCTTTGCCTACCAACTGCTGAAGAAGGACAAGGATCACAAAGTGACCAGGAAGCAGCTGTAGCTTTAGGTTTAGAGGTACACTATGCTCTTTGGTGGGCTCCCCTGGTGACTCAGTGGAAAAGAACCTGCCTGCCAATTCAGGAGACATGGGTTCGATCCCTGGGTTGGGAAAATCCTCTAGAGAAGGAAATGGGAGCCCACTCCAGTATTCTTATCTGAGAAATCCCATGGACAGAGGAGACTGGTGGGCTACAGTCCATGGGGTCACAAAAGAGTTGGACACGGCTCAGTGACTAAACAACAATGTTCCTTGGTGGAAGGACCCACCCTGCTGGAAATTTAGAATTCCCAACCTGCAGATTCTAAAGATGCAAAGATAGGAAGAGAAGTTCCCCAAGTGGGTCTTTTGGATGGCTGAGCAGGAATATACTACTATTTCTGTTCCTTAGTTCCTGAACATATGCATTCTAACAACTTGTGACATAGCTCTATACAATAATCATCACTTTAAGATATATACAATAGTCTGAAGAACAGTAACCCTTTCTCACCTGGGAGTCATCTCCCAGCTAGCACCTCAACAAAAGTTTCAAAAAGCCATTCCACCACATTATCAGGCTGACAGCTCCTGGTTTGTGCTATATATGGTAGAACCAGTGGATTCTATATTCAACTACAAGTTGTCTCATCTCCTTTGCCATAAAGTGAGTCCTTTGGTCTAAGGAGATATTATGTGGGATCTCATATCAGTTAATCAAAGTCAAAGAGCTCTCAAAGAATACAGTTAGTGAGTGGTTAAGCCTTGTACCCAACAACACACAATGACAATGGAGCTGATACTATGATACTACGAAGGAGGAGACTTCCACCAGAATTCTTCAGATACAGCCTCACCCACGGTGAAGGTCAGGATATGCTATCTAGATTCTCGCTCATGGAAAGAGTTTGTAACTCCAGCTGCTGAAGCACTGTCAGCAGGCAGTCTTCAGCTATCAGCACTCATGGGATCAGCCTCAGGTACAGATAGTGCCTAACCCATGGTCATGCCCCTTCCAGGGAAGCTCACAGCCATGACTTATTAACAGGGGAGTATAAAGGCCTTGCCCTCTGGGCCCAATAAGGAAAACTCTGATGGGCTATTTTAGCTCCAGAGCTCCTCCCTCCCTTCCACAGGTGTCTATCACAATGGCACTCCCTAATAAACAACCTGCAGCCTAAATTCCAATTCAGTGTGCTTCCCAGAAAGCCCAACATGCAATAATTAGTGCCAGGAGTGGCCTAAAAACACAGATAAGATAGGGGTTTACAGTTAGTTCATTCACTACCCGCTTGGTAAAGAGGAAGCCATCACTGATAGTAAACGAAGCACAGCCTTGGAGGCAGGGAGCTATGCAATGGGTCATATTTCCCCTCGTAATGAACTGGGAAGGCATATCAGTGGAAAGAAATAACCTAGCTGGTCTGATGTATTAGACATTGTAGAAATATAGATATGTTAGTAAGTACAAGGGCAATGGAATTTTGTACCTAATGCAAAAGAGGATTGATGCTATAGAAAAATACAACAAGATGCTGAGAGCAATTAATACTCAGTTGACAAGTGGAAAACCAGGGGGCCCCATAGCAGCATATAAAGTGGCTTCCATTTCCTGCAGCAGGGGGGCAGAGAAAACTTAGGACAAGGCCCAGAACTTAAGAGTAGGTACTTTCAAAAAAGTTCACCTTTCAAACAAGACTGGTCAAGACACTATTTGAGAAAGAACTGGACCTTAATACTTAGAATGAGGAAGTTTGGGAATTTCAAAATTCCTTGAAAATATGGAATTCTCAGATTTCCTGAAAGCTGTCAGCTTTCATAGAGAGCCCAACCTTCCCTATTCAGAGTTATCATAACTCTCTTGCTTTAAGAAAATGTAGATTCCTCTCTCCTACCAAACAATGTATGCTCCTCTAAGAATCTGTACGGTAGGTTGGTAGGTAGAGGATGATTCTGATGGGGTTAAGAGCAAAACTCAGCTGGGGATGTACTGGGACTAATAAGGACAGAAAGAAAATGCAGGATCCAGCCAGCATGTGCTGGAAAGAGCTGGGGAAACATGCCTGGGACTGTATTCTGGGGACTTGGTCAAGAGACTAGAACAAAAGATGGTAAATAGGGTTATTTATTAAATCCTGAGACACAGGATTTAACAACCATAGGAAAGATCCCAAAAGAGAGTATGAACTAACTGGACAGCACATATAAGCAGAAAAATGATGGACCAAAAAAAGGATATCAAAATGCCAGAATCCTTGTGGCAGATGGAAAATGGGAATGAAAGCAAAAGGGAATAAGCATGCTAGAGTAGGTAGACCATATCAAACAAAGAACAAACCAAAGAAACCTCTAATAACATTCAAGGGGAAGACCTGAAGGATAGACAATTTACCAAGACCACTGGGATGTGCTGGTGGCAGAAGAAAAGCATCACTTGTAAAATTCACTGTTGGTTCTCTTCTTTATGCAGGCACTCTGAGATGAGCACTTCCCAGGTGGCTCAGTGGCAAAGAATGTGATTGCCAACGTGGGAGACACAGGAGACACACGGGCTTGATCACTTGGTTAGGAAGATCTCCTGGAGAAAGAAATAGCAACCTACTCCAGTATTCTTGCCTCGGAAATTCCATGGACAGAGGAGCCTGCCGGGCTAAATATAGCCCATGGCACCGCAGAGAGTCGTAGGCGACTGAGCATGCCTACGCACGCGCGCTCTTGGAAGACCAGGCTAACTCATAGCAATAGAGACATAAGGGCCCTAGAAAGATAGAGGCCAGGTGGTAGTACTCAATGATCAGAAGCCAGGTTGATGCAATTATCTTAATAACTAGCAACTTCAAGCAGGAACTAAAAGGAACTGGAGAATTATGGAGAATTATGGAGATGGTTAGTATAATATAGCATCCCTAGGAACAAAAAAGATGGACAAAACTAAATGTACTATTCAATTTGTGCCATCAGAAGACATCAAGGATAACTATTTAGGAGACAGAGGACAGTTGTCTCAATAAAAATTCATAATTTTTCTTCCCACTTTTCAAAATTGAACCAGTTTTTTAGACCCAGAGGATACCAGCTCCTCAGAAGGAATAGCTCAGCAACAGCAGGGCAGATGTACATGGTAAAAAAAATCTTTTCCACTAGGACCTATAGTCATTTACTCAGGTATATATGTACTGGGAAAAGGGAACTGTCCCAATATTTAAGAGACTACTGAGTATTGTTTTAAGATGAATATAGCATCCTAAAGAACAATCCCCTTTTCTCACTTGGTAGTCATGTCCAAAAAGAGCAGAGATGGCAGCTGAGGATGACAAGCATCTGGACTGAGACAAGTTGTAATTTTGGGGGCTGCAGTTCATCTCACACTCCTCTTCTAAAGTGTTTTCTCCAGTAGGAGCGATCCATCAGGATCCTAGAGGAGCTTCATTGGGGTTCTATTTTAAGAAGCAGATTTGAGCCATTCAGAAGGTATACAGTGATGGACACTGTGATGCCCAGACCCCTTTTTAGAGAAGGACTTTGCTGTCCAGTCACTGGGTTTTTTGGACCCAGCTCTTAGCTCTTTCCAGGACTGTCTCAGTTGCAGAAAAGTCCCTCACCTAGGTTACAACCCTTCTCAATGGCACACATCCAATGACTGACTAACACTACGGGTAAGGCCCCATCATTTCCACCCAATACAAGGCAACTCAGACAATTGGCTCCAGAGCTCTCTGTGGCATTGGCAAAAGTGTCATCAGGAATGCATTACTGTTTGGATTTTCTCTCTGCATCTACCTGCTGCTTTTTTACCCCCCTTCAGGTATTAAGGGCTTTCCTGGTGGCTTAGTAGTAAAGAATCTGCCTACCAAGCAGGAGACATGGGTTGGGAAAATCCCCTGGAGAAGGAAATGGTAACCCACTCCAGTATTATTGCCTGGGAGATTTCATGGACAGAGAAGCCTGGTGAGTTAAAGTCCATGGGGTTGCCAAGAGAATGACACAACTGATTGACTAAACAACAGGTATTAATCCCAAAGGTATTCTGTAATAAACATCTTGCACTCTAAACTCTGACTCAGCGTCTATATCCTGGAGGATCCAGCCTGCAGTACTGACCTTCTCCAAATCAAATGGAAGAATACAGATATTTTACTGAGATGAGGGTTGAGTGGTTGGTGGCAGTAGAAATGAGGCACTGGGTTCTTGGGTTTTGAAATCTGCTCTGTTTTCCATGTAAGGCTTCACTGTTTGGACCTTCAAATGGTAGTTGGAAACTCCAACCCCCTCACTTTGAAAATGTCCCTATCTTTAACCTGGTCTATTTCCCTCTGCACATTCTGTAGTGTTTGCCTCTCCATTTCCTTGGAGTCTGTCACCTGTCCCCACAGAACTCATCAACTCCTAACCCTTTCTTGGGATCCACTGCATATCTACTGCATGTACAAAAATCTACTTGCATCACTTTCATGGTACTTGGCGGGGTGGGCGCGGGGGATGGTAACCACAAAAACGGAAAGCTCATGCTGTCCACTGTGCATACATGAGTAAAACGTCCTTTGTCTCTGACCCAGGAGTCTTGCGTCCTCTGAAGCATCCCTGAAACTTTCAGGTTGACTTTTAGCATGCAAGTAAGGTTTGATCTCAGATCAAACTTCACTGTCTCTGACACTTTTCTCCCATGGAAAGTTGGGAAAAGAAGTTGCCACTCTACTGGTGACTTCGATTCTTCTCAGTAATCGTAATAATCAAACATCCATCAATCTTAAAGTTTAATTTTTTAAACACATCTCTCTATACAAAAGATTTCCATTTCTCCTATTGGCATAACTTTGAGTTCTTGCCTGGAGAATCTCAGGGACGGGGGAGCCTGGTGGGCTGCCGTCTATGGGGTCACACAGAGTTGGACACGACTGAAGCGACTTAGCAGGCCTTACCTTAAAAGAACATAAAATCCTCCTTGACCTGGGCTAAACACTCTGACATTAAATAACGATAAGGGACACTCTGCCCATATTGCATTTCCCTATTTCTCCCCTGATTGCAGGAAGAAGAATACAGAGGTAATTGTCCCAGCTGGCTCTGCCACAGTGGGAATATTAGTGGTATGGTAATATGTAAGCCAAATTTGAGGTGACAGTGGAATACATAACTAGAAATTTCCAGTAAGAACTTGGACGGAACTTGAGGAAAATGTCAGCATTAGAGATAAAGATGAGGTCATTTGAATGTCACTCACAAACTTGTATAAGATATGCCACTTACTTTCTTTTTTACATCTTTACTTTCTGATCCTGATTCACTTTCTGACTCCATTCCCGTGAGCTGATAGGAAAGCTGATCTCAGCTTTTTTTTAAGGATGCCCTTTTCCCTGGGTTGTACCATAATTTCAAGGTCTTACATAGTGCCAGCGCATGGAGGGGAATTTACACAGTCACCACTGGAAGTTCATTGTCCTGTTTCCACAAACCTTCCAATTCTAGAAGATCTCTGCTGCTTTTGTGCCAATGTAGTGCCTGGGGATCTTTTTTAGACTACCTACGTTTCATCTGTCTAGATGCTGCAAGAGCCACTTCTCTCTGGCTGTGCTCTTTCTCTGCTTTCTCCTTGATGGTACTAGCTGACAGTAGAATGCCAGTATCTAAGCTCTGGACTTTACAGATCGCCTTCTTATTCCTGCTCTCCAAGAGAATATCTGTTTAGTCTGAGGTCGATCTTTGTTCTTTCATGTTTCTTCTGAGACATGCCATTTATGCCTAGGAATTTTATCCCTGCTTCCTTTTAACTTCCCCTTTAAGTCTTTCATGTGACACTTTTGGAATGCAAAATCCAAGGAGACTTGTGGTCAATTTCTGCTTTCCCTTCTGCTGCATACCTTCTTTAAGGCAATGATCACGGAACAACATGCTTGAATGAGAAGTAAGGAGAATGGAAATATAGAGATGAAAACCCAATAGATTTATATCTCACTGCCACATAGATTTGATCATAAGCTAAAGAAAGGTGAAGCCATGAAGATTAATGAAATAATTTTTATCCAATTACATCAAAATCCATTGGTCTAACTTTCACTTTAAATCACTTCTGCTATTAAACTTGTCAAACTATGGTGATTTCATTTTTGTCTGAACTCAAAAGAAATAACTATCACCATATTCATTCTTTTGGTTATGATCAGTGCTAACTGTGACTTACCTTGCTCTTTAAATATCCTGAGATTTTGCCCATAATTTTTTTAAATTGCAAAACTAATATGTGTTCATTATAAAGAATTTGTTTGGGGATCTAATTTTGTGCAATGGCAGTTAAGTATTTTAACTAATGTTTTAACTGAAAATACCCCCCAAATGCTGAATATATATGTTTTCATTAGGAGCACTAAGAAACTGGTGAGATCATTAGAAACCACTGGGACAAAATCCAAGAGAAAGCTGAAATGTAGAGAGAGAAGGCACAAAAACAAAGCAACTTTTGGCCTGAGGGTGTTGGCATTCCTGGAAATTTTGATTTGACTTGGAAAATTTGCAGGGTGGTGAGGACAGATGTCAAATCCTAAGTGGGAGGGTTGTTATTTAGTCACTAAGTCATGTCTGACTCTTTGAGACCTCATGGACTGTAGCCCGCCAACCTCCTCTGTCCATGGGATTTTCCAGGCAAGAATATTGGGGTGGGTTGCCATTTCCTTCTCCAGAGTATCCTCCCCACCCAGGAACTGAACCCGCTTCTCCTGCATTGGCAGGAAGGTTCTTTACCACTGAGCCACCAGGGAAGCCCAAGTGGAAGGGAGGGGGAGACGAATAGAAAACTTACCCAAATTAAACTGAGGAGAAGGAGAAGAAAAGGGGGATGGAGAGAGGAGGAAGAAGAAAAAAAGAAAGGATTAAAACCCCTAAGAATTTGTAACTATGCAGTGTATCTTCCCATGCATGAGCAGCCTAGATTTAAATCACAAAATGGTCAAGAAAACCTCAAGTCATAAACTTATTTTGAGAGACGGTCCTGGATAGGACCTTGGCAGAAGCAAACACAAATACTCTGTGGAGAAGGTACTGTGGTGAATAGAATCATACCTCTCCCTGTTCCCCAGAACAAAAGGTGTACATGTTCTAATCCATGGTGCCAGTAAATATGTTAATACTTGTCTTGGTAAAAGGGACATTGCAGATGTGATTAAGTAAGAATCTTGAGACAGGAGCTTAGCCTGGATTGTCCAGGTAGATCCAGTGTAATCATATGGGTTCTAATACAAAAGATGCAAGAGGATCAGAGTCAGAAGTAGGAGATGTGGTGACGGAAGCAGAGTTCGAACTGTGCAAAGAAAGAGGTAGAAGTTAATGACTACAGGCAGCCTCGGAAGCTAAGAGACAAGGAAACAGATTCTTCCAGAGTCCTCAGCAGGAACACAGCCCTCCTGACACCCTGATTTTAAAATTCAGAGCTATTAGAGAATAAAATGTGTGATTTTAAGTGATTAAATTTGTGGTTATTTGTTATAGCAGCAATAGGAAAATTTTACAAGTACCTTAACTATTGTTGTTTAGTCAGTGTCATAGCCAACTATTTTGTGACCTCATGGACTGTAGCCCACCAGGGTCCTCTGTCCATGGGATTCTCCAGGCAAGAGTCCTGGAATGAGTGCCATTTTCTTCCCCAGTGGATCTTCCTGACCCAGGGATCCAACCTGCATCTCCTGCATTGACAGGCGTTGGCAGGCCCATTTTTTACCACTGAGCCACCAGGGAAACCCACCTTAATTATAGGTCCCAAAGAAACCCCATCAGTAATTTGCAAAAAGGGTCATACACAATTTAAGAAAAAAAAAAGCATAGAAAAAGGCAAAGAAACAATTAATGAAAACAAGGGACTTCCCTGGTGGTCCAGTGGTTTAGACTCTGCATTTTCACTGCCAAGGGCCCTGGTTTGATCCATGGTCAGAGAACTAAGTTCCCACAAGCTACGATCTGCCATCACACAAAATTAGATATCCAAATAAATTCTTTACAATGAATATATATTAGTTTTGCAATTTAAAAAAATTATGGGCAAAACCTCAGGATATTTATGTGATGTGGCCAAGGAGAAAAAAATTAATGAAAACCAGCAGAAAATACATAATAAATAGATGTAGAAATACATAATAAATAGAACACAAAGTATTCAGATATAAACTTGAAACCCCTCTATTCCTACTGTGTTTAAAGAAAGAAAAATATGTTTGAAATTTTATCTATAATGGTACCCCACTCCAGTACTCTTGCCTGGAAAATCCCATGGACAGAGGAGCCTGGTGGGCTGCAGTCCATGGGGTCGTGAAGAGTCAGACACAACTGAGCGACTTCACTTTCACTTTTCACTTTCCTACATTGGAGAAGGAAATGGCAACCCACTCCAGTGTTCTTGCTTGGAGAATCCCAGAGACGGGGGAGCCTGGTGGGCTGCCATCTATGGGGTTGCACAGAGTTGGACACGACTGAAGCGACTTAGCAGCAGCAGCAGGACAAAATAGACCTCAAATGACCAATCAGAAATTTCTAGAAAGAAAAAATACATACTGATCACAATAAAGAATGTAATGGATGTCCTTATCAGCCAGTTGGTTCTAGCCAGCTGAAGAAAGAATAAATGAATAAAAAAATGTTAGAAGAAATTATCTAGAATGCAGTATGTAAGAGAAAAACATAGAAAAATTTGAAACAAACATTAAAAAGCATGGGGATGGAGTGACAAGGTCTAACATACATTTGTCAGAATTCTAGGAGGAAGGAAAGAGAGGGTGGACAGAGGAAATATTTGTAAAACTCATAATCATGGCTAAGAATTTTCTGGAACTCATGAACGACAACAATCCACAGAGTCAAATAGAATAAGCTAAATAAAAAGAAATCACAATCTAGGTGCATCATGGTGAAAATGCAGAACACCAAAGAAAAAGGAAGCCAGATATAAAAGATCACCTTAAAGGTCAGCTGTTGACTTTCTTTTCAATAGGAAAAATGGAGGCCAGAAGACAGGAGAATATCTTTAAATGTTCTTAAAGGAAATAATTGCCAACCTTGGATTCTATGTACCAAGACAAAGGTACATTCTAAAGTGAAAGTGAAGTCGCACAGTTGTGTCCAACTCTTTGTGACCCCATAGACTGGAGCCTACCAGGCTCCTGCTGCAGCTGCTGCTAAGTTGTATCAGTCGTGTCCGACTCTGTGCGACCTGACAGACAGCAGCCCACAGGCTCCTCTGTCCCTGGGATTCTCCGGGTAAGAATACTGGAGCGGGTTGCCATTTCCTTCTCCAATCATGAAAGTGAAAAGTGAAAGTGAAGTCGCTCAGTCGTGTCCGACTCTTAGTAACCCCATGGACTGCAGCCTACTGGGCTCCTCCATCCATGCAATTTTCCAGGCAAGAGTACTGGAGTGGGGTGCCATTGCCTTCTCCAGGGTATCTTCCCAAACCAGGGATCAAACCCAGGTTTCCTGCACTTCAGGCAGATGCTACTGCAGGCAGATGCTTTACAGTCTGAGCCACCAGGGAAGCCGCTTTATTCTGAAGGCAAATTCTAAAAGATTACTTTTAGAATTACTTCAGGCAAAAAGAAAAAAATCTCAAATGGAAGATCTGACATGCAATAAGGAATAAAGAACAAAAAAGGTGGACATAATAGGTAAATCTAAATGTGAACAATGACTTAATAAAAGTCATTTTACAAGACAATAAAGTCTTGTAAAATTAAAAAAAAAATCACAACACAGAATTTTAAAATTCTACAATATTCCATGGAGATGGGAAATGAACTTAATATGCTCTCAAAAATTAGATAGTGTGCTGGAAAAGACTAAAGGAATTGGTTCATTTTGATAAGTTAGGCACATATTTTCAAATTTCTAAAGTCACCAGTAGGAGAAGAGAAGCCTAATGTATACATTTCAAATACTTAAGAAGTCAAAAAGAAGGCAAGAAAGAAGAGAAAAAGAAACAGAAAGAGTGAGACAAGTAGAAATCACAGGTAAAATGACAGATTTTAAACCCAAGTATGTCAGGAATTGTGTGACACAGACTTAATGCTCTAGAAAAGAGATTCAAGCTAGGTAAAATAACATGATATAAATATATGATATTTACAAGAAACAGGTCTAAAACAATAAAATTCAAAGAAAAGCACAGAAAAAGGTATGCCATGCAAATACTAAACTCCTTCTTAAAAAGCTAGTGTAGGAGGAGAGAGAGGGATGGACTGGGAGTTTGGTTAGTAGATGCACACTATTACATTAGGATGGATAAACAACAGGGTCCTATTGTATAACACAGGAAAATATATCTGGGATAAACTACAATGGAAAAGAATATTGAAAAAGAATGTATATACGTATATAACTGAGTCACTTTGCTGTACATCAGAAATTAGTATAGCATTCTAAATCAACTATAGTTTTTTAAAAAACTGTTTAGCTTTTTGCTATGTTAATATCAAACAAATAAAATGCCAATACAAAAAACATTACAAGAGACAAAAAGATCATTTCAGAATGAAAAAGGTGCAACTGGCCAGGACAATATAAATGTTTTAAATTTGTATAATCCTAAATAGTATAGTCTCAAAATTTTTAAACAAATATTTGCCAAATAGGCACACACAAAATAAGTGTTGATATATAGAAGACATGAATAAAATTAAGGAAAGTGAAGGTATTCAACTCTTCGCAACCCCATGGACTGTAGCCTGCCAGGCTTGTTTGTCCACGGGGTTTCCCAGGCAAGAATATTGGAGTGGGTAGCCATTCCCTTCTCCAGGGGATCTTCCCAACCCAGGGACTAAACCCAGGTCCCCTGCATTGCAGACAGATTCTTTACCATCTGAGCCACCAGGGAAGCCCCCAAATTAAGAAAACTGACCTAAATAAAGGATTAATGTAAAACATACACATTTTTTCCAAACACACACAAAATATTACTTTAAAATTAGGCTATACTGTAGCTCAGACAGCAAAGAATCTGCCTGCAATGCAGGAGACCCGGGTTTGATCCCTGGGTCAGGAAGATCCTCTGGAGAAGGGAATGGCAACCCATTCCAGTATTCTAGCTTAGGGAATTCCATGGACAGACTATGGAGTCGAAATGAGTCAGACAACTCAGAAAGACTGAGCAACTAACACATAACTATAAAGCAAGTCTCAACAAACCCAACATGGTTAAAATTATATAGACAATTATTTTAATTAATAAATCTTATATTTTTAAAGTCATTTTAAGTTTATAGGAAAATTGAGTGGAAAGCAGAGATTTCCCATAAATCTCTTCAACCTCCTCTCTCATCACTCAGTTTCTACTATTATTAACTTAAAAAAAAAATGAACACATCCATCACCTCACAGTTGCCATTTTTTGTGTGTTTGTACCCTCGTCACATGGTAAATGGCACTCCACTCCAGTACTCTTGCCTGGAAAATCCCATGGACGGAGGAGCCTGGTAGGCTGCAGTCCATGGGGTCGCTAAGAGTCGGACACGACTGAGCGACTTCACTTTCAATTTTCACTTTCATGCATTGGAGGAGGAAATGGCAACCCACTCCAGTGTTCTTGCCTGGAGAATCCCAGGGACAGAGGAGCCTGGTGGGCTGCCGTCTATGGGGTCGCACAGAGTCAGACATGACTGAAGCGACTTAGCAACAGCAGCAGCAGCACATGGTAAAGAATCTGCCTGCCAATGCAGGAGACGCAGGTCCGATCCTTGGGTCAAGAAGGTCCCCTGGAAAAGGAAATGGCTACCCACTCTAGTAGTCTTGCCTGGGAAATGCCATGGACAGAAGGAGCCTGGCGGGCTACAGTCCATGGGGTTGCAAAAGAGTCAGACAGGACTTAGCAACTAAACAACAACCCTCTTAACAACTTTGAAGACTACAATGCAATATTTTGAACTATAGTCACCACACTGTACACTGTAAATCCAGGACACATTCATCTTATAACTAAATGTTTGCACCCTTTGACTAACATCTCCCCATTTCCCCCATCCCTCAATCCCTGGTTTAGCTAACAATCTACTCTCCGTTTCTATGAGTTTAGCTGCATGTGTAAATGAGATCATACTGTATTTGTCTTTCTGACATTTCACTTAGCATAATACCTTAAAGTTTCATTCTTGTTGTTGAAAATGGAACTATTTCCTACTTTCTTACTGCCAAATAATACATATATGCCACATTTCGTTTCTCCATTCAACCATCAATGGATACTTAGGTTGTTTCCATATCTTGGGTATTGTAAATAAGTGAACATGGGAGTGAAGATATCTCTGAGACAGTGATTTCATTTCTTTTGGATGTACATCTAGAAGTCAGATTTCTAAAACATATAGTAGTGCTAGCTTTAACTTTTTATGAGTCGCCGCACTGTTTTTCATAATGGCTGTACCAATTTACATTTTTACCAACAGTGCACAAGAGTTCCCTTTTCTCCACATCCTTGCCACCACTTATTATTTCTTGCCTTTTTGATAAAAGCAGGGGTGAGGTGATATCTGATTTTCATTTTCCTGACGATTACTGATGTTAAACACCTTTTCGTGTACCTACTGTCTGTTTCTATGTCTTTTGAAGTCCTTTGCCATTTAAAAATCAGATTATTTGACTTTTTGCTATTTATATATGGGTTCCTTATATATCTTGAATATATGGCTTGAAAATAATTTCTACCATTCTGTGAGCTGCCTTTTCATCTTGTTGATTATTTATTTTGCTACACTGAGGCTTTTTAGTTTGATATATTTCCATTCACTTATTATTTTGTTGCCTATGCTTTCAGTGTCATAACAACAACAACAAAAAAATCATTCCCAAGACCAGTATCATGGAGATTTCCCCCTATGTTTTCTTCAAGGAGTTTTATGGTTTCAGGTCTTACATTTAAATCTTTAACCATTTTGAGTTTTTTATGCCAGAACCATACTGTTTTAGATGTTCACATAGTTAAATAATTCCCTTATTTTTTCTATTGCTTTTCAGCTATCTCCTTCCAAAAGTTTGATAAATATTCACTTCTGTTCTTCTTGTTTTAAATTGCTTATATAAATTTGACTCAAACCATCTGGAATTTATTTTGATGTTTTTTTAAGAGGTAAAAATCTATGATTTTTTTTCCAAATTGCTAAACAATTGCTCCAAAATAATTCACTGAATTACTCCTTTTTCTGTTGATTAATGATATGTCCTTTATTGCTTTCACTTTATATTCAAGTTTATTTCTGAGCTATCTTGTGCCATTGATTATTTCTTCTTGGCCCAGTATTTAGGCATGTTTATAACTGCAAGTTATATTATATTCTTTAATTTTAGTAGGACCAAACTTAACAGATGGTTTTCAAACATATTTTGTTGTTTTTCTTCTAGAAATATTTTCATTGGGGATTGTCTGCTAATTGTCTCTGTTTCAAAACAGTGCTATAAAAAATTTACAACACAGTCATAGAAAAATGCAAATAATATTGAAGAGTATAAAGCAAATAAAACAGCTCCCTTCCTTCATGTTCCTTTCAAACTCTCAGTTCTGCTCTTTGACAGTCGCTGTTTACATTTTTTTGTGTGTGTGCATTCTTCCAGAAATTGTCCACGTATATATTTATAAAAACACATATAATATCTAGCTCCCCATTACCAATTTTTACACAAATTGGTTCATATTACACATTCAGTTCTCAAACTTGTTTCTTCCTTTCACTAGTCATAATAGTGGCACATTCCTTATCCAGAAAGGACTCTAAAACAACTTGTGAAGTTCCAGAACATTCTATTGAAGTTTTGTCTGGAATCGCACCAACTCCTACGCAAACAAACAGTGAACTTCCTTGACTCCCTCAGGCAGCAGATGCCTCCTCTTGCCCCTGGGTCTTACCTAGGAATTCAGTTCCTGTTTGTCCCACTTCACCTTGGTAACTCTTAACCACCCTTCAGGTATCAGCTTGTGATTTCTCCCACTTTCCAATATACATTTTTCTTATACTCACTGCTTTAATAAAATCATATTAATTCTAATGGTTTAGGAAATTCAAATGAAGTGTCTTGATGTAAAATAATATAATTTGCAAATAATGAGAGTTTACCTATTTCTGGTTCATCTTTATAGCATAACCAGAACTTCCAAATCAATATTAAGTGGTAATACCATAATATTATGCCCACTTTTAATAAATATTCCTTTTCTGTTTTCACTTAAATTCTGATATCTACTGGTGGTTTGAAATACACACGCTCTACCTTATTAAGGAAGTGACTATCTCAGTTTAGTTCAGTTGCTCAGTCGTGTCCGACTCTTTGCAACCCCATAAACCGCAGCACACCAGGCCTCCCTGTCTATCACCAACTCTGGGAGTTGACCCAAACCCATGTGCATTGAGTCGGTGATGCCATCCAACCATATCATCCTCTGTCATCCCCTTCTCCTCCTGCCCTCAATTTTTCCAGCATCAGGGTCTTTTCAAATGAGTCAGCTCTTCGCATCAGGTATTGCCAAATTATTGGAGTTTCACCTTCGAAAAGCCAAAGTATTGGAGTTTCACCTTCAACATCAGTCCTTCCAATGTACACCCAGGACTGATCTCCTTTAGGATGGACTGGTTGGATCTCTTTGCAGTCCAAGGGACTCACTCTCAAGAGTCTTCTCCAACACCACAGTTCAAAAGCATCAATTCTTTTGCGCTCAGCTTTCCTCACATTCCAACTCTCACATCCATACATGACCACTGGAAAAACCATAGCCTTGACTAGACGGACCTTTTGTTGATAAAGTAATGTCTCTGCTTTTGAATATGCTATCTAGGTTGGTCATAACTTTTCTTCAATGGAGTAAGCATCTTTTAATTTCATGGCTGCAGTCACCATCTGCAGTGATTTTGGAGCCCCCCAAAAATAAAGTTTGACACCGTTTCCACTGTTTCTCTATTTGCCATGAAGTGATGGGACTGGATGCCATGATCTTCGTTTTCTGAATGTTGAGCTTTAAGCCAACTTTTTCACTCTCCTCTTTCACTTTCATTAAGAGGCTCTTTAGTTCCTCTTCACTTTCTGCCATAAGGGTGGTGTCATCTGCATATCTGAGAATATTGATACTTCTCCCAACAATCTTGATTCCAGCTTGTGCTTCCTCCAGGCAAGAGTTTCTCATGATGTACTCTGCATAGAAGTTAAATAAGCAGGGTGACAATATACAGCCTTGACGTACTCCTTTTCCTATTTGAAACCAGTCTGTTGTTCCATGTCCAGTTCTAACTGTTGCTTCCTGACCTGCACACAGATTTCTCAAGAGGCAGGTCAGGTGGTCTGGTATTCCCATCTCTTTCAGAATTTTCCACAGTTTATTGTGATCCACACAGACAAAGGCTTTGGCATAGTCAATAAAGCAGAAATAGATGTTTTTCTGGAACTCTCTTGCTTTTTCGATGATCCAGCAGATATTGGCAATTTGATCTCTGGTTCCTCTGCCTTTTCTAAAACGAGCTTGAACATCTGGAAGTTCACAGTTCATGTATTGCTGAAGCCTGGCTTGGAGAATTTTGAGCATTACTTTACTAGCGTGTGAGATGAGTGCAATTGTGTGGTAGTTTGAGCACCCTTTGGCATTTCCTTTCTTTGGGACTGGAATGAAAACTGACCTTTTCCAGTTTTGTGGCCACTGCTGAGTTTTCCAAATTTGCTGGTTAATTGAGTACAGCACTTTCACAGCATCATCTTTCAGGATTTGAAACAGCTCAACTGGAATTCTATCACCTCCACTAGCTTTGTTTGTAGTGATGCTTTCTAAGGCCCACTTGACTTCAGATTCCAGGATGTCTGGCTCCCGGTGAGTGTGAGTGATCACACCATTGTGATTATCTGGGTCGTGAAGATCTTTTTTGTACAGTTCTTCTGTGTATTCTTGCCACCTCTTCTTAATATCTTCTGCTTCTTTTATTATTTTAGAGAATATGAATGGTTTGAGTTTTATTAAATGCCCTTTTGGCATCTGTTGAGATGATTGTGATTTTTATATGACTTATTTATATAATGTATCACAGGAAAAGCTTCCGAATGTTGAATCTTGATTTCTTTCCTGGAATACAATCTTTTTGGTCTGGAAGATTAAAAACACACATTGTTGCTTTCTCTTTCTCACATTTTGTTTAGCATTTTTTGCACTTATACTAATGAGAAAGGTTAATAATATTTTTTTTATGAGTTGAGAGAAGTAGCTTAGAATGAGAGAACATCAGCATTTAATGGAGTAGCTAGTCTCTCAACTTAGGTCAGAAATGCCTTATATTATAAATGAAAAGCAACTGATAATCTAATTGATAAGAAAGTACCCTGTGAATCTTATTAGCATGAATCCATATCATCTCATCATCTGTGGATAGATCAAATTTCCCAACCTGTAGTTCTTAGAAGGAGGAGCAGAAGTATAAAATATAATAGGCATGAAGACTGCCTATATGCAGTCAGCCATACCAATTGCCACAAATTCCTAGGTCAAAGACCGTCCTTATTTTCAACATGCAAAAATATTACAAAATTACTTCATTATAGAGATATCACAGTTTTCTTCTGCTTTTTAGTTATTTTGACTATCTGAGGACTTAAAGTAAAAAGGAAGTCACTCAGTCATGTCCGACTCTTTGAGACCCCATGGACTGTAGCCTATTAGGCTCTTCCGTCCATGGGATTCTCCAGGCAAGTATACTGGAGTGGGTTGCCATTTTCTTCTCCAGGAGATCTTCCCAACCCAGGGATTGAACCCAGGTCTCCCGCATTGTAGGCAGACACTTTACCATCTAAGTCACCAGGGAAGCTCCCATCTGAGGACTTAAACCCATATACTAATATCTTTTGGGGAATTTGCTTTTCATTTGCCTTAAAAGGGTTCTATTTTTCTTTTTCCCATTCTGTGACACAAATATCTTTAAAGGTCTGTTGTTTTAGGACCTCTAATATTCAGGAACACCAGCACTTTTGTAATGCTGAAGGTAATATGCAAATAACTCAGAGGTCATTCAACCTGTTCAATGCAAGTTTTCTATCACACACACAATAACTTTCTTAATAACCATTTAAAAAAGAATTCCTGGAGTACCTCTAAACTCAAAAGAATTGAAGTCATTCAGTCTTTCTGAAGCTATAAAGGGACAACTTTGCTTTGATTTCTGGCTTAATTCACTGACTGATACCCCAACACAAATCTTTGGCTGAAATTACTTTATCAGATCTATGCCAGGCATTAGTTATTCATGTGGTTTTGTAGTAACATTTGTTTTTCTAATTAATGTTCACTCTTAGGCATAAAATCTGGGTTGAGAATTTAAATGATTCAGCCAGTGACTGACAAATGTGGAAATCATTCCTAGCTCCAATGATTCTGTTACATCTCTCTTCATATAACTTTCTTCAGGACATTGGTTCTCTAAAATTAAAAATATCCTGAGGGAGTTACTTCTTTTGTATCCTTCTTGTGGACAATGTTTCCTTTTCTTGTAAGTCTACTTGAAAATGGTCAAAGTAGGCATAATGTTACTTTTATTTATAGCAGCCAAATTATACATTATTTAACTTGGCTCACATAATTTATCCCTTATGCACAGAAATTACATCTATCATAATCACAACCCCATCTTTGCCTTTGGGTACAATGGCACCCCACTCCAGTACTCTTGCCTGAAAGATCCCATGGACGGAGGAGCCTGGAAGGCTGCAGTCCATGGGGTCGCTGAGGGTCAGACACGACTGAGCGACTTCACTTTCACTTTTCACTTTCATGATTGGAGAAGGCAATGGCAACCCACTCCAGTGTTCTTGCCTGGAGAATCCCAGGGACGGGGGAGCCTGGTGGGAGGCCGTCTATGGGGTCACACAGAGTTGGACACGACTGAAGTGACTTAGCAGCAGCAGAATATTCAGAAGATAAAAGGGGGTTACCCCTTCTGTTAAGATTATTCCTGCATAAGAATATGTGTATTTTTCAAGAGTTACACAATGTGAGGACACAATGTGAGGGTTTAACAATAAATAACAAACGTCATTTCCCTAATGCCACAGGTACTTCCTGCAAGGCCAGCTAAAGTTATTAGTAAAGATCATAGAAGAGAAATGCCTCTAAATTATCTCTCAATTCTTATAGCACATTTTCTGCTTTTCCGTACACACGTTTAACATTCCTGAGAAGTTTGCTACATGTTAATAGAGTTACCCCCTTCACAGATCACTGCCTCATTGTGGTGGAGGGGCTTGTGTAGCTCAATAAAGTTATGAGCCATGCTGTGTAGGGCCACCCAAGACAGACAGGTCATAGTAGAGAATGCTGATAAAACATGATCCACTGGAGGAGGTAATGGCAAACCACCGTAAGAACCTCATGAACTGTATATACAAAGACAAAAAGATACAACACTGAAAGATAAGTCCCCTCAGGTTGAAAGGTGTCCGATTTGCTACTGGGGAAAAGTGGAGAACAACTACTAATAGCCCCACAAAGAATAAAGTGGTTGGACCAAAGTGGAATCAACACACAATTGTGGATGTGTCTGCTGATGAAAGTAAAATCTGATGCTACAAAGAACAGTATTGCAAAGGAACCTGCAATGTTAGGTCCATGAATCAAGATAAATTGGACATGTTCAAGCAGGAATAAACATTGACATCTTAGGAATCAGTGAGCTAAAATGGCTGGGAATGGGCAAATTTAATTCAGATGACCATTATATCTATCTACTACTGTGGGCAAGAATCCCATACAGAAAATGGAGTAGCCCTCATAATCAATAAAGTTTCAAACTCAAAAGAGTTTGAAATGCAACACTTGGGTGCAACCTCAAAAATGACAGAATGATCTCAGTTCCTTTTCAAGGCAAGCCATTCATAGTAATTCAAGTCTATGCCCCTATCGTTGATGCCAAATAAGCTGATCAGTTCTATAAAGACCTGCAAGACATCCTAGAACTAACACCAGAAAAAGATCTTCTATTCATCATTGCAGATTGGAAAATAAAAGCAAAAGATACCTGGAATAACAGGCAAGTTTGGCCTTGGAATACAAAATGAAGCAGGGCAAAGGCTAACTGAGTTCTGCCAAGAGAATGCACAGGTCATAGCAAACACCCTTCTTCAACAACATGAGAGACCATTTTACACATTGATTGCATTCTTTGTAGCTGAAGATGGAGAAGCTGTATACAGTCAGCCAAAACAAGACTTGGAGCTGACTGTGGCTCAGATCATCAGCTTCTCATAGCAAATTCAGGCTCAAACTAAGGAAAGCAGGGAAAACCACTAGGCCAGCCAGGTATACTCTGAGCACATCATGTAAAATGCTGGGCTGGATGAGTTACAAGCTGGAATCAAGACAAGCAGGCGAAACATCAACATCAGATAGGCAGATGATACCACTCTAATGGCAGAAAGCAAAGAGGAACTAAAGAGCCTCTTGATGAGGGTGAAGGAGGAGAGTGAAAAAGCAGGCTTAAAATTAAACATTAAAAACACTAAGATCATGGCATCCAGCCCCATTACTTCATGGCAAATAGGAGGGAAAAAGGTTGGAAGCAGTGACAGATTACCTCTTCTTGGGCTCTAAGATCACTGAGGATGATGACTGCAGCCATGAAATCAGAAGATGATTGCTTTTTGGCAGGAAAGCTATGACAAACCTAGACTGTGTTGAAAAGCAGAGACACCACTCTGTCAACAAAGGTCCATGTAGTCAAGGCTACGGTCTTCCCAGTGGTCACATACGGTTGGGAGAGCTGGACTGTAAAGAAGGCTGAGTGCCAAAGAATTGATGCCTTCGAACTATAGTGCTGGAGAAGACTCCTGAGAGTCCCTTGGACAGCAAAGAGATCCAATCAGTCAATCAAAATCAACCCTGAATATTCACTGGAAGGAATGAATATTCCTTCAGCATTCCAAAAAGCTGAAGATTCAGTATTTTGGTCATCTGATGTATCTGATGTGAACAGCTGACTCACTGGAAAAGTCCCTGATGCTGGGAAAGATTGAGGGCAGAAGAAGAGGGCATTAGAGCTTGAGATGGCTGGATGGCATCACTAACGCAATGGACATGAATTTGGGCAAACTCCAGATGGTGAGGGACAGGAAGGCCAGTATGCTGCAGACCATGGGGGTCACAAAAAGTCAGACATGATTGGGTGACTGAATAACAATATATTTACATTAAGAAAAATATTTTTATATTTGTAAATAAAACAAAAGGGTAGGTACATACATTTTTACTATGTTGACTGGAAAAAAAAAAAAAAAACACAACCTGAAAGTTAAGAAATATGTTTTATTCAGCAGACTTACTAAGAACTTAAGCCAAGGATATAGCCTCTCAACAGCTTTGAGGGACTGTTCGCAACCAGTAAGGGAGGAGCCAGGATATATAGGAATTCTGGCCAAAAACAAAACAAAAAACCCAGGTTGTCTAACATCAAAAGATTGCTGCTAATTGAAGAAAAACTAGACATCTCAAGTTAATGAGTTTATTACTTTTCTATGTATGGGGACATGCAAGATTCTGGATTTACTGAAATTATTCTTCAGATATGCACCCTAACCAGGTGACGTGTGTAGGCTCCCCACCACTGCCCTCCCTCTGCCTCCAGAATTGGACCATAAAGAAGTCTGAGCATTGAAAAATTGATGCTTTTGAACTGTGGTGCTGGAGAAGACTCTTAAGAGTCCCTTGGACTGCAAGGAGATCCAACCAATCAATCCTAAAGGAAATGAAACTAAAACTGAAGCTCTAATACTTTGGCCACCTGTTGATGGGAAGAGCCAACTCATTGGAAAACACCCTGATACTGGGAAAGATTGAGAGCAGGAAGAGAAGGGGGTGACAGAGAATGAGATGGTTGGATGGAATCACCGACTCAATGGACATGAGTTTGAGCAAACTCCAGGAGATAGTGAAGGACAGGGAAGCCTGGTGTGTGGCAATCGATGGGGTCACAAAGGATAGGACACAACTTAGCGACTGAACAACAGCATGCACCTTAACTACTCGAGCCAGTATCCCGTTTTTCTCAATCCTGAATCCCCTCAGGGTGCACCACTGGGTGGGGGTTCGGGGTGGCTACAGGTGCTGATGGCTTGGTAGCTCAACATCCTTTGTTTACTGATATGACCTAGATAGGCATATTCAAAAGCAGAGACGTTACTTTGCCAACAAAGGTTCGTCTAGTCGTGGCTATGGTTTTTCCTGTGGTCATATATGGATGTGAGAGTTGGACTGTGAAGAAGGCTGAGCACCGAAGAATTGATGCTTTTGAACTGTGGTGTTGGAGAAGACTCTTGAGAGTCCCTTGGACTGCAAGGAGATCCAACCAGTCCATTCTGAAGGAGATCAGCCTGGGATTTCTTTGGAAGGAATGATGCTGAAAGCTGAAACTCCAGTACTTTGGCCACCTCACACGAAGAGTTGACTCATTGGAAAAGACTCTGATGCTGGGAGGGATTAGGGGCAAGAGAAGAAAGGGACGACAGAGGATGAGATGGCTGGATGGCATCACTGACTCAATGGACGTGAGTCTGAGTGAAGTCCGGGAGTTGGTGATGAACAGGGAGGCCTGGCGTGCTGCTATTCATGGGGTTGCAGAGTCAGACACGACTGAGCGACTGATCTGATCTGATCTGATTCTTTGTCTTCACCTGTTATTCTAAAGCACTAATGGCTCTATCCAAATATTATTTAATTCCTGATTAGGGAATTATATTTTGGTTGACTTACTATTTGGTCTTCCCAGGTGGTGCTGGGAAGTGGTAAAGAACCTGCCTGCCAATGTAGGTAGATGTAAGAGACACGGGTTCGACTCCTGTGTTGGTAAGATTCCTTGGAGGAGAGTATGGCAACCCACTCCAGGATTCTTGCCTGGAGAACCCCATGGATAGGGAGCCTGGTGGGCTACAGTCCATAAAGTCTAGAAGAGTCAGACATGAGTGAAGTGACTGAGCATAGCACAGGAGCTAGATTCTATAAAATTAGATATTAATTTTTGATTTCTCTCTGGAAATAAAGGTAACCCCAGTTGTTTAGGTTTTCTTGCCCTGCGGGACATTAACTAGTTTATCAGATCAGATTAGATCAGATGAGTCGCTCAGTCGTGTCCAACTCTTTGCGACCCCATGAATTGCAGCACACTAGTTTACAGCTGTAAGCAAATTCTTTTCAGCTTTCCTTTCACCGGAAAGGAAAGGAATCTTGAGTTCCTCAGAATCTTCCTTGAATCAGCTTTGCCATCTTCATGATTTCCTCAATAATGGAGGAAATCCTCCTTGACCCATCTTCACTATAATACTTGTATAATAAACAAGTCTTAATTTTTAAAACTTTGATAATTCTCATGTTTAATACAGTTTACTTTTGAATCCAAAGCGTCCTATATGCTATTCTCCTCCTAAAGCTCTTCTCAACACAATATGAAGGCAGGTAGTTTCAAATACTGTAAAACACAAGAACTATAACCCCCTGAGGCATATTTCTAAATACAAACATCAAGTAAACCTTTAAAAAAAAAAAAGTCCTATCCTTGCTAAGCATATGAACAATGTTTTTTCCCCTTAAATTAACAAACTATAAAGTTATACATACAATTTAATAGGTTGCATTAGGCCAATGTTTCAGATGCAACAACTAGAAAAATAAAGAAATTCTTTAAATTGTATTGTTAAAGACATTATAGTGATGTGGGAGAAAAAAGGGCTGAACAATACTCCAAAGGTGGAAGAACCCCTTCAAAAAAGTCATGCTGGCAAGCAGTTTTTTCCCTGGATGAATTGGCTAGTTCTTGGCTTGGATTACAGATTAGATATGGTGCAGGTATTAGAAGTAAAATGGGTGAAAGAAAAACTCATGGGTCTTTGGTGGTTATAGAAGCTGGCATAACAGATTGGAACCTGAGGAGCCTATACAAATACTAATCAAAAGAAAGCCAGGAAGGCAATACTCATATCAGAAAACGGACCTTAGAACAGGAATACTACCTGAGATAAAAAGAAAAATTACATAATGACTAATTATAAATTCACTAAGAATACATCAAAAAATATTAAGTGCACATGGACATACAGAATACAAGAAGCAAAGAGAGTAGAATTGAAAAAATAAAGAAAAATTCCAAGTTGTGATTGGTGATTTCAATATTTTTCTTTCTATAATCAACAAAACAATTACACCAGAAGTCAATAAGAAATGAGAAGACCTAAACAACAGGTCAAACAAATTAAACTAATTAATTTTCATAAAACACTCAACCAAAAACAACATATGTCATATTTACAAGAAAATATGAAACATTCATCAAGATAAATGATATTCTGGACCATAAATCAAATAACATATTTAAAAGAATTAAAGTCATATAAAATAAGCCTTCATAACATAATTTAAAAGATTTTTGAAAAAAATCTTCTATTTGGAAAAACTTAGAAGTCCTCCTTTTATTTATTTATTTTTTATTTCATGGCTGCAGTCAGATTCTGCAGTGATTTTGGAGCCCCAAAAAATAAAGTCAGCCACTGTTTCCACTGTTTCTCTTTCTATTTGCCATAAAGTGATGGGACGGGATGCCATGATCTTCAGAAAACATTCAGTTGAGCTTTAAGCCAATTTTTTCACTCTCCTCTTTCACTTTCATCAAGAGGCTTTTTAGTTCTTCTTCACTTTCTGCCATAAGGGTGGTATCATCTGCATATCTGAGGTTATTGATATTTCTCCCAGCAATCTTGATTCCAGCTTGTGCTTCTTCCAGCCCAGCGTTTCTCATGATGTACTCTGCATAGAAGTTAAACAAGCAGGGTGACAATATACAGCCTTGACATACTCCTTTTCCTATTTGGAACCAGTCTGTTCCATGTCCAGTTCTAACTGTTGCTTCCTGACCTGCATACAGATTTCTCAAGAGGCAGGTCAGGTGGTCTGGTATTCCCATCTCTTTCAGAATTTTCCACAGTTTATTGTGATCCACACAGTCAAAGGCTTTGGCATAGTCAATAAAGCAGAAATAGATGCTTTTCTGGAACTCTCTTGCTTTTTCGGATCCAGCAGATGTTGGCAATTTGATCTCTGGTTCCTCTGCCTTTTCTAAAACCAGCTTGAACATCTGGAAGTTCACAGTTCACATATTGCTGAAGCCTGGCTTGGAGAATTTTGAGCATTACTTTACTAGCATGTAAGATGAGTGCAATTGTACGGTAGTTTGAGCATTCTTTGGCACTGCCTTTCTTTGGGATTGGAATGAAAACTGACCTTTTCCAGTCCTGTGGCCACTGCTGAGTTTTCCAAATTTGCTGGCATATTGAGTGCGGCACTTTCACAGCATCATCTTTCAGGATATGAAATAGCTCAACTGGAATTCCATCACCTCCACTAGCTTTGTTTGTAGCGATTCTTCCTAAGGCCCACTTGATTTCAGATTCCAGGATGTCTGGCTCTAGGTGAGTGATCACACCATCGTGATTATCTGGGTGATAAAGATCTTTTTTGTACAGTTCTTCTGTGTATTCTTGCCACCTCTTCTTAATATCTTCTGTTTCTTTTAGGCCCATATAATTTTTGTTATTTATTGAGCCCATCTTCTCATGAAATGTTCCCCTGGTATCTCTAATTTTCTTAAGATCTCTAGTCTGTCCCATTCTATTGTTTTCCTCTATTTCTTCGCACTGATCACTGAGGAAGGCTTTCTTATCTCTCCTTGCTATTCTTTGGAACTCTGCATTAAAATGGGTATATCTTTCCTTTTCTCCTTTGCTTTTTGCTTCTCTTCTTTTCACAGCTATTTGTTAAGGCCTCCTCACACAGCTATTTTGCTTTTTTGCATTTCTTTTTCTTGGGAATGGTCTTGATTCCTGTCTCCTATACAATGTTGTAAACCTCCGTCCATAGTTTTTCAGGCACTCTATCAGATCTAGTCCCTTAAATCTATTTCTCACTTCCACTGTATAATCGTTAGGGATTTGATTTAGGTCATACCTGAATGATCTAGTGGTTTCCTCTACTTTCTTCAATTTAAGTCTGGATTTTGCAACTTGGAGTTCATGATCTGAGCCACAATCAGCTCCCAGTCTTGTTTTTGCTGATTGTATAGAGCTTCTCTTTCTCTGGCTGCAAAGAATATAATGAATTTGATTTCGGTATTGACCATCTGGTGACGTCCATGTGTAGAGTCTTCTCTTGTGCTGTTGGAAGAGGGTGTTTGCTATGACCAGTGCATTCTCTTGGCAGAACTCTATTAGCCTTTGTCCTGTTTCATTCTATAGTCCAAGGACAAATCTGCCTGTTAGTCCAGGTGTTTCTTGACTTTCTACTTTTGCATTCCAGTCCCCTATAGTGAAAATGACATCTTTTTTGGGTATTAATTCTAGAAGGTCTTGTAGGTCTTCATAGAACCATTCCACTTTAGCTTCTTCATCATTACTGGTTGGGGCATAGACTTGGACTACCATGATATTGAATGGTTTGTCTTGGAAATGAACAGAGATCATTCTGTCATTTTTGAGACTGCATCCAAGTACTACATTTTGGACTCTTTTGTTGACTATGATGGCTACTCCATTTCTTCTAAGGGATTCTTGCCCACAGTAGATATAATGGTCATTTGAATTAAATTCACCCATTCCAGTCCATTTTGGTTCGCTGATTCCTTTAGGATCAGTTCTTTGGCGCTCAGCCCTCTTTATAGTCCAACTCTCACATCCATACACGACCACTGGAGAAACCATAGCCTTGATTAGATGGACCTTTGTTGGCAAAGTAATGTCTCTGCTTTTGAATATGCTATCTAGGTTGGTCATAACTTTCCTTCCAAGGAATAAGCGTCTTTTAATTTCATGGCTGCAATCACCATCTGCAGTGATTTTGAGCCCAGAAAAATAAAGTCAGCCACTGTTTCCACTGTTTTCCCATCTATTTGCCATGAAGTGACAGGACCGGATGCCATGATCTTAGTTTTCTGAATGTTCAGCTTTAAGCCAACTTTTTCACTCTCCTCTTTCACTTTCATTAAGAGGTTCTTTAGTTCTTCTTCACCTTCTGCCATAAGGGTGGTATCATCTGCATATCTGAGGTTATTGATATTTCTCCCAGCAATCTTGATCCCAGCTTGTGCTTCCTCCAGCCCAGTGTTTCTCATGATGTACTCTGCATAGAAGTTAAATAAGCAGGGTGACAATATACAGCCTTGACGTACTCCTTTTCCTATTTGGAACCAGTCTGTTCCATGTCCAGTTCTAACTGTTGCTTCCTGACCTGCATACAGACTTCACTCTTGTCATAGCCTGTATGCAAATGTTCCTAGCAAATCTATTCAAAATCACCAAAATTTGGTAGTAAGTTATAGGCATTATTCTTAATAGTGAAAAACTGGGAATAACTTGATTATTTATCAACAAATAGGGAAAGATTCACTGCAAAGAAGCACAGGCACAATTCTGGGGAGAAGTGTAGAAGTCATGTAAGAATGCGAGAGCAGGACCCTAAAGAATGCTGAGCACCAAAGAATTGATGCTTTCAAACTGTCATGCTGGAGAAGACTCTTGAGAGTCCCTTCGACTGCAGGGAGATCAAGTCAGTCAATCCTAAAGGAAATCAACCCTGAATATTCACTGGAAGGACTGATGCTGAAGCTCCAGTACTTTGGCCCTCTGATGGGAAGAGTCAATTTATTGGAAAAGACCCTGATGCTGGGAAAGATTGAGGGCAGGAGGAGAAAGGAGCAACAGAAGATAAGATGGTTGGATGGCATCACCAACTCAATGGACAGAGTTTTGACAAATTCTGGAAGATAGTGAAGGACAGGAAAGCCTGGTGTGCTGCAGTCCATGGGGTTGCAGAGAATTGGACACAACTTAGTGACTGAACAACAACATATAGGCATGCCTATTTTATCGTGCTTCACTTTATTGTAGTTTACAGATACAACATTTTTTACAAATTGAAGGTTGTGGCAACCCTACATTGAACAAGTCTCTTAGTGCCGTTTCTCCAATAGCATTTGCTTTCATTTCTCTGTCACACTCTGATAATTCTTCATATATTTCAAAATTTCCTGTTATTAGCATATCTGTTATGTTGCTCTGTGATCTTTGATGTCACTGTTGCAACTGTTTGGGGCACCATGTACTACACCCATGTAAGAGAGCAAAGTTATTAAATGTGTGTGTTCTGACTCCTCTACAGACCTGTGTTCCTCTATCTTGCTCCCTCTCCTCAGGCCTGTTTGCCAAGACACAACAATCTTAAAGTTAGGCCAATTAATAACCCTACAAAGGCCTACACGTGTTCAAGTGAAAGGAGGAGTTGTATGCTTTCATTTAAAATCAAAAGCCAGAAATGATTAAGCTAAGTGAGGAAGACACACAGAGAGCTGACACAGGCCCAAAGCTAAGCCTCTTACATCAGTTAACCAAGTTACAAATGCAAAGTTCTAGAAGGAAATTAAAAGTGCTACTCCAGTAAAGGAATGAACGACAGGACAGCAAAACAGCCTTATTGCTGATATGGAGAAAGCTTCAGTGGTCTGCATACAAGATTAAAATGGCCACAACATTCTCTCCAGTGGAAGCCTAATGCAGAGCAAGGCCCAGTGTTCTGCAATTCTGTGAAGGCTGGGAGAGGTGAGGAAGCTGCAGAAGAAAAGTTTGAGGTGAGCAGAGGCTGGTTCATGAAGTTTCAGGAAAGAAGCCGTCTTCATAACATATCAGTGCATGGTGAAGAAGCAATGCTGATATAGAAGCTGCAGCAAATTATCCAGAAGATCTAGCTAAGGTCAGTAATAAACATGGCTACACTAAACAACAGATTTTCAGTGTAGACATAACAGTCTTATACTGGAAGAAGATGCCATCTAGGACTGCCCGTTAAAGAAAACAAGTCAGTGCTTAGCTTCAAAGCTTCAAAGGACAGGCTGACTTTATCACAGGCTAATGTAGCTGGTGACTTTAAGTTGAAGCCAATGCTCATTTACCATTGTGAAAATCCTAGGGCCCTTAAAAATTACGCTAAATCTACCCTGTCTGTCCTCTATAAACAGAACAACAAAGCCTGGAGAGCAGGACACCTGCTGACAAGATGGTTTACTAAACATTTTAAGCCCACTGTTAAGACCTACTGCTCAGAAAAAAAAGATTCCTTTCAAAACATCACTGCTCACTGATAACACACCTAGTCATCAAGCTCTCTAATGGAGATACATGAGATTCATGTTGTTTTCATGCCTGCTAACACAACATCCATTCTTCAGCCCACTGATCAAGGAATCATTTCAACTTTCAAGTATTTTATTTTTTAACGAATACAATTTGTAAGGCTATAGCTGTCATGGATAGTGATTCCTTTGCTGGATCTGGACAAAGTAAATTGAAAGCCTTCTGGAAAAGATTCACCATCCTGGATACCATTAAGAACATTAAGGATTCATGGTAAGAGGTCAAAATATCAACATTAACAGGAATTGGACGAAGTTGATTCCAGTCCTCTTGAATGACTTGGAGGGGTTCAAAACTTCAGTGGAGGAAATAATTGCAGATGTGGTAGAAACGGCAAGAGAACTAGTATTAGAAATTGAACTTAAAAATGTGACTGAATTGATGCAGTTTCAAGATAAAACTTTAACCAACGAGGAGTGCCTTCTTATGAATGAGCAAAGTAGTTTCTTGAGATGGAATTTACTGATGGTAAAGATGCTGTGAATATGCAGTGGCAAGGTTTTGAAAGAACCTTCTAATTTTGAAAGAAGTCCTACTGTGGGTAAAATGCTATCAAATGGCATCACTGCAAGCTACACAGAAATTGTTTGTGAAAGCAAAAGCCTACTGATGCAGCGAACTTCATCTCTGTCTTATTTTAAGAAATTGCCACAGCCACCCCAATCTTCAGCAACCACCATTCTGATCAGTCAGCAACTTCGAGGCATGGGCCTCCCTGATGGATCAGTGGTAAAGAATCTGCCTGCCAAAGCAGGAGACATGGGTTCAATCCCTGATCCGGAAAGATGCCACAAGCCATACAGTGCAAACTAAGCCCAGGAACCACCACTATTGAGCCTGTGCTCTAGAGTCCAGGAATGAAACTACTGAACCCATGTGCCATAACCACTGAAGCCGACACACCTAGTGCCCATGCCCCACAAAAAGAAAAGCCACTACAATGAGAAGTCTATGTAACACAACTAGAGAGTAGCCCCCACTCTCCCAAACTAGAGAACAGCCCATGCAGCAGCAAAGACTCAGCACACCCAAAAATAAACAAATAAATAAAACTACTCTTTAAAAAATAATTGAGGCATGACCCTCCACCAAAAAAAAGATTATGACTTGCTGAACACTCATGTGATGGTTAATATTCTTCAGTGGTAACATATTATTTAATTAAATTCAATATATTTTTAAAGATATAATGCTATTTCACACTTAACAGACTATCAGATCAGATCAGATCAGATCAGTCGCTTAGTCATGCCCGACTCTTTGCGACCCCATGAATCGCAGCACGCCAGGCCTCCCTGTCCATCACCAACTCCCGGACTTCACTCAGACTCACGTCCATTGAGTCAGTGATGCCATCCAGCCATCTCATCCTCTGTTGTCCCCTTCTCCTCTTGCCCCTAATCCCTCCCAGCATCAGAGTCTTTTCCAATGAGTCAACTCTTCCCATGAGGTGGCCAAAGTACTGGAGTTTCAGCTTTAGCATCAGTCCTTCCAAAGAAATCCCAGGGCTGATCTCCTTCAGAATGGACTGGTTGGATCTCCTTGCAGTCCAAGGGACTCTCAAGAGTCTTCTCCAACACCACACTTCAAAAGCATCAATTCTTCAGCACTCAGCCTTTTTCACAGTCCAACCCTAACATCCATACACAACCACAGGAAAAACCATAGCCTTGACTAGACGAACCTTTGTTGGCAAAGTAACGTCTCTGCTTTTGAATATGCTATCTAGGTTGGTCATAACTTTCCTTCCAAGGAGTAAGCGTCTTTTAATTTCTTGGCTGCAGTCACCATCTGCAGTGATTTTGGAGCCCCCCAAAATAAAGTCTGACACTGTTTCCATTGTTTCCCCATCTATTTCCCATGAAGTGAAGGGACCGGATGCCATGATCTTCGTTTTCTGAATGTTGAACTTTAAGCCAACTCTTTCACTCTCCTCTTTCACTTTCATCAAGAGGCTTTTTAGTTCCTTTTCACTTTCTGCCATAAGGGTGGTGTCATCTGCATATCTGAGGTTATTGATATTTCTACTGGCAATTGTGATTCCGCTTGTGTTTCTTCCAGTCCAGCGTTTCTCATGATGTACTCTGCATATAAGTTAAATAAACAGGGTGACAATATACAGCCTTGACGAACTCCTTTTCCTATTTGGAACCAGTCTGTTGTTCCATGTCCAGTTCTAACTGTTGCTTCCTGACCTGCATACAAATTTCTCAAGAGGCAGGTCAGGTGGTCTGGTATTCCCATCTCTTTCAGAATTTTCCACAGTGTATTGTGATCCACACAGTCAAAGGCTTTGGCATAGTCAATAAAGCAGAAATAGATGTTTTTCTGGAACTCTTTTGATTTTTCGATGATTCAGCTGGATGTTGGCAATTTGATCTCTGGTTCCTCTGCCTTTTCTAAAACCAGCTTGAACATCAGGAAGTTCATGGTTTGCATATTGCTGAAGCCTGGCTTGGAGAATTTTGAGCATTACTTTACTAGCATGTAAGATAAGTGCAACTGTACGGTAGTTTGAGCATTCTTTGGCATTGCCTTTCTTTGGGATTGGAATGAAAACTGACCTTTTGCAGTCCTGTGGCCACTGCTGAGTTTTCCAAATTTGCTGGCATATTGAGTGCAGCACTTTCACAGCATCATCTTTCAGGATTTGGAATAGCTCAACTGGAATTTTATCACCTCCCAACTTTTATATGCACTAGAAAACCAAAAAATTCACATGACTCTACTGTGGTATTCACTTTATTGTGACAGTCTGGAACTGAATGTGCAATAATATCTCCAAGGTATGCCTGCATCTTGATAGTGATGGTATTTGTAAAAACTCAAAGAACTATATAGTAAAAATGGTGAATACCTCACTATTTTTATTCAGGTATACCTCAGTAAGCCTGAATTTAAGAAAAACTAGTGAAGAAATAATTTTTCATTGTTTAGTAGCTAAGTTGTGTCTGACTCTCTTGCAACCCCATGGACTGTAGCCTGCCAGGCTCCTCTGTCTATGGGATTTCCCAGGCAATAATACCGGAGTGGATTGCTATGCCCTCCTCCTGGGGATCTTACCAACCTAGGGTTAGAACCCATGTTTCCTGCATTGGAGTCAGACTGTTTACCACTGAGGCACCTGGGAAGCCCAAAGAAGTAATACTGAATTAAAAAAAATTAATTCTAAAAAATAGGAGAGAAAGAAAAAAGAAAGAATAGACAAGAGAAATTAAAAGAATAAGTCAATTATATGAGTAATTATATGAAGTGCAAATGGATTAAACACTTCAACTAAACGGCAGATTTCCAGACCAGATTTAAAAAAAAAAACTCAAGTGTGTGTTGTTACACTTTAAATACGAGTACACAGATTGAAAGCAAAATAATGAAAATATATATCATACAAACCATAATGTAAAGGAAGCTTGTATGATTACACTAATATCAGACAAGGTAAACTTCAAGGTAAGAAGTGTACTAGAGATATATGGTAGCATTTCCTAAAGATAAAAGCATAAATTCATCAAAGCAACAATTCAAATCCTGACTATTTACATCCAAAATAACATAGTTTCAAACATGATAAAACAAAAAACGGAGAAACAGACATAACCCCAATTTTAGTTTAATATACCCTTCTCTGGTATGTTAGACTAAGAAAAAAAATTATATATGTTATGTAGATTCTTTGAACAAAATTACTAACAAATTTAATCAACTGTATACACTAATCATAAAAAGTGTGTGCCACATTCTGGCCACCTACCTGTGCCACGGACACGGCAGTAGCTAACTGTCCAGCCAGGCAGCAGGGGCAGCGGGAGCTGCTAGGTGGAGAGACCAGTTTTCTCAGTTGGAGCTTCTCACCTCTGTGCCTGGAAGGAGTTTCAGGCATGAGGATAGAGTGGTCATCCACAGCCACCAGTTCAGCCCCGGGCTCCGAGGCCTCCCTACATCTATGTCAATAAGTCTATAACAGGATGCCCCCACAGCTACGTCATACATCATTACGTCTGTGATTCGGGAGTCCCCGCAGGCACGTCAGACGTCACTGTGTCCGATTCAGGTGCCCCTATAGCTATATCACTCATCACTACTTCTGATATGGGAGTCCCCACAGCCACGTTAGACCTCACTATATCTGTGATACTGGCATCCCCACAGCTACATCAGACGCCACTACGTCTGTGATACTGGCGTCCCTTGAAGCTACGTCATACTTTGCTACGTCAAACGTCACTATGTCTGTGATTTGGGTGCCCCCACAGCCACGTCACTACGTCTGATATGGGCGTTCCCACAGATACGTTACACGTCACTATGTCTGATACGCACGCCCCAACGGTTACATCATGCGTCACTTTGTCTGTGATTCCGGTGTCCCCAGAGCTACGTCATATGTCAGTGTGTCTTTGATTCAGGCATCCCCACAGCTACGTCATACATCACTATGTCTGTGATTCGGGTGTCCTCGCAGCCACATCAGACATCACTACATCTGTGATTTGGGCATCCCCACAGCTACATTAGACGTCACTCTCTGTGATTCGGGTGTCCCCACAGCCACGTCAGACGTCACTACGTCTGTGATGCAGATGTCTCCACAGCTACATCAGATGTCACTATGTCTGTGATCTGGGCATCCCCACAGCTACATTATAGGTCTATGTTAGAGGTGTCAGGGGGTAATGAGGCTGCTTATAATCATCATCAAGAACTGCCTCCCGGGTCCCTCTGAACCACTGCCACATGTGCTATTCAAGTGTCGCTCAGGGCTGTGGGGCTGACCGAGCTCCAAGACCAGCCAGCCTTTAAGGTGGGACTCAATTTAGCTGCAAAGGGGGACATGTGGGGGCAACAAACTTGGTCTCCAGTTCCGCCCATCAGCAGGCGCCCCAGGCCTTTCCCAGCCTCTTGTGCCATTTGGTTACTACTCAGCTGCCTCATCACTTTGGGACTTCCTGTCCTTGGGGTCTTGCTTCCCAGGCCTGATGCCAAGGATCTTGGGCTCTTTCTCCTACCCAGAGCCCTGGGTGCCATCTGCCCCCAGTGGCTCTGGCTCCTCAGAGCTGTAGGATCTGCTGACCAAATCTCACTAATGGATCTTTCTGGCCATTCCTGTTCAGCTGCAGTCCAGCCATGGTATGGTCTTGTTGGTCATGGAATCTGGAAGTAATTAAGGTTTTATTAGGAATGATAGGGACAAAAATGTCACTTATATATGGAATCTAAAAATGTGATACAAATGAACTTACTTACAAAATAGAGTCAGACATAGAAAACAAACTTACAGTTACCAAAGGGGAAAGGGCAGGGTCATGGGGTATAGATAAATTAGAAGTCTGGGATTAAACAGATATACATTACCAAATAAAAAATAGAAACAAATGAGGTCCTACGGTACAGCACAGGGAAATATGTTCATTATATTGTAATAATCTATAATGGGTCACAGCCTTATTGTGCCAAGGGGGCTTGTGTAGCTCAATGAAGCTATGAGCTATGTAGTGCAGGGCCACCCAAGACAGATGGGTCATAGTGGAGAGTTCAAACAAAACATGATCCACTTGAGGAAGGACTGGCAAACCACCCCAGTATACTTGTTGTGAGAACCTCATGAACTGTATAAAAAGGCAAAAAGATATGACACCAAAAGATGAGCCCTCCAGGTCAGGAGGTGTCTAATATGCTACTGGGAAGAGTGGAGGACAATTACTAATAGTTTCAGAAACAATGAAGCATCTGAGCCAAAGTGGAAACAAAGCTCAGTTATGGATGTGTCTGGTGATGAAAGTAAAATGCAATGTTGTAAAGAGCGGTACTGCATAGGAACCTGGAATGTTAGGCCCATGAATCAAGCCAAATTGGACACAGTCAAGCAGGAGATGGCAAGAGGAAACATCAACATCTTGGGAATCAGTGAATTAAATGGACGGGGATGGGTGAATTTAATTCAGATGACCATTATATCTACTACTATGGGCAAGAATCCCTTAAAAGAAATGAATAAGCCCTCATAGTCAACAAAAGAGTCTGAAATGCAGTACTTGGGACCAACATCAAAAACAACAGGATGATCTCGGTTCATTTCCAACACAAACCAAATAACATCACAGTAATCCAAGTCTATGCCCCAACGACTGATGCTAAAGAAGCTGAAGTTGATCAGTTCTATTAAGACATATAAGACCTCCTAGAACGAACACCAAAAAAAGATGTTCTATTCATCACTGTGGATTGCAATGCAAAAGTAGGAAGTTAAGAAATACCTGGAGTTACAGGCAAGTTTGGCCTTGGAGTACAAAATGAAGCAGGGCTAAGGCTAACTGAATTCTGCCAAGAGAATGCACTGGTCATAGCAAACACCCCTTTCCAACAACACAAGAAACGATTCTACACACGGACATCACCAAATGGTCAACACCAAAATCAGATTGATTACATTCTTTGTAGCTGAAGATGGAGAAGTTCTATACGGTCAGCAAAAACAAGACCTGGAGCTGACTGTGGCACAGATTATCAGCTCCTTATAGCAAAATTCAGGCTTAAGCTAAAGAAAGCAGGGAAAACCACTCAGCAGTCAAGTACAACCTAAATCAAATCCTCTATTTATACAGTGGAGGTGGCAAATAGATTCAAGGGACTAGATTTGGTAAACAAAGTCCCTGAAGAACTATGAACAGAGGTTTGTAATACTTCACAGGAACCAGTGAACAAAAGCATCCCAAAGAAAAAGGAATGCAAGAAGGCAAAGTGGGTATCTGAGGAGGCTTTACAAATAGCTGAGGAAAGAAGATAAGCAAAAAGCAAGAGAGAAAGGGAAAGGTATACTCAACTTAATGCAGAGTTCCAGAGAATAGCAGGGAGAGACAACCCTGAATACTCATTGGAAGGACTGATGCTGAAGCTGAAGCTCCAATACTTTGGTGACCTGATGCAAACAGCCAACTCATTGGAAAAGACACTAGTGCTGGGAAAGATTGAAAGCAGAAGGAGAAGAGAGCAACAGAGGATGAAATGGTTGGATGGCAACACTGATTCAACAGACATGAACTTGGGCAAACTCCAGGAGATGTGAGACTCAGAGAGACCTGATATGCTGCAGTTTGTGGGGTCACAGTCAGACAGGACGTGGTGACTGAACAACAATAAGCAACTGTAGAATACAATCTCTTTTCACGTGCTCATGAAATATTTACCAAAATGTACTATATGGTATGCATAAAACAAGTCTGAAAAAACTTCAAAAAGTTAAAATCACCTAAGGCATGTTCTCAAGCTATGGTGGAATAAAACTAGAAATCAATTAATAGATAACTAGAAAATCTGATAACATTTAGAAATTAACCAACACTCTTCTAAATAACCCAGTAGTCAGGAAAGCACAATGAAAATCAAATATTGAAAATGAAACACACCAAAATATATAGGATATAGCTAAAAAAGCATGTGTTAGTTATTATTTATTGCCTTTCCCTTCCAAGTTCCACCTATTAGGTTGTTTTGTGAAAATAGGTTTGGGCCCTTTATATATTTCCCCTTGCCAACTGGAACTTTGCCATCAGAGGGCACTGTAAATACACTGCAGGAGGAGAGTTTTTGCTTCCTCGTTCTGGTGTGCTGGCTGGGCAAACTTTGCCAGGATTCATTGCTCTCCCCTACTCTAAACTTGAATAGTCCACTGTGGCAGCAGCATTTAGCAGCCAAGAGCTTCCCCTGGCATGTTCTGTAGCAAAGGCCCTTCGGTGAGACATGTCTGTGAAGTTGTTTCTGGCACCCCACTGGGTGGATTTCCAGGGTGTATCTTAGCACGATGCACCAGAGTAACTTTTCTGCCATCTAGTGAGCCACACTCTGCCTTCTACAGAAAAGTCTGGGTCTCAGGTCTTAGTGGGCCTCCTCTTTGGTGTGTTGTCTCAGTTCTGGGTGAGGGGGAGAAGTGGGGGGGAGATAGGTGGTAGGAGCTATTCCTTGTATCTACTATTTCCGTATTCTTTAGAATCCTCTTTACTTCTTGCTAACCAACCCCTCATTACTGCAATCCCTTGGTATGGCTAATAAATTCTTTACTGTCTGAGCCACCAGTAAAGTCCAGTAATACCTTATATTATTAATAAAATCTTTCTGTTGAAATTACTGTGTTCTTAACTCTCTCCTGAATTGACCTATTGATTCACAGTGCTTAGAATGAAGATGACTTTAAGTGCATATATTGGCAGGGGTGGGGGGAGTTAAAAATCAATTTCTAAGTTACCATCTCAGGAAGTTAGAAAAAGAATAAAAATATGGAAAGAAACTAATAAAAGTGAAAACATATATTGAAAAAAACAGTAAGCTCAGGACTTCCCTGGTGGTCCAGTGGTTGACAGTCTGCCTTCCAGTGCAGGGAACACAGGTTTGATCCCTAATCAGGAAACTAAGCTCCCACATGTCACAGGGAAGCTGAGCTCATGACCACAATTAGAGAGAAGCCCACAAGCCACAACAAAAGATCCCAAGTGCCACAACTCAGACCTGACAAAGTCAAAAATAAAAATAAACATTTTTTAACAGAAAAAAAAGCTCACATAAATAGACAAAAATAAAAAATCAACAGAGTCAAGATTTGTTCTTTCAGAATATCAATAAACTTGATAAATTCTTGGCAAGACCAATCAATAAAAAGAAAGTATAAACTGCTAACCTCAGAGAAAAAGGAAGACATCACTGCAGACCCTATAGACATAAAAAGATAATGCAGGGTCATGATGAGTAGTTTAATATAAATAAATTTAACAAACTAAATAAAACTGATGCTTTTCTTTAAAATCACAAGTTATCTAAATTGACAGAAGAAAAATTTTTTAAAAATTTAAATAGTTGTTAAATATAATAAATCCAGAGGGGTCCAGATCAAGATGGCACAGTAAGAAGAATAGATTTTCTACAATTAAGAATAGAAAGAAAAGGCCACATCCAGACAGGTAGAAGGGACAGAGACTTGGTCTAGTCAGAATCCATACCCACTATGCTGTGACCCACAAGTGGGAGAGATTTCACAACCACAGAGGTTTCCCCTGAGAAGTGTGGGGGTCTGAGCTCCCCACAATAGTCTCCATGGCCCAGAAAATCTGCACCAGGAAAATGAGCCCTCATAACATTTAGCACTGAAAACCAGCATGGATTATGTCTGGGAGAGTTGGTGGGCTTTTGGGAAACCAAGACTTGGCCCTGAAGGGCTCATGCACAAAATCACTCACTCTAATACCCAGTACAGAGGCAGCATCTTGAAAAGCACCTGGATCTCACAAGAAGGAGATTTAGTGACAAGTTTTAGGGCATCTCACACACTAGTAAAGTAATGCTCAAAATTCTCCAAGCCAGGCTTCAACAATACGTGAACTGTGAACTTCCAAATGTTCAAGCTGGTTTTAGAAAAGGCAAAGGAAACAGAGATCAAATTGCCAACATCTGCTGGATCATAGAAAAAGCAAGAGAGTTCCAGAAAAATATCTATTTCTGCTTTATTGACTATGCCAAAAGCCTCTGACTGTGTGGATCACACTAAACTGTAGAAAATTCTGAAAGAGATGGGAATACCAAACCACCTGACCTGCCACTTGAGAAACCTGTATGCAGGTCAGGAAGCAACAGTTAGAACTGGACATGGAACAACAGACTGGTTCCAAATAGGAAAAGGAGTACGTCAAGGCTGTATATTGTCACCGTGCTTATTTAACTTCTATGCAGAGTACATCATGAGAAACACTGGGCTGGAAGAAGCACAAGCTGGAATCAAGATTGCCAGGAGAAATATCAATATTCTCAGATATGCAGATGACACCACCCTTATGGCAGAAAGTGAAGAACTAAAGAGCCTCTTGATGAAAGTGAAAGAGGAGAGTGAAAAAGTTGGCTTAAAGCTCAACATTCAGAAAACGAAGATCATGACATCCAGTCCCATCACTTTATGGCAAATAGATAGAGAAACAGTGGAAACAGTGGCAGACTTTATTTTGGGGGGCTCCAAAATCTCTGCAGATGGTGACTGCAGCCATGAAATTAAAAGATGCTTACTCCTTGGGAGAAAAGTTATGACCAACCTAGACAGCCTATTAAAAGGTAGAGACATTACTTTGTCAACAAAGGTCCATCTAGTCAAGGCTATGGTTTTTCCAGTAGTCATGTATGGATGTGAGAGTTGGACTATAAAGAAAGCTGAGCACAGAAGAAATGATGCTTTGAACTGTGAACTGTGGTGTTGGAGAAGACTCTTGAGAGTCCCTTGGACTGCAAGGAGATTCAACCAGTCCATCCTAAAGGAGATCAGGCCTGGGTGTTCATTGGAAGGACTGATGTTGAAGCTGAAACTCCAATACTTTGGCCACCTGATGCAAAGAGCTGACTCATTTGAAAATCCCTGATGCTGGGAAAGACTGAGGGCAGGAGGAGAAGGGGATGACAGAGGATGAGATGGTTGGATGGCATCACCGACTCAATGGACTTGGGTTTGGGTAGACTCCGGGAGTTGGTGATGGACAGGGAGGTCTGGCATGCTGCAGCTCATGGGGTTGCAAAGAGTCAGACATGACTGAGCGACTGAACTGAAGTGAACAGACTTAATGCAATCCCTATCAAAATACCAATGGCATTTTTCATGGAACTGGAACAAGTAATTCTAAAATTTGTATGAAAGCACAAATGAGTTTGAATTGCAAAAGCAATTTTAAGAAAGAACATGTTCTTGGATATGGAGACTCCATTGGATAAAGATGTTGACTACTCCAAAATTAGTTCACTGACTCAATACAGTCACTGTCGAGTTCCAATCAAAATTTTCTGTGGATATTTATTAAGGAATTCTAAAATTTATATGGGCTTCCCAAGTGACTCATCTGGTAAAGAATCTGCCTGCAATGTGGGAGATCTGGGCTCAATCCCTGGGTTGGGAAGATCCCCTGGAGAAGGAAAGGCTACCCATTCCAAAATTTTATATGGAAATGCAAACAACTTAGAAAGCCAAAAATCAGAAAAAAAAAATTGTTGGAAGATTTACAATGTCAGATGTCAAGACTTAGCATAGACCTATGATATTTAAGAGCGTGTGATACTGGTGCAGTGATTGATAAACAGACAGTGAAACAGAAGAGAGAGTCTGGAAATGGCTATGCCTACACAGTAGCCTGATATACGACAAAGGTGCTACTGCAATTTTGTGGTAATGAGATTTTATTTTAAAAAACCGATGCTGAAGCAATTGGATAATTCATATGCAACAGACTTTAACCTTATTTTACACCATTTACAAAACTTAATTCTGATTGGATTATAAGCCTAATATGAAAGTAAATAATTTTCTAGAAGAAGGGTTAGTAAATTTTTCCTGTAAAAGACAAGATAATCAATATTTTCAACTTTGTGGGCCACATGGTCTCTGTTGGAACTACTCAACTCTGCTGTTGTAGCATAAAGTAGCCATAGAGAATACATAAATAAATTGGAATGGCTGTGTTCCAGTAAAAATTTATTTACAAAAACAGGTGGCAGGCCACATGAGCCATATTCTGCTGATCCTTGTTCCAGAAGACAACACAGAATAATACCATGACCTTGATATAGGCAGTGATTTCTTAAATAAGAGCAAAAAAACCATGAACAATAAAAGACTTACAAATTCTGAAATTCTATTTATCAAAGTACACCATCAAGAGCGTGAATCACCAAGACATGGACTAAGAGAAGATATTTGTGATACATATGCATATATATATATGCATGTATATATAAACATATCATAGATATAGCATATATATCCAAAAAATATATCTGCAATATCTAAAGAATGTCAACAAATTAAAAAGAAAAAGATAAAACAACTCAATGGAGAAAAACAGCTCAAAGAAAATGAGAAAAAACTTGAGCAGCCATTTCACAAAAGAGACTATCAGCATGGACATAAGTACATGAAAATATATTCCATATGATTAATTATCATGGAAATGCAAATTAAAAAAACACAATGTAATATCAGTACACACTTATTGAAATGGCTAAAATGAAAAGAATTGACAGTATGAAGTAGTAGCCAGAATATGGATCAACTAGAACTGGAACTTTCATATACACTAACAAAAATGTAAATTGTAACAACCACCCTGAATCACTCTACTAAAACCCCCTCTATGACCCAGGAGTTTCAGTGCTAGGTATATGAGAGAAATGCACGAATACTGCAGAAGATCTGTACAAGGTTGGCCACAGCAATTTTCTTCCTAATAGCTGGAAATAACTCTAATGTCTGTCAAGGGAGGATGGATAACTAAATTGTGGTATATTCAAACAGTGGGATACTACAAACAATAAAAAAGAACTGATAACATGGATTAGTATAGTAGACATGATATGTAACAAAAGAAAGCCAGACACAAAATTGAAGTAAGCTGTATGATTCTACTTCTATGAACTTCTGGGACAGATAAAATAATCTGTGGTGGCAGGTACAATAGAGGAGCACAATGGAGTGTCCTGGGGAGAAGAAATATTCTACATCTTGATCTAGGCAGTGGCTACATAAGTAATACACGTGTTAACATTCACTGGGCTATATATACTTTTGGTTTTGCACTTTAGTCTCTGAATGTTAAAACTCAAAAAAAAACTTTAATAAAACAGAAAAATTTACAGGAATATATTTTCACTGAAAGATTCAAACAACACTGAAATAGAGAGACTAAGCCATTAGCCTTACCTCTTTCCTGTCCCTCGTTCTTGCTGTCCTCCCAAAATAATCCTACTTCCAATTTATTTTTATGCATTTACATGCACATATATGTGTAATATTTAAAAATTCATGCTTTATAATAATTTTATTTTTATCCTAAAAATTCATCTCTCAGCCCTTTCTGTTGAATACATATCAGTTTCATTTTAATAGCTGGATAGCATTCTATTGTATCAATGTAACATAATTGAGTAATTTCCCTACTAGCGGATATACAAATTATTTCTAATTTTTCATTATTTGAAACAATGCTGCAACAAACTTTCTTAAAATTTCTTGGTGCACGCAAACAAATATTTTTTGTGCATTATGAACAATTAATTTTGTTTGGCTAAAACAGCAGCAACAAAACTGTTGAGAAAAGAAAATTGTAGAGTAAAAATTTTGGTAAATTCTGCTAAACTGCTTTCTAAGAAAGCCTTACAAATTACATTCTGACCAACTATATATGAAAATACCTGTTTCCACACATTTTTAATAAACACTAGATATTATCAATCTCTTAAAAAGTTGCCAGTTCTAAGGGGGAAAAATGCAATTCTTTGTTATTTTAAATTATTTTTAGTCATTATTTAAATTTCTTCTTACTGAAGTGGTTATTTAGATCCTTGGCACATGTCTTTATTAGGTTGTTTACACTTTTTCTTATCAATTTTGGAGTGTTCCTTATTAAATGTAATAATACATATTTTGAAAATATTTCCTCCTTGTTTGCCATTTCTTTCTTTTTCTTATTCCATAGCATTAGCCAGGACTCTCAGAACAATACTGAAAAAACTTTAGTGGGAAATCTTGTAATATTTAATTAGGTATGATGCTTGTAGCTCAGATGGTAAAAGAACCTGCCTGCAATGCAGGAGACCCATGTTTGATCCCTGCATTGGGAAGATCCCCTGAAGAAGGGAATGTCAACCCCCTCCAGTATTTTTGCCTGGAGAATTCCATGGACAGAGAAGCCTGGCAGGCTATAGTCCATGGGGCTCCAAAGAGTCGGACATGACTGAGTGACTAACACATACTCAAAAATTGTGTATGCAGATATCTTTCATTAAAACAAAGAAGTTTCTTTCTACTTCTGGTTTGCAAAAGTCATTTTCTTTCTAATCAAAAATAGATGTCAAATTGTATCAAATGCTTTTTGCATTTCTTAAGATAATTATATCACTTTATTTTGAATGTACTGACTTGCATTAATATATTCTGAATTTCGAAGCAGTCTTGAATACCTTAGATAAATCCTTCCTTAGTTCAGTTCAGTTCAGTTCAGTTGCTCAGTCCTGTCCGACTCTTTGTGACCCCATGAATCGCAGCACACCAGGCCTCCCTGTCCATCACCAACTCCCGGACTTCACTCAGACTCATGAGCATTGAGTCAGTGATGCCATCCAGCCATCTCATCCTCTGTCGTCCCCTTCTCCTCCTGCCCCCAATCCCTCCCAGCATCAGAGTCTTTTCCAATGAGTCAACTCTTCCCATGAGGTGGCCAAAGTACTGGAGTTTCAGCTTTATCATCATTCCTTCCAAAGAAATCCCAGGGCTGATCTCCTTCAGAATGGACTGGTTGGATCTCCTTGCAGTCCAAGGGACTCTCAAGAGTCTTCTCCAACACCACAGTGCAAAAGCATCAATTCTTCAGCACTCAGCCTTCTTCACAGTCCAACTCTCACATCCATACATGACCACTGGAAAAACCATAGCCTTGACTAGACGAACCTTTGTTGGCAAAGTAATGTCTCTGTTTTTGAATATGCTATCTAGGTTGGTCCTAACTTTCCTTCCAAGGAGTAAGCGTCTTTTAATTTCATGGCTGCAGTCACCATCTGCAGTGATTTTGGAGCCCCCAAAAATAAAGTCTGACACTGTTTCCACTGTTTCCCCATCTACTTCCCATGAAGTGATGGGACCGGATGCCATGATCTTCGTTTTCTGAATGTTGAGCTTTAAGCCAACTTTTTCACTCTCCTCTTTCACTTTCATCAAGAGGCTTTTTAGTTCCTTTTCACTTTCTGCCATAAGGGTGGTGTCATCTGCATATCTGAGGTTACTGATATTTCTCCCGGCAATCTTGATTCCAGCTTGTGTTTCTTCCAGTCCAGCGTTTCTCATGATGTACTCTGCATATAAGTTAAATAAGCAGGGTGACACTACACAGCCTTGACGTACTCCTTTTCCTATTTGGAACCAGTCTGTTGTTCCATGTCCAGTCCTGTTGCTTCCTGACCTGCATACAAATTTCTCAAGAGGCAGGTCAGGTGGTTTGGTATTCCCATCTCTTTCAGAATTTTCTACAGTTTATTGTGATCCACACAGTCAAAAGCTTTGGCATAGTGAATAAAGCAGAAATAGATGTTTTTCTGGAACTCTTGCTTTTTCCATGATCCAGCGGATGTTGGCAATTTGATCTCTGGTTCCTCTGCCTTTTCTAAAACCAGCTTGAACATCAGGAAGTTCATGGTTCATGTATTGCTGAAGCCTGGCTTGGAGAATTTTGAGCATTACTTTACTAGCGTGTGAGATGAGAGCAATTGTGCGGTAGTTTGAGCATTCTTTGGCATTGCCTTTCTTTGGGATTGGAATGAAAACTGACCTTTTGCAGTCCTGTGGCCACTGCTGAGTTTTCCAAATTTGCTGGCATATTGAGTGCAGCACTTTCACAGCATCATCTTTCAGGATATGAAATAGCTCAACTGGAATTCCATCACCTCCACTAGCTTTGTTCGTACTGATGCTTTCTAAGGCCCACTTGACTTCACATTCCAGGATGTCTGGCTCTAGGTGAGTGATCACACCATCATGATTATCTGGGTCATGAAGATCTTTTTTATACAGTTCTTCTGTGTATTCTTGCCACCTCTTCTTAATATCTTCTGCTTGGTCCATACCATTTCTGTACTTTATCCAGCCCATCTTTGCATGAAATGTTCCCTTGGTATCTCTAATTTTCTTGAAGAGATCTCTAGTCTTTCCCATTCTGTTGTTTTTCTCTATTTCTTTGCATTGATTGCTGAAGAAGGCTTTCTTATCTCTTCTTGCTATTAGTTATGACATTTAAAAAATACAATTCTGGATTCATTCTACTAATACTTAAGATACCTAAATATGTGTTCATAAGTGAGTGTATGCTTTTTTTGTCAGTTTTAAATTTCAGACCATGTCAGCTCCAATGTAAATGGGTTAGAAAATTTTTTACTTTTTTCAAGGCGTTAGATTGCTATAATCAGTATAGCATATTCCTTACTTATAGAACCTTCTTTGTTTGGTGTCCTTTTATGAAAGAGCTTTGAATACCTTTTCAGTGCTCTCAGTGTTTGTATTGTTGCTTGTTGTTTTAAGGTGAACATTCCTCCATGGGTCAATTTTGGTGATTTCTGTTTTCCAGAAACTTTTTTAGTCTAGATTTTTCTGATTTATTATCTTAAATTTAGAATTTATCTCAGACTTTTTAAGAATCTACTCTATATTTATAATGTCCCTTCTCATTTCAAATGTTGATAATTTTTTTTTTAAACCTTGATTAGACATACTAGACTTTTTATATTTTTGATTCTTTTCAGTTTTATTAAAATTTACTCATTTCATTCATTTCTGTTTTGTTTTTTTTTAGTAATACTTTCCTGGTATGTTTAAATTTTTATCCCTTTAGCTTCTTGAGCTATATGTATGATTTGCTTCTATTCACTCTTTTCTTATTTTCTAATGTATGCACCCAAGGCTATATATTTTCTCTGAGTATGTATAGATTTTGAATTGTATTGATCTCATCGTTCTTCTTGTTGTAATGGTTAAATACACTGGCTCCAGACTATACTGCTGCTGCTGCTAAGTCATGTCTGACTCTGTGCAACCCCATAGACAGCAACCCACCAGGCTCCCCCATCCCTGGGATTCTCCAGGCAAGAACGCTGGAGTGAGTTGCCATTTCCTTCTCCAATGCATGAAGGGAAAAGTGAAAGTGAAGTCGCTCAGTTCAAACCCCAACTCTGTCATGTATGTGCCCTTGGGCAGGTTATTTAACAGAGTTCTGTGTTTCAGTTCCTCATCTGTGAAAAGAGATGATAACGGAATCAACTTCTCAGGATTATTGCAATAATAAAATGAGACAATCAAAGTAGATCACTCAGCACAAAACTGGTTGTATAATAATGTTGAATAAATTTTGGTATCATTATTTTTAACTAATCAATAACTTCATTTTACATTTCTTTTCACTACAGTTATTCTAAGTTAAAGATGTGGGTTTTTATTTCCAAGTTATAAAAACTGTATTCTTTTGTTTACTAATTTCAAATTTTATTGCAGTGTGATCAAAGAATGTGAACTGAATGATTTCTTATCTGGGAATTTATTAACATTTTCCTTGTGTTTTAGAAGGTAGTTAATGTTGCATGTGTGTTTGATGAGATTATGCATTCACCATTATAGTGTACAAAGTCCTTTACACCTATTCAGTCAAGTTCCTTTATTGTGTTATTCAAATCCTCACTACTCTTGCTTACTTTTTTCCTACTTCATCTGTCAGTTTTTGAGTTGAAGTCTTCCAAAATAGCTGTGTATTTTTCATTCCTATCTGTATTTCTATCAGTTTTTACTTCATATATTATAAACATGACTTTTGGTGTTATATTGTTAGGTTTGTAAAGATTCATTATTAATTGGCCTTCTTATGGAATTGTATCTTTTGTCAACATAAATGTTCTTTATCTTGTCAAATCCTCTTTACATTAAATTCCTTTTTCTTAGTCTGACATTAAAATGTTACCACACGTGTTATCTATTTTTAGTTATTAGGCTTATTTATCTTTGTATGTTTTTTTCTTTTCAAACTTCTTTTTAGATGTATTTCTTCTAAATATCTTATGATTAGACATGTTATTATTTTACAGAATTTGAAATTTTCTGTCTTTGCTTAGGAAATTATATCCATTTGTCATATATTTTGATTACTGGTGATTTGACATTTTTCCTGCCATCTGGTTGTGTGTGTTTTACACACTTTCAGAACTTCCCTCTTATCTCTTCATCATGCCTTGTCTCTGCCATCTTTATGTTGTCTTCATCCAAAACAGAAGTGGCCTACAGGCCAAATTTGTCCTGCTTCCTGTTTTGTAAATAAAGTTTTATTGGAACAAAACAGGCTCATTCAATCACATATTATCTATGGCTGTTTTCACACTATAGAGCAGAGCTGAGCAGTTGAGTCAGAGCCTGTATGGACCACAAAGCTGAGAAAATTTACTCTCTGGCCTTTTATAGAAAAAGTCTGCCAGCATATAGTATAGGTTTTAATTTTATGTTATTAATTTTAAACATATACCATAATTAGGCAAGTTAACTAGTTTCTTTCCTCTTCACTGTTCCTTTAATATCTTCATCTTTCTTGGATTCATTACTTATTTTATTAAACTTCATCCAATAGCCAGTTATCCTTTAAAGAAATTTCTATTGGTGATACACATCTGTTGAGTTTTCTTATTTTGGAAATCTTGTTCTTAATCTCTAAGATCACTATTTGCTTCCACTAATTTAATAACATCCTAATCTCTTTGAAGATAATTGTTATAATACTTATAAGTATGTATTTTACTTATATTTTTCTGAAAGTTATAAGATGAAATTTATAAAACAAATGTCTACATATCTTTTCATTTATCTTGCCACAGGTATTTTTTCAGTATTTAGAGAGTTTGATACATGTACAAACTTGTATTATTATTATATCTTGCATTGATTATTCTTGTACTTTGTAAATGAAAATTCCTGTTAGAGCTCTACTTTCACTTAATGTGAGTTGACTCTGGTGATTATAGGAGAAGAGAAGGACATTCTGCTGGATTTCAGAGTGAGGGGTCTTCCCACCCCTCCTGAAGTCCATTGCTATTGTTCTATCTTTAGCTCCCAGGACTTATGGGCTCACTGCTTTAATCTGTGGACAGTTCTAAACAGGAAAAGGGAAGATCAGCAGTCCAGCTACTACAAATGCAGTGTCTCCATTCACTGCCCTAATCATTACCCCAGCACCCTCTACTCATTGAATCTCTTTGAAATAGAAGCATCCCTGAAATTGCTTCTATTCCTGTAGTAGTTTTAAGCTTAGGAGTGTTTGAGGTTCAGGTGCTCTAGTTTATTTCCCTAAGGCCTGATGTTACTGCTGGTTAGTTGCTAAGTCGTGCCCAACTCTTTTGTGATCCCATGGACTGTACTCCACCAGGCCCCTCCATTTGTGGAATTTCCCAGGCAAGAATACTAGAGTGGGTTGCCATTTCCTCCTCCAGGGCATCTTCCTGACCCAGGGATCGAACCCAGGTCTCCTGCATTGTAGGCTGATTCTTTACCTGCTGAGCCATCAGGAAGCCTGCCAAGGCCTGATACCATCTCCTAAAATTTTCTCATATATTGATGATAATTTTTTGTCCTAGAACCTGTTACCAGTTATTCCACTCCCCACTTCCCCTCTCCCCTCTCTCTTAGTCATTTCTGTCATTTCATAAGATTTGGTAGAGGTAAATTTCCTTCAGTCTAATGTCTTCATTTAATGTTCATGTACAGGATTTTAAAACCAACTCTTCTAAAACACCATTAAATATAATTGCTTTGTGGGTGGTGACATGATATTACCATTTTTAAAATTTCAAAACCTTTAAAAATATACTCAGAAAGAGTATTTGTGACACAGAAAGAGCAAGGAAGCCGTACTCCAACAGCATCTGAGGGGATTCAAAATGAGAAAAGGATGTTCACCAACTATAATGAAAAGGGGTACTTAGTCTCGAGTCTCGTGCCTTTAAAAATAGATTAGGTGGTCCATTCAACTAAAAAGTGTTCCTTCATGGGGGTAGGAGACAATGGTTACTGCAAAGCTGTAATCACTTAGCCACGTTTTCTACCTGATAACAAATGACACATTAGGCAGCGATCTGACATCTGTGACATTTGACTAACAAGCTCATTCTCCTGTGGAATTCTACCCTTATCCTGCCATTTCTTGATCCCTGCCTGCCAAGTAGTAGATTTCAGAGTACACCATAAGCTAACTCTAACAGTTTTTAGTCCTGATTTAAGGGTTTACTCCTAGAACCACTGGAAAGCATAAACCCTGATACACCCTCCCCCACTCATTCACATACATTATCTGGGCTCTTAAGTCCTTCAATAGACTAGCTGGTCTCATTGGGCTTTCTTTCAGGACCTCAGAAGGAGCAGATGTGTTTGAAATTCCTATTAATACTCTTGAGATTTCTCAGTTGACTACTAATACCTTCTTCTCTTTCTCCATTTCCAGCCTTGGGTTCATTTGCAGGGGTTACTGTCAACCTCTGTACACTCTCAGAGCTCTCTGAGACAGCACTAGGTGAATCTCTAAATTTTCTCTGCTTGGAGTAGACAAAAACTTTTTTCCTTGCCATCAGTGGTATCTATCTCACCATCAGTTGTGCCCCAATTTCAACCTGGCAGGGACTGAATGTACTTCCATGTTCTGATCAAGGAATCTCCTGTGGCAACTGTCACAGGTGCACTGTGGCTTTGGATGACTAAGACCTGTGCTTTATCAGATTTTCAAGTGGTGGCACAAGGTCCCTAGGCTGCTAGCCCTTTCGATTTTCAGGACTCCTGCTATCGTTAGGGCCCTTGTCCTCTACCATCATCTTATGGCTTCCCTTCCTTTCTTCACCTCCTCAGGAATAAAATACACAGAAATTCACATTTATGTAGCTCTTACTAAGTATAAAACATTGTGCTAGGTATTTTCACAATTATTTTTCAGAAAACCTTCAGCATAACTATGAGGAGTCCTTATATAGTCCTTATAGTTATAGTCCTTAATAAAGGAGTCCTTATTTCCCCCATTTCTACCACCTCAAAGCTGAGGCTCAGAGGGTTGTGAGGGACTTGTCTGGGAGTACAAAAGTGGCAAGGGGTAGGGCTGGGATCTGAGCCCTGGCTTCTCACCTTGGAAGCCCAAGGGATCACCCTGAGAATCAGCCTTGAGCCTGGCCCACCCAAGCGCATGGATCTGAATTCAGATAAGAAACTAGAGGCTAAAGGGAGAATGTAGCTGACTCTTTCCCTTAAAAGGAACAGGGCTGGCCAAGGTACCTTTAAAACTGGAGAATCATAGCACCAGATGTCTAGCTGAACAGACAAAATTTGGCTGCTTGGGAAATTTTTGTGTAGAGACATGGAGACATGAATTTTAAGTATGAAGACCACCTGATCTGCCTCTTGAGAAACCTATATGCAGGTCAGGGAGCAATAGTTAGAACTGAACATGGAACAACAGACTGGTTCCAAATAGGAAAAGGAGTACGTCAAGGCTGTATAGTGTCACCCTGCTTATTTAATTTATATGCAGAGTACATCATGAGAAACGCTGGGCTGGAAGAAGCACAAGCTGGAATCAGATTGCTGGGAGAAATATCAATAACCTCAGATTAGATGACACCACCCTTATGGTAGAAAGTGAAAAGGAACTAAAAAGCCTCTTGATGAAAGTGAAAGTGGAGAGTGAAAAAGTTGGCTTAAAGCTCAACATTCAGAAAACAAAGATCATGGCATCTGGTCCTATCAGTTCATGGGAAATAGATGGGGAAACAGTGGAAACAGTGTCAGACTTTATATTTTGGGGCTCGAAAATCACTGCAAATGGTGATTGCAGCCATGAAATTAAAAGACGCTTACTCCTTGGAAGGAAAGTCACGACCAACCTAGATAGCATATTCAAAAACAGAGATGTGATTTTGCCAACAAACGTCCGTTTTTCCAGTGGTCATGTATGGATGTGAGAGTTGGACTGTGAAGAAAGCTGAGTGCTGAAGAATTGATGCTTTTGAACTGTGGTGTTGGAGAAGACTCTTGAGAGTCCCTTGGACTGCAAGGAGATCCAACCAGTCCATCCTAAAGGAGATCAGTCCTGAGTGTTTATTGGAAGGACTGATGCTAAAGCTGAATCTCCAATACTTTGGCCACGTCATACGAAGAGTTGACTCACTGGAAAAGACTCCGATGCTGGGAGGGATTGTGGGCAGGAGGAGAAGTGGATGACAGAGGATGAGGTGGCTGGATGGCATCACCGACTCAATGGACGTGGGTTTGGGTGAACTCCGGGAGTTGGTGATGGACAGGGAGGCCTGGCGTGCTGCGATTCATGGGGTTGCAAAGAGTGGGACATGACTGAGCGACTGAACTGAACTGAACTAAATTCTTAGTACCTGCACTCTTATTATGGATAAACTTTTGAGTTTTTTTATTAGCCTATTCTGCTTTTTCTGACATTCTGCCTTTTTTTTTCCCCTTGGCCTAAACAAAAGGAGCTCTCCCTAATTCAATAATTCAACAAACGTTTATTAGTTGGCTACTTTATGATAGGGTCTATTCTATATGTAGGAGATACAGAGAATAAAAACACACATCTTGACCATATATACTGGGAGTCAGTACTGGGAGCCAGAGGTGGGAAGGGTAGGTACAAAAAATTGACAAGTAAATCTCCAATTACCACATAACGAGGCAGTATCTGTGATATAAGGCTGTGGAAGGTCCTAAAGAATAACAAAAAGGGACAGTTAACTCAACCTGGGTGCAGGTGAGATGAAGAATGGATAAGCTAAGACTTCCAAGAGGATGTAATTCTTGCCACAAGATTGCGCCCTTGAGATGGTCAGGACTACAACTGCATGTGTAAGACTCTTTTGGAAAAGAGAGATTCACACCAAAATAAAGCAGCGAAGGAAACCTTCTCTTGGGGATCTGAGGAGATAAATCATTTGCTAGAACTTCACTGGAACCTGAATAAACTTATAGTTCCCTAGCTCTCTTCAAGTTACTGCTGCTGCGGCTGCTAAGTCGCTTCAGTCGTGTCTGACTCTGTGAGACCCCAGAGACAGCAGCCCACTAGGCTCCCCCGTCCCTGGGATTCTCCAGGCAAGAACACTGGAGTGGGTTGCCATTTCCTTCTCCAATGCATGAAAGTGAAAAAGTGAAAGTGAAAGTGAAGTTGTGTCCGACTCTTAGCAACCCCATGGACTGCAGCCTACCAGGCTCGTCCGCCCATGGGATTTTCCAGGCAAGAGTACTGGAGTGGGTTGCCATTGCCTTCTCTGATTCAAATTACTATGAGGTCACTTATAAGTCTGCTCCTGGGTTTCTGGGCAGTTATTCTGAATTTCCCCAGGGCCTGGCCAATAACCTGCTCTTTCTCATTTGTGCCCTTACTCCGGAGCTCCATCAAAAAATCTCCTTAGTTTCTTGACTTTCCTAGTGGTCCAGTGGTTAAGACTCCACATTTCCAATTCAGGGTGTGAGGTTTGATCTCTGGTCAGGGAACTAAGATCCCACGTGCTGTGCAGTATGGCCAAAAATAAAAATCTCCTCGGTTTCTATCCACTCCTGGGCCTGTTGCTCTTACCATGACTAAGCAATTATCTTATCTTCAGAAAGCCTTTTTGACTTATCTACTCACAGTTGCTTCTTACTTATTGTCTCTACTGGCTGCTATTGTCTAATGATATCTGAGGTCTGCCTCTCTTGTCTTTTTGTGTACTTTTTTTGTTAACCACCAACTACCTAACTTTCTCCCTTAATCAATCATACTTATATTCTCCAAAAAAAAAAAAAAGTGAAGTTGCTCAGTCGTGTCTGACTCTTTTCGACCCCATGAACTGTACCCTACCACGCTCCTCCATCCATGGGATTTTCCAGGCAGGAGTGCTGGAGTGGGGTGCCATTTCCTTCTCCAGAGGATCTTCCCAACCCAGGGATCAAACCGGGTCTCCCTCATTGTAGGCAGACGCTTTACCGTCTGAGCCACCAGGGAAGCCCTATAATCTCCAAGAAAGGAATCAATTTGTTAATTAATTACTAACCTCTTGCTTGGGCAAAGATCTTACATTTAGCCAGTTCACAGGTCACTGTCCAATCAGGGGACTGGTTGCCCTTATGTTGGATGCTTAGCCCTGTTCCAGCCAGGGACCCAGGGTTACAAGTCACAAGGATGGAGGCTTACATTGACTGAGCCCCTTAGAGGGTTATAGAAGGCAGAAATCTGAGGCCTTGGTCAATTCAGGAGAATGATGCTAACAGATAACATTAGAGGCACTATAAATAGGAAAAACAAAAAGATTTAAAAAATACTAATATCAAACCATAATTCTTTCTTGGCACAACATCAGATAATGGAAGGGGAAGAGGATAAAGAAAAATAGAAAGTTCCTGGTAATACATATATTTATATACAAAAAAAGCATAGAAAATAAATATACCCAAGGAAGGAACACAGGTTGGCCTACTTCATAGGAAATGATCTTTCCTGAGGTTCAAAGACTTCTATCTTCTCAGATACATGAGGGATGACATAAAGAGTGTAGTGAATGTGACTGTTAGTTTTAAGTGTCAACTTGACTATGCGAATGTTCCAGTTATTCAATTAAAAAGGTAACCTCGGTGTTGCTGTGAAGGAATTCTGTTACATGTGGTTAACCTCTACAATCATTTGACTTTAAGTAAAGGAGCTTACTTTACTTTGGAAGGAAAGTTATGACCAACCTAGACAGCATATTTAAAAGCAGAGACATTACTTTGTCAACAAAGGTCCGTCTAGGCAAGGCTATGGTTTTTCCAGTGGTCATGTACGGATGTGAGTGTTGAACTATAAAGAAAGACGAGCGCCAAAGAATGGATGCTTTTGAACTGTGGTGTTGGAGAAGACTCTTTAGAGTCCCTTGGACTGCAAGGAGATCCAACCAGTCCATCCTAAAGGAGATCAGGCCTGGGTGTTCATTGGAAGGACTGATGTTGAAGCTGAAACGCCAATACTTTGGCCACCTGATGTGAAGAGCTGACTCATTGGAAAAGACCCTTATGCTGGGAAAGATTGAGGGCAAGAGGAGAAGGAGACGACAGAGGATGAGATGGTTGGATGGCATCACCGACTCAATGGCCATGGGTTTGGTTGGACTCCGGGAGTTGGTGATGGACAGCACAGGTGTGCTGCGGTTCATGGGGGTCGCAAAAAGTTGGACACAACTGAGTGACTGAACTGAGCTGAAAGGAGGTTATCCTTGATATTCTAGGTGGGCTCCATCTAATCAAGGGAAAGGCCTTAAGAGCAAAACTAAGATTTTTTCTAAGGAAGAAGAAATCCCACCTGTGAAACTGTAGTGCCTGTTCCTGCCCAAAAGTTTCTGGCCTGTTAGCCTGCTGCTTGCCTTACAGAGTCTGAACCTGTTAGCTCCCACAATCATGAAAGTCAATTCCTTTATATTACCTAATAAAATAATTACAATAAATATTACGATAATAAAATAATTACAATAAATATTATAATAAGTATATGATGATAATCAATATTATAAGAAATTTATAATATATCTACTGGTTGTTCTCTGATACAACCCTGCCTTATTCAGTGAGGGTGGAAGAAGACATTTGGAAATCTGATACTCAGCACAACCTTTATCATCAGCTCTTCACTCTGACTGAGGCTTCCCTGATGGCTCAGTGGTAAAGAACCCACCTGTCAACGTAGGAGACGCAGGTTTGATCCCTGGGTAAGGAAGATACTCTGGAGGAGGAAATGGCAACCCACTCCAGTGTTCTTGCCTGGAGAATTCCATGGACAGAGGAGCCTGGCGGACTGCAGTCCATGGTGTCGCAAAGTTGGACACACACACACATTCACTCCAGTTAGGCCAGTCTCCTGTTTATCTCTTCATAGTGATTCTCCTTTCCCTGCTATGCTCACATTGCTTTTCCGTCTGACTTGCCGCCACTCTGTCTCCCACTTTCAAAAACTCCTTTCCTTTCCTTACACTCTAGCTCTGTCAGAAGCCCTCCATAAAGTCACCTCCTTTTGCTTTAGCTCCATTTGCTCTTTTCTTTCTCTTAATTCCCTCAGCAGATGTTAGTTGTGCCGTTCACTGTGATTCTTAACCTTACTCTCTCAACACTGTTTTGTATGTTGTATTCACTGCTAGTTAGGTATAAATCTGTAAGAACAAATTTGATTGTGCAAGAAATGTTATGCTTTTTATTTTGTTTAAATCAAATCAAATTCACCTCAGACTTAAGTGATTCCAGCCTTAATTCTGCTTAAGTAGAAGGAAATCAATCCCAGTTATTACCAGGCTTCCCTCCCTTCCTCCCTAGGAATTCACCAGAGTCTGGAAGATCTATGTTGAGCCAGAAAATGGGGGAAGATGGACTTTGACATCTTCACTGTTTAGGGATGTGTGGTCCCCACAAGCCAGACAACAGCTCTGCTCATGGACTGAGTAGCAGTGGCAGGGGGATCCAGTCTTATTGGGGTCACCGTGCATCTATCTGATGTTTGGCTAGCTCTTGGGCTCCTTCAAGGAATCAAGGCTGGTATCCTCACTACTGAAACCCTGACTTTGACTCTTTTCCAGTCTGGGAAATGTTTTCTTTTGCAACAATTCCACCTACGCACAACCCCTCCTTCCCTCTCTCTCTTTCCTCCTTTCCCTCTCTCCCCAGATGCCCCTACCTCTTGAATCCCCTGGCAAAATCCTTTTGGGAGCAAGAAACCTGGAGGGCAAATCACTGGGCACAACTTCAGGGATACCATCGATGTTGCATTCTAAGGAGCTGTGTCCAGGTGGCTTCAATGACAATGCAAGCAGTGCCTCCTGGAGTTGTCTAAGAGAGAATTCCTGTCAACTTCTTTCTGCCTAGAAACACAAACTCCCTAGAAGTCTGTTTGGAATAGAGGGGAGGGAAAATATAAGAACATAAACCAATTAACATCTCAATAAATTATCCTGTCACACACTTGTTTTTTTGTTTGTCCCCTGTATTTTCACTTAGTGTTTAAAAATATGTGTGGGCTGATATGTGTTCCAATTAGATTATGAACTTCCTGAAGATTAGAATAATACTGTATTTACCGATTATTTTAAAATCTTTCTCAGTGTAATAATTAGTATATGAGGAGGACATAAGTGTGTCTTGAACCACAGAACGATGAGTCTGTGGATTACTGACTAGGCTCCACCAGTTCAAACTGCACCAGGGCTGACCTCCTTGTTGAAGGACTGGCTCCAGTGTCTTTTCACCGTCACTTTTAGGGTTAGGTAAATATGCTTTTACTTTACTGGCTTCTGTTCACAGCTGCTGCTGGCCTGAATTTCCAAGATATCACATTTCTACTTGGGACCTTTCTGGCCCCAAGTAAAAGTAAACATTTCTTTTAAAATTCAGACAGATGATATTAACTTGAACCTTCTTTCACATCAAGAGAATTCAGGTCACAACATAAACACGTCTATGGTAACAACAATGGAGAATTTCTAAATGAAATCAAAGCAGTACCTGGTATGCATTTTCATAATACCTTTCACCTGAAGAGCCAAGTACATTAGGAGAACTTTATCTCAATAATCCTTAGAGATAAGTAAAGGGACCTGACAGAATGACTTGTATAGATAGGGTAACATAACTAGGTTGTTAACACCCTGTTGCCTTGCCTAGTATTTAAATAGCCACCCATGGACTGTACCCACCAAGATCCTCTATGAGATTTTCCAGGCAAGAATATTGGAATGGGTTGCCCTTCCCTTCTCCAGGAGAACTTCCCAACCCAGGGATCAAACCCAGTCTCCAGAGTTGCAGGCAGATTCTTTATCATCTGAGCCACCAGGTAAGGCCATGAATAGTTAGGCTACTTTGCCTTAACAAACCATTGTTTTAATGACATAATGGAATATTTGTGCTCTGACAGGAGAACTCACATTTTCACATCACACTAACATTAGTAAGCACAGTATGGAGAAAGTTTAACCAAATTTGCCAATATGCACTTGGCTTTGAACTTTCCAACCTCTCTCTTTTGTAATCTTGCTTCCTCTTTGTTGTCTGTCTCCCCATTGCCCACACCTCCCTTGCTCTAAAGCTAGTAAAAGACTGAAAACTCAATTACATTACAGCATTGGAACTTAATAGATCAGCTCCCCTAGGACTCCATGCATTTTGAAAGACAACAGCTTAGCCCAAAGAAAGTGGTTACACCACTTTCTGATATGGTGAAAGATTTTTTTTGGAGGTAGAAAGCTTTCCATTCCTGTTCCCCTAAATAACATGTAGATGATTACATATTCTACTTTCAGCTCTAGAGGGAAAAGTTTGCAACTAAATAAGGCAGAGAAAAGTAATGGTAAAGGAAAAGATGATGAGGGAAGACTTTGTTTTCAAGGAGAGAAGGAAAAGAGAGTAGAATCTTATCTTTTCCACAACTGTAAATCACCGGAATTTGTGGAAATTAAATGTACACTTTAAGCATTTATTCAGTATTCACCAATGATGAAGCCTATTTGGGCCTCATCTTTTGTCAGAACAATTGTAACTAATAACACAGAATAACATTTTGTAAAATGGGCTGTGTCTCCATCTCCTCCTTTTCCTCCCCTACACACTCTATTAAGGATCTGAGCACAAAGCTAACATTGCATTATGCGCTCATCCCATGTGTCTTTTCATGGCTTCACACCAGTGTTTGCTCTGCTCCTTGGTCTGAAAACATCTTCCCTTATTGCTCTGCCTGTTGAACGTCATTCATCATCATCATTCACCCGATGAGACCCCATTCAAATGCTAGCCAAGAGGTCTTCTCCAAAAGCCCTTTTTGCCCTGAGTAGGACCAATCCCTTCCTCCACTATACTCATCATTTTGTGTAACTAATATGTAGTAATAGGTCTCTCTGCTCCCCAGAATTCGAACTATTTTAAGTTGGGACCAGGTCTTACCTATCTATTTATATTTTCAGTGTCTGATGTTCTTATGTATTGGGTATAATAAATGTATGTACAGTTATCATATAAGAAATTTAGTTTCATAAATGACACAAAATTTAGACAGAAGAAAGCAAGATGGCATGACGTACTGGGCTAAGAAAATTAAGGTTAGGTAACTACTGAATTCAACAAATATTTACTTAACACCCAGGAGTAAGGAATTGTGTCCCAGGACTACTAGGATAAATGGAACATGAGGCTTTGAGGTGCTCACAGTCCACCTTATAGGTTATCTTTCTCTGTGCATAGCAGTACCCTGGTTTAGGTATCACCTTAACATGTTTCTCACAACCTGTGAGGTAGGTCATGATTTTCATTTTTACCAAGATGGAAATAGGGGGTTTGAATTTTTAGGTTTTCTGACTCCCAGACTGGAGTCTTTCTTTCCCACTACATCAGGGTTTCTCAACATTTTCCACAGGAGTACACTTTCACAGGGAGAACAGACTTACAATGTTCAGAAACAGAAGCTCAGAATCTAGCATGCTCTATTGAAAGTTCATGATTACTATAATGTTTTCCATTACTTCTCAGTGAGTCAAACAGAAGGTCTGAGGAAATGAACCACATTGATTCTGGGTCCCTGAGGGGCCTTAGTACAGTTTCCTAACAAGAGGGGGGCAAAATTTCAGAAACACCATGGCCACACTGCTGCCTTCACTCAAGGTGTCTGGGTTTGGGTTGAGTCCTCACCCACGATTCTGAGTAACTTCATCAGATTTCTTTAAGGTTTCTACTAGTATAATTAACTATATTGACTGCCCTGTCCGAAAACGGTAACAAGACTGCACACTCTACTCCCAGATTTTAAGTAAGTAGTGGAGGGTGACCATTTACAGCCTTCCAGCAAGGATGTCCATTCTAGCAGTAAGATCTCTTCAATCTGATACTATTTGCCAATCCGTTCTTCTCATTGTTTGCTGTACCTAAGAGTTGGAGATGGCTCTTTCAACCGCCTGTGGGTCTTTGAAGGCCCCATAGGTTCAACGACGCCCTTTCGTCCGCACCGCCGCTAGAGGGCAGCCCAGGATTGCAGCTCTGCTGTGCCCTCTAGTGGCTGGTGGGCTGACATGCTCTTTTATGGAACCTATAAAACCCTCAAAAGTTGCACTCGGGAAGTCAGCCTGTGTGACACCCGGCAGCGAAATTTTAAAAAGCGTCCTGGTTCTCAGCTTCCTTTTCTTAAGGACTTTGGCAGACTCAGATAATTTCCCTTCTTGGACGAATCTCTCACTCCCTAGGGTCTCCCCCTCCCAGGGTGTGGCAACGTGGAGCCATCATCACTCTCTCTTGGCAAGGTAAAAAGTTAGAACCTGGGGGACTTGGCGACTTTGCCCAAAGTCTTTTTACTTCCTCCATCTTCTGCATGGATATAGAGCTTATATAGGCATCCAAGGTCTTTCGATATAACCTCTTTTTCGGCATGAGACTTCAGGATTCAAATCCTGGCTCCCTCATTTACTCTTTGGGTCACTTTAGGACAGTTAACCTCACTAAGCTTCTGGTTCATCTGTAAAATTGAGAGAATAGTACCTACGTTATACAGTTTGCAGATGGTAATGTATAGAAAGTGCTAGGTCTTGCACAGTGAAAGTGTGCATTCATTATTAGCATTAGCTATTTTTATTCCTCAAAGCTTCTGTCTAGTGCACACCTCGTCTTTCAATTTGGTACAGGAAAAAAAAAAGCCTGCCTTTACATAGGACCTTAATTTTATAAAAGTGGCTAAGCTAACAGTGACCTTAGCTTATGGAAAGGGGGGCTCGTTGTGTGCTAGAATCAGTGCCATGGGCTTCAGAGTGCAAAGGAATCCCACAGGCCTAAAATCCTCATGAAAGAGCTATTTTGCACACAGGTGTCCTTCCTCTTTCCTAGTCCCAGTGCTCCCACCACGTGTAAGAATTCAGCGAATCTGGGAGTGGATTCTGTGAGTTAGGCCTGGGGGCACGGTGGTGCAAAAAGCAAAAAGGTTCCAGGCCAAGGCAGGGAACTGAGAACTCCAAAGGCCAAGAAACCCAAGCCAATCAGATTCCCCACACCCAGGAGTCTAAAAGGTGGCAGAGACTCGCTGCCCAAAGTCCAAGCAGGGCAGGAAAGTGGCCAGAGAATCTGACAGGTAGAAACACGATAGAAACTGTCAGAAAAGTTAAAGCTGAAGAGCTCATAACACCCACAGGCCCAGAGAAAGGTCAGTATGAGCTGAGCAGCTGTTCCATCTGGTGCCAGAGACCTTGGCTGTAGTCTTCTACACCAGGCAGTTTAGGCCTCCCTGATCAGCCCCACCTAGAAAAGCCAATTCTTCTGCTCTTAAAGGGGACCTGCCTGTTTCTGGCAGGGAGTCTTACTCTCAGTGGGCAAAGCTAGCTCTTAAGGATGAGTAGCGGGGGAGGGGGCAGAGAGGACGTTCAGGGGTTCAACTGGATCCAAAAGGAAGGCGCTTGTGAATGGAGCCTGAGCCACCATGTTGTGAGAACTACATGCGTTTCTTTCCGAGGCAGGCAGGGGCCTTGGCAGCCAGGGACCCTGACAAGCCGCGACTTGAGCTGCGCCTTGGAGACTGGGTTGGCTGGAGAGCGGTATAGAGGAGGAAGGAGGGCGTTCCTGCAAAGGGGGTGGGGTGTGGAGGGAGGTGAGAGGAACAGCAGGAGCAAAGGCACGAAGGAAGAATGAGTCTGCTGCGCGTTGAGAATGGCATGGAGACTTCACTGATTGGAGCCGAGAGTTCTTGCAGGGGGATGGAGGCAGCGATGATTGGATAGCTAAAGTGGGGCCAGATTTGGAGGGCTTTGAATGCCCGACGGAGGAGCACTCAACCCAGCTCCTGCCTCGCGATTTCCGTTTAAGACTGAATTACCTAAAGGGTGGTTAATTCCAACGGGTGTTCTTCTTTGGGGGCTTCTGAAAAGTCAGCTTATCCTCTTACCTGATTCAATTCTGTTCTTTTCACCAAGGAGAAAGTAATCCTCACTTGTCGAGGGGAGAGGGGGTAATGTTGACTGATTTCACTTTACTTGCTTGGAGGATGCAAAAAAAAAAAAAAAAAAATCCCATTTCCACGCCAAATATTAAATTTGGTTTCTCCTCCTCACGCAAGTTCTCTTTCTCTCGCCAGCACCTCCCCCACGTTTTTCCTGCTCTCCACCAGCTCGGCCAGTTGCCTCCTCAGCCCCGGAGGCGCGCGTTCCGGGGCCAGCGCTCGCCCTCCGCGCCCGGGCGCCCCCACCTCCCAGCCCCCCTCCTGCCCGCGCCCGTACCCCGCACACGCTGGTCCACGCCCCCCCCGCGGCCGAGCGGTAGGTGTTTTGCCGTCTGCGCCGGGCCGCAGTGCGGCTGCGCGCATTGGGCTGCCTCCGGGGCTGGCAGGGCAGCGGCAGCGACGGCGGCGGGGCCGGGAGCGAGCGGCGGCGACGGCGGCGGCGTGGGGAGTGGCGTGGAGCCGAGCCTGGGGCTGCAGCCGCAGCGCGGGGCCCCCGGAGTAGAAAGCCCCGCGGGCAAGAAAGGAAAGGCCGGGCCGTCGGGTCCCTGAGCAACCGTTCTCCTTGGATTTGGGGGAGCCTCGCTCCCACCCCACCTCATCTTCAGACGCCCCCTCCTCATCCCCCCCCACCAAGCCCTGGCCGCTGACGGGAGGAGGCGGCGGCGGCGGCGGGGGGCTGAGGGGAGCCGCCATGCCTCTCCCGCGGTGAAGCGCCCCGGCCGTAAGGAGCCGCTCGGTCTCCCCGGTGATGTCCCCCAGGCGGCAGGCGAAAGCGACTCACTCGAGCCCTGGGGTAAAGGCCTAGCTTATCCAGCTTCCTTCCTCCTCCTCCTCCTCTTCCCCTCCCCGTTCCTCTCCCCCTTCGTCCACCCCTCCCCGTCTCTTCCCTCACCCTACCCCGCGCCCCCATCTTCCCTCCCTCCCTCCCACCCCTCCAGCAGCGATGGCAGAGGAACAACAACAGCCGCCACCACAGCAGCCTGATGCCCATCAGCAGCTTCCCCCCAGCGCCCCCAACTCGGGGGTGGCTCTGCCAGCCCTTGTGCCCGGGCTGCCAGGGACAGAGGCCAGCGCGCTGCAACACAGGATCAAGAACTCCATCTGGTAAGAGGATCCTCCATCGCTGGGGTAGAAAAGCCCAGGCACATTTCTGCTGCAAAGAGGGTGGGGGGCGGCGGGCTGGGGAGCGGAGGAGGAGGCTGATACATTCATTGAATGTGGGTCTCCGAAGTCGGGTGCGTATTTATAGGACCTCTGGAGGTGTGGGGACTTTGCATCAGCCCCTGGGCTCCGGAGCCAGAAAATGCTTTTACCCCCTCCTCAATTACAAGTGCAGATAAACAAGTCATTTGTGTTTTTCACTTATGTGTAAAAGGAATATGGGTCGAAATTAAGTCATGTTGCACGATGATAGCATGAATTTGGGACTGAGAAATGTGAAATGTGTTTACTCCTTTTTGCAGTCATACTGGGAGGAAGCAGTGTATTGTGAATTTTCACCAAACAGACATTGTGCATAAGACTATTAATATGCAGCACAAAACCTAATGTGTCTCTTTCTTTCAGTTGGCTTAGCTGCTGTTTCTGGATGTTTTTGCCTTCTTTATTCTGAGATTAAATTTCTCTTCCAGGGACCTTAATCTTTTTGCATTGATTGTGAAGAAAGGGTTTCTGTAGTATGGGACATTTTAAGGTGGTAGTTTACACTGTAAAGTGATTTTCTAATTTTAAAGGATGCTTTAATTTAAAATAAATGTGTTGCCATTTCGTGTCTTTTTTTAGAAACCTTGGATGAAATATCCTTTGCTATTCTTGTACTTTCTTGTATAAGAATTTACAATATTTCAACATTAAACTCTGAAAGACTGGTGGCAGTCTTTTAATAATTAAATACACTGAGTTAAGTCTATCCTCTGTTAGAGCCATTGGAAATATTCTTTAAACATGAACTTGCATTATTTTTGTAGGATTCTTCATTAACTTCATAACATACACTTATAAAAAGTGTAGTGCTATTTTTAAAATGGAAAGCATTATTTGGAGTTTGGTCTAAGACTGCTTTTAATAGATGATTAAAAATAGAATTAAATGTATTTTAAAAAGCTCTGATTTTGTGAAATCTTACATGTTCATCATTGAATATGATTACTGAAATACCAAATCTCCTTACTTTTTATATTGCAATTAAAAAATAAGTGTATCATAAGACAACTGGCATTGTAGTACAATATTTACACATTTAAAAACTGACAATTTTTAAATGCACAATTAAAGTTTGTTATATAGTAATTTTCATTAATTTCTTGGCACACATCCATATTGTCATGATGCTAATATGAAGTAGGTCAGTGCAGGCTTTAATAGTTTGATACTGCACAGTATTTGGCAGATGAGTATCTTGCTTTCAGTTTTCATTTTTAAATGAAGTTTAAATATTTTTAAAAGAGAATTTTTTAGGATTGACAATAGTCATGTCGCAATTTGAATAGGTCAGATAAATAGGATTATGTGTGTGTGTGAGAGAGAGAGAAGGGTTTATTCTTCAATGGATGCTCTCACCCCCTTTTTAGAGCTATAATTTAAAGGAAGAGATACTCAATATCCTGATTATCATCAAGGTTTTCAGAAACCAGGTTTCTTCCCCCTAACTTAATGTTACCAGTATCTCTGAAGTCTGAATTGAGCACTTTGGTTTTTACATTCAGGTAAGGGACATCCAAGTTAAAGGACTAAAATATTTTAAGAAAGGCAAATTTTGAAAGTTGAATTAATAATTATGTTTTGATTTATTGTGAGAACAATAGGGGAAAGGAGCATTCACCTTATATTTTTAAAGTATGAGTAAGTTGTATAGGCCGCAGGCTGAAGTGTTTAATAATGTAGTGGAGTGCTCTTTTGGTAAATCATGTGATTTAATTATTCTTTAATTGATAATTTATATTTATACATCTATTACAACTTAACCGCTGATTTTAATGTGAGGAAAACTTCTAAAGTACAATGTACTTCAGTTTTTGGTACTTACTCTGAAAAAACAAAATGACAACAAACACCTTAATCCCCAAATGTACACTTTTATAACTTCATTTTAAAATTGTACTGGCACACTAGCATTTAATTTTCAGCTTTAGAAATCCTATTTGCAAAATTATTTATTTATATTTAAAACTTTAAACATTCGTGGATCATAAACAGTGTTAGTGGCTGTATTTATGTATAGCCTCATAGCCCCTCCTCCACAACACTGGATGTATGTTATTCATTAAGTGACTATATAAAATAAAGACATTACAAAGTGAAAGCTCTTTCACTCCCATCTCCTCCTAAGAAATAGTATGTGCATGTGTATATGTATAAAATTAAAATGACTTAATAGATAAGATTGCAGTTATTTAGATATCTCATTTCACATTTTTTGAAGCAACAGTATCTTTTTACCAATTATTTTATCACTTGATAATGTTCTGAAAGATGATCAGTTTTGGACTATGTCCTATATCAACCTTTGGTATCATCACTAATGAGACTTTAAAATTACATTATACAGAAGTGTGGTACTTAATAATTATCAAATGAGCTTTGCATTTAGGTTGATCATAGTTTCTAAATTATTGGACTTCATGTCACAAACAAGTCTGAACTTGTCCTCATATTTTACAGATACATAGTATGTAATGTAGGCCTTTAGCTAGACAGTGAATTATTTATTATCTGTTCATAATTAATCTATTCTGTTCATTAAAGTAAAATACTGTTAGATAACAGTATGTCCATGGTTATTTCAAGCATTAAATGAGTGTTTGGAAAAAATATTGAGTATTCAGAGTTGAAATCATGATGTTAATGATTTAACATCAGGAGCCATATTTCTTAAGATTTGGAAATACATGTTTTTCAAGCTAGTTCTACAAAATAAAGTTACTAACTTGTTAGTGTTGTAATATTTGTATAATATATTTATGGGTACCTTCAGCTTAAGTCCAAGGTAATGAGCATGCACCTTTCTTGATCTCATTCCCACTCCATAGACAGAGATCCAAGTCACTTCCCTTACACAGATCACTTGAGAGTTATTTTCAGAGGTATGTTTTAATACTGAATAGGCTATACAATCATTTTTATAATTTGTAAATAATAGAAAATAATTCTGTTATAAACTTCTCATTAACAAAGGTAAGCTAGTAACATGCATTTTTTTTCTTCCCTAAATAAAGACTCATACTGGCAACCTAAAACAAAGCCACAATCTAACCTCACTGTACACTATAACTTACATTGCACTCCTCTTTGGTTACCTAAAAAGAGTACCGAAGTAAGTTTTTCCTTCCTCTTATCTACCAGTGTCTTCATAGTTTTTTGTTTTTTTTTTTTTAATTTGTATTTTAGACCAAAAAACCTGTGATTTTCTTTCCCTTTAGACAGTAGTTTTTCTTGAAACCCTGATAGAATAAAATTACTGTGGAAAAATTGCATTTGAAATCTCTCCTGCCTGTTTGTGATTAGTTATGTTTAAGAATAATCATACCTGCATGGTTGGGAGTGATTAACATATTTGAAATTAGATAGTATCATAGATGACAAACCTTTACCTATAAATTCAAAAGAAAGTCTGATGTTCCATTGTAGAAAATGTTCTAATACTGTATTTACCCAACAAATTCAGGAATTCTTAAAAGTATTACCGATTATCCATTATTATTTTTATTTATATACCTCTGTTTGCAAGTAAGACCTATAAACCAAAAGGAATCCTATATGATGTGTTATTCTACTCACTTTATGGAAGGAGATAAATTGAGTGACAGGGAAGCTGTAGGATTCCTCTGATTTCATTATCAGATCTAGAAGTGGTACTGTGGCTATAGTTACTTGTCTTGATTTAATCGTGTGAATCATACAGAGGTCTGAATTTGGTATATTTTAGATTTAGAATTTAAACCCAAATTGAGCAACTTATTTCTTAGTTGCAGTAAGCAAAGTATGGCAGTCCCTAAGTTTTTCAGCAAAGTGTGGCAATCCATAAGTTTTCTTCTTAGTGCCATATTTGTCCTCTTTTCTGTCCCTGTGAAAGAACTCGGTAGTTAGTTTTGTCCTTGGTTCTGGTTTAGGCAATTTTTAGCTCTAAGAAATAGTTATTGTTTCTTCAACTGCAGTGGAAAACATTTACTATAAAGCTCATGACTTTAGAGTTTACTTTAACCATAAGCCTAGGATTTTCATTTTGCTTTAAAATTAGAGACTGACCAGTAGTAAATCATCTGGCTCTTAAATATTTTGAGTAGTTGTTTGACATGCTACCTGCCCTGAGTTGTCTGTCTTCCATACCTACACCAAAAATTTAGAGTTATTTTGGCTTGTCTATATTGAGGCCAGCTGTGATGGTGCATCCTAGCACTGTTTCTGGTTCCAGAAAGAAGGCAGTTCCTTGCTCTCCTCTATAATCTAAAACTGATGTAATTGTCTTCCCCTGTGTTCAGAAAGCAAGTTAAGCAGTTTCAAGCCCCTCAACTTTACGGCCTTATTTAACTTAGGTAATGGATGTATGTGTGTATAAATAATTGACCAATTTGCTCTCCCCAGTGAGAGGTGTCTTGAATGATGTAATGTGCAGAACTGATTTGGTTTCTGTCTCACTATTAGTTTTTGGTATTATTGAGGGAAATGAACTTCACAGTGGTAGGAAAGACAGAAGTATGGCTTGTTGTTGTTAAAGATGTTTTGAAGAAGAACTTAGGTTAAATCACTTTTTATATTAGAAAAATGTTATACACTAAAATTATACAAATGAAAATAATTAAAATGAGCATTGTCGTTCACTTAAATTTGAACAAGAACAGTGTGTTAAGTGCTCACCTGAGTACCTGCTGTGTATAAAGTAGTGTGCTGGAGACTGGCATTTGAGGAATGCCCATTCACTTGTAATATTAACCTTGTAATGTTAACCTAAGCAATAATGTGTACTAAAACCTCTCTTTTATTCAGTTCAAGGCCAGGGAATGAGGTGACAAGTGCTAAAGCATGGGAAAAGTAGACCCCTTAGTTTCTTTGTGGATAAAATGCAAAATTTATACTAGATGACCTTGCAAGTTCCTTTAGCTTAAATTTCTATGACTCTGTTTCAAAATTAATATTGACAGCGATAGAAAGTATACCATAAGTACAGAGAAAGACTAACATTTAACTAATCAGCAGTCAGCAGAACATTTTCATTGGACGAATTACTAGGTCTTGCTGGTGTTTCCTTGGGTGCTAGCCCATGAGGACTACCTGAAGGTGTAATTCACTTGTTACCTGTGCAAGACTTCTCTTACATGAGATTCAGTCTGCAAATATTTATTGAGTATATATTACATTTAATGTATTCTAAGAGCTGTTGTTGATTATGCAGAAATATGTAAGACTATGTAGTACTCCCTGTTGTTGGGGAGTTTACTAGTTGTTGGTTAAGAGATTGTACTAGTTGGTTGTTTGTGTGACTGTTTTATTTATAAAGAGGTGCTCAATACTTATAAGCACCTCATAGGAACTTTTTTTCCTGTAGTAATATTTTAAGGCAGTGGTGAGTGTTATATTGTAAATTTGGTTATGTAAATAAGCTGTGTATGTTGAGTTGAGCTTCACAGCTTTATTCATCAAGGGTGGACATTTTAATTCATAGTTGTGACTGAGCGTTCTTTATAAGTACTATAAAGTACAAGACAATAAGATACTCTGACCAAACTAGACCACTATGTCCAGTGCCTCCTTTTCCATCAGTCTCTCTGCATTTGGTCTTTTTAGTTGCTTTCTCATCTGCTTCCTTGAGAGTTCTAAGAGTTCAGGTTAAAGATGAGCAGTATGGACCAATAGGAGGAAGACTCTTCCTGTCCTGAGCAGAATATTAAACAAGGAACAATAAGCCTTAATGCACTTGATTGCTGACTCTGAGATTAAGATAGTTAACACTTAACCTTATCCTACATGAATACAAACTTTAAAACATGATTTAATTCCTCTTTCTTGAGACATTTACTTTTTTCTGTTTCGTGGACTGTGTACTTCCTATTTGTAAGAGGAAATAGAAAACAGTGAGGTTTGCCTAATTATGCACCTCTATCAGGCATCTATTACAGGAGCTCCTATATGTATTAGAAGAATGTGTGGGAGGTGAGGTTTTATATCTTAGAACAAGCAGAAAACATCCAGATATATTCCTTGCTATTTGCACGCTATTTGGTTTCTTGATTCAGAGAGTGAGAGGTCAGAGTGACAGATTCCAATCTGTTATGTTTTGAAATTTGGGAAAGCAAAAGTCCATATGCTGTGAAACACCATCTCCTCCAAATAGCTTTATCTTGAAAAAAAAATTACCCGAACCCATTCCTGGTCTGGATTTGAATAGGAAGGGTTCAGATAGCAAAAGATACCTTTACACTCATTGTGACACTAGATTCAAATTGACAGGAACTTGCAGATGCTACAAGTCTGATTGATGAGTGATGCTTACCAAGGGCATGGGAATAGGAAGTGATGGTACATATGCCTATAGTTACCACCCCTTTTCTTTCTGAAATCTGTGATTTTTAGAATTTGAGCTCGATTATAGGTAAAGCATCAGAACTATTGGTTATCTTGGAGGGTGGTCCCTAGAGCTTTATAGGATGATTGCCAGCTTTGATGTCTGATTTTAAGATACAAGCTAAGCACAGAGAACACTTGGGTTTGTGTTTTTCATTCTTTTCTTGTCATTTTATTTTTCTATGACTTGCCTAGTTTGATCATCTTTTACTGCCAGGTGGCTTCAAGATGGGAATAGGGAACTACTATATTAAGTGGCTACTTCAGTTTGTATTATCCATAACCCTTATCTTTGCTTTTATTGTCTTGTTTCTCTGCTTAGGTCTGTGCAGGTTTTTTTTACCTGCTACCTTAAAAACCCATTTCATTTTTCTGGTGATGCATTTTAACTTTAAGATCCAACTCATGTGCCACTGCTTCCGTGAAACTTCTTCCTGCTCCTGAGTAACAATGATCTAAGGTGTATAAATTAATTTTTTTCATTAATTTAGACTGGCCTTACCTGAGACAAATCCATTTTAGTGACGTTGTAACTGAATTTAAATGAAATATTCTCATTTTCCAATACGTAAAGTTTATAGGAATCCAGAGACTGGGTATACCTGAAACAGAGCAAACACTGCATAGTAAGTAGTTTACAATGTGACAGTAAAATTCTATTTGTTATATGGACTAGCCAAGAACTTGCTGTTGTTTTGCAATATACATAACATTTTTAAAATGTAATTGGATAAGAATGTCACTTCAGTGATATCTTGCTTGCAACAAAGCTGGTGCTTCTGAGAGGTTGGGAAATGTATTAGAACAAGGTGCTTCAGTTAAACGTAAGTGAATACTTCCTTACTTTGATTGCATTCATTAAATTTATTAATTTGCATTTGTGTAAAAGCAATCTATGATCAAAAAATTAACTGTCAGATTATTAAATGCATGATCCCTTTTTCTAAAGCAGAAGATATTAGCAAGCGTTATTAGGGCAAATTCTGTACACACGAGTTTCAAAACAGTGAGAAAATCAACGCCTTTCCTGTGTTTACATAATCAATTCAGTGCCCATTTGTTTTAATGTCTAGTACATACTGGCATAAGTAAGTAAGTGTTAGTCACTCAGTCGTGTGCGATTCTTTGCGACCCCATGGGTGGTAGCCCACCAGGCTGTTCTGTCCATGGATTCTCCAGGCAAGAATACTGGAGTGGGTTGCCATACCTTTCTCCAGGGGATCTTCCTGACCTAGGGATTGAACCTGGGTCTGCTGTATGGCAGGCAGATTCTTTACTGTCTAAGTCACCAGGGAAGCCCACATACAGGCCTAGGAAGATTAAAAAGCAGTTAAGACACTAGCTCTGCCTCACATTCACCCTGTGTGTGTGGTCGTATGCAACAGAATTGAATTTAATAAAGGTTAGATTTTGTGAATGCAGTGATGATGTAATCGATAGTATAAACAAATACAGAATTTAGATGAATGAGAGATTCAGTGAGGACATAATAGTTTTATTGGCAAAATGCAGGATCACGGCCTTAACAAAATCGAAGGATTAGCTTCTGATCCAAATACGTTTAACAGTTTGCTTACTCAGTTCGGTTCAGTCGCTCAGTCGTGTCCGACTCTTTGCGATCCCATGAATTGCAGCACGCCAGGCCTCCCTGTCCATCACCAACTCCCGGAGTCCATCCAAACCCATATTCATCGAGTCAGTGATGCCATCCAACCATCTCATCCTCTCTCGGCCCTTCTCTTCCTGCCCTCAATCTTTCTCAGCATCAGGGTCTTTTCAAATGAGTCAGCTCTTTGCATCAGGTGGCCAAAGTATTGGAGTTTCAGCTTCAACATCAGTCCTGCCAATGAACACCCAGGACTGATCTCCTTTAGAATGGACTGGTTGGATCTCCTTGCAGTCCAAGGGACTCACTCTCAAGAGTCTTCTCCAACACCACACTTCAAAAGCATCAATTCTTTGGCGCTCAGCTTTCTTCACAGTCCAACTCTCACATCCATACATGACCACTGGAAAAACCATAGCCTTGACTAGACCGACCTTTGTTGGCAAAGTAACGTCTCTGCTTTTTAATATGCTAAGTTGGTTATAACTTTCCTTCCAAGGGGTAAGCGTCTTTTAATTTCATGGCTGCAGTCACCATCTGCAGTAATTTTGGAGCCCCCCAAAATAAAGTCTAACACTGTTTGCACTGTAATCCCATCTGTTTGCCATGAGGTGATGGGACTGGATGCCATGATCTTAGTTTTCTGAATGTTGAGCTTGAAGCCAACTTTTTAACTCTCCTCTTTCACTTTTATCAAGAGGCTTTTTAGTTCTTCTTCACTTTCTGCCATAAGGGTGGTGTCATCTGCATGTCTGAAGTTATTGATATTTCTCCTGGCAATCTTGATTCCAGCTTGTGCTTCCTTCAGTCCAGCTTTTCTCATGATGTACTCTGCATATAAGTTAAATAAGCAGGGTGACAATATACAGCCTTGACGAACTCCTTTTCCTATTTGGAACCAGTCTGCTGTTCCATGTCCAGTTCTAACTGTTGCTTCCTGACCTGCATACAGGTTTCTCAAGAGGCAGGTCAGGTGGTCTGGTATTCCCATCTCTTTCAGAATTTTCCACAGTTTATGGTGATCCACACAGTCAAAGGCTTTGGCATAGTCAATAAAGCAGAAATAGATGTTTTTCTGGAACTCTCTTCCTTTTTCGATGATCCAGCGGATGTTGGCAATTTGATCTCTGGTTCCTCTGCCTTTATCTAAAACCAGGTTGAACATCTGGAAGTTCACAGTTCACATACTGCTGAAGCCTGACTTGGAGAATTTTGAGCATTACTTTCCTAGCGTGTGAGATTGAGTGCAATTGTGTGGTAGTTTGAGCATTCTTTGGCACTGCCTTTCTTTGGGATTGGAATGAAAACTGACCTTTTCCAGTCTTGTGGGTACTCCTGAGTTTTCCAAATTTGCTGGCATGTTGAATGCAGCACTTTCACAGCGTCATCTTTCAGGATTTGAAATTGCTCAACTGGAATTCCATCATCTCCACTAGCTTTGTTCGTAGTGATGCTTCCTAAGGCCCACTTGACTTCGCATTCCAGGATGTCTGGCTCTAGGTGAGTGATCACACCATCATGATTATCTGGATCGTGAAGATCTTTTTTGTACAGTTCTTCTGTGTATTCTTGCCATTTTGCTTACTGCGAGATCTTTATTCCCACTATCAGGAATTAATTGTTGATGATAGTAAGCCTTGCCAGTAATGAGACTAATTAGAGGAGAATAGCTTAGGACACAATTTGCTTGACTGAAGAGTGGGGTTTTCACCTGTCACAATCCTCTCATGTAAATTTTAACGCACAAAGGTAGAAACAATAACATAAAGTAATAATAGAGAAGAAAAGGATGCAAGTGGGTGGAGCTGGGCCAGGGGACCAGAACTGTTCTGATAGCAGTCTTGGCAAGGAACTGTGTATCCTGCATTGACTCAGTGAATGATGCTACTTCATGAAGAGGATTAGAATATTTAATGTGGGGTCCCTCATGTATCTCATTCAGCCCATATCTTGGCTCCTGTATCTATGTACTTTTCTATTATTGGAGGCAGTTTGCTTTCCCCTTTGGATTCATGTGTGTCCGTATATTTAGGGAATTTGTTTTTTAACACATACCCCTTTTCTGTCAGCATCATCAAACTGTTCTTTTCCACAGGCTGCTTTTTCTGTGACTTTATACATGATTAGGACTTCCTTAAGTCAGCAGCAAGCAACCTTGGAGGTTTTGCAGTAAAACAAACAGTTGATCTCTGAAAAACCTAAGGAGCTCATTCATAGTTGTAAGAAAAAAGTCATTAGGTAAATGAAGAATGTAAATGCTCATTTTAAAGAAAGAATAACATAAACTATTAACAAATATTCAGAAATCTTTACTTGCAATGATGAACACAAAAGTGTTCATATCAAAAAAAAAAAGTGTTCATAGCAGAAAAGTACTGATTTTCTGACTACTAAGAAAGGATTTGAGAAATATAGTGATCATCGCTAGCCAGTCTTACTATTTCCTTATCCCTTTACCTTCCTCTAGTCCCTTAGATATTCCATTGTACGATATGCAAGTGCACTCAGATTTTTGGTGGATTAAGTTTGAACATATATTTTAAATGCGTTAACTGTGCCTGCACTTAGGTGGTAGAGCAATGTGTGATTTTTTTCCCCCTCTGCTTTATTTTCTCCAAATTTTTAAAAATGTGCAAATATTTTTAGCTTGAAAAAATATCCAAACAACTAAATGAATGCCCTTTATCTACCCTGCTGTTGCCTCTTGCTGCTGTCTTTCCTTCAGATCTTTTCTCTGTTTTACCCTTTTTAATTCCTGAAGTCTGGCTTCCTGCTCTCCTTGCCAATTCAGTGACCTTTTTTTGAGTCTTTATTTTTCATTTTGTCTCTAATTTTTCTTCTTATTAAGATTGCTTCATACTTGGGAAATTTTCATTTATTCATTTTTGAGAGTCACCTTTGGATCGGCTACTCAGAGGCCAGGATGTAGGATCTCCGATTTGGGGACATTTCTTCTTATTAATATTTTATCTTTTCTGTGTCTTTCCTCTAGATACTTTTTAATTATGAATATACAAACACTTATTTCTCAGCCATGCATTCTTTTTTTCTTTTTATGTCTTTGCTAAAGTCAAGAAATAGGCTGATAAGACAGCTCTAACCACATCTGTTCGTTCATTCACCAGAGTACAGGTTGCCCCCAGTGTCATCTTAAACTTGGCCTTTTCACGCTAACCCTTCTTCTGTCCTATGATGCCTTGCCACTTCAATTTGCTTTCTTTTCCAGTTACTCTAGTCCTTTGGTAGCAGATATCACTGTTCCTTCATTCTGTCAGGCTAGCAATATTGGTTTCATATTTGATTTTGCCCTCTTATCCCTTACCCAGAATTTTAACATGTTGCCAAGTTTGCCTTGTCACTTAAGTTTTTCCCTGTCTTCCCATTTCTACTGCCAGGACCATAGCTAAGTGCTTTACCATCTCATTCCTGGATTATTACAGCAGCAAAATAGCTGTTCTCTGCCCCTAGCCTTTCCCCTGCACTCAAATATGCTGTATATTGCTGCCAAAGTAAGTCTTCTGAAACATCTTTTTTTATGTAGTCCCCTTCTAAAACTTATAGTAATTTCATCTTGCCTGCTGTATCATGTCTGAGTGTTTGTCAGGTTTCAAAGGCCTGTGTAGGGACTTCTCTGGTGGTCCAGTGGTTAAGAATCCCCCTTCCATTGCAGAGGACGTAGGTTTGATCCCTAGTCAAGGAACGAACATCCCACATGCCTTGGGGCAACTAAGCCCATGCACTTCAACTACTGAGCCTGAGCACCAGAACTAGAGAGAAGCTGGGATGCTGCAAGAGAGATTGCATGTGCTGCAACTAAGGCTCAATTCAGCCAAATAAATAAGTATTTAAAAAAAAAAAGCCTGTGTAATCTAGCCCTGTACAATCCATCCAATGCTGTTCCTTACTGTTTGCAAGCATTTGATCCACTTCAGTGCAGGAGGCACTTTTCTATTTGCCTTATATCTTGTGGTCCTGTTTTGTATCTTTTCTGGAATCTCTACTCCCCTGTGTCCAAATCCTGCTTAATCACATTTCAGCTAGCTTGAAGTCATATCTCAAGTCATTGTACTATTCATCATTCTTTACTCTAGTCCACGTATGCTTTTTCTTGACCTCATTTCATATATTGAGGTCTGTACAATTTAGCAGTCAGTGTTAATTTTTTTCTTATGCTGTTTATTATTATTATTATTTTCCTATGCCATTTTATTATTATTATTATTATAGGTCTTCTTGCCTTGTGTGGGCTTTCTCTAGTTGTGGTGTGTGGGTTTCTCTTGTTGCAGTGTGTGGGCTTAGTTGCCCTGTAGTGTGTGGACTGTTAGCTCCCAGACCAGGGATTGAACCCACATCCCCTGCATTGGATGGTGAATTCTTAACCACGAGACCACCAAGGGAGTCTCGCCTATGCTGTTTTAGTAAAGAACAAGTTCTTTGAAGCTAAGGGCAACATCTTTTGCATCTTTTTATTTCTCATGTGACAATAGGTACTATTGCATACCATTTTGTTTACTATATTCTTAAAGATAATTTGTTTTTTCTATATATTGTTTCTATATTTGATATATTTAATGTCTTAATTTTCACCCCAAACAAGTTACTAAACTCATGCTGCATTTTATATAGTAGAGGCATTATATCAGTTGCTTTTTTTAAATAATGTTGGTGAAACTGGAAAAAATCATGTATTTTGAGTTTCAGTTCTACTGGTCAAATATTTTTTACTGTATTTAGATTTAAAAAATGTATATCCCAAGTGAGATATACTCATTTAGGTATCTCATTTAAAAAGTGCTGAGCAGAACTTCCCTGGTGACTCAGTGGTAAAGAATCCTCCTGCCAGTGCAGGAGACACAAGTTCAATCCCTGATCCAGGAAGATCCTACATGCCGTGGAGCAACTAAGCCACATTCACCACAACTGTTGATCCTGTATATCTAGAGCCCAGGAGCCATAGCTGCTGAAGCCCTCACACACTGCAGCAAGAGAAGACACCTCAATGAGAAGCCTGCACACCACAACTAGAGAGTAGCTTCTGCTCACCACAACTGAAGAAAAGCCTGAGCAGCAGTGAAGACAGCACAGCCAAAAATAAATAAATAAAATTATTTAACAGAAAATACTGAGCAGGTAACTACTACATAGTTAAGTAGCCTTTCGTGAATCAGTGTACTGCTTGATTAGTACAGTAGTCCAGGGTATGAACGACTTGGGTATGAACTGGGCATGTCTACATTTATACGGAATTTTTTCAATAAATACATGATATAGTACTACACCCCATGGTTGGTTGAATCTGTGGATATAGAAGCACAAATACTTAGGGTGACCGTGTAAAGTTTTACTCAGGTTTTTGATTGCATGGGGTAGGCTTCCTTGACCTCTGTATTGTTCAGAGGTCAACTGCATTTAGTTAGGGTTTTCTGGACTGATCAGCTATGTCCCAGCTTAGTTCCCAAGAGATCAACTTGGACTTTTGAAGATTCCGTTAACATTAAAGCTATCTCCCTGGAGATAGCTTCTTGTAAGTTTGGTCCCGGTGAAAGATTTGACCATCTTATTGTAGGAGCCAAGATCAAAAGCTTAAGTAACTTGCTGAGTCATAGCTAAAATCTGAAAACAGCAAAGGAAACCTGTGAGTGAGGGCAAGTAACTGAGGGAGGTGGATTTAACTGGGAATTAAGGAGGGAATGACCAAAATAGGAAAATAATTCTGAGGAATTGAAGTGTTTGCAATTCATAAACAGGCTACTCTGCTGAGCCTATTTATCTGACATAGAGCCTTTTTTGTTTATTTGGTCTGATATTCTTTCAGAGAGGTACAGCAACTACTTTATCTTTAAAAGACCCCTTAAGCTTTAAAATTGCATTTATATGATGCTACTTGGTTTGTTGAGCTGAGAAGAGAAGCAAAAGGCAAAGGAGAAAAGGAAAGATACATCCATCTGCATGCAGAGTTCCAAAGAATAGCAAGGAGAGACAAGAAAGCCTTCCAAAATGATCAATGCAAAGAAATAGAGTGAAACAATACAATGGGAAAGATTAGAGATCTCTTCAAGAAAATTAGAGATACCAAGGGAACATTTCATGCAAAGATGGGCACAATAAAGGACAGAAATGGTATGGACCTAACAGAAGCAGAAGATATTAAGAAGAGGTGGCAAGAATACACAGAACTATACAATAAAGATCTTCATGACCCAGATAACCATGATGGCGTGATCACTTAACGAGAGCCAGACTTCCTGGAATGCGAAGTCAAATGAGCCTTAGAAAGCATCACTACAAACAAAGCTAGTGGAGATGATGGAATTCCAGTTGAGCTATTTCAAATCCTGGAAGATGACACTGTGAAAGTGCTGCACTCAATATGCCAGCAAATTTGGAAAACTCAGCAGTGGCCACAGGACTGGAAAAGGTCAGTTTTCATTCCAATCCCAAAGAAAGTCAATGCCAAAGAATGCTCAAACTACCGCACAATTGCATTCAATCTCACACGCTAGTAAAGTAATGCTCAAAATTCTCCAAGCCAGGCTTCAGCAGTACGTGAACCGTGAACTTTCAGATGTTCAAGCTGGTTTTAGAAAAGGCAGAGGAGCCAGAGATCAAATTGCCAACATCCGCTGGATCATCGAAAAAGGAAGAGAGTTCCAGAAAAACATCTATTTCTGCTTTATTGACTATGCCAAAACCTTTGACTGTGTGGATCACAATAAACTGTGGAAAATTCTGAAAGAGATGGGAATACCAGACCACCTGACCTGCCTCTTGAGAAACCTGTATGCAGGTCAGGAAGCAACAGTTAGAACTGGACATGGAACAGCAGACTGGTTCCAAATAGGAAAAGGAGTTCGTCAAGGCTGTATATTGTCACCCTGCTTATTTAACTTCTATGGAGAGTACATCATGAGAAATGCTGGGCTGGAAGAAGCACGAGCTGGAATCAAGATTGCTGGGAGAAATATCAATAACCTCAGACATGCAGATGACACCACCCTTATGGCAGAAAGTGAAAAAGAACTAAAAAGCCTCTTGATGAAAGTGAAAGTGGAGAGTGAAAAGGTTGGCTTCAAGCTCAACATTCAGAAAACTAAGATAATGGCATCCGGGTCCCATCACTTCATGGGAAATAGAGAAACAGTGGAAACAGTGTCAGACTTTATTTTTTAGGGCTCCAAAATCACTGCAGATGGTGACTGCAGCCATGAAATTAAAAGACGCTTACTCCTTGGAAGGAAAGTTATGACCAACCTAGATAGCCTATTGAAAAGCAGAGACATTACTTTGCCAACAAAGGTCGGTCTAGTCAAGGCTATGGTTTTTCCAGTGGTCATGTATGGATGTGAGAGTTGGACTGTGAAGAAAGCTGAGCGCTGTAGAATGAATGCTTTTGAAGTGTGGTGTTGGAAGACTCTTGGGAGATCAGCCCTGGGATTTCTTTGGAAGGAATGATGCTAAAGCTGAAACTCCAGTACTTTGGCTACCTCATGCGAAGAGTTGACTCATTGGAAAAGACTCTGATGCTGGGAGGGATTGAGGGCAGGAGGAGAAGGGGACAACAGAGGATGAGATGGCTGGATGGCATCACTGACTCGATGGACGTGAGTCTGAGTGAACTCCGGGAGTTGGTGATGGACAGGGAGGCCTGGAGTGCTGTGATTCATGGGGTTGCAAAGAGTTGGACACGACTGAGCGACTGAATTGAACTGAACTGAAGTTGAAGCTACTGAGGTGCAGAAAGGTTGAGTAATTGCTGAAGGTCACACTCAACAGTGGCTACATATTTGAAGATATATACTACAGAAGATAGTGAAGGGCAGGGAAGCCTGATGTGCTTGCATTCATGGGGTCGCAAAAGCGGACACGACTGAGCAACTGAACTGAACTGAATATTTGAATATAATTCTGCTATAGCATTGTTTACTCTGCATTGCAAAAGATTTCCACTAAGTCGAAATCTTTAGTTTCAGTGATGAATTGATGAATAAACATGAAACAGATAGTGCTTAGTCATCATCATACTCAGCCCTGGTTGACAATTAAAAGACACACAAACACCCACAGACACAATGCGAGGGACCACGTGTGCAAGAAAATATGAGATGTATAATCCAGGAGTCAGCAAGGTTTTGCTCCCAAGGGCTTAATATTAAATATTTTTTACTTTGTAGTACATAGTCTCTGTTGCAACTACATTACCCTGCCAGGGTATTAGGAAAGTGCCGCAACGATATATAGATGAATGGATATGGTCAAATTTATCTCACTGCTGGCAGGATTTGGCCCTTGGGCAGACATTTGTAGACCCTATATACCACTGCTACCTGAGAAAACTGTGCAAGGAATATAGATAACTGTTTTCAATCTTCACTGTCTTACATTGACAAAGAATGGACAGTAGTCAGGTATTAATTGTCTTATAATTCTACCTTTGGTAAAACCAGGATTATATGCAAATCGTAATAGAATGCTAATGAGAGTTATGTTTCGGTTATAGTCTTACCTCACCTCCCAGTGATGATAATAAAGTCTGTTGACTTTTGATTTCTGGTCTAACATATAAAGAGTTGGAAAGTCTTCATTCCTGTTGTCACAAGAATAAAAGGAGGAGAAAAGTAGCTATTTTGAAATACATCCAGAGCTCTCTGTTCTCTTTAACAAGACCTGCCTCAAGGGAAACTTTTACCAGAGCTAACCACCTGAGACTTTGTTGTTGTTTAGTTGCTAAGTTGTATCCACCTCTTCTGTGATCCCATGGACAGTAGCCGGCCAGGCTCCTTTGTCCATGGGATTTCCCAAGCAAGAATACTAGAGTGGGATGCTATTTCCTTCTCCAGGGGATCTACCCAATCCTGGGATTGGGCCCATGAATCCTGCATTGACAGGTGGAGTCTTGACCACTAAGCAACTTACTAAAGGTTAACTGACCAGAGGGAAAGAAAATACCCAACTTTAGCCCCCTCTAATCTTCCATGTGGGGGAAGGGAAGTATCCCCACTCAAGCCCACTAAATGACCTGAGACCTAATCATAGGACAATAGAATCCGCCTCACCGCCCCCCCCCCCCCGAAATTTTACCACATCAGTAGGGCTTCTGTATAATAATGGGATTACAGCTAAAACAACTGTAAGCCTCAGACCTTATTTAGTAAGTACCCTATAGGTACTCTTAAAAACAACACAGGAGACAAAAACAAGTAAGTTAGAGAAAATTTTAGCTTCAGACACCACAGCCGTGGCAAATTAATGCAGCCTAACTTCTAGCCAGACGTACATAAAACCTCACAGTAAGGAGCTATCTCAATTACTTTCACCAACATCATCATGTCTGTCTTTCAACAAAAAATTGTAAGGCATACTAAAATGCAGAAGCCACAATCTGAAGAGGTAAGCCAAGTATCAGAACCAGACTCGCACATGATACAGATTTTGGAATTATCAGACTGAATTTAAAAACACTAGATTAATATGCTAAGGGTGCTAATGGAAAAAATGACTAGCATGCAAGAACATATGTGTAATGTAAGCAGAGAGGTGGAAACTCAAAGAACCAAAAGGAAATGCTAGAAGTCAAAAATACTGTAACAGAAATGGAGAATGCCTTTGATGGGTCCATCAGTAGACTGACCGGACTTGACTGAGGAACAAATCAGTGAGTGTGAAGATATGTAAATAGAAATTTCCAAAACCAAGATGCAATATGGAAGAAAGAATAAAAAAAAGATGTAACAGAATATCTGAGACTGTGGGATGATTATGGAAAATGTAACGTGTAGTTGGAATACCAGAAGAAGAAAGAAAAAAAGGAACAGAAAAAAATATTTCAACATTTTAATGGCAGAATTTTCTCAGTTAGTGACAGATACCATACCACAGATCCAGGAAGCTCAGAGTAACAAGCCAGATAATTAACAAGAAGAAGGCTGAGCACCGAAGAATTGATGCTTTTGAAGTGTGGTGTTGGAGAAGACTCTTGAGAGTCCCTTGGACTGCAAGGAGATCCAACCAGTCCATTCTGAAGGAGATCAGCCCTGGGATTTCCTTGGAAGGAATGATGCTAAAGCTGAAACTCCAGTACTTTGGCCACCTCATGCGAAGAGTTGACTCATTGGAAAAGACTCTGATGCTGGGAGGGATTGGGGGCAAGAGGAGAAGGGGACGACAGAGGATGAGATGGCTGGATGGCATCACTGACTCGATGAACGTGAGTCTGGGTAAACTTGCGGAGTTTGTGATGGACAGGGAGGCCTGGCGTGCTGCAATTCATGGAGTCGCAAAGAGTCGGACACGACTGAGCGACTGAACTGAACTAATGAAAGTGAAAGTGAAAGTTGCTCAGTCATGTCCAACTCTGTGACCCCATGGACTGTACCCTCCATGGAATTCTCCAGACCAGAATACTGCAGTGGATAGCCGTTCCCTTCTCCAGGGGTTCTTTCCAACTCAGGGATCGAACCCAGGTCTCCCACATTGTAGGCAGATTCTTTACCAGCTGAGCCATGAGGGAAGCCCAAGAATACTGGAGGGGGTAGCCTATCCCTTCTCTAGTGGATCTTCCCCACCCAGGAATTGAACCGGGGTCTCCTGCATCGTAGGTGAATTCTTTACCAACTGAGCTATCAGGGAAGCCCCACACCTAATATCTATATCTAAGCTTATTATGTTCAAACTGCAGGAAATTAAATACAAAGAGGACATCTTGAAAGAAGTCAGAGGAAAATAACCACCTTACCTACAAGGAACAAAAGTAAGAATTGCATCATTACATCAGACTTCTCTTCAGAAACCAAATAAGCAAGCAACCAACAGAGTAGAGTTAAAATATTTAGCGTTGAAAGAAGAAAATTGGAATTCTGTATCCAGTGAAATTATCCTTCAAAAGTGAAGAAGAAATAAAGGCTTTCTCAGACCAACAAAAATGAGAGGATCTGCTTTGCAAGAAATGTTAAAGAAAAGTCCTTGAAAGAGAAGGAACGTGATATAGACCAGACACTCAGGTCTTCATAAAGATAGGAAGAATAAGTAATAAATTAAGTTTAAATAAAATCTTTTATTTTTCCTTAATTGATTTAATGGCTGATAGTTCAGAATAATGTGTTTGGTGATTATAGCTGTGGATAAGTGTAATGAATGACAATAATGTTATAAGGGACAGAAGGGAGGAACAAGGAATACTCTTAGAATGTACTTGCACTAACTGTCAAGTGGTATAGTGTTACTTGGAAGTGAACTTAGAGTAGTCATAAAAATTACCTGGGGTAACCAGTAAATAGATTTACAAAGGAAGTATAATTGACACACCAAGAGAGTATAGAAAATAGAATCATAAAATACTTGAAAGAAGGACCAAAGAAGGGAGAAAGTGGAGAAGACCAAAAAAGAAAAAAAGAAGAGGCAATGAATAGTAAACAGTTACAAATATGGTACATATTAATTCAACTGTATCGGTCACTTTAAATGTGAATATTCTAAATTAAAAGACAGAAGCTGTCAGAGTAGATTAAAAAACAAGCAAGCCCCAACTGTATATTGTCTACAAGTATTATCTTTCTTATACTTTGGTACTTTATCCTTTAGTAACCAATTACTTGTAAAATATCTCAGGAATATGTTGTAACACTAAATTCAAGAAACTTTGCTATGAAAGTTACAAGCAAAAGGTGAGCAATTTAAGTGGTAGAGCTCAAGGGAGAGTAGCCTTGTTTTGTGCCCAGTTTTGTTTATAAACTATTTAATATTCTCCATTTAAAATTAATTTTATAATAAAGTAATTATTGAGCATTTCTTGTGTAGATTCTGATTTTATTCTGATTTTTACATAGCTTTAATGAGATAATTTGCATACTGTTAAGTTCATCTGTTTTAAGCATACAATTCAGTGGGTTTGTAGTATATTTGCAGAGTTTTCAATCACCATGATCTGATTTTAGATGTTTTAATTTTTTTCAGCAACTGACAAATGAACTATATTGACTAGAAGTAGAAAGATGGTTTCTCTAATTGTAATTCTGAAGAGTCAAAGGCAGTAGGAGCATTTGAGGTAGTGTTTTTGTTTTATATGTTGATAGATACTTAACAGTAGGACATGGGTTTCTAAAAACTCAGAGATGAAGTTGCATTTGTCTCTACTCTTTTTCTCCGCAGTCTTTGCTTGTCTTCATCCTCTATGGACCAGTCTTTCATTACTTTAGGTGTTTGTCTAAGTATTGCTTTGAGCTTCGTCATAACTGGTTAAATACTTGTGTGGGTCTTGTTATGGCACACATTAAGACATCACTATTTTATGTATTTGTAATTATAAAGCACTGTGCATCAGTTTTCGCTTTTTTCTTTAACATACTTTTTAAACAAATGAGGTAGTTGTACTATCCTAAATTAATTTTCTCTTTAAGATGGTTAGAAAATTTCTATGCCAGGCATAAAAACTTACAAAATAGAATAACTTTTAACTTTAAAATCTTACATATTTAACAGTTTTAAAGTGAAAATAATCAGAATCACAAAGAGGCAGTCCAGTGCAGTGATATGTCATTATATGATATTCTGAAACTAGTTGCCTTGGTTTGCCACTTAAGTCATATAACCTTTTGAAGTTTTCTCCTTAATCAGTGAAATGAAAACAGTAATAGGTTTACCTGCTAGTATTGTAGTGAAGATTAAATGAGATAATTCATATGAGACACTGAGTATGGAATCTGGCACATGGTAAGTACTCAATATATGTTGCCTGTTATTTTTTAACCACAGTAAAATTCAAAGAGCTTTTCAGTTTAACACGTAATCAGTTTACACAGAGAATTTGGATTACTTCCTGATTCTAATTACTGAATTACTGTACTGTAATAGAAGGAACCATATTTGAAGGAAGTTTTCCAGGCTGAGGGAACAGCAAATGCATAAGTTGTGAGAAGGCCACCCCAAGCAGGCCAAGTGTTGACAGTGCCTCAGAGTGTGCAAGTGAGGTCAGAGATGGGGTGCAGATTTGTGTAGGGCCTTGCAGGCCTAGTAAGCACTAAGACTTAGGCTTTCCCTCTGAGTGAGATGGAAGGCTCTTAGCAGAGGGGTGACATGACCCTACTGATGTTTTAAAAGGCTCACTGCTCCACTGCTTTCCCAACTCTTAACACCTGCTTGGTAAATTTCTACTTATCCTTCAGAACTCAACTCAGTAATCCCAGAAGGAAATAATCTTTCCTGAATAGTTAAGGTAAATCTAAATCAGGTCCATAATCACTCTCCTCTTAGGTTGTAATTCTAATTACCAGGCATTACAGTTATAGTAAAATAATCAGATAACTTCATAGTTTCCTTTGTTAGAATATTAGCACCATGAAGCCAGGGACTGCATCTCTCAGAAATATTTCCCAAGTGCAGTGAATGCATGCATTATATACGAGCTAACTCAACAGCTATGCCCCGAACTTCTTTTACACTTCAGTCAGAGGTCTGGTGCAGTTTTCCTCCTCTTCCTCCTCCCACCTTCCACTGTCTACCTCTCATGTCATGTTTTAAGTTATAAATTACCAAGTGTAGAAGTTGTAAATAAAAACGGAAAATTTAATATTTTTACCATTTAAAATCTTGTTTTCTTGATAAACCATTTTCATCAGTATGAAAATATTAACTTATTTTAAGTTTCTGTTTAGAGATGACCTTTTTGAATGTCTAATTTAGTGTTAGTATAGACAGCATTACCAAAATTAGATCATTTTATCAGAATTCAGATTGGTTTGTATAATCTCAAGTTGGTGTTTTTTAGCATGAAGCATGAAACATTTTTCTGAAACTGACCAACATATTCTCGTTTTCCTCAGTGTGGTAGTATGTACGTAAAAATATATACATGTGTATATATACACATATATATGTTTGTGTATGTATATTATGTTTTATTGCGAGGAAGTATTAAGTGCTCTTAATAGAAATTTGTTAAATTTCTTATTGGGGAGGAGAAAAAAATGACTTTGTGTCACTGGCCCACTTGTTTATTTTTAGCCTCTGGAAATGATGGCATGTCAGATTAGTACAGCCTGAATGTATTTATCGGTATGAGGGAAACAATATAAGGGAAAGTTGGGCATATCAACAACCTGTGCACTTAGCTGTGATTCTTAAGGCTTAATTCTCGGGTGATGTGTCTTTCTTGAGGGACATTTCCAGGGAATGCAAGATTAACTAGACACTTAAGTTTTTATGTCTATCTCAATTCTTTAAAAAATCTTTCTGATCACTTTTTTTTCCCTCCCTTGTAGAGTAATGAAGTTTTTTATTCACTGTTGATTGCTTGAGGATTTTTAGAGTTTTGTTTTGTTCTTTTTAAAACAGAGAATTCCAAAACAGTTTCCCCCAGGTAAGATGGATCTGTGAAAGTGAAGTTGCTCAATCATGTCCGACTCTTTGTGACCCCATGGACTGTAGCTTACCAGGCTCCTCAGTCCATGCAATTTTCCAGGCAAGAGTACTGGAGTGGGTTACCATTTCCTTCTCCAGGGGATCTTCCCAACCCAGGGATGGAACCCTGGCCTTCTGCATTGCAGGCAGCCGCTTTACTGTCTGAGCCACCAGGGAAGCCCCAAGATGGATCTGAGGAACCTCCAAATATTAAGAAAGCTCTCTTTGTTCTTAGCTTGTGGTTCATCATGCTTACTCCAGTCCCAGTGTTGGGTGCCACTTTTCTTGGGGCTGCAGTCTTGTTTTTATGCTCTTCCTCTCTGGAGGGTTTCACACAGTATGTGCTCAACCACTTTTAGCTTTTCATTCTATGTATCATATATGCCATAATGATAAGGAAATCTTTGGGTATGGACTTGAATTTGTTGTTGTCCTTTGGTTACTAAGTCGTGTCTGACTCTTTGTCACCCCATGAGCTGAAGCATGCCACTCTCCTCTGTCATCTGCTATCTCCCAGAGTTTGCTCAAATTCATGTCCATTGAGTCAGTGATGCTATCTAAACATCTCATCCTCTGCTGCCCCCTTGTCCTGTTGCCTTCAGTCTTTCCCAGCATCAGAGTCTTTTCCAGTGAGTGGCCTCTTTACATCAGGTGACCAAAGTATTAGAGCTTTAGCTTCAGCATCAGTCCTTCCAATGAATATTCAGGGTTAATTTCCTTTAGGATTGACTTGGTTTGATCTCCCTGCTGTCCAAGGGACTCTCAAGAGTCTTCTGCAACACCACAATTTGAAAGCATCAAGTCTTCGGTGCTCAGCCTTCTTTGTGGTCCAGCTCTCATGGGTCCAGTATATCAGAGTCACACTTTTGTTATCTGAAAGAGCAGGTCTTAACACAGTGTGTAAGCATTTACAGTTTTCTCTCTATATTACCTTCTTGTTCCATCTTTGCTTCTAGCTCATTTAGTCTGGGTTTTCATTCTCAGTTTCTTTCATCACTTTCTTTTTTCTCCCAGTCTTACCTCTGCAGTCAGCCTGTAACATCTGATAATCATTCTTCCCAGAGCTGTTCCTTGCTCTCTATCCTGCTCTAGTTGATTTCCCTCAGTGTAAGTAATGTTGAATATCTGTTCTCCACCACTTCTTAATTTTTATAATCACCAGTTCCTCACTTCTTCTAGTCATTTCTTCAGTCAGACTCTCTGTGGCCCCAGAATATTTGTATTGGTCAATTATTACATTTACTTCTTTAGACTTCTGTCTTATAAATGTAGATCATTTCATCTAAAATAAGATGAGATAATTTCCAGTAATTGGTGAAAAGAAATAATTTCCTCACAGTTCTTATATTAGTACAGTACAAGGTATTACTCATAACAACTAATTTGGAACCTCCTTGTTTGTATCCCTCGATTTTTCTCCATTCTCCCTACCTTTTTTATTGTTTTGTTCTTATACTTTTCTTTTTCCCCCTCTCCTTTTACTTTTTTTTCTGTTTCTTACCTTTCTCTCCCCATCATAAAAGAAAAAGCTCATCTGTGTAATTTGTATGTCTTCTTAAATTTAGAATCTGAGAAGTTGATAGCTTTATTTTCTGTTGGGTTATTTTGAAGCCTAGTCAGGTTTTTATCCTTTTTCCTTTTGGCCTCGTCACCCTGCATTTGGGATCTTAGTACCCCGACCAGGAATGGAATCCATGCCCCTTTCAATGGAAGTGCAAAATCTTTTTTTTTTTTAAGTTGGAGGATAGTTGCTTTACAGTGTTGTGTTGGTTTCTGCCATACATCACCATGAATCAGCCATATGTGCCTATGTCCCCTCTCTCTTAAACCTCCCTCTCGCCCGCCCTACCCCTTTAAATTATCACAGAGCATCAGACTGAGCTCCCTGTGTTATACAGAAACTTCCCATTAGCTGTTTTACGTATGGGAATGTATATATTTCAGCGCTGCTTTCAGAATTTGTCCCACCCTCCTCTTCCCCAACTGTGTCCATAAATCTGTGTTTGAATCTCTATTCTTGCCCTGCAAATATGTTCATCAGTACCATTTTTCTAGCTTCCATGTATATGCATTAATATATTTGTTTTTCTGACTTATTTCACTGTGTATAACAGGCTCTAGGTCCATCTACCTCACTAGAACTGGCTCAGATTCATTTCTATGGTTGAGTAATGTCCCATTTTATATGTGTACCACAGCTTCTTCATCCATTCATCTGTCAACAGACATCTAGGTTGCTTCCACGTTCTGGCTGTTGTAAATTGTGCTGCAGTGAACATTGGGTTACATGTGTCTTTTAGAATTATGGATTTCTCAGGGTATATGCCTAGTAGTGGGATTGCTGGGTTATATGGTAGTTTTATTCCTAGTTTTTTAACATCACCATGCTGTTCTTCATAGTGGCTGTATCGATTTACATTCGCACCAGCAGTACAAGGGGGTCCCCTTTTCTCCATACCCTTTCCAGCATTTATTGTTTATAGATTTTTTGATGATGGCCTTTCTGACTGGTGTGAGGTGATACTTCATTGTAGTTTAGATTTGCATTTCTCTAATAATAAGTGATGTTGAGCATTTTTTCATGTGTTTATTAGCCATCTATATGTAGAAGCACAGAGTATTAACCACTGGACTGCCAGGGAGTCCCTAGTCAGATTTTTAAAGAAAAGATGTGATGAGCCTTTGCTGTGGAAAAGATTATGCAAAATTATTTACTAATGTACTGTAGAGAAGGTGTGAGTCAGCAGGCGAGTATAAAAGGGAAGGACCATGCTTGGCTGATTGCTTTCTTGCTTTAGTCTCCATATATAAGGCTACCAAATTGCCACCAGTTGAAGACAGATAGGAATTGACAAAGAGACATTTTGGGATACTTGACTCCTGAAGTGAGATGTGAAATGTTGTGAATTGTCTAAAATTTCAACCTATTTGGGTAGATATGCAGCTTAGTCTTGCTTTATTTAAATAATATAAGTTCTCTGTAGCTGTTTAAAATCTTTTTTTTTTTTTAATAAGTGGGAAGTTGTATTCCACCATTGGTAATGCAATATGAAGAATTTAGATTTTGCTCAGACAGTTGCTTTTCTGGATGAAGACAAAGAACTGTGAGGGACTATAACTAAAACCCAACTGGAGAAATTCAGTTTTATAGGAAATTGTTCTGGATGTCAGTGTTGCAGTGTGTTTGCTATTTGAATATATAGCTGAGGTTACATGTGTTTAATCTTTGTGATAATTTAAAGAGATGAAAAGGCTTTGGAGTGATCGTGGCAGATTAAAAAACTTTGTATTTTGGACCTGTAATATTTGGCTGTTTTGGATTGCAGCTGTTCATCCGTTGAGTTCCAAATATAAAACTGTTACATACATTCATAATAAATTTTTTGTTACTGTCATTTATATTTTTAAAAATTTAAAATCATAATCAAGTTTTTGTTTTCAGTTATAGTACAAGTACCTGATAAAAAGGGCATCACAAATGAGCAGGAGGACTATTTAAGAAATGATATTAGTGTAATTGCTTAAATTTAGAGCCTCAGCTCATAGCAGTGATTAATACATTACAGATGAGTAAATGGTTAAATGAAAAGAAAAAAATCGAATGGTTAAAAGACTAGAGCAAAATAGAAATTAATTCATGTGGTGTGAAAGATGTGTTCCTGTTAGAAGTAGTAGAAGACATCTCAGAAGAAATTAAAAGAAAAAAGATTTTACTATTTAAGATAAAAAACAAAAAGCTTAGTAATTTTCCTTACCTCCTAGTCTAAATTAAAACCCAAACAGAACAGAATAAAATTTAAATGGTTATGCTCCCATTAAAAATGGTTGGGGAGAATAAGTGAATAAAACCTTTGATGGAGTCTTAGTGGAATTTTAAAAAACAATATAGTTACACAATGTCACAAATATAACCAATCATACAAACACATGCATGCACATAAGCACACACCCACACACAAACCCTATCTTAGTAGAGAAAGTGAAAGAAGAACACAACAAAATACTGCCTTTCATAATGTTGTGAGTGGTGGTGTGGGTGATTTCCAAAATAATTTATTTTTTTAAGATGTACTTTCTAGCCTCTCTGAAGTACATGCTTACTTTACTTTAAAAAATGTTCCTTACAGGATCAAGTCTAAACACTTCCTAATTTGTCAGCTTATCTTCTCTGTCTTCCTTTCTCTTACACAGTATCTCTATTATTGGGACTAACACAATGCTTTTTATAAAATTTTATAGAAATTTTAATGTGAATACCTTCAGTTTCTTTGATTTCACAATATAGCCCACCACATCCTGTATTAGGTCCTACTGTATCACACATTTAGCTTATATGTCCAGCCCTGGAAGATAGCCTTGCCATGTGCCTCTTACCTGATAGGTGTTTTGCAGTTTGTGCTATTCTGTAATAGGTCTGTCATATAGTCTCTGCCCTGGTTTTGACTTCCTTCTTCCCTCTGCATATTCAGAGACAGTTTTCAAGGCCATAATTGGGCCACCCCTGTTTACTGTATTCTTTCCAGTGTTTATTTTCCCCCATTTTACCTATTACTTCCAGTATAGCAATTATCACAGTTTGCTTGTACCATATATTTTTACTGTTTATGTCTTTCTTTCCCAGTAGATGTTGGGCCCCTGATGGGCAACAACTATGTCTTATCCATTCATCTTTGTATCTCCCACAGTGCTATGTTAGTAAATATTTATGGTCTTAAATTGATGTAAATAATAATTTGTCATAGATTAAATCACTAGTAAGAAAGATGTTTTAGTTCTTTTTTACTTATATGCATTTATTCTTATTTGATATGTAATCTAAGTACATTGTCTTTTTTAAAAAGATCATTTTTTAGATTTTAAAAGCAAGTAATATTATTTACAAAAACCTTATAAACATGTTTCTTTTTATCCTGTTTTCCTATAAATAATTTTTATTTTGGTCTAGTTGAAATCATATTGTATATTGTGTCCTTCTTTAATAGTCATATAATGATTCATTCATTTAACAAATATTAGTAAGTGCCTGTTGTTAGGCAAGGATTCTTTGAGAACTCTGGGCTTAAAGCAGTAAACAAAACAGTAAAAAAAAAAAGTCTGCTTTCTTAAAGTTTGTATTGTAGTTGTGGGAGACATAAACAATAAAATATATTGTGATATAATATATCACACTGAGTGATATGCTGGTAGGGTCTTCCCTGGTGATATGATGGTAAATTATATATACACAACAATAAATAAATACATATACACTAAGTGATATGCTGGTAAATTATGTATACACGTGTGCCACCGTTTCTTTGTTCATTTATCTATCAGTGGACACTTAAGTTTTCTTCCATAACTTGGCTCTTGTAAATACTGCTGCAGCGAACATAAGGGTGAATATATATTTTTGAATTAGTGCTTTTGTTTTCTTTGGATAAAGACTGAGCAGTTGGATTGGTGGATCATATGGTAGTTCTCTTCTTAATTTCTTCAGGAACCTCCATACTGTTTTCCATAGTGTGCCTGTTTACATTCACCAACAGTGCCTAGGATTCCTTTTTATCCACATCTCTGATAATACTTGTTATTTCTTGTCTTTCTGATAATAGCCATCCTAACAGGTATGAGATGATAACTCATTGTGGTTTTGATTTGCATTTCCCTGATGATGAGTGGTGGTGTGCATCTGTCCATGTGTCTGTTGAGCATCTGTAATGTCTTTTTTGGGGGGAAATATTTATTCAGGTCTTCTGCTCAGTTTTTAATTGGATTGTTTTTTGGTGAGGGCTGTAATCCTGAAGAAAAGGAAAACCCAGGAGGTGAGCTCACTCTGACTTTCTAAAGTACAACTCGGGGAAGTAGAGCCCACACAGAAACCAGAGGTTTGTTGAGATGGTGGAAACAGTGATTGATGTGCATGGCTGCTGAAACAGCTGGAATTGGGGGTACTAGAAAGGAAGAAGCTACTTAGAGAAAGAGCTTTAAGAATTTCCACAGGGGTTGTCAGATCCTTCAATTGATAAGTGAACTCCACATGTGCAGGACAGGTCTTTTTTTAGAGAACAGCTACTAGGACCTTTAAGTCAACAGGAGATTCTGAAGGTCACATGGTGCTGAGAGAATTTCAACCAGCCAAGTTGGAAAGACCTTGCTGAGTACCTTGGGCGTTAGTGGAGACCCCAGAAAATCTTATGTTTTAGGAATAGGGCTATTTTACCCATAGAGTAAGGGCTATTCTAGACTGTTCTAACAAAGGTTAAAACTACACTTCAACAGAATCAGGTTGAGTTGCCAGTACATTAACTTCCTGCCAAAATAAAACATACTTTGAAGGAACTTCAGACACTCCATGGTATAGTACCCACAACGTCCAGTTATTTAAAAAATTGCTAGACATATGAAGAAGAAGGAGAATACAACTCATCTCTAGAGGATAAAACAATAGGAACAGACCCAGAGGTGACAAAGATGTGGCATTAGCAGGCAGATTTAAAAATTATCTCTGGTAAGTATCTTCAAGGATTTAAAGGAAAAGATGGGCATCATCCATGTGTACAGAAAGGGAATTTGAACAGAAGTAGAAATTTAAGTAATTATAAAAAGAAAAACCTAGAACAGAAAATTCAATATCTGAAACAAAAAATTCACTAAGTATATTTAATGGCAAATTGGAAACTTACAGAAGAAAGCTTGAGTAAACTGGAGCATGGAGAGACAAGAAGAGGAAAAAAATGAGCAAACCACAGTGATCCATGGGCCAATGTTGACTGGTAATGGAGTCCCAAAAAGAGAAGAGGCTGGAATAGGAAAATATTTGGAAATAATAATAGTTGAAAAATGTCCAATTTGATAAAAATCCACAGACCTGTGGTAGTAAACAAATTCCAAGTACAGTAAACACAAGGGAAACCATACTAATATTTCAAGTCAGATTGCTGATAACCAAACATAAAGAGAACATCTTACAAGTAGCTAAAGGGAGAGAAAGACAGTTGGATTTTACATAGGGGAACAATAATAGGAATGAACACTGACTTCTCATCAGAAATAATGGAAACTAAAAGGCAACAGAATATATTGTTTAAAGTGCTAAAAGATAAAAATTCAATCTGAAATTATAAATCCAGCAAAAATATATTTTAGCATTGTAGGCAAAATAAAGATGTTTTCAGATGAGCAAAAGCTAAGAGAATTCATCACCATGAGAAGTCACTACAGGTAACACTTGAAGTCCTTCAGGCAAAAGGCAACATCAGTCAGTTCAGTCACTCAGTCGTGTCCGACTCTTTGTGACCCCATGGACCGCAGCACACCAGGTCTCCCTGTCCATCACCAACTCCCGGAGTTTACCCAAACTCATATCCATTGAGTTGGTGATGCCACCCAACCATCTCATCCTCTGTCCAGTATTCCTTTTCCTATTTGGAACCAGTCTGTTGTTCCATGTCCAGTTCTAACTGTTGCTTCCTTACCTGCATACAGATTTCTCAAAGGCAGGTCAGGTGGTCTGGTATTCCCATCTCTTTCAGAATTTTCCACAGTTAATTGTGATCCACATAGTCAAAGGCTTTGGCATAGTCAATAAAGCAGAAATAGATATAGTCAACATATCAGTCAGAAACTCAGCTCTAAGTAAGGGAATGAAGAGGGCCAGAATTGGTCTTTATTTAGGTAAATATAAAATAACATTTTTCTTGTTTCTTATTATCTATAAAAATTCTATTTAAAATGTTAATGTATTGTGAGTTTATAACACAAGTGAAAAAAATGGGACAGTAAATAGCACAGGATAGTAGGAAGGTACTTTGAATTACATAGTTGCAAGGTGATGCAATGGAGTTGATATAATATTAACGGAAGGTCGACTGTGATATTACCAGATCACTAAAGCAATCACTCAGCAAAGTGGTATGGTATGGCTAAAAAGCTGATAGAGGTGATAAAATGGAATACTAAGCGATACCAGATGAAGCAAAGCCAACCGTAGTATTTACCTTAAGTGTAAATGGACTAAACACTACAGTGTTTTAGAATCTGCTGGCAATGCAAGAGACCCCTGGTTCAGTCCTTGAGTCAGGACCCCTGGAGAAGGAAATAGCAACCTACTCCAGTATTCTTGCCTAGAGAATTCCGTGGACAGACCATAGGTTTGCAAAGAGTCAGACAAGACTGAGCAACTAACACTTCCACTTTTCACCCATTTTAACACAGTTGTGCCACACAATAATGGCACAACAAGCCTTTGAGTCAGGAAGACATAAGTAAATATGTTACTGTGTTTCAGACACTGTACTGGGCTTGCTTTTCTTACCTACTGTGAGTTAGGTGGTAACATTCCTATTTTAAAGTAAAAAAAAAAACAAAACTGAGTAAAGAAAAGTAAGTATTGTAATTTTTCAATTAATAACCAAGAAATTTAGGTTTTTATAGTAAACTTTAGAAGGGTATTATTTTACCAACCTCTTTTTATCTGAACTTAAGTTCTTTCTCATATTTACATTAGCTTTTTCTCTCTTTAAAAAAAAAAATTATTTTTTAATTGGTGGAAAATTGCTTTACAGTTTTGTGTTGGTTTCTGCCATACAACTGTGCGAATCAGTCATAATTATATATGTATATATGTGTGTATCAGAGAAGGCAATGGCACCCCACTCCAGTGCTCTTGCTTAGAAAATCCCATGGATGGAGGAGCCTGTTAGGCTGCAATCCATGGGGTCACTAAGAGTCAGACACAACTGAGCGACTTCCCTTTCACTTTTCACTTTCCTGCTTTGGAGAAGGAAATGGCAGCCCACTCCAGTGTTCTTGCCTGGAGAATCCCAGGGACAGGGGAGCCTGGTGGGCTGCCGTCTATGGGGTCGCACAGAGTCGGACACGACTGAAGTGACTTAGCATAGCATGTGTGTATGGACCTAATGGAAGCAGAAGATATTAAGAAGAGGTGGCAAGAATACACAGAACTGTACAAAAAAGATCTTCATGACCCAGATAATCACGATGGTATGATCACTCACCTAGAGCCAGATATCCTGGAATGTGAAGTCAAGTGGGCCTTAGAAAGCATCGCTACGAGCAAAGCTAGTGGAGGTGATGGAATTCCAGTTGAGTTATTTCAAATCTTGAAAGATGATGCTGTGAAAGTGCTGCACTCAGTATGCCAGCAAATTTGGAAAACTCAGCAGTGGCCACCGGACTGGAAAAGGTCAGTTTTCATTCCAATCCCAAAGAAAGGCAATGCCAAAGAATGCTCAAACTACGGCACAATTGCTCTCATCTCACACACTAGTGAAGTAATGCTCAAAATTCTCCAAGCCAGGCTTTAGCAATACATGAACCGTGAACTTCCAGATGTTCAAGCTGGTTTTAGAAAAGGCAGAGGAACCAGAGATCAAATTGCCAACATCCACTGGATCATGGAAAAAGCAAAGAGAGTTCCAGAAAAACATCTATTTCTGCTTTATTGACTATGCCAAAGCCTTTGACTGTGTGGATCACAGTACACTGTGGAAAATTCTGAAAGAGATGGGAATACCAGATCACTTGACCTGCCTCTTGAGAAACCTGTATGCAGGTCAGGAAGCAACAGTTAGAACTGGACATGGAACAGCAGACTGGTTCCAAATAGGAAAAGGAGTACGTCAAGGCGGTATATTGTCACCCTGTTTATTTAAACTTATATGCAGAGTACATCATGAGAAACGCTGGGCTGGAAGAAGCACAAACTGGAATCAAGATTGCCGGGAGAAATATCAGTAACCTCAGATATGCAGATGACACCACCCTTATGGCAGAAAGTGAAGAGGAACTCAAAAGCCTCTTGATGAAAGTGAAAGTGGAGAGTGAAAAAGTTGGCTTAAAGCTCAACATTCAGAAAATGAAGATTATGGCATCTGGTCCCATCACTTCATGGCAAATAGAGAAACAGTGGAAACAGTGTCAGACTTTATTTTTTAGGGCTCCAAAATCACTGCAGATGGTGACTGCAGCCATGAAATTAAAAGACGCTTACTCCTTGGAAGGAAAGTTATGACCAACCTAGATAGCCTACTAAAAAGCAGAGACATTACTTTGCCAACAAAGGTTCGTCTAGTCAAGGCTGTGGTTTTTCCAGTGGTCATGTATGGATGTGAGAGTTGGACTGTGAAGAAGGCTGAGCACTGAAGAATCGATGCTTTTGAACTGTGGTGTTGGAGAAGACTCTTGAGAGTCCCTTGGACTGCAAGGAGATCCAACCAGTCCATTCTGAAGGAGATCAGCCCTGGGTGTTCTTTGGAAGGAATGATGCTAAAGCTGAAACTCCAGTACTTTGGCCACCTCATGTGAAGAGTTGACTCATTGGAAAAGACTCTGATGCTGGGAGGGATTGTGGGGAGGAGGAGAAGGGGACGACAAAGGATGAGATGGCTGGATGGCATCACCAACTCTATGGACGTGAGTTTGAGTGAACTCCGGGAGTTGGTGATGGACAGGGAGGCCTGGCGTGCTGTGATTCATAGGGTCGCAAAGAGTCAGACACGACTGAGCTACTGAACTGAACTGAACTGAACTGATCTGATAATGTGTATATATGTGTATATATCCCTTCGCTTCTGAGCCTCCCTCCACGTTAATTTATTCACTGTTTTAGTGTACATTAACTCTCTAATTTTGCAATTAGGACTTTCTATTACCTGGCATTGGTAAAGAGTGAGTGTATACGTTTGTAATAAGATAAACCTACACTTGAACTCTGGTTCTTTTTCTAGATTGTATTTCTTGTACCTCATTTTATAAGCAACGAATAAAATACTATGTATTGACACTTAGTACATAATAGCATTGGGCTTCCCTGATTTCCCTGGTGGCTCAGTGGTAAGAATCCACTTGCCAATGCAGGAGATGTGGGTTCTATCCCTGGGTCAGAAAGATCCCCTGGAGAAGCAAATGGCAAGCCACTCCAGTATTCTTGCCTCGGAAATCCCATTGACAGAAGAGCCTGGCAGGCCACAGTCCATGGGGTCACAAAATAGTCAGGCACAACTTAGCCACTAAATAGCAACAACAACAACGTAATAACATTATTATCTGGGAGGGTTTTTGTTGTATTTGTTATAATATTATTTTGGTTTGTTTGTTTTGGACGGAGGTGATTAGTTCTTTCTTGTTGCTCGCTGTACATGCTCTCTACTTCCTTCTCAAATAGAGAATAACTGTACTTTATCATCCCTTCTTGTCACTAGAGGCCCAGGTACTGTAGTTCCATAAACCAGGCTCACTGTTTTCTCCAGTTGGCCAGGTAATCAGCCTGAGTGCATTGCCCCAGCTGTGGTTTCCAGATGGACTATTCACAGCCAAGGGACACTATGTTTCTTCTGTTTAGGATTTAAGACATAACAGACTAATGATGTAGAATAGTCAGTAGCCAGTGAACTGTTGAAGGACTCCTTAAAGATTACTCTTTAGGGTAGATGTATAAAAAGATTCTTAGTCATTACTGTACCAAGGAGGAAGGCAGGATTAAGGAATATTGATATTCCTTTTTAATATGTGAATTGTTCAAGCTGATGGTTAAACTCTGTGCTGTTACATGTAATAGTTGTTGGTGCTGGTTCATTACTGGAGAAATAATAAAAATGAAAGAAAAACTGACAAATAGGTTTCACTGAGTAAAAGAATATTAATTATCACTTGTGAGCTATTTAGCATTTGTGTCTGAATACTCTGCCACAAAAAATACGCATATCATTAAATTTGGGTCAAATTAAAGCTCTAATCAAATAAATCTTACATACTGTACAGTTCAGTTAGTGTGTTCTCAGATATCCTGACTGGTGCAATTATATGGACATTGACTCATAACTTAAAATGTTTAATGGAAAAGATAAAGTATTTACTATAAAAAATGCAAGTATTCTTTGCATTCACTTGTGCCATCAGGAGGAAGCAGTCACAAAAATCCAGAATACGTGACTCTCTCTAGTCAGCTGTCATACACTCTTCAAAAAGTAAATGTCATAGGGGAAAAGTGGTAGAGAGATTGTTCTAGGAAAAGATACGAGAGACACCTATAATGCATGAACCTGGATTTGATCTAGTTCTGAGATAAGAGCTATACCAAGACAGTCTTGAGATAATTAGGGAAAATGGGATGTGGGCTACATGGTATATTGTGAAAGTATTGTTAATTTTCTTAGGTGGCATTTGAAATTGTGGTTACTTAGGAGATTGTGCTTATTCTTGGAGAAGGAAATGGCAACCCATTCCAGTGTTCTTGCCTGGAGAATCCCAGGGACGGTGGAGCCTGGTGGGCTGCCGTCTCTGGGGTTGCACAGAGTTGGACACAACTGAAGCGACTTAGCAGCAGCAGCAGTAGGAGATTGTGCTTATTCTTAGGAGATGTGTGCCAGGCTCTTCAGGGATCAAGTGTCTACAACTTTTATTTTTGGTTAATTAATTAATTAATTTTAATTGGAGGGTAATTACAATATTGTGATGGTTTTTGCCATACATCAGTATGAGGTATATATGTGTCCATAGATATAGATGTGTCCCCCCATCCTGAACCCCCCCACCCCGACCCTGTCTCTCTGGGTTGTCCCAGAGCACTGGCTTTGGGTGCCCTGCTTCATGTGTTGAACTGGCATTGGCCATCTACTTTACATATGGTAATGTACATGTTTCAGTGCTATTCTTTTAAATCATCCCACCCTCACCTTTTCCCACTGAGTCTAAAAGTCTGTTCTTTACATCTGTGTCTCCTTTGCTGCCCTGCATGTAGGATCATAGGCACCATCTTTCTAAATTCCATATATATGCATTAATATACAATATTTGTCTTTCTCTTTCTGACTTACTTCACTCTGTATAATAGGCTCCAGGTTCATCCACCTCATTAGAAATGACTCAAATGCGTTCCTTTTTATAGCTGAGTAATATCCCATTGTGTATGGCAATCCACTCCAGTACTCTTGCCTGGAAAATCCCAAGGGTGGAGGAGCCTAGGAGGCTGCAGTCCATGGTGTCGCTACGAGTCGGACATGACTGAGCGACTTCACTGTCACATGTCAGCGACTTTCCCACTACTTCCTTATCCATTCATTTTCCGATGGACATCTAGGTTGCTTCTGTGTCCTAGCTATTGTAAGTAGTGCTGCAATGAACATTGGGGTACATGCGTCTCTTTTAGTTCTGATTTCCTCAGGGTGTATGCCTATCAATGGGATTGCTGGGTTGTATGGCAGTTCTAGGGTCAATGGGATTGCTGGGTTGTATGGCAGTTCTAGGGGCTTCCCAGATGGCTCAGAGGATAAAGAACCTGCCTGCAATGCAGGACACATCAGAGATACAGGTTCAGTTCCTGGGTAGGGAAAATTCCCTGGAGGAGGGCACGGCAACCCACTCCAGTATTCTTGCCTGGAGAGTCCCATGGACAGAGGAGCGTGACAGATTACGGTCCATAGGCTGCAAAGAGTCAGACACCACTGAAGCGACTGAGCACAGCACAGCACTCGACAGTTCTAGTCCCTAAGGAATGTCCACATTGTTCTCTGTAGTGGCTGTACCAGTTTGCATTCCCATCAAGAGGGGTCCCTTTTTGCGCACCCTCTCCAACGTTTGTTTGTAGACTTTTTGATGGCCATCTAACCGTCGTGAGATGACACCTTATTGTGGTTTTGATTTGCATTTCTCTAATAATGAGTCATGTTGAGCATCTTTTCGTTAGCCATCTGTATGTCTTCTTTGGAGAAATGTCCGTTTAGGTCTTTAGCCCCCTTTTTGATTGGGTTGTTCATTTTTCTGGTATTACAACTTACTTTTAAATGGTATAGCAAAATGCATGTGTTATACGTGCTATCTGTGTGTATATGTAGAAAGAGAAAATAAATTTGGCAGATAATTATTATTGAATCTAGGTGAAGCCTATACAATTAATTGTTGGTTGTACTTTTATTTTTATTTTTATCTTTTTAATTGGAGACTAATTATTTTACAATATTTGTTGTACTTTAAAAATGTTTTGCCTTAACTGTTTTATAATGAAACATTTAAGAATACCTCTACACATTTAGCAGTTTTACAGTATCTTCAAAGAAGAAATCATAATGAACATTAGAAAATATTAAGAACTAGATGATAATGAAAAGATTCCCCATTAGAACATATCAGTGTAGCTAACTGGTACTTAATAAAGATAAGAATAGATATCAGTTGGATAGAAAATTAAAATATGATAGAATCCAAAATAAGGTTTTTTTGCAAAATCCTGTTAAATGGTCAAGACTCAGAGAATTAGGGATGAAAAACAAAAATAATTATAGGTGCAGAAGAGATCACAATAAAGAAATTTGAAAGCAACCTTGATGTCAGTAAATTAAAAATTAAATGCAGTGGATAATTTTTTTTTAACTTTAAATGACTTCAATAATATTTAGAAAAGCTGGTTGCCCTTTAACTGTTATGGAGGTTGAATCATTTCTTTAAAAACTGCCTACAAAGAAAATTTTTTGTTGTTGTTTTAATTACTAAATCATATCTGACTCTTTGCGACCCCATGTACTGTAGCCTGCCAGACTCTGTCCATGGAATTTTCCAGGCAAGAATATTGGAGTGGGTTGCCATTTCCTTCTGCAGGGTATCTTCCCAACCCAGGGATCGAACCATCATCTCCTACATTGGCAAGTGGATTCTTTACCTCTGAGCCACCTGGGAAGCTTGCAAAGAAAATAACAAGTCACAATTGTTTTATAAGTGAAACCTACCAAATATTTAAGGAACATATCATTCCAATCTTAAACAAATTTGGAAATTAGAAAAAGAGGGACTACTCTGTGGTCATTGTAAAAGATGTTAAAACTCTTTTGGTGCTCTTTGCTTCAATAGGTAGAGCCTAATTCCCTTCCTTTGAGAGTGGGCTGGACCTGTTGATGCAGCTTTAACAGAATGAAAGCAAAAGTGATGGTGTGAGACTTCAGAGAACAGTTCATAAAAGGAACTGCAGTTTCTTCCTCACTGTGTCTGTTAGATTACTCATTCTTGGAGTGGGCAGTTAATTATCATGGGGACACTCAAGTCTGTGAAGGAACTCTGTGAGAGGACGTGAGGCCTCCCACCAACAGCATGTGATTGGTCCATCTTGACAATGGGTACCACAGCCCCTCTTGACATCCTGACTGAAAGCCCATGAGAAACACTTAGACACCACCTAGTTAAGCCACTCCCAAGGTCCTGACACATAGAAACTTAGAAATGTTGGTTGGTTTAAACCACTAAGTTTTTTGGCAACAGTAGTATTATACAGCAGTATAATACAGCAGTGGAGAAGGCAATGGCACCCCACTCCAGTACTCTTGCCTGCAAAATTCCATAGAGAGAGGAGCCTGGTGGGCTGCTGTCCATGGGGTCGCTAAGAGTCGGACACGACTGAGTGACTTCACTTTCACTTTTCACTTTCATGCACTGGAGAAGGAAATGGCAGCCCACTCCAGTGTTGCCTGGAGAATCCCAGGGACAGGGGAGCCTGGTGGGCTGCCATCTATGGGGTCACACAGAGTCGGACATGACTAAAGTGACTTAGCAGCAGCAGCGGCATAATACAGCAGTATTTAATATATACCCTTACTCATTTTATACTTTGGCCACCTGATGTGAAGAGCTGACTCATTAGAAAAGACCCTGATGCTGGGAAAGATTGAGGGCAGGAGGAGAAGAGGACAACAGAGGATGAGATGGTTGAATGGCATCACTGACTCAATGAACATGAGTGTGAGCAAGCTCCAGGAGATGATGAAGGACAGGGAAGCCTGGCGTGCTGCAGTCCATGGGGTAGCAAAAAGTCTGGCCTGACTGAGTGACTGAACAACAATGTTTCAGCCAGCTTGAGTTTTGCAAAGTTAGTTCATTAGAAAATTTTTTCATAAAACTGATTGCTTTAACAGATGCAGAAAGACAAATTATTGATTATCTGTGGTGCAGGAAAAAAATTTAATAACATGCAGTACCTGTTTATGATAAAACTTAAAAAGCTTGGAACAGAAGTTTCTTAATGTGATAAAGGGTATCTAAAAAGCTACTTGAAACATGCCTATTAGTGGAAAAGATTTGAAATACCCTTTTAAAAGTTAGAAACAAGATGAGGATGTTTCTTATCACTCTTATCCACATTGTACATTCAGAAATAATAAAATAGAATGAGTTAAAGTTTGGGATAATTATAAGGAAAAAAGTAAATATATGAGTTGGTTTGTAGAGAAAACTTAGTCTACATAAAAATTAACAAAATTATTAGGATAGTCTAGCAAGTCATTTGCATTCTTATATACAACAGTAATTTTAATCTAAATATATATATAAGTATAAAATTTAATTTAAAAACATTCAATAACAAAACCATTTCTTGTAAATAAATCTAACAAGAAATGTGCAAGCCTTTTTAAGATGGCTTTAAAAACCTAACTGAAAATTTTTAAATAATTTAGAACTAAATAAATGGGAAAACATGTCATGTTTATTTAAACAAAGACTACTATAAAGATTTTTTTCTCATTTCTTACCTAGTAGTTCTACAGATTCAATGCAATTTGAATCAAAATAGTGTTTTTCAATAAATCTAATAATAATAAATATTATTATTATTATTTGTTATAATAATAAATAATATTATTATTATTAATTGTTATAATAATAAATAATATAATTTTAAGCTTTTTGTGAAAGAGAAAATGGCATAGAGTAGTCAAGGTACTCCTAAAGAAGAAGGACAAAGTTAAGAACCAGCAATACCAAATACCAAGGCTAATTATAATTATGACTATAGTATTTATGTCATGAGGGTTCTAATTTCTTCATATCCTTACCAACACTTGTTATTTTGTTTTGTTTTGTCGATACTAGTTATCCCAATGACTATGAGATAGTATCTCATTTTTCAACCTATGAAATTGCTCCAGCACCATTTGTTGAAAATCTGTCTTTCCTCCATTATTGCTTTTGCACCGTTGTCAAAAGTCAGTTGAGCCTGTTTGAATGGGTCTTTTTAAAGTGCTGTCTTCTATTTCATTGATCTGTGTGTCTGTCACTCTGACAATACAATGATAATCCAAGCTTCATAAAATGAATTGAGAACTCTTCCTTCCTCTTCTATTTTCTGGAAAAGATTGTAGAGTTGGTGTTAGTACTTAAGTGTATGGTAGAGAGCATTTATATTTAATTCTGAAGTTTTGTGATTTAATAGATTTAATTCTGTTAGTCTTGTGTAAACATAATGAAAGTGAAAGGATGAGTCACAAAAAGAAGATGGTTTCCACATAACTGAAAGATTAATGTTTGAAGTGTATAAAGAAATCCTTCAGATTACTAAGAAAAAGAAACAAGTAAATAGAAATTTAGGCAAAAAATGTAATCAGGCATTCTGTAAAAAGGAAACGTGGTTTAAAAATAAAAAGAAAAAAGACTACTAGACGGGGCTCAGACTTGTTTAGTGCTCAGGGAAAGATGAATCAAGACAACCTTTTCACATCCACCAGACTGGCAAAAATTAAATGTCTCTTCCACAACTGTCCTGAATACTTTGTCTTACCTTTGTTTTATTTTCTTTCCTTTGATCATGAAAGGAGGAACTTTTAATCCAGATTAGGGATTTGAAGAGATCACAGAATATTTTTTGGAGTGTGTTCCTTGTTTTATAGTACTAATGATACCCTCCATAAACCACAGAAAAACCTCCTTCTTTCAGGGAAATAACTTACTTTTGTCCCTTCTTAATTGGCACTCTTACAGGTATTTTAAATTCCTTTTCATTCTAGACAATGTAGCTGTTTCATGTGTTTCAATGACATTAATTGGTCTTGTTGCTTGTTTAACTTTGTGCTGTGAGCTTCACAAAGTTCTTAACCATGCCTGATTTCAACTGCAGCTTTAGAATCAGATTATTTTTTGGCCTTCACTCCTATTTAATTTCATAAAGTTTCTCTTTTGTTTTGCAGGAGCATAAAGAACAAAAGATTTGGGAGTGGTGGTGGTAGGATTTTAATTTAATTAATCTTGTATTTCATAGCCATTATGAGTTGAATATAGAAAGAGGGTAGGTATTATAGCTCTCTAGACTGATCAATGCCTTTTATACTTGACCAAAAGATGCTCCTGATAATTTAGTACTTAGAGTTTATTTTAGAATATTGTTAGGAACCAGACCTTCAAAGCCTTGCCTAACAATTCAGTATACTCTGTTCTTAAAGCCCTTACCAACATTCTAGCATTGATTCTCCCTGGGGTTGTGGGGGGAATCTTTCTTACTTGTGTTTCTAGATCAGTATTTTACAGCTTGAGATGCTAGTTTCTTAAGGTGACCAGTGAGAATAAAATTTCTTCGTTAAATTCGTTTGGAAATGCTGCTTACTATAGCCCTCTTTCCAACCTGCTATAAGATGGAGACAGTGCATGATAGCATATTAAGGTCCATGAACAGTCCTGTATTAAAAAGATGGGGGAACCTAGAACATGTTTAATTTTATTTAACTCAGCAGTTCCTAAATTTGCTTGAACATTGGCCACTTTTCCCATGGGATATCTATTTATATTGGGAGGAACAGTCCTCAAAATGCAACTCTAGAATAAATGCCAGCAGTATGTCAACTAAGGTATACTGACCTTTCAGTTATTTCTAGATGTATTTTCATACACTTTTTTAATTTGACAACTACTTTCTCCCTGTATTATGTTATAATCCCTTATTGACTGCAAAACATAAATGGTTTGTCCATCTGTGCCTGTGATTCTTGGTTTTAAGTGAAGTACAGTGGAATATTAGCTTAGTGGCTGCTTTTGTTAGGGACATATATTGGGATACTGATTACTTTATTGTCCTAGTAAGATCTAGAAAAGGAATTATTTCATATGAATTGTGAAGGGAGTCTCCCCAAGAGATTGACAGTTTCATGTACTTTTTAAGGAGTGTGTTAGTGTTAGTTGCTCAGTCGTGTCCGACTCTTTATGACCCCATGGACTGTGGCTCGCCAGGCTCCTCTGTTCATGGAATTCTCCAGACAAGAATACTCGAGTGGGTTGCCATTTCCTTCTCCACAGGAGCTTCCCAACCCAGGTCTCCTGCATTGCAGGCAGATTCTTTACCATCTGAGCCACCAGGGAAGATAGTGTAGTCATAACTTTTATGTGTCCTGGGAAACCAAGAAATCTGTGTGACTTCCTTTACTATAGTGGCCTGGAACCAAACCCCCAACAACTCTGAGGTGCCTGTATTTATGGAGACTTTGAAAACATGTCTCTAAAGGACAGTGCAACAGGTGGGTCATGTGGAAATCGCAAGGAGATGTCAGCTAAGGAGGCACCAAGAAGGAAGGGCCAAGAGGAGCGAGACTGTTGTTATTGCTGTTAGTCACTAAGTTGTGTCTGACTCTGCGACCTCATGAACTGTAGCCCGCCAAGCTCCTTTGTCCATGAGATTTCCCAGACAAGAATACAGGAGTGGGTTGCCATTTCCTCCTCCAACTTTGTAAGGAGTAAATATAATTAAAGAGTAACAGATGACCTATTTGGTCTGTTTGCTTACCTCTGAAGTGAAGTCGCTCAGTCATGTCTGACTCTTTGCGACCCTGTGGACTGTAGCCTACCAGGCTCCTCCATCCATCCATGGGATTTTCCAGGCAAGAGTACTGGAGTGGGTTGCCATTTCCTTCTCCAGGGGGATCTTCCCAACTCAGGGATTGAACCCAGGTCTCCCACATTGTAGGCAGACGCTTTTACTGTCTGAGCCACCAGGGAAGTTGCCCACCTCTGAAGCCATCATCAAACTTGCCTGTGTTCTTTTAAGTGTAGCCCATGAGACATACTGTGCCATTGTTGTTTGGTCACTAAGTCGTGTCCAGCTCTTTGTGACCCCATGGACTGTAGCCTGCCAGCCTCTCTGACCAGGGGATGTTCCAGGCAAAAATACTGGAGTGTGTTGCCATATCCTTCTCCAGCAGATCTTCCCAAGCCAGGTATCAAAACCACGTCTCCTGTATTGGCAGGTAGAGTCTTTACCACTGAGCCACCTGGGAATCCCACACTGTGCCACACCTGTGCTATCCAGGACACTAGCCACTGGCTGCATGTGGCTGTTGAGCAATCAATATATTGAGTCATATTGAGATATGTGAAGTAGAAAATGTATACTGGATGTCAACAATTTAGTAATACTAAAAAAAAATCTAAAATATTTTGATGATTTTTATATTTAAATACTGAAATTTTAATGTTTTATGTATTATATTTAATTAAAATTAATTTCATCTTTTTTTTACTACTTAATGTGACTGCTAGATAATTTAAGATTACTTATGTGGCTTGTATTATATTTCTGTTAGACAATGAGGCTACAAATACTTTTCCCATGAACTGACAGGTCTTATTATTTAGATTTTTATTACTATAAAGCTTTCTGGCCCAGGGGAGAATTCTGGTTTTGTTTTGAAAACTTTTGACCTAAGATCAAATGATTCTTCATTCTCTAAATCTCTTTCAAGTATCTGAAGAAGAGATTATTATGAGACCTTAATGGAATCATTCTTTAGGAATAGGGAAAAAGATGAAAACTGTAGACATTTCTAACTATCATTAATAAATTATTTTACCTGTTTCCATTGACAACTATTCTACCTTTAAAATATGACTTTATGTCTTGGTGTCTTCCTCTCTAAAACATCTTCTGAGCATCGAATGTCTTTATCCTCTTTGGATAATCTTCTACTTTATAGATTGGAACAATGTTCTTAGGTTAGGCTCTCTGCTTTTGGTTCTTTTAGTGCTTTGGGGGAAAGAATTTTAGTGTTAATTATAAAATTTTTATTTATGATTTTTGCCTTTCTGACAGAAGTCCTATGATTCTTGAGGTTAAATGGCAGACACTAGGACATTGCACTTGGTGTCTTTTTTATAACATGCTGGTGTACTGAACCCTTTGCAGTCATAAATATGACTGTAGAATAAAATCTAGGAAAGAATAGTAGTAAGTCATGTCTCAGGAAGGCAGTATGCATGAGGGTCATTTCAAGTACAATTTTAAGAACACATCAAGCGTCATTGCCTGCATCTGTTATCTTAGAGGAAATTTCATTTTAAGTTCAGTCATTGGTAGCCATCCTCAGCTTGGTTTCCTTCTTTTAGAATCTCAGTTAAGCAAATATATAGTAATGAATACTATAGGTTGGATAAATGCTTTTTAGTTTAAAAAGACTTACACATATGTCACCTGTTGATCACACATAAGGTGCATTCAAGGAAAATTAAGTTACTTACCTTTATCTCTCTCTTTTTTTTTTTTTCAATTTAAAGATCTGCCTTATCTCTGACCCAGCCTTTTCATAATATAACATAAGAAGATATGAAGCTGCATGGCTCTATACTCTTTTTTCTGAAACTATGCACAAGGGGAGAAGAATAGTTTTTCCTATTTTCCTATTCCTATGATTAGTTTTTCCTAACATGTGGAATGCCCACATGATTCTGTCTTTTTCATATTTTTAGTTTGTTTATGTTTGTTTTAAAAATTCAAACAAGAACAGAAAGTGTAAAAAAAAATTTTAAGTTTGAAAACAAAGTAAATAGATTTTGATGCTTCTCAAAATCTCATCTCCAAAAGAAAACAGAGTCATCTTTATAGATAGATCTCTCTTTGCATGTGCCTGTCTCATGTTTCATTTCATTACCAGTGTGGGCATTGTTACCTGGTCTGTAGACTAGGAAGGTATATATGCCTGTCTTTGGAACCTAAGGCTGCCTCTTCAAATCAGCACTAGAGGGCATTGAAGCCCAACAAAGAGTATACTACTTGAGAGCTAGCCAAAGCCTTCATCCAGCTCACTCGATGGCCATTCCTAATGTTTTTTGGAGAAGGAAGTTCCCAAGTTATGAGACGAGGGAGCAGTTTTTCTTCTTTTGAAAGTATCAGTGTAAAATAGGGGCATTATTATCAGGTATTTTTACTGTATAATGGAATAAATAAAAATGTATGACCTTGCACAAGGCATTTATTAACCTCTTTGATCTTTAATTTCCTTATTATAAGTGAAAAAGGATTAGAGTATTTGGTTTCATTTAACATTTATCAGTAGTCTGTTACTTGCTTGTTATTGCAGTATGGCTTTTATGTAAATCATCTTGTTTAATCTTCACAAAAAGCTTTGGAGCTGTCATTCCTGAAAAAGAAAAACTAGTTCATCTAATTAACAGGCATATCACTGATAGTGGCAGAATTGGAATTCTTTCTTTCACAAACCAATGTATTTTTTCCTGCTACATGTGTCATAGTGTTTCTTACTACATAAATTTCTTTAAAGGAGTCTTTTTAATTTTAAAAAGTATATTGTATGAGCAAATGTTTTCCCGTTATTTGACTGCACATTTGCATCCTGTTGGCTATTTGAACTTATCAACCTGAAAAATCTGTTTGCATCGAAAAAACTGGGAAAATGCATAGATTGAGACTAAAGAGAATAGCCAATTTTGTTCAGTACTCTGCCTCTCCAAAGTACAGATTTTTACAGTCTTTTTAGAGCAAATTTTAATGGTGAAAGTCAGCATTTTAATCAACTAGACATGTATAATGAGAGATGCCTCTATGTGGAATAACAGCAAAAATGGGAAAATAACTCATTAGAAAGTTTTTATGAAAATGAATCATTATAATCTAAACTTTCTAATATAGTTGTTCTTCATTATCTTTGGAGGATCGGCTCCAAGATCCCCCCTCAGGTTCCAATATCTGCACCACTGAGGTCCCTGATATAAAATGACATAGTACAGTCGGCCCTCGGGTACTAAAGTACTCAGGGCCTCAGGTACTGAGGGCCGACTGTACTACTAACGTATTTTTTGGTATCACTTAGTGGCTGTTGAATAATGCAGTAGCATTGGTTATAGTGGATGAGTCTGTGATTTTAAGTATGGTGTATAGTCTGCTGCTGCTAAGTCGCTTCAGTCGTGTCCGACCCTGTGCAACGCCATAGACGGCAGCCCACCAGGCTCCCCTATCACTGAGATTCTCCCGGCAAGAACACTGAAGTGGGTTGCCATTTCCTTCTCCAGTGCATGAAAGTGAATAGTGAAAGTGAAGTCGCTCAGTCGTGTCCAACTCTTAGTGACCCCATGGACTGCACAGCCCACCAGGCTCCTCCGTCCATGGGATTTTCCAGACAAGAGTACTGGAGTGGGGTGCCATTGCCTTCTCTCTATAGTCTACTCTTAGAATTTAAATTGTAATCAACATCAGAAGGTTTTTAGGTGTCAAACTATTCTCTTGGCTTTAATACTTAGACAGTTGAACTTGCTATTCTTTTGAAAAGGATCTACAAAGTACTTCCACTTTCTAAAGTTTGTTTTAAAAATTTTCAATTGTATACAAAAAGAGAAAATACAATGAACTCTGTTGTCTTTATTCAGTCTCAACAGCTAGTCTCATAGCTAATCTTATTTTTATGTAGCCTCCATTTATAACTATTGATTATTTTGAAGGAAATCTCAGGCATCATATGATTTAATCTTTAAATAAGTAGAGGTATATAATTAACACAAAAATAGTAATTCCTTAATATTAGCAAGCATACAGTCAGTGCTCAAATTTCCACATCGCTTTTTTTTTTCTTTACAGTTTGTTTGAATCAGCACCCATACTCTGCTCTTCGTTGAAATCTCTTAATCTATAGATATTCTTTTAAATTTTTTCTAGTAGTTTTTTGTTTGTCAAAGAAACTGGATCATTTGTCTTCTGGATTTTCCCATGGTCTAGGTTTTGCTGGTTCACTCCTATGGTGCTTTCCCTCTTTTTCCTATATGTTGGTGGTTAGATGTGTATATGGTTCAATGTGTAGACATGGTTCAGTATTTCAGCAAGAATACTCATGGGACATACTTCTTCTGTACTGAGCTAGATACCATAATGTTGCTCTAGGGAGCTATTTTTCTATTGAGGACCACTGAGACAAAAGTCATTCTAGGTCTCATTTTTATTTTGTTTTCTCTTGTCCTCTCTAACCCTCATTTGACCTTCAGGTTAGGAATGGTTGGGAGGAGACTATTCATTCACCTGTTGATTGTTACTGGATTATTTATTTAAGGATATAGAAGCCACATGACTTCCTGAATAGTAGTAAACGCAGCTTACTTTTTAATAACTTTTCTAATCTGTAGACTTCTGTGGTACCTATAGCCACCTTTCCTGCAGGAAAAATTCAGCTCAAGTTACATTAAATTCTTGGTATATCTTTGCCCTTTATACTTAGGCTTTGATGAACATTTTGCAAAGACTTAACATAGTCAAGTGATATTTACAAAACATCATGGTTTTCTGGATTTTTGAACCAATTTAGTGCTGCTGCTGCTGCTAAGTCACTTCAGTCGTGTCTGACTCTGACCCAGAAACAGCAGCCCACCAGGCTTCCCCGTCCCTGGGATTCTCCAGGCAAGAACACTGGAGTGGGTTGCCATTTCCTTCTCCAATGCATGAAAGTGAAAAGTGAAAGTGAAGTCGCTCATTCGTTCCCGACTCTTAGCGACCCCATGGACTGCAGCCTACCAGGCTCCTCTGTCCGTGGATTTTCCGGCAAGGGTACTGGAATGGGGTGCCATTGCCTTCTCTGATTTTAGCACTAGCAAGGCCATATTCTCATCCTGGGAAAGAGAGAGCAGAGTCAGTATCAGTTACACATGAGCAATATCTTTGCCTCTAACTTTCCAGAGTTCTGGAAAGTTCATCTTCCTGCAGACCACTCCTGTTTTTCTGGTGGGTTTGTTTTTTGTTTGTTTGTTTTTGGCTATGCTGAGTCTTTGCTGCTGCGCAGATTTTCTCTAGTTGCTGAGAGCTGGTGGAGGGGGCGGAGGTGCTGCACCTTGCTGTGGTGCGGGGGCCTCTCATCGGGTAGGTCTCTGTAGTTATGGCACTTCAGCTTAGTTGCCCTGTGGCATGTGAGATCTTCCCGGACTAGGAATCAAACCTGTGTCTGCTGCATTGCAAGGCGTATTCTTAACCGCTGGACCACCAGGAAAATCCCCCGAATCTGTTTTAATACCCTTTGACTTGTATGGTTCTGATATTTAGTTTTCACCAATGACCATGATCTGAATACTTACCCCACGCTCCCATCCCCATGTTGCCTTCTTTTCTCTCCTTTCTCTTCCATCTTTTCCTCCTTGTATTGATCACATACTTATAACCACCTATAATAGGCACCAGGAAAAGTGCTTTTAAGAAGCAGATTAATAAGACATAGGCCTTGTCTTCAAGTGAAAAGGTGTACTGCTGACCTCTAGTTCTCTGTATGAGAAAAAAACAAAACACAATGTGTATCACATGCAGAATCCAGGGAAATTTAACCCCCTAAATGTAAAAAGCAAACACTTAAAAAAAAAATCTCTGTGGCCTCATGATAAAGAAGACTTAAGACACCAAAAGCACTTCTCATGAAGAAAAATAGTAATAAATTTGACTATATTAAAGTAAAAGCTTTCTGCAAAACCATGAATGCCATAAAAAGATAAACGAGCAGCAAATGGGGAGAAGATACATGTAATTCAAATAACTGGCAAAGGATTAGTATCCAAAGGATAAGAGGACACTTCTAAGTAAATAAAAATATATGTTAATATTAATAGTAATAATATTTATATTGGCAAACAACCAAATATAAAACTGTGTAAAGGATTGAGAGGCAGTTGACAGTAGAAAGATTAATGATCAATAAACATAAATATGTTCAGCCTTACTAATAGGGGAATGAGTATTAAACAACAAAATATTTCACACACATGAGATTGGCAAAAGTCTATCATTACCACATTTTGGAGAGGATAGAAATCATTTTCATACACAGCTGATGGAGTGTACTTTGAAGGGCAGTTTAGCGATAATTGGAAAGTTGAAGATCAACCATTCCAGAATTCCCCTGCAAGGTTTGTCTCTGTTTGTTTGTGTATGTGTCTATCTGAGGAAGAGTCTTGGCAGTGTGTATAGTAAGATCTGTGTGCCAAGTGTTTGTTGCAATATTATGTGTTACAAAAATAGAGCTGGAAATATCATAGAAGTCTTTCAGTGAAAAAAGGTGTAAATAAATCTAATATGTTCAAATAATGGACATACCGTGGAGATTTGATTCCAGACCACTGCAATAAAGCAAATATCAGAATAAAGTGAGTTGCATGAAGTTTTTGGTTTGCTAGTGCATATAAAAGTTACATTTAAATATACTGTAGTTCATTGTGTTCAATAGCATTATGTCTAAAAATGTATATACCTTAACTTAAAAATACTATATTGCCAAAAAATGCTAACCATCACCTAAGCCTTCAGCGAGTCTTAATCATTTTGCTGGTGGAGGATCTTGCCTTGATATTGATGGCTGCCAACTGGTAAGGGAGTGGTTGCTGAAGGTTGAGGTGGCTGTGGCAGTTTCTTAAAATTATAGTGAAGTTAGCCACATTGATTGAATCTTTTTTTCAAGGCCAAATTCTCTGTAGTGTGCAATGCTGTCTGATAGCACATTGCCTATAGTAGAACTTTAAAAATTGAAGTAAATTTTCCCAAACCCTGCCACTGCTTTATCAACTGTTTATGTAATATTCTGAATCCTTTGTTATTTCAACAAATCTTCACAACTTCTTTATCAGAAATAGATTCTGTCTCAAGAAGCAACTTTCTTTCTCATCTGTAAGAAGCTACTGCTCATCCATTAAAGTTTTCTTGTGAGATTTCAGCAATTCAGTCACATCTTCAAGCACCACTTCTAATGCTGGTTCTCTTGCTGTTTCTACCACATCTGCAGTTGCATCCTCCACTGAAGTTTTGAACCCCTCAGAGTCATCCGTGAAGGTTGGAATCGCTTCTTCCAGCTTGAATCATGAATGGGATCTGGAATGGTGAATCTTTTCCAGAAGGTTTTCAATTTAGTTTGCCCAGATCTGTAAGAGGAATCACTGACTGTGGTAGCTATAGCCTTACAAAATGTATCTCTTAAAGAATAAGATATGAAAGTAAAGATGACTCCTGATTCATGGGCTGCAAAATGGTTGTTGTGGTAGCAGGCATGAAAGCAACATGAATTGTATCACATTTCCATCAGAGCTGTTGGGTGACCAGAGCAGATAATGACCAGAACATTGTCAATAAGCAGTAATATTTTGAAATTTACTTTTTTTTTTTTTTTTTGAGCAGTAGCTCTCAATAGTGGGCACAGGATGTTCAATAAACCATATATAATAGATGTGCTTCCATCCAGGCGTTGTTGTTCCATTTATAGAGCACAGGCAGAGTAGATTTAAGGCCTTAGGATTTTCATAGTGGTAAATGAGCGTTGACTTCCACTTAAAGTCACCCACTGCATTAGCTCCTAACAAGAGAGTCAGCCTGTCCTTTTAAGCCAGGCATTGACTTCTCTCTAGCTATGAAAGTCCTAAATGGCATCTTCTTCCAGTAAAAGGCTGTTTCGTCTGTGTTGAAAATCTTCATTATTGATTTTAGGTAGATCTGGATAACTTGCTGCGGGTTCTACATCAGCACTTACTGCTTCACTTTGCACTTACATGTTATGAAAGTAGCTTCTTTCCTGAAACTTCATGAACCAACCTCTGCTAGCTTCAGACTTTTCCTTCTGTGGCTTTCTCACCTCTTCCAGCCTTCATATAATTGTAGAGCGTTGGAACCTTTCTCTGGATTAGGCTTTGGCCAAAGGGACTGTTGTGACTGGTTTGATCTTCTGTCCAGACCACTCACTCCAGCTTTTTCCATATCAGCGTTAAGGCTGTTTTGTTTTCTTATCATTCATGCATTCACCAAAGTAGCACTTTTAATTTCCTCCCAGAACTTTCCTTTGCATTTGTAACTTGGCTAACTGGTGTAAGAGGCCAAGCTTTGGGCCCTCAGCTCTCTATATGCCTTCCTCACTTAGCTTAATCATTTCTGTCTTTTGATATTAAGTGAAGATCATGGTATCCAGTCCAGTCACTTCATGGGAAATAGATGGGGAAACAGTGGAAACAGTGTCAGACTTTATTTTTTTGGGCTCCAAAATCACTGCAGATGGTGACTGCAGCCATGAAATTAAAAGATGCTTACTCCTTGGAAGGAAAGTTATGACCAACCTAAATAGCATATTGAAAAGCAGAGACATTACTTTGCCAACAAAGGTCTGTCTAGTCAAGGCTATGGTTTTTCCAGTGGTCGTGTATGGATGTGAGAGTTGGACTGTGAAGAAGGCTGAGCGCTGAAGAATTGATGCTTTTGAACTGTGGTGTTGGAGAAAACTCTTGAGAATCCCTTAGACTGCAAGGAGATCCAACCAGTCCATTCTGAAGGAGATCAGCCCTGGGTGTTCTTTGGAAGGAATAATGCTAAAGCTGAAACTCCAATACTTTGGCCACCTCATTCGAAGAGTTGACTCGTTGGAAAAGACTCTGATGCTGGGATGGATTGGGGGCAGGAGGAGAAGGGGACGACAGAGGATGAGATGGCTGGATGGCATCACTGACTCGATGGACGTGAGTCTGAGTGAACTCCGGGAGTTGATGATGGACAGGGAGGCCTGGCGTGCAGCGATTCATGGGGTCGCAAAGAGTCGGACACAACTGAGCGACTGAACTGAACTGAACTGAGGGGCATAGGATTCTTCCTTTCCCTTGAACACTTAGGCCATTGTTGGATTATTTATTGGCCTAATTTCAATATTGGTGTGTCTTAGGGAATTGGTACCATTGACTCAATGGACAGGAGTTTGAGCGAACTCCAGGAAATAATGAAGGACAGGGAAGCCTGGCATACTGCAATCCACAGGGCCGCAAAGAGTCAGACACGACTGAGTGACTGAACAACAACAGAGAATAGGGAGGCTTGCAGAGAGGGAGAGAGAGAGGGATTGGCGGGTCAGTGGAGCAGTCAGAACTCAAAAAACTTTTATTGATTATGGGTATTTCATACCTATGGAATCATATAATATGTGGCCTTTTGTGTCTGCCTTCTTTTAGCATAAAGTTTTTAAGATTCATCCATGTCAGAACTTCAGTTCTTTTTGTGGCTAAAGAATCCCATCGGGTGACTGTGACTCATTTTGTCTATCCATTCATCCATTGACGGACTTTGGGGTCGCTTTACCTTTTGGCTCCTATGAATAGTGCATCTGAATATTTATATACAGGTTTTTGTTGACATAGTTGTTTTCATTTCTTTGGTTATATACCAAGAAGTAGAATTGCTGAATTATATGGTAATTTGGTTTTTAACTTTTTGAGGAAATCCCAGACTGTTTTCCACAGCACCTCCACCATCTTGTATTCCCACCAGCAGTTTTTCCATGTCTTCACCAACAGATCCCAGTTATATTTAAGATGACATACTGAGTGAATGAATCAAAATGTCTAGATACTGGGATCAGGGTAGTTTCTGTTTTCTTTTTTATATTTTCTGGCTACACTTTTTAATCTTTATAAAATTAGCTTTTACTATGGTTATTTTTTGTGTGTTTAAAATTTTACTTGTTTTCATTTTAACAAATTAAAAGTAAATGTTTCACATTCATTATTGACAAATATAGGGTAAAAATTTGTTTTCAATGATGAACTGTGAGCTGAGTTGTAATCTACAAAAAAGATCTGAAGTCTTAAAATATTTTAACAGAATTATTTTACAAGACAACAACGTAAGAGTTTGATTTGTTCTGGCAAGACTAGAATGCAAAAGCTTCTTATGGTTGATGGATTACACAGTACCTCCGCTACCTCACATTTTCTGTGGGTGAAGTCTAGTATCTGGTATTCACAAATCTCTATTTCTGCAACACAGGAGTTTTGAATCAAGTATACTGAAATTGTGAGTCACTCTGAATTCAGATTTGGGGACGCTAAATAAATTTAGAAGTAGTAGTGAACTACTACTTGTAGTGAACTACAATTTGGATGGAGGCCAAATTGGTGTTGGAAGAGATGAGTGGGAGTCTCTTAGAGTGATATCAGCATTAAACAGATTATAAACAATTTGTTGAAAGTGGGGGAAACAGAGGCTCTGAAATGTTTTTAGCTAGAGCAGTGTTCTTTCAGGCATCTTGTTACTTACAGTGTATTATATACTAGTATTTTTGGCTGGTGACTGTTTATTTATTGTATCATATTTTTCTGAAGAAAGGGAAATGCTATACTGTATTTTTGTAAAGTGTTTTGAAATAGGCTTAGATTAAGTTGATTTGTTTTTGTTTCTGTTTTTTAAAAACATGCATATGTTTATTGTCTCTTTTGTTTAGTCCCTCTGGGAAAGGAAGTTTTCCACAGCTTCACTCTGTGATTTGATTTTGTTGTTGCTGTTGTTTAGTCACTAAGTCAAGTTGTGTCCAACTCTGCTTTGACTCCATGGACTGTAGCTTGCCAGGCTCCTCTGTCCATGGGATTTCTCAGGCAGGCATACTGGAGTGGGTTGCCATTTCCTTCTCCAGGGCATCTTCCCAACCCAGAACCAAACCCATGTTCCTACACCAGCAGGCGGATTCTTTACCACTGAGCCATCAGGGAAGCCCACATAATTTGATTTAAGGGAAACAAAACATGCTTTCTCAAACTGTACCTGTTATATGCCCTTCTTGCTGGTGGGTTTTCCCCTTTTTCCTACTCCATTGTTCTAGGATTGAGCTCTATAACATAGTGGTGATCTGACTTGATATGCAAAGATCGAACTAAAGATTTAGAAGATGAATGACTGGCATGTTTCATAATTACAATAGTGTTTCAGTAATTACAATAACAGGGCAAAATTGTGAGCCTGATATTTTGTTTTTATCTAATACCAAAATACCAAGTTGATACTGTTTAATTAAAATGTTTTTAATTAATGATTTTTAAAAAATCAGTGACACATTAAGTTTAATGAAACCAGTTGTCATTAAAAATAATCAATTATCAACAATTTAGAAAATATCAAAAACCTTAGAAAAATATTAATGTTAAACTTACATTATCATTTGAATGTAAGTTATTTGTAGATAAAATTAACAAAATAGTTTTATTCAAAAATAAAAATGAAGACCACTTAAACAATGAAATATTTAAAAGTCAAATATTATCTACCTTTTTTTAAACTTCAGATTCATGTATGCATCAGTGGTTCATTATTGAGTAGTGACCATATTTTTGTAGTAGTGCATATTTTTTCTGCTGCTGAAAAAGTGTTCTTAAACTTAACAAGTTGAAGTAATGGTGAAAAAATAATTATATCTCCAAATATATCCATAGATAATCTCATTCCTTATTTGATAGCTTTGAGATGTTTTACTTTAAATTTTATATATTTAATTTTTCATTTTTGAAATGCTCATTGTTTTAAATGATCATAGTTTAATGAGTCAGAATAGGTCTTACAAGACTTGCTAAGAAGAACCACAGGCCCTAACCCTAACTCATGGCCTCATCAGAGAAGAAAGCCAAGTGAAGTAAATACCTCCTCTGTCTTTTGCTGTCTTACCTCCTCCTGGTGACTAATATCAGCCCACTGGAAACCGCAGGGGAAGGAAGCCATACAGATACAGTGCATACAGCCAGCCTCCTTTTGCAGAGGGTAGGAATTGGATCTGGAAGGGCAAACAGGAAAAATGTAGCCCAATAGTTTTAATTTCTAAGACACCACTTTTTAGTAATATGGTATCTTTCTGTGTGTGATATAGCATCCAGTTTTTGTTTTTGCCCTTTGTGGGGATTAAATTTTTTTTCCTTCTTGCATGATCTTCTTTCTTCCCAGTGAGGATTTCATGCCCCCTTTTTAAGGGGAATGTCCTGTTTTTCATATTAGAGGTTTTCCTCAATTGTATACCCATCTGAGTCAATGTAAGAGTGAGGTACAAAAAGCTAATAGGAGGGGCTTTTGCTTTCTGATTCTGTAGGTCCGAAGTGGGCCCTACAAATTTACATTTCTAACTAGTCCCAGGTGATGCTTGTCCAAAAGTCATATTTTAAGAACCATTTTATTAAGGAATGCTCTTGAGAATCACATCTGTGAAAGGAATGGATAGGAAGGAAACAGAGAGAAAGTTAAGCTGCAGTGTGAAGAGTTCTGAAGCAGAAATGGCCCATCAGAGATGTCCCAAAGACAAGGAGCTGGGTCTTTATTTCCCGCATGCTGTGCAGCTCTGAATGTGAGCTGCCCCTAGAAGGAGATATGACCTTAGGGAGTGAAGTTTTCTTCAGCATAGCTATCCCCATTTGTTGTTGTTGTTGTTCAGTAGCTCAGTCCTGTCTAACACTTTGCCACCCCATGGACTGTAGTACACCAGGCTTCTCTGTTCTGCACCATCTCCTGGAGCTTGCTCAAATTCATGTCCATTAGTCAGTGATGCCACCAACCATCTCCTCCTCTGTCATCCCCTTCTCCTGCCTTCAATCTTTCCCAGCATCAGTCTTTTCTAATGAGTTGACTCCTCACATCAGGTGGCCAAAGTCTTGGAGCTTCAGCATCAGTCCTTCCAATGAATATATGTGTCCTTAGTTGCTCAGTCGCGTCCGACTCCTTGTGACCTCATGCACTATAGCCTGTCAGGCTCCTCTGTCCATGGGATTCTCCAGACAAGAATACTGGAGTGGCCTGCCATGGCCTCTTCTAGGGGATCTTTCCAACACAGGAATCAAACCCAGGTCTCCCACAATGCAGGCAGATTCTTTACCATCTGAGCCACCTATCCAATGAATATTCAGGGTTGATTTCCTTTAGGATTGACTGGTTTGATCTCCTTGCAGTCCAAGGGACTCTCAAGAGTCTTCTCCAACATCACAGTTCAAAAGCATCGATTCTTTGGCACTCAGCCTTCTATATAGTCCAACTCTCACATCCATACATGACTACTGGAAAAACATAGCTTTGACTAATGTCTCTGCATTTTAATGTGCTGTCTAGGTTGGTCATAGATTTTCTTCCAAGGAGCAAATGTCTTTTAATTTTATGGCTGCAGTCATGATCTGCAGTGATTTTGGAAGCCAAAAAAATAGTCTCTCACTGTTTCCATTGTTTCCCCATCTATTTGCCATGAAGTGATGGGACCGGATGCCATGGTCTTAGTTTTTTGAATGTTGAGTTTTAAGCCAACTTTTTCATTCTCCTCTTTCACTTTCATCAAAAGGCTCTTTACTTCCTCTTCACTTTCTGCCATTAGGATGGTGTCATCTCCCTAGCTGAGGTTATTGATATTCCTCCCAGCAGTCTTGATTCCAGGTTGTGCTTCATCCAGCCTGGCATTTCGAATGATGTACTGTGCATATAAGTTAAATAAGCAAGGTGACAATATATAGCCTTAATGTACTCCTTTCCCAATTTGGAACCAGTCTGTTTCCATATCCAGTTATAACTGTTGCTTCTTGACCTGCACACAGATTTCTCAGGAGGCAGGTCAAGTGGTCTGGTATTCCAGTCTCTCTAAGAATTTTCCGCAGTTTGTTGTGATCCACACAAAGACTTTGATGTAGTCAATGAAGTAGAAGTAGATGTTTTTCTGGAACTCTGTTGCTTTTTCTAAGATCCAACAGATGTTGGCAATTTGATCTCTTGTTCCTCTGCCTTTTCTGAATCCAGCTTCAACATCTGCAAGTTCTCGGCTCACGTATTATTGAAGCCTGGCTTGGAGAATTTTGAGCATTACTTTACTAGCATGTGAAATGAGTGCAATTGTGCAGTAGTTTGAACATTCTTGGGGCTTGCCTTGTAGCTCAGTCAGTGAAGGATCTGCCTGTAATGCAGGAGACCAGGGTTGGATCCCTGGGTTGGAAAGATCCCTTGGAGGAGAAAATGGCAACCCACTCAGTATTCTTGCCTGGAGAATCCCATGGGCAGAGGAGTCTGGCAGGCTACAGTCCATGGGGTTTCAAGAGTTGTACACGACTTAGCAACTAAACCACCTTGAACATTCTTTGGCATTGCCGTTCTTTGGGATTGGAATGAAAACTTTTTCCAGTTCTGTGGCCACTGCTGAGTTTTCCAAATTAGCTGGTATATTGAGTGCAGAACAAAGCTAGTGGAAGTGTTGGAATTCCAGTCAAGCTATTTCAAATCCTAAAGGATGAAGCTGTTAAAATGCTGCATTCAGTATGCCAGCTGTCCCCAAAGGGGGCTGATAACTGAGGGCCTTTCTGTTCGAAAGTCCTGGCTCTGCTATTTCGGGATTTCCTGGTGGCTCAGATGTAAAAAATCTGCCTGCAGTGCTGGAGACTCTGGTTCGATCCCTGGGTCAGGAAGATCCCTGGAGAAGGGAATGGCAAACCATTCCAGTATTCTTGCCTGGAGAGTCACATGAACAGAGGAGCCTGGCAGGCTGCAGTCCATGGGGTCCTAAAGAGTTGGATGCAGCTGAGTGACTAACACTCACTTTTTCTGCTGGAAGCACTCCTAGCAGGTGGGGGACAGTGTCCTTTTTTCCTGAAAAGGGAAAATGGGGCCATCTATTACAGAGTCCCGGAGAAGGCAATGGCACCCCACTCCAGTACTCTTGCCTGGAAAATCCTATGGACAGAGGAGCCTGATAGGCTGCAGTCCATGGGGTCGCTAGGAGTCGGACACGACTGAGCGACTGAGCGACTGAGCGACTTCACTTTTCACTTTCATGTACTGGAGAAGGAAATGGCAACCCACTCCAGTGTTCTTGCCTGGAGAATCCCAGGGACAGGGGAGCCTGGTGGGCTGCCGTCTCTGGGGTCGCACAGAGTCGGACACAACTGAATCGACTTAGCAGCAGCATTACAGAGTCCACACATACTCTTCTTCCAGTCAGCCTCCCACGCCTGTCCCAAGACAGCCACTTTTTCTAATTTTTCTTACTCCATTGATTAATTTTGCCTATTCCAGAACATCATATAAATGGAACTGTACAGAGCAAACTTCTGGGTGTTGTCTTGGCTCAGTATAATGTCCTGTGGATTCATCCATGTTCTTTTATATGTCAGAAGTTGTCACTACTGTTGTTTCTTGTTACTGAGTAGTATTCCAGTCTATGAATATACAGCATTTTTATCCATTCTTACCTTAACTGCCACTTGGATTGTTTTGAGTTTGGGGGCATTTTTACTAAAGATTCTGTGAACACGTTTGTAAGAGTCTGTTTTGTGGACACAGTTTTGTTTCTGTTGGATAAATAGAATTGTTGTGTTATATAATAGGTTTATATTTACTAAAGTTTTTCAAAGTGATTTTACCTTTTTCATTTCCATCAGATATGACAGATGTGATTGCTCAATCCTTGCCAACTTTTGGTGTTTCCAAGTGTTTCTAATTTTAACCATCCCAGTGCATATATAGTATATCCTGATGACTAATGGTGAACATCTTTTCATGTGCTTTTATTAGATGATTTGTCTATCTTTTCTTTGTGAACTATTTCAGTTGTTTGGTCATTTATTAATTGGATTACTTGTCTTGATTTTTGAGTTATAGGAACTCAGTATATATTCTGGGCATAAGTTTCATCAGATATATTTTGCAAATATTTTCTTCTGATTGGTGACTTGTTTATTTTCTGACATCTTTATATATTTTCAGGTCATGATCTTCTTCTAGGCATTCTATAATTTAAATTTTTATGGTTAATTTTATGAGCCAACTCAAATTTTTCTACAGAATGAGATGTGTTCACTTGTTTATAGATATATCCAGTTATTCCATCAGCCTTTGTTGGAAAGGTTTTTCCTTCTATCTTTTGAATTGCTTTGGTATCCCTATTGCAAATTGGTTGACTGTATAGAAATCAGCTATCATTTATACCACTTTTTTTTTTTTAACTGTAATAATGTTACTTTACTCTGGCTGCCTTCAAGATTTGTTTTCATCTTTGTGTTTTCACCCCTTTAATTGTGATGTGTTCGTGTGTGATTTTCTTTCTAATTATTCTGCTCGGAATTTGCTGAGCTTCTTTGAATATGTAAGTTTGTATTTCTCACAAAATTTGGAGAAATTTTGGCCATTATCAGATATTTTTCTGTCTCATTATCTTCAGTTGTATATAACTAGACCGCTTGATATTGTACTATGAATCTCTGAAGCTCTATTTATTATTTTGAAGATCTTTTTCTTTCTCCTTTAGAATCAGTAAAATGTACTGATTTATTTACTGGTTTAGTGACCTTTTTCCTGCTGTATCTGATCTCCTTTAAAGAAATCCAATGAATTTTGCATTTCAAATACTGTCAGTTTTACTCCTAGGATTTCCATTTGGTTCTTTCACTTCTACTCTCAGCTGAGATTCCTCCCATGTGTACATTTATTATGACCATATTTTCCTGAAATACTTGAATGTATTTATAACACTTGCTTTGAAGTCTTTGTCTGTTAATTCTGAAGTCTAGATCATTCAGGGTTTGGTTTCTTTGAGCTGCTTCTTTTTCTTGACTCTGGGTTTGTCTTTCCTTTTTCTTTGTTCTGGCAAATTTTGCTTGTATGATGGGTATTGTGAGTGATATGTTGTAGACTTTGAATTCTGTTATTTTTCTCTGACGAGGTTTTTTTTTTGTCCTGATAGACAGTTAACAGGGCTGAGTTTAAATGCCCCAACATTATCATTCGTGTGTTAAGTAGCAACAGAAGTCTCCTCTCAACTCAGGTCTTTACATGTTTCAGCTGTTGGCTTTTTGCTGGACTCCTTGGAGCCTTCCCCAAATGAAGGCCATCTAAATATTTGGGCATAGTTTACACAGAAATCTTGTGGCGCTTTCTAGCCCTAGACTTCATCCTGTGGCTCCTCAGCTAGCAGGAAGGCGCATTTTTGTTTCAGTCCCTACTGATTGTTACTGTGTCTGTAATAAGTGACCTCAGGCAACAGCCCTGTAAATACAGATCCTATCTGGTGCAGTTCCTTCTTTTAAGGTTGATGTCCCTCCAGTTACTGCCTGCTTTTGATCATATCTTTTTTTATATTTTATCCATAGTATATGGTTGTTAAAGATGGAAAAGCTACTCTAAGTTAGCTTGTCAAAAGCAGAACATTAAAATGTTGAAGCTTTATTTTATTTTAATTGAGTCAGTCAAACCATCCATTATTCAGAGAATATTTTAGGAAACTGTAAAATATCCACTAAATGGAATATTGCAATATATTAAATTTTTGAAGCAAAATTTGGAAATGGAACAAGGATGTCTGCTGTCACTGCTACTTTTTACCGTTAAATTAAAGATTTTAGTCAAAGTAATTAGATAAGAAGCAGAGGTGGGAGGAAATAGAGATTGGAAAGGAAAAAAATATTTTCACTATCATAAGTGAAATTATATTCTACAAGAGAATCTATATTCAATTAGAACCAATAAGAGTTCAAAAAGGCTGCTGGATATAAAGTCACCATAGCATACCAATAGCATAGAATACCAGTACCAACATTCACCGCATCAGAATGTACATTAGCAGAAACCAGTTGGAAAAGATATTAATAAAAAAGAGATACAGTTTATAATACCATCTATAAGCTACCTAGTACTCATTAACAAAAGATAATAGAGAAAATTACATGACATCTTTAAGGACAGGCAAGAATAAATTCAAATTATCAGTCAACTCCCCCATTTCTGTGATACCTATAGTATCAGTACAGTTGTTGAATATGGAAAAACTAAAAGCTCACCTGGAGTTAGGCATCCAAAAATTATCAGGACCATTCCAAAAATGGTCAACAGGTGTCATGCACATTCAAAGTGTGGTATTGACTCAGATATAGACAAGTAGATTAGTAATAAAAATGAAAAAAGCTTGAAACAGATTCAGGCATGTGTGTAAACATGTATGTAAAGCATGTACACATAGTAAAGTGAAAGTCACTCAGTCATGTCAACTCTTTGCCACCCCATGGACTATTCAGTCCATGGAATTCTCCAGGCCAGAATACTGGAGCGGGTAGCCTTTCCTGTCTCCATGGGATCTTCCCAAACCAGGGATTGAACCCAGGTCTCTTGCATTGTGAGTGAATTCTTTACCAGCTGAGCCACAAGGGAAGGCCAAGAATACTGGAGTGGGTCGCCTATCCCTTCTCCAGCAGATCTTCCCAATCCAGGAATAGAACCAGGGTCTCCTGCAATGCAGGCAGATTCTTTATCAACTGATCTCTCAGGGAAGCCCAAGTGAAAGTCACTCCGTCGTGTCTGACTCTTTGTGATCCCATGGACTGTACAATCCATGGAATTCTCCAGGCCAAAAGACTGGAGAGGGTACCGTTCCCTTCTTCCAGGGATCTTCCCAAGCCAGGGGATGAACCCAGGCCTCCCACATTGCAGGCGGATTCTTTACCAGCTGAGCTGCAAGGGAAGCCCATAGTAAAATAGGAAACAATTGACCATACAGAATAAACTATGATTAAAATCAAAATCAAAAAAACTAACTTCAAAAATTTTAGAGCAAAATATGGAATGTCTTTAAAACTTTGGCTAGATAGGATTTCTTACAACAAAAAACACAGGTCATAAAGAAAAAAATTAATAAATTTTACTAAATCAAGAATTTAAACTTTAGTAAGTTACTAAAATGTATCCCTAGCAAACTTAAGATGAGAAGACTAGTATCCAGAATATATAAAGAACTACTCCAATCTAATAAGAAATCATCAACTCCACTTAAAAATGGGCAAAAACAAGAACCAGCAGTTTATGGAGGAGAACCCATACAGTCAAGAAGCAAGTAAAAAGTATAAAACATTGCTAGTAATTGGGATGATGACAATTTAAATGTTTTTTCATACCCATTAGAATGGCAAGTTTTTAATGTATATATTATATGTATCATGTATAAATGGCATATGCATGTACATTTTTTGCACAATAGGCAAATTAACTCAAACTACCACACAATTGCACTCATCTCGCATGCTAGGAAAGTAATGCTCAAAATTCTCTAAGCCAGGCTTCAGCGATTGTGAACTATGAACTTCCAGATGTTCAGGCTGGTTTTAGAAAAGGCAGAGGAACCAGAGATCAAATTGCCAACATCCACTGGATCATGGAAAAAGCAAGAGAGTTCCAGAAAAACATCTGTTTCTGCTTTATTGACTATGCCAAAGCCTTTGACTGTATGGATCACAATAAACTGGAAAATTCTGAAAGAGATGGAAATACCAGACCACCTGACCTGCCTCCTGAGAAATCTGTATGCAGGTCAAGAAGCAACAGTTCTAGAAATGGAACAACAGACTGGTTCCAAATAGGAAGAGGAGTACGTCAAGTTTGTTTATCATCACCATGCTTATTTCACTTCTATGCAGAGTACATCATGAGAAACGCTGGGCTGGAGGAAGCACAAGCTGGCATCACGATTGCGGGGAAAAATATCAATGACCTCAGATATACAGATGACACCACCCTTATGGGAGAAAGTGAAGAACTAAAGAGCCTCTTGATGAAAATGAAAGAAGAGAGAGGAGAGTGGGAAAAGTTGGTTTAAAGCTCAGCATTCAGAAAACTAAGATCATGGCATTCGGTCCCATCACTTCATGCCAGATAGATGGGGAAACAGTGGCAGACTTTATTTTTTTGGCTCCAGGATCACTGCAGATGGTGACTACAGCTATGAAATTACAAGATGCTTACTCCTTTGAAGGAAAGTTATGACCAACCTAGAGAGCATATTAAAAAGCAGAGACATTACTTTGCCAACAAAGGTCCATCTAGTCAAAGTTATGGTTTTTCCCATAGTCATGTATGGATGTTAGAGTTCGACTATGAAGAAAGCTGAGCGCCGAAGAATTGAATCTTTTGAACTGTGGTGTTAGACAAGACTCTTGAGAGTCTCTTGGACTACAATGAGATCCAACCTGTCCATCCTAAAGGAAATCAGTCCTGAATATTCATTTACAGGAGTGATGCTGAAGCTGAAGCTCCAATACTTTGGCCACCTGATGCGGAGAGCTGACTGATTTGAAAAGACCCTGATGCTGGGAAAGATTGAAGGCAGGAGGAGAAGGGGTCGACAGAGGATGAGATGGCTGGATGGCATCACCGACTCAATGACATGAGTTTGAGTAAGCTCCAGGAGTTGGTGATGGACAGGGTGGCCTGGTATTCTGCAGTCCATGGAATCGCAAAAAGTCGGACAGGACTGAGCGACTGAACTGAACTGAATAGGAAAATAGAGACCTATATATTCTACTTATGGAAGTATGAATGTATACAGGAGCTTTTGGGAGAGGAATTCTGTAATACATAATAAAACTGAAAATATATATTCATGAATCCTAGAAAATTGACTTCCAGACTTATAACTGGGAAGTTTTTGATTGTGTATACCAGAAGACATGTACAAAGACATTGCAGCATTGCTTGAAGAAAATCTGAAAAGTACCTAATTGGCTTTCAGTAGAGGAATGGATGAATAAGTGTGATATAGTCATTCAGTGAAATACTTTCATCAGTTAAAATAAATGGACTTCATCTAAAGTGTATCAACATGGAGAGATCTCAAAGACAGGGTTGGGTGAAAAAGACATTTGCAGAATATATACAGTGTAATGGCATTTATATAAACATTTAAAAGCTTCTGGTAGAAGGAATATATTTAGATCTATGGTTTTTTTAAAAAAATCACATTTTCACTTTGATGCAGCCATGAAATTAAAAGACGCTTACTCCTTGGAAGGAAAGTTATGACCAACCTAGATAGCACATTCAAAAGCAGAGACATTACTTTGCCAACAAAGGTCCGTCTAGTCAAGGCTATGGTTTTTCGTGCATTACTTTGCCAACAAAGGTTCGTCTAGTCAAGGCTATGGTTTTTCCTGTGGTCATGTATGGATGTGAGAGTTGGACTGTGAAGAAGGCTGAGCACCGAAGAATCGATGCTTTTGAACTGTGGTGTTGGAGAAGACTCTTGAGAGTCTCTTGGACTGCAAGGAGATCCAACCAGTCCATTCTGAAGGAGATCAGCTCTGGGATTTCTTTGGAATGGATGACGCTAAAGCTGAAACTCCAGTACTTTGGCCACCTCATGCAAAGAGTTGACTCATTGGAAAAGACTCTGATGCTGGGAGGGATTGGGGGCAAGAGGAGAAGGGGACGACACAGGATGAGATGGCTGGATGGGATCACTGACTCGATGGACATGAGTCGGGGTGAACTCCGGGAGTTGTTGCTGGACAGGGAGGCCTGGTGTGCTGCGATTCATGGGTTCGCAAAGAGTCAGACATGACTGAGCGACTGATCTGATCTGATGCTTTCCTAAGTGGTCCCAAAGAGTTTTCTTTATATGGGGGACTAAGTGTATGTTCCATCACTCATTTGTTCAGTGGGTTTTATTGAACATCTAACATGTGCCACATGATAATACAGCAGTGAGCAGAACAGATTGAGCCCATTTTCATGGAGTTTAAATTCTAGCCAAGGAAGATATCCAGTAAACAAATAAATTAATAAAAATACAAAATGGTTAGGGCAATAGTGAAAAGTAAAGCAGGACAAAAGGAATAGAGAGTGATGGAAAGTATTTTGCATGAAGAAGTAGTCAGGGAATAAGTGTCTGTGAAAGATAATATCTAGCAAAGTCATGAGGAAAGTGAACAGATAAGTTACATGGAGGAAGGGTCTTAGAGGCTGACTGAAAAAGCCAGTGCAAGGCCCTACTCCTGCCTTGAGAAGCAGCAGGGAGGCCAGCATGGCAGGAGCTGAATGAATGAGGAATAGACTAGTATGATATGAGATTAGAAAGATAGCAGAGGACTGGATCCTCCAGGAACATAGGACTAACGTGGTGGATGGTGTTGCTTTGAACACTTGGTTGAGAATAGTTCACAGGACTGATGCTGGAGGGTGTAAGGATAGATGCGAGGAAACCAATTAGAAGGTTATTATAACACTTTTGAAAAGAAATGACGATGGTTTAGACCAAGGTGGTGAGAAATGGTTGTATTTTTTATATCTTATTTTTTAGCAGCAATTCTTAAACTATTGAAAACCCTCTTCAGTTTAGTCACTCAGTTGTGTCCGACTCTTTGCGACCCCAGGGACCACAGCACGCCAGGCCTCCCCGTCCATCACCAATTCCTGGAGCTTGCTCAAACTCATGTCCATCTAGTCGGTGATGCCATCCAGCCATCTCATCCTCTGTCATCCTTTTCTCCTCCTGCCCTCAATCTTTCCCAGCATCAGGGTCTTTTCTAATGAGTCAGTTCTTCGCATCAGGTGGCAAAGTATTGGAGCTTCAGCTTCAGCATCACTCCTGCCAGTGAATATTCAGGGCTGATTTCCTTTAGATGGACAGGTTGGATCACCTTGCAGTCCAAGGGACTCTCAAGAGTTTTCTCCAACACCACAGTTCAAAACCATCAATTCTTCAGCACTCAGCTTTCTTTATGGTCCAACTCTCACATTGATACACGACTACTGGAAAAACCATAGCTTTGACTAAACATACCTCTGTTGGCAAAGTAATGTCTCTGCTTTTTAATATGCTGTCTAGGTTGATCATAACTTTTCTTCCAAGGAGCAAGTGTCTTTTAATTTCATGACTGCAGTCACCATCTGCAGTGATTTTGGAGCCCAAGAAAATAAAGTCTGTCATTTTTTCCATTGCTTCCATGAAGTAATGGGACTGGATGCCATGGTCTTCATTTTTTGAATGTTGCGTTTTAACACAGCTTTTTAACTCTCCTCTTTCACTTTCATCAAGAGGCTCTTCTTCACTTTCTGCCATAAAGGTGGTGTCATCTGTGTATCTGAGGTTATTGATATTTCTCCTGGTAATCTTGATTCCATCTTGTCCTTCATCCATCCTGGCATTTCACATGATGTACTCTGCATATAAGTTAAATAAGCAGGGTGACAATATACAGCCTTGACGTACTCCTTTCCCAGTTTGGAACCAGTCTGTTCCATGTCTGGTTTTAACTGTTGCTTCCTGACCTGCATACAGATTTCTCAGGAGGCAGGTAAGGTAGTCTGGTATTCCTGTCTCTTTAAGAATTTCCCACAGTTTGGTATGATCCACAGTCAAAGACTTTGGCATAATATATAAAGCAGAAGTAGATGTTTTTCTGAAACTTTCTTGCTTTTTCGATGATCCAACGGATGTTGGCAATTTGGTATCTGGTTCCTCTGCCTTTTCTGAATCCAGCTTGAACATCTGGAAGTTTATGGGTCACATACTGTTGAAGCCTGGCTTGGAGAATTTTGAGCATTACTTTGCTAGCGTGTGAGGTGAGTGCAGTTGTGTGGTAGTTTGAGCATTCTTTGGCATTGCCTTTTTTTGGGATTGGAATGAAAACTGGTGGTGAGAAACAGTTGTATTTTTGATATATTATTTCTTTGCAGCAATTCTTAAACTATAGAAAACCCTCTTATCTCAGAGAAACTGTGGGAGTTAAGAAGTGAGAAAGATAGCATGCTTTAGCTGCTAATGAGTGAGAAGCTATACACACAATCCCAAAATCCCCCAAAATTTTAAGCTTCTAAAGATTTTCTATGGAACTGTGAGGAGGGGATTTCAATTCCTCTTACCAAAAGGTATCATTTACTTTTCTTTTTCTGTTAATGATTCTGAGTTTTGCAGTTGAGTTTAATACAGTCACAGTTTGGTCTTTAAATAATGAAATTTGAAATTGAAGTACAGGGGTAAAGTTTTGAGGTTACTGATTGCATTAACTGAATTGTGATTTAAATACTTAATTTTGCTTACTCCACAGATTAAATGTATAGCTATATATAAAGGCAAATAACCATTTTTTGCATTTATATGGCTCTAGAACCTTTTATTGAAGATAATATGGTTTGTAACATCTTTTATGATTGTATATAAACTATCTTTGAACTTTTGTATGATTTCATTGTATTTGCACTTTTGATGTGTTAAGATTCAATTATTAAATTAGTTTATACTGGCTTCATTTGTTTTATATTTTGTTCACTTTTTTCAGTAATTCAGTTAAATTTATATATAGTGGCTTTTGTGTTATTTCTAAGTATAGTCTTTTTCTCCAACTTATTGTCATATTAGCTAATCTTTTTTATTTTTATGTCTAGGGAGTCCATGTTTGTGTGTGTCTGTGTGTGTATGAGAGAGGAGGGAGAGAGAGGGGAGGGGAAGAGAATCTACTTTTTTTTTTTTTTTTTTTAATTAAAAAAAAATTTTTTACAGCTCAACAAGCTGTATGTGGGATTTTAGTTCCCCAACCAGGAATCGAACCCACACTCCCCTACAGTGGAAACAAGAAGTCTTAATCACTGTACTGCCAGGAAAGTCCCCAAGAGAATCTACTTTGTAACAAGTCTTTAGATATACTGATAATATTACACCATTATGGCTTTTAAATCCTAAACAAATCATTGTCCAAAGTAGCAGGCATACAGTAAAAATCACAATTCATTGTAAACTCTGTGTTCTATTTCTATATGTACTAATACATCTGCACTTTTATGTATGACTAGAAATTTAATTGTTTGTTTAAAATATCTGTTATAATGATAGAGCATAACAACAATAAGATTACTATAGCAATGAACTTAGAAAATATTCTGATCATGTTTTAGGATTGAATTTAGTACCATGAGTAGGAAATAGGTTTTTGTTTTGTTTTGTGAAAAATGCAGTTTTAGGCTCCAATGCCTAATCTTAATAAAAAATTTAACTTATTTTTTTCATGGATATGAATAGTGAATTACCATGTCTGTTTGAAAATACTTTGAATATTTAATAAATTTAAATTTATTAGTCTTACTAATTTAACTTTCTTTTTCTTTTAGCAAAACTATACAATCTAAGGTGGACTGCATTTTGGTAAGTAAAATAACTAATTTAAAAGTTTTTTTATGATAAGGCTTTTCCCACTACATAAAATATATTATTTTTGAGTAAATACTTATTTTAAATATAACTGAGTTTTAGTGAGTACAATTTGACATTTAATTACAACCATAGGGGTGAACTGGCTATATGCTGTCTATTTTCCTATATGTCATCAATAATGAAATCATAATCTGAGGTAATTGCATGTTTTTGAAACTTACTGGCTTTTACTAAAGATCTCTTCAGCATCTAATGAAGTGAATGTTTAGCTTTCTACTATAGTAATTCTTAAAGGATTTGTTAAAGAAAAAATTTAAGATGTTTGATAGGGTAGTTTTCTTGTGGTGAGTGAAGTGAAAGTCACTCAGTTGTGTCTCTTTGCGACCCCATGGACTATACAGTCCATGAAATTCTCCAGGCCAGAATTCTGGAGTGAGTAGACTTTGCCTTCTCCAGGGGATCTTCCCAAGCCAGGGATCAAACCCAGGTCTGCCACATTGCAGGCGGATTCTTTACCAGCTCAGTCACCAGGGAAGCCCAAGAATACTGGAGTGGGTAGCCTATCCCTTCTTCAGGGGAATTTCCTGACCTAGGAATCGAACTGGGGTCTCTGCATTGCAGGCGGATTCTTTACCATCTGAGCTACCAGGGAAGCCCTTTTCTTGTGGTAGTGTGTTTTTTATATTTGGGTTGCTAGACTTCAGGAATTAAAGCCACACTAATAGTTTACATTTAGATTGGACTTATGGACTATAAGAATTTGTTTAAATAAAAGCTTTTTAAAATACTTATTGTCTTAGTTTTTGTTGCTATAATGTACTTTCCGTGTTTGGACTGCTGGCCTTTGGGAGTTAAAGCCACAAAATGGTTTAAATTTAGATTGTATTTTCAGTTCCATTGATCTTCTCTTAAACATATAAGGGAAGAAGTATGCAGCTACTGAGACTACTGGAATAGTACTGACTTCTTTCATGGAAAGTTTATTAATGGAATGTTCCCTGAGCTCTAAAATATTCAGTGACTGCACTGTTAGAGTCCCCAAAATGTCACAGTTGTTAGTCCTCTTTCTCTCTTGTGACATTAGGACTTTCTTACTCAGGTTTGTGTCTTCATTATAAGCTACCTTCTTTTTGTTAGGGAGCAGGGGTCTGCAGTGTCTGGTGCTGAAATAGTATATGATCTTATTAGCTTATGATACTAGTTTTTAGGTAGGTGAGTAAATAACATTACTTCATAGGAGAACAGGTATGAAAGGTTCTCCTATGCTTTTCTAACCTAATGTTTGAGAAAGAGTACTTTGTGGGGATGTTTTCCCCCCTTTTTCCTTTTTTTTCAATACTCTAAAGTAAATGATCTTATTACTTCCCTTTTACAAATGAAGAGACTGATGCTCTTGCATTTACTAAAAAAAAAAAATTATTGGGCCAATGCTAAATATTTGGGAAACAAAAGGACATGTTGCCTTGCCCTCAAGAAATCCAGTCTGCTAAAATAAATTTAATGATTCTCTTAAGACCTAGGAAGGTAGTGATTGGGGATGGAGGGGTAACCTTACCCCCACCCCTGAGAGCATTTTCTGTTTCTCTTTACTCTCAAGAGTTCATATCTACTCTCAGTTGTTTATATCTATCACTCAGTAACTACTGCATAATTACTCTTTGCTAGACCCTGTCTGGGTGTCAAAATGCAATGGTAAACAAGACAAATACAGTGGCTATCTAAGACTCTCGGCTTTTTTTCTTTTAGAATCTGAGATAATATTGGAGGAATATTCAGTTTTTCTTTTCATTGAGAAAGTTGAGACAGAACACTGGTATAATTTATTAAATGTAGCATTTATAAAATACTAAATAAGAACAAAAAGGGTTTTTAATCTTTTAAGAATTCAGAAGTGTTTATATTTTAGCATAAATTTTAAAGTTATATATATATTTGATGAACAAGATAGTAAGATCTGTATCTTCATAAAGCTTACATTTTATTGAATGAAGTAGACATTAAATGAATGGTAAAATAAGTAAGCTTTACAACTTCAGATAATAATAAATGCTATTACAAAAATTTTAAAAGGCAAAAGGAGACAACTGACGTTGTATAGGGAATCTTTAGATTGAGTGATTAGGAAAAGTATCTGAGGAAATGACATTTGAAAAGAGACCTGAATGAGAAGCAGCCAGTCTTGTGTAAAGATCTGCCTGTGACAAATACTAGGCAGAGGGAACAGAAAGTACAAAAATTCTGAAACAGAAATGAACCTGGAATGTTTGGAAAATACGAAGAATCCAGTGCACTGGAACTAAACAAAGGGAGGAGAGGATGATAGGAGAAAAGAATAGCTATGGCAAATAGTATGTGTTTTATTCTAAGTGCATGGAAGCCAATTGAAAGATTTATGATCTAGTTTTCTTTTTTTTTTTTTTTTAATGCCCTAGCAGTTGTTGGGAAATAGGATTTTAGGGGGATAAGAGTAGAAGCAGGAAAATCAGGCTATTGGAAAAGTCGAAATAAGAATGCAAGGTGGTTGCTTGCTTGGAAGGGGAAGATGGGGAAAAAGTACAGAAAATGGGTTCAAGGCATATTTTGGATATAAAGCCAGTAAGCCTTGCTTGCTGATGTATTGATTGTAAAGGGAGAAACAAAGGAATTAAGGATAATTCCTTTTGGTCTAAAAAATATCCTTTAGTATTTCTTATAAGGCAGGTTTGCTCACGATCAATTCTCTTGATCTGTATTTGTCTGTGAGTGGCTATTTTACTTTCAGTTTTGAAGAATAATTTTACTGGATATAGAATTCTTGATTCATAGGTCCCCCCTCTCCATAGGAAGCTGCCATTACACATAAGTTTAAATGATTGGTTTTATCCCTCTAGTCTCTGGGATTTTGTTCCTTTTTTGTCTGATTATCTTTCTTTATGTTCTATTTTCTCAATTTTTGTTGAGATTCCTTGTTATTTTTTTCATTGTCATCAAGTTTTCCTTGTCATGTTTAAACATAGTCAACCTCATCCGTGTGGAATAGGTCATGGGAGAAGCACCAGACAGGAGTACAGCTGACTCTCGCAGTTAATACCTGAAGTTCAGCAGTTTTTAATGATCCAACACTTCTCAATGTGTTGCCGTTAGTCAGTTTCCAAAGCCCTAAAATCATTTTTCCATCATTTTAGAGTTATTTGGGTGCGGGTGGGGGTCCTGGCCTATTCATTCCATTTGTTCTAGGTATCTCCGCTTTCTCATGTTGTTTTTATCACGTTTCTTCTAGAAGTTTTATGGTTTTAACTTTTTGTATTAGGTCTGTGAGCCGATTCTATTTAAATTTATGTTTGGTATAAGATGAACCTCAGTGTTTATTTTTTTAACCAAATGGATAGATATCCAGTTGTTTCAGCACTGCTTATTAGGAAGTCTGCCATGGGTCTTTGTCTAGTCTCTCTTTTCCCATCAGTTGCTGTCTGTCTTCATGACATCACCACACTGTCTTGTTTATGGTAGCTTTGTCAAAAGTCTTGCCATCAGGTAATGTAATGATTTGAATTGGTTTTGGCTTCTCTGTACAAATTTCAGAATAACCTTGTCAATTTCTGTCAAAAAAAAAAGTCTACTGGAATTTGTTTGTGTTTCAGTGAGTTTATTGATAGATTTGGGGCCAGTGGCCATCCTAATGACACATTTGCTAATCTATAAGCATGGTGTATCTCCATATTAGTTGATTTCTCTATTATTTCTCTAAGCAGTGTTTTCTGGTTTTCTGTGTATAAGTTTTCTATATATTTTGCTTAAATTATTCCTAAATAAGATTTTGGATTTTATCACAAATGGCATTAAAGAGTGTTTGTTATGTTTTATTGCTGATTTGTATATTGACCTTGTAAGTATGTAGACTTAACTAAGTTCACATATGTTATGTCAAGTTTTTGAATTCTCCACCAAATCAATCATATTATCCCTGAATAAAGAAAAGTTTAATCCCACTTCAGTCTAAATGTCTGTTCATTTTTCTCACCTTATTCGCAACTACAACCTCCAGCTCAATTCTGAATAGAAATGGTGAGAATTGGATTTCCTTTCCCTTGTTCTCAGTCTTAGGGGAAAACCATTTATTCATTCACCTTATAATGTGATATTAACATTAACTTTTATATGAATGCTTTTTTAAAGTTACTCCCTTCTGTTCCTTTTTTGTTAAGAGACTTTTTATCACAAATACACACTTGATTTTATCAAATTATTTTTTGCACTTACGGAAATAATCACATGGTACTTCTCTGTGGTTCTGTTAACTTGATAAATTATACTGATTGATTTTCCAAAGTCAACCATCTTTGCATTCACCTGGTAAGCTCCATATGGTGCATATACTTCCATATGTTGTGTTATACTTTTATATACTGCTGCATTGGATTAGCTATTTTTTAAGACTATTTGTGTTAATTATTAGGGCTTTTGATCTGATGGTTTCTTGTAGTGTCTTTGTTTTTGATATCTGGGTAACATTGGCTTCATTAGTATTATTTCTTTTTTATTTTATTTAATTTTCTGGCCACCCTGCACAGCTTATGAGATCTTAGCTCCCTAACCAGAAATTGAACCTGGATCCTCACCTAGGCCCTCAGCAGTGAGAGCATGGGGTCCTAACCATTGACTGCCAGGGAATTCTCTCTTATTTTTAAATATTTACGGTAGAGTTCACTAGTGAAGCCATCTGTGGAAAAGGTTTTCGTTATGAAATCAGTTTCTTTAATTATTATAAGGCTAATACATTTTTTCCTGATGCAGTTTTGATATTTGTGTCTTTCAGGGAATTTGTTCATGTTTCCTATAGTAGTGAGTTTGTTAGTATAATATTGTTTAATAATATTCCCTTATCATCCTTTACTATCTATAGGATTTTTAGCAGTTCCCTCTCATTACTAAAATTAGCAATTGTATTTTCTTTTATCTTAATCAGCTTAGCTAGAGGTTTAATAACTTTATAAATAAAACTAAACTTTTGGTTTCATTTACTTTCTTTCTTGTCAGTTTTCTGTTTTCTTTCTCCTTTAATGTACATTTTTTTTCTTATGCTTAACTTGGCTTTAATTGACACTTATTTTTCTAGCCCCTCAGTAAAGAAATTTTAAACTTTTTTGTCTTTTCATTGTAAACATATAATGTTACAAATAATCCTCTAAGCACTCGTTTAGCTGCATTCCATAATTTTTTTGTGTGTTTTCATTGTCATTCAGTTAAATGAAACTTTTTTTAAATTATAATTTATTCTTGTTACCCATAATATAGGATGATCAGTTTCCAAGTAGATGAGTATTTATTGAATCTCATTTTTGGTATAGCTTAGTGAATGTTTCATATGTACTTGAAAATAACATATATTCTACTGTTATTGGATAGACTGCTCTTCTGTCTCTGTATGTCAACTATTATCAGTTAGGTCCAGTTGGTTATGGTTTTTCAAGACATATTTATCCTTACTGATATTTCACTTTTTCAGTTATTGAGAGGGATGCTAAAATCTTGTATTTGTGATTGTGAATTTTTTTTCTTTCTGATCCTGTCATCATTAGCCTCAGGTATTGAAGCTATTAATAGGAGCATAAACATTTAAGATTTTTATGTATTCTTCATGAATTGATTCTTTTATTATTATTTTTTGTTTTTAATCTCTAGTAACATTTGTTAACTTTCAAGTCTGCTTTCTCTGATATCACTGTAGCCCTTCCATCTTTCTTATAATTAGTGCTTGATTGTGTGGCATATCTTTTTTCATCCTTTTACTTCTAAGCAAAGTTATATAAACACTTTATAGTTAAAGTGTTTTGTTGTTGTTAATGACATCATATACTTAACCAATCTGACAAGCTTTGTCTTAGAACTGCCTGTAAGGTTGAGTGTATGTATACCATTTTGCTATTTATATTCTTACATTGTAGGTCTACTGTTGATTAATTTGCCCAGTTTTAGTTTATTTGAAAAAAGTCTTTCATTTACAAAAGGTATTTTCACTGGGTATAGAATTCTAGATATTTTTTCTTTCAGCTCTTTTTGCAGTCTAGATCTATTTTCTTTTTGGTTTGCATAGACTCCATTGAGAAGTTTGTTTTCTTTCTTGTTTCCCTATGTGTAATGTGTTCTACTTTTCTCCTCTGGCTTCTTTCCAGATTATTTATTAGTGATTTTCATCAATTTTATAGCCTTATGGCCTTGTTTTTCTTTGTTTTTGACCTGCTTGTGATTAACTGAACTTCCACAACCCTGTGGGTTTACAATTTTACATCAGCTTTCAAATTTTCCAGCCATTCAAATACTCTTCTTTGCCCCCTTCCATCATGGGTCTCAAAGTTTATTTATGTTACGTTCCTCAGTAATTCTCACAGGTCACTAAGGTTATGTTTAGTCATTTTTTTTATTTTTACTTCATTTTGATAGTTTATATTTCATGAATATTATTATCACATTCCTTAATCTTCTTGACACCTGTGATCTCTAGTTCTATTCAATGAATTGCCCATTTTAAACCTTGTATTTTTTAAGTTCTAGAAATTTCACTTGGTTATTTTCTTTTATATCCTCCATTTCTTTTGTTAAATCCTTGAGCATGCTCATAAGAACTCTTTTAAGGTCTTTGTTTTCTAATTATCTCTTAAGTCTCTTTACTGAGTTTTTGTTGCAATTATGAGATCATGTTTTTCTGCTTCTTTACATGTCTAGTAATTTTTAGTTTAGTAATCATTTAGAATGTCTAGATTTTGTTCTCTTTCTTTAAAATGTATTACAGTTTTCTTTGGCTGGCAGCTAAAGTACTTGCAGATTATCCTTTTGAGGTTGTGTTTAAGCTTTGTTGGGGCAAGTCTAGAATAGCTAGACTTTAGAGTTAGTTCAGCTTTTATACCGGAGAAGGCAATGGCACCCCACTCCAGTACTCTTGCCTGGAAAATCCCATGGATGGAGGAGCCTGGTAGGCTACAGTCCATGGGGTCACTAAGAGTCAGATAGGACTCAGCGACTTTACTTTCACTTTTAACTTTCATGCATTGGAGAAGGAAATGGCAACCCACTCCATATTCTTGCCTAGAGAATCCCAGGGACAGGGGAGCCTGATGGGCTGCACAGAGTGGGGTCACACAGAGTCGGCCGTGACTGAAGCGACTTAGTAGCAGCAGCTTTTATACTAAGGTGTTACTGCTGTGGTGTCTATACTGAATTTTTTGGGGTGTTGACTGAGATCTCTCAATGCTATCTGATTGGAATTTGAACATGTCGTAGTCAGTTGCAATTTTTTGGTATTTCTCTGCATTATATCTGTATTTGCCCATGGTGACCTCATCTACTTTGATGATGTCAACTAATCTCAGTATGCTGATGACTCTTAATTATACATCCCCAGTATATGCTCCAGACCCATATAGCCAGCTACTGTCTATTGATCAATTTTACTAAGATGTCACATAGGCATTTCAAACTCAACTTTTCCAGAACTAGTTTCACTGTATCACACCCCAAATTCTGAACCTATTTGTTTTGTTTCCTATTGCAACTGTAACAAATTATCATAAGTTTAGTGGCTTAACCCAAGTTTATTATCTTGTCATTCTACAGATCAGCAGTCTGACACAGGGCTCACTAAGATAAAATGAAGGTGTCAGGAGGACTGTATTCCTGTTGGAGGCTGTAGGGGACAATCTTTTTCTTGGTTTTTACAGCTTTTAATGGCTGCATCTTCAAAGCCAGCAATGACTCCTCACATCTTACACTGTGTCACTCTGACATGTCTCTCTCTTGTAGTCAAATCTCCTTCAATTTCCCTCTTATTAGGACTTTTATGATTTCATTAGGCCTGCTAGATAATACAGGATGCTCTCCCCGTTTCAAGGTCCTTAATGTGATCACATCTGGAAAGTCCCTTTTACCGTGATGTAACAGATTCACAGTTCTAGGGATTTGAGGATTAGGACATGAACATATTGGAGGGCCAGTATTCTTTCTGTCATATTATCTTAGTGAATATACTCACTCAGCCAACCTAAAAACATGGTAGTCTTTCTTGTTTTCATCCTCTTTCTCACCTACCTCACATCTAGTCAAGTCACCGCATCCCATCACTTCTGCCTTCAAAATTGCTCCATTTTTGTGTATCCTGACTTGCTTCTACATTAATGCATACCATCATGTTTGTTGGAAATAATGGCAGCTATTTTTTTGCTTCTCATCCCTCTTCTTTTATTCCATTCTTCAAAACATCATTACAACATCTTTATGAAATGTGTATCTTTGTATTTTATACACTTGGTTAAGACCTTTTACTAGTTCCCCATTATTTTATCTTAAGGCATTGAAGATCCTTCATACTAGGCTTTACTTCTCTTATTCAGTCTCATCTTTCTCTACTTCCTCTGCAGGCTTGTCAGCAAGCTGTAATAAACACTTGTGAAGTTAGAGAAGAGAATATATACCCTCTTAGTCTAGAACAACAATGGCCATTAGAACATTCTGCATTGGTAGAAATGTCCAGTATATGTGCTGTTCAGTCTGGTAGCCACTACAGGTGTGACCATTTATTAAGCTCTTGAAATGTGGCTAGTGTGACCGAGTAACTGAACTTTTAATTTTATTAATTTGATTTTAAGTTAAATAGCCAGAAGGTGCTAGTGGCAGCCTTTTTGGATAGCGCAGTTCTAGAACAGTTGTTCTCAACTGGAGGCAGTTTTGCCCCCAGGAAACATTTGACCACATCTGGAAGCATTTTTGTTTTTCACACTCAGTGAGCTACCAGTTGAGTGAGTAGAGGACAAGTATGCTATTTAAACATCCTGCAAAAGTAAAAGTGAAGTCGCTCAGTCGTGTCCGACTCTTTGCAACCCCATGGACTGTAGCCTACTAGACTCCTCTGTCCATGGGATTTTCCAGGCTAGAGTACTGGAGTGGGTTGCCATTTCCTTCTCTAGGGGATCTTCCCAACCCAGGGATCAAACCCGGGTCTCCTGCATTGCAGGCAGACGCTTTACCATCTGAGCCACCAGGGAAGGCACAGGGCACTACTTTATAATAGACTTCTCAGCCTAAAATTGTCAGTAGTGTTAGATGATGAAAAACTCTGGTCTAGACTATCCACTCTCTCTCTTTTTTTTCTTTTTCTATATGTAGCTCTATTTTAAGATTCATCTTAGATACTACCCCCTTGGAAAGCCATCTGTGATTCTTAGGTCTGAGTCTGATATATCTTCTTTCCCCTAATATCCTGTGCTTACCTTCATTTGTTTTTTGTAGTCACCTCTATGATAGTCATAATTAGTATTTTTACTTGTTCTTGGCTTCTTGAGTGTAGGAACATATTCATTGGAATATGCCCACAGGTACATGAGGATGATCAATAAATATTTGTTAAAGTTATGAATGAGTATAACCTAATGACTCAATTATTAAACATATTGTGATTTACAGTATCAAGAAGTGTTAACACCTTCAGTTGAGACCTTTCAGAGACCATAGACTTGTTAAAATACTTTAATTTCTTTTTTGGAATTACTGAATACTTCACAGTTTGCCCATAAGAACAGAAACTTTTCTCATTCCTTTAGAGAGAAAGACCAATTTTTTTTTTTCTGGCATTCTCCTCTTTCCCCCTATTCTTCTTAGCTTAGGTGTTTCCCTTCCTCACACACTAACCTGCTAAGAGGTAACCACCCCTACTCATCCCCAGAGTACACATGGGGAACTGAAACTTTATTGCATAGATTCAGGAAGGATTTAAACAAGTAAAGTGGAATAAATAGGTCAGAAACTAAGAGTAACTGGCAATAGAATGGCTCAGAGCTGAGACTATAGAATGACACAGTCCTGAATTTGTATCTTTACCCCTTCCTTTATTGCCATTATTGTCTGATTTTGGAAAATTTTAACCTATTTTAGTTGTACTTTAAAAGGTGATAATAATAGTTTCTAATCCACTGAGTTGCCGGGAGTATTAAAAGAGATAACAACTGTACTTGTTACTGGCATGCCTCAGAGATACTGAGGGTTCAGTTCCAGACCACTACAGTAAAGTGAATATTGCAACAAAATGAGTCACACAAATTATTTGGATTTGCAGTACATACAAAAGTTATGTTTACAGTATACTGTAGTCTATTAAGTGTGCAATAGCATTATGTCTAAAAAATATTGTACGTACCTTAATTAAGAGACTGTATTGCTAAACAACACTAACATCATCTGAGCCTCTAGCAAGTCTTAGTAGTAACATCAAAGATCATTGATAACAGATCACCATAAGAGATATAATGATAATGATGGAGAAGTTTGAAATACTGTGAGAATTACCAGAATGTGACACAGAGACACAAAGTGAGCGAATAAGACTGGAGAAAACATCGCCAGTAGATTTGCTCAGTGTAGGGATGCACAAACCTTCAGGTTGTTAAAAAAAAAAAAAAATGCAGTATCTGTACGGAGAAGGCACTGGCACCCCACTCCAGTACTCTTGCCTGGAAAATCCGATGGACGGAGGAGCCTGGTGAGCTGTGGTCCATGGGGTCGCTAAGAGTCGGACACGACTGAGCGACTTCACTTTCACTTTTCACTTTCATGCATTGGAGAAGGAAATGGCAACCCACTCCAGTGTTCTTGCCTGGAGAATCCCAGGGACGGGGGAGCCTGGTGGGCTGCCATCTATGGAGTCACACAGAGTCAGACACGACTGAAGTGACTTAGCAGCAGCAGCAGTAGCAGCAGTATCTGTGAAGCATGATAAAAGGAAACTCAACAAAAGGAGGTGTGCCTGTAGTGTAAATACAGGCACACATGGCAGTTTCAGTAGAATGTGCTGTACATGTAAACTGTTCATGTGAAATCTGACTTATTAACCACAAATATGTGTTCCTAGAAGGCTACACATTAGTCAGGGATCACATTTTATGTTCATCATCATGGAACTTGCCATTTAAGAATGATTGCGTACCATAAGGAACCTCTGAGGGGACAGTATTGAATCCCTCAAACACAGAAAGAGGAAGATAGAGAAGTTGGGAGTCACCTGGCTAAAGCTGTCCAAGAAGCCAGAAGGTGCATGTTGTAGAACAGCTGCCGGTATCAGCCCTCAGTGCTCCCGCCACCTCCAGGACTTAATAGATGCTGTTTCCTCTGCCAGCTGTGCTCTTCTCATTTTTCTTCTCTTGGGTGACTCCTGCTCCTTTCGGACTTGGCTCAAATACCTTTTCAGAATGCTTTTTATCTACTAGGAATGCATTCAGCAGCAGATAACAGAAAACCCCAACTATTGGTGGCTTAAAGAAAGAAGTTTGTGTCATCTAATAAGTCCAGAGTTAGGCATCCAAGAGCGGTACAATAGCTCACTGGAGTCCTAGGCTTTTTGTGTTTTGCTGAGTCACCTTTCGTCCCATCACAGCATTGATGGCTGCTGCACGTCCATACCTTCTATCCAAATGCCAAGGCAGGAAGAAGGGAGAAAGGGCGAAAGGGCTTTCTTCTAGGAAAACTCTGTGTTTATTTTCAGGGCACCTACTTCTCTTCCCACTTAAGGAACTTCCACCTCCAGGGTGATGTCACTTGGGTGCGCCTAGCTACAAAGGAAACTAGGATACAGAGTATTTTGTTTTGTTTTCTAGCCACTAGGCCAGAAGACAAAGAAGAAGGGAGTTAACAGTATACTCAGCATGTCTGAGTCTAGCCTCTCTCCTATACCTTCTTCTGTTAAGGCTCTTGCTTTCATGCACCTTATAAAAAGCTTTCTACCCCTGTTGCAGCTCTTACTATATAGTATGCTGATCCCCAGGTTAATTTGTTTCCTTCAACAAAAATAAGCTTTTGGTAGTAAGAAGAACTGTGTCTCATGGTCTTGGTATCCCCAGTGCTTAGTACGTTGTCTAGTACATGGAAGACAGTTAACATTTGCTGAGTGATTATCTACAAACAATAATTATCAAAAACTATGTGTAATATGCACATAATATCACCTAAACAGTTTCTCTCTACATATTATTATTATTAACATTTATTGAGTATTTATTATCATGTGACAGACAAGTACTTTACATATTTTATTATTCAGTCCTATAATTTGCCTATGAGATTAATCTGTTATCATCCTCATTTTACATAGGAAGAAACAGGTTCAGACAGGTTAAGCAACTTACTCAGCGTCATAAAACTTGCAAATTGATAGAATTAGGCTTTTAATCCAGTCTGACTCCAGAGCCAAGACTTTTAAAAACAGTGATAAACATAACATTTTTTAAAGTGTCTAAAATATGAGGTTATTTATATGAATTTTTAAAAATTCTACTTCTTCTTCCTGTAAGAAATGTTTCTGAAAGTAATTATCCACTTTGAAAATAAATCTGAAGAGGAAAAAAATGAAAAGCTAGCCTCATCATTTTACTGAATTTTAGTAATCAGTAATTCTAAATTTAGTCTCTTTTTTGCAAGCAGGTTGCTTGAATGTCATTTAAACATAATATGCTCACTAAAACAAAATAGCTAAAATTATTTTAACTGTTTAAATTGATTACAATTGTGAAGACTATGGCTCTATGAAATATACTAAAAGTAGATAATAGAAAATTGTATCTACTATTTTTAAAGCCTAGTATTTGCCTGCTTATCAATAAAGACAAATGAAAATATTTTAGAAGCCTATGAATAAAATTTTTATTAAAATTTTAATGCTTTTATAATAAAAATTGATTTTTACTTAATTTTAATAGTAATTAGTGTCTTAAACTAAAGTTTTCATCAGTTGTAACAGCTTTAGATCTATAATGCCATTATACATTTGTAAAGCCTATCCAGTTATATTTTTCATAACCAGTTTAATAGTCAAGGCAAAACCTTACATTGACACATCCAATCCCATAGGATTAGCAGAGTTGAAAGCTGCTCATTCCATATTACCTAATCCCCTTATTTTAGTGGAATTAAATTGGACTACTTGAAAGCTATATCGAGATCAGTATTTGAGAGAAATAATCCTGAATGTTTGATGGAGTAAAAGCCTGCATTGACAGGTGGGTTCTTTACCACTAGCACCACCTGGGAAGCCCACAAGGCGGGTAGGCACCCCTGAGCCCCATATTGCTCAAGGGTCAACTGTACTTTAAATCCATTTAAGTCCGTATTTTAAATCTGTCAGGAAGAGTGTTCAGAATTACTTCTAGGGCTCTCTACTGACCAATATTCTAAGAGAGGAATTATGTATTGCCATTTACTTTTAGGTTTAAAAAAATGCAGTATTGGGGAGTTAACATAGCCTAATAAAGCATCTGCTTTACAGAGCTTTCTGTGCTCTGCACCAGGTAGGCCAAGTAAACTCCCCTGGGCAGTAATTGAACATGTCTGATGAGTTCCTTTCACAGATGAGTCTAAAGGCTTCCTGACCTAAATCCATTCTGCTGGGGGAAGGCTTACTTATGAGAGTTGAACCAAGGAGGACTTTCTAGGATTACCATTAGGAGAGAGAAGTTAGATGGAATGCCTGTTCCTTCTGGAGAGCCAGGGAAACTTGAAATTTGGTGACAGATGCCATCGTTCAGATTATTCAGTAGTGAGGCAAGTTCCCTACAAGGGAGCACTTGCAGAAGGGTCCTTTTGCAAGGGGATACAGTAGAAAACTTGAAAGGGTCAGATGGTGTTGAATCAGTAGTCAACGTGTCTTAGGTTCTGAATGCTGCTTTAGGATTCTACTCTCTGCCTCCATCCCATGCTGGACTGGCGTTTGTCTTCCCTGGGGAAATGAACAAAAATTAACCGTCTAAGCTGTGTTCTATTAAGAAACTTTCCTTCTGTAATGGACACCAAAGTTTACTATTAGATAAATCCTAAAAACCAGCTTTCTGAGCACACATGAGTTGTCCGTTATAAACTTAGGACACTGAATCCTTATTTTTACATGCCATGCATTTAACTCCTAATCATAGATATTTTTCTTATCTGTAGTCTAATCATTTCCATTGCCCAGCTGGCATTTGAGACTGTCACCTCTGTGTTAGATTCTTTGAGGGCAAGATTTTTCCAAGAGCCATTCTTTATAGTGTTATGGGAGCCGTAACAGGATGTATAGGGACAAATAGTGAGAAGCCAGAGTCCATTTTTTTCTGTTAATAATGTGGAGTTTTTACTGTCAGTTCTTGCCCTGCCTGGCCATTAAAACAGTTACTCAATGGAAAACAAAAGTAGGCTAGAACAAAGAAAATTGGTAACTCTTTTAAGAGTCTTTCCTATTGGTTAGCCACTTTGTCAAACAGTTTATGTTCATACTTTACAATGAAACCTTCCTTGACCACTCTGGGTTAAGTACCCTCACCAATCCTTTTTCCTTATAGTATTTATCATTATCATGCAACAGATGTTTTACTTCTAAATTTTATTGTCCTGAAATGTAAGGTCATGCATGCCTAAAGCATAGTTGGCGTAAAACCCAGAACTCAGTGAATACATGAATGAAAATAATCTCATTTAACTTTTTTAAACTTTTCAAATCTTTCCCATAGTTAATGTTCTAAGTTAGAAGTCAATTCTTTTATGTGCCTACTGCCGAAGTGGTTAGATGAGCACTGAAAGATATGTGAAGCAGCGTGTAGAATATCTGCTTCCTGAGAACCAGAATAATAATAATGTGAAACTGAAAGTGAAGTCGCTCAGTCGTGTCTGACTCTTTGCAGCCCCATGGACTGTAGCCTCCCAGGCTCCTCTATCCGTGGGATTTTCCAGGCAAGAATACTGGAGTGGGTTGCCATTTTCTTCTCCAGAGGATCTTCCCAACCCAGGGATTGAACCCTGATCTCTGTCTCTGTAGGCAGAGAGTTTACTGTCTGAGCCACCAGGGAAGCCATAATATAATAATGTTATGGGTGGACCTTTCTAAGATAGATGACACACTCCCAGAAATAAATTCGAATAACTTGCTCAACTCTTCTGCCCTCTAGAGATATATGTTATTGATATATGTTACAAATATATGGTGTATATAGTTTGAAAAGACTGCTTTTCTCCCTTTCCTCCTTTATAGAAGAAAGCATGCCTTTTCACCTCAAATCCTTACTATAATGAATACTAAATGATAGGATCAAAGTCAACTTCCTGACCCAATCTTCATTGACACCAAAAATTTTGTTTGGAATATCTAATTAAAATGTATCAGACTTGGGCTTCCCTGGTGGTTCAGTGGTAAAGAATCCACCTGCCAATGCAGATGACATGGGTTCGATCCCTGATCTGGGAAGATCCCATATGCCACAGATCAATCAACTAAGTCTGGGAGCCACAGCTATGAAACTTGTGCTCTAGAGCCTGGCAGCCACTACTGACACTGTGTGCCGCGATTACTGACCCTCGAGCCCTAGAGCCTGTGCTCAGCAGCAAGAGAAGCCACTGCAGTGAGACGCCCTCTCACCACAGCTAGAGTAGCCCCTGCTAGCCACAACCAGAGAGAAGTCCACACAGCAACAGCCGAAGATAAGTGTGTATATATATCAATCAGACTTGAAAAAGGCTCCTTTTTAGAAGATAGAGTTTGTCTTGTGATGTGGCACTGAGGTTACTGTTACTAAAGACCTAGCTCAGAATCTGACTTTTTCCTTTCAGTCACTTGGTGAAGAGGAAATGCATAACATTCAAGAGGGCCTTTTTGTTTAGATTTTACATGTCTAGGGAGGGTTTGGGGTGTGGTGCTTGTTGACAAGGGGGCTGGATTTAAATAGTTGGGTTTGGTTTGTTTTTTGAGTATCACAAAAAGAAATCATCTGTATAAGGCCGTGCCATCCATTCAGATAAATTTGAACCATTTATTCTTATTTTCATCAAGTATGTGAGTTACTTTATCCCTTAGTATGGGAGGACAATGTAATTATTTTTTTGTTTTTTCTTCCTGTCAGGAACTCAAGTGGACTAAATTGCCACTAAGGGGACAAATCATGAGTCCTGGTTACTTTTCTCTTTCATAATTGTAAAGATTGTCCCTACTGTTGTCAGCTAGCTTTCGAATTCATTTTATTGTCACAAAAAGGGATAGGAAAGAATAAGATGGCAATCTCTCACCTGAAAGAAATTCAATTTTCATTAGTATCTTTATATTTAAGGAATGAGATAATAACACAGAAATGTGTTTTGATATAAAACAAATGAATTCTTTTATAGTTTTCTAGTCTCTCTATTTTTGCATCTTAAGTTATTTCAAACCCTTAGAAAAGCAAACTAAGAGGAAAAGAAGGAAAGGTTACTAGGAGCAGCGACAGGAATTAAAGGACTAACTTTTCCTCTTCATGGCCTGTACCTTTGCTGAGGCTGTAGCTTTGTAACCTTGAAGAATCAACTAAAACAAATCCAATTTTTTGGGAAAATAGTTGCTGGGTTCCCAGGGACTATCCTTTATCTCCACGCTATAAAATCAAAAACAAAAAACTTAAAACACAGTGACTGGAAGGATCTAAACCTTGTCCTTCCTGCTAGTGCTCTCAGCCTATCCCACCACTAGTAGAACCCTAGGATCTTTTCCAGCAGTGTACAGAACATTGGTAATAACCTTTGCCTCACCTAAATGAGCCAGAGAAATGTTACATGATCATTCTGTGATGCTCACTTTTTGTAGAATTTAACTATGGGCAGAATTAGTCTCCCTAGAGATGGCTCGTGTTTGAATCCTTTTTCAGAGGTACTCAAATCTATAGGTTTCTGTATTTTCTATTTGGACCCTAGCAGTATGCCCTTCTCTCAGCATTTCAGTTGATTTTTAGTTGCTTGGACATTTATGTAGCCATGATACTTGCTACCATGTTATTCATTATTTCAATTTCAGGGTTTTAGCCTCCCTTTTTAATTAAGCCCTAAAACATATCACAGAGTATATTTTTAGAGCACATTTATAAAAAATGACCACATGGTTCTCATGGCAAGTTAGGAAACTGAAAATTGCTGAAAATTAAGAATTGAAGCAAAACACATTGAAAAATAGAATCCTTATACCTTGACCTTTTTCTCTATCTTCCTTATTCAATCCTGTGGAAGAACAGCTTTCACAACTGCTGGGGCCTGAGAGAATATAATATCAGGTATGTTGATTGTTTCCATAAATTAAAAAAAAAAAAAAAAAACTATAGAGTAAGGTTCCACTTTCCCCATTCAGCCCTTCTGTCAGTAATGCTGGTGAAGAAAGAGGCCTTTTGGTAACTGTGCTCCTAAATCAATGTCTCCTTTCAGGGGAAAAAAAAAAATTAGAATTTTTTTCATGTTTTGTTTTGTTTCTGTAGTTTACAAAATAAAAGACAGACAAATTCAAGTACAATGATCCTAACTTTATATATTTTCTCTCCACGTGTGATAATTTAATGGAAGAAACAAATTGGGGATTTTCAGTTTCTGAATTTTAGACAACCACTTCTAAATACAAATTTAAATCAAAACTTCTTTTAAAACCTTTCTCTGATACTAGTTTGAAAAGAAAAATTTGAAGAACTAATTATGAATATGATACCCTTGGGTTGGTCCTCTTCCATCAAGACTCTGTCAGTGTCAGCCTGACTCGTTCCTTGAAAGGTGTTGATACGTCTCAACAGGAAAGTTTCTGCTTCTTCTGGAAATAAGAATAATGATCCATCAAAGATTTGCATAAAAGATCCTCATTTAAGTCTTCACTGGTTACCATCTTTATAAATATCAACTGTTACCCAGTTTTGTGACCTTGTTTAAAAAAAAAAGAACCTAATACTTGAAGGGGAAGTCTCACAACAAGAAGCACAGCACTGCAAAGAAATTTATTTCAAACAGGAGAAATCCTTCTTTATTAATGTTTGAGAAATTGTGGGATAAACCTGATTCAATATGTTCCCTAAGAAAGCAGAATCCGGTCTCTCCACTCAGACTACCTGTGCCAGTAAATAGTGGGAATGTGTTTCCTTACCATCTGCTTAGAGGTTTTAAAGTTGTAGTAATAAAATACTGAAAATGCTCCCTGATTCCTCAGTTCATCTGGTATGTTTTCATAGTTCAAAGGCAAATGTCCTGAGCAGACAAGCTGAAACACTAAAAATTAACTCGGTTGTTGGAAATAAAGAATATTGTTTCAGGTGTTTTTTAAATAACAGAAGACAAGTGGAAAGTTACACATTTTCTTTTCCAAGTCCAACCTGGTAAAAGCTTTTGTTTCTGACCTATTCTAGTATCACGGTTGTCAGAAATATCTTCTAAATTCAGTAACATCTTGATGGCTTATGAAGGAATAGTATCCGTGTTTTTCTGCACTTACTGAGGAAAGTCAGTGCTGGTGGAACACTGTCTTCAATAACTTGTGGTCAAGTCTGATACTCACATAGAATCTAGGAACCTTGCTCTTGTGGTATAACTCTTCAAGTTGGTGAAGGTCACCAGGCCAAATGTTTCCTAAATTTCTTAAGATACGTTGCTTTTTCAAATAAAATATTCTATATTTGTTGATAGAATTTGAATTATAAACTCTCTTGCCAAAATGTGACTTTCAGCAAGTATATATTTCAAAGTAATATTTATGTAATGTGTGCTAAGTCACTTCAGTTGTGTCCAACTCTTTGAGACCCTATGGACTGTAGTCCCCCAGACTGTTTATGTGGTAATAATAACATAACATAGAAATATTTTACAATTTTTTTTTAATCCTCATGAAAATTCATGGGTGTTTTATCAGTGTTTCACAGACTTGAAAATTAATGCTCATCTTGCTTAATATCACAAAGCTAATAAGGGGCAAATCTGGAATTCAGATCCAGGCCTTCTGATTCTGTATCCTGTACTTGACCACTATATCCTGCTGTTTTAGATAGATCAGATTTGAAAGATCCAGCACTCATGCTCAAGTAGCAGCTGCTTTATTTATCTATAATATATACTGTAGGTCGTTTTTCATTATTGGCTACTAATTTATCAATAAGAGACTTGCCTATTAACCTCAAGTTTCTAAAAGCTCCATCAAAGCTGCTTTATTACTATACTAATCAGTTACCAGGTGATTTATGAAAAGTCTGTTCCACAGGTTCAAGAAGGATCAGTGAATCATACATTTTGCTATATGATCCTCTCAAAGATAAGTTGTTAGATTTTTTCTAAATTAAATTCCAATTCAGTTGAAGTTGCTTTTAAATATTGCAAGTAAAAATGGCATTATTTTTAACCTTTGATTTTCAAGGTTCCTGCTCTAGACTGCTGAGTCAGAAACTCTCACCATCTTTAGCAATCTCTCCAAGTGACTCTGATGTATGATAAAATTGGATAGTTATTGTATTAGTATAAACTTAAATGATAAATAGTATGATAGCTTCATCCTCAATCAGAAAATTTAAAATAAAACAAGGCTGGGATACTTGTTCATACTTATAAGATTAGCTAAAATGTAAATCTTAAGCTTTCATAAGAATGTAGAGAAATGGTAGCATTGCTTTTGGAAAACAAATTGGCGTAATAGTTTTGGGGAGCAGTTTGGGAATACCAGCAAAGTTAAAGATGTGCATCTTACATGACCAAGTACTTCTACTTTTAGGGATACGTACTATAACAGAAACCTCCTGCACAAGGACACAACAGTCACAAATAAGAATTTTTATTGCAGCACTATTTGAAATAATGAAATTGTCTTATCATAAAGAAATGGATAAACTGGATTTAGTCCATATAACAAACAATACTGTATACTCTAAGAACTTCTGAAGCAAATATGGCAAAAAGTTAGCATCTTTTAATATGGATAGTGATACATATGTACTTTCTGTACTTTGGTTGAAATACTTTATTGTTTACTAAATTTAAAAATTAAATGGGGTATTGAAAGAAGTACTGTCTGGCTCTGTCTTACATTTTCAGTTTTTGCCTCAAAAAGGTGTGGATAAACTAGAATCTTGAATCTAGTTGAGGAGGAAGGTGTAAGTAGACACCAAACAAAATTTCTTTGAACAATCAATAAATGCGAATTAATTGAGTTTAAAATCCTTGTAATTGCTATGGCCCAAAGTAACCAAACAGGCTCTTGTAGGATCATGTATGATCACGTAGGCAAAATTTATTAGAATTGAATTTTTAACTAGGTGTTGTTTTTTTTTTTTAAGTAGACGAAAGCATGAAAGCTATATAATCTGAACTGCATATTCTTAACATTTTTTTAGCCCATGTCTCAATTTGATAAACGTAAATAGCTTGGCTAGTATAATTTGAAATTTCAAAATAAGTTAAATACTATTCTAAAAATGAATGAAAGCTTTTGTGATAGAGAGAAGCCCATTTCCTCTCTCAGCATTTTATTTACATAGAGGAAAAGGTCTAACTTTCTATATTAATCAGGAGGGGCAAGGTGATGCTGCCGAAACAAAGGAAGCCTGAAATATCAGTGGCCTAACCAGAAGAACTTGTTTTCATTCACATTATATATATAGCACAAATCACTGGAGGCCCCTGCTCCACATAGTCCCTCAGGAACCCACATTGACACACATTGCCATGTTGTAGCCTCACCACTGAAACACAGGACTCCCAAGGTGCCACAAAGGGGGTAAAAGGATATTCAGTTTAGTTCAGTCACTCAGTCGTGTCTGCTTCTCTGACCCCATGGACTGCGTCACGCCGGGCTTCCCTGTCTATCACCAACTCCCGGAGTTTACTCAAACTCACGTCCATAGAGTCGGTGATGCTGCCCAACCATCTCATCCTCTGTCGTCCCCTTCTCCTACCTTCAGTTTTTCCCAGCATCAGGGTCTTTTTTCCAGTGAGTCAGTTCTTCGCATCAGGTAGCCTCAGTATTGGAATCTGATTGTTTGCTGTATGCTTTTCTATCTAGGATGTGAAAGGGCAAAGCATTATCTAGGCCATTTGCAACATTAGGTCTGTAATATTGCTTTTCAAAGTTTTCATACTCAAAGTTTCTGAAAAACCACCTGTATAAAGATATGCTTATGTAAATGGGATGATTGACACGCAAGGTCTGCTTACCTACTTGGGAATAAACAAGATTTTTGCCAAAAATTCTTCAGAGTGGTTTCCTAGAATGTATTTGACATCTGAATCAAACTTCAGTTCCAAGATTCCTTTTGGATATCTTCTTGCAAAGATTGAACTATAGGGGAGAAGCCTCATAAGCTTTTGGGCAAGATTTTCAACTGCAGTAGTGGGAACTTATCACCTTAGTTCATTAAACAAACTAGATAGTACTTGAGGTTCCCCCTAAACTTGAAGACACTTTTAATAACTTTGCTTTGAGAACTTCTCTCTTTGTTGAGAACTTCACTTCTTCAACTCAAGAAAATGAAGACTTTTAAGCCTAATAAATAGGGATGTTGATAATTGTCACTGGAAGTTTCAGGTCAGATGCTCAGATATGTCTGCCACATATATCAAGCTCTATTAAAAATTGTAATGTTTATTGTTGTTAAATATATGTAACATAAAGTTTCTCATTAGTACTATTTAGCATATTCACAGTGTTATGTAAACGTCACCTCTACCCAGTTCTGAAGCATTTTCATCACCCCAAGGAAACCCACTAAGCAATTAGTCCTCTTACTGCTCTCTGGTAGCCATTAATCTTTCTCTCGCCATGGATTTGACTGTTCTGGATATTTCATAAAAGTGAAAGCATTTGATAAATGGTTTTTTGTGTCTGACTTCTCTCACCTAGCATAATGTTTTCAAAGGTTCATCCACGTTGTAGCATATATTAATGCATTATTTTATTTTATGGCAGAATTTTAAAATTATAATTTTTTAAAATGTATGCAGTTTTTTTCCTATCCTCTAAAAATAAAGCAGCAAATCCATCTCGCATACTTCTTTTTGACAATTAATGGATCTCCACATGGAACAAAACTTTATTTTGATGTTTAAATCTTTATACAGTATATCAAATAATCTGATGTTTAACATACTTGCCACATGATATTCTTGCCTTGATATAATCAAAGTTAAGGTCTTATACACCATGGATCACTGTTTTGGAGGCCAGGGATTAGCAGGAAGTGACAGGTGTATCCAAAACCAAAATTCTCATGGTAAACTCAGCTTCACTGGACTAGAATGCCATCACTGTACACTTAAGTCATTTTGTTCTCGTTTGCTTCTTAGAATTTTGATGTCAGTTTTAGTGAACTCTCTGATTATTTTCTTCTGTGTGTGGAGTCCCACATAACAAAAGAGTAATTGACAGTAGTAATTTTTCACTGTTTGAAAGACAAACTAAAGGATGCAGCAGTGAGTTTGATCTTTTTCAAAACGATTCCATCTTTGAATCATCTCTTTGGTACTTTATCCTAATTTGGATTATCTTCTGAATTCCTTCTGGGATTTCTTCCCTGTTCTTTTCTCTAGTATATATAAAAGTTGAAAACTATAGAAACCAAGGTTTTTCCAACAACATAAAGTTTTTTTTATTCTTAGTCATCAAAAATGGTGGGGTTTTTTGTTTGATATTTTTAAGTGAGGTGTAACTGATGTAACATTATATTAGTTTCAGGTGTACAACATAATGATTCTGTATTTGTATATATGGGCATACCTTGTTTTATTGCATTTTATTACACTTTACAGATATTATTTTTTATAAATTGAGGGTTTGTGGTAAACCTGCCTGCATTATCAGATGATGGTTAGCATCTTTTTAAGCAATAAAATACTTCTAATTAAAGTATGTGCCTTGTTTTTTAAATATAGTGCTGTTGCATACTTCATAGACTATATTACAGGGTAAAGGTAACTTTTGGAGAAGGAAATGACAATAAATTTTCACATTTTCCAGCATTCTTGCCTGGAGAATTCCATGGACAGAGGAACCAGGTGGGCTACAGTCATGGGGTCACAAATAGGCAGACACGACTTAGCGACTGAGCACGAGCAAAGATAACTTTTATATGCACTAAGAAACCAAAAATTTATGTGACTCACTTTATTGTAGTATTTGTTTTATTGTGGTGGTCTAAGACTGAACCTATAGTACCTCCGAGGTATGCTTGTATTATAAAATGATGACTGCAATAAATCTTGTTAACCTTTATCACCATCAGATCAGATCAGATCAGATCAGTCGCTCAGTCATGTCCGACTCTTTGTGACCCCATGAATTGCAGCACGCCAGGCCTCCCTGTCCATCACCAACTCCCGGAGTTCACTCAGACTCACGTCCATCGAGTCAGTGATGCCATCCAGCCATCTCATCCTCTGTCGTCCCCTTCTCCTCCTGCCCCCAATCCCTCCCAGCATCAGAGTCTTTTCCAATGAGTCAACTCTTCTCATGAGGTAGCCAAAGTACTGGAGTTTCAGCTTTAGCATCATTCCTTCCAAAGAACACCCAGGGCTGATCTCCTTCAGAATGGACTGGTTGGATCTCCCTGCAGTCCAAGGGACTCTGAAGAGTCTTCTCCAGCACCACAGTTCAAAAGCATCAATTCTTCGGCGCTCAGCCTTCTTCACAGTCCAACTCTCACATCCATACATGACCACAGGAAAAACCATAGCTTTGACTAGACGAACCTTTGTTGGCAAGGTAATATCTCTGCTTTTGAATATGCTATCTAGGTTGGTCATAACTTTCCTTTCAAGGAGTAAGCGTCTTTTAATTTCATGGCTGCAGTCACCATCTGTAGTGATTTTGGAGCCCAGAAAAATAAAGTCTGACACTGTTTCCACTGTTTCCCCATGTATTTCCCATGAAGTGGTGGGACCGGATGCCATGATTTTTATTTTGTGAATGTTGAGCTTTAAGCCAACTTTTTCACTCTCCTCTTTCACTTTCATCAAGAGACTTTTTAGTTCCTCTTCACTTTCTGCCATAAGGGTGGTGTCATCTGCATATCTGAGGTGATTGATATTTCTCCCGGCAATCTTGATTCCAGCTTGTGCTTCTTCCAGTCCAGCGTTTCTCATGATGTACTCTGCATTAGAAGTTAAATAAACAGGGTGACAATATACAGCCTTGATGAACTCCTTTTCCTATTTGGAACCAGTCTGTTGTTCCATGTCCAGTTCTAACTGTTGCTTCCTGACCTGCATACAAATTTCTCAAGAGGCAGATCAGGTGGTCTGGTATTCCCATCTCTTGAAGAATTTTCCACAGTTTATTGTGATCCACACAGTCAAAGGCTTTGGCATAGTCAATAAAGCAGAAATAGATATTTTTCTGGAACTCTCTTGCTGTTTCGATGATCCAGCGGATGTTGGCAATTTGATCTCTGGTTCCTCTGCCTTTTCTAAAACCAGCTTGAACATCAGGAAGTTCACGGTTCACATATTGCTGAAGCCTGGCTTGGAGAATGTTGAGCATTACTTTACTAGTGTGTGAGATGAGTGCAACTGTGCAGTAGTTTGAGCATTCTTTGGCATTGCCTTTCTTTGGGATTGGAATGAAAACTGACCTTTTCCAGTCCTGTGGCCACTGCTGAGTTTTTCAAATTTGCTGGCATATTGAGTGCAGCACTTTCACAGCATCATCATACATAGCTACAAAATTTTTTTTTTATAATGAGAATTTTGGAGGTCTATCCTGGCTACTTTGAAATTATATTCACCATTGCTATACATTATATCCCTGTGACTTACTCATTTTGTAACTAGAAATTTGTACTTTATGACCCCCTTCTTCCACTCCTACAATCTACACTCCCTCCCCCCACCTCAGGCTGCCACCAATCATCACAGTATCCGTGGGCTCAGGGTTTTTGTCTGTTTTGTTGTTGTTTTTAGATTCCATATAAAAGGAAGATCATATGATATTTATCCTTTTCTGTCTGACTTGTTTTACTTAGCATAGTGCCCTCAAGGTCCATTCATGTGGCCACAAATGGCAAGATTTCACTCATTTTTATGGCTGAATAATATTCCATTAAGAAAGACAGTTTACCCAAGGGGAAAAAAAAGATGTTTTGTGTTGCATTTTCTTAGACTTTGCCCGTAATAATACTTATGGGTTTTTTGGTAACATAAACTATTTTTGATTTAATGTGAAAGGCTCTGTTGGGTTTAAGTGGGTGATGTTAGTAATATTCAACAAGAGGTATTAAGGAACTATATTTAAGACAGGTTAAAGTGGGGAAAAATAGATACAGGCAAAACAGATAGTTAGAAATTTTTTAGTAACTCAAGAATCGTTGTGGGCCAAAGAGCTAAACAGATATTTCTCCAAAGAAGACATACGGATGGCTAATAAGCACGTGAAAAGATGCTCAACATCACTCATTATCAGAAAAATGCAAATCAAAACCACAATGAGGTACCATTTCACGCCAGTCAGAATGGCTGCTATCCAAAAATCTACAAGCAATAAATGCTGGAGAGGGTGTAGAGAAAAGGGAACCCTCTTACACTGTTAGTGGGAATGCAAACTAGTACAGCCACTATGGAGAACAGTGTGGAGATTCCTTAAAAAACTGGAAATATTTCCATACAAATTGTGAAATTATTTGTTACAGCTCTGTGAAGAATACTGTTGGTAGCTTGATAGGGATTGCATTGAATCTATAAATTTCTTTGGGTAGTATACTCATTTTCACTATATTGATTCTTCCAATCCATGAACATGGTATATTTCTCCATCTATTAGTGTCCTCTTTGATTTCTTTCACCAGTGTTTTATAGTTTTCTTTATATAGGTCTTTAGTTTCTTTAGGTAGATATATTCCTAAGTATTTTATTCTTTCCATTTCGATATTTGGCAAAACTAATACAATATTGTAAAGTTTAAAAATAAAATAAAATTTAAAAAAAAAAAACTGGAAATAGAACTGCCATATGACCCAGCAATCCCACTGCTGGGCATACACACTGAGGAAACCAAAATTGAAAGAGACAACATGTACCCCAATGTTCATCGCAGCACTGTTTATAATAGCCAGGACATGGAAGCAGCCTAGATGTCTGTCAGCAGATGAATGGATAAGAAAGCTGTGGTACATATACACAGTGGAGTATTACTCATCCATTAAAAAGAATACATTTGAATCAGTTCTAATGAGGTGGATGAAACTGGAGCATATTATACAGAGTGAAGCCAGAAAGAAAAACACCAATACAGTATACTAATGCATATATATGGAATTTTGAAAGATGGTAACGATAACCCTGTATGTGAGACAGCAAAAGAGACACAGATGTATAGAACAGTCTTTTGGACTCTGTGGGAGAGGGCGAGGGTGGGATGATTTGGGAGAATGGCATTGAAACATGTATAATATCATATGTGAAATGAATCACCAGTCAAGGTTCGATGCATGATACAGGGTGCTCAGGGCTGGTTCACTGGGTTGACCCAGAGGGATGGTATGGGGAGGGAGGTGGGAGGGGGGTTCAGGATGGGGAACATGTGTACACCCGTGGCGGATTCATGTTGATGTATGGCAAAACCAATACAATATTGTAATTACCTCCAGTTAAAATAAGTAAATTTATATTAAAAAATTAAAAAAAAAAGAATCATTGTAAGTTACTTCAGGGCAGGGACTATTGTGTTGTTCATCTATTTCCAGCCTTTATATAGGTTGTGATACACAATATGTTAACACTTATCATTTGTGGAATGTTACACAAAATAAAATTAGTGAATAAATAAATGAGTAAATGAGTTCTCCTTTATTGTTGAAAGAAAGACAGCTAAAGACTTAAACTAATAGAGTGGCTGGGAAAATAAAGAGACTGGAAGAACATGGGGGAAAGAGTTAAGAAGTCTAAATGGAGGATTAGAATGGAACACACCAAGAGGAACAAAACTAGGCAGACTCCCAAACTGAACGCTGGGAAACTAGAGAAAAGAAGATGTTAAATAACAGTTTTGAAAGGAAATGTCTGTGTTTCTATAGGATTTTGTTGTTGTTGTTGTAGAGGGGAAAGTTATATAAGATATTGCTGGTCAGTCTATCAGATATTAGAACTATTTGGAAAATACCCCATAGACAGTAGAATGAAAACAATGTAGATTTGAGAGTTGATTGCATGTAATTGATTAAATCATTCTGTGGATAGATTCTAAGATTAAACCATTTTTGAATGAATTCTGGTGAGAATAAGAATAGGCTAAATTATATCAGTTTATGCTTTTTAAATAAATTGGATCTGTGTTTAGTTGTACTTTATTATGTAAGGATTCTGTCACCAAAAATGCCAGTAATCTGTCTATATTTTCCATTGCAGTGCAATTCAATTGTAATGCAGTTCAGTTGTAATGAATTAGGTTGCCAAAATGTTACATATGTTTTTATTGCAGTAGGATTTATGGCAGATTTAAAACTATCTTGTGGCAATCTCATCTGGGAAGACAACTATACAGTCCTCTGAATAGTGGAAATTATTTTAAAGGTTACATTTATAGATAAAATGACAACGTTGCAGAACAGTAGTGACAGACAATCTTACAAATAGATTCTGCAAATAGCATCCACTGTTGCAAGTCAGAGAATAATCACATCGGCGTTGTGTGAAAGGGACTGTTGTTTGTACTTTGGTACAGTTGGCCCTGTGGATCCAGAGGTCGTGCACTTGCAGTTTCAACCAACCCAGGATCACATTTGATTCCTTGGTTATGGTGCTTAAGGAGGACCATTTTATGTAAAGGACTTGTGCATTTGTGTATTTTGGTATCCACAGTGGGGGAGAAGGGAGTTCCTGGAACCAGTTATCCACAGATACTGAGGAATAACTGGATTTTTAAACCTCAGTTCCACCCCCATTGACAGTAGCATCATTAGTCACATGTTCTAGATTTTTGAGAATTAGAAAAGAATCCTAGAAACTGTCTCTTTCATTTTACATTTTTAAAGAAAACCTGATAAGGCATGGAAGTCTCACAACCAGTTAAATGGTTAGGCTATTAGTAAATAGTCTCTTGACTCCCAGTCTAGTACTTTTCCTGTAACATTGTACAACCCTCCTTTAAATGAGGTTTAAAATGAGAAATTTTTATCTCAGCATTGATTTGATTTTATTTGTACCCAGGATGTAAGAAATAATAAGAAAGTACCATTTTCTCTTACTAATCAGCATTTTATACGCAATAAATTTGTCAAACAACATGAGTGTATTATTTTACTGATGAGAAAAAAGCCTAGATTTTCTGTGCTTTGGCAAGTGACTCATTCCATCTGGTTTAAATTTAGATAGTATTTTTTTAGGAAGATGTTAGTAAATTTTGTTGAGGGAAAAACAATTTTTAAAATGACCTTTGTTTTTTAATCCTTTTTAACTAACAGCAAGAAGTTGAGAAGTTTACAGACCTAGAGAAACTCTACCTCTACCTTCAGCTGCCTTCTGGTCTCAGCAATGGAGAGAAAAGGTATATCTCTTCTTGTCTTTGCCTCAGTTACACTGTTTATATGTGTGTTGTGCTTATTACTGTTTTGCACTATTTCTAAAATCATCAGAAAATGACTGGCAAAACAGTAGATATTTTAGTCTTTGATCATATTTGGTTAAATGTTTACCTGTAGTTTTTGCTAATTTATTTGTGTACCTGGGTACATTTGTGTACCTGAGTCAGTCAGTTTAGTCGCTCAGTCGTGTCTGACTCTTTGCAACCCTGTGAACCGCAGCACACCAGGCCTCCCTGTCCATCACCAACTCCTGGAGTTTACCCAAATTCATGTCCATTGAGTCAGTGAGGCCATCCAACCATCTCATCCTCTGTTGTCCCCTTCTCCTCCTGCCCTCAATCTTTCCCAGCATCAGGGTCTTTTCCAATGAGTCAGTTCTTCGAATCAGGTGGCCAAAGTATTGGAGTTTCAGCTTCAACATCAGTCCTTCCAATGAACACCCAGGATTGATCTGCTTTAGGATGGACTGGTTGGATCTCCTTGCAGTCCAAGGGACTCTCAAGAGTCTTCTCCAACACCACAGTTCAAAAGCATCAATTCTTCGGTGCTCAGCTTTCATTATAGTCCAACTCTCACATCCATACATGACTACTGGAAAAACCATAGGCTTGACTAGACGGACCTTTGTTGACAAAGTAATGTCTCTGCTCTTTAATATGCTCTCTAGGTTCATCATAACTTTCCTTCCAAGGAGCAAGTGTCTTTTAATTTCATGGCTGCAGTCACCATCTGCAGTGATTTTGGAGCCCAGAAAAATAAAGTCTGCCACTGTTTCTACTGTTTCCCCATCTATTTGCCATGAAGTGATGGGACCAGATGCCATGATCTTAGTTTTCTGAATGTTGAGCATTAAGCCAACTTTTTCACTTTCATCAAGAGGCCTTTTAGTTCTTCTTCACTTTCTTCCATAAGGGTGGTGTCATCTGCATATCTGAGGTTATTGATATTTCTCCCAGCAATCTTGATTCCAGCTTGTGCTTCCTCCAGCCCAGCGTTTCTCAGGATGTACTCTGCATTAGAAGTTAAATAAGCAGGGTGACAATATACAGCCTTGACGTACTCCTTTTCCTATTTGGAACCAGTCTGTTGTTCCATGTCCGTTTCTAACTCTTGCTTTCTGACCTGCATACAGGTTTCTCAAGAGGCAGGTCAGGTGGTCTGGTATTCCCATCTCTTTCAGAGTTTTCCACAGTTTATTGAGTACCCGAATAAATGCTGTGAAATGCAATTGGCTTATGTTTTATAAATAGATCAATATATTTATGCAGTGTGGGAGATTTTGAAAATTAAACTGAAAAATCAAAGAATAAACATAACTATTGTGAACAATAAAGTGCAAGAATTTTTTTAGGTTGTCAGGTAAGCAGATCACAGAATTTTAAAAAGGGAGGAAAAAGTGAATTCTCTGTATGGCACATGAATTTATGATAAATGTGTGATGTTTTGAGTGCTTGGGTATTACTTTGTTTTCATTAGTAAAAACATGTAATAGCCTCATTTAGAAAATGTAGAGATAAGTTGTTGGTTCATACATTCTACTCTGAGTTTCTCTACCCTTTTAAAATTTCTCAGAATTCATTTCATTTATAGACGTTACACTTAAGAGTCTCCTACTTTAAAAGTATATGTATGAAAAGAAATGGAGTGGAAAATCTGCTGCTTTTACTTTTTCCCCTTGAACCAAATTTTGTAACTGTTTTAATATTTTTTTTGTCCTAGAAATTGGTCAGTAATTTCTTTGGAAATACATAAATTATTATTGTTTTTGTAGCTGAAATGAATGTCCGAGTCAAATGAGGAGCTTCCCTCACATTGTCTTGGTTGTTCATTTCATGAAATTAGTTTGTAAGTGACAATGCCAGTTAATAAAAACGTATAATGTTTAGTGAAGACGTTAGTCTGGAGAGGAGGGCCAATTACAGGAAGGCCCATGGAGGGAGATTTGTCCTGTCAGGATCTCTCGAGTGTGAATTCCATTCCAAAGCATAGAAAGTAAAATTTTAGGGTAGTTACTTGAGAATGCTAAGCAAATAGAAAATAAACAATGTTTTCGATAACTTTCATTTTGTAGTTCGATGATTTCATAAGTTTAGGCAAATGAACAGGCAAGTAAGTGAGCAGATGTCCCCTTAGAGGGAGTTGTGGGCTAAACAAATACCTTATGTTTTCAGTACTCCATCACCTCTGCCGTTTTAGAGACAATGGTAGGGGATGGAACAGGGCCATAACTTCAGCCGAACACTAGGTATAGAAAATGGCTCACAACCATAGGTGGACAATTTGTGTTTGGAAAGCTGGGCATATACTCTAAGCCCAGAGTTTGGTTTGATCATTTATAGTGTGTTTACACACAGTCCTTTAGTGGAACATTTAGGCCTGGCTCAAAAATTATCAGTGAATTGCCGTCTGTTTCAGCTAAAATATGTTCTTGTTTTATGATTAGTGATCAGAATGCCATGTCATCTAGTCGGGCACAGCAGATGCATGCCTTCTCCTGGATTCGAAATACCCTAGAGGAGCATCCTGAGACTTCACTGCCCAAACAGGAAGTCTATGATGAGTACAAGTAAGTTGTATGTGTGTATGTCTGGCATACAATGTATTAAAGAGCTTAACTATGGCTATGATGATTTGTTTATCATTGGTGAATATCATGCTGGTATATGAGAGTTTAACTTGGACATCTGTAAGATTCCTCCCATGTCTAAGCTTCGCTCATTGTGTATATAATAAAGAACAACATTACTGAGTGAAAGGATTTCTGTAAAATTCTTCTGGATGACAGGAGTGATATCTGAAGGCATAGAGACCTGAGAAAAAAAGTATATGGAATGTTGTGAATTTTCTCAGACAAAGGAGTTCAGTGCCTTGTACATAGGAGACAGTCAGGCAGTTTTGATTGTACATGTAATTTACTTAAACGTGGTAAGCACAAGTATAGAGGCTAATGGGCCCTTCTGATTAGAGAAAATTAAGAGATCCTAAATCTAGTCTTGTTTAACATTTTATAATTGATTTAGAGTGTTCTGGCAGAGTAAATGAAATCAAAATTTTCTGAATATTGAAATATCAAAGCAAGGAGATTCTCTGTGTTGTCCTTACACAATTTGGAAGAAAAGTATCAAGTAAATGCTGCTGTTAACCCTTGTATGATGCAAAAGAACGACACTTTCTAAGATCATTGGTATCTAGAAAGAAAACTTTCTATCCTCATTAAAAATTCTGATTCACTCACCTTAAGAAATGTGCTAGAGTTGGAGAAAGTTTAAAGGGACATGTCTGAAACAAATCAAGGGTACGAGGTTTAACTGAACAGCTTTAGATGTTTCCTCTTTAGGAAAATTAAAGCTAAGAGTACTTGTGACCCAAATCTGTAAAGTTCATTTTCTCAATCTATAGCAATCTGCTGAATACCGCCTACATGCCATCTCAAACTCTGTAAAGTTCTGAGGATACAATAAATAAGACACAGCTTCTACCCTCAAGAATATGAATTTTATATATATATATATATATACATATATATATATATATAATTTTTTTAAGAGCCTTTTTCTAAAGACCTTTTGGACTAGTCATCTTCCAGTTTGGAGTACCTTAATGAGGTTTCCTGAATAAAAACCTAACATAGAGTAACAAGTCTTAAATTGATTCTGTTCTAAATACTCACTGAAAAACCTTTATTTTGAATTATTTCTGTTCATTGCAATGGCAGATATATTTATGTGAAAACCAATCCCTTTAACAGTCATTAAAATCAAAATCTCTTTGAGAGAATAAATGAAGTTATAATCTAAGACTGTATCTTTTCTTTTAACTGTATTTTTATGCTAAATTAAGATATTATTAGAACTAAAAGGTTTAAGGGACTTTCCACACGCAAAGACAGTTGACTTACAAACTGTTACAAATTTTTATATTTGTTGAAACTTTTGAAGCCTGATAATCACATGTATTTATGAAAGTGATGACTAATGTGTTAGTTTTTCTAATTATGAAAGTAGTATGTATTCATCATGAAAGTTTGACAGATAGTCATAAATGTATAAGAAAACTAGCACCAGTAAATCATACTACCTAAAAATAAACATTTTGGCTTATTACTTCTTTTTATTTTTTCTAACGCCTTCTTTTCTTATTATTGTTTAATCAAATTTTGACCCCACTGCTTATACAATTCTTAAATGAGGAAACTGTTTACAAATAATACTGCAGTGAATATTCTTGACTATAATTTTGTGTAGATTATTAAAATTGGAATTGCTGGCTTATGAACCACTGTATATTAAGGATATTAACTACTAAAATGTAATTGTTCCAAGATTACTGTTTATTCTTTAATTTTAGTTTTTTATACGTAGTCAGATCTGTCTACGTCTTTGCAGCTTATGAAATTGCTATTTTGCTTAGAAAGAACTTCCCAGTGCCCCTAGCTGCTGAATAATCCATGTGTATTTTCCCTTGATGTTACTCATTTCATTTTTCATGCATAACCCTTTAGTCCTTCTGGACCAAGTATATATGTTTATTTTTGTAAACAAATGCCTTAAGATAAGGAACTAATTTTAATTTTTTCTAAATGGTTAATTATCCCAGTCTTATTTATTGATAATAAAATTTTTTTTTCACAATACTAATCTAAATGTACCTTTTATCTTACTAAAGCCCTTTGGACTCAGTTTTCTTTCTTTGTATTTTTCTCTTCTTACTTTAACACCATAGTATTTTTAAGTATTTTAGCCAGTAAATGTTTAAAAAGCTAAAAATTAACAGCGGTAGGACCAGCCTTCTCTCATGATCCCTTTATTTCAGAAATGTCCATGGTTTTATTTTCATACCAATCAATTTTTTATGATGCTTGAAATCACTTTTCTAACTTATATTGGCTGTTTTATGAGAAATTGATACTGAAATTTACCAGAATGCTTTTTGGGCATCTGTTAAAATTATTCAGTCCTTCTTCTATGATCTATTAATATGATGTATAATGATAGTACCTAATATAAACCCTTCTTTTATTCCTAGAATGAATGTCTTCTGCATGTCAGGATGTGTAATCTTTTAGCATACTGTTGATTTCTCTTTTCAAGTATATTTTGTAGGATCTTTGCATCTATATTCATAAGTGAATTTTCTTTTTTGTGCTATCTTTGTCAGGTTTTGATATCAGGGTTAGGCCAGCTTCGTAACTGAATTGGAACTCTTTCCCTAATTTTCTGTGCTCTGGAACAGTTTATATAGCATGGGACTTACTTGTTCTTGAAAGTTTTAAAGAACTCAGCTATAATACCATCTAGGCCTGGAGGCTTTGTTGGAGGTAATTCTTTGACAATTTTTTGTATTTTTTCCTGGTTAGATTTTTTTACTTCATTAATCTATTTTGATCATTGGTTTTTCCTGGAATTCATTCAGATTTTCAAATATATTGGCATGATATTACAAATACTATTCTCTTACAAACAGTATCTTCTTTATCTGTTGTATACTTTTTTATATTTCTAGTTTTATTCATTTGAATTTCCTTTTTTTTTTTTTCAAATTATACTTAGCTATAGTTTACTTTTATTGGTTTTCTTTTAAAAAACAAAGATTGATATGTTGGTTTTATTTTTTTTGTATTCCGTCTCATTTTTAGGTGTCTTTATTTTTGTTATCCTGATTTTTTTCAGGTTTTTTCCTTACTAAAGATAAGAAGACTTCCTACTTAAGATAAAGACATTTGTATCTATGAATTTGCCTCTTATATTTCTGGCTGTATTCCTTAGGTATGGGTACAGTTGTTACATTTACCATTACTTTCTAATAGTGTGCAATTACAGCTTTGATTACTCCTTTGTACCAAAATACTTAGGAACTTTTTATGTGCTTGAGGGAGTTGGACTTTTTTTTTCCATTTTTGCACTTAATTTCTAGTTATATTACTGGGTTGGCCAAAAAGTTCATTTGGGTTTTTCCGTAACATCTTACCCAATATATTGTAGTCAAAGAATGTGGCTTATTCAGGTTTTTATTTTTTGTAATTGTTTGAGGTTTACTCTCAGCCTAACACATTATGAATTTTTATAAATATTTCTGGACATTCTCTTTTTTTGCACTGTATATTGGCTTATATTGATAAATACTAAAACTACTTTGCTGTAATATTCAAATTCTGCAAAAAAATCCTTGCTCTTTTGTCTATTAGTTGAGCACAAGTAGTGAGTTAATCTTTTACAAAAGTAATGTTTCTCACAATTTCTTATTTTTGATGGGTTTTTGCTTCTGTCTCTTCAAGACAGAAAACATTCATGATTGTGTATCTTTATGATAGTTAAAACCTGTTCTCAACCAAAAAAAAGATCCTTTGTCACATTAAATGTATGTTAAATTCTCTGATACCAGTATTTGTAACCCATCTTGGATATCAGTCTAATATAAGTGTCTATTTGTCCATCCTTTTAGTCTCACCATTTATATCATTTTGCTTTAGGCAGTTCACATTATTACATTTCTAAAAGTTGTAATCTAACATTGTCTCTGGTCTTGAAATCTGACTGACAGAAGAAGCTGGTGAATGAACCAGTCCCAGAACACTGGTGTTTGCACACAACTAGCAACAGAGATGGCAGCAACCACAGTTCCTGCTGCTTCTTCCTCCTGCATGATAGAGAAACACAAGCATTAATCTTAAGTACATTTCTTACAAAATAATATGCAGCCTGTTTTAGCATTTTTGAAAATCTGTTTGCTTTCATTCTGAGTAGAATCACAAATGTTCAGATTTATAAACTTGACAACTTTGGCTACAGTGTTTCCTGGGACACAAATGTCCAAATCCTTTTTTTTTTTTTTTAATATATTTAATATTTTAAGGAACATGATTGTTTTGCTTTTCAGTTTGTATATAGCCATTAATACAAACTATATTATAACTATATTAATTATTATAACTATATTAATATAGTTGTGATTCTTGTGTACTTATGCATGTGAGTTTGTAATTTCTATTGTATTAATCAGTGTAATTTAAATTTTGAGGACAACCTTGAAGTTAGAAATAGATTCTAGTAACATATTTAAGAGCTTTAAATAGTGGACATTTCATGAGTTAAATGGCATATAAATGTTCTCCATCTGCTTAAAATCTAACTCAGACCTAAACATGTGGGCAGAATTTATAAATTTCTTAAATATATATTGTTTAATGTTATATCATCAGTATAAAGTAAATGAAAGCAGATATTATTCCTGCTTTATAAGTGAGGTCCTTATGATTCGGAAGTAACTGTTCTGGACAAATCTGAAACCAGGATTTCTGACCTTAAAGCTGAACTCTTTTTACATTAATCCCTATTAACTCTAGAAACTTGTCCCAAATGCTGTTGTTTATGGAGTAGCATTTTCCAAACCTTAATTGTATTTTAAATATATTTAACTATTTAGAAATAGTAAACTAAAACATAAAAATGATCAGTTTCAACATTATTAAATTATGTTCTTATTTGACAGCTGAATATGTATATTAAATATACCTAAGACATAAACTGGCAAAAGATTTTTACCATTTAAATTTACATTAATACTTGTAATGTCTGAGTTGTTAACCTAAATACATTGTCTAGCCTTTAAGTTACAACTTTTCAGGTGTGGTTTTTTTTTTTATGCTTCCTTGGTGTGGCCTGTTTCACAGAGGAAGCCTTATCCTGGTTTTCTCTTTTCCCTATGTTTCCAGTGACTTGATTCTCAAGGGGCTAGTTGATAATTTGTCTTTCCTCAACTTCTCTATATTTCATAGCACTAGTCCCTTTACAGAGTGCTCATTTTTCCTTTCTCAACTTTTTACAGTAATAAGAGAAAGCAGTAATAGTACAGTGGCAGAATAAAGTTAGAATTCTAAATACTGTGTCAGGAAAGGTATTAGTTCTGTTATTTGACGCATTTGTAGAGAAGGCTGACTGGTCCCAAATTATGTCAACTACACCAACACATGTTATAGTCATAACAAACAAAGTCTCCTAATTTAAAATCAGTCCTTTCCAGTAACCACTCCCCGCCCCCTGCCCATGGAAACTGCATGTCTATGAACCCAGCTGCTCCATATCTTGAATCTTTATCAATTCATCACTGCTCTTACTACCTTAACTTTTTTATCTGCTCCCAGCATACATTGCAGTTGTTAGGCACTGATTACTTTTCTTTTAGCTAACACTATTAAGACTTCAACTTTACTACTCCTAAGGACAAATTAAAATAAAGTTTTAAAAAATAAATTAATTTGAGTGTATTAATTCACCGAGCATTATATACACAATTCCTACTCTCAAATAAGAGAAACAGACCAGTAAAGAAATGGGTGCAAAGAAAGAGTTACTAGTTCATCTTGGTGAATTGAAATCAGACATCACAGAAGAGGTGACTTGAATAAAAACTAAGACGTTTACCAAGTGGACTAGGGATTCAGAAAGGGCATTCTAGGTGGAAGGTGCAGTACTTAATGCAGGGAGGCTTATGATCAGAGTTCAGGAGAAGATATTGGAGACCAGGCCGAAAAAGTTAGACTACTTCCACATGTAGGTCATGCAGGGTCACTGAAAACTTAAGCAGTAAAAACAACATCAGCAGGAAGTGAGAAACTAAAGTTAAGGAGAGAATTGGTATTTAGGAGTTAGGAATAAGAGCCCTCCAAAAATGAGGTATTTAGGACTTCCCTGGTGGCTCATATGGTAAAGCGCCTGTCTACAATGTGGGAGACCTGGGTTCGATCCCTGGGTCGGGAATATCCCCTGGAGAAGGAAATGGCAATCCACTCCAGTACTATTGCCTGGAAAATCCCATGGACAGAGGAGCCTGGTAGGCTACAGTCCATGGGGTCGAAAAGAGTCAAACACGACTTCACTTTCATTTTCACTTTCAAAAATGAGGTACAATTTAAAAGAGAAACAAGAAACCATGTTGTGTGATAATGTAAGAAAAGAGATTATTTTGAGACTGGAATTCACCCCAATCTCCTGTGCCTCGGGCAGCTCAAATAAGAGGGAGACAAGAAAAAGTCAGTTAATAGGCCCGTAGACTCTTGCCAGAGCAGTTTCCTTATCTAGGGAATGAAGCCTGATTTCAATGTCATGAAAGGTAAACAGATGTAAGTAAAGAACTTGAGTAAAGACTTGTTTTTAAAGAGTTAGAGAAAGAAAAAGTAGTTAGAACTAGAGGCTTAAGGTAGTGAGAGCAGTTTTTTTTTAAGTCTCATCCATTAGATATCAAGTTAATTTGCATATAGCAATATCCAGGGAACAGTAGTTGCAACAAGAAGAAGGAAGTCAGTTTTTCTTTCGCCAGCTCTGTGATCAGTAGGGATCCAGGCTTCTAAGTCCCCACTCCACCACCCATAATCTTTAGTCTGGTTTTACTTGTGTTATATGTTGTGCTTAGTCACTCAGTCTTGACTGACTCTTTGCGACCTCATGGATGGTAGCCTGCTAGGCTCCTGTGTCCATAGGGATTCTCCAGGCAAGAATACTGGAGTAGGTTGCCATGCCCTCCTCCAGGGCACCTTCCCAACCAAGGGATCGAACCCAGGTCTCCCACATTGCAGGTGAATTCTTTACCGTCTGAGTCACCAGAGAAGCCCAAGAATACTGGAGTGGGTGGCCTCTCCATCCTCCAGAGGGTCTTCCAAACACAGGAATTGAACCCAGGTCTCCCGCATTGAAGGCAGATTCTTTACTATCTGAGCCATCAGGGAAGCCCCTGGTTTTTTGCCATCCAAAACAAGCTACTATAGCTGAGGGGAGAGCTAAGAAATTTAGAATTCAAATGCATTAAAGAAGGGAGGAAAAGGTTGAAAAATCACTGACTGATGATGTTACTTACTTAAAATTAATCATCCTGTCTTCTGCTGGCTTTCTAAATTACCATTTAAACATATGTTTTTCTCCCTCTTCCCAAATAGATACTTAAACAAAACTTTGCACTAGTCTTTGCTTATTATAAAACCACACGAATTCATTTATTTTTATTTGTGATAAAATACACACATAAAATTTACCATTTTTAAGTTTATAGTTTGGTCTTACTAAGTACAGTCACATTGTTCTACCACACCACCATACATTCAGGGAACTCTGCTTGCAAAACTGAAACTCTTACCCATTAAACGAAAGCTCACCATTCTCTTTCCCCCATCCCCTGGCTGCCACTGTTCTGCTTTTCTGTCTGTTGAGTTTGAAGCAGAATCCTACAGTATGCTCCTTTTGGAATAGCTTATTTCAATCAGCATAATGTCTTCAAGGTTCATCCGTGTTGTAGCATGTGTCAGAATATTCCATTATGTGTATTCACCATTTTGTTTTTCCATTTGTCTGCTGATGGGTACTTAGGTTGCTCTTCTACATTTGGGCTGTGATGAATAATGCTTTTGTGAACATGGCTATGCAGAATCTCTTCAGGATCTACTTGCAGTTATTTGGGGTATATGCCTAAAATTGGAATTGCTGGATCATATGGTTCAGTTCAGTTCAGTTCAGTCACTCAGTCGTGTCCGACTCTTTGCGACCCCATGGACTGTAGCATGCCAGGCCTTCCTGTCCATCACCAACTCCCGGAGCTTACTCAAACTCATGTCCATAGAGTTGGTGATGCCATCCAATCATCCCATCCTTTGTTGTCCCCGTCTCCTTCTACCCTTCAGTCTTTCCCAGCATCAGGGTCTTTTCCATATAGTAATTCTATTTTAATTTTATGAGGGATTATCATACTGTTTTTCATAATGACTGCACTGCGTAAGTTTCTCCATACCTTGTCAACCCTTACTATTTTCTGGGGTTTTTGGTAGTGGCCGTTTTAGTGGATGTGAGGTGCTATCTTATTGTGGATTTGATTTGCATTTCCTGAATGATTAGTGGTATTGAGCATGTCTTCATATACTTTAGACCTATTGCCTATCTTCTCTGGTGAAATGTATTCAAATTCTTTTACTATTTATGAATTGGGTTGTTTTTATGTTGTTGAGTTCTAGGAGTTCTCTGTATATCGTGAATATTAACCTCTTATCAGATATTTTTTGATTCTGCAAATAGTATACACTATGTGTTGATTATAACAAATTAAAACAGTCTGAAAATGAAGCATCAAATTAAAATCTTCTTTATTCACCCCTTCATCTCACTATCTTCTTGAAATTTAAGTATTCCTAAAGCTTAAGTATTTAAGTTTTATCTTTCTGTTCTCGTTTTCTGTATACCTGAGTCCTATCAGTTATTCATAAGGTTTTAAGATTCAAATGAAACTATACTGTATATATTGTTCTTACTATTTTATCACTAAGCATATATGTTAGGTAGCTCTCCTTGTCTGTATATGTAGAGTTCTTATGGTTTTTTTTAACTGCTACACAATATTTTATAGTATAAATATTCTATGCTATGTGTTTGTATCTGTGTCTATGTGTGCTTATACCTTTCCTTTTATTGGTGAGCCTTTAGGTAATTCTTGATTTTTCTACTATTAAAAATGCTGTACTCAATAGCCTTGAATTCAATGTCTCTGAACTTGGGTACTTTGATACTTCTATTGAAGTATAGAATATGATTGAGTCCTGAACATTGCAGGGGTTAGGAATGCTGACCCCAAGCAGCCAAAAATCCACTATAAATTTACACTTGGTCCTCCATATCCTTGGTTGTACATCTGGGAATTTAACCATCCAAGGATACTATAATACTGTAGTAGTATTTATTTTTAAAATTCTGCATGTAAGTGAACCCATGTAGTTTAGATTCAGGTTGTTCAAGGGTCAAAGGTACTTATAAGGGTCAAAGGTACTTATAAGCATCAAAAGCTATAGTTTATTGATTTTAATTTAATTTTTGGATGATTACAGTCATGATTATAAACTATAAAGCATAAAAAGTATACAAAGAAGAAATTCCATCTCATCTTTATCTTTCAGCCATCCATTTTCTATCCCTGTAGACAACAAATCATGTTAGTTTCTTTTCTGTCATGCAGGCAATATTTTGTGACAGTGTACAGGTAAGCTCTATTACAGATTTTTATTTCTGCTTTCTTTATATACTATTTACATGGTTTTTTACTTTGCAGTTGTTCACTCAGCAACATATCCAGAGATCTTTCCATAACAAAACATTGATTATTGTTTTAATACACTGGCATTTCTTTTTCTTGGGGATGGTTTTAATTACTGTACAATGTTAGGAGCCTCTGTCCATAGTTCTCTTGTCAAAACTCCAAGAGCCAGTGCTTTCTCTTGGCAAAACTCTGTTAGTCTTTGCCCTGCTTCATTTTGTACTCCAAGGCCAAACTTGCCTATTACTCCAGTTATCTCTTGACTTCCTATTTTTGCATTCCAGTCCCCTATGATGAAAAGGATGTCTTTTTTTGGTGGTAGTTCTAGAAAGTCTTGTAGGTCTTCATACAACCATTCAACATAGCTTCTTCGGCATTAGTAGTTGGGGCATGTACTTGGATTACTGTTATATTGAATGGCTTGCCTTGGATATGAACAAAGATCATTCTGTCATTTTTGAGATTGCACCCAAGTACTGCATTTCAGACTCTTCTGTTGACTATGAGGACTACTCCATTTCTTCTAAGGGATTCTTGCCTACCGTAGAAGATATAATGGTCATATGAATTAAATGCACCCATTCCAGTCGACTTTAGTTCACTGATTCCTAAAATGTTAATGTTCACTCTTGCCATCTCCTGTTTGACCACTTTCAATTTACCTTGATTCGTGGATCTAACATTCCAGATTCCTATTGTTCTTTACAGTACGGCAGTATTGTTCTTTATAGCTTCGGACTTTGCCTTCACTGCCAGATGCATCCACAACTGGTCATTGTTTCCGCTTTGGCTCAACCTCTTCATTCCTTCTGGAGCTTTCTCTCTCTTCACCAGTAGCAAAAGGCAAATTTCTTTTTGCCTTTTCTACTGTTCATGGGGTTCTCAAGGCAAAAATGCTGAAGTGGTTTGCCATTCTCTTTTCCAGTGGACCACGTTTTGTCAGAACTCTCCACCATGACCCATCAGTCTTGGGTGGCTCTACATGGCATGGCTCATAGTTTCATTGAGTCAGACAAGGCTGTGATCCATGTAATCAGTTTGGTTAGTTTTCTGTGATTGTGGTTTTCATTCTGTCTGCCCTTTGATGTATGAGGATAAGAGACTTGTGGACGCTTCCATTGGGAGGGACTAGCAAGTCTGAATAAGATGGTGCAGTAGAAGGATGTGTGTTCATCTTCTCCTGTGAGTGTCCAGGAATCTCCCGTGGAGGTGTGGATTGAGAGTGGCCTGCCGCGGGGTCAGAGGCACTGACTACAACAGTCCTGGGAGCTGCGGCATGCTGGCATAAGTCCTTTTGAAGGAGGTCGCCATTACCACCATTACCCTTATGAGATTTGTAACATTGTACAGGAGGCAGTAATCAAAACCATCCCCAAGAAAAAGAAATGCAAAAAGGCAAAATGGTTGTCTGTCTGAGGAGGCCTTACAAATAGCTGAGAAAAGAAGGGAAGCAAAAAGGAACAGTATACCCATCTGAATGCAAAGTTCCAAAGAATAGCAAGGAGAGATAAGAAAGCCTTCCTAAGTGAGCAGTGCAAAGAAATACAGGAAAACAATAGAACGAGAAAGACTGGAGATCTTTTCGAGAAGATTGGAGATACCAAGGGAACATTTCATGCAAAGATGGGCATAATAAAGGACAGAAACAGTATGGACCTAACAGAAGCAGAAGATATTAAGAAGAGATGGCAAGAATACACAGAAGAACTGTACAAAAAATCTTCATGACCCAGATAACCACAATGGTGTGATCGCTCACCTAGAGCCAGACATCCTGGAATGCGAAGTCAAGTGGGCCTTAGGAAGCATCACAACAAACAGAGCTAGTGGAGGTAATGGAATTCCTCCATTTCTCCTGTTTCAACTGCTGAACTGTTTCAAATCCTAAAAGATGATGCTGTGAAAGTGCTACACTGAATATGCCAGAAAATATGGAAAACTCAGCAGTGGCCACAGGACTGGAAAAGGTCAGTTTTCATTCCAATCCCAAAGAAGAGCAATGCCCAAGAATGTTCAAACTACCACACAATTGCATCCATTTCACATGCTAGTAAAGTATTGCCCAAAGTTCTCCAAGCTAGGCTTCAACAATACATGAACCGAGATTCTTCAGATGTTCACACTGGATTTAGAAAAGGCAGAGGAACCAGAGATCAAATTGCCAACATCTGCTGAATCATCGAAAAATCAAGAGAATTCCAGAAAAAATCTATTTCTGCTTCATTGACCACGCTAAAGCCTTTGACTGTGTAGATCACAACAAACTGTGGAAAATTCTTAAAGAGATGGGAATACCAGACCTCCTTAACTGCCTCCTGCGAAACCTGTATGCAGGTCAAGAAGCAACAGTTAGAACAACAGATTGGTTCCAAACTGGGAAAGGAGTACGTCAAGGCTGTGTATTATCACCCTGCTTATATGCACAGTACATCATGTGAAATGCCAGGCTGGATGAAGCACATGCTGGCATCACGATTGCAGGGAGAAATACCAATAACCTCAGATATTCAGATGGCATTACCCTTATGGCAGAAAGCGAAGAGGAACTAAAGAGCCTCTTGATGAAAGTGAAAGAGTAGAGTGAAAAGCTGGCTTAAAATTGAACATTCAAAATATGAAGATCATGGCATCCAGTCCCATCACTTCATGCCAAATAGATGGGGGAACAATGGAAATAGAGACAGACTTTCTTTTCTTGGCTCCAAAATCACTGCTTATGGTGACTGCAGCCCTGACACTTACTTGCTTCTTGGAAGAAAAACTATGACAAACCTAGACAGCATATTAAAAGCAGAGACATTACTTTGCAGACAAAGGTCCGTATAGTCAAAGCTATGATTTTTCCAGTAGTTATTATGTATGGATATAAGAGTTGGACCATAAAGAAGACTGAGCGCCAAAGAATTGATGCTTTCAAACTGTGGTGTTAGAGAAAACTCTTGAGAGTCCCTTAGACTGCAAGGAGATCAAACCAGTCAGTCCTAAAGGAAGTCAATCCTGAATATTCATTGAAGGGACTGATGCTGAAGCTGAAGCTCCAATACTTTGGCTGCCTGATGCATAGAGCCAACTCATTGGAAAAGACCCTGATGCTGGGAAAGATTGAAGGCAGGAGGAGAAGGGATGACAGAGGACGAGATGGTTGGATGGCATCACTGACTCAGTGGACATGAGTTTGAGCAAGCTCTGGGAGATGGTGAAGGACATGGAAGTCTGATATGCTACAGTCCATAGGGTGGCAAAGAGTCAGACAAGATTGAGCAGCTGAACAACAGCAACAAATGTAACTTTCATTGAGGTGTAACATTCACACAGAAAAGTACACAACTTGTAATTGTATAGCTAGATAAATTTTCCCATAGTGAGTATGTTCCTATTACTCGCTTCTGTATCAAGAAACTGAGCATCACCACCATCCCAGAGGTCCCTTGGTCCTCTTGCAGTCACTGTCCTTCCCACCATCTCACCCCAGCCATGCCAAGAGTAACTGCTCTCCTGTCTTCTAACACCATGGTTTAGCTTTGCTTGTTTTAGAACATTATATGAATGAAATTATATAATGATAAACATTATGTTTGTAAGATTCAGTCATTTTGCTTTCTGTAGTTTTGGTTCATTCATTCTAATTGCTGTTTGGAATTCTGTTTATGAATATCACAATTTCTTTTTCCATTCTACTTTGTGTGGACATTGTTGTTTTTCAGTCATTAAGTCATGCCCAACTCTTTTTGTGACCCCACAGACTTCAGCCTGCCAGGCACCTCTATCCATGGGACTTCCTAGGCAGAAATACTGGAGTAGGTTGCCATTTCCTTCTCCAGAGAATCTTCTCAGCCCAGGGATCGAACCTGCATCTCTTACCTTAGTAGGCAGGTTCTGTATCACTGAGCCATCAGGGAAACCTGTGTATGGATGTTAGGTTTTTTGTTTGCCTTTCCTTGATGACTAATAAAGTTGAGTGACTTTTTAATTTTTTTTTCTTTTTGGCCCATTGGATATCCTTTCTTGTGAAGAATCTATTTAAGTCTTTGTTTATTTTTCTCTTCTATATAATCATTAAAGGCAGGTAGATATATCACACCTCATTTTCTGCTGACTTGGTTTCTAGAAGAATGCCATACTGTTTACATCATAGCTATATATATATTTTTTTAATTTGAGACTTTATGAAGCAGATTAAATCAGAAACTGATCGATGTTTTTCAGAAGGATAATGATGTACTGCTACCCATCAACATATATGTATTGAATACCCATTGTATAAAACTCTACTTGCCTCATTGGTGATACAAAGAACCACTCACTAATAATGTACTTGCAAATCATCTTCTCCATTCCTTAGTTTCTTCATCAATAAAATGGTGTGAATACACAAAGTGATGTTGGAGTTGTTTGGGTATTTTAAATGTATACAGCCTTGTTCCTATCTGAACTTATCCTTTTACTAAAATGATTTCAGAAATATTTGAAACTATTGAGGAAAATTGTGATAAAAATCGGATTTGAGCAGAAACTTAAAGAACAGTAATGGTTAATCAAGAATTAATTGAATCAAAGCCCACTGCTTCAGTTTTTTCATTCATTCTTAAACTGTATGCAGAGACTATATTTATATACTCTGAACATTTTATGTGAAGTTAATTTAATTTAAAATTTAAAACCGAGACAATCTAGAAATAAAAGTAAGCACACTAATATAGTATGTACTTATACAAAGTGATATGTATAATTTTTTAATTTAAAAAAAAATTACAGTTCAATTTGACCAAAAGGATAATTGTTTTAAATAGCTGTTTTATAAACAATAGTGAGAAATCAAGTCTTTCTTAAGAAATAATAAAAGCAGAAATATTTACTTTTTATTATTTAAAAATTGACACAAATTTTTTTCTCAAACTTATTCAGGATTTATCAGTGACTACCTTGAAGTTTATGTTTTTTATTAGTAATTTTAAAACTTCAGGATAATATCCTTAATATTATCAATCATGATTCATCATGACTGAATCTTTTTCATGGGATTAATACCTAAAGTCATTTCAGCCAGTAATCCCATAAAAAAGGAAAGGCAAATTAGAAGGAAAGACCTGGTTAGTAAGGTCATACATGATCGTTCATTATATATATTATATATACATATATATATATGATAGTTTAACTCTTCTTTAAATTAATTTTTTTGTTTTCAAACTGATCTTTTAGATAAATTGTTTATTATGTAGTTGCCACAAAAATAAGATTTATCAGCTGAATTTGAAAGGTGATATTTGATCTTAGTCTAAGCTCAACTTAGTAGTACTGTTTAACAGCTCTTAATTTCTCTCCAGGACCTAGACTGAAAGACGCTATAACTAACCAGAGACTTACGCCTTGCTTTTCCAACTGTTCTGTTCTCTGGGACACCAAATCATCATGTACTTTACACTATGTACTTCTGCAGTGTTCTCTGAGTGTTCCTACCAAATGCCAGAGCCTGGTGAACTTCAGCCATGCCTCAGACTCAACTGTGTATCATTGTTCTGCCCAGAACATGAAACAATAAGAAAAATAAAATCTGTTTGTGATCAAGGTTAAGCCCTTTCAAAGAGTTTTCTCTCCAGAGATCTAATTGCACCTTAAAATTACTGGAGGATTTCAACAACTGTTAAACGTTCAAAGGCTCAGGCTAAGTAGATGTTTGACCATATTACTTTTTCCTCATTTATGTGTTAGCTAGCAAATACATCATTTTCTTAATACTTGTAAGGGAGTATAATGCTACTGTGTCTTTGGGACTGTTCTAAATTCCCATATCTTTTATTGTCATCTGGAATACATGAATGTTAGTAATACTGTAGGTCTTGGTAAGGAATAGACTTTTAATAGAAATTAATACTTTTTAATAAATTCTTCTTTATAAATATTAGAAAAAATTCAGTGATATAGTTTTGGTTGCTTTCCAAGCATTCAGTTTGCTTATACTCACTAGTTAGTAATAAAAGCTTCTTATCTGTAAAATGAATGGATTAGGCTGGATGACCGAATTCCAGATGTACCCCTTTATGCAAGTTTCTCATCTATGAAATGTGTATCATAAAAAATACCTGGGAAAATAGTTCAAGATGGTGATATAAGATCTTGAATTCACCTCCTCCCATGGACATATTGAGTCTGTAGTCTAAACAGAATAATTTCCTCTTTAAAAAACCTAAAAGCTGGCTAAGTGATGACTACAGGTCACAGAAATAGGAAGAAAACCACACAGAAGAAGGTAGGAGAGGCTCATAAACGCCACCAACCTTTAATCAGGAGGGAACTCAAAACCTAGAGGTTCTCATAAGAAACAAAGGGTTCAAACCCACATTGGGCAGCCCATGTTTTAGGACCTGAACCTAAGAGACAAGCCCTCAAAACATCTAACTTTGAAAGCGAATGGGGCTCATGTCCTGAGACCCATAAGACTGTAAGTTTCTGAGTAATGGCTATTGGAGGGCCCACATACTTGAACTTACCCGCCCCAGGGTTCAGCTCAGAGTTGTCTTGCTCAGACTTAAGTGAAAGAGGGTCACCTACTTACATTAAAGTATCAGCCTGGGGCCCAGACACCCAATTGAAGACACATGTAGGAGACAACTGGAACACTCTCCAGGGATAGACTGGTATGTGCTGTCTTTGCACTCTCCCTTTGCTCTGCTCCAGAATACCAGTTATCACCCAGAAGGAAGCTGCTACATGTATCTGGTTCCCTGATTTTTGCGACTTCTGTCCAGTTTATATAATTTATATAAATTACATAGTTTATATAATTAAAGATAAGGTAAGATAACTTGTAAATTTTTATATAAAAAGCAATTTGATAAAGTTCTTATTTTAACTATTTAAGTTATTTTACATAAATTATTTCCAGCCAATCTATTTATTTATTTACTTTTAATTGGAGGATAATGGCTTTACAATATGTGTTGATTTCTGTCATACATCAACATGAATCAACCTACCTTTGGAGGCCAGGGGAGCTTGTGTTCCTGGTCCAATGTAACTGTAACAGTCATCCAAAAAGGAGATTATACCCTTGTCTGGCACTCTGATTTTTATAGCTGCTGCCAGAGGAGACATCTACATAGCATGGGATGGGTGCCAGTGGAGCTTATAGTCCTGGGTCCCATGGAACTGTAACCAACAGAGAAAGAGTTCTTTCATAACTCCTACCTCCAGGCACAACAACAGTCACAGACCCAAGAGCTCGGTTTTTCTGTGAAAGAAACCTGTTACCCGGCTGTGATGGCTGCAGCCTGAGGGGGTAGGCTTCTAAGTTAAGTGTGCATCTGGGGACTGATTGTAATCCTTTTCGGAGACATCAGAGAGCTGGTGCTGTCTTCATGCTCTCCCTCTGCCACACTCCTGAGTGCCAGTATGCCCCCAAGGGGAGGTTTACTCACATCTAGCAGCCTGGGTTTTGTAGCTGCTGCCTAGGGAATGCTGCTAAATTAACTGGCTCTGGTAGTCAGCGGGGCTTGCATTCCTGGGCCATTCCAATGGAATGTGGCAGTTGGAGTGATAATTCTTGGTGAACAAAACACTGAACAGCTAGCAGACTTGGGCACAGCCCCCCAGTTTTTCTGTGAAAGAGGCTTTTTTGCTCTGGCCCAAGGGGCAGGCCTCAGGTTTGGGGTATGTCTAGTGGCCTACGGAGCTACTCAAAAGAAACAGAGGTAATCTCACCTCTTTCCCTCTGTCTTGCTCCAGCTCACCAGTGTCTCACAGAAAAGTGCTTATACTCTTTTCAGGAGCCCTGATTTTTGCAACTGCCCAGGGGACACCTCCAGATTGTTTGGCTCTGGTGCCAGCAGGGCTTATGTTTGTGATCACACTGACCTGTATATACCTGCATACTTTTAAAAGCTGCTACTAGGGTCTGACTTCAGTCAGCCTGATTTTAGGTGCTGAGATCCCCTTCTTTGGGGCCCTGATAGGTCTTGGTACATACTTAAGTAGTGGGAGTTATTAAAAAATATAATAGACCACTTGGACAAGTACAAAAGTTTAAGGGCCAAACCAAGACCTAGGACAGGTTTGAACAATGAGTTTAATCTCCTGTACTCCTTCAAGACTGAGTGGATGGTGGTTTCACCTACTGCATAGAAACCATCACAAAATCAAGCAAAATAAAGAAACAAAGGAATATGTTCCAAATAAAGCATAAGGTAAAACCTCAGCAAAAAAACCTTAATAAAATGGAGATAAGACACATTATAATTAAAGTGTCAAAAGTTAAATACAAGGAGAAAATCTTTAAAGCAGCAAGAAAAAGCAACCAGTTACAAATAAGCAGACCCCCATAAGATTATCTGCAGATTTGTCAGCAGAAACTTTATAAGCCAGATGGGACTGGCACAATATATTCAAAATGCTGAAAGGGAAAAATCTCCAATAAAGAGTACTCAGTAGAGTTAAAGAGGGAAGTTCATGGTGATAAATGCCTACCTCAAGAAACAACAGCAGCCTCAAAAAACCTTTCTTTTCACCTCAAGAGACTAGTTAAAGAAGAACAAAGCCCAAAGTCAGTAGAAGGAAGGAAATAACAAAGAGCAGAAAAACTGTTAGCTAGAGTCACCAAGAGAAAAAGAGAGGAGTCAAATAAATGACATCAGAAATAAAGGGGAGATAGTACAACTGATACCGCAGAAATACAAAGGATCATAAGAGACTACTTTAGACAGTGACATACCAACATATTGAACAATCTGGAAGAAATGGATAAATTCCTAGAAACATACAACCTACCAAGACTGAGATCATAAAGAAATAGAAAATTTGAACCAACTAATTACTAGTTAAGGAGATTGAATCAGTAATCAAAAACCTCCCAAATGTTCTACCAAACATTTAAAGAATAATTACTATCTATCTTTCTCAAACTCTTTGAAAAAATAGAAGAGGTGGGTGGAAACTCCAAACTCATTTCATGAAGCCAGAATTACCCTGATCCCAAAACCAGACAAGGATGCCGAAAGAAAAGAAAATTACAGACAATATTCCTGTTGAATATAGATGTAAAAATTCTCAGAAAATAGTAGTAAACTGAATTCAACAATACGTTAAAAGGATCATACAACATGATCAAGTGGGGTTTATTCTAGAGATAAATGTTGCTGGGTCAACATTCACAAATCAATCAATGTGATACAACACAAAGTGAAGGATAAAAATCATATGGTTATCTCAGTGGCTACAGGAAAAGCATTTGACAGAAATCAACATTCATTTATGATGAAAAAAACTCAATAAAGCAACTGTGAAGGAAATGTACTTCAACATAACAGAAGCCATATACAACAAGCCCACAACCAATGTCATACTCAAAAGCTGCCCACTCTTGCCACTTATACTCAGCATAGTATAGTACTGGGAGTCTTAGCCCTTGCAAGTAGGCAAGAAAAAGAAATAAAAGGCATCCCTATTGGAAAGGAGAAAGTAAACTGTCAACAATTTGCAGGTGACATGATATTATATATAGAAAACCCTAAAGAGTCCAACAAAAAACAATTAGAACTAATAAATTGAGTAATGTTGTGGGGTTCAAATGAATACACAAAAATCTTTTTCATTTCTACACACTATCAGGGCTTCCCCGGTAGTTTAGTGGTAAAGAATCTGTCAGCCAGTACAGGAGACACAGGTTTGATACATGATCTAGGAAGATCCCAAATGCCACAGAGCAACTAAGCCTGTGCACCGCAACCATTGAACCTGTGCTCTAGAGCCTGGGAGCCACAACTACCGAAGCCCACATGCCCTAGAGCTTGGGCTCCACAACAGCAGAAGCCACTGCAGTGAGAAACCTGGGCACCACAGCTCGAGAGTAGCCCCCATTCACGCAACTACAGAAAAACCAGTGCAGCAACAAAGACCCAGCACAGCCAAAAATAAATAAATAGAGTTATTGCATTTTTTTAAAAGCTATCAGAAAGCAAAATTAAGAAAACAATCCCATTTACAGTTGTATCAAAAAAAAAAAAAAATTAGGATTACATTTAACCACAGTGTTCAGGACCTGTACACTGAAAAACTACAAGACATCAAGGAAAGTAACTGAAGAAAACACAAATAAATGGAGAGATAGTTTGTCCTCATGGGTTGGAAGAATTAATAGTGTTAAATGTCTGTACTAATCAAAGCAGTCCACAGATTAAATACAATCCCAATAAAAATTCCAATATCATTTTTCATAGAAACAGAACAAGGAATTCTAAAATGTGTGTGGGACCAAAAAAGACCTCAAGCAGCCAAAAAATCTTGAGAAAGAAGAACAAACCTTCAGGCATCATACCCCCTGATTTCAAACTCTATTTTGTAACAATATGGTATTGGCATGAAAACACATAGTTGAATGAAGCTGAATAGAGGCCAGAAATAAACCCACACATATATAGTCAATTAACTTACAACAAAGAAGCCAAAATTATGCAGTGGGATAAGGACAGTCTCTTCAATAAATGTGTTGGGGAAACTGGAGAGCTTCATGCAGAAGAATGAAACTGGGATTTTATACCACATGAAAAATTTCCTCAAACTGGATTGAAGGCTTGAACACAAGACCTAAAATCATGAACTCCTAGAAGAAAAGATAGGTAGCAAGACCCACTTCTTCTTTTTTTTTTCCCAATGTATATATGTACCACATCTTTTAATTAATTTTTTATAATTGCTTATAATAATTGCTTTATAGAATTTTGTTTTCTGTCAGACCTCAATATGAATCAGCCGTAGGTATACATATATCCCTTTCCTTTTGAACCTCCCTCCCATCTCCCTCCCCATCCCGCCCCTTTGGATTGATACAGAGCCCCTGTTGAGTTTCCTGAGCCATACAGCAAATTCCCATTGGCTATCTATTTTACATATGGTCATGTAAGTTTCCATGTTACTCTTTCCATACACCTCACCCTCTTCTCCTCTCTCCCCATGTCCATAAGTCTATTCTCTATGTCTGTTTCTCCATTGCTGCTCTGTAGATAAATACTAGAGTACCATTTTTCTAGATTCCATATATATGCATTAGAATATGTTATCTTTCTCTTTCTGACTCACTTCACTCTGTATAATAGGTTCTACGTTCATCCACCTCATTAGAACTGACTCAAATATGTTCCTTTTTATGGCTGAGTAATATTCCATTGTGTATATGTACCACAACTTCTTTATCCATTCATCTGTCAATGGACATCTAGATTGCTTCCATGTTCTAGCTATTGTAAATAGTGCTGCAGTGAACAATGGGTTACATGTGTCTTTTTCAGTTTTGGCCTCCTCAGGGCATATGCCTGGGAATGGGATTTCTGGGTCATATGGTGGTTTTATTCCTAGTTTTATTCTTAAAGAATCTCCATACTGTCTTCCATAGTGGCTGTATCAATTTACATTCCAACCAACAGTGCAAGAGCTTTCCCTTTTCTCCATACCCTCTCCAGAATTTATTGTTTGTAGACTTTTTGATAATGGCCATTCTGACTGGTATGAGGTGGTATCTCATTGTAGTTTTGATTTGCATTTCTCTAATAATGAGTGATGTTGAGCATCTTTTCATGTGTTTGTTAGCTGTCTGTATGTCTTCTTTGGAGAAATGTCTGTCTGGGTCTTTTCCCCACTTTTTGATTGGGTTGTTTTTCTGGTATTGAGTTGTATGAGCTGCTTATATATTTTGGAAATTAATCCTTTGTCAATTGTTTCATTTGCTATTATTTTCTCCCATTCTGAGGGTGTCTTTTCACCTTGCTTCTAGTTTCCTTTGCTGTGCAAAAGCTTTTAAGTTTAATCAGGTCTCACTTGTTAACTTTTGTTTTTATTTCTGTTACTCTAGAAGGTCGTCATAGAGGATCTTGCTTTGATATATGTCATAGAGTGTTCTGCCTATGTTTTCCTCTAAGAGTTTTATAGTTTCTGGTCTTACATTTAGATCTTTAATCCATTTTGAGTTTATCTTTGTGTATGTGTTAGGAAGTGTTCTAATTTCATTCTTTTACATGTAGCTGTCTGGTTTTCCAAGCACCATTTATTGAAGAGGTTGTCTTTGCCCCATTGTATATTCTTGCTTCCTTTGTCAAAAATAAGGTACCCATAGGTGCATGGGTTTATTTCTGGGCTTTCTATCTTGTTCCATTGGTCTATATTTCCGTTTTTGTGCCAGTACCATACTGTCTTGATGACTGTAGCTTTGTAGTATACTCTGAAGTCAGGAAGCTTGATTCCTCCAGCTCTATTCTTCTTTCTTAAGACTGCTTTGGCTCTTCAGGGTTTTTTGTGTTTCCATATGAATTGTGAAATTTTTTGTTCTAGCTTTGTGAAAAATGCCATTGGTAATTTGATAGAGGTCACGTTGAATCTGTAGATTGCATTTGGTAGTATAGTCATTTTCACAATATTGATTCTTCCTGCTCAGGAACATGGAATATCTCTCCATCTGTTCATGTCATCTTTGATTTCCTATAATTTTCTGTGTTCAGGTCTTTTGCCTCCTTCGGTAAGTTTATTCCTAGATATTTAATTCTTTTTGTTGCAATGGTGAATGGGATTGATTCCTGAATTTCCCTTTCTGATTTTTCATTGTTAGTATATAGAAATGCAAGTGATTTCTGTGTATCCTGAATCACTTCTGTGTACAAGTGATTTTTTATCCTGCAACTTTGCTAAATTCACTGATTAGCTCTAGTAATTTTCTGATACTATCTTTAGGGTTTTCTATGTACAGTATCATGTCATCTTCAAACAATGAGAGCTTTACTTCTTCTTTTCCAATCTGGATTTATTTCTTTTTCCTCTGTGACTACTGTAGCTAGAACTTCCAAAACTATGTTGAATAATAGTGGTGAAAGTGGACACCCTTGTTTTGTTCCTGATCTTAGGGGGAATGCTTTCAGTTTTTCACCATTGAGAATAATGCTTGCTATAGGCTTATCATATACAGCCTTTACTATGTTGAGGTGGGTTCCTTCTCTGCCCATTTTTTTTAAGAGTTTTAATCAAATGGGTGCTGAATTTTGTAAAAAGCTTTTTCTGCATCTACTGAGATTATCATACGGTTTTTAATCTTTCAATTTGTTAATATGGTGTGTCACATTGATTGATTTGCGTATATTGAAGAATCCTTGCATTCCTGGAATAAACCCAACCTGGTCATGCATGGTGTATGAGCTTTTGGATGTGTTGCTGAATTCTATTTGCTAAAATTTTGTTGAGGATTTTTGCATCTATGTTCATCAGTGATATTGGCCTGTGGTTTTCTTTTATTGTGTTGTCTTTGTCTGGTTTTTGTATCAGGGTGATGGAGGCCTTGTAGAATGAGTTTGGAAGTGTTCCTTCCTCTGCAATTTTTTGAAAGAGTTTTAGAAGGATAGGCTTTAGCCTTCTCTAAATGATTGATAAAATTCTCCTGTGAAGCCATCTGGTCCTGAGCTTTTGTTTTTTGGGAGATTTTTGATCACAGCTTCAATTTGAGTGTTTGTAATTGGGTTGTTCATAATTTCTGTGTCTTCCTGGTTCAGTCTTGGAAGATTAAACTTTTCTAAGAATCAGTACATTTCTTCCAGGGTATACATTTTATTGCCATATAATTGTTCATAATAGTCTCTCATAATCCTTTGTATTACTGCATTGTCTGTTGTAACCTCTCCTTTTTCATTTCTAATTTTGTTGAGTTGATTCTTCTCCCTTTTTTCCTTGATGAGTCTGGCTAAAGGTTTGTCAATTTTGTTTATCTTCTCAAAGAACCAGCTTTTAGTTTTATTAATCTTTACTATTGTTCCTTTCATTTCTTTTTAATTTATTTCTGTCAGATCTTTGATTTCCTTTTTGATACCTTCAGTAACCTGTTGGTTATTTAGAAATGTGTTGTTTAATCTCCATATGTTTGTGTTTCTCACAGGGTTTTTTTTTGTTTTTGTTGTAATTGATATCTAGTCTCATAGTGTTGTGGTCAGAGAAGATGCTTAATATGATTTAAGTTTTCTTAAATTTACTGAGGTTTGATTTGTGTCCCAAAGTGTATCCTGGAGAATGCACTTGAGAAGAAGATGTATTCTTCTGCATTTGGATAAGACCCACTTCTTGATGTGGATCTTGGCGATGATTTTTTTTTAATCTGTCAGCAAAGATAGAATTTTTAAAAATCAAAGATAAACAAATAGAACTGCATTAAAACTATCAGCCAAATAAAAAGGCAACCTAGTGAGTTGCAAGTCATATATCTGTTAAAGGGTTAATATTCAAAGTGTATAAAAAATCATTCAACTCAACAACAACAAAAATAATTTGATTTTTCAATTGGGTAGAAGATATAAATAGACATTTTCCAAAAGAGACATCAAGATGAATAAGAGGTATATGAAAAGATGCTCAGCATCACTAATCATCAGGGTAATGCAAATCAAAACCACAATGAACTATCATCTCACACCTGTCAGAGTGACTGTTATCAAAAAGACAACAAATTACAAGCATTGGTGAGGATGTCAAGAAAATTGAACCCTTGTGTGCTGTTGGCAGGAATATAAATTGGTGCAGTCACTATGAAAAATAGTATGGAGGGTCTTGAGAAATTAAAAATAGAACTACCATGTGATCCAGCTATTCTGCTTCTGGCTGTATATCTGAAAAATGAAAACACTAACTTGAAAATATAGGTACTGCCATGTTCACTGCAGCACTGTTTATAAAAGCCAAGATATGGAAACAACCTAAGTGTCCATCAGTGAGTGAATGGATAAAGACATTGTGCATATACACAGCGGAATATTATTCAGCCTTAAGAAAGAATGAAAGCTTGGCATTTGCAGCAACATGGATGGACCTCAAGAGCATTATGCTAAGTGAAGTAAATCAGACAGAGGAAAGACAAATACAGTGTGATCTCGCATACATGTTGCAACTAAAAATTCTTTTTAAAAAAGCTAACAGAGATAATTTATTGTTGGTTGCGAAAAGGATGATCGTAAAGGCTGGGAAAGATGAGTGAAGTGGGTCCAAGGGTTTAAAAAAAAAGGCATTTTGAAATCACGCATTAAGTCAGAAGTAGATGCCTTGAATTTGTAGGAGTCCATAACCCAACTAGAACTTTTGGTACACAAATTGAAAGCATGTTCTTATGAAGAAAAGCAGCTGGACTTTATACCATTTCATAAACATGTGATGGTATTTTCCTTTATTTTCTACATAATATACAGATTATCCTTTCATCAATCTTTTTATAGGTAGAAATGTGTCATTGCATTGAGACAGCTTAATTGCACTCTAGGGGCTATTGTCACCATCCTCATTAACTGGCATTTAGGCAGTAGTGGCTCAGCTGGTAAAGAATCCCCCTATAGTGCAGGAGACATGGCTTTGATTCCTGGCTTGGGAAGATTCCCTGGAGAAGGGAAAGGCTACCTACTCCACTACTCTGGCCTGGAGAATTCTTTACAACCCCATAGACTGTATAGTCCATGGAATTCTCCAGGCCAGAATACTGAAGTGGATGGCTTTTCCCTTTTCCAGGGGATCTTCCCAACCCAAGGATTGAACTCAGGTCTCCCACATTGCTTTACCAGCTGAACCACAAAGGAAGCCTGAAAATATTGGAGTGGGTAGCCTATCCCTTCTCCAGGGGATCTTCCTGACCCAGGAATTAATCATGGGTCTCCTGCATTGCAGGCAGATTCTTTACCAACTGAGGTATCAGGGAAACTTGGGGTGGAATTAAATGAAGTAACATGTACGAAGCAGTCCAAAAATGTCTAAGTATTGTTATGTATCCTATGACTGTATTTTGCCACAAGTATTTTATGATTTTCATTTATATTTTTGTACCTTTAAACAATGTTTACTGTTAACTTACATAGTTTATTTGTAAATGGTATGAATAAACTTTAAAGATAGACTTGCTGCTGAAAATTTTGAGTGACATGTTGGCCATATTAAATGTTAAGCTTAATTTCAAAGTCTGTAAAGCATACTTCAAAAAAAAAAAACAAAAACAGTACAACAAAAAGAGAAATCTGATCTCAAGAATGGCATTAGACTGTTCGTTATCCTGTAAATAGGACATTCTCTGTGCCTTCCCTTTTTTTTGAGTCCTGAATAAATATAATCTGATGCTGAGTTAGATGTTAATTGACACCATATCTTGCTTGATCAAACTGCAGTTAAAGTTATGAAGCAGGAAAACAAGATATAAACTAACCAAGATCTTGACATGGACTGGAATGACCTATGGTGTGTTATATAGTCCTGGTTTCAAAATTGTGAATAAGTAGGATAGCCTATAAATGGCTCAGACAGCAAAGAATCTGCCTGTGATGCAGGAGATCCGGGTTTGATCCCTAGGTCGGGGGGAACCCCTGGAGAAGGGAATGGCTACCCAGCCCGGGATTCTTGCTGGGAGAATGCCATGGACAGAGGAGCCGATAAATACTTGGTTATTGATATATTAAAGAGTCATTGAATACCTGGAACTTCTCAGTAGGGAAGAGGCTGTAATAATGAAATTCTTTTTCTTTGGTAATTAGAACCACTGAAGATTGGTTAGACCACCTCACAATCTAGGGCTCTCTCTCTCAAGCAAAGTGCTCAGATACCCATTTGAGGATAGCCGTTTCCATACCTGGCAGAAAGTTGAACTATACAACCTTCTGAACTCATTTCACAAAGAAATTGATGACCTGTTCAGGTGTTGTTATTGCTACTTTCAAACTGAGGCACTCTGTTTTCTCTTAGACGTATAAGATTTCAAAGTGTAGAGTGTTGAGTCATAAGTAGTTTTATTCCCAACATTGCCTTCTGTTTGATTCAGGAGGTATAATTTGAGCTGTTTATATGTCTCCAAAGTACGTTTTACATTTATCTGCTAAAGAATATTTTAAAGGTAAGTTCATTGTTTTAAAAATTTATTCTCCCGATGAATTCCCCTCTTTTAGTGGCATAAATAAGGGTCAAAAACCAGATGAAACTGTATGTTCACATTCTAAAATCATACTCAGGATTAGTTCAATTTGACAAGCAAATTTTGCATTGGTCATCCTGACACTTAGTTTTGCCAACCTTCTGCCTACCCCTTCTGCCAAAGTAAAGAACTTTAGTGTACTAATACAGTGGAAAAAAAAAAAAAAATCAAAACCTCAGTCACAAAAGGAGGATAGAATGGATATTATATCTCTCATTAGACTCATTGCTTTCTCTTTATATGATTTCAGGTTTTTTAGGCCCACCTGCCAGTGCTGTTATAGGAGCCAGTGGGCACTGTTTTCTTTTTTTGCTTCATTTGCACATTGCTTCAATGTGTTTTCTTTAAGGTTTCTTGTCATTTTAAATATGACATACTTACTAAGTCATATTTAAAGTCATATCAAGTTATATGTCATATTAAGGTTTAATGTGATTCTTCAGTCTTGTTCCTTGTTCTAAGAATACAGTGGTGAACCAAATAGACATGGTCACTGCCCTGGTTGAACTTACAGTCTAATGGAGGAGACAAACAACAAATAAATTAGCTGTTACATAATTGGGAGCTAGGAGAATAAAAGATACAAAGTACACAGATAAGGAAGGTGGTGAGGGCATGGCAGGAGAGCGCTGCTTTGGATAGGGAAGACAGAAGAGACCCTTTCAAAATCATACCAGTATGGAACTTGAAGGGTAAGAAAATATTCGAGGTAGAGGAAACAAGTATCATGGCCGTAAGCTGTAAAAGAGCTTATTCACATTTTCTTTCTGTGCTCGTTTAAATCATAAAGATGACTGATTTAACTTGCTAGTGAAATGGTTATGATTTGATGCAGTTCATTTATTTAAATTGTCAGTTCTGCAGAAGATCATTGCTTCACTTTGCACTTTAAACCTTGGCCCCTGAACCGATGGGATATCACATTTAGTCTCAGCTTAAATATGATGTGTCTAATATTCCTTATAGAGGGAATTCGCAGTACATATCAGCTCCTTTCCCTTCTCCCTGCTCTGCAGCATTGTTGAGAATTCGTCTGCTAGGCACCTCCACTCCTTCCCCCAGCCCCACCCACAACAGGAGTGTGCGGTGCTTGGTGCTGCAACAGGGAGGGTACAATCAAGAAAAACACCAGTCTTCAGACCTACCCATCCTCTCTGTTGAGGCTCCCATCCTTCTCCTGAGTGTCTACCAATTTGACTTCCAAGTTCAGATCACTTCAAAGATGTTGCCAGCATACTCAACCATCCACTACAAGAACTCAAGTCCCAGTTAACCACTATATGCTGCCCATTCTAGTGGATTTTCTTGTTTATCCTAAACCTCTCTCCTTGGATCTCTACCACATGACTTCTTCATCAAGAAGCTATATTGGTTGATTCTGAAATGGGGAGTGAGCAGGGAGATTTGACTGAGTTATTTTGCAGTTCCTCAGACTTCCTCTTTGGTATGCCTCAGGTAGTGGTTCTCCCAAAGGCCAAGAAGAAATGGCCTTTTCCTGCTGCTGAACTGGTGAAGGAGGAATTGGTCTTCTACCTAGGACTGGCAGCTGTAGAGAAAGACAGAGTACCTGATTCTAGTAGTAGTTAAGACTTGGCTTGTTTCCCTGGTCCCACTTGAAGTTACTGCCTTATTAATTTTTCTTGGCATTAATAGGGGTGATAGGGATGAGAACACTGTGCCTTCATTTTTTTCCCTTACTGGTAAAATGAGAATGTTGGTATAGATGATCCCTAAGGTTCCTTTAGTCATAATATATCATGTTTGTAATCTAAACCATGTAGTAGTCTTGTCTCTGTCTGACACTCATAATGTTTACATTGGAAATTATTCCAGTATATGAGCTTGAGACATATGTGGAAACATAGAGCCCAACTGGTTGAGTGTTAGTTTCTGCTGTTAAAAGCAGTAATACTGTATGCCCTGAGGATGAAACAAACTAAGCCTGAGTTAGTCTTTAAAGAAGGATGAGCATGTATCAATGAAAATTGTAGTGAATGACTTGAAGATGTGTTTCTTCACTTTGTCATAAGGGTCAGATTTTACTGAAATGACACTGTGCTAATGTGATTCTGAGTTCTGTTGCTCTCTAAGTTGATCTCTCCTTCTCTTGCAGGAGCTATTGTGACAATCTTGGTTACCATCCATTAAGTGCTGCTGACTTCGGGAAGATTATGAAAAATGTCTTTCCAAACATGAAGGCACGTCGTCTGGGCACAAGAGGCAAATCTAAATATCCTTTACCAGTTTGATTTTCAGTGATTTCTTAAAGTTCTCACTTATTACTGAACATCTGCTGTTGTAGTTCAACTAGCAACTATATATTTTTTTTTGCAACTATATTTAGAAATAAATTTAAATCAACAAATATAAACAACTCAAAAGTACTTAGAATAATTGTAAATGTTATTCTCCCAGCTATTTATCACACTGAAAGAGAAATAACAAATGGTAGTTATTAAGACTGTGATAGATCTCACCTTACTTTGTCACTGTAATGTGTCCTTAATGGTTTGATCTTCTTTTCCTTAGTAATGAGGATTATCAAAGTATACCATAGGACAGCACTTGAAAATTATATGAGTAAAAGTGGAAAAAGATGTTAGCTTATCATCTTTCCTTCCTCTACTTTAGAAACATAGGGCTCTCCCTGGTGATATATACAACGTTCAAAAAATTTTCTTGTGGAACTTGGCCTGCAGGATTAGTGTTATCTTTAAACTGTTTTTCATCCAATCATCTAAAGGCTATTTTAAAATTAAACCAGGGCATAGAAAAGGCCCCATAGGAGCAAACAGAAGTAAGGAAATTAAAATTAAGACTTTATTATAAAGTTCTTCCTACCCTTGGAAGAAGATTGTCACATGGAGGGTTAGAAATCCTATTAGAAATACATCATTTCTCTCTGCTTAGCTGTTGGCCTCTTTCAAATCATGAAAATTCTTCTGTGGAGGAGATGAGAAGGGGAAGGGGAGAGGCTGCTTTTCTAAAATGACTCCAGGCAGGTGTTCTTTAACTACTAGTTGCACGACCTAGTCTTGTTTCCTGAGTGCAAACAAAAATGTCTTGGTGTGTCATTGGCATGTTACAGGTGATAATCCTGTGTGTTTCAGTGGAAAAAGAGAAGTGAAAAGGTTAAAGCCCTTGTGACACTCTTAAGAGTTGTTTTTGTCCCTGTGCCCTGGCTAGAGTTTCCCTTCTCTCTGCCAGGTTTCCATCTGGATATTCCTTTCCTTCTGACCTGTTTGTTACTGGTGGCTGGCACAGCTTATTAGGAACATTTATTCATAAAATTTATACCAGATGAGAATCATTTTGTTTCCTTTAAGATGGTAATATTCTATAAGAACTGTTGCAGTTTCAAAAGAGTAAAGGTGTCCTGAGTTTCTAATATTAAAGTCTCTTCCTAAAGAACTCAGAAAGTAGATGATGTCTCAGGCCAATTTTATTCTCATTTCATATATGGTTGCTTTCCAAGTGCTAACTATATAAACAGTTCATTTAATGTAGAGTACTTTAGACCTTGACCATTTATTACATATTGCTACAGTGGACTAAGAAAAAAAGCTTTTGTTCATATGCCAACACTGCCCAATCTTGATTTTCACAAAACTGGAGATGGGGTAAGAATTTCTGCCTTTTATTTTTAATAAGTAAAATTGTACGTTATTATCAACATCAAAATGCATACTGCATAGTCTCATTTGGATAAACAAACAACGGTCATGTGTTTGGACTGTTCGGTCCATAGAATTCTCCTGGCCAGAATACTGGAGTGGGTAAGTTGTTCCCTTCTCCAGGGTATCTTCCCAACCCTGGAATTGAACCCAGGTCTCCTACACTGCAGGTGGATTCTTTACCAGCTAAGCCACCAGGGAATCCCAAGTAAAATTGTACCTTATTATCAACATTGAAATGCATACTACGTAGTCTCATTTGGATTAAACCAGGGACCAGGAACTGCGCCTTTTATTAAATAAATGAGCCAAAAACTCAACAATGGCTGGACACTGTTAGCGTACATTACTTATTTCACATGGCTCTTGAAATTAAGGGGAAAAAAAGATGGATCTAAAGTTACTGATTTATAGATATATTCATGGTATATATCATCAAATGGACTATTTGAGCTACAGAGTAATGTGTATAGAATGAATATTTTCAGAAGAGAAAATATAGTTCATGGCATAGTTTGTTTTCTTGATGTTAGAAAAGGCTTTTAGAAGAATTCAGATCTGTTATTCTTCATGTATGTTTAATAACATATGTTTAGATGTTATATTCACAATGCTGCTGATGGCTATGCACCAGTAGGTACAGGCATAGGACTCATATTTGCAAGGATCTACTTTTATGCCTGCCAACACCAGTCACTTAGTACTGCTTTGACCTGACAGATTCAGATTATATCTTCTGATTAAAGGGCTTCACTGGTGGTTTAGACAGTAAAGAATCAGCCTACAATGCAGGAGACCCAGGTTCACTCCCTGGGTCAAGAAGATCCTCTGGAGAAGGAAATGGCAACCCACTCCAGTATTCTTGCCTGAAGAATTCCGTGGACAGAGGAATCTGATGAACTACAGTCCATGGGGTCACAAAGAGTCGGACACAACTGAGTGACTTTCACTCACTCACTTCCTATGTATCTTGAGTGTACTTCAATTTAATTTCTCTTAACTTTCTTTTTAAAAGTCTACCCTCCCCCACCCCCCTTTTTCTTCTGTTTAGTTGGAAGGCGCTGAACCTTCTGGGCAGCTTCAGAACATTGATGAAGAAGTTATCTCTTCTGCCTGCCGTCTTGTGTGTGAGTGGGCCCAGAAGGTGTTAAGCCAGCCATTTGACACAGTCTTGGAATTAGCCCGCTTCCTTGTAAAAAGTCACTATATAGGCACCAAGTCGATGGCAGCACTTACTGTAATGGCAGCAGCACCACCAGGTACAAAATTATTAACAAGCTGAAACTGACAGGGTGTTACTACATCTAGAGTTGGTGGTAAAAAAAGAGTTTAGCCATAAAACTTCTTTCTCTTTTTAGTATTTGTATATGTTCACTCTTCGTTTAATACTAAATTCAGATGGACTTATTGAGCTAACAAAAATAATAATGATAGTTTTTCATGATAAAATTTAAGTTACAGCTTTGTATGTTAATCTGCTTAAATATGAAACCGTTATGATTTGCCAGTTGGTATTTCATTAATTTTTCCATTGCTATTTTAAAGTTTAAGGAATATATATATGTGCACTTTTAAGTATATATGTGTTTCTAAATTAATAAATATTACAAGTAAATAGTAAAGTTAAGTTTTTAAATTACTTGCTGAGACTCCTGTCCCCAAAACTAATACTTATAAATGAAATGATCTTTGGACTATGTGAAAGGTACCTAGTCTCACAAAAAGTAAACCATGTGAATGAAGCATTACTATGAAATAACGAGTGACTTTTTAAATATGCATTCAAATAGCTATTTTTATTCAGATAGGAACTCTAGAATTGACAGTTTGAGGACTGTCAGTATCACTAGAATAATGACTCCCTTGTAAGTTAATAGCTGCATAAAGTACCTGTTTTCATGAAATTTTTTAAATGTCTTATTTCGGTCATACTTTAATAACCTAAGAAAGAGTGAATAAATTTTGTTATTACTCTAGGAAATTATAACTTTTTAAAAAAAATTTATTAATGTGAAATGGTAGATTTCTCACAGTGAGGACTATAATTATACTCTTGAATAACTTTACTTTTTTATCTTAACTTCATTATTTTAATAAGAAATCCTTTTCCTCTATGTTTAAGAAGCTTTAAGCATTTGTGGTATGTGTGTGAGATTGTTCTGTTATCTCTTTTTTTTGTCATTTGAGGACCATCAGTATGATCAAAATAGCCTTTTACAAGAGCCTCATCATAATTTTTCCTATCTCAATATAAACTGGATGACTCAAATCCATACATTTACAGTTACACAGGGACTGAAGTGCATGGGCAGCCTGATGTAGCTAGTTAGTTCACATCTGTTACCTCATTTATTCCCATGGCAATCCTGTAAGAGACATGATATTTATTCCCATTTTAAAGATCAGGGAAAAAGTAAGACTAAGGGAAGTTAAGTAATTTGTCCATAGTCAGATGAATTGTGGAGCCAGAATTTGAATCCTGATTTGTCTGTCTCCAAAACCAAGGTTACTCCTTTACATAAGACTGTTCTAGCTTCTGGCAAAACAGGTTCAAAAAATCTTATGGGCCCTTCAACTTTCAATGTTCCCTTTCTCCTACCCCTACTGACACCCAGAAGAGGAACACATTGAAGATTTAAGAGATAACATAGGTATCTAGATATCATGATATCTATGATATCATAGGTATCTAGATATCATGATATCTATGATATCATAGGTATCATATCAAAGAAACATCTGTCTATTTCCCACAGTATTCACATAGGCTGACTGAAAAAAGAATGTTGAATTAATAGATTTTTAAGGCATAAGTGTGAAAAAAGGTATATTCTATAAATGAAAATACTGACAATCATATAAATAAACATTTGTATAAATAGATAATATATATTATACAATATATAAATAGACATTTGTAACTTTTTGAAAGTAGCTTGAGAGGCTGTTCTTTTAACAACTGTGTCATTATTTAGTATTTTAGAATCTCCTGCAATTTTGTTCTCAGCCACTGCCACTTTTAAAGATACCTTTTGTAGTGAATAATCTTCATCCTTTGAAGATGAATCTGTTTTTTTATAGTCTCCATATTAAGAACAGGTTGTATTACAGATGTCCTTTTCTAAGTCAGCTGCTTGGAACCCGTTCCTGTCCAGAAACCCTGGCAGGAGGCATCAGAGAGCTTTGGGCGGTTGGCAGAGGCTCTTGGGGTGCAGGTGCTGAGTAGCCGGAGCCGAGGCTACGGGTTGCATGGGAGCAGTGCGATTTGAGTTGGATTTGAGGGGAAAAAATAGTACTTAGGTGATTAAAGGGAAGGTCAGAAAATGAGAGATTGTTGAGGAATGAGTGTGTGGGTGAAAGTTTACAGGTACTTTCTCTTCTTCTCGTCTCCCACTCACCAGGCTGTTGCTGTTCACAAGATGAAAAGCAGAACCGTCTGGGGAAGGGAAGGGCAGGGCGTGCCCTCAGGACGGGGTGTCTTCCCCTGGCCTCTCTCCATTCTTCTTACTGACTCTGCTCCCTTTCTGTTGCTCTTAATGCCACTCCCTAGATGTGAAATGAGCTTTTGAAAAATTAATTTTATTACATAACCAGTTTTTCTTAAATTAAAATTTATCCCATATTTATTTTATCATTCCTTTTTCTCAGTGTTTCATCTTACTACTGCTTGAAAAAGTTTCCTCGGAGACGCTTTTTTTAGACTTTATTAACTTCAGTCTTACTAAGAAATTCTGCTTAATTTCTACTAAGTCATACTGATATAATTGTATCAGTTAAAACTGTAGTACCTATTTTTATGAAATTCTTGTGGAATTAAAGACTTGTTTTCCCCATGCATTCTTTCCTACGATATAGATGGTTTCTGCAAATATGTATTGAGTGCCCCTTGTGGGCTGAATATTAAAATCATAAAAATACATGGATTTCTTAATTAGAGAAGAGAGGAAGGAGATTTTCTGACATCTACTGATAAAATCTAAAACATGTTAGCTTGGCACTGACTTGTCTTAACTTCTGCACGTTAGTGATATAGCTACTATTCTTTTCAAAGTCTTCATCTGTTATTGCTGGTTTGACTACCAAGTTGAGCCATATTTTAAGGTTCAATTAAAACCATATTGGCAAGTATTTATAAACTGTAAGTGTAATGTGAGTTAAAATGTCCTGGGTTTGTTGCTTTGTCCAGTAGATGGCTACATAATCAAAGAAATTGAATTGTAACTGCCTTCTCTAAAGAGTATTTATGCTCTCCTTTCTGTTTATTTTCAGGAATTAAAGGAATTACCCAGCCTTCTGCTTTTATACCTACAGCTGAAAGTAATTCCTTTCAGCCTCAAGTGAAGACTCTGCCATCTCCTATTGATGCTAAACAGCAATTGCAACGGAAAATCCAGAAGAAGCAGCAAGAACAGAAACTACAATCCCCTTTGCCAGGAGAATCCTCAGCAAAAAAATCAGAAGGCTCAGCAAGCAACGGAGTGACTAATCTCTCTAATGGGAACCCTGCAATCCTCTCTCCTCAACCTATCGGTATCGTCGTGGCAGCTGTCCCTAGTCCCATTCCGGTAATATAATTAAACAGCATTTGGCATGACTGGGATGGTGGGAAGTCCATTGTTTAATTAAAAGTAGCACAGGAGAAGGCAGCAAGCAGAGGTATGCTGCTGCTGCTGCTAAGTCGCTTCAGTCGTGTCCGACTGTGCGACCCCAGAGACAGCAGCCCACCAGGCTCCCCCGTCCCTGGGATTCTCCAGGCCAGAGCACTGGAGTGGGTTGCCATTTCCTTCTCCAGTGCATGAAAGTGAAAAGTGAAAGTGAAGTCAGTCAGTCTTGTCCGACTCTTATCGACCCCGTGGACTGCAGCCCACCAGGCTTCTCCATAAGCAGAGGTATAAATTCAGGTATAAACTGAGTTTGTGACCACACAAAGATTTCACTTCAGTCAGTTGTCTTTTATTCAGGATATACATTGTTGTCTACAAAATAAGCTATAAACAGAACAGAAGTGAAATTACAAGACACATAAGTTTGCGTATAACCAGTCAGAGCTTTACATAGGAGATGAGTCATTTTCAGAGTTGTCAGAGTTGTCATCTCTAGCTCAGCAAAGATGACACAAATGCAGGCTTTTTTTTTTTTGGTTTAATTTTTTTTTCTTTTTATCATTCAGATGGAACAAAATTATAATGTGTATCAGTAAAACATTAACATAGTCCCGTCTCTGGCTTGCTGAACACGGGACCTCGGGCAAGTCTCTTAGTTACTCTGAGTCTCTCTCCTTATCAGCAAATTGAAGTCTTGGTATACTCCTTGCCTGTCCCACACTTGTTATGTCACAACATAACAAGGTTATGACAAACTGGCTTTTAATATGAGAGAGTATCGTACTAAAGCAAGATGGTATTTTAGGTTGTTATTTGTGATACTATTAGAAAGATATTGTATCTTATTTTTTTCTTGTTTTTATCATTATCATCGTCATCATCCTGTCATTAAAGCATGGAGTACCTGGGAACCATTCTCTTGCACTGATCATTATACAGCGAACTGGGGAAGGCGGTAGTTTTATCTGAGACCTTATCCACAGTGGTTTGTTAGTAATGTCCAAGGTCAGTCCACGTATAAGACAGTCTCCCCTGTGAGTGAGTCATCTTGGCACAAATTCCAGTTAGTTACCTCTATATTAAATAGTTGTGATAGTTCTTCAGATTTTATCTCTGCTCCCTATAACCTCCTTTAAAAAATCATTGTTTTAGCAATGTGAAGTTTTTTACTGACATCTTAATATTCTTCTTACGTATCATTGTATTTGGTAACTATTACACTGTGTTGCATGTATTATAGTGTTTATTTATCTGGTCTAAAAGAATTCTTGTCTAACATAGGAACTGTTTTTTTTTTTTTTTTTTTTTAGCATTACATGTATAAAATGCCTCAATACTAATGAATTATATGAATCGCTGTTTATACTCTGGACTTGATAAATATGGTATTTTTGTTTTCCATCTTTTAACAGGTCCAACGGACCAGGCAGTTGGTAACTTCACCAAGTCCAATGAGTTCTTCTGATGGCAAAGTTCTTCCCCTCAATGTACAGGTGGTCACTCAGCACATGCAGTCTGTGAAACAGACACCAAAGACTCCTCAGAACGTCCCGGCCAGTCCCGGCGGGGATCGTTCTGCCCGGCACCGCTACCCTCAGATCTTACCCAAGCCAGCCAGCACCAGTGCACTCACCATCCGCTCTCCGACTACTGTCCTCTTCACTAGTAGTCCCATCAAGACCGCCGTTGTGCCCACCTCACACATGAGTTCTCTAAATGTGGTGAAGATGACAGCGATATCCCTCACACCCAGCAGCAGCAGTACCCCTCTGAAACATTCTGCCTCAGCAAACAGTGCTACAGGAACAACAGAAGAAGCGCGGACCATCCCACAGATCAAGAATGGTTCTGTTGTTTCACTTCAGTCTCCCGGATCCAAGACCAGCAGCACCGGGGGACCCTCTGCCGTGGAAGTCAAAATGGAGCCTGAGACATCATCAGATGAGCCTCCGATACAGTGCCAAGAGAACTCTGACGGGACCGACGTGCCCAAAACAGCACCTGGTGCCCTCTCGGGACAGAAAAGTAATATAGATGGAGCAGTACAGAAACCTTCCAACGAAGGTGTTGTTGAAATAAAAGCAACTAAGGTTTGTGACCAGAGGACCAAATGTAAAAACCGCTGTAATGAAATTCTGCCAGGCACTTCAACAGGCAATAATCAGAGCACTGTCACTCTCTCCGTTGCCACTCAGAACTTCACTTTCACCAGCACCAGCTCACCATCTAATGGTGACTCAATAAATAAAGACCCTAAAGTGTGCACTAAAAGTCCAAGAAAGCGGCTCTCTTCTGCAATGCAAGAGTCCCAGGTGCCTCCTATAAAGAAACCAATTGTGGAACAGCTGTCTGCAGTTATCCCAGAAGGTCAGAAACCAGGCAGTGTTAAGAAGGACCCAAAGGTTCCACATTCAGGGAAAACAGAGAGCTCAGCAGCAGGTGCTCAGATTTCCAGCAAGGTCTCAACACATGTCAACTCACACATAGTGGCAAGTCAGCCCTTGGATCCCTCTGCTCTTGTTACCAGCGATTCAGCGTTAGAACAGCAAACCACACCATCATCATCTCCAGATATCAAAGTAAAGCTGGAAGGCAGTGTCTTTCTCTTGGACAATGATTCAAAATCAGATGGCAGCTTTAATCCAAATGAGTGGCAACAGGTCACTAAGGATTCTGAGTTTATATCCGCCAGCTGTGAACAACAGCAAGATATCAGTGTTATGACAATTCCCGAGCACTCGGATATCAATGACTTAGAGAAGTCTGTTTGGGAATTAGAAGGAATGCCACAGGACACATATTCCCAGCAGCTGCATGGCCAGATCCAAGAATCTTCTTTGAATCAAATACAAGCACAGTCTTCAGATCAGTTACCTCTACAGTCCGAACTGAAGGAATTTGAGCCTTCTGTTTCCCAAACAAATGAAAGCTACTTTCCTTTTGATGATGAGCTTACACAGGATAGTATTGTAGAAGAGCTGGTGCTCATGGAGCAGCAGATGTCAATGAACAACTCTCATTCTTATGGTAACTGTTTGGGAATGACCCTGCAGAGTCAATCTGTGACTCCAGGAGCTCCAATGTCATCTCACGCCTCCAGCACCCACTTCTATCATCCAATTCATAGCAATGGCACTCCAATCCACACCCCCACCCCGACCCCAACACCCACTCCCACCCCCACCCCAACCCCGACCCCCACATCTGAAATGATTGCTGGGTCGCAGAGTCTGTCACGGGAGAGCCCTTGCTCCAGGCTGGCCCAGACAACACCTGTGGATAGTGCTTTGGGAAGTAGCCGACATACACCCATCGGTACGCCACACTCTAACTGCAGCAGTAGTGTCCCTCCCAGCCCCGTGGAATGCAGGAATCCTTTTGCATTTACCCCAATAAGCTCCAGTATGGCGTATCATGATGCCAGCATTGTCTCAAGTAGTCCTGTGAAACCAATGCAAAGACCCATGGCCACACACCCTGACAAAACCAAGCTTGAATGGATGAATAATGGGTATAGTGGGGTTGGTAATTCATCTGTTTCTGGCCATGGCATTCTCCCAAGCTATCAGGAACTAGTGGAAGACCGTTTCAGAAAACCTCACGCTTTCGCTGTGCCTGGGCAGTCTTATCAGTCTCAATCCAGACATCATGACAGTCATTTTTGTCGTTTGACTCCTGTCTCTCCTGTGCAGCATCAAGGTGCCACTGTAAATAACACCAATAAACAGGAGGGTTTTGCGGTCCCTGCCCCTCTTGATAATAAAGGAACTAATTCATCTGCCAGCAGCAACTTCAGGTGCCGGAGTGTGAGCCCTGCTGTTCATCGCCAGCGTAATCTTAGTGGAAGCACCCTCTACCCAGTATCTAATATCCCCCGATCCAACGTGACCCCCTTTGGAAGTCCAGTAACCCCCGAAGTTCATGTTTTCACAAATGTCCACACAGATGCATGTGCCAACAACATAGCTCAAAGAAGTCAATCAGTTCCATTGACAGTCATGATGCAAACAGCCTTCCCAAATGCTCTTCAAAAGCAAACGAACAGTAAGAAAATAACCAATGTTTTGTTGAGTAAACTTGATTCTGACAATGATGATGCTGTGAGAGGTTTGGGCATGAACAATCTGCCCTCCAATTACACCGCCCGGATGAATCTCACTCAGATTTTGGAAACGTCCACTGTCTTTCCGAGTGCCAATCCGCAGAATATGATTGATTCCAGCACTTCTATTTATGAATTCCAAGCACCATCTTACCTCACCAAAAGTAATAGCACCGATCAGATCAGTTTTTCTCCTGGGGATAATCAAGCACAATCAGAAATTGGAGAGCAACAGTTAGATTTCAGCAGCACTGTTAAAGACCTGTTGAGTGGAGACAGCTTGCAGACCAGCCAGCAGCTAGTAGGTCAGGTAGCACCTGACCTCACTAATCCTGCGTCTGACTTCTCTAGCGACATCAGGTTGTCTTCTGAGCTCTCAGGCAGCATCAACGATTTGAACACTCTAGACCCAAATCTACTGTTTGATCCAGGTCGTCAGCAGGGACAAGATGATGAACCTACACTGGAAGAATTAAAGAATGACCCCTTGTTTCAACAAATTTGCAGTGACTCCATGAGCTCTATGACTTCATCAGGTTTTGAATGGATAGAAAGCAAGGACCATCCTACTGTTGAAATGTTGGGTTAAATTGTGTTTTATAATATGTAGCACACTGTAACTAAAGACATATGTATTGTATTTGTCTTAATGGAAGTGCCTCCCGCAGCAGAAACACTTACTATTAATTGTGACATTTTAAAAAGAGTTTGCTGCCGAAGTGGTTTCTTCTTCAGTAGGAAATGGTTAGACTCGCCTCAGTTCTTACCAAGTTTCTGAAAAGAGTAGGCTGTAGAAAAACAAATATTAGGTTTTAAATTTTGTAATGTTCCCCCATTTAATCACATTGTTTGCTAGTAAACAAAAGAATAACCAGCTTTTACAAGAGCAGTCTAGATCTTTATTTTGTATAAGTTCATTTTATTTCATTGGTTGATCTGCACAGATTTTAGAGGAAACCATTGATTTTAGATATAGGATATTTTGTTGTTGTTGGCATTATCTTTTTAAGTATGAAATCATAGCTAAAGTGAACTGTAGACAAGAAGGTCTTCCTTGAAACAGGGATAATATTCAGGTTATTATAAGTATTTAGGCTTGAAGCATAGAGCTACTGTAGAATGAAAAAATAAAATCTCTGTAGGACTTTCTGGGACTTCAGTACCATTTGCACCTGCAACGAAGGGCTTAAATAGGAGGAAATAATGGAAAATGAAATATTAATATAAGGAAAGCAAAAGCTGCACTAAAATTATTAAAAGGAAAAACTAGTAGCCATTTTTATTTGTGACCTTGTGTTAGTCTTCTTTTAAAATGTTAGTTTTAATATGGAGCTACCACAGAAGACGTGCACGCATGCAGGCGTGTGCACACATACACACACATGTATGTAAACAAAGCAAGTAAGTAATGCGAAATGTTGTAATTTAATAGAACAAATGCAAGCATGTTAGAAGAATATCTTATGTTTTATTATCTGGTTAGTTGAGATAGGGAAATTTAGAAGGAAACTAAAAAGCATTTTCTTAGTTTCATCACAATATGTCTGTATGCACATATTAAATTCTATTTAAGATTTATTTTGAAGGTTTTTATTTATAGTATTCTTAAGTCCTCAATTTAGCGACTGGCTCCTTCACTCCTCCTGAACATAGAAATGCAGTTTGATCATGGGATCCCTTTGAAACACAAGCAAGCAGGAGAGAAATAACACAAAAAACTGAAAAGACAACATTTCATCACCCGAGGTCCGAAGTCACAAATCTTTATCTCTGATAAAACAAAGGGGATATCTAATAGTACTTGAAGAAGAGGAGCATTTTATAACATGCTTAATTTATTTATTGTGATAACCACAATTGCAAAAAGAAGCACTCAGGATTTGTTTTAGAATGTTTCTCTCTTATGGCTCCCATTTTGTTTTGTGAATAACTATTTATGAATTTCATGCTGACACAAGTCTTCTCACTAGTTGACAGCTCCATTTAACTGAGTTTCAAGATTAGTTTCAAATAGACTTAAAAATTTGCCATTAAATTTATAAAGTTATTCTTAAACCATTGTCTGCTACCTTGAACCTAACTAAGCTTTCCTTTACCTTAATTAGTAAGCCAATCAGAAGACTACAATCAATGAATATTTAACAAATGTGATGAGTTTAATACGGTTTCATTGTTCAGTAAATTTGCAAGGTAGGATATTAACATTTTGATAAATAAATGGTGCTAGGGTTGGCTCAGAGGTTTACATATTGATATGTCCTAGTTACTGACATTTGTGTGTTTGCTGTTATCTTGATTTAATGATCTGTTAGATATTTTTTCCTTGATGCTAGTTATTTCTTCACTGTACATTGAGACACAGCACTACTGCACACCAAAGTATGCAATACCCAAAGGAAACTGTGTGATTTCTCTTAACAAATGATGGGAGCCTTTCTATATGAGATACTCTGAAAAGGAGATTTTGAGGCCATTCTAATCCCTTGTTTACATTATTAGCTTCCTACTAATATAAAAAATAATGGGAATCTTTTTTGATAAAAATATAAAGACTGGAGGATTTTTAACCCCTGTATAGTATTGCAGCAAACACTTTAAATTTGGTTGAATTCGTTCAGCAAACTTTCTGGGATTCATATATTGCACTAAATTTGTTGAACCTGTGGTAGGCACATCTCTTAGGATAAATGCAACCAATACAGTCCACAGATTAAACTTTTTAAATGTGTTTCATTATGAAAAGACAAAATGTCATCAAAGTGACAGATAAAATTGTCTTATGTAGCAATGTGCATTAATCTCAATGAGATATTTCTATTTCTTATTCTCTTACATGAGAATATTACAGCAGGAAGAATTAAGTTTAGTTTGCTTCACCATGTTAATACATGATCACAAAATGTGCATGAGTGTTATTGACTTATCTTGTACAGTACTAGGTATTCCTGTAACCACTTTTTTTTTCTTGGCTGTATTGAAACTGGTTCAGTGTTAACCAGACAGACATAGTTATTCACAAGTTATTTACTTTTTTATGTTTACTAATTCTGCTTAGTTATTGTTGAATATGTTCTTTTCTCAGATTATTTTCATTGTTTTGATGTTTTAAACATTTTGCATACTGTTTATCATGATAAGACTTCATGAAGTAAATAATTTTGCATATAATTGCAATAAGCACTGACTTTTGAACTGAAAAGAAGGAAAGTGTTTTTTTGTGCAGTGCATCAGAGGTTCATATAAGAGTCTTGTACTATAATGTGCTTTACTACACCATAAATGACAAAAACAAGCCCTGTTTCATGTTTTCATTTAGTGCAAAAAGTCAAGATTTCCCCAGTGTTTTGTTGTCTGTTGTACCTGCTGAAACTACAGTAGTTGAATATTGCAGTAGCATTTCAGTTCTCTTTTTTTATTGAAAGTGCTCAAAAATTGTTTTTTAAATGTTTTCAAAAACAATTAAAAACATTTTATATTAAACTGACTGGATTTTAAAGTGATTTATGGGATCTATTTTATGTAGAGCGCATGTCATTTTGTAAACAGACCTGAAGCACTTCTTCCTTTGATCTCCTGAAAGTTGAGGAAATGGGGGGAAAAAATCAACATAAGGAGGAGCAGTGCTGCTAAATCTAGTCTCTGTCATTAATCCAGAAGGCTATATGGATCTTAGCTTGTTCATCCAAACTCTGCTGTTCACTTAATGATTTTTTTTTTTTTTTACTGATGAATGATATAGAGTTTTATGTTGTAACAACAACAACAAATCTTTCCTTTTGTTCATTGACATAAAATGTTTGCTTTAAAATGTTAGTCCATGGTGTACCTAGATATGGGTATTTGGGGATCTTTGAATTGAAAAACCGAAGAAGGCAATGGCAAGCCACTCCAGTACTCTTGCCTAGAAAATCCCATGGATGGAGGAGCCTGGTAGGCTGCAGTCCATGGGGTCGCTACGAGTCGGCCGCGACTGAGCGACTTCACTTTCACTTTTCACTTTCACGCAATGGAGAAGGAAATGGCAACCCATTCCAGTGTTCTTGCCTGGAGAATCTCAGGGGTGGCAGAGCCCGGTGGGCTGCTGTCTATGGGGTCGCACAGAGTCGGACAGGGCTGAAGCGACTTAGCAGCAGCAGTAGCAGAATTGAAAAATAATAGAAAATTGGGAAGATTTTAAAGCATATCTATGTCCAAAAGCATTATAGGCATTTTGGTGAACCAGAAATACAAAGTGATAAGTGCACTGAACTTGTAAGCCAGAACTTGAGTTCTAGGTCTGGAAGCAAGAAAGACCACCTAGAAATTTCAAATCTTAAAGAGTAAGAAGCCACAGTCTGACTTGAAGTTTTCTCACTTTTGATACTAAGATGCAGCAACAACCAGTGCCTAGGACTGTAACTTATATTGATTGTAGCCAGGTCTTGCCTGAGCCAGAGCCTCCTTCTTTGTGAAACAGATCTATGTAGGTTTTCAGTAGCCCCGCTCTCACCACAGGACCAGAGCCCTGAGTGTGGACAGGTGGTAGAAGCAATCATAAAAGGCAAGAAGAGTGGAGATTGGGAAGGGAGGAAGAGAAGAGCAGGAAGACTCATAAGAGGAGCCTGCAAACAAAAATTCTAAAGTACTTGAAGAAAATGAAAAATCCTAAGGAAGACAGTCAGCAGTCACTCAAGGTAAAAGTCATATACTCTCTGTATAGTTAAGTATTTAGGATTCTCAGTAATAAAGGGGGGTGGTGTAATTTTTGTATGATCAAGAATAGGCAAACAAAACAGGAACCAGTGGATACAATAAACCAGGAAGGCATTCTGGAGGAAAAAGTGTTGTGTAGTACTTGAGGTGCTTTTGGCTACAACTAGAGAAAACCCAACAGTGGATTAAGCCATAAAGACATTTATCTTAGCTTAATAAGAATTTTGGTGATAGGAGGTACTGAAGGTTCATTCAGTGACTTGTTTTTCTTCTGTGTTCTATCAGCTTCAACGTTGCTGTTCTGTGTCTGTTGCCTCATGGTCACAAGATGGCTGCCACAGCTCCAAATATTTTACCTTCATACATCCCAAACAAGGTGGTAAGGGCAGCTCTCAGCCTTTTATCAGAGAGAAAAAGAAAAAATATTTCCCAGGCTCTCCCATTACTCCCTCCCACTCTATCCCCAACTTCATCTTATTAGAAAAAACAAGGTCAGAGACCTACCCTAAAACTGACTAGCTAAGATTCTTGATTCATTTTTTATAGCTATGGGAGGGGGCCCATTTTCAGGAGCATGTGATCATCTACCTAAAATAAGTCCCATAACCTAGAGAAGATACAAGGAACTTAAGATTTAGTGCCCACTCTTGAGAGAAGCTCACAGTCTTGTGAAGAACTAATTGTGTGTTCTTTGAGAAGTGCCAAATAGAGGTATATGTGACGTGCTATCTGGAAGGAAAACAGGGAGAATTCACACTGAGGATCCAAGAACTGGGCAAAAGAAGGTTCTTCCTGTTAACTAACTGTGGTTTGCCTTCCCCCTCTAGAGAAAAATCAGATATTGAATATCATAAATGCAAATTGCCTCAGTACCTGCTACTGTCATAGAAGACCAAAATTTTGATTTTTGTTAAGACTGTAGAGATTTATTTTGACAAACATTGCTATAAATGAATTTTAAACAATTAGAATTACAGATTTTATGGATGGGATAATTTATCAATCGTATATAATCTGAAATTTTTAAAAATGTGTATGACCATCCCTGGATCTCTAATCTGTGCATAAGTTTAGAAAGGGAAAAACAAAAAGACTATGATTTTCTAGATTTTATGTCTAAGAAGTACTTGATTTGGGAGAGAAAGGAAAATAATTTTGTAAATGAAATACATCATGAGGATGGTATTACTACCATATATAGAATATTCTCTTGCACTAAACCCTGTGCTAAATACTGCATGTATATTTTGGTTTTCTCACTGTAACAATTCTGAAAGAATATTGTTTTTCAAATGAAAATTTTAGCTCAGAGATCAACTGGTAGGAGTAATAGCTAATAATAGGAAAAGCTGTAATTAACTTGGTTCCAAAGCCTAGTTCTTAACTATGACACTGTATCTAAAGATACTTCTTCAAATTACCTGCTGTATTAGTTTGATTTGCTGGCTTCTTTGAAATGTTCTTTCTGGCTTAAAATTAAGGTTGATTTTTTGGGGAATTTTCTTTCTGTGTAACTTATCCTTATATTTTTTATACTTCCTTTGCATTTTTATTTTGGGATTTTGCTGTATTTTGTGACTTTCCTCTAAACAAATTCCTTTCCCTTCTCTCTATCCTTGGAAATATATGCCCTCATGTATTGGAAATCAAGGGGGAAGTAAGATTTAAATAGAAAATTTTATTTTGAACATAGCCTTTCAAGCATGTCTTACCAGGTATGCCTAATCGTATCTACTTTAAAATCACCTTTTAAATGTCACCAGGAAATAAAAACTAGACAAAAAATGTTTTGTTGAACAAACGATAAATTGCCTAAAATATGTCAGTGTCTATGCCGGGAGTTAGAGAAAATGTCTGCCATTTTGAAATTTTACAGTATGATGAGGAAGAGATGCACAATGAACAGGATTGCAGGATGCAGTCACTGTAGCAGAGACTGCTATTTGCCACTAGCACATTCTCTTAGCCATCTGCACAAAAGACATTCACCAGCTTCCCTCATAGCTAAGTGGAGCTACTTACCAAGTACTCAGCCAAAAAGATAGAATCAAAAGGTTTGCGTGTTTCTTTGAAGTGTTCCTGCCCTCCTTCCTCTCAGCTGGCTGGAGTGTAGATAGGATGACTCCAGTAGACAGAACTCCAGTAGCTCTGCAATGAAGCCACGTGTGGAGGATGATGGAGCAACAAGATAGAAAGAGCCTGAGTCCCTGATGACTTAGGAAGCTGCTTTACTAATCCTGACTGTTGGCTCTGGGTGTGTTTTATGTGAGTGAGAAGTTTGTTTCTGGTTTCAGTCTTTCTGAGTTTTCTGTCACACAATGTAAATGCAAATTCTAACCAACGAAGCCACTAGAGGATTTTAATGAGCAGCAGTGGGGAATGTTAGATTAGCATGGAGATCACTACACCATCTTGGGTTCCCCTGTAGACTGGGTTCCCCTTGCATCTCCTTTTCACTGGAAATGGTAATTCAGCAGAGACTTAGAATACCCTGGTTTAGCACAGATTTGAATATTGTTTCATAACTGTACAAAAAAGAATAAATTAGGTGGATTCTAAGCTGCTTAAACAACTAAAGAAAATTAATGGGTTGAACTGAAAGTCACTATAGTTTTCTAGTTATTAGTGTTAGACCTAGGTTTAAGTCTCAGCTCTGCCAATTATAACCATAACCCTAGCAAGTTATATGAATACTAGTGATGATATCCATCTGAGTGCATTTTCTAGTGGTGTGCCACGTGATTCTGGCCTGTTTGCTGTTTTTGCCAACATCTTGAATGAAGACAAAAGTTTTACCCTGGCAAATACTGTGGAACAGCTTGCTAAATGTCTGTTCCAACCTCTTCCTCTTATGCAGATCCTAGAAAAGCCCAAAACATTTTCTAGGCTTCCTCACAGCTTGGGTTCTGGACATGAATTGCATTCCTTCTATTAGAGGCAGGCTTGCAAGATTTGGAGGATAAAAATGAAACAGAAGCAATCCTCCTACCCATTTTTGGTGGTTTTCTTGCAAGCAAGCTTGTAGTAACAAAATCTTTTAACAGCAGTGTTCTAGAGTCCTTTCTTGAGATTCTTAGATATCTAGAATTTTTAGGTATCATGTTCCAGGGCCAAGTCACAAGTTCTGTGAACATCAAGATGCAGTCAAGTGGGGGCAATGATGGTAACAGTGTCAGTATCAGCAACTTCCTGGTCTGGCTTCCTGATCTCCAGTGATTGCAGGTACGAATTTGTTTCCTCAGTGGTCCACTCTACCACGTTGTTCTGAGAGTCATTTCTGGAGACACAACCTAAAGCTTGTTTCTTCATTTACATAGAAGCATCAAATTCCCTGCATTAACTAGTTTTCTGCTTAAAATACCTAGAATAAACATTTCCTACACTTGGCCTTGACTCATACACCTATAGGCTAGAAGTCATGAACACTGAGCTTGAGATCTGGTTCTGTCGTTCTTTCCCCTCTTTGCACTTGATGAAGAATAACGAGCCTCATCCTGGTTACTTCCCAGAATCCTTTGTGAAGTTCAGTGAGATATGATAATGTCTTGTAAACACTAAATATAAGCTCTTATGATTGCTATAAATTCCTACCTAAAAGAATAGACGTTTACCTAAGAGTGGGGAAAGTTCTTGTCCTTTTTAGCACTAAAATGCTATGTTTTACTTAAGCACACACACATCACATCTGTCAGGAGGTAAAGTAAGAATGTATATCCAGACAAAGGGCTGAACTTTGAATTAGGTTATGTGTTATAAGAAATAACCATTAATTTAAACCAAGTTATTTTCACTGGAGCATGTTTAATTGATACCTACTTTAAATCACTATACCTTAGATTTCACATTTGAAATTAAATGTCTTAACACAAATTCACCCCTAGTCAATATAATCTCTTTACTTAATCTTTCATAATTTTACATTATCCTCACAACAGTTCTGAAATGGCTGTCTCAAAAATTACTAGTGATTTCATAATTGGTAAATCCTGCAACACTGTTCTTTGGTTTCTATGATTAAAATTCTTATTCACTTCCTACCCAGAACCCCCAGCTGCCCATCTCTATCAAGAATCAGCTTCCTCTGGTTAGGAATAGAAATCCTTCCACATTCTATGATTGACTTTTCTTGTCATTTCAAACCTTCCTACAACGTTTCCAGATAGCTTCCAATTTTAAATTTTCAGATTTGACCTCTCCCTGACTTCCAGTCTTAAAATTCAACTCCCAAAATTGAAATTCGCTCTTTTCCCCAACCCTTTTCTCCTAGCATGTTAACAACATTACTGTCGTTGCAGTCACCCAGTTGAAATTTCATGTGCCCTTTCAAATTAGTTTCCAAGTTCTGTACCTTTGAGGTTCCTATCTCCTTGTTCTTTCCCTCCTGATCCTGCCGTGGTACATGTATTCATTTCTCACTTGAAATAATTATCTCTTACTTCTCTAATAATTTCTGTACTGTGTCACCTTTGAAATCCTTAATTAAACCCTTGATATTCAGAAATCAATATTCTTCATGTATATAAACAATAACCAGCTAGAAGATAAAATGCAAGAGAAAAACTTTTTTATGCTAGCAGCATAAAAGGTAAAATATCCAGTCAAGAACCTAATGGGAAACATGCAAAATTTATATAGAGAAAATTTTGAAAACACTTTCATTGAAAGACGCAAGATAGACTACAGCAAATGAAAAGAGAAAACCATGTTCTTAGATGGAAAAACTCAACATCATGAAGATAATTAATAAACTTAACATGATCCCAACAAAAGTGTCAATCTCCTTTTTCTAGAGCTAGATACTTCAAATATATACTTAAAATAAGAGTGTAAGTAATTATACCCCCCCTGAAATCTTTAAAGAAGCAATGTTTGAGGGGTTGACCCTACTAGATATATTCAATCTTCAATATATTCATTCAATTCAATATATTCAAGATATATTCAATCTTGACTGATTGAATATATATATGGGTTTCCCAGCTGGTACAGTGGTAAAGAATTCACCTGCCAGTGCAGAAGCCGCAGGAAACAGGAAGATCATCTAGAGGAGGAAATGGTAAACCACTCCAGTATTCTTGCTGGGATAATCCCATGGACAAAGGAGACTGATGGGCTACTGTCCATGGGGTCGCAAGGAGTTGGACACAATCACATTGTGTCCTAAACTTACAGGAATTTCCTAAATCCCTGTAAGTAAAGTCAAACAATAAATGACAAAGTAGGAAGAGAGATTTATAACCCATACCACATACAAAGGAGTGATGACCCCAATATGGAAATAACTAAAAATGGGGGAAGAAGGAAAGCCAACAACCACATAGAAAAGTGGACAAAAGATATGACTAGACAGCTCACAGAAAGAAGAATGGTCCTTACACTAAAAAAAAAAAAAAAAAAAATTCTCAAACTGATTCATACTCAGAGAAATATAAATTAAAACTATGCCAAATTACCCTTTCTACATTTGAGGCCATCCTCTTTCAGAAACATTGTGGGGGCACAGGCATTCAATATTGTTTCCTTGCACTTTTTTGTAAAAAATCTAAAGGACTAGAGATGTCAACCTAAGGACTGGTGGTGAGCCTTAAATACCTATTTACTTGTAAAAGAGGATTAAAGAAGAAAGCATATACTATGTACTGCCTATACACTCTGAAAATGTCAATAGAAAATGGAGAGAATGCATATAAACAATTTTTAAGCTGTTTCAGTAATACTGGTGGGAGTAGAATGGGTGATTTTGCTGAGACTGTTGTGGGTATAATACATGACCATGAAAACTGTAATTGTGCGATATTCTGTCATTCTCTGGTCTCTACGAACTTGAATTCTCAGAAGAAAGGCTATACCAAGGTAAGATAAGAAGATGTTAAGTATAAACAATGCAGTCCTGACTTTGCGTTGGAAATACCAGTGTGAACTCATGGAATATCTTGCCATATGAGAGCAAGGAAATTACCAAATGCTGCTGAGGTCATGTCAACAGGACACAGCCAAATTAAAGAAGCTGTCAGGACTGCCAAAGACGGAACAATTTCAGCTCAATAAGGATAGTAATTTCAGTGAATTGACACACTTAAAATGTTTAAATCCGTGAGTTTTAATGATCCTAAAAAACTAATTGGTCACCTTTTGAGGGTAATAGGCAAGCAACTTGTCCTTCCTGTGTGAGCTCTTTTGTTCAGTCGCTCAGCTGTATCTGACTCTGACCCCATGGTCTACAGCACGCCAGATTTCCCTATCCTTCACCATCTCCCGAAGCTTGCTCAAACTCATGTCCATTGAGTCAGTGATGCCATTCAACCATCTCATCCTCTGTCATCCGCTTCTCCTCCTGCCTTCAATCTTTCCCGTCATCAGGGTCTTTTCCAATGAGTCAACGCTTTGCTTCAGGAGGCCAAGTATTGGAGCTTCAGTTTCAGCATCAGTCCTTCCAATGAATATTCAGGATTGATTTCCTTTAGGATCAACTGGTTTGATCTCCTTGCAGTCTAAGGGACTCTCAAGAGCCTGGATAATCAAATAATAATGAGAGGGAGCTACTCTATAGTGAAATATTCTAGATAATATATGAAAGTGATAAAATTGGAATATCATTTTGCAATCCCTAATGAATGGATCTCTACAGTGGGCATTGACAGCTGCTAGTATCACAAAGTACTCTTGCCTGGAAACTCCCATGGGCAGAGGAGCCTGGTTGGTAGGCTGCAGTCCACTGGGATTGCTAAGGGTCGGACACGACTGAGCGACTTCACTTCAATTTTCACTTTTATGCACTGGTGAAGGAAATGGCAACCCACTCCAGTGTTCTTGCCTGGAGAATCCCAGGGACTGGGGAGCCTGGTGGGCTGCTGTCTATGGGGTCACACAGAGTTGGACACTACTGAAGTGACTTAGCAGCAGCAGCAACCACAATTAAGTAGCCTTGCCTCCAAAAATTTAACTGAAATCTAATTCTCAGTAATTAATCTAATTTTCTCTAAGTCTCTGTACCCAATTACCAATTTACAGGAAATACATAGATCATGAAACACTGCATCATGGGAATACAATCATTGAAATCCAGAGTCTGGGACACTCTACAGATGAAACAGTTGAGTTTCTTTAACAAATAACTTTAAAGGGGAAAAAAATAAAACCACAATGGATTAAAAGAGACTATAGATTAAAAGATTTTTTTTTAAGTTCAGAGTAAATTTTTAAAATAGAAGAAAGTTATCTATAGTGTTTGCTGCTGCTGCTAAGTAGCTTCAGTCATGTCCGACTCTGTGTGACCCCATAGACTGCAGCCCACCAGGCTCCCCCATCCCTGGGATTCTCCAGGCAAGAACACTGGAGTGGGTTGCCATTTCCTTCTCCAGTGCATGAAAGTGAAAAGTGAAAGTGAAGTCACTCAGTCATGTCAGACTCCCAGCGACCCCCATGGACTGCAGCCTACCAGGCTCCTCTGTCCGTGGGATTTTCCAGGCAAGAGTACTGGAGTGGGGTGCCATTGCCTTCTCCATCCATAGTGTTCAGGGATACACAATTGGGTGATAAAAATAAAGACAAGCAAGGAAATGATTATCATAAAAATGAGAATAAGTGAAAATATAAATGGATGGCTTCTGGGTAGCTGCAAACGTTTTATTTCCTCACATAGGTAGTGGTTACAAATTATTGCTTACAATAATTTATGAAGGTATTATTTATTTTATGTGGCTTTCTATATCTATTTTGTACTTTTTAAAGTTATTTTTTAAATACTAGGTTGAAAACTGACAATTATAAGAAAATTTGCCTTCCCTATGTCAGCTGTTATTTATGATAACCAAATTGCCCAGGGACATAAGGAAATTTTTACCTTAGTAAAAAATTTCAAATTATAAATGTGGAAGGAGTGATAAAATGAAAATCACCACTTTGCAACCCCTAATGAAATAAGAGATTCAGGCATAGATCATCAGTGGATGAAACCAGTATGTAGTAGATGAATAGGAAATTTTATAGTGGAAGAATCAGACTGTAACCATCTGAACCAACCGATCAGTCTTTGCATTGCTATTAATAAATGTGGGCAAGCAAGACATTGGGGTATTTCTGTTCATAAATACAACAGATAGAGGACACCCCAGGAAAGCAACCAGACCAATCCAGAATCAGGAGGATTCTAAGGAATGACTTGCATGGTTTCCTCAATAAAACAACAGCATAAAGAAAAAAGATGGGGTGAAGAGGGCTACTGTAGATTAAATAAAATTAAAAGCTATTAAAACCACATTCCATCTGTAGATCTTGTTTAGAACATGATTTAAACAAGTCAGCTTACAAAGAAATGTTTTAGATAATCAGGGAGATTTTATTTTATTTTTAACTTTTTTTTAGTGGGGTACACTGATTAACAAGGTGTTGGCATCAGGTACACAGCAAAGTGATTCAATTATACATGTATCTATTCTTTTTCAAACTCTTTTCCCATTTTAGGTTATTCAGATATGGAGCAGAGTTCCCTGTACTGTACAGTAGGTCTTTGTTGGTTATCCATTTTAGACATAGCAGTGGAGATTTTAATAAGGATTGGGGATTAGTCAATCCCCAATCAAACAAAATAATAGCATTTTGTTTGTAAGAAAATCCTCATACTTTTTAGAGGTGCATGCTAAAATACATAGAAGTAAAAACACAGGATATCCAGGATTTACTTTGAAATACTTTGGCAAAAGACAGAGAGGAGGATAGAGGAAGAATAAAATCTTAACACAGGCACACCTTGGAAATATTGCAGGTTTGGTTTCAGACCACCACAATCAAGTGAATATTGCAATAAAGAGAATATTGTGAATTTTTTGGTTTTCCAGTGCATATAAAAGTTATGTTTACACTATACTTGTAGTCTATTAAGTATGCAAAAAAAATAGACTTGTAGTCTCTTAAGTGTGCAAAAAAAATTATACCTACCTTAATTTAGAAATAATGCTTTTGGGAAAATGGCACTGATAGGCTTGCCTAACTCAGGCTTGCCACAAACCTACAATTGGTGAAAAAATACATGCATTATCTTCAAAGTGCTATAAAGCAAAGTACAATAAAACAGGTTTGCCTATAATTGTTCAGTCTGGGTGTGAAGTTTATAGAGATTCATCATTTTGTTTGTTTTTTTTTTTAACTTCTGTATATGTTTGAACATTTTTCCATTTAAATATTTTTTCATGATTCTCTTGTATTAAATAGAAACTTTAAAATATAGAACTCAAAGCCCAGGCTCTTTTGGATGGCATTCATGGCATTGCACAATCAGCTCCTTCAAATCTCATGAGCTTAAAAGAGGTCTGACGTAGATTCCCAAGGGAAAATTAAGGTGCTGTTTCCAGAAGGAGAATCAAAGCAGGCAAAACACAGTCACATGCCCACCGCTGTTCCCACAACTTTTTGAGCTTCATCTTCCAAAATGCATGTAGCCAAACAGAACCATGTGCTGTTTCCTGAGTTGAGTGCACTCCTATACCCCTTAGTCTTGCTCAGGCTGTTTTCTGTATGTTTTTTTAACTGAGTCATACTTTACTTCAAAATCCTTTGCAACTGCCATCATATGGGAAGACTGCACACATGCCTTTAAAATAAGACCCTGGCACTGGATTCATCCTCTGTGACAGTATTCTACCTTGTGTGGGCAAATGTGTGTGTGTATCCATGTGTGCTCATTCATGTCCGACTCTTTGCAACCCCATGGACTGTAGCCCACCAGGCTCCTCTGTCCATGGAATTTTCCAGCAAAAATACTGGAATGGGTTGTCATTTCCTCCCCTAGGTGATCTTCTTGACCCAGGGATCAAACCCATATCTGTATCTCTTGCATAGGCAGGCAGATTCTCTACCATTGAGCCACCTGAGAAGTCCATGTGTATCCATGCTGCTGCTGCTAAGTCACTTCAGTCATGTCTGACTCTGTGCGACCCCATAGACAGCAGCCCACCAGGCTCCCCCATCCCTGGGATTCTCCAGGCAAGAACACTGGAGTGGGTTGCCATTTCCTTCTAGCCTCCACTAAATTGGAAGCTCCCTGAATGACCCTTTCACTGTATGTCTCAAAGCATGGAGCCCAGTGACCTGTCTATACCAAGGGATCAACCCTTGTTGCCTAACTGAATGGACACTAGTGATTTTCAGATTGAGTTTCTCAACAAGGCACAAAGTATTAGTAAGCTAAGAAACCATCTGTCTAGTGAAAGCTATGTTTTTCCAGTAGTTATGTATGGATGTGAGAGTTGGACCATAAAGAAAGCTGAGCACTGAAGAATTGATGGTTTTGAACTGTGGCATTGGAGAAGACTCTTGAGAGTTCCTTAGACAACAAGGAGATCAAATCAGTCAATCCTAAAGGAAATCAACCCTCAATATTCATTGGAAGGACTGAAGTTGAAGCTCCAATACTTTGGCCGCCTGATGTGAAGAGCTGACTCATTAGAAAAGACCCTGATGCTCAGAAACATTGAAGGCGGGAGGAGAAGGGGACAACAGAGGATGATACGGTTGAATGGCATCACCGACTCAATGAATATGAGTTTGAGCAAACTCTGGGAGATGGTGAAGGACAGGGAAGCCTGGTGTGCTACAGTCCATGGGGTCGCCAAGAGTCAGACATGACTGAGCAATTGAACAACAAGAACAACAACAAAGAAACCATCATCCTTTATAATAGCAAATAAATGGAAATTTCATTATCTAATATTTCTTGCTGATTTAAAGACATTGGATATTGTCTTAGTTGAAGTACCAGATAGTAGATCCAAACTGCCTATAGCCAAGATGCCTGCTTTGAGGTCTTTAGGGGTAGACTAAGATGTATTTGCTTTTGAAATATATTAATTTCTTTGCCAACCACAGCAGATAGTCACTCTTACTGCTTATAACAGAAATTTAACTGATTTGTCAATAGCCTTATGGTCTTTCTGGTAGGACTCCAAATATTTGTGTTAAATGAATCTTTGGTTAAACTGTTTTATCATGTGAGTCTGTAATTGGTAACATCCTCAAATCTACTGAATTTAAATAAGAATAGAACATTTTTATAATTTCATTTCTAATTTTTATGATTGGAGTCTACTATAGTCTTTGTGACCAGTACTCTTGCCTGGAAAAATCCCATGGATGGAGGAGCCTGGTGGGCTGCAGTCAATGGGGTCTCGAAGAGGCAGACACGACTGAGCGACTTCACTTTTCACTTTCATGCATTGGAGAAGGAAATGGCAACCCACTCCAGTGTTCTTGCCTGGAGAATCCCAGGGATGAGGGAGCCTGGTGGGCTGCTGTCTATGGGGTCGCACAGAGTTGGACATGACTGAAGTGACTTAGCAGCAGTAGCAGCATAGTCTTTGTGAAATTATGCTATGCAAATGTAAAATTTTTTAAATTTAATAAGACCTTTTGAAATGAAAGTCTTGACATAGGCTTGTGTCTGCATTTACAAATTAGAGTTGCTTCTCTCTCTTGTCCAGGTGAGGTGGTCCTATATATGGAAGGTGGTCTTCACCTATGGGAAAGAAGCAGGCAGCACATTCACTGAGTACTGTGGCAAGTACCTTCATTTAACTTATTCCAAGAAAGACAATATCAGTTTGGGGCTTTGAATATAACTGCAAAATGAGAAACTAGTTCCTCCCGCTTGTCCATAACCTACTAGCCACCCACAGGAATTGCATACCCAATATTCCTGATCTTCAGATCCTGATACCTCAGAGAGGTTAGACCATTCCCTCCTTGTTCAAATGGGAAAACAGGGTTTGGAAAGGTGGGAGAAAAGTGATGAGTCAAGAGTAGAACTCAGGCTACCTGGCCCTTGACCCAGTGCTCTTTCCACAGGGCCCCTTTGAGAATATGAAGCTGCCTAGGGAGGTGAGACTGGTTGAGTTAACCCACACTTACAGTTCACTGTTACTTGCAGCTAAAAGCACCCTAAACTGACATGCTTCTCTTACCCCAGGTCTCTGTCCTCCACACAACTCTATTTCTATGTTTTGACCTTTCTCCAACCATCTTTGTAATTAGATAGTATTAAATGTAGAGAGTGTGTAAACTGTGAGGACAAATCCTCCAGCAAAATGACTTCCATTAAAACAAATTCACACTTGTTTCCTTACCTCTCTTCCAGAGGCAGAGATACCCAGCAGAACGGTCTTCCTGAACAGATTTGCCTGGTTGTAATAAATCTGGGGGTCTCTAGGACTGAGAGACCCTATAGCTCTGCCTTGGCAAAAGCCTCCTGGTCGCCTGCCCCAACAACCACATCATTGATTCCATCACTCACTGATGAGTAGGCTTTGTGCTGAATGATTTCAGCCTCCTGGCCCTGATTCCCTAAATGAGTGCCCTGGATATGACAGCCCCCAAACACATAATAGTCTTCTTCGAGTTCTGGATGGAAAATATCATACATTGCTTTAAGTTTGGACTTGTTCCTAAACCTTCTAAATCTTCAGGCTCCTTGATAACAGGAACAAAACCGTATTTCTTCTATATTCCCCCAAAGTATTTCTCACATGGAAGACATAATAATTAAAAGTCTCATTAATTGAATTCTGCCAACAGATGAACAGCTCCCCAGACTGATAACAAAGCCAGGCAAAGTGCTGTCAGCATTTCTCAACTCCTGCCTTGAGCTATAATTAGCAGGGAAATCAACAGGAGGTATGAGAGCAAGTCTTCAAAGCTGAATGGAAATCAATGGGGAAATTACTGGCTTTACAGAAATCTGTTCCACATACCAAGTTCCAGGGATATCTTAAAGTAAGTTCTGCTGCTAAGTCGCTTCAGTCGTGTCCGACTCTGTGCGACCCCATTGATGGCAGCCCACTAGACTCCTCTGTCCCTGGGATTCTCCAGGCAAGAATACTGGAGTGGGTTGCCATTTCCTTCTCCAATGCATGAAAGTGAAAAGTGAAAGTGAAGTCGCTCAGTCGTGCCTGACTCTTAGCGACCCCGTGGACTTCAGCCTACCGGGCTCCTCCGCCAGGCAAGAGTACTGGAGTGGGGTGCCATTGCCTTCTACTGCAGGTTAAATGCAGCATCTAAATAACCTCCAGATTATCTAGTCAATGACATTTCTAGATGATCTTTAAAATGCCTTCCATTGTATCTCTTTCTAAAAGAGGAAAGAAAAGTAACAATATTAATAGATTAGTTCATGATTGTGAATATTTCTTAGTCTTTCCAATGCTCTTCAGTCCCTCAATAATCTAAATGTAATTTTGAACATTTTATTATGAAAATTTCAAAGTAAGTAAAGAGAACAGTAAATGAACCTTCACATACCCTTGCTGCTGCTGCTGCTGAGTCGCTTCAGTCATGTCCTACTCTGTGCCACCCCATAGATGGCAGTCCACAAGGCTCCCACATCCCTGGGATTCTCCAGGCAAGAACACTGGAGTGGGTTGCCATTTCCTTCTCCAATGCATGAAAGTGAAAAGTGAAAGTGAAGTCGCTCAGTAAGTGTCCGACTCTTAGTGACCTCATGGACTGCAGCCTACCAGACTCCTCCGTCCATGGGATTTTCCAGGCAAGAGTACTAGAGTGGGATGCCATTGCCTTCTCCCTCACATACCCTTAGCCCAACTTAAATAAGTATCAATTCATAGTCTGTTTCATTTTATTTGTCCTCTGGCCCATTCTCCCATATTTCCAGATTATCTTGAAGCAAATCTCAAGTATATCATTTATTTTAAATATTTCAGCATTCTATAACCATTGTTAAGTACAGTTCCCAAGTACTTTTCTGGATCACTCATGAATTTTAGTAGTTAATAGTTGTTCAAAACCTTGACACAGTTTCTATAAAAATAAACATATTTACTTATAAATTTTTTTACACTTGATTTAGTTAGTGTATCCATTTGTCCATACATTTGTTCATCCATCATACATTCAGAAACATTGCTGGGAATTCCCTGACATTCCAGTGGCTAGGACCCTGCGCTTCCACTGCTGGGGCCACGGGTTTGATACCTGGTCAGGAAACTAATATCTCGCATGTCACATGGTGCTGCCAGAGGGGGGAAAAATGTTTATTAAGTATTTAGTATGTTTTGGACCTGTTTGGAAGTCTGTGAATACAGCTATGAACAAAGCAGACCAGAATTAGAAAATTCATAAACAAGATTATTTCAAATGTCAAGAAAGAAAGGAACAAGGTAATGTGATAGTAATATGGTTGGATGGGAGGTGAGGGGAGGTGTGACATTTCGGCTGATACCTGAAGAATATAAAAGAACAACGGTTTAAAGACTGGATGTAGAATGATCCAGACAGAGGTTAAAAAAAAAAAAAACAGGCAAGGAAGAGATGTCTGTGTCAGGGAACAGCAAGGAACACAGTGTAAATTCAGCATAGTAAGCAAGGGAGAGATTGGTCAGACATAAAGAGCGTGGTAGACAGTGACCCCCAACCAGTCACCTCTTCCATTGTTCATGGCCTTGGAGTCCACTCCCACGTAGACTCCAGACTTGATCCTATGCTTTGCTTTGGCCACTGGGACATTAGCAAGCATGATAGAATGACACTGGGGAAGCACCTGCCCACTGGGGCTTGTCCCCTAGGAACCCTCTGGAAGCTAGCCACCATTGCTGAAAAGTGACTTGAACTAGACCAAAAAGTGATGAGAAGCCACATGGAGACACTCTGGAGAATCTGTATTCTTGGACAATGCAGTCCCAGTGAGCTCCTAAAGGAATGTGATCACATTCCTGCAGGCAACCCACAAAGTCAAGAGAAAAAATCATTGTATTTAGTTCTTATATTTGAGAGTGGTGATTTACATGGCAATAGAAAGCTGAAATGGAAAGCAATACCTGGAAGTGGGGTGCTGCGGTAAGAGAAACCTATATAACAGGTTATTTTGAGAGTGAGCTGCAGAGGAAGGCTGGAAGGGTGGCAGAGGCAGTGAGAAACTGAGGGCTGGAAAGATGGTCATCTGTGTTGTCAAGAAGGGGAACAGTTGGTAAAACTGATGACTATGCTTACATTTAAGAGAGATGTTCTTAATAAGCTGGTGGGTGTGGACAAAGGAAGCTTCCAAGTAGAATGCTCAAGGGGCTAGCTTGCTTCTTCTAGCTAGCTGCCTGTCATAAAATATGGGAAGGAGGAATGAATGAGCAGTTCAGTTTTCAAGCAGAATTTAGAGAAAATATGACCTCAGGCTTGCTGGTTTGGAAAATAAATTCTTTCTCTATCCCAGACTCTCCTGACCCCGAGCATTCTCAAAGTAATAAATGGCCTTTGGATACTGCCAGCAAAATGTGATCTTAGTCAAGATCAAGTTGAGGGTGTGGCTGTAAGACCTATTTTAAGACATCAGAGCCCAAAGTGGAGAAAACCCATCCCCAAGAGAGGTGTGGTGTGGACAAGAGTGTGACTCTGACCTAATGGAGTAGATTGTAATTTAATATACAGAACATCCACAAGAGTTTTAAAGGATTTGTAGACACTTGGGCTAAAGGAACAAAACAATTCAAAATGAAGAGTCAGAAATCTCTGGGACTTGGTGAGATCTCTGGTGGTCCAGTAGTTAATTCACCTTCCAGTGCAGGGGACATGGGTTCAGTTCCTGGTCAGGGAACTAAGATCCCACATGCCACAAGGTGACTAAACCCGTTCACCTCAGCTACAGACCCCATGCTCTCTGGAGTCCTCACACCACCACTAGAGAGAAGCCTGTGTGCCACAACTAAGACCTGAGGCAGCCAAAAATAAATGAATAATTTTTTTTTTTTTTTTCAAAGAGACCTCTGGACACCCACCTTTCCATGAGCAAGAAGCAGACTGAAAAATCAGCCTTAAAGATGAACCATTTCTCATGGAAAAGGAAAAAAAGTTCTCAGAGGGCAGAGCCAACAGCCAAGAACAATAGATTAGGGAAAAAGTGAACCCATTAGAAAATTCACAAACAGGATCAATTCAAATGATAAGGGAAAAAAGAGGACAAGGTAATGTGATGATAATTTGATGGGGTGTGGTGGAAAAGGGAGCAGAAACAGGCCCCAGTCAAGTCCTTTCTGGAGCCAGGGAAACTGGTAACATATGTACAGTCAGCTTAGAATTGCTAAGGACCTCTGCCAGCTACATGCCTTCAGTGCCCTCCCGCTGAGAATGAGAGCGTCTACTGTTGTTATCTTATCCCTCTGTCACCACAGCATTCGGGGTTGGTGGGGAGGGGTTGGTGATGGAGGCAGATAACTTGAATTTTTAACTCACAGGTCTCCAGACTGAGGAAAGCCACACCCAAACAACCTCATCAAATCCAGACCTGACCCAAGTGATGACATTCTAAACCTTGAGCAGCTGCCATCCTAGGTGAGACTCCAAGAGGTACTGGAAGAGATAAATGTGTTTTGCATAAGGGAGAAATGCAAATGATTTATGGCCAGATTTAATCTATGCAATAGATTAAAGATGGCCACAAAACCTTTACTGTCCTTGCATGGAGACCGGGCATCTGTTTCTACTCCCTTGAGTCTGGGCTGGTTTTGTGACCTATTGTGACAACTAGAATGCAGCAGAAGTGATACTGGGCCAGGTCCTACAAGTCTGTGCAGCTTCCACTTTTGCCCTCTTCGAGCCCCAAATCACATGGAAAGAGGTTCCGCCTCCCAGATGGAGATACTGAAAGGGGCCTGGCTAAAAGAAAACTGTTACTCTTCTCACAGCACTTATGATACAAAGTGTATAGGTTTTCCAAACCAAGCAGTTCTCCAGCTCTCTGTGGACACCAACTGGTGTCCCACAGTTTAATTCAATTCTGACACTAGTTATCCAGAGTTAGCTTACAGGTTAAGGGATCAGTCCCACGAGGCTCCCTCCACCTTCAGATGCAGATAGTGAGTCCCTGGGTTACCCACACTTCTGTCCAACTTGGATATCAGTCAGGATTTCCCACAACCTTCTCCTTGGGTTTGATAAGTTGCTGTAATGGCTCAGAACTCAAGGAAACACTGTGCTTATGATTATTGACTTATTATCAAGGATATTGTGAAGGATACAGATGAACAGCCAAAGGAAGAGGTACATGGGGTAGGGTCTGGAAGAGTCTTGGACACAGGAGCTTCTATCCGATGAATTTGGGGTGTGCACCCTGCCGATACATGGGTGTATTCACCTACCTGGACATTATCTTAACATTCTATAGTCATTTTATGAAAGTTCCATTTAATAGATATAATTGATTAAACCACTGGTTACTGGTGATTAACTCAGTCTCCAGCTTCTCTCCTCTCCATGGAGGCTGGAGGATGACACTGAAAGTTCTAGTCCTCTAGTCACATGGTTCCTCTGGTGACCAACTCCTATCCTGGGACTTTTGGCCACCAGTCATCTCATTAACATCAACTCAAGCATGGTTGCAAGGGTCTTCTTATGATTAACAAAAGACCCTTCTCTCACCACATCACTCAGGAAATCATAAAACTTTTAGGAGCTCTGTGACAGAAACTGGGACAAAGACCAAATATAAGAGTCTTATTTTATCACAGTGTCACAGTGGCCAAGTCTTTGATGCTCCAGTTGTCAGTGAGATACCAGACTTGTGAGAAAACTTGTCTTGAATTTTTTGGCAAAAATTTTTGGCCATAGGCAAGAAACTATCCTACTAAGTCCAGTGAACCCAAATTGTTCAACTTTAAGTCAGTGCACAGAGGCTCTTTTAAACCACTAAGTCTTAGGATAGCTAGTCACAAAGCAATAGACGAATGCAACAGAAATATAGTGATGATAAAAATAGAATTACCATATGACCCAGCAATCCCACTCCTGGGTACATAACAAACCATAATTCAAAAAGATATATGTACCCTGATGTTCATTGCCGCACTATTTACAATAGCCAGGACATGGAAGCAACCCAAATGTCCATCAACAGAGGAATGAATAAAGAAGGTGTGGTACATGTATACAATAGGATATTGCTGCTAAGTCGCTTTAGTCATGTCTGACTCTGTGGGACCCCATAGATGGCAGCCCACCAGGCCCTGCCATCCCTGGGATTCTCCAGGCAAGAACACTGGAGTGGGTTGCCATTTCCTCCTCCAATGCATGAAAGTGAAAAGTGAAAGTGAAGTCACTCAGTCGTGTCTGACTCTTAGCGACCCCATGGACTGCAGCCTACCAGGGTCCTCAGTCCATGGGATTTTCCAGGCAAGAACACTGGAGTGGGTTGCCATTTCCTCCTCCAATGCATGAAAGTGAAAAGTGAAAGTGAAGTCACTCAGTCGTGTCTGACTCTTAGCGACCCCATGGACTGCAGCCTACCAGGGTCCTCCGTCCATGGGATTTTCCAGGCAAGAGTACTGGAGTGGGGTGCCATTGCCTTCTCTGAATAGGATATTACTCAGCCATAAAAAGGAATGAAATTATACCCTTTGCAGAGACGTGGATGGACCTAGAGATGGTCATACAGAGTGAAGTAAGTCAGAAAGAGAAAAACAAATACTAAGTATTAATGCATGTATGTGAAATCTAGAAAAACGGTATAGATGAACCTATTTGCAAAGCAAAAATAAAGACAGACCTAGTGAACAAATGTAGGGCTATCAAGGAGGGCAACGGGAATGAAATAAATTGGGAGATGGGGATTAACATATCTACAATACTGTGTATAAAATAGGTAACTAATGAGAACCTACTATATAGCACAGGGAACTCAATGCTCTGTGGTGAGTTAAATGAGAAGGAAAATTTTTTTTAAAGTTATAGCTGTTAAGGATAGCTAATTCAGCTTGCTGTACAGCAGAAACTAGCACAACATTGTAAAGCAACTATTCTCCAATAAATGTTTTTTAAAAAAGGAATATAGTGATGGGCTAAAGATAGCTCGGATTCTTGAGGGCTCCTCCCTCAAAAACTAGAGGTTTCGCCTGGGCTAACTCACAGGACTTCATTCAGCAGGAATGTCAGCTGGACTGGAAGGTCCGAGATGGCCTCACTAACAGGACTGGCTGTTGGTTCTCCTCCCTTCGTTCTCTCTTCTTCAATAGGCTAGCCCAGTTTCCTTACATGGTGGTCTTAGGGCAATATTCCCAGAAGGAAAAGCCAGGAGCTGCAAGGCTCCCTGAAGGTGAGTCTCTAAGGGCTTATAGAGTATCACTTTTACCACATTCTATTGGTCAAAGCAAGTCCAACAGTCAACTCACTTTCTTTTCTCACCTTACTGATGTGAAGAGCTGCAAAGTATTGTGGCCAAGTTTTTTAGTCTATCATCATATCATAAAGATTTTAGTCAAATGCTGGCTATTTGTACTTAGGAACAGAACTAGAATACTGTACACAAAATAACATAGATGACATTTAAAAATTAATCTTATGAAAGCATTATCATTATATTTTACTTTAGCCCTCATGTCAAAACCATTTGAACTTTCTTTTTTTCTTTATTTTTAGAAAGCCAATTTTAAAAAAAAGATATCCAATACTAAAATAGGGTCTCCAAACTGTTCTGAGTTACCAAACATTTCCTCAGGTTGTCTTGAGATCATCCTGCAGGGACCCCATCACTGATGAGGGCTGTTCTCCCTTTGAAATCCTTTCAAGCCTGGGGGAAAGAGAGTAAGAAAAAAGTGGAATGTGAAAGCAGCCATCAGTTCAATATTCTGTCAGATAAGATCTCTAGAGCATTGGGTAGGTCCTGATCTACCAGAAATCCAACTCTAAGAACTTCTGTTAAAAACCTACATTTCAGTGTTAAGCTTAGCTTTTCTGGACTTGCCCATGGGTATTAATAGTGAGAAGCAACTCTTGTAAAGAGTCCTTTAGTTCACAAATTCCACAAATATGGGTTTGCTAAACTAGAAGAATCAGAGAACATCTGCATTTATTCTAAGATATTTATGTCATGGGTGAGAAAGCAATCGTGACACTTATCTAAGCCTGATAAAGGAAACTTACCTATTTACATGAAACCTATATGCAGGTCAGGAAGCAACAGTTAGAACTGGACATAGAACAACAGACTGGTTCCAAATAGGAAAAGGAGTATGTCAAGGCTGTATATTGTCACCCTGCTTATTTAACTTATATGCAGAGTACATCATGAGAAACGCTGGGCTGGAAGAAGCACAAGCTGGAATCAAGATTGCCGGGAGAAATATCGATAACCTCAGATATGCAGATGACACCACCCTTATGGCAGAAAGTGAAGAGGAACTAAAAAGCCTCTTGATGAAAGTGTAGAGTGAAAAAGTTGGCTTAAAGCTCAACATTCAGAAAACGAAGATCATGGCATCTGGTCCCATCACTTCATGGGAAATAGATGGGGAAACAGTGGAAACAGTGGCAGACTTTATTTTGGGGGGCTCCAAAATCCCTGCAGATGGTGATTGCAGCCATGAAATTAAAAGATGCTTACTCCTTGGAAAGAAAGTTATGACCAACCTAGACAGTATATTAAAAAGCAGAGATATTACTTTGCCAACAAGATCCGTCCAGTCAAGGCTATGGTTTTTCCAGTGGTCATGTATGGATGTGAGAGTTGGACTTTGAAGAAAGCTGAGCACCGAAGAATTGATGCTTTTGAACTGTGGTGCTGGAGAAGACTCTTGAGAATCCCTTGGACTGCAAGGAGATCCAACCAGTCCATCCTAAAGGAGATCAGTCCTGGGTGTTCATTGGAAGGACTGATGCTGACACTGAAACTCCAATACTTTGGCCACCTCATGTGAAGAGTTGACTCATTGGAAAAGACCCTGATGTTGGGAGGGATTGGGGGCAGGAGGAGAAGGGGACGACAGAGGATGAGATGGCTAGATGGCATCACCGACTCAATGCACATGAGTTTGGGTGAACTCCGGGAGTTGGTGATGGACAGGGAGGCCTGGCGTGCTGCGGTTCATGGGGTCGCAAAGAGCTGGACACAACTGAGCGACTGAACTGAACTGATAGGTTTGTAGCATCTTTCATCATCCAGAGGAGTTTCTTGGGCAAAGGGTTTTGATCAAAAAATGCTATGAGAGAGCTCCATGTCTCCCTAAGAAGTAATATCGTGCATTCCTCAACAGAGAATAAAGAAGCAAGCTGTAGTATCCATGAATCAGTCTTTTTTGGTAAAATAATTTAAAGAAGGCAAAAGTTGCATGCAGCTTTTTAGTTCTACCACTAGATGGAGAACTTGTCTTCTTAACAACACAGGACAGCCCTCTCCAGTGCCTAACTTGTGCAAAGCTTGATATTGGGCCCTCCAGATGATCAAAAATAAGATATAGTTGATGTTCTAAATGTCCTAGTAGTCTGACAGGGGTAAGACAAGAACTCGAGTCTGTATTTCAAAGCAGAATATAAATGTCAACACACAAATGAGAAGTTCTATGTAAAGTCAAAAGAAAGGAAAAAAAAAAAAACATTAGCAGAAGACTTTTGGGTGAGGTAGCATTTGAATTTTAAAGTTCAAGTAGGCTTTCTACTAACTGAGGTGAAGAATGCTGGATCTACAAATACAGAGGTGGAAAACCATGATAATGTGTTCTTGGAACACCAAGAGATAAGATCTGAGAGGTAGTGTAGGACTTGAAGCATGTGCTCAGTCATGTCTGACTCTTTGCGACTGCAGTCCACCAGGCTCCTCTCTGTCCAAGGAATTCTCCAGTTAAGAATACTGGAGTGGGTTGCCACGCCTTTATCCAGGGGATCATCCCTAGGGATATAACCTGGGCCTCCTGCATCAGCAGGAAGATTCTTTACCGTCTGAGGGTAAAGGGAAGTCTGGGGGTTATATTGCTTTAAATGCAGAGTTGAAGAGATTACAATTAATTCAACCAGTGTTAGAGATGCCCCAGGTTCTCTCCAGTGGCTCAGATGGTGAAGAATCCACCTGCAATGCAGGAGACTCGGGTTTGATCCCTGGGTTGAGAAGATCCCCTGGAGAAGGAAATGGCAACACACCCCAGTATTCTTGTCTGGAAAGTCCTATGAACAGAGAAGCCTGGAAGGCTACAGTCCATGGTGTCGCTAAGAGTCAGACACGACTGAGCAGCTAAACAGCAGCAAGTTTCTTTGACACATGAATCAATAAACCAAGCTCTGCTCTTCCACATTCCTTCCTTTGGGTGGAGTCAGGACTTCCTTTCCCGACACCTACAGACCTCCTGCTGCTGCTGCTGCTGCTGCTAAGTTGCTTCAGTCGTGTCTGACTCTGTGTGACCCCATAGACGGCAGCCCACCAGGCTCCCCGGTCCCTGAGATTCTCCAGGCAAGAACACTGGAGTGGGTTGCCATTTCCTTCTCCAATGCATGAAAGTGAAAAGTGAAAGTGAAGTCCCTCAGTCGTGTCCGACTCTTCGAGACTTCATGGACTGCAGCCCAGACCTCCTACCTACTAGAATATCCATCCAACAAATGTCTTTGGTGGTAGTGAAAGTGGGAGAGAAAAAAATAAACCCAAACTCATTTTTCCTATTTTTTTCTCTGTTTATTAAAGGTATTCATGTTATTATTATTTTGGCTTTTTTTTTAAATTTGGCTTTCCACTAAAGAATGTATCCCCGCATGGCTCAGACACTAAAGTATCTGCCTGCAATGCAGGAGACCCAGGTTGGATTCCTGGGTCAGGAAGCTCCTCTGGAGAAGGGAATGGCTACCCACTCCAGTATTCTTGCCTGAAGAATTCCATGGTCAGAGGAGCCTGGCAGGCTACAGTCCATGGGGTCACAAAGAGCCTGACTGAGCAACCAACACTTTCACTTTTCAAAGAATGTATATTTCATGTGATGAAAATACTCAAAAGAATAGATCACTTTATGAAGGTAACTAAAACATCCACAAATATTATTGAGTTGAGGTAGATTATTTGAAAACATAGTATGTACTGCTCCAAAGTATAATATCTCTAGGACAGAGATTGCTAACTGGTGAATTGGAGTTCTATCTAATCCAAGATATGTTTTGTTAAATTTGCAAAACAGTTAATTTTTTTTTAGTTAGTTGATATTATTTTACAAATCATGAAATTTTCACATACAACCTTGATTCCTAGCTTCTCTTCAAATATTGTAACATTTCACAGCAAGGAGTCCTCATTCTCACACGGCAGTCACTGGAGCTGGGCAGAGACCACCTCTCCACTCAGTAACATATTCCTTTCTAGTTTCCAGGTACCCTCCTCCCTTCTGTAACACACAGGATCTCCTTCCCCATTTATGGTACTGGTCTGGCCCCATAGATACTTGATCTGTGTGATCTCTAGGTCTGCCCATTTGGATTTGCACATTTTCGTATTTTTGTTGGACCTGTCTTTACCAGTCATTATACACTGATATGCTCAGACTCTTTCCTGCATCCACACTTTGGCCAGTGTATAAAACTGATTTTATTACAACTGAGCATATTTGCCACCACTTCATTAATCTGAGTAGGTTGTGTGACTTGATATTGAATGGAGTACAATCTTTAAGAAAGAGGTAAGAGACAATGTGTAGGATCCAGAAAGATCACATGATTAATGAAACACCTGAGAACTTTGCCCCAAGATTACATAAGGGCAGCAAAAAACGTCTATTCAAGTAACAATACAATGAATTTAATAACTGTGGATGCTTTGGTGGTGAGATATTTTGAAATATATTAATGTGTTATTTATTTCTGTGCTCTTTGCCTATGGCTTTCCCTCTAATTTAGTCTTCATTTCCTTGAGAAGGATTAAGTTTTTGTGGTTTTTTTGGAATGCAAAGTCATTGTTCAATCTTGAAGCCCATTTCAGAAGCAAGAGTCTTGAAAGCCAGGTGTGCAGTGAGGTTCTAAACAGGAAAACAGAAACCCTTTTAAGATCTTACAGTAGAAAAAAAAATTGACTTAGGTAATTGGGTCCACAGGAAATGGAGTAAGTGAGAAGCCAAGGCTAGATGATGAAGTCACCCAGAGATGAGCAACATCAGCCAGACTAGAGGGACAAAGAGAGGTGATGGTCAGGGTAGGAACCTGGCTCCACAGTGCAATAAGGCAACTCCTGCCAGAGGTGTTGCAGAAGCGGAGAGAAATACTCAGACTTCTCCCATTTCCTGTTCGTGTCACCCTATGGCTGAACCCGGCCAGAGCCAGTACCATGGGGACCTTCAGGCATCCAGGGCACCCAGACCAGAGAGATGGGCAGGGTAGGTCAGGAAAGGACTAGAAAGTGAATGGGCTCAGTGTCCACACACCAGTTACGAAGGCCAGCCACTGGGGTAGAACAGGGTTTTGCACTGTTTCGTTTTCATCTTTCAAAACACTCTCTTTAAATCTCTAGACTCAGAGCATGGAGGGCTAAGTTTAGAGTTTTTAATATAAACCATAGGTTTTAGGACGCAAGGTCATGGCAATTTCCTGTCACACAAAAAGGCAATAAAAGTCCTTCGTGGCTTGAGAGAAGGAGCTTGGAGAAAAGACCGAGGAACACAGGATTCTCAAGTTCTGTGAATGGAAACAGGTTGGGATAAAGAACCTCAACTTGAAATTCATAGAGCTGTGGATGCTCAAGCACTATTGTCTGTCTGGAAATTTAGAAGGACACCACCTTACAGAATGCCCCACACTAACAATAGAGTAGCAATGTTGGGGTGGGGTGTTTAGGCAGAAAAATAGCCCGAGGTTGTGGGTTTCTGTGAATTTTCTAGGGTTATGTGTGTCCTGGACAAGATCCAGAGGCCACATGCCTCTACGCAGGATGTAGCAGCTCAGAGGGCATTCCTGGGGCAGGACTAGATTCCACAGCCCTCATGGAGGGAGGCCAGGGCAAGTACCATAGGTTTCCAAGCAGGTGGTGGAAGGACCACAGAGCAGGGGCTCCAAGAAGTGGGTGGCTAGCGGTGCACACAGCAGAGAATAAGACACCTTAGCTGAGCAAGATGTCATCTTGGGCCAGCAAGGGGCAGAAGTCGGCAGGTCTGCAGGTAGGTCAGACACTCCTCTCCAGAGCACAGTGCTGCCCATGAACCTGCCCCCTGTCTGCAGAGCACAGCCCTGGGGCAGAGGGCTTTGAAAAGCCTAGATACGGAGTTTGACTTTGAATGAACTAAATTTGAATTTTGCATTGTTTATGTATGGAGGAAAAAACATAATTTTCCTTCTATCCTTCTAAATTCTCAGGGGGGACCTTATAACAAAAGACAGATTAACAAGAGAAAACAAGTTTATTAATGTGTATACCATACATGTAACACATGGAAGACCCCAGAGATGAGAAACTCACAGGTTTGATTAGAACTTTAGTTTATGTAATATCTTAGCAAAGGAGCAATAACTTGAGAGAAATGACAAGAAAAAGAAGAAGGACCTAGAATCTCTAGAGGTGGCAAATTGTAGGCCGGCAAGTACACGAGAAACTAATGAGAGACAGAGGCTTGGGAGTGAAGTTGGCGCGTGGATGCCCCTGGTGGCTCCTCCAGGCTGGCAGGGTCTGACGTCTCCAGTGAACTAGCGTTTGTCCTTCCTCATAGAGAGGGGAGGAGGGACACTTGGGTAAATTTATGTCCTGCTTGTCAGCAGATAGGAAGAGGGCAGGGAGCTTTTGTTTTGTTTTTTTCCTTTCTTTTTCTTTTTAAAAAAGAAACTATTTCATAGACAAATAGCATTAAAAATATTTTTTTTGAGGTATGTTGTTGTTCAGCCACTCCATCACATCTGACTCTTTGTGACCCCATGGACTGCAGCATGCCAGGCTTCCCTGTCTTTCACCATCTCCTGGAGTTTGCTCAAACTCATGTCCATTGAGTTGATGATGCCTTCCAATCGTTTCATCCTCTGTCACCCCCTTCTCCTCCTGCCTTCAATCTTTCCCAGCATCAGGGTCTTCACCAATGAGCTGGTTCTTTGGAGCTTCAAGTGGCCAAAGTACTGGAGCTTCAGCTTTAGCATTAGTCCTTCCAACAAATATTCAAGGTTGATTTCTTTGGGACTGACTGGTTTGGTCTCCTTGCATTCCAAGGGACTCTCAAGAGTCTTCTCCAGCACCACAATTTGAATGCATCAATTCTTCTGTGCTCAGCTTTCTTTATGGTCCAACTCCCACATCTGTACATAACTACTGGAAAAATAACTGACATCTTAGTTTCATAAGTACAAAGCAATGATTACAATATTTGTATGTACTGCAAAATGATCATCACTGTAAGTTCACTTAACATCTATCCCCATGCACAGTTACAAATTTTTTTCTTTCATGCTTCAAACTTTCAAGATCCTTGCTGTATCTTCATGACTTTCCTTTGAGCTCATAGATCTCAGTTGCCTTTAGCTCAGAATAGTCCTAATGTCTATGTGGCATATTTGGGGGTGGCATATCCTGCCATATTCAGTTATTCTTCCAAAAGAGATGAGATTTTAAACTGGAGATATCTGAGTTACCTTAAAGGGGTAACTTAGGATGAAATTTCATCCTTCAGAATGAAACATTTTTCCACCATTTGTAGAAAAGAGTGGCTCTTTCCAGTTTAATGACAAATAAAGATTACATTTATTTGTATCTGCGTCATGATAACCATAAACTTCAAACCTGTTGTGTGTGAAGTGTTTCAGGCAATTTTTCTGCTCTGGAGTTTAAAAGTACAGACTACACACACACACGCGCACACATAGACATGCACACATGTGCACACACTCCTTTGCAGTCCTTCGATGGCCTTCTTTGTTCCAGCTGAATCGGCCTATCCCCGAAGCAGTGAATGCCATTCTAATGGATGGAGAATCAATGGGCAACAAGTGTCAATTTTGGAAAGAAAACAAATCCTGATATAAAATTTCCAAGTATCATTCAAAATTTCAAGTCATATCCTCTAATGAATTAACCATGGTCCTCATAAAGACATTTACTCTCATCTGAATGGGCCCACTTTCAGAAAGTTTCTGTATAGATGCTGTTTTCTCTCTCTTCAAAAGCCCTCTAGGTTTACCTACGTGGACTTGGTCTTAAGTAAAATCTTCATATTCCTTCATCAGTGGCTTCCTTTTTTACCCCCACTGACTCCACCTTGTAGGAAGTTTCAGCCATGATGTACGCAGAGCTTCCTCTGATGGGGGATAAGCTTCAGACAGGTTTTGAACAAGGTACCAAGTGCAGGAATGCAGGATGTGCATTTTTGTCCTCGTCTGAATGTCTGGCATCCCCTGTGAAGTGAAGTGAAGTCTCTCAGTAGTGTCTGACTCTTTGCAACCCCGTAGACTGAAGCCTACCAGGCTCCTCCATCCATGGGATTCTCCAGGCAAGAATACTGGAGTGGGTTGCCATTTCCTTCTCCAAGGGATCTTCCCAACCCAGGGATCGAACCTGGGTCTCCTGCATTGAAGGCAGATGCTTTAACCTCTGAGCCACCAGGGAAGCCCCGGCATCCCTGGTAGGGTTGTACATAGTGGGCCTCGCTTTCACATCACTGAAGTTAAGTGGCTATCTTTTCTTAAAAGCAACCCCTGTCCCTCTTCTCCTTGCTGGGGGTCGTGTCTTCCTTGGCTTGTGGCTGAGAAAGGGCTGTGGGTGTTTCCTGAGCCAAGACTTTGCACAGATCAGTATACCCCTGCCCTCGTCACCACTCTGCCTCCCCAGCACCTCCCAGGTCTGCTCAGCTCTTATCAGTAGTGTTGGGTTCTCTTTCAAGCCTCACTTTAAAATCTTGTCTCTTTCTCCAAAGCCTAGTATTTCCAGATATCCCAAGTCTCCATACTTAGGGACTGAGTTGCTTTGTGATTTTATTTGGTGCTTCATGTCTTTATCTCTCTGAAAAGAGGCTCAGTTCTTTGAATGATTCAGAGTCCAAGAAAGAAGCTTTAAATATAGTATCCCACTTTTTTTTGCTTTCTTCTTCCACCAGTTATCCTGTGTCTGCCCTCACTTAACTCACCTGGCCTGTCACTCTGGGCCCAAGGAACTCAGGGATCTTGTCCAGATGATGGGGAGCCAGAGACTCAAACACATTATGGTATCATTTATGCTCTACTGAGGCCACCCACAGTGGTGTGAGGCTCTCTGCAGGGGTGTCCTCCGAGGGTCCCATGTGAAAAGTCGGGCACAGGCTCCTGCTGTGACTACTGAACCAGGCTCGGCCAACTTGCCCATCCTTGCAGGTCTGATTGCTCCCCTAGGGGCTGGGTTCTAGTAACCCCATTCAGATACTTTAGTTTCTTTCTCTCCTCTTCTTTCTCTGATTCCTCTCTCCCAGCCCTGGAAAAGCTTCTTTGATTGCCCTCCTGGAGGTGGGGAAATGCCCAGGAGTCAGAGTGTTTTGCTCCCTACTTTATACTTACTTTTTATAAAGCCTAAACCCTAGTCCCGGTCACGGTCACGTTCCTAATTTGGAACCAAAAACCATTTCTCTGTCAGAGACTTGGTTCATACAAATCCATAATACTGTGCTTTCAGACTTTTACCAGGTATGAACTTAAAAATTCATTCAGTCCTTCAATTAAATTACTTGAATTATTTCTTTGCAGGCAACATCTGCCCTCATCAAACAGTGAATGCCATTATCCAACAGTGGAAAACTATAAAATAATTTTAGGAGCAAAAAAGTCCAAGGTTAATATCTCTGAACTCTTATCTCAGTACAATGTTATAGACAAGCTGAGACTTCATTATACTTTGTAATTATTGCTGATTATATGGTTTTGTTTTGACTCTGTATTTCTTCAAGAATGCCAGCAATGGCTTTAAAAATATTTGATGAATCACTTCTTTACTGGTGTGTCTTGCAAGGCACTGTGGAAAGAAGGATGTTAAATGGAGTCAAGGTCTAAAGGCTTTATCAAAATTTCTGAACTTAGAGAATTACTGATCATATGTGGTTATTTCTTCTGATATATTTAACATCTCTTTATAACCTGATACTTAGTAAGAGAGAATCCTTACTTAAACTAGGAGATGATTTGCATAGAGAAAGACATGAATTAATTAATCATTGAATTAAAACTTGTTTTGGTAAATTTATGAGGTAATAGGGTAAATTTAAGACTTTATTTAGTAGCCTGTTTTTTTCAGATTTTCATTTTGGCCATACTAGTTACTCCTTGAGAAGAAGATTCTAGAAAGAACTGTCAGTTTTTCTTCAAAAGGGTCTTTAAATAATCCATATAATCCTTTGTTTAATTAACTGGATAATTAAGCCTTGACTCATGTCTCCTGACCCTGTAGATTTTCGCCATTTAGTATCTGTGGCTGGTCTTGATTTCTCTCTGGGCATGACCTAATGTTGATGAAGAGATAATGTGTCCTTAAAGTATCTTTTCACCCTTGACAATTAATGAGAAAAATGATGTATTTACCAGATGCTTGCAAATTTTTTGTGCACATTCCATAGTTTTCAAGCGATTGGCTCAAACTGTAGCTCAACAACATTGTTAATAGTGAAATATTTGAATTTCGAGGTAGATAATACCCATTTACTACAAGGATATCAAGGCTAGTTTAGAAAGAAAGAGTAACGCACCTACTGAAAGACCATTTTCTACTTCCATTCCATGAACATCTTCATGGAATTACGTTACTGGGGAAATCTCTTAGTCTGTCATTAAGGAATTAGCTCCTATATGGGAATTATTCTTTTTTAAAAATTGAAGCATAGTTGATTTACAATATTGTGTTAGTTTCAGGTATACAGCAAAGTGGTTCAGTTATACATACATATTTTTTTTCAGATTCTTCCCATTATAGGTTATTATAAGATATTGAGTATAGTTCCTTGTGCTGTATAGTAAATCCTTGTTGTTTATCTATCATATATAGCAGACTGTATCTGTTAATCCTATACTCCTAATTTATGCCTCTCCTTCTCCTTTGGTAACTGGAAATTTGTTTTCAATGTCTGTGAGTCTGTTTTCTGTTTTATAAATAAATTCATTTGCATCATTTAAAAAATTCTACATAAAAGTAATCTCATACAATATTTCCCTTTCTCTGTCTGACTTAATTTCTCAGTATAATCTCTAGGTCCATCCTTGTTGCTGCAAATGGCAATCATTTCATTCTTTTTTATGGCTGAGTAATACTCCACTGTATATACCTACTGCATCTTCTTATCCATTTATCATTGATGGACATTAAGGTTGCTTCCATGTCTTGGCTATTTTAAATAGTGCTGCTGTGAACTTTGGGGTGTGTGTATCTTTTCAAATTAGAGTTTTTGTCTTATCTGGCTATATGCCCAGGAATGGGATTGCTGGATCATATGGTAGTTCTATTTTTACATTTTCAAGGAATCTCCATATTATTTTCCATAGTGGCTGCACCAGTTTACATTTCCACCAGGGGTATGAGGGTTCCTGTATGGGAATTATTCTTAGGGAGAGAGCAATCTAGTTCCTTCTAGAAAGGAACAGGGTTATTTTTTGTCTGAAATTATTAATTTATTTGACCAGCTCTCTACTATGGACTTTTCTTTTTCTGTAACAAGTAATGCTGCTTATATATATATATTTGGGAGAATATTTCTGTAGATTAATTCATAAAGAAAAATTTCTGTGTTGGGTAGTAAGTAGATTTTTTAATTTGATAGATGCTGTGAAATCTCCACAAGGCTCTGTGCCATTAGCAGTCCAACACGAGTATGTGAGTGGCATTCCATTAAGGTGTGCACTCCTTAAATTATTCATTGAGAAAAAATAATATAATTTACTGTTAGCTGTGTATTATATCACTTTCACCAAAGTAATATTAGTCCATAGTTTTAAAATATCACATAACTATTGAAGGCATGTACCAAAACACAGCAATCTCCTGCCCCTTCTCATCTTCTTATGCTGTGCCTTATGTGCAAATACTTAGGTGTGAGTGCATGCTCAGTCACAGAGTCATGTCCCGACTCTGCGACCCCATTAACTGTAGCCTGCAAAGTTCCTCTGTCCATGGGATTCTCCAGGAAAGAATCCTGGAGTGGGTTGTCATTTCGTCCTCTAGAGGATCTTCCTGACCCAGGGATTGAACCTGCATCTCCTGTATCTCCTGCATTGTGGCAGATTCTTTACCATGGAGCCACCAAGAAAGCCCACTTAGGTGTGTATGTATGTGTATACACACATATGTATGTATGTGTGTGTATATATCGGAGAAGGCAATGGCACCCCACTCCAGTACTCTTGCCTGGAAAATCCCACGGATGGAGGAGCCTGGTAGGCTGCAGTCCATGGGGTTGCTAAGAGTCGGACACGACTGAGCAACTTCACTTTCACTTTTCACTTTCATGCGTTGGAGAAGGCAATGGCACCCCAGTCCAGTACTCTTGCCTGGAAAATCCCATGGACAGAGGAGCCTGGTGGGCTGCCGTCTACGGGGTCGCACAGAGTCGGACACGACTGAAGCGACTTAGCAGCAGCAGCAGCAGTGTGTGTATATGTATGTGTATATATATATATATATAAATGTTTTTTTCATATATATAACTCAGGTACTACGAATGAACAGTGCTTGTTGGTTGGTAGTCTTTACTTTAGAGCAAACAGGTGGCCAGCTGCCTTTATCATCATGTAGCCCCAAGGGTCAGTACCTATAGACGTTTTTTTCGTGAGGCTGTCCATCTTGCCATCTTCTGCCTGTGTTTATAAGACAGTTTATTGTTACTCTGAAACTTGGTAAAAAAGGAGAGCTTAATTTTCAGTACCTGGTGGCTCAGATGATAAAGAATCTGCCTGGAATACAGGAGACCCAGATTCAATCCCTGTGTTGGGGAGATACCCTAGAGAAGAGAATAGCAAACCATTCCAGTATTCTTGCCTGGAAAATTCCACAAACAGAGGAGCTACAATCCATGAGACTGCAAAGAGTTGGACACAACTGAAGCATGTGTCCTAGCACACATGCAAGCCAGGATTAAAACCCATTTATAGTTTCCTCTACTCCTATACAATATAAGAAATGGGAGGATATGTGGATTTTGAATTGTGTGACACCCTAGGATAATCATCAAACCAACATATTCTTTACCTGTTTTCTCTTCTGATCTCTTATTTATATAAATAGTGTTATTAAATCCAGAACAAAATAATGAACTATAAAAGATTTTTAAGACTTGATCATTTGATTTTATCTAAAAATAATCTTAAAACCCCAAATAATTAAGTAAATCCCATTCTTTAAATCCTAAAATGATGAGGGGATATCTTAGATGATAACTCTTTTCCAGTAAAACACTGAAGACAGAGCAATCTGAAACAATTATAGAAAAATAAAATGCTAATATAGTTAAAGGGAAATGTTAGTTTCAAGATTAGAAATGGATGACCAAAAGTTCTGAATTTACTGAGGTATCAACCTCCTCTTTGTCACAGTTCACATTAGACATGGTCTTTTCAAGATCGAGACTTCCTGGAAGACTCAGGTGTGACCTGAGCACTTAAGGCAAAGGCCCTCATATATGGATCTCAAAGAGAAGAATCTTACATTTTTGCTTGTGTGAACTAAAGCAATTACCTAGCATTTTTTGCATCTGAGTTGCCTTGTCTGTAAAATGGGATAATTATCTTGTGGGAGGATTGTGAAGGTTAAAAGAATTAAACATTTAGAGGAGTGCCCAGGCACTCCCCTAATTGTTAGCAATGATCACCTAGCACATAAGAAAACATGGAAACAGAAAAATACTTTTAAAAGGAGGGGGAGGACAGAATTAGCTAAAGGCCAAAAAGCCCAGAGTCCCTTCCTCTGGTTCTAAATTGTATTTCAATTCAGGAAATTCCAAGATTACATCAGCCCAATGAGATAAGCAGCCTGTCACATTACACTGTTGGCCAGCACGTGATACTCTTTTAATATTAGGTTGCTGTTCCAATATGAGTCACACATGTGAGCTCCAGCTACTTCTGCAGATGGAATGGTGTTACGTCAAGGTATAGGAAATGACCTTTCTCCTTTTTTTTTCACCTTTAACCTGAAAATCATGTGGTATTTATTTCCTTAGTATTAACTCTACAATTAACTCTAAATTACCCATGCTAGTAAACAGAAAGAATGATACAGATGTTTATGAAGAGTGCTTCAAAAATCCCTTATAACTTATGATTTTTGTGTTTAGAATATTGTATTTGAGAACTGGTATCTAAATGTTGTGGAAACAAAGTGTCAAGCAAAACAACTCTTTCTGGAGGACTGATCTTAGAGAAGTCAGAAAATTGAATCCATTCTCCATCCCATAATCTGGTACACAACCAGATTATGGTTTTCCTCTTCTGAGCTAGGATGCACTGTAGCATCTGAATGGACAAAACCAAAAGCCTAACTTTCAGGGTCCACTGTTTGGTTCACACCCTTCCTGGGGATAAGGAAAGATGTTTCATCATTTCTGACAGTTGAACCTAATGGTGAATAGAGCCTCTGGCTCCTTATTCTGGAAGACTGTGTATAATAGAAAGAACTAACAAAGAAGACAATGCATTATCTATGAGTTTAAATTGCTTTTTAAATGCACAAGTTGTATGGTTTATGTAATATGAAGAAATCAGCTCTTTAACAATCTAGCCCTGTGCAAACTCATTGATGAGATGAATTCCCCTTCACATTCCTGACAAAAAGAGGAAGGGAGGAAACAAAGAATTACTTTAAATCAATGATATTTAAATATACATACACACACACGTATAGTTTTACAGAGTTGTAATATTTTTATTGAATGAAGGCATCTTTTGAATTCTTCAGTGCTTTAAATTTTCAAATTTTACACACACATGATTTCATATAATCACATAATAACCCTACCTCCCACCTTGCCCCTCCACCCTTCCCTTGCCTCACTGGTAACCACTAGTTTATTCTCTGTATTGGAGAATCTATTGCTTTTTTGTTTTTTTTCACTAGTTTGTTTTATTTTTTAGAATCCATGTTCTTAGATTGGGGGTGGGGATTAGTAGCCCACAGTAATTCTACAAAATAGAATTCAACAAATGCTGCTAGGTTTAAGAAGGACAGTTTTTAAAGTTTCTTTATAATACCTGTGTAGTGAAAGTTCTAAACTTTGGTGGGTATTGAAAGCTGCTTATTTCAGCTTCATATTCTAGATGGGGACTCATTTAGATATTCCTGTACCAACTTTGAGTGGGTTATATGCTGAGCCTAACATTCTTCTTGCTCTTTGATCACTGACAGAGAAGTAGGTTCTTCTGCCAAGAAAAAGATTGTTGTTCTAAGGTGTGAGGACAGAGCTGTAAAATCACAATCCTTCAGTTAGATGGTTAATGGTCCAGAGGGCCTAGTTCTTCTGGACTTATTGGTCCCACCCAATCATAGTGAAACCAGCAGGGGGGGGGGGGTTAATCCCAATAGCCACATGAGGCTAACCCTTAATAGCCAGGTGGTTCTGAATGAGAGGAATGGAAAGCTGACCTCTGACAAGTGGGCAGACCCTGTAAGCCTCCCCTAGAGCCCTGCTGTAAGCTTCGACTGGCGAGGCAGGATCCAGAGATAACAGCACCTGTAGGGAACACAGTACCAGAGAAGACGATGGCACCCCACTCCAGTACTCTTGCCTGGAAAATCCCATGGGCGGAGGAGCCTGGTAGGCTGCAGTCCATGGGGTCACTAAGAGTCGGACACAACTGAGTGACTTCACTTTCACTTTTCACTTTCATGCATTGGAGAAGGAAATGGCAACCCACTCCTGTGTTCTTGCCTGGAGAATCCCAGGGATGAGGGATCCTAGTGGGCTGCCGTCTCTGGGGTCGCACAGAGTCGGATACGACTGAAGCGACTTAGCAGCAGCAGCAGCAGCAGCAGGAAACACAGTACAGCTGAGAGTTTGGCAAAACGCCTGCCACTTCTGCTCCATCCTGGGAGTGGCCTTGAAGACTATTGATACTGAATCACGAGTTGCTGGGAGTTGTCACTGCCCTCCAGTCAAAGTGCATCCGGAGCATCCCTGCAGTTGAATGCTTGGGTTTATTGCACCTGCACAGGAGGAGACAACATCCCATGGCATGTGACTCAGGTCTCAGCAACCACGGGGGCTTGAAAAGGCTTACTATAGGATTTGGGCTCAAGTTAGTTCATTTATTTTAAGGAGAGTTTAGAGCTTGCTTTGGGTTAGAAATGGCTGTAGGGAAGCAAGGGTAACTCTGTGACCGGGGATCTTAATGAATCTTATCTGGAAGGAAGGAGGACTAGCATCAAGCTAAAGCCTTAATTGGTAAACAAGCAGCAGCCAGTCCTGTGAGGCAGGTTAGGGCATGTTTGGGTCGTCAGTTTTGTAGTTCGGACATGATTACAGAGTGGACTTGTTTTCTGCCTTGACCCACCTTGGTAGCAGGGGCCTGGTCTGATGTTTGTTCTGTGAAATTCTTTATGTTCAACAGGAGAGCACCAAGGACAGCATCAGGGGCTTCTCATCCCCTTCTCCCAGTCAGTCTGCAGTGAGCAGCGGAGTTCTTCAAGATCATGTGGGGTGATAGAAGAACAGGACTGTGGCTGGCAGGAGTGCCAGAGTGCTGTGAAGCAGGAAGGAGGCAGGAAGCCACAGACAGGCTGCAGCCTGCCTGGAGGATGCACTGGGTAGGCACACAGAAGGCACATGTCAATGAGTGAGCTTGAGCCAGGATTGGAGACCTCAGACAAAGCGGGAACGTGTATGTAAGGAAGATTCTGAGAGGATTAGCAGGGACTAGGGAAGGAGTGAATTCTTTGGCAGATATACTGGGGAATGAATTCCTAGGCAAGTATAACTAAGGATTAGGCTTCCTAGGATAGCTGAATTGGTATGATCAGTTCAATAAAAGTGTGTAATTGATTTGAAGGTGGAGACATGAGCCTTCTGCTCTGATCTTTTATATCCTAGAAAATGTGGACTGCAGACCACTGAATGCTTTAAAAGATCTATTTGTTATTATTTTGCTGGTCTCAAAAACTTCGTCTCCATTAGCCAGCACATTAATTGTGAACCAGGTGCGTCACTCAGACCAGAAAATAAAACTATTTGGTTAAACCTTGGGTAAACGGTAGGAGTGCCAGATTTAGGAAAATACTAGAAATACACACATGCACAGATAGTTGTAGATGGATATAGGTATAGATATAGAAATAGATCTCCAGTTAAAATTTGTATTTCACATAAACAATGAAGATGCAATACTTAGGTATACTTATACTAGAATAAGATATTAGTTCCTTACCTGAAATGCAAACTTAACTGTCCTGTGGTAGATATGGCAACCCTAACTTAGGGAGGTTTGAACGACAAAACAGTTTAGCTTAGAAATGAGTTGGTGTCACCCAAATGGAACAAGTTGTGTGGGGCACTAACACCTGGCTGAGGGAAGGACTGCCATGAACCAGTCACCTGAGAGAATGGGGTTACCAAAGGACAAGGGAATTTTTGATCCAATAAAGCTAATTATGATTATCAGTATCATTATTCCGGAGAAGGCAATGGCACCCCACTCCAGTACTCTTGCCTGGAAAATCCCATGGACGGAGGAACCTGGAAGGCTGCAGTCCAGGGGGTCGATGAGTCGGACACAACTGAGCAACTTCACTTTCACTTTTCACTTTCATGCATTGGAGAAGGAAATGGCAACCCACTCCACTGTTCTTGCCTGGAGAATCCCAGGGATGGAAAAAGACCAGGACCCTAAGTGCAGAAGTAGGAGGCCCATGGGAGAAGAAAGAAAGTCCTAGATGTCCACCTAAGGGAGACCTGGATGAAAAGGTGACTCAGTAGGGAAAAAAAAGAAATATTCTGCATAATCTCTGGCACCACAGACTTGTGCCTCACACACAAGGTAGCATAAAACACGTACTGTTCACACACACATGCTATCAGGAAAATGAAAATTAAAATGTGATCCTACTATATATACACATACCTTTTACACATATTAGAATGGCCCAAATCCAGAACACTGACACAGCTGATGCTGAGGAGGATGTGGAAAACAGGAACCCTCATTCATTGCTGGTGGGACTGCTAAGTAATATAGTGCAGTGATTTGGAAAACAGTTGGCATTTTCTTACAAAACAAAGTATACTCCTATGATTAGATCCAGCAGTTGTGCTCCTCAGTGTCTACCCAAAGGAACTGAAACCTTATGTTCATGAAAAAACCCACATGAGGATGTTTATAGCAGCATTATTCACAATTGCCAGAACTTGGAATCAACCAAGATGTCCTTCAGTAAGTGAATGGATAGGTAAACTAAGGTATATGTCCCCTCCAGTATTCTTGCCTGGAGAATCCCATGGACAGAGGAGCCTGGTGGGCTACAGTCCATGGGATCTCAAAGAGCTGGACATGACTGAGCAACTAACACATACAGATAGTGAAATATTATTGGTGCTAAAAGGAAATGAGTTATCAAGCCATGAAAAGACTTGGAGGAAACTTAAATGCATATTAGTAAGTGAAGGAAGCTACTATGAAAAGACTGCATACTGTATGATTCCAAGCATATGGCCTTCTGGAAAAGGCAGAACTATGTGTTTCCCCTGTAGCTCAGCTGGTAAAGAATCTGCCTGCAATGCGGTAGACCTGGGATCTATCCCTAGGTTGAGAAGATCCTCTGGAGAAGAGAAAGGCTACCCTACCCACTCCAGTATTCTGGCCTGGAGAATTCCATTGACTGTATAGTCCATGGGGTTGCAAAGAGTCGGACATGACTGAAAGACTTTCACTTCACTTCATGGAGACAGTAAAAAGATCAATGGTTGGTAGAGGTTGTGATGAGGGAGGGATGAATAAGCAGGACACAGAGGATTTTTAAGGCAGAAAAGCTACTTTGTATGATATTCTAATGGTAGATATATGTCACTGTACATTTGTCTAAATTCACTGAAGGTGTAACACCAAGAGTGAGCTCTAATGTTAACTATGGACTTTGCCTGATAATGATGCATCAATGTATATTTGTCAATTGTAATAAATGCATTGCTCTCATGGGAAATGTTGATCATAGGAAAGGCTATGCATGTGTCAGGACAAGGAATATTTAAGAATCTCTACCTTCTGTTCAGTTCTGCTGTGACCCTAAAACTGTTCTAAAAAATAGTCTATTAAAAATAGAGAAAGAAAAAAAGGAAGGAAAGAAAGAAGGAAGGAAGGAAGAGAAAGAAAGCCGGAATTTGGTAATAAATCCTTGGGCTAAATGCCCCTACTTTGGGTCCAAAAATGATCATAGTAACAAAAACAAAAATAACATTTTAACAATACTAATCATGAGAATAAGTAGCATTTATTCAGAACTTCGGAGAAGGCAATGGCACCCCACTCCAGTACTCTTGCCTGGAAAATCCCATGGATGGAGGAGCCTGGTAGGCTATAGTCCATGGGGTCGCTAAGAGTCGGACACGACTGAGCGACTTCCCTTTCAGTTTTCACTTTCATTCATTGGAGAAGGAAATGGCAACCCACTCGTGTTCTTGCCTGGAGAATCCCAAGGACGGAGGAGCCTGGTGGGCTTCTGTCTCTGGGGTCGCACAGAGTCGGACATGACTGAAGTGACTTAGCAGCAGCAGCATTCAGAACTTACTGTACACCAGGTTCTAGTCAAAACATTCTTCATGGGTTAATTCATTTTAAAGGATAATAACTAACAGCTTGTTACAAAAAGAAACATGAAGAGCAAGCCAGGAAAATATTCACATTTTTGTAAGTAAATAACACAAGTTAAAATAACTATTTCTTTATACCTAATAATGTAGCAAAAGCAAATAAAATACTAAAGGTGGAAAGGGGAAATAGGCGCTGATGAGTGGAGCAGCCTTTCTGGCACCGGCGCTGTGCAACAGCAGCAGGGCTGTCCTGTTGCAGGACTCCAGAGAGGATCACCTTTTCTATATCTCATGAGAATGGTGCCTCCTAGAACTGGGCATCAAAGCGGTCCTCAGCAAAACATATACTCATTCAGATCTCTTTCTTTTTTAAATTAAATTTTATTATTATTTTTTAACACCAAAGACATTTTATATTGGGGTTAGCCGATTAACAGTGTTGTGATAGTTTCAGGTGAACAGTGAAGGGACTCAGCCATACATATACGTGTATCCATTCTCCCCCAAACCCCCCTCTCATCCAGGCTCGTAATATCTGAGCAGAGCTCCATGTGCTATACAATAGGTTTTTTGTTGGTTATCCATTTTAAATATAGCAGTGTGCACATGACCCTCCCAAGGTCCTTCCCCTGGAGCAACCATGAGTTCTGTTCTCTAAGTCTGTGAGTCTCTTTCTGTTTCCCAAGTACATTCGTTTGTATCATCCAGATCTCTTTTATGCTGGCAAGCTTCCTTTCAGGAATATGTTCAAGGGAAATATTTCAACAGAGGACAAAAATTTAACTGTGGGGAACAAAAGTATTCATAGTGGAGAAAATCCAGAAATAACACAAGGGTAAAACAAATTGAGAAATATCAAATGAATTATTCAAAATTAATACTGGAGTGATCTATATATGAATTAAAAAGAGAAAAAGCATAAGGGAGCTAATAATAAATTTAAATTGTTAGCTTAGGTGGGTTATTTTAGGAATAAGAGGAAAAATGTTTCTATACATAAAATTGATCCAAAAAGCTCAATGTGGCAAAAGAACATTATTTTTAAAGTCAGTATTTCTGTATTTATTCTGCAATAAACACTACTTTTGTCCCTCAACATCTGCTAGCCACATACAACAAGGGACATGCCCTCTTGCTCTAAAATTCTGTGATTCTATATGTATTTCTAGTAAGAGATATCAAGTTGTTTTTGTACTTTCTCTAGACAGGTATAGTGTTTTAACCTCAAAAATATCTCCTTAAAAGAAGTGACTTTATATCTGGCCTCAAAAATGAGTCAAGAGGAAGAGGAAGAATTCAGATGCAACAAATTTGTTTAATAACTTGCTTGTAAATTATTTATCTGCACTCGAATCTCTTCTCTATCTTTATTGAAAGATAAACAAGTTCGTGCAGGTAGATAAGACCTTTAGCTCAATTTATAAGTGGTTCCTTGCAAACCCCTCAAGCCATTCATGTTATCATTCACTATCTCTTAATAACTAAAGTGGAATGTTAATCTATATTTGGTAAGAAAATGAGAATTTTCCCAATGGTTTAGACATTCCAGGCCATGTGTAACTCAGAAATAACTTCTTTGCCTTAGAAATGTGGCATGAAGAGAGAGAAGATAAAATTACACACACTTGCACATAAATACGCACACCACCATGCGTTACCTACAGCATAGTCTTCACTTTTTAAATAAAATGTTGAACTTCTAATTGTTTTCCAGCTTGTCTTCTTGGGTTTATATGGAGGTAATGTCAATGTTATTGAGGGAAGGAGGAGAAGGAGCAGTGTTACAGAATGGCAAAAGTCAGAAATCTTCCATGGCAGTGTTTAAAGAGTATCTCCTGCAGCTTTAAGGAAGGTTGTGATGAAAATAAGTCCAAGCTTTAATGGCAAGAGTGGCAGCGCCACACAGGAAACTGAACAGAGTCTCAACAGGTTGGTCATGTTTTCAACAGTTAGGACTTAATGGAGAAAATACTGGACTCAATTCTGTGAACGTTAGAAGGGGACATTTGGTTGGAAGAGCCTGAGAAATTTGAAACCCCAATATATTAAACTGAGTAATGGCTACCTGAACATAGCAAGTCCTAATCCTTGGAACTTGTAATTGCACTATGAGAAGGCAGTGGCACCCCACTCCACGACTCTTGCCTGGAAAATCCCATGGACGGAGGAGCCTGGTGGGCTGCAGTCCATGGGGTCGCTAAGAGGGTCGGAAACGGCTGAGCGACTTCACTTTCACTTTTCACTTTCATGCATTGGAGAAGGAAATGGCAACCCACTCCAGTGTTCTTGCCTGGAGAAGCCCAGGGACGGGGGAGCCTGGTGGGCTGCCGTCTATGGGGTCGCACAGAGTCAGACACGACTGAAGTGACTTAGCAGCAGCTCCCACAATTTAGGCTCTGCTGTATTCAAAGTCCTAGTTCCCATTATGGGGTATGGGGATACTTCCTTGAGGAGACAGTAATAGGTTTCACTATCCCTGAAGCTATGACTGTCAATCACTTGGTCATTTTGAGCTTGTCCTGGTCAGTTCAGTTCAGTCGCTCAGTTGTGTCTGACTCTTTGTGACCCCACGGACCAGAGCACGACAGGCCTCCCTGTCCATCACCAACTCCCGGAGTGCACACAAACTCATGTCCATCAAGTCGGTGATGCCATCCAGCCATCTCATCCTCTGTCATCCCCTTCTCCTCCTCCTGCCCCCAATCCCTCCCAGCATCAGGGTCTTTTCCAATGAGTCAACTCTTCGTATGAGGTGGCCAAAGTATTGGAGTTTCAGCTTTAGCATCATTCCTTCCAATGAACACCTGGACTCATCTCCTTTAGGATGGGCTGGTTGGATCTCCTTGCAGTCCAAGGGACTCTCAAGAGACTTCTCCAACACCACAGTTCAAAAGCATCGATTCTTCGGCACTCAGCTTTCTTCACAGTCCAACACTCACATCCATACATGACCCCTGGAAAAACAATAGCCTTGACTAAACAGAACTTTATTGGCTAAGTAATGTCTCTGCTTTTCAATATGCTATCTAGGTTAGTCATAACTTTCCCTCCAAGGAGTAACTGTCTTTTAATTTCATGGCTGCAATCACCATCTGCAGTGATTTTGGAGCCCCAAAAAATAAAATCTGACACTCTTTCCCTATCTATTTCCCATGAAGTGATGGGACCGGATGCCGTGATCTTTGTTTTCTGAATGTTGAGCTTTAAGCCAACTTTCTCAGTCTCCACTTTCACTTTCATCAAGAGGATTTTTAGTTCCTCTTCACTTTCTGCCATAAGGGTGGTGTCATCTGCATATCTGAGGTTATTGATATTTCTCCCGGCAATCTTGATTCCAGCTTCTGTTTCTTCCAGTCCAACATTTCTCATGATGTACTCTGCATATAAGTTAAATAAACAGGGTGACAATATACAGCCTTGACGAACTCCTTTTCCTGTTTGGAACCAGTCTGTTGTTCCATGTCCAGTTCTAACTGTTGCTTCCTGACCTGCATACAAATTTCTCAAGAGACAGATCAGGTGGTCTGGTATTTCCATCTCTTTCAGAATTTTCCACAATTTATTGTGATCCACACAGTCAAAGGCTTTGGCATAGTCAATAAAGCAGAAATAGATGCTTTTCTGGAACTCTCTTGCTTTTTCTATGATCCAGAGGATGTTGGCAATTTGATCTCTGGTTCCTCTGCTTTTTCTAAAACCAGCTTGAACATCAGGAAGTTCACGGTTCACATATTGCTGAAGCCTGGCTTGGAGAATTTTGAGCATGACTTTACTAGTGTGTGAGATGAGGGCAATTGTGCGGTAGTTTGAGCATTCTTTGGCATTGCCTTTCTTTGGGATTGGAATGAAAACTGACCTTTTCCAGTCCTGTGGCCACTGCTGAGTTTTCCAAATTGGCTGGCATATTGAGTGCAGCACTTTCACAGCATCATCTTTCAGGATTTGAAATAGCTCAACTGGAATTCCATCACCTCCACTAGCTTTGTTCATAGTGATGCTTTCTAAGGCCCACTTGACTTCACATTCCAGGATGTCTGGCTCTAGGTCAGTGATCACACTATCGTGATTATGTTTGTCGTGAAGATCTTTTTTGTAAAGTTCTGTGTATTCTTGCTACCTCCTCTTAATATGTTCTGCTTCTGTTAGGTCCATACCATTTCTGTCCTTTATCGAGCCCATCTTTGCATGAAAAGTTCCCTTGGTATCTCTAATTTTCTGAAGAGATCTCTAGTCTTTCCCATTCTGTTGTTTTCCTCTATTTCTTTGCATTGGTCACTGAAGAAGGCTAAACAAAGCCTTCCTATTCTTTGGAACTCTGCATTCCGATGCTTATATCTTTCCTTTTCTCCTTTGCTTTTCACTTCTCTTCTTTTCACAGCTATTTGTAAGGCCTCCCCAGACAGCCATTTTGCTTTCTTGCATTTCTTTTCCATGGGGATGGTCTTGATCCCTGTCTCCTGTACAATGTCACAAACCTTTGTCCATAGTTCATCAGGCACTCTGTCTATCAGGCAGGCGCAGGAAGGCCAAGGGGAGCTACTCCACGTTCAAGGTCAGGAGGGGCGACCTCGTCCAAGGTAAGAAGCAGCCAAGAGGAGCTACTCCATGTTCAAGGTCAGGAGGGGCGACCTCATCCAAGGTAAGAAGCAGTGGTTGCACTTCGCTGGAGCAGCTGTAAAGAGATACCCCACATCCAAGGAAAGAGAAACCCAAGTAAGACGGTAAGTGTTGCGAGAGGGCATCAGAGGGCAGACACACTGAAACCATAATCACAGAAAACTGGCCAATCTGATCATATGGACCACAGCCTTGTCTAACTCAATGAAAGTAAGCCATGCTGTGTGGGGCCACCCAAGACGGATGGGTAGTGGTGGAGAGGTCTGACGGAATGTGGTCCACTGGAGAAGGCAATGGCAAACCACTTCAGTATTCTTCCCTTGAAAACCCTATGAACAGTATGAAAAGGCAAAATGATAGGATACTGAAAGAGGAACTCCCCAGGTTGATAGGTGCCCAATATGCTACAGGAGATCAGTTCAGTTCAATTCAGTCGCTCAGTTGTGTCCAACTCTTTGCGACCCCATGAATCGCAGCACGCCAGGCCTCCCTGTCCATCACCATCTCCCAGAGTTCACTCAAACTCACGTCCATTGAGTTGGTGATGCCATCCAGCCATCTCATCCTCTGTCGTCCCCTTTTCCTCCTGCCCCAAATCCCTCCCAGCATCAGAGTCTTCCAAAGAGTCAATTCTTCGCATGAGCTGGCCAAAGTACTGGAGTTTCAGCTTTAGCATAGCAAGGAGAGATAAGAAAGCCTTCCTCAGTGATCAATGCAAAGAAATAGAGGAAAACAACAGAAAGGGAAAGACTAGAGATCTCTTCAAGAAAATTAGAGATACCAAGGGAACATTTCATGCAAAGATGGGCTCGATAAAGGACAGAAATGGTATGGACCTAACAGAAGCAGAAGATATTAAGAAGAGGTGGCAAGAATACACAGAAGAACTGTACAGAAAAGGTCTTCAGGACCACGATAATCACGATGGTATGATGACTCACCTGGAGCCAGACATCCTGGAATGTGAAGTCAAGTGGGCCTTAGAAAGCATCACTATGAACAAAGCTAGTGGAGGTGATGGTATTCCAGTTGAGCTATTTCAAATCCTGAAAGATAATGCTGTGAAAGTGCTGCACTCAATATGCCAGCCAATTTGGAAAACTCAGCAGTGGCCACAGGACTGGAAAAGGTCAGTTTTCATTCCAATCCCAAAGAAAGGCAATGCCAAAGAATGCTCAAGCTACCGCACAATTGCACTCATCTCACATGCTAGGAAAGTCATGCTCAAAATTCTCCAAGCCAGGCTTCAGCAATATGTGAACCGTGAACTTCCAGATGTTCAAGCTGGTTTTAGAAAAGGCAGAGGAACCAGAGATCAAATTGTCAACATCCTCTGGTTCATGGATAAAGCAAGAGAGTTCCAGAAATACATCTACTTCTGCTTTATTGACTATGTCAAAGCCTTTGACTGTGTGGATCACAATAAACTGTGGGGAATTCTGAAAGAGATGGGAATACCAGACCACCTGACCTGCCTCTTGAGAAATTTGTATGCAGGTCAGGAAGCAACAGTTAGAACTGGACATGGAACAACAGACTGGTTCCAAATAGGAAAAGGAGTTCGTCAAGGCTGTATATTGTCACCCTGCTTATTTAACTTATATGCAGAGTACATCATGAGAAACTCTGGACTCGAAGAAGCACAAACTGGAATCAAGATTGCTGGGAGAAATATCAATAACCTCAGATACAGGAGATCAGTGGAGAAATAACTCCAGAAAGAATGAAGGGATGGAAGCCAAAGCAAATACAATACCCTGTTGTGGATGTTACTGGTGATAGAAGCAAGGTCCGATGCTGTAAAGAGCAATATTCCATAGGAACCTGGAATGTTAGGTCCATGAATCAAGGCAAATTGGAAGTAGTCAAACAGGAGATGGCAAGAGTGAACATCGACATACTAGGAATCAGCAAACTAAAATGGAGTGGAATGGGTGAATTTAACTCAGATGACCATTGTATCTACTACTGTGGGTAGGAATCTCTTAGAAGAAATGTAGTAGCCATCATAGTCAACAAAAGAGTCCGAAATGCAGTGCTTGGATGCAATCTCAAAAACGACAGAATGATCTGTTTGTTTCCAAGGCAAACCATTCAATATCACAGTAATCCAAGTCTATGCCCCAACCAGTAACGCTGAAGAAGCTGAAGTGGAACGGTTCTATGAAGACCTACAAGACCTTTTAGAACTAACACCCAAAAAAGATGTCCTTTTCATTATAGGGGACTGGAATGCAAAAGTAGGAAGTCAAGAAACACCTGGAGTAACAGGCAAATTTGGCCTTGGAGTACAGAATGAAGCAGGGCAAAGACTAATAGAGTTTTGCCAAGAGAACACACTGGTCATAACAAACACCCTCTTCCAACAACACAAGAGAAGACTCTACACATGGACATCACCACATGGTCACACTGAAATCAGATTGATTATATTCTTTGCAGCCAAAGATGGAAAAGCTGTATACAGTCACCAAAAACAAGACCAGGAGCTGACTGTGGCTCAGATCATGAACTCCTTATTGCCAAATTCAGACTGAAATTGAAGAAAGTAGGGAAAACCACTAGACCATTCAGGTATGGCCTAAATCAAATCCCTTATGATTATACAGTGGAAGTGAGAAATAGATTTAAGGGACTAGATCTGATAGACACAGTGCTTGTCATGCTAGTAGACAGATAAAGAAGTTATCATATAGGGCATGGTGGAGGGGTCAACTCTGATTGTCATGAAGAGCTGGTGTGGGGCTGTCCAAGAAAGAATACGTATAGAACTCAGGGATTTTACTGCAGCATATCTTAGTCCTTGGATGTCCAATGATAACTGTAAGCAGTCTGTTATAGCAACCTTGGCCCGATAAAGTTAACCCAACTGATGGTTCATAGCCCTCGGGAATAAAAACCTGAGTCACCACCAGGCAACAACCCAGACTTGCTGAAGTGCCAGCCAAGCATGGGGGAAATTAGACTGGGTGGAGAGAGACGATGAATATTAATTATGACCCTGAGCCCGGTTACCGCAGTGGGCACTGCAGCTTATCCTCCTAAGCCTTGTAGCAGATTTCTCTTGCACACTCCCTCCTGTCCTCTCAACTAGTGTTTACTTCAGTCCTGCTGCAGCAACCAGCTGGGTGGTGACACCATCGGGCAGTAATGCCCTTTGGTTGTTTAGCAGGCCTCTCCTTTTCTGCACCTGGGCTTCATTGCCACTCCTGGTCAAGGTGTCACCTGGGGCCTACTCAGCCATCCTACATGCAAGCAAATCTGGAAAAGTAGGAGAAGTGACACCCTGCAAGACAACCCCTGTCCAGTGGGTAATGAAAGCCAGCGGATAAAAACTCCTTTCTTGGGAAGATAATTCTGAGTTACGGGAATTCCTTGGTGGTTAGGACTTTGTGCTTCTACTGCAGGGGACCCAGGTTCAATCCCTGGTCGGGAACTAAGATCCTGTAAGTAGGGCAGCACAGCCAAGAAAAAAGAAATTCTTAAGTATATTTTACATGGTTCTATGACTCTTCAGGGGACCTTAATGAGACTGAGCCCCAAATCAACCAATAATAGTGATCAAGCTCAGTAACTCAAAAACCAGTGCATTGGTTTTACCTGCTTCTCTATTTTACACTTCTTTGGCCCTCACTCATGTTCTCTACGGTTCAGAAGTATGCTGGTCAATGTTTTTTTCTGGCTTTCCAGCAAAAAAAAAATTACCCTGGTTTGTAGCATTTGCCAGTTTCTATAGCTGGATAGGGACCTGCACAGTTGGTCCCTGGGAGCATGACCCCAAATAAACTGCTGCTGCTGCTGCTAAGTCACTTCAGTTGTGTCCGACTCTGTGAGACCCCATAGACAGTAGCCCACCAGGCTCCCCCATCCCTGGGATTCTCCAGGCAAGAACACTGGAGTGGGTTGCCATTTCCTTCTCCAATGCATGAAAGTGAGAAGTGAAAGTGAAGTTGCTCAGTCGTGTCCGACTCTTAGCGATCCCATGGACTGCAGCCTACCAGGCTCCTCCGTCCATGGGATTTTCCAGGCAAGAGTACTGGAGTGGGGTGCCATTGCCTTCTCCGCCCAAATAAACTACCTGCATACAAATCTTTGTCTCAGAAGACAAAGGTGGCTCCAGAAGGATGAAGAGTTACCTACCTGTCTGAGCCAACAGGCAGAGAACTGTTGGTACACTGACATGAGCCATGAATACTAATAAGACAACATATTAAAATAAGATTGGAGAGAGAAGAGTTCTATTAACTAACAAATTGGTGGTAGGAAAAGTGGCAGGGGGTAAGAATTTGAGGATACTCAGAAGTTTCTAGCCTTTGATGCTGGATAGACAGTAATGCCATTTCCAGACACAGAGAATATAGGGCAATGGCGAGTTCAGCTTTGTATCTAATAAATGTAAGAGTGTTTAAAGATATTCAACTAGATTTAGCTGGTGAGAAGCACATGTGTGAAGCTTAGGAAAGAGCTAAGGGTGTGGAAGCTGTGCACAGTATTATTTTGAAATGTTATTGTTGATAATTACTTGTTGTTCCTGGAATATCCTGCCTCCCCCTCCCTCCCCCAACAGTGGGGAGGGAGCCCTCCCCCAACAGCAGCAGTGAGGCGTGCTTTCAGTATTTACTGCCCCCAGGGGAGGGCTGTTACTACAGAAATGAAAAGAAAAAGATGAGTCAATGTTCAGTTTATAAGTTTCAAAATAGAGCTTTGAATCTCTTAGTAGGAAAAAAAAAAAAAATAGCCTGAGAAAAAAAGGTTTTTTGAGTCTCAAAAGCATGGAGTTTCAGTACCAATAGCTGGAAGTAATGCCATTAGTGCCCAATATTGGTAGAAAAAAATGATGATAAAAGAGCCAGTTTTCCTAACCTGAAGAGAAAGTTGGTGATAAAAACGAGATATAGATATAGAGTGTCTCTGAGAAAGGACCGTTTCCCTGGCTTGCATCCTCACTGCTGAGCTATCTGTGGAAGCAAGGATAGAATTTCCTAGTAATGGTAGAGACTGAGAGGAAATGTGTGCCCCACTTCCTGTCAGGACCCCTGTGGGATGGTCTCCCAGGCAGTTCTCCTCGGGGAGCACAGCCTGGCAGCAAACAATAGCTGTAGTAGAAACGATGATAGCCTGTGATCTGAAAATATGCTGGAGTCCAGCCGCCAAGATTTGTCTCTCTAAAGTAGTAGGGGATAGCATGCAAAAGTTTCCACAACCCTAAAAGAGGGTGGAAAGTGACTGCTAGAGGGCTAGTGAACCAGAAGAGCCCTGAGAGCTGGGACAAGAGCCAGGAATGATGGGTGACCAGACACCAGCTAGAATTACAAAACAGAGGGACGGCATGAGAAAAACCAGACACACTCCTGCATGGCCACGGCCACACGGAAGCTCCTCATACTTAGATTCCACTCGTGAGAAAATGAGGAGAAAAGAAAAATAATTATTTGATTGAGTTAAAACCTTGAAAAGATTGGAGAAATCTGGAATGACTATATCTTTACACCTAAAATTTATTATAACTAATTACTGTAACTTAACCAAAATTTCTGCTAGATGGCATATTGAAAGGCAGAGATGTTACTTTGCCAACAAAGGTCCGTCTAGTTAAGGCTATGGTTTTTCCAATAGTCATGTATGGATGTGAGTTGGACTGTGAAGAAAGCTGAGCGCCAAAGAATTGATGCTTTTGAACTGTGGTGCTGGAGAAGACTCTTGAGAGTCCCTTGGACTGCAAGGACATACAACCAGTCCATTCTGAAGGAGATCAGTCCTGGTTGTTCATTGGAAGGAATGATGCTGAGCTGAAACTCCCAGTACTTTGGCCACCTTGTGCGAAGAGTTGACTCATTGGAAAAGATTCTGATGCTGGGAGGGATTGGAGGCAGGAGGAGAAGGGGACGACAGAGGATGAGATGGCTGGATGGCATCACCGACTTGATGGACGTGAGTTTGAGTGAACTCTGGGAGTTGGTGATGGACAGGAAGGCCTGGCATGCTGCAATTCATGGGATCACAAAGAGTCGGACACGACTGAGCGACTGAACTGAACTGAACTGAACCAAAATTTACCACAGTAGAAGATGAAAAGACAATAGAAAGTGTTAGTCACTCAGTCGTGTCTGATTCTTTGCAACCCCATGAACTGTAGCCCGCCAATCTCCTCTGTCCATGGGATTTTCTAGGCAAGAATGCTAGAGTGAGTTGCCATGATCTCCTCCAGGGGATCTTCCTCACCCAGGGATTGAACCCAGGTCTCCTACATTACAGGCAGATTCTTTACCATCTGAGCCACCAGGGAAGTCACACACACACACACACACACAAAAGATGCTCTCAAAAGATACAAGTAAGATACAGAATATGTTGTTCAGTAAAATCCAATGTTCATTTATGATCAATAATCTTAGTGAACTAGGAATAGAAGTGAGCTCCTTAACCAAATAAAGCCTAGGAAAAAAAGATAAACCCCAAATGAAAACAAAACCCAAAACCCTGAAGCAAATATCATTCTCTTTAAAGCCAGGAATAAGACAATTACACCTGTTATCACCACGTCTGTTTGTTAGACAGGACAGTAAGATAAGAAAAAGGAATGCAAGTTGAGAGAAATGGAAAGGAATAAGCAAAACTGTCCTTCAAAGATGCTAATAAATGCCTATGTGAAAGTGAAAATAATTATTTTAGATATAATGAAGTTGAAGAAGGTTGTTGAATACCAAAGTAAATATATAAAACTAAGTTCATTTCTGTACACCATCAATAAAGTATTAGGGTGTATAATAATATAAAAAGACACTACATTTACAAAAGCAAGGAAAACATAAAGTACGTTGGAATAAATGTGGCAAAATATATGCAAGACCATAGTGGAGAAAACTGTAAAACTTTTTGAAGGACATTAAGATTTAATTAGTCTTTAAACTTTAGTTTTTAGAACTATTCAGATTTACAGAAAAACCGTGAAGACAGTACAGAGTGTTCCTATCCATGCTATAGTCAGTTTCTCCCGTTACTGCCATCTTTCGTTAGTATATTTAGTACATTTGTTATAATTAATAAACAAATCTATCCAAAGAAAATATAAAATACGTCTCTGCCCACAGTTCCCAGCACAGAGCTCCTAAAACTCATGTTATTTCATAAGTGAGAAGAACACTAGGAACATTTCTTGTTCTAATACTGATCTTTGATCTCTGTTTCAGACACAAAGCTCCTGAAAGCCTTGTGATTTCCTAATAGGAAATAGGGTAATAGGAGTATCTTTTGGAGAAGGAAATGGCAACCCACTCCAGTATTACCTGGAAAATCCCTCCAGTATTACCTGGAAATCCCTCCAGTATTACCTGGAAAATCCCATGGACAGAGGAGCCTGGCAGGCTACAGTCCATGCGGTCGCAAGAGTCGGATACAGCTTATCGACTAAAGAGAGGAGAGGAGTATCTTTTGTTCTAATGATCCAACTCTGTGTGGGCTCCTGGATGAGGGCTGGGAGAAGGGAGAATGGCTGAATATGGAGTGAATGATACCATTACCAACTCAATGAACACGAACTTGAGCCAACTCCAGGAGAGAATGAAGGACAGAGGAGCCTGGTGTGCTGCAGGCCATGGGGTCACAAAGAGTCAGATACGACTTAGCAACTGAACAACAGCAGCAGCAATGCCTCCGTGGTGAAGCCGCCATAAAATTCCAAAAGCATGGGGTTTGAAGAACTTCCAGGTTTGTGAATGCATCCGTGCTGGGAGGAGTCCCAGCTCCACAGGAACAGAAGCGCTTGTGCTTGGGACCCTTCCAGACCTCTCTTCATCTGGCTATTCATCCGTATCCTTGATCATCTCCAATAATAAACTTGTTAAAGTAATGTTGCCCTAAGTTCTGTGAGCTGCTCTAGCAAATTAGTCAAGCCCAAGGAGGGGGTCATTGGAATCTCATCCATAGCCAGTCCATCAAAAGCATGGGAGATTACCCGGGCTTGTGACAGGTGTCTGAGGTAAGGGAAGGAGAGTAGTCTTGAAACACTGAACCTTAACCTGTGGAGGGGCTTCCCAGGTGGCACAGTAGTGAAATAATCCATCTGCCAATGCAAGAGACATGAGAGATGTGGCTTCAATCCCTGGGTCAGGAAGATCCCCTGAGAAGGAAATGTCAACCCTTTCTAGTATTCTTGCCTGGAAAATGCCTGGAGGGCTACTGTCCATGGGCTTGCAAAGAGTCAGACACAACTTAATGATGAGCATGCAAGCCTTGGTAACCTGTGGAATCTCTGGGTAGACAGTATCAGAATGAAGCTAAATTGTAGGACACCCAGCCAGTGTCCAGGAATTGCTTCTTGGCAAGGGGGAGAACCTCTACACATTTGGTGAACAGCAGTGTCAGAAGTGACATTGCCTCTGTAAATGTCAAAGAGATACACAGGGGAGAAATGGAATAGGGAGAGACTGGATTTCCTTACACAGAAAGGAAGAAACAGGATTTTCCCTTTAATGTAATTGTGAACTAAAAGTTATACTTTCTTTAGGTTTTCTTTGTTCTTACCCACTGTTCTTTTTTTCTGTCCCAGGATCCTGTTTAGGATACCATATTACAATATTACATTTAGTCATCCTGTCTCTTCACGTTCCTCACAGCTGTAACTTTCCTTGTTTTTGATGGACCTTGGCTGTTTTCAGAAGTACTTATCAGGTACTTTGTAGATTGTCTATTGGAATTTGTCTGATGTTTTTCTCATGACTAGCCTGGGGTTACAGTTTTGGGCCTCAAAGAGGTAAAGCGCTACCTTCATCCCATTATATCAAGGGTGTGTGTGTGTGTGTGTGTGCGCGCGCGCGCATGCGTGTGCCTGTGCACACGCGCATGCGCGCACACACACGTGCAGTCACATCTGACTCTTTGCCACTGCATTGACTATAGCCCGCCAGCCTCCTCTATCCGTGGAATTTTCCAGCCAAGAATTTTGAAGTGGGTTGCCATTTCCTACTGCAGAGGATCTCCCAACCCAGGGATCGAACCCACGTCTCCTGTGTCTCCTGCATTGGCAGGCAGATTCCTTACCAATGTGCCACTTGGGAAGCCCATATCAAGGGTACATACTATCAACATCACTTATCACTACTGATGTTGACCTTGAACACCTGGCTGAGGCAGTGTTTTTCATGTTTCTTCACTGTAACTTTCCTCAAACCTTTGGGAGAAAGTTACTAGGCTCATCCTACATGGTAGCAGTGGTAAGTCATGCTCCCTTTCCTTGAGGGTGGAGTAACTGCATAAACTATTTTGAATTCCACATAAATATTTGTCTGTTCTCACCCATTTATTTACTGAATCATTTATTTATATCAAAACAGACTCATGTGTATTTATTTTATACTTTGGGTAATAATCCAATACTACTTTATTTTGTTGCTCAAATTGTTCCAGCTTTGGCCACTGAGAGATCTTTGACATACCCCATAATTGTGGGTTTGAATTTTTCAAGCACTTTACTTTCTGGCACTAAAGGATGCTCTCAGCTCATCCTGTGTATTCCCTGCCCTGGTCCTAGAATCAGCCCTTTCTCCAAGGTGACCTGGTTCCTTTCATTGGAGACATTTGTTTACTTTTAACCAGCACAATTTCATTTCTTTGGGAGGGAGGAGGGTTCAGGATGGGGAACACATGTATACCTGTAGAGGATTCATTTCGATATTTGGCAAAACTAATACAATTTTGTAAAGTTTAAAAATAAAACAAAATTTAAAAAAAATTTTTGAAGCAATCTCAAACTTACAGAAAGGTTGAAAGTATAAAGACATTTTTTTTCTTGTACCATTGGAGAGTACTTTGTCAGTTTGCTGTCCCATCACCTAATACCTTAGTGTGTACTTTTTATGAACATGATCATTCTCCTCTAGATCACCACAGTACAAACATCATAATCTGGCAATTAACATTCATAGATTATTACCATTTAATCCTCAGCTATACTCATGTTTCAGCCAATGTCCAAATAACATCTTTCCTAGCAATAGAATTCAGAATCATGAGTTGCCTATATGCCATGTCTCTGTGATTGTTAGTTTTATGTATTAACTTAGAGAGTGTTTTTTGTATATATACACACACACACACATATCCTATTGGTTCTCTTTCTTTGGAGAACCCCGATTAACACAACTGCTTTCATCTCTGTCATTCTGGAATAGTTCCTCAAATTTCTTTAACATCTATGTTCTTGACACGTCTGAAGATTCAGTTCAGTTCAGTCACTCAGTCGTGTCCGACTCTTTGCAACCCCATGAATCGCAGCATGCCAGGCCTCCCTGTCCATCACCAACTCCTGGAGTTCACTCAAACTCACGTCCATCGAGTCGGTGATGCCATCCAGCCATCTCATCCTCTGTCGTCCCCTTCTCCTCCTGCCCCCAATCCCTCCCAGAATCAGGGTCTTTTCCAATGAGTCAACTCTTCGCATGAGGTGGCCAAAGTACTGGAGTTTCAGCTTTAGCATCATTCCTTCCAAAGAAATCCCAGGGCTGATCTCCTTCAGAATGGACTAGTTGGATCTCCTTGCAGTCCAAGGGACTCTCATGAGTCTTCTCCAACATCACAGTTCAAAAGCATCAATTCTTTGGCGCTCAGCTTTCTTCACAGTCCAACTCTCACTCCATACATGACCACTGGAAAAACCATGGCCTTGACTAGATGGACCTTTGTGAAGATTACAGGGCAATTATTTTATATTATGTGCCTTAAGCTGGATTTGTAAGATGTTTACTCATGATTAGATTCAGATTGGGCAGGAACAGCAGTGAAGCCACACTCTGTACTTCTCATTGCTTCCTATCAGATTGTAAGATTTCTGTTTCATTCTAATACTGATGTTCACTTTGATCACTTAATTACATTGGTGTCTTTTAACTTTTCCCCTTATATAATTAATATGTATTTTATGGAAAGATACATTGAATTCTGTAAAAATCTTACTTGCCAAACTTGGAATTTAATCATCTATAATAATTTACATTGGTATGGACTCACAGTACTGGATTTAGTCGTTGGATTATAATCTGTTGCTACCAATTTATTTTGGTGCTCAAGTTAGTCCGTATTTGGCCAGTGGAAACCTCTTCAAGTTGGCTTCTATGTCCTTTTGACATGTCCCCACATTACTTTCATTACTTCCTGGCATAACAAGATGTCCCATAAAAAGACTTTCTGAACAAGACAGCATTGTTAATAATAGACAAAGCAATAGGGAAATAATCATTAAAAAAAGAAAGAGGAAAAAGGGATGCACTGCCTCTCATTGAAGTGTAAAGTCCAAACTCCTTGACATGGCATGGAAGAGAAACTTAAAGCAAGAAGCACTGTGCTGTATTTGGGTTTCAGTGGGGAAACTTTTAGGATTTACTTCATTAAAAAAAAAAAGTATAATGGGATCAGACATTTAGCACCATAATTGCAAACTGACATTTTTGCCTTTGAATGTAATGTACCTTTGGGAAAAGATTAGTAATATCACTGGTACTTCGTTTATCTTGAGTGATACAAATTTTGAACCATTATTAAATTTCAGAGACACCATGGTAATTTATCTAAACATCATGCTATAAACATTCGAAACAGCTAAATCATATAATAAAAGGTTTTATAAATTCAAGACAAAACCAGAAAACCTGAAATCATGCCAACGTCCAATAACAGAAGAATAATTGAGATAGAGTCATCCAATGAAATATTACACAGCAATGAAATAAATTAACTACCACAAACAGATCAGTGTGAATCCATCTCACAAATGGAATGGTAAGTAAAAGAATTCAAGTCGCTTTATGATTGCATTTATGTAAAGAAGCAAAAATGAACAATGCATTATTTAGTAATACATACATCTGATGAAAAAATTAAAAAAAAAAACAAGAAAATGGTAAACATAGAATTCAGAATAGTAGTTATCTTTTGGTGAGGGGAGAAAAGGCAATGTAATAGGAAGACATGAAAGAGGTGAAAAAAGTTTCTGGTAATGTTCTTTTTCTTACAGTGGGTGATGAGTATATTAGTATTCAACTGACTTTTATTTTTATAATCTTTGGTATGTACTCAAAATTTAGTTTAAAACGTTCCTACAAATTTGGACATGTTAGACAAAGTTCCTGTGTTGCTTAATATAGTAGTCACTAACCACAAGTGACTAAGTAATTAAAAAGTTGCACCAGCCACATTTCAAGTGCTGAATAGCCATATAAGCTAGCAGCTAGAATGATGCTAAAGCTGAAACTCCAGTACTTTGGCCACTTCATGCAAAGAGTTGACTCATTGGAAAAGACTCTGATGCTGGGAGGGATTGGGGGCAGGAGGAGAAGGGGACGACAGAGGATGAGATGGCTGGATGGTATCACCGACTCGATGGACGTGAGTTTGAGTGAACTCCGGGAGTTGGTGATAGACAGGGAGGCCTGGCATGCTGCGATTCATGGGGTCACAAGGGGTCGGACACGACTGAGCGACTGAACTGAACTGAACTAAATCACATTGGCAATGTAGATATAAAAGATTTCCTTCATTGCAGAAAGTTTTGTTGGACCATACTGGACTGTCTCTGGACAGACATAATGACTGTCTCTGAAAACTTCTTTCCCATGCTTGGATTTTCCCTTCAAAGCTAGATTCCTGGAATCCAAGAGTAGAGGTGACCTGTGTCTTGGGTACCATCTTAAGTGGAAAGCTTTACAGAAATGCCCAGTATCCCCAGCTTATTCCATAATGGAACAGCCACAGTACTGTAGAAGTGATGCACAGGATAGGCTGGAGCACATCTCAGCAGCCACAGAATGATGTGGAAGGGCCAGGGGCAGATAAAAGAGGTCGGAGGACCTGAAGGGCTTTTCATCTTTGAGCCTAAAGTTCTACAGCCTGAATACCAGAGACAGATGAGAGTGCTGGTTTCTCCATGGATGCTGGAGGATGCTAGGGCAGAGACTGTTAATTCTCTTCCTAATCCATCCCTCCCTAGCAAGAGAAGCTCAACAAGGCTTCCCAGGAAAAAAGAAAAAAGTCTCTTCCTGCCCTGTATTTAGACACATCCATGTGACTCAGATCTTCTCTCCGAGTTTATGTAGAAGGTTTTGTTAGCCTTTCTGAAAAGTAGAACATGAGATCTGCACTCCAGTTTTCATTCCTTCCTCTGTCTTGTGGCCTAAAACATAGATGGAATGGTTAGAGCTTTTGCCTCTTTCTGGACTATGACAATAAGGGCCACACTTACAAATGGCAAAGAAGCTAGTTATAACGTACCTGGATTTCTGATGCTTTTGTGGAGTAAAATAGCCATACTTATCCTGGCCTCTAGGCTTCCAAAGGCTTCCATGGTGGCTCAGTGGTAAAGAATCCACCTGCCAATGCAGGAGATGTGGGTTCAATCCCTAGGTCAAGAAGATCCCCTGGAGAAGGAAATGGCAACCCACTCCAATATTCTCACCTGGGAAAGCCCATGGACAGAGGAGCCTGGTGGGCTACAGTCCATGGGGTCACAAAAGAGTTGGACACGACTTAGAGACTGAACAACTTGACTTCCATATAAGGGAACAATATAACATCTATCTTTAAATCCTACTAGTTAGGGTTACTAACAGTCAAATGTCATGGCAATGACAATGGCAAGGGATGAGGTAAAGGGAGTTTAGAGTGGAAGAAGAGAAAGAAAAAATGAACTCCGAAGATCTCAAATATCTAGTATTAGAAGAGAGGCAACCAGCAGATATTATGAGAGAATTAAAGGAGAACTTTCAAACAAGACTTTTGTTGCATTCCTTATAGAACTAATAACCAACATTAAAGTACCTTTCATTTTGTGACCCTTGTTAGATCAGTTATTTAACACCAGAATTTTTTTTTATCCCAAAGACTCCTATTAAAAAACTGCCTTACAATTAACATCATAAGCACAGATAGAGTCGTTGGTACACAATCTACTAGGAAGTCTTGATAAGGTTTATTGATTTTTCATTCATTTACTGCTCCTTTATCAGTTTGGAGACTCATGTAAAAAGAGATTTGAAGGGAGAATAAGTTCATGAACAAGAAATAGCATGGTGATGCCACTGGAGGTTGCTAGAATTGCCTAGCCTTTCACTTGGGGGCAATCCCTAGCAGGGGTGTGAGGCTTGGGACAAATTATTATTCACAATATCACATTCTTCCTACATGCCTCTTATAGGGTTATACACAAAGTTATTCAAGTCAAATCAACATGAACTTAATTGAAGGCAGGCTAGGTGGGAAAAAAGTCTACATGAGAATACCATGAAGTTGAGATGGATATCCAGCTGAAGAGGGGCTTCTCATTTCAAACAGCTTTCTTGACCATAGCACTGGTTATTGGACCACCATCTAATACCACCGTCTCTATTTGAACACCATGATCATTCCAGGTACCAGCTATACAGGGCTTCTCCTACCTTTTGGCTGGGAAATAACTACTTTAGTTTATCATACGTCAGTAAATTGCCTGCTTAATTCTTCATTATGATTTTGGGTCCAGACAGAAAGAATAAGAAATCGAGTCAAATCAGTGGTTGGGGGGATTATCTTCACTACTGCTATTAGCTATATGAGCTGATGCTTTACTTTATAAATCACTGGGAATTCTGGTTGATTTTATTACCAGTTTTAGGTTGTGTGTATCCTTCTCGTCTATTCATTAAATTTTAGTAGGAAGATGGAAGCTATTTCTATATCTGTTTGAAACCAAGACCTGAAATGACATGAATGCCCTACTTAAAATATAAAAATGTGTATCAAGAAGAGATTAGGGAAAGTTATTTCCAAAATAAAAGGGCATAGAGAATACTGTCAGATTATTTTACTCCTAACATACTAAAACCCACAAGTATGTGACAATTTATAAAACAGAAATTAATACTATTATAGCTTTTTAAATTTAGTTAAGCCAACAGTTCCTGACTATTTTGGAATTTTGCACTATGTTAATTGCCACTCTTTCTCCCTAATGCAGATGATAAAATCTGAATGATGTATTGATGGAATTTTGATACATAATACAAACTAAATGGGTCCTGCCAAACAAAGTCCAACAAAATCTTATATAACAAACTATTAATATGGGTTACAGTCTTATTCTCCTTTCTGCACTTGAACTTGTTTATTCTGATTTCCTTAAGGAAAATTTAAATTAGATTTTGAGATTCCAGAGTTTTGCAAATTTCTGCAACTGTAGGAAAAGGACTCATTTGAAAAGACCCTGATGCTGGGAAAGACTGAAGGTGGGAGGAGAAGGGGGAGACAGAGGATGAGACGGTTGAATGGCATCACCGACTCAATGGTCATGAGTTTGAGTAAACTCTGGGAGTTGGTGATGGGCCTGGAAGCCTGGCCTGCTGCAGTCCATGGAGTTGCAAAGAGTTGGACACGACTGAGAGACTGAACTGAACTGAAGAAAAGGACAAGGTATTAGTCCTAACTTAGTGAGCACTTATCATTTTCCCCATTCCCTTTGGGGTGGTTTATTTGATGAGGATCATCCTGTGACTGTAGAAGTATAAAACCCATCAGATATGGCTGTAAAATAAGCATGATTATTCCATAGTATGCTGCTGCTAAGTCGCTTCAGTAGTGTCCGACTCTGTGCGACCCCATAGACGGCAGCCTACCAGGCTCCCCCATCCCTGGGATTCTCCAGGCAAGAACACTGGAGTGGGTTGCCATTTCCTTCTCCAATGCATGAAAGTGAAAAGTGAAAGTGAAGTTGCTCAGTCGTGTTCGACTCAGCGACCCCCTGGACTGCAGCCTTCCAGGTTCCTCCATCCACGGGATTTTCCAGGCAAGAGTACTGGAATGGGGTGCCATTGCCTTCTCCGCTATAGTATAGGAGGTCCTAGTTTATTTTCTCCCTTCTTTGCTATCTTCCAGCGGTGCTGCAGATCAAGGCTTACTTAGCTAAGCAGATTTACAGGGTTAAGCCTGAAGGCTGGACATTATTGGCAGACCATATAACAAGAAATATTAATTGGTACAGTGTTTACAAGTCACAGGGAGTGAATTTCAGATCCTGAGTCCAAGGCTGATGCGATCCCTACTAGCGTCCCCATTTGCCGCCATGCTCAGGCTGGGCTTTGCACCTGGGTCCCAAGGTCCGGCTGCTTTTGGAATCCGTAGCCTCAACCCACAAAATACAGGTCTGATTCTTAGCTTATGGAGAGAGTGAGGCGGATCTCAGTGAGACATGTTGCCGAGGAGAGCCGCAGCTTTGCTTTCCTGGGGAAGGGCAGGAGTCCTCCCGGCGCCACTGCCCGCTTGGCGAAATGCCTGGGGGCTGCCTAGATCCCCGAGGCGGCGAGGTCTGGCCTCATCCTCCTGGCGGGGAGACGGAAGGCGAGCCCCCACTCCTCTCACCCGAGTCCCAGCGCCCACGCTCCCCCACCGCGCGCGGCTCCCAGGCCCGGAGCCTTTTCACACGCGCCGCCGCCGAGGCGCCGCAGGCCCTCCCCGCCCCGCTTTCTCGTGTCACTAGCGCTAGTTGGCCGCTGGGGGCGCTGTGCGGCCTGGGGAGGACGGCCCCCTCTTCCTCCAACTCCTCCCTCCTCCTCCCTCTTCTCCGCCTCCTCCTCCTCACTACAGTTCCCACTCTGGGTGGGGGCGAGCGCGTCCGGTTTGCAGGAACCTTTCGGAAATGGCAACTTGCGCGGTGGAGGTGTTCGGGCTCCCGGAGGACGAGGTGAGGGGTACGCGGGACTCCGAGCGGGCTTCCCATCGCGCTGCCCATCAACGGGACTGGAGGAGGGGGCGGCGGCCGGAGGGGCGGCTGTCAGCGACCTCCTTCCTCTGCGCGAGACCCGGGAGCGCGCCGGGCGCTGTGGGGACCCCCCGAGACTGCCCGGCTCGCACAGGCTTGTGGGCGGGGGCGTTGCTTTAGGAAGCGGCATTTTCTTCGCGAGCCTGTGGACTCCACACCCCTCTTTTCCCTAGAACCGCCGCCTTCCTTGTCAGTTTCTTTCAGGAAGTGATGAGGAGGGGGGTTAGGCAGCCCTCGGGTTGACTGCGCGGGGGTACGCGCAGCACCTCGCCTGCCCCTTCCTGCCACCCCGAGCCGAGTATGCGTGAGCTCCGGGAGGGGGTGGGGTGCATTTCCCTGGAGCTTAGCATCCCGGCTGTTGATTAGACTATTCTGGCAAAGAGAAACCCTTTGGGCTTAACTTTATGGACTTTGACCTGAAGTGTCATTAGTTTTTTTTTTTCTTTTTCTTTTTCTTCTGATATCCTTTTAAACTCTCTTAGACGAGATGGGGATGGGAAAGCAGGGAGATAGATTTTTTCCCCCCTTCCTATTTAGCAACAAGTGTCAAGTGTGGAAAGTTCATGTTGTTTCCCTGGTCTTCACTGATATTTTACAGATGAAGCCAAAAAAGTATAAATATTTAAAAGGACTTGCCACAGCTGTTCAACCTTAAAATTCTGTGATTTGAGAAGGCAAAACTGTCTCTTATCAGCTAAATAACTTATGCTGGTTATGCCTTGTGCTTATTAAAAACAAACTTATTTGTAAAGAGTAGTTCCATTTTAAATGAGATGGGGCTTCCTTGTGTTATTGGTGATTGTCTCAAAAATGGAATGGGTGGAAAATGAAAAGAATGTCTAGTCTAACAGTGACTGGTTAAATTTTGCTCACAAAAAATATGAGCATTCTTGCTGATTGAATAAGCTGTCACATGTTCCTATTATCAAGATTAGACCCAATTAACTGTAAATCTTTCAGCCTAATTTAGATTAATTACTTAGATTGTTCTAAGTGTTGTAATAGTGCTTTCTCTTGGTAACTTGGTATCTTCAGTCTCTACAAAGTATCTTTATGTTTCTCTTGAAAGCTTTTGGTTTATAAGCAGTGGGCAACTTGTTGATTCAAGCAAGTTATCTCAGAGTGTTTTGAGAATGATTATGTGATGCAATTAGAATTGAATTTCTTAGTTATTGCTACCAGAGGAGAAACAAAGAAGTGGTGGACAAATGGTGGCTTCTTGGCAATCCTAAGGAAAGACTGTCAGTATGTTATGGCTGAAGATAATAGTCTAGCTAATGTCCCATTATTGTTCTGTAGAAGAGATCAGAAGAAACTAATGCAGTATTGAAACTATGATAGCTTTCTTCTTATCAGATCTGTCTCCCTGCTTGCTACAACAAACTGTTCAAGGCAGATAATCTCAGACTGGCAGGCTGGCCTTGGACTTTCTTTCCTTGTTGTTGTTACTACTCAGAGGTAAGCTCTGCGAGTCCAGATTTCTCATCTCACTTTCTTCCAGCAGAACCAATTGATCCTAGATATCATCTTGCCAGAGGTGTCATTCATTCTGTTTCTCTCTCCTTCCATCCCTCTCCCCTCTTGGTACAGATCTGTGTTTTCAGTTATTTGCTTCTCACATCATTCTTCTTCCCAACTGAGATAAATCAAATTATGCCAATTGGTGGGTGGTCAGTCAGCAACTGGTACTAAGGGCCAGAAACTCCACCCTTTGAAATGAGGTTTTCCTAAACTGGGTGAAGGATTTGTACTTTTGGGCACTTTCGTGGTGTGGGGCCCACTCTGTTGGCACGGTGGGCGTCCTGATTGTCAGACTCAGATTTCCCTCCTGCTCTCTCTGTTCCCTTTTTCCTCAATGAGGAAGAGTGAGATAGGAAGATAAGAGACAACATGATAAAGTGTCATCTTCCACTTCTTCCAGTGTAATTTGGGTTATTCATTCAACAGACACTTTTTAGCAGTCTGTTCTGTATTGTGCAGTATGCTAGGCACCAGGTACACAGAAAAAAAAAGCTGTGTCCGCCTGTTTTGTGAGAAGCTCACAGTCTGTGGGGAAGACAAAAACCGCTTGTATTCTGGTAGAGATTGTCATTTCATCACTATCATTTGCTTTTTATTTTCTGATCTATCACAAAAGTAAAAGAGGGCTTAGAAAAATCACCCACTCATTCCTTTTATTTTTTGAAGAAAAACATTGCAGCGATGTCATTTTCTAAAACTCACAGACTAGCCTTGGAATAGGCAGCCCTCTGCTGTTGGTTATAAGTAAGATAGGGTTCATATGGCAGCAAAAGAGATAATTAGTTTAAATTAGAAACAGAAACAAAGAGAAAAATGAATGGAGATGGGATAGAAGATGGTGAGAGAACTGTAATTTAACCAGTATATACTGGAGAGCCACTGAGTCACACTGTATGAGCATGTTAGTATACCAAAATTTAGGTCATTATACCTCTCTCTCACTTGTCAGTGAGTTTTAGCTCTTCTAATTTAAGTGTCTTTGAGTAAGAGACAGTCCTGGCTCCATGTACAGAATTTTGTCATTAAAGTTTAATAAACTAAGAAAGTAGCATAATTTATACCAAATTTACTCTGACAACCTCTTTTTGAAAAGTATTTATTTGTTTGTTTGACTGCCCTGGGTCTTAGTTTTGGCATGCAGGATCTAGTTCCCAGACCAGGGATCAAACCTGGGCCCCCTGCATAGGGAGCTCGGAGTCTCAGCCACTGAACCACTAGGGAGGTCCCTCTGACAGTCTCTTGGGATTAATAGTAGCAGATAACTCCCACCCAGCTATGGTAAGTAGTGTGATATACATGGGACTGGCCACTCAGCATCCTTTCCTCTTCATTTCAGTGGACTTACCTGTTACACAGAGGCTAGAAAGCTAAACACTGTGTTTCTCAGACTCTTGCATTTAGCCTTCCAGAAAGAGTGGTGAAACAGTTTTCCCAGTGAGGTACCCCTACTCGAGATGGGGAAGGTGCAAATAAAGTGATGCTATATAACTTCTTGTTTCTTTGGCTTTTTCTGCTGACAAGCATAGTCATATAGATATTGAGTTTTTCTAACAAAAGTCTTTTAGTGCCTGATAAGTTGTTTTGTGGGCATTGATAGGAAATTACAGAAATAGTGGTGGTGGCAGCTTCCTGGCATCTAGATGGATTATGTTCGTAAAGTCAGCAGGTCTGATGGTGGCTCCTGATAACCTTCCTTTCTCAGATGTCGCAGCTTCCTGGGTAGGCCAGTTCTGAGGTGTTTTGGGGTCCTCTAAAGGCACAGCCTAGAGCCTACCTCTCCAGCTCTTTTGGAAGCACCTAATTCCCTGTTGGAGAAGACTCTTGAGAGTTCCTTGGACTGCAAGGAGATCCAACCAGTCCATTCTGAAGGAGATCCGCCCTGGGATTTCTTTGGAAGGAATGATGCTAAAGCTGAAACTCCAGTACTTTGGCCCCCTCGTGCGAAGAGTTGACTCATTGGAAAAGACTCTGATGCTGGGAGGGATTGGGGGCAGGAGGAGAAGGGGATGACAGAGGATGAGATGGCTGGATGGCATCACTGACTCGATGGACGTGAGTCTCAGTGAACTCCGGGAGTTGGTGATGGACAGGGAGGCCTGGCGTGCTGTGATTCATGGGGTCGCAAAGAGTTGGACAGGACGGACCGACTGATCTGATCTGATCCGAATTCCCTGTATGAGCTTCTTTCTTCTGAAAATATCTAGAGTACCTTCTATTTCCTGCAGCTGAAACCTGACTGGAAAGGAAAAGAAAAGAAGGAAATAAAGAGGAAAGGATTGAGTCTCCATTGCCAGTTTGGGAGTAGAGTTTGCACATACAGAAGAATGGATGTCTCTGATGCTGACATCTACAACAGTACGTAAGCAACAGGGTTTCTAAGAAGTGCATGTTCTGACACTTCTAGACTGTCACTGAGCAGAAGCAGACCCTTCCTGCCCTGGCATCATACTGAGCATGAGAACCAAGTTCCCAAAACCTGTATTCACTGCACACAAAGAAGGAGAAGCACAGTGTACCTGGCAGCCATGTTAGTGTCTAACCCAGTACTTCATGTGTTGTTCTTCCCATCACTGCTTTTTTGCAGTTCTTTAATTCCAGCATAGGAAAAGGAGTACGTCAAGGCTATGTATTGTCACCCTGCTTATTTAACTTATATGCAGAGTACATCATGAGAAACGCTGGGCTGGAAGAAGCACAAGCTGGAATCAAGATTGCCAGGAGAAATATCAATAACCTCAGATATGCAGATGACACCACCCTTATGGCAGAAAGTAAAGAAGAACTAAAGAGCCTCTTGGTGAAAGTGAAAGAGGAGAGTGAAAAAGTTGACTTAAAGCTCAGCATTCAGAAAACTAAGATCATGGCATCTGGTCCCATCACTTCATGGGAAATAGATGGGGAAACAGTGGAAACAGTGTCAGACTTTGTTTTTTTTTGGGGCTCCAAAATCACTGCAGATGGTGACTGCAGCCATGAAATGAAAAGACACTTACTCCTTGCAAGGAACGCTATGACCAACCTAGATAGCATATTAAAAAGCAGAGACATTACTTTGCGAACAAAGGTTCGTCTAGTCAAGGCTATGGTTTTTCCAGTGGTCATGTATGGATGTGAGAGTTGGACTGTGAAGAAAGCTGAGTGCCAAAGAATGGATGCTTTTGAACTGTGGTGTTGGAGAAGACTCTTGAGAGTCCCTTGGACTGCAAGGAGATCCAACCAGTCTATTCTAAAGGAGATCAGCCCTGGGATTTCTTTGGAAGGAATGATGCTAAAGCTGAAACTCCAGTACTTTGGCCACCTCATGTGAAGAGTTGACTCATTGGAAAAGACTCTGATGCTGGGAGGGATTGGGGGCAGGAGGAGAAGGGGATGACAGAGGATGAGATGGCTGGATGGTATCACCGACTTGATGGACGTGAGTTTGGGTGAACTCCGGGAGTTGGTGATGGACAGGGAGGCCTGGTGTGCTGCAATTCCTGGGGTCGCAAAGAGTCAGACACGACTGAGCGACTGAACTGAACTGAACTGAATTCCAGCATCATTCTAATTATTTTTTGTGAGTTTCCATGGGAACAAAGAAGTAGATAAATTTAGTTCATTTTTAATAATTTGCTTTTTAATTATGTTAAACCAACTGAGAAGTTGGAAGTACAGTACAAAGAACTCCAAATCCTCCTAAAGCAGATTCTCCACCTGTTGTTATTTCACCATAATTGTTCCATAACCTTTTAATTGTCATTTTCATTAGTCTTTTTGGGGAACCATTTGAGGAAAACCTGCATGTAGGATTTCCCATCACCACTAAATACTCTTTATTTTCCTAAAGGAAGAATGTTTTCCTGCATCACAGCCATCCAGCCCTCTAAGGTAGGAAGTCAACATTGTTATGACACTACACCCAATCCACGGATCCCATTCAGTCTTTGACCAGAGTTCTAATAGTTTCTCTTCTTTTACAATGTAGAATCCCATCCAGAAGTGTATGTTGCATGTACTTTGTATCAGTTCCTCAGTCTTTCTTATCCTTAACAACTGTAAGGAGCACAGGCTGTATAACCTGTCAATGTTCCTCAACTTGGATCTGTTTACTGTTTCCTCAGGATGACGTCAAAGCCATGCTTTGGGGGCAGGAATTATCGAGTCAATACCATATTTTTCTCAGGGTATATCAAGGGGTGCTTGATTTTGGCTTATCTCATCATCGTTTAACCTTGATCACTTGGTAATTTTGGTGTCTGCTAGGTTTCTTCTTGGTGATGTTGCTGCTTTCCCTTTATAATTGATTGATATTTTGTGGAGGCATATTCAGAGACTGTGGTAGTATCCCATTCCTCATTCATTACGAAAGGTTGTTGTTGAATGAAAAGATGCCGGGATTCTTGGCCTCCGGAGGAGAAGAATTCAATCCAGGGCCAGAGACGAAGCTTGATCGCTCAGAGCTTTTGTGTAATAAAGTTTTATTAAAGTATAAAGGAGATAGAGAAAGCTTCTGACATAGGCATCAGAAGGGGGCAGAAAGAGTACCCCGCTGCTAGTCTTTAGCTGGATGTTAATATAGTCACTAGCAGTCTGTTAATGAAAGAAAGGAATGTCTTAAAACTCAGAATGGCACTGGGCCCCTCTCCCATAAGATGCATTTTGGGATAATCTTGACCAGACGATTCATCCCGGCCCATAAAATGATTAACTTGAATCTTGTAGAAGGGCAGATTACCATACAAATAGTTTAGTTTACATAGATTAGGGGAACAATATCTGAGTATAACATACTGGTTTGTCAAGTAGGTTCTGAGCCGTTAGGCAGAACCGACTTGAAGACAGAGTCTGCGGTAAATGCATAGTACATTAGCATAGCTTAAGACAAACATTTCCATAAGAGAAATGGATCGGTTAACTCAAGGTTTGAGAATAGTTAACTTCAGGTGAAACCAGGTGTCAGTATGGCAACATAGTATTTTAAGAGAAACCTCCTTTTAAATTTGTATAGAAAAGGAAAAAAAATATCGCTAGTTTGTTTCCTCCTGCCGCTTAAGAGAGATAAAAATGTCTGACACTTGCAGGCTATTTCCTCCGTTTGGAGACCCCTGGCCTTCCTGCCTGTTACTCCCTCAATCAGATCTGCATCCACTAGTTTTAATATCCATCCATGACTTCCACCTGAAACAAATGCTGCTGTTTTTATTTCCATTTTTATTAATTGATGTTTTGTGTAAGAAGAACCTTTTCTTTCTTGGCCATTTGCTATCTGTTTATTTATTTGTATCAGCATGGACCTGTAGAATCCCACCTGTTCAATGGGTTGTAATTAATCTCTATCCTTAAATATTTTATGGCTCAAACTATCTCGGTTTGGCCAGTGGAAGCTTTTTCAAGGAGGTTCCTGTGTCCTTATGGCAAGTCCCCACCATTCTTTGAACTCTTCATTACTTTTCTGGCAGAAGATGTTCTAGGCTCCTCTTATATTTTGCCTGGTCCAGCACTTTCTGGAATCAGCCATTTCTCCTAGAAACACTGGTTCATTTAGTAGGGAAATGGTTTTTAGAAAGGGCTTCCCTGGTGGCTCAGATGGTAAAGAATCTGCCTGCAATGCAGGAGACTTGGATTTGATCCCTAGGTTGGGAAGATCCCCTGGAGAAGGGAATGGCTACCCACTCCAGTATTCTTGCCTGAAGAATTCCATGGACAGGGGAGCCTGGCGGGCTACAGTTCATGGGGTCACAAAGAGTTGGACATGTCTGAGTGGCTAAAATGAACAGTGAAAATTCTGAGTTTCATTATCCTCATTCTATTTACTTATTTGCTTAGTCCCAATTTACATATGTTTCTGGTATAAATGATCTTCCAGTCATGCAGATATGTCCTCTGTCTGCCACTTCTGCACCCTGCGTTTAGCTCCCTGGGTGCCAGTGGGAGCACTGCCGTGTATGTCCATGCTGTCTTCCTCTCTGTCCTCCGAGGCCCATTCCAGTGGGCATGCTACTGAAGCCTCTCTATATGGCACCTTCCTCTTCTCCTCAGTTCCCCATGCTGTGGACCTGCTGCTCATGCACCTCCATGCACCTTACTGCTCCCCCCAAACTCTGCCTGAGGCCTGCTGTTGATTCCTCTGCACCAGGAAGAGAAGAGAAGGGACTACAATTTTTTTTTTTTTTAAACAGCTAACTATTAACAATTCATATATCACATGGGAATAGAATCTTGGAGGTACCCTTTAAATACATCACTTAGGGAGAGGAGGGGTATAAAAATTGGAATTTGACTAGGTTGTAATTCTGGCCCTGTCACTTATAGGACACCTGGCATAAGTTTTTGACATTTGTCAGAAAAGGATATTTAAGTCAGCTATTTGCCTACCTCCTAGCTATATCTGGTATTAAGAATATTATATTCTACCACACCTGGAGACCTATAAGATTGCTGATTCGAATTGCTAAACTCACTGTTCTACTGAATCAGTGTTACTTCTTCCTTTTTGAAGCTTCCATTTAGTCTGTATTCTGTCCCAATCCTGTCAAAGTTTTAAGAGGATAAATGAATTGGAAGGTTAATAAATCTTCAGATAAATGCTGAGAGAAAGACACAGCACAAACAAATACAAAAATGTCTTGATGAGACTTTTGTGAAATAAATATATCTGTAGCATAACCTCCTGGCTTGACCCAAATACTTGACTTTCCTTGAGTGAGCCATGTTGGAGTGACGAAAAGACTAATGTGGACAACCAATCATGTCAGTATAGATAGATGCTGTAATGAAAATATCCTCCTCCAGGGTGAAAAAGTCATTTGAAATATAATCATAGTTGCCTTTAATTGAATACTTGCTATACACAGATTTCCAGGTTCTGTGTTCTCTATACTTTGTAATTATCCCAACTGTCCTGAGAAACTAGGTACTGCTATCTTCATATTACAGATGGGAAATCTGAAATTGTGATTTGCTCAAGGACTTAATCTCAGTAGGTAGACTGAGTGACTTCACTTTCACTTTTCACTTTCATTCATTGGAGAAGGAAATGGCAACCCACTCCAGTGTTCTTTCCTGGAAAATCCCAGGGACGGCAGAGCCTGGTGGGCTGCCGTCTGTGGAGTCGCACAGAGTCAGATACAACTGAAGTGACTTAGCAGCAGCAGCAGACGTAGGACTGAAACCCAGAACTCTTTTGTACCAAAGTCATGGTCTTTCCTCTGTCCTACTGTGAATAGTTGCTCAAATAATAGAAATTAACAGATGAGATTCTTGTTCAGTAAGAGGATGAATGGAACATGTGCAGAAGTAACTTGCAACTATTCCTCTGTTCTTCTGAATCTTCTGTTTGTTTGTTTTTTTTTTTTATAGCTTTTCAGTGGACCTATGAAGTACTTGAATTCTGTATTTGCTTGAAAAATATTTGTTGAACATTTGAGTCAGGCTATTTGGTTATAATGAAGGACAACAGACTTTACTGAATTTATAGCCTAGAGGAAGAGAGGGTCATTAAATACATAATCACACATCAATGTTTTATAAATGTTACAAAGGAAAAGGTGTGTAAGATAAAAGTATATAACAGGAAAAAAAAAGAATTAGTCTTATAGGGAGGAGGGGAGAGAATATGAGGAAAAGCAGAGCAAGTACACTACGGATGGATAGGAGTTAGCCAGGCAGGGAAGGGGAAACGCCTTCTAGGTAAACAGAAGTGCATGTGCAAAAGATGAGATGGAGATGACCGTAAAGACACCTCGAGTGTTGGACAAAGAGGGACGGTATCAGGAGTTGAATCTGGAGTGGAGAGCAGACCCCAGTGAGGCACGGCCTTAAGGCCATTTATTCAGGATTTTGTATGGGACCCTAGGGCTTCCCAGGTGGCACTAGTGGTAAAGAACCTGCCTGCCAGTGCAGGAGACATAAGAGATGTGGGTTCGATCCCTGGGTCGGGAAGATCCCCTGGAGAAGGAAATGGCAACCCACTCCAGTGTTCTTGCCTAGAGAATCCCATGGATAGAGGAGTATGGCAGGCTACAGTTCATATGGTTGCCAAGAGTCCAACACCACTGAAGCGACTTAGCACGCATGCATGCATGGCATCCTAAGTGGAATGGAAACTCACTGATTACCTGTGTTACCTTACACACACATCATCATCACCACCAACATTGCTATTATTTTTCTCATAAGTTTTTCCTCATGTATTTAATATTTTCTTTTCTTGTTATTTCTTCATTTCTTCCCATACCTCTGACTTTCCATCTGGGTTGACTTTTTTTTTCTGCCTGGAGAAATTCTCTAGAATTTCTTTCAGTGAATGTTTCCTGCTAATGAAGTTCATTGGTTTTTGTTTTTGTCTGAAAATGTCTTTATTTTACTTTTCTTTCCTGAGGGCAGGGAGGAGTACAATTTATCCATAGTGAAATGCACATATCTCAATGTACAATTTGATGTACAAGATTTTCAACAACATACATAGCCAAGTGTAGCTGACAATCCAATTAAGATGTAGAACATTTCCTTCACTCCTAAATGTTTCCTTGAGTCTTCTTCCATTCAACTTCTCACCTTCACTCAGGCAACTTTTTATTGCCATGTATTAGTTTTGCCTTGGTCCTGAAACTTCGTTTAAATGAAATCATACAGTATTTACTTTTTGGTGTCTGGCTTCTTTTGTTTAATGTTATGTTTTTCAAAGTAGTAATGTGGTTGTTTGATTTAGTAGCTCATTGTTTTTATTGCTGAGGCTTCCCTGGTAGCTCAGCTGGTAAAGAATCTGCCAGCTAGGTAGGAGACCCAGGTTCGATTCCTGGGTCGGGAAGATCCCCTGAAGAAGAGATAGGCTATTCACTCCAGTTTTCTTGGGATTCCGTGGTGGCTCAGACAGTAAAGAATCCACCTGCAATTTGGGAGACCTGGTTTCGAGTCCTGGGTTGGAAAGATCCTGTGAAGGAGGGTATGGCAACTCACTCCAGTATTCTTGCCTGGGAAATCCCATGGACAGAGGAGCCTGGCGGGCTATAGTCCATGGAGTCACTAAGAGTCGGAGACAACTGAGGGACTAAGCATAGCACAGTGTTCCATTGTATGAATTTACCAGATGTTTATGCACCCTACTTTTGATGGACCCTTCATTTGTTTCCAGGTTTTGGCAATTATGAATAAACCTACTATGAACATTCATCTATAGATCTTTTTTATGGAAATTATATTTTCCACAAATATAGGATATCAACTTGATATGTTTCCTTCCAGACATGTTTTATGTATAAATAAGCATTGGTATTTGTGTGTGTTAAGTCACTTCAGTCATATCCAACTCTTTGTGACGCTATGGACTGTGGTCTACCAGGTTCCTCTGTCCATGGGATTCTCCAGGCAAAAATACTGGGGTGGGTTTCCATTTTCTTCTCCAAGGGAGCTTCTGACCCAGGGATTGAACCTGCGTCTCTTTTATCTCCTGAATTGGCAGGCAGGTTCTTTACCACTATTCCACCTGGAAACCCAGAAGCATAGATATGGTGTGCTGCTGCTGCTGCTGCTAAGTCACTTCAGTTGTGTCCGACTCAGTGCGACCCCATAGATGGCAGCCCACCAGGATTCCCCATCCCTGGGATTCTCCAGGCAAGAACACTGGAGTGGGTTGCCATTTCCTTCTCCAATGCATGAAAGTGAAAAGTGAAAGTGAAGCTGCTCAGTCGTGTCTGGTATGGTGTAACACATTTTAAAGTAGTGTTAAGATGTAAGGTAATGATGAGATTCTTTTGGGGGGAGGTTCAGATCAGATTAGTCACTCAGTCGTGTCTGACTCTTTGTGACCCCATGAATCGCAGTGATTGAATAAAAAAGTTATAGTTTTTAAATGAGGAATAGTCTTGCAGTTGCATTAACTATAGCACTTCTCTTTCTTACCCTCATGCTCTTTATCTGCAGTTCTAAATTTTAGTATCCTTCATAATCACCTGCAGAGTTTGTTAGACTACTGGCCTGCCGAGGTCCAGCCCCGGCTGATCCAGGGTATTCGAAGGGGAGACGGCGCCGGCGACCTATTCAAATGTTAATTAGAGATATAAAGAGTAAAGAATGAGGATAGTTCAGTGGGAAAATTCAGTGAAGAAAAGAGGCTGAGTAGCTTGGTTTACGTGGAAAATCAGTATAACCTGTGACACCAGATTAGCTCTGACCACGGAGGCTGCAGGCGCCCTCTCGAATAGCAGAAGGTGCCCCACCTTAGACACATTCTCGAGTGGGTCTTAGAAGCCCAGGCAAATAAATGGTTGCAGAGGATATCCGCACTCCAGATGGAGACATCAGCCAGAATGTGAAAAGAAAGAATGACATGGGGAAACCAAGCTCTGGTGAGCAAGGCCCGTAGCTTTATTTTCAACAGGGGCTTTTATACCCTAAGTAACACATAGAGGATAATAGGGGATGCAAAGTCAGCAGTCTTTGATCCTTATCAAAAACCAGGGTTTCTTTCCTGCAAATTTATCGTATACAAATGGTTTAGGTGATTTACATCATCTTCTGGCCAGAAGGCCTATTAACGTTTTATGACTCTTGACAAAGACTTATCAACCATAAGACTTATTTTCTCTAAGAGTAATTATTTTAAGGTTTGGCGCCATCTTCCAAAGGTAAAATTGCATTCCTATAGGGCGGATGTGTAATGGGTTTACAACAAAGGAAATAATTTATTACCTTAAGGGTCTAAAGTTACTAACACCAAGGCCACTACTTATTTTTTCTACATACCAACTATTAATTAATACATATTCAAGGATACAATACAGGGGATGTGAAAACTTGGCAACAAGCATTGGCTCATCAATGAAATCTTTTACTAGTTTTATTCTGACAGTTTCTAACTCTCTGAGAGGCTCTAAGCTATTTGAATATCTTAAGCTTCCCGTGCCTCTCGAGGCTGGGAGACTGTAAACAATCGTATGTATAGCTGTAGGAGTCCGGGTAAATTTGTCAGGCGAGTTAGAGAACTATCTGAGGGGTTTGGATTTAAACACTCCTAGTTGCCCAGAAACTTTATTAATTGGAGCTGTAAGTTAACTCTTTGACAGAGAGAGCGAGATGGTGGTAGGGGACAGCCCCCAGTAAAGTCAGAGGTGAGAGCACAAAGCAATAAAGTAGGCAGACTCTGGTTTTTGGGGGGGTAGATGCTTGAGAATATCTGGGGGGACTCCTGAGGCTCGATCCCGCCTTTGCGTATGCCCAGCCTCCTTCCTCATGACCTTTGTCACGAGTGGAATGCCTCACCGGCTCCTGGCACTGGCCCATCAGTAGTCTATTTTCAATAGGTTCTGAAAATTTCAAGAGGTTCTGAAAATCAGAGTTTCTAAACTCATACTACTAGTCCAGGGAATACACTTTGAAAATCTCTAATGTCTCTTAAATCTAAGAATTCTAGGTATTCTAGTTTCTATTCTAGTCATTATTGCCAAAAACTCCTGAGGAATTTTGATCATATGTAGCAAATATATAGCAATCATATATATATTCCAGCATTACTAAGACAGCCCTGATTTCATTTAGTTTTCAATAAAGATGATCTAGCATTTATATTTTCATTTATATTTATACTTTTGTAAAATGTTTCAAGTAAATTTACACAGCAGAGAAGGAAAACTGCCATCAAGCCACAGGTTCCAGTATTTAATTTGGAAAAAAAGTTATATTAAAAAAAGTTAAATCCCTCCCTCCTACCCTAGTACATTTTTTGTTATGTAAATATTCAGTATTTATATTATTACACTATGTAGATGTAGCATTATTCACATCTGAACCATTGTACCATATTTATATTTATTGTACATTTTTGTTTGCTTCTATTTTCTGTACAACTGTCACATATTAAGGGAATCCTGGCAGTTCAGTAGTAAATAATCCACCTGCCAGTGCAGAAGATGTCTTCCAGTATTCTTACCTGGGAAGTTCCATGGACAGAGGAGCCTGATGGGCTACCGTCCATGAGCTCTCAAAACAGTCAAACATAACCGAGCAACTAAACAACATTACAAATTAAAGTGCAAGCTGCCTGAAAGCTTTACAACTACTCAGTGTGTTTATACACACACACATATGTAATGAATGCTGTCCATTCCCTTTCTGCATTCTGTTAGAGACAGCTTCTTCCTATGTTGCATTCCATCTGACTGGCTTGCACTCTACACCTGTCATATCACTATTGTCTGCAGGATTCCGTTTATCAGCATTGTGAGAATTCTCTTGATCTCTTTTCTGTGTTGGATCCACTGCTTTTTTTCACCTCTTGTCTTCCTCTTTCCTGATTTAGTCCCATCCTTTGTATGAGTGGGCAGTTACTATTCACTAGAGCATTTCACAATAGGGTTATCTGAACCCTATCAATATGTGTTATCTGAACCAATCCCATAGTGGTGGGATTCTCACATACAGTATATACCACCAACCCCTTTGACTTCCTCACAGAGAAGTCTTCCAGTCTTCTGGGCCCAAGAAGTGAAGGGGCTGGGAGCTCACTGTTGGTGCAGACTTTCCCTTGCTTTTAATTTGGTACCTTATTCCTACTTTCAGCTACTTCAGAAAGATTTGTTGTTAATCAAGAATTTATCATCCCCTACTATTTGCCAAGTAATCTTCTGGGTTCTATAGAGGATGCAAAGAAAACATAAAGATGAGTTTCTTGGTCTTCAAAATTTCACAATTTTAATAATTGAGAAAGATACATAGTTTATTGCCTCAGATACAAGATGGTATGTGATAGATGCTATGTAATTGAGCCTCTAACAAAGAGAAGGAAAATTCGTATCAAGGGTTTTAGAAAGATATCATTTGGTCTTTAAAGAAAGGACAGGCGTTTTTTTAAGAAAAAAAAACCTTAAATTTATACCAAACCTTTTATTTATTTATTTTTATTTTTTTTAAATGAAATAAGTATTTGTTTTATTCACAGGCTAGGCTTAGACCTGTGTTTTAACAAGCAAGCCTAATAATAGCACCATGGTTAGACTATAGCTTGCTTTGCCAAGCCATTATTGTACAATTTATTAAGCAAATAGGGGTCAAGTGTCTCTCATCCACCTGATGTGATCTTTTTATACATATTACTAATAAGTCCTATTTGGAACACCTGAAAATCTTTTAGCAAAAGCTCTGAAGATGAGCTCATGAACTCAGTTTAAATTGCACCAGTTAAATTAGGACAAATGGAAGGAATTCAAAATAAGTAGTTGCCCAATTAGAGCCCATCATCTGAAAGTCATCAGCCTGTGTGTTCCACCCCCCAAAATAAAACTTAAAACCTTGACTCAATTATGCAAAACCCAGGTTGTAACAAAGTGAAAGGATTAATTTCCATTAATTTCTCAGTCCCAGGTTAAAAAACAAACAAACAAACAAAAAACCCCAAACAGCATTTTATGAAATACTTACCCAAATCAAGATAGGAAAATTAAAGCCTGCATAGTTATCAGAATTGTTGTACTACACCAGGTTGCATACAATTACATCAGCTGGTTCTGTATACAATCTAGTATTGACTAGAACAAAGATTAGAATAGAAAAGCTGTAAGAAACAGGTTCCTAACTATAGAAACTGAATTTAAGGGTATGAAAAAATGAAAGTAAAATTTTGTTTTTATCTTTTTGATTAATACTAATTTCCAAACTTATAAACAATTTTTACAGATAAACAGAAGTTTTTCAAAATTGTAATTCTATTCAAACTTTCAGTATTCTTGGCCATGACATTAGGCAAATAAGAATCCCTCAAAGTAGAACAGCTATAAACATCCTGAGCATTTGGTCTATTGAAGAATCCCACGTGGGAAAGCTAACTAGAGAGGAAAAAAGCTTCCCTTCACTCTGCTGTACAGTACTGAGGCTTCTTGTCATAGTTGTAGCTTAAATTTTACATATGCCACTGGCGTTGTTAGTGCTTCTATTTAAGTTTATGAATTCAGTGGGCATATCTATGACCAGCCTGTCCATTTCCTGTTCTAGGAGAGTTGTTTCTCCACTCTACAGTCTTCACCAAAATGTCCATCTCCACAGCTTCCCAAAGGTTGCCTGTTGCTGAAACGGAACTCAGCTTCTTTCAGATACTGACTCTTCAAGGGGAAATTACTTTTCTCATGTGTTTATTACTGTTAGCCACAATCCTCCTGTCACTTGGTTTTATCCATCGCTAGGTGATGGCCTGCACAGCCTGATGTCCGACTTCATAAATATGTGAGTTCACAGTGGTGATTTTGTTGGCTGTTTTGGTGGTTGAAGAATCAATTATTGCACTTAAAAGGCTATCTTATTAGATATGCCAAACCAGCTCCTACTCCGGCAACACCTGCAAAAGCCAGCAGCACATTTCTGATGCCGCCTTCTAGGTCCTCTACATGGAAGAACTCCACAAACCCATCCCAGCCTCTTTCTTTGACTATCCAGTCTCGTTTTGACCTTACGAGAACATCTGTGATGCTTTCTGCTAGTGGTTCGATGCAGCTTTCTTGATTTATACTCTTAAAGTGTTTGGCCACAAAGGCACCAAAAGAAATAAGAGTCACAATCCTGCCCCAGTTTGTTACTCTGTCACTGAAAACATGAACCATCACTCGAGACAAAGATTTAACATCGTCTTCGTTTTTGATGTCCAGTTTCTGAAGCATGCCTTGGAAAGCCGTCTCGTGGTTGTGCTGCACCCCATCCCCGACTCGGTGCAGGGTCTCCAACGCCTTCCGGCTGGTGGCCCCAGACCCGCCCAGGGGCTTCACATCCTTGGCGCCGGTTGCCTGCTCCCGGAGGTACCGAGAGATAATCTCCAGGGACTGCCAATATAACTCGTCCTCCTCCTCCTCTGCTGGGGGCGGCGTCGAGGGCAGCAAGCCGTCCGAGCCTGGACTGTTGTTACTGGCTTCTCTGACCAACAAAGGTAAAGGCCGGACGGCAGGCCGCTTCCCGAGAGGGTCTGGCTTGCACCCGTCCGGCTCCTCTTCGGGCGACATGATGGCATCGGAGATCAGGGATTCCATCTCTTCAGCTATACCAAACCTTTTAAATTAAACTTTAAAACCTAAATTAAATTTTAAAACCTTTATCTCATTATTATTATGGTAGCTATTTTCATTGTTGCATATTTATCCATCTGAATTTATGATTTTATGGAGTTGTCAGAGAACAGATACCATTTGGCAACTTGATTATTCCAATTAACATTATAATTATTTTTGTCATTAAATAATATTAATATTCCATTTTTAATGGTCTCTAAAGAATCTGCTCAGATGATGTAGGACTTGAACAATGAAGGGGTAGAGGATGGGGAAGGATCTCCCAGGCAGAAGGACTCCAGCTTGTATAAAAACTCAGAGATAAGTAAACACAGGACATATCTTTTTTAAAAAGTAGACTGGTGGGAGTGGGCAATGAAAGGAGGGGAGAAGGATGAAGAGGTTAACAAAAATTCTCCCAAGACCTTTGAGAGATGGAAAGACTTAAAGCTCTGGATTTCCTGTTCCTGGTTTTTATTTATTTATTTGGTGGGGGAGGTTGACAGAAGATTAAGGCATAATTCATCACTGTTTTCATGAATTGTAGAGAAAATCTCAGCCTTTGGAAAGCTGCTTTTAATTACTGAAGCTGCCTGCATTGATAACATATTACCAGTTTGTTTCCCCCTGTCCTTGAAAGAAGCCACACATCTTTGCCTGCAAGTTGCAACCTTTTCATTTCACTTTCAAAAATCAGTAAAGCTCTCTTATGAGTGAAAGAGGGGGAGAGTCCAGCTTTAGTGAATAGCCCTGGTCTGCTTGAGGATAAAGACTCTGTTTTGATTAAGGAAAAGATGTTTCTTTTTTTTTTTTTTTTGGTCTCTTTTTTACTAATTTCAGTACATCTGGAATTCTGTTAATACTACTTTTAGTGTCACAATTCTAAAATTACTAAAGAGTTTGGTCTCTAGTTGCAACATATATGGCCTTCTTCATTTGCAAAGATAATATCAGTGTGATCTCTGATGATGGATGTGATCAAAGAGAGCAGTGGGGACAATTTTTTAGCATAAACTTACAAAATGAAGTTATATGAATGAAAATATGAAAATAAATGGTATTTCTTATTTAGTTTCCTGAAAGATTCTTAAATCAATATAGCTTTACATCATTTAACCACAGCATCTGAAGTAGTTCTCATTTTTGTGGTTGTAAAATGCAAGGATAAAGTTTAAAAGTTAAATGTGTCTGTGACTGTAAGTTATTACCCCTTGGAATTGTTTTTATTTAATGCTTGCCACATTTCTTCAGGAGACTTCTGGGGGATAGTTTCAGTAGAGGCTAATGTGGATGATTTTTAAGTCAGGAGATGGATTAACAGTAACAAATATGGATTAGTTTTTTTAGAAGGGAATGATAATTTCTTCCCTCAATTAAGATCATGTACAAATCACAAACAATTGTCTGCACTTAGATAAGATTATCAAATAACATTATTTTCTAAGGGCACCTTTGATTATAATTTACCACTTGAAAAAATTTGTATTTATTAAGTCATCCCTGAAAAGATATCTGATTTTTAGAATCAGTCTTGGGAATTAGTACCTACTTAATTACTGAATAGAGTAGCCACTTTAATAGAGTAGCCACTTCGCAGTCAACTAGTATAGGAAAATTCAGTTGTAGGGCCAATAGAATATTTAATTGATGTAATTATTCAGTGACCTTCCAGAAAAAAATGGTAGTTCTGTAAATCTCTTCAGATTTTTGGAAATCAGTCCCCACATAAAACAGAAATTTCAGTTTATGTTTTCCTCTCTGATTTTTAATTGCCTTTATTTCTGATACTTGAGGATTTCTCTTTTTACTTGTAAGATCGGCTGTGTATTTGATATTTGGTGATGGATAAAAGTTATAAAATATCTAGTATCTCTAGTCAAGGATTTTTGTGTTATATGAATTTGTCATCTGAGTTTTATAGCTTAGAGGATATTTCTGTTATCATATTTATTCAATGGAACTTCCAGGAATGAGGGTTGTTCTGAGTATTTAGAAATGGATAAATAACCTATGATACGTATATTATCTGCCACCCAGATTTCTCCTCCGAAAGGAATATGACCTACTACTTGCTGATGGGATAATTTTATTATGTTTTAGAATTTTTATACAGTTTTAAAAGGTTACTTTCTATTTACAGTTATTACAAAATATTGGCAACATTCCTTGTGGTGTACAATATGTCCTTGAGCCTACCTTATACCCAGTGGTTTGCTACTCTGCCACACTTATAATGCCCCTCCCAACTTCTCCCCACTGGAAACCACTAATTTGTTCTCTGTGTCTGAGCCTGCTTCTTTTTTTGTTATATTCAGTGGTTTGTTGTATTTTTTCGATTCCACGTATAAGAATATCATACAATATTTGTCTTTCTCTATATAACTTATTTCACTTAGCATAATGCCCTGCAAGTCTATCCATGTTGTTGCAAATGGCAACATTTCATTCTTTTTTGTGGCTGAGTATACATTGTGTGTATGTGTGTGTGTGTGTGTTTGTGTGTGTATCACATCTTTTTTATCCATTCATCTGGCTGATGGAGTAATTTTAGAATAGAACCAGTTGGGTTCCTCTCTGTTAGGCCACATTTGTTTCACATTTGTTGATCTTATAAATGCTACTGTGAAATCGTTGGCTTTATGTATGTCAGTGATAGTTTATCTAGGGCTTATATCTAATAGTGAAATTCCTGGGCTATTGATTTAGAGCTTTCAATAGATATTGCCAAATATCTCTTCAAAATTACTCTCACGAACAGTGTATTAGAGTTCTTGGTTGTGTTTGTACTGGCAGCACACACACTAGAGATCTCTCGTATCTGGTGAAATTGAGGATCTTTTCATGTTTATTGACCATTCTGTATGATTTCTTATATTATGTTGTTTAAATATCACTTTGTGGGTTTTAGAAGTTCTTGATATATTCCACATGGGCTTCTGTGGTGGCTCAGTGGTAAAGTATCTGCCTGCAATGCAGAAGATGCAGGTTTGATCCCTGGGTCAATCTCCTGGAGAAGGAAATGGCAATCCACTCCACTAGTCTTGCCTGGGAAATCCCATGCACAGAGGAGCCTGGTGGGCTCCAGTCCATGGGGTTGCAAAGAGTTAGACAGGACTTACCAACCCAACAACAATAATGTATCCTGGATAATCATAATTTGAACTTGGTATATATATTTTAGATATTTCTACCCTGTGTGTCCCGCCCGTGGTTTTTTCATTTTGCTCATGGCATCTCTTTTCACACAAAGGATACGTAATTTTAGTGTCAGAGCTAACAGCTCTTTCGATTAGAGTTTGTATTTTTTAAAATTCTTTCTTCAATGTCAGAAATTGACATTGAAGATTCAATTTAAGATTCAAGATTCTTAAAATTTATCTTAAGAATTTTTTAAAGTTTTCTTTTTCATTGTTAAAATTTGATGTGTCTGGAGTTTGTTTTTGTATGTAGTATAAAATAGTGGTCAAATATTATTGTTTACTTCTTTACTCATTCTCACTCCTCTGTATGAATTTTAGAATCATTTGTTAAGATCTATGAAAGAATTTAAGGAGGGGAGCTGGAATTGTATTGAATTTGTAATTTACTTTGGAAAAACACATAATAATATTAAATATTTACTTCTATGAATATAGTGAATTTCTTCATTTATTTATATTTTCCTTATTTTCTTTATTTACAGATTTTATCCATAAAGGTCTTGACACTCTTTCTTAATTTTGTTTCCCCTGTATCTCACAGTTTTGCTTATTTGTGAATTTTTTAAATGTGCATTCTGTTTTATAGTATTTTTACCCACCTTTTTATTTTAAAAAATTTCAGATTTATGGGACAACAAAACAATAGTGTAATGAACACTTGATTACCCATCAGTCAGATCCAGAAATTGGCAACAGTTGGTTATTCCCTTTACTTCCATATATACACACATTCACTCATGTTCAACTTTTTATTTGCTGAGCCATTTAAGTGTGAGTTGCAAACTTTATCTTACTTTATCCCAAAATAACTTCAATATGTATTTCTTAAAAATAAGATATTCTTATATAAAACCTCATCATGCTATTATGATACCCAAGAATTTTAATGTTTTATACATTAAAATATCAATACATTATAGTTTTATTAAAAAATAGTTTATTGAATGGCATTTAAAAAATAATTTTACCTGTCTAAATAATTAGTACAAATGATTATGAACTCTGAATTTTGTGTTATCCTGTACCTAGCAAAAATGATGAATCCATATAAGTTCCAGTAATTTGGTTTTGGATTTTCTTGGCAACAATGATAAATTTTTGCTCATTATAATAATTTGACTCTAGCTTCTTTGGGTTTTCTTTGTAGATAATCCAGTCATTACAAATAACAATACAATTTTTATTTTTCTCTATATACTTTTAGTCATTTTAATTCCTGAAAAAAGATTCTTCCAATTAATTTTAAAATCCTGTTATCTTATTTGGTGTGTGTATATATATATATATATATATAAAGATATGTGTCTTAAGTAAGTTATGAATTACATGAAAATAAAATATAAATTTTTGTATTTTAGGAAAATTCCCGAATTGTGAGGGTAAAAGTTATAGCTGGAATAGGCCTTGCCAAAAAGGATATCTTGGGAGCTAGGTAAGTATAATAAGTTGGGATGTAATTTTAAAACTTAGTATTAATTAATTAATTTTTTCTAATTTTGGTTAGATTAAAAATTGAGTGATATTGTTAGTAAACTGTTATATGAAGTTGGTTGTTTCCAGTTGGTGGTTTACCAAATTCCTTGATATCTGAATTGCAGAATATGTGAAATTAGGCAAAGGTATAACTCAGAAAGGTAGTTAGAAAGTACATTGGTGAATTCTGTTTCTGGGAATTAGTAAAATTCTAATCCTTGAGCAGTTAACAACCATAAACTGTGAACATATTACTGAAAGCAGCAACTTAAAGGCAGTGGAGTGTGAACAGAGTGGGTAGACTCTAGTGAAAGTCTAGTGAAGAGTCCCTGTTTGGAGGTGGGAGTTGCACTGAGTAAGTCTCCAATTTATGAATTAGTCTGAGGTCACATGGAATCAGAACATGGAAAAATTATAATATTCATGGCCTAGGAAATCAGAACACTTAATCTGAAGAAAACATACAGTGGTGAGGATTCTGGAATGGAAAGAGCTGGAAAGGAGATTCCCAAACTATGTCTACTGTCATTTCTTGCTGACCCTGAATCACACATATGATAGCAGATTCCAGACAACTTAACTAAGGACAAAAGATCAGAACAGATATCAAAGTTGCTGCCCAAGAAACAGAGCTTGTGGTTCTTGTCCAAGTAAGATAATTGATTACATGATAGAATTAAATAAAAACACAAATTCTTATCAAAGAGAAAAGGCAGCATCCACAGTCTCTACAACTTAACGTTTATAATGTCTAAGATAGAATCCAAAGCTATGTAATCTAGGAAAAAAACAGGTAAATGGAACACATTTTCAGAAGATGAAAAAAATATGCTCACGTAAGTCAAAAGATTGGAAATCTCAGGAATAAATTATGCTATGCTAAGTCACTTCAGTCGTGTCCGACTCTGTGCGACTCCACAGACAGCAGCCCACGAGGCTCCCCCATCCCTGGGATTCTCCAGGCAAGAACACTGGAGTGGGTTGCCATTGCCTTCTCCAATGAATGAAAGTGAAAAGTGAAAGTGAAGTCGCTCAGTCGTGTCCGACTCTTAGCGACCCCATGGATTGCAGCCTAACAGGCTCCTCCGTCCATGGGATTTTCCAAGCAAGAGTACTGGAGTGGGGTGCCATTGCCTTCTCCGAGGAATAAATTAGAAACCATGAAAAGTGAAAATTGTAAAACTGAAAATATAGTATATCAAATTAACATTCTTAGATGATGTTAACAGCAGAATGTAGATGAAGAGGAAGAATTAATTAAACTTAGAGGTAGATCAATAGAAATTATTTCTCAGCAGGAGGTGAGAGAGAAACAGATTAAAAAAAAATTTAATGAACACAGAGAGAGCCTCAGGGACTTGTGAAATCATACCACACAGTCTAACATACATGTAATTGGAGTCCTAGAAATAGAGGAGAGAGAATGAGGCAAAACTCTGTTTTAAGAAATAATAGCCATATTTTTTCCAAATTTGATAAATAACACAAGTTTATAGTGTCAAAAAACACAGAGCAGGATAAATATTGAGAAGAACATACTGAGGCACATAATAGTCATGCTGTCGAAAGCCAAGGATAAAGGACTGACAAAGCACTCAGAGAATGACAAATTATATACAAGGGACCTATAATTTAATTGACTACTGACTTCTTACCAGAAACTACCCAGATTAAAGAGCCCAGATTAAAAAAAAATGGGACAATAGAATAACTGTCAACCTAGAATTCTCTACTATGTTCAGAGAAACTATTCTTTAGTATGATGACAAAATAACAACATTTTCAGATAAAAGAAAGCTTTGAAACTTTGTCATTAGCAGACCTGCACTCTAAAAAAAGCTAAAGGAAGCTCTCCCAGGTAAAGAGGATAGATAGCAGGTGGAAACTCAGATCCTTACAAAGGAATATAGAACATCAGAAATGGTAAACATCTGGAAACATCTGAAAGACTTTTAGCTCTTTCCATCATAATTTTTTAAAAAGCATGCCTGGTTATATCACAGCTTATTTTTTATTATCTTATAGATGGAATACATGTAATGATTATTGTATAAAGGACAGGGATAGTGTGCATTATGAACTTTTTAGTAGACTGTAATATATTATGTGTAAGTGGAATAAAAAGTAAGAGTGTATATTGCAATATGTAGAGGAACTGCTAGAAACTAATGTAAAGAATTATAGATTAGAAAACAATCAAAATTTTAAAATGAGATTCTTGGAAAAAAAATACTTAAAGGCCAGGAAAAGAACACATGATCAAAAAGAGAGAGAGAGAGAAAGGAGAAAGAATAGAAAACCAGTAATAATTTGATACACTTAAATCTAACCATAACAATTGCATTAAACATTAATGAACTAAGGTGAACATGAGGTAGAAGTTATTAGAATGGGCTGAAAAAGAAGAGCCCAACTAAATACTGTCTATAAATGATGCACTTAAAATACAAAGACACAGCTAAGATGAAAGAGAAGGGATGCATATTGCCATACAAACAGTAAGCATATGAAGACTGAAGTGGAGTTTTGAATGTTTGATAAATGGATTTCAGCAAATGGGATTTTTCTTATGAATATAAGATTTTTTCAAGTCAACCACTGTCATATTAATACAGTCCAGAAGAAAAAAATGCATGATCATTTCAGTAGGTGTAGAAAGTGCACTTGTCAATATTCAACATCCTTTTATGATAAAAAAAAAAGAACTGTCAACAAACTAATAACAAGATGCAGAATTAGTTTAACATCTGAAAGTCAATCAATATAATATACCATATTACTAGAATAAAAGAAAAGCGATCATTTCAGTAAAAACAGAAAAAGCATCTGAAATCATTGAGCACCCATTCATGATGGAAACTCTTAGCAAACTAGGGATAGATGGAAGTTGTAGATCTGATTAAGGTTTTCTGTGAGAAAGATAGTAGTTAACATTATGCACAGTGATGACAGTCTGAATGCTTTCTGCTTAAATTCATGAATAAGAAAGTTTGTCTGCTTTCACATTCAGCTCAACATTGTGCTAGATGTCTTAGCTGTGTAATATGACTAGGAAAATAAAAGACAGACTGAAAAGGGAAAAACTTTTTATTTGCAGTCAGATCATATACATAGAAAACCTTAAGGAATCTACAAAAGAAAAAGCTGCTAAAACTAAAATATAAGGCCACAAGATACAAAGTTGTGGTACAAAAATTAGTCATATTCTTATATCCTCTAAGGGGATGACAGAGGATGAGATGGTTGGATGGACTCACCGACTCGATGGACATGAGTTTGAGCAAGCTCCAGGAGCTGGTGATGGACAGGGAAGCCTGGCATGCTGGGGTCGCAAAGAGTTGGACATGACTAAGCGACTGAACTGAACTGATCAATCAGTTAATAATTGGAAAATGAATTTTTAAAATTTAAAATTCATTTAAAATTAAAAACTTTGAAGAAATAACTTTAACAAAAGATTTGCAGGTACTGCACACTGAAAACTACAAAACATTGCTAACTAAGGGAAATTGAAGATCTAAATCAATGGATAAACATTGTCATATTCATGTACTGAAGATATATTATTGTTAGAGTTGTATTTCTCTCCAAATTGAATAGATTTGGCTCAATCCTAATAAAAATCTCGGCATTTTTTTTGAGAAACAGATGAACTGATTCCAATATTGTTATGAAAAGTCAAAGGACACAGAATAGCCAAAACAATTTTGAAAAAGAACATAGGCCACATAGGTGGAGAATTTATGCAACATAATTTCAAGATTTTCTATACAGACAATCAAGACAAAGCAGCATTGGCATAAAAGTAGCTATATTGTTCAGTGGTCTAGAATAAAGAGTGTAGAAGTACACACGCGCCCCCCCCACACACACATGCATACATGTGTGTGTGGTCAGTTGCTTTAAGCGTTAAGGTAATTCAAGAGAAAGGATAATCTTTTAAATGCATGATACTAGAACAGCTGGTTATAGGTGTGGAACAAAATGAAGCTCTGTCCTTATCACATGTAATATAGAAAATTAATAAGAGCTAAAATTAATAAACTTCTAGCAGAAGACATAGGAGAAAATATTTGCTCTACTGAGTTACACAAAGATTTCTTGAATAAGACTAAAAAAATATGCACCATAAAATTTTGAAAGAAAAATGTTGAAACAGACTTCATTAGAATTAAAAACTTCTGTTTGAAAGACACAGTTGAAAGTGAAAGTGATAGTCGCTTGGTCCTGTCCAACTGTTTGCGACCCTATGGACTGTAGCCCGCCGGGCTCCTCTCTCCATGGGATTCTCCAGGCAAGAATACTGGAAAGGGTAGCCATTTCCTTCTCCCGGGGATCTTCCCAACCCAGGATCAAACCTGGGTCTCCTGCATTGCAGGCAGATTCTTTACTGTCTGAACCACTGTGTTGATTGAAAGACACAGTTAAGAAGAGGAAAAGGCAAGCCACCGATTGGAGAAAATGTTTTCAAAACATGTATCTGACAAGCACCTTTAATTCACAACATATAAAAACTTATTATAAGTTAGTAATAATATGATAAAATGGCCAATTAAAAATGGGCAAAATTCTTGAACAGATATTATCCAGGTGGAAGTGTCTAGCTGGGTTGTGAGATCTGGAATATATATTTATATTTGCCATTTATGTTTTATATTTATATTTGTGAGTATACAGTTAATTGTTAAAACCATGGGTGAGATTTTGAAGGAAATATGTAGAGAAAACAAAAGGGAGAACCAGAAGGGTCTTGTGTCATGAAAGCTAAATGAGATGAGTTTCAAGGAGAAAATGGTCAGTAATATCAAACATATAGAGAGCCAGCAAAATAAGTGACTAGAAAGTGTCAATTGTTTTAGCAAGATTGGTGACTTTTCATGGAATGGGTCTGAAAGAAAGAGATGGAAGCCAGATTATAGGGCTTTGAAGACCACTGGCTGTTGGGGAAATGAAGGAAGGGAGGTTGTAGGCTGTCGTGGTTATGAACAGGGTCTCTGGAGCCAGGTGCTTGAGCTTCAGTCCTTACTGTTCCGCTTCCTAACTGTGTCATCTGGGATGAGTTGACTTTTTTAAGTCAACTTAAAGTTGACTCTTTTTAAAAAATAATCTAACCTGCCTCATAGTTTGTTATAAGGATTCCAAAAGTTAATATATATATAAACCATTTATAACAGTGCCTGACACAGAGTGATTGCTGCATATGTGTTAGTTGTTATTTGTGTCATTATTATCACAGATTTTTCACTTGGGAACTTTGACTGAAACAGGAAGAAAGTCTAGTTTGCTTTGCTGGAAGCATGAAGGAGAGTCAGGGAGTGGAGGAGCTTAATGACATTTATATGACTGGAAAAACCAAAGTCAAAATAGATGATGCAAGGTTCCAGAGAAGGTGGGAGGACACTGGACAAGGGTGATTGGGTGAAACACCTGAATCATTGAAGTTAGGGGTAGGATGGCCTCTGATAAACACCAGGATGTTGGGAGTATTGTGATGCCTTTGATTTTTGTCAGTTAAAGAGATAAGGTTGTATGGGGGCTTCCCAAGTGGCGCTAGTGGTAAAGAACCCACCTGCCAATACAGGAGGCATGAGAGACATGGGTTCAATCCCTGGGTCAGGAAGATCCCCTGAAGGAGGGCATGATGATCCACTCCAGGATTCTTGCCTGGAAAATCCCTTGGACAGAGGAGCCTGGTGGGCTACAGTCCATAGAGTTGCAAAGAGTCGGACAGGACTGAAGGGACCTAGCAGCAGCAGTAGCACCAAGGTTGTATGCAGAAATGGGAGGAGGGAGTTGGTGGTGGAAAATAGTGAGTACTTGGGATCCCCAAGGGACATGAGAGAAATATGTCCATGGAAAAGTAAAATGTCAAGTCTTTTGCTTTGCAAACCTGAATATCATCACAAGGTTTTCCTTCTCCATGTCTCTTTGTACAAGGGTTACCTGGCACACAATTATTTTGAGCTCACACACTTTGTCTTTATTTTGTAAGAAGAGTTTATACCTGTGAGATAACTTGAAACTCCCTTGAGGTCTTATAAAGCTATTCTTGAAAATCATTGAATTAACCTTCTTAACCCAGAAGAAGTCATGTAATAAAAAATTAAACAAAGTTTCCAAAAATTAAGAGATTGGAAATCATTGAATTGTGATTAAAAGGTTTTCTTTCTAATTCTTTGTTTCTCTATCATGCCATTTCAGCTTTTTAGTTAGATACCACAATTGCTATAATTACTTACCCCTGCCTAAGGAACCCTTACTTTTATGTGTAGAAAATAATTGTAGAAATTGTTAACAAGGAAAATTCTGTGATTTTTATAGTTTGAGAAACCTGAGTTTGGGAATAAATAACAATTAATTTTTTAAAAATTTTAACAGTGATCCTTATGTGCGAGTGACGTTATATGACCCAATGAATGGAATTTTTACAAGTGTGCAAACAAAAACCATTAAAAAGGTTAGTATTTAAAAATTTTTAAGTATACGTGGTTTTATTTTTGTATAATGAAATATTGAAAAGTTAGTTATACTGTGTTTATTGTCTTTCAGACTTTGAATCCAAAATGGAATGAAGAAATATTATTCAGAGTAAGTATGCATTTTATTTCATTATAACAGCAAAGATTTTTTTCTCAATAGGTTAGAATGATAAGTTCTCACAATATTCTAAAATGTATCTTACAAGAATTTGTAAAAATTCAAGAGTTAAATCTGGGTATCCTCATGATGAGATGGCCTTGGGACCATTTAGTTTATTATGAAAAACATGTGTAAGGTAATGAGATAAAGGATGATGTAAGCCTGAATTATCTTATTCTAATTTACTTCTGATGGAGAGACAGTCTTATTCCAATTTTGCAGATTTTTATGTTTTTCTTTAAAGATGATACAATATTTGTGTTTCTCTTAGTCATTTATTAAATACACTGATCCAAACAAGAGATGGTGAGAGCCTACCAACAAGTGGATACATTATACATCCTTCATTCACATTCCTGCCTTCTTCCTCATCCCACTTCACTGTCCCGTAAGAACAAACTCCAGGCTCCCAAGAGGGCCCTCAAACTGACAGTGACACATGATGTAGATGGGAACAGTGATTCAAATAACTATAGATTGCTCATCAGAAACTGTGTTGAAACAGTGTAATTAAGGTTGTAAAGAAAAAAGAATGATCAACTCAGAATTCTGTATCTAATAAAAATATCCTTCAAGAATGACAGTGTATTAAGGTATTCGAAGCTGAGGAAAAATAAGAGAATTATACTTGGAAAACTAAATACTCTTTTTCTAAAACTAAAGCTAAATACTACTTCTTCTCTGGTAGAATAAGTAGACAAAAACATTCAGTAAAGATACAGAAATCCTGAACAACATTATCAAATCAGTTTTACTTAACTGACATTTATAGACCTACCCAACAACAGCAGAACACATGGTCTTTAAAATTGCACACGGAATATATACTGAGTAAGCTGGGCCAAACCCCAAACCTCAACAGTGTTAAAATAATTTAAATCGTGCTAAGTATGATCTCTGACTGTAATGGAATTAAAGTAGGAATTAGTAACACAAAAATATCTGAAAAATCCCCAAATATTCGGAAGTTAAACAACACACTTCTAAATAATACAGGAGTCAAACAAGAATTCTCAAAAAGAATTAGAAAATATTTTAGTAGAATGTAATAAAAATACAGCGTCAGTACTTCCCTGGTCCCCTGCAGGGGGTGTAGGTTTAATTCCTGGTGGGGAAACTAAGATCTCACATGCCACATGATGTGGCCAAAAAAAAAACAAAACACCAGCATCAAATGGATAAAGGAGATGTGGTATATATATACAAGGAATACTCATGAATACAGTGAATACTCAGCCATAAAAAAGAATGAAATAATGCCGCTTGTAGCAACATAGATGGATGGACCTAGAGATTATGGTGGCTTAGAGGTTAAAGCGTCTGCCTCCAATGCGGGGAAACCCGGGTTCCATGCCTGGGTTGGGAAGATCCCCTGGAGAAGGAAATGGCAACCCATTCCAGTATTCTTGCCTGAAGAATCCCATGGACGGAGGAGCTTGGTAGGCTATAGTCCATGGGGTTGCAAAGAGTTGGACACGACTGAGTGACTTCACTTTCACTTTCAGAGATTATCAAGTTGTCATACTAAGTGAAGTAGTCAGAAAGAAAAGACAAACACCATATGATATCACTTCTATATGGCATCTAAAATATGATACAAATGAACTTATTTATGAAACAGAAGCAGACTCAAAGACATAGAAAACAAACTTATGGTTACCAATGGGGAAAGGGGGTGGGGAAGGGATAAATTAGGAGTTTGAGATTATCAGATACAAACAATATATATATAAAACAGATAAACAACAAGGTTCCACTGTGTAGCATGGAGAACTATATTTAGGAGATCCAACCGGTCCATTCTAAAGATCAGTCCTGGGTGTTCACTGGAAGGACTGATGCTAAAGCTGAAACTCCAATACTTTGGCCACCTCATATGAAGAGTTGACTCACTGGAAAAGACCCTGATGTTGGGAGGGATTGGGGGTAGGAGGAGAAGGGGACGACAGAGGATGAGATGGCTGGATGGCATCACTGACTCGATGGACATGAGTTTGGGTGAACTCCGGGAGTTGGTGATGGACAGGGAGGCCTGGCGTGCTGCGATTCATAGGGTCGCAGAGTCAGACACGACTGAGCGACTGAACTGAACTGAATAAATTTTATTGGAAGAAAATATGAAAAAGGATATATATATATGTTTACGTGTGTATGTATAACTGAATCACTTTGTTATACACCAGAAGCTAACACAATACTGTAAATCAGCTATTCTTCAGTAAAACAAAACCCAACAACATCAAGGTTTGTAGGATGCAGCTACAACACTGCTTAGAGAGAAATATATAGCATTAAATTATATTGAAAAAGAAGAAAGGTCTTGAACAATTAAGGTTCTACCTGAAGAAACTAGAAAGTAGCATCATTATAGAACCAACAGACTCTAAATGGATAAGTAAGGGATGTTATGAACATTTCTGTGCTTGTAAGCTCAATAACTTAGATGAAACAGACCAATTCATTTAAAGACATACCATACCAAAATTTTAATAAGAAATAAATTACCTGACAAGTTCTGTTAACTCTTAAAGAAATTACACTTGAAATTAAAAACCATCCAATAAAGAAAACCTTGATACCAGGTAGTTCCACTAGTTGAATTCTACCATGATTCTAAGGAATAAATAATTCCAATTCTATGCAGTGTCTTATTGAAACTAAAAGAAGGACTTTTCCCAGTTCATTCCTGAGGCCAGCATTATTCTGATACCAAAACCAGACTAAAGACTTATATAAGAAAGTTAAAACTGCAGACCATTCATGCTCATGATCATAACCATTCTATGGTAAGTTTGTTAAATTGGGTCCCTTCCATTCTGAAAGGGCAGTAATTTGTTCTCAAATTACTTACAGAAATGAGGTTTGCCTTTCCTATCTGTAGAACTTAAGCCAGCACAATTTTGTGGGTGTTTACGGAATATGTGTTTATAGGGATGAAATCTATGCAACATTTCATCCTTTCAAGGGGCCCAATTCACAGAGAAGGAGGTGCAAGAATGAGCCCATGACCATGGGATCCATTAATCATATCATCTACCACACCGTCTAGAAGCAGGCACTGGAATGGCCCACTGAAAGCACAACCCAAGCACCAACATGGAGATAATACTCTGTAAAGATGGCATGCCAGTTTAATATTTAAGCCAAAAACCTCAATATGAGCTGTATTCACAACAGAAAATATACACGGTCCAGGAACAAAGGGGTAGAAGTAGGAGTAGCCCCACTTGCCATCATCTCCAAAGACCCACTGGAGGATCCCTGGAACTCTGGGCTTTGCCATGTTAGAGATCCAGGCCCCCAGAGGGAAAACACACCTTCTAAGGGACACACCTTCAAGGATCCCATTCAACCATGATCTACGCCTGCTGCCAGGGCACTGTGGACTCCTTGTATCTGGGAACCAGCAGGTGATTGAGGCTGTTACGTGGCTTCTAAGGGACCAACGGGAGAATTAAATGAGCTCATTATAGGAATCACTCTATATCCTTTTAAGTATTTAATGGTGGTACAAATCTGTGATATTCCCACTAGGTTGCCATATTTTTATTTGTTTTTTTAAACAGATTTATTAAGATACAGTTAACAATCATGTGCAATTCAGTGGTTTTTAGTATGTTCATGGAGTTGTTCAACCATCACCAAAATCTTAAAACATTTTCATCACCTGCAAAATAAACCCCATACCCATTGTTATTCCTCATTTTCCCCCAGGATCTGCCCTCTTTCCCAGGAAACTTCCAGTCCACTTTCAGTCTCTTTTAAAGAGATTTGCCTATTTTGGACATTTTGTTTAAATGGTATTATGCAATATGTGGTCCTTTGTATCTGGCTTCTTTCACTAAGTGTAATGTTTTCAAGGTTCAACCATGTTATAGCATTATGCAATATGTGGTCCTTTGTATCTGGCTTCTTTCACTAAGTGTAATGTTTTCAAGGTTCAACCATGTTATAGCATGTGTCGGTACTTAATGTCTTTTTATTGCCAAATAATGTCCCATTATATGGATAACCACACTTTATCCATGCATTGGGTGGGCATCTGAGTTGCTTCCACATTTTAACTGTTATGAATAATGGTGGTATGAACATCTGTATACAAGTTTTTGTATGGACATCTATTTTCATTTGGGACGTATATACCTAGGAGTGGGATTGCTGGGTCAAATGAAGAACTGCCAAAGTTTTCCAAGTGGCTTGGTGGGCTGCCGTCTATGGGGTCGCACAGAGTGGGACACGACTGAAGCGACTTAGCAGTAGCAGTTACCATTTTTACATTCCTACCAATAGAGTTGTGGTCCTAGTGTAATTAGATTGACTAGTTTTCTGTGAGTATGGTTTCTGTGTGTCTGGCCTCTGATGCCTTCTTGCAACACCTACCATCTTACTTGGGTTTCTCTTACCTTGGGCGTGGGATATCTCATCACGGCTGCTCCAGCAAAGCGCAGCCGCTGCTCCTTACCTTGGACGAGGGGTATCTCCTCACCGCCGCCCTTCCTGAGTTTCAACATAGGATAGCTCCTCTAGGCCCTCCTGTGCCTGCGCAGCCACGGCCTGGGGTTGGTCCTCCCGGCCACCGCCCCTGGCCTCAGGCCTCGGGGCATGGGGTAGCACCTCCCTCCTGCCTCCCTTGGCCTCGGGCTTAAGGGCGTGTATCTCCTCACGTCACCGCCTGGACCTAGGAGGCTGGGTATCTCCTCTCGGCGCCCAACCTGACCTCGGACGTGGGGTAGCTTCTCTCAGCTGTTCCTGCGCCGTCGCAGTCTGGCACTCTCGGCCGCTGCCCGGACCTAGGACGTGAGGTAACTCCTCTTGGTCGCCGCCCTTCGGGCATGGGGTTCTCCCGGCTTCTGCCCCTGACCTCGGACTTGGCGTAACTCCTCTCGCCTGCGCTTTAGGGCGCCCGTCGCAGCCGCCTGCACTTTGAAGCAACAGTTAGAACTGGACATGGAACAACAGACTGGTTCTAAATAGGAAAAGGAGTACGTCAAGGCTGTATATTGTCATCCTGTTTATTTAACTTATATGCAGAGTACATCATGAGAAACGCTGGACTGGAAGAAACACAAGCTGGAATCAAGATTGCTGGGAGAAATATCAATAACCTCAGATATGCAGATGACACCACCCTTATGGCAGAAAGTGAAGAGGAACTCAAAAGCCTCTTGATGAAGGTGAAAGAGGAGAGTGAAAAAGTTGGCTTAAAGCTCAACATTCAGAAAACGAAGATCATGGCATCTGGTCCCATCACTTCATGGGAAATAGATGGGGAAACAGTGGAAACAGTGTCAGACTTTATTTTTCTGGGCTCCAAAATCACTACAGATGATGACTGCAGCCATGAAATTACAAGACGCTTACTCCTTGGAAGGAAAGTTATGACCAACCTAGATGGCCTATTCAAAAGCAGAGACATTACTTTGCCAACAAAGGTTTGTCTAGTCAAGACAATGGTTTTTCCTGTGGTCATGTATGGATATGAGAGTTGGACTGTGAAGAAAGCTGAGCGCCGAAGAATTGATGCTTTTGAACTGTGGTGTTGGAGAAGACTCTTGAGAGTCCCTTGAACTGCAAGGAGATCAACCAGTCCATTCTAAAGGAGATCAGCCCTGGGATTTCTTTGGAAGGAATGATGCTAAAGCCGAAACTCCAGTACTTTGGCCACCTCATGCGAAGAGTTGACTCATTGGAAAAGAGTCAACTTTTGATGCTTCCCTTCTGATGCTGGGAAGGATTGGGGGCAAGAGGAGAAGGGGAGGACAGAGGATGAGATGGCTGGATGGCATCACTGACTCGATGGACATCAGTCTGAGTGAACTCTGGGAGTTGGTGATGGACAGGGAGGCCTGGTGTGTTGCGATTCATGGGGTCGCAAAGAGTCAGACACGACTGAGTGACTGATATGATTTGATCTGACCAATAGAGTATGAGAATTCACACTTCACATCCTTGACAGCACTTATTATTATCTGACTTTTTATCACAGCCTTCCTAGTGGATGTGAAATGATATTTTATTACAGTTCCCTGATGGTTCATGATATTATGAATTTTTTCACGAGCTTATTGGCCAGTTGTATATTTTCTTTGGAGAAATGTCTAGTCAGGTCTTTTGCCTGTTTTATAATTAGTTTATTTATCGTTTTGTTATTGAGTTGTCCTAGTTCTTTTTATTTCTAGATACAAGTCTCTTGGCTGATACATAATGTGCAAAAATTTTCTCCCATTCTGTGAGTTGTCTTTTGAATTTATTGATAGTGTCCTTTGAAGCACAGAAGTTTTAAATTTTGACGATGTTTGGTTCCTTGTGCTTTTCTTGTCATATCTAATCAATATCGTTTTAATTTACTATCTTCACTGGAGGGAGGACAGTTTCAGAGGCTTCCACTTGGCCTTCTCACTATGATAGTTCTTATCCCACAAGCCATAGATGCAATGTGGTAGTGATAGTAGATCCAACTTTCAGTACACTTGAAAAACAGGACAGTGACTTTTGGGTGGATCCGCAGAACCAGTGAACTCAGTATAAATTGAACATTAGTCAGGACCCTGTTTGTAATCAGGTCCCTTCAAGTCCTGCATTTTTGTTTTTAAATTTTGTTTTTAGCTGTGCTGGGTCTTTTTTGTGGCACGTGGGCTCTTTGTTGCAGTGTGCAGGCTTCAGTTTATATCAAAAAATCGATAGAAATTTGGAAGTTAAACAGCATATTTTAAGTAAGCCATGATCAAAAAGGAAATTATAAGGAAAATTAGAAATCATTTTAACTGTTTGGCAATTAAAACATACCAGGATATGGATGAGATAATTCAGTGCTTCTTCAAATGCTTTTATACAAAAGAAAAAGGATATAAAATTGATGATCTAAGTTTCTACCTTAAGCAAAAAATAAAAAGTAGAGGGAAGAAAATAAGAATAGAAATCAATAAAATAGAACATGGACAAAAAGTAGAGAAAACAAATGAAACTAAAACTAGTTCCTTGAAAAGATTAAGAAAATTGCTACATCACAGCAAGCCCAAGTAAGAAAGAAAACTCAAATGATCAGTATCAAAGAGAAAAGGAATCTCAACATGTGGGTAGAAATAGAGAGGAATTAAAATTACACAAATTTTAAATTTAAAACTGTAATTAAAATTTTCCCATTATTTTTTATGATCTTGATTTCCTATTAAAAAGGATATTTGAAAGTCTGTGCTAAACTCTTGAATTAGAGATATTACCACAAAAATAAGAAAGATGACCATTTGAAAATGCACACCAGGCTTAGGACTCTATTGCCTTGTACTCATCTCTTTTACCATAATTTCACTGTTACCAAATGTTCTAGCCAATATTACTTTATTCTGGGATCATGCATAGGTCATGCATTTATTTTAATCATAAATTTCCAAATTTATTGTGAGGATAACTAGTTAAATTTGTGTGGATCAATGCTAATTCATCACAGCTAGATACAGAACTGAAAACACATGGTGATTTAGCACTTGCTGTACAAAGGACATAATTATGTGTGGTTTTCTATTTTCTCCTTTGTCATTTCATTATTTATACATAGCACAAACTGTTTTCCATTGAATGTATTCACAGAGAAATGACTATTGAGATAACATAGTATAGTAAAATCTTGGTTATCTGGCATTCAGCCAAATGGATATTGTGACCAGAAGTTGAAAGGAGATTTTATATCTTTTAGAAAACATGAAGTTCAAAGAAAGTTTTTTTTTTTTTTTGTGGAGAACTCTTGTTGTTTAGTCACTGAGTTGTGTTCTGACTCTTTGTGACCGCATGGACTGACTGTAGCCTGCCAGGCTTCTCTGTCCATGGGATTTCCCAGGCAAGAGTACTGGAGTGGGCTGCCATTTCCTTCTCCACGGAATCTTCCTGAACCAGGGATTGAACCTATATCTCCTACATGGGCAGGCTAATTCTTTACTATTGAACCAGAAATGTTACTGGTAAATTAACAGACAGGACAACTCCAAATTGAAGTTAATGTTCAATCACAAAGTATAGTAAAATCTGCACTTAGAGTTGCTCACGTGAGACCAGGAGAGGCAAATTATCAGGAGGGAAAACAGTCTGACACATTAGGGAACCATATACTCATATGCTGTGCATCAGCATAGCATAGGAGCCTCTGAAAAAGGACCACTCATTCCCTGTACACCCATGGTGATCAGTTTGTATCTTTGGTATTCACACACATCTTGTTATATGTACATAATGTGTATATGTTCATGCATATATTAGTACTATGTTACAGAAGCAACATGTATACCTTAGATATTTTTATAAAAAAATAAAAGTCAGCTGTAATTTAATTTCCATAAAGCCACCACTAATTGTGTGATAGTCTGGTATTTTTTCCTATGTATTTTTATCCATAAATTTATCCTGGCAACCAACTCCAGTATTCTTGCCTGGAGAATCCCATGGACAGAGGAGCCTGGCAGGCTATAGTCCATGGGGTTGGAAAGAGTCAGACACGACTGAGCAACTTAATACTCACTCACTCACAGTCCCTACCCTCAACCAGGCTTACTATCTACTGTGGAGCCCTATGAACTAGTTTCTCAAAAGTATTACCAATGTGCTGAACCTTCTGAAGAGAAAACACGGGTGCTCGTGAGTGAATATCAGGGGATATTAGAGAATTTAGGGGAGTCCCTACATGTAAAGTATTTAAAGTAGGCCCTTCTGTAGTGTATCATTTAGGATGCTTTCAGCTTCCAGTAACAGAGTCACTGTAACAGCTAAAATTGGCTTAAATGACAGTTACATTTATTATTTCTCCTCACAAGAAGCAGGCATAGAAGAGAGGTAGTGACTGCAGCAGCTGAACGGGGTCATGTGAAGCCCAGCTTCTCTGGGATTCTCTTGGCTTTCTGTCCTTGGTCACAAGAAGCCTGCAGCAGTTCCAAACGACATAGCCTCCAATGATGATGTCCAGAGGTAGACCCTATCAGTCTCCTTTAAAAAGTGAAGAACCCTTTTTCAAAAGTTTCCCTGCGAGACTTTCATATCTCTTGGGCCAGAATTATGTTGTGTGTATATTTCTAACCCAGTCATGGATAAAGAGAGTGGAATTACTGGGAAGCTTAGAGGAATCAGAAGTAAGCTCATAGGAGGCGAGGTGGGGGGAGTAGCTGCTGGTATCCCTGACATGCATTGCCATCCAATATTTCAATAAAATTAGAATTCTGTTAGCTAGGAAAAAGGATGGGGTGACTAAGCACTAAGTATAGGTTGGGGCTTCCCTGGTGGCTCAGATGATAAAGCATCCACCTGCAGTACAAGAGACCTGGGTTCAAGCCCTGGGTTGGGAAGATCCCCTGGAGAAGGGAACAGCTACCCACTCCAGTATTCTGGCCTGGAGAATTCCATGGACTGTATAGTCCATGGGGTCGCAAAGAGTCAGACATGACTGAGCGACTTTCACTTTCACTTTCATAGTATGGTATAGCCATATAATGAAATCCTCATCAGCTGTTTAAAAAGAGACAGATGTTTATGTATTGATAGAGTGTTAGTTTCAAAATATACTAAATGAAGGAACAAATGTGCAGAACGTTGTATGTATGATTCACCTATTTGTGTAAAAGCAGAACAGCTCTCTCATATACAGGTATTTGAAAAAATACTTCTGGCAGGACCTAAGAAACTGTTCACAGTATTTTCTCTGAGGGTGGGACAAAGATGAAAGATTTATAATTTGATGTTCTATGTATCTTTTTTTACTGCTTGAATTCCCCCTCTCCATGGTTGTGTATCTATAATTTGTTTTTATATTTGTTGATAAGAAATAACTATATAGAGAAACAAAGAAGACACAAAACATGTACATAAAAATGTGAAGATACTTTCTATTTATAAAATGCTTATAGCATTTTATATGCCTATAAAAATACTTACCTAGTTGATGTAACTTGACACAGTTTTTATTTTAAAATCTACTTACCACAGATGTTCAAACAAAAAAATGTAGATGAATGCTCATAGCATCATTATTCATTTAGTAAAAAAGTAGAAACAGCCTGTAGGTCCATCAACAAATGAATGGACAAACAAAATGGACAAATGAATGGGATATATACATACAATGAAATATTATTCAATTATAAAAAGGAATGATGTAGTGACACATGCTACAACATAGGTGAACCTCAAAAATATTTAAAGACCACATATTGTAGGATTCCCCTTATGTTAAATGTCTATAGTAGGCAAATCTGTAGAGACAGAAAATGTATTAGAGGTTGTCTGAGATTGAGGAAGTTGAGGGGAAATTAGGAGTGACTGCCTGGGCTTCCCTGGTGGCTCAGCTGGTAAAGAATCTACCTGCAGTGTGGGAGACCCTGGGTTTGATCTCTGGGTTGGGAAGATCCCCTGGAGAAAGGAATGGCTACCCACTCCAGTATTCTTGCCAGGAGAATTCCGTGGAGTGTATAGTCTATGAGGTTGCAAAGAGTCGGACATGATTGAGCAATTTTCATTCACTTCACTAGGAGTTACTGCTGACAGGCATGGAGTTTCTATTTGAGGTGATGAAAATGTTCCAAAATGGTGAGGGTAGTTAGTTGCATACTCTATACTAAAACCCATTGAATTGTACATTTTCAATGGGTCACTTACATGGTATGTGTATTATATCTCAATAAAGCTTTTTTTTTTTTTAATATACCTGCTTTGTTTTTTTTCCTGCAACCACCAGCATAATTTCCAGGAACATTACTTTAGGTTGTTTATGAATGCTGCTGCTGCTAAGTCGCGTCAGTCGTGTCCGACTCTGTGTGACCCCGACATTTATCAGTACCTTTATCCTTCTTTGAAAAATCTGGTTACTACTTTGGTGGTTTTTTTTTCCTTTTCTCTTTTGTCCATTTATAGACTTACATATTTTTCCACAAACATCACAATAGTCTTTATTTTTGTTTTTCCTTATACCTTTCATTTAACTATGACCCTGTAAACTGTTTTTTTGTGACCATAGCTTTACTCCTATTTTTAATAGAAATTTAAATAATAATCTCATCAAAAAATTCACACATAGCTTAAAAAGAAATAGTATAAAGAAAGGGGCTTATAGTGAAGAGCGAAAAACTCTGGTGCCTCATCCTCAGCCCTCCTGTTCTTGCTTCCCAGAAGGAACTGCTCTAAACTGTTTCTGTTTGTCCTTCTGGTCGATATTCCCATTCTGATGAATAGTTCACACATCCCTGTCCCAAACTGACCTCTAGCTGTGATAGATGAGTAGATCGCCAACTTACGTTTGCTGTCTGTCCACGGTCACAAGAAGCTTGCCGTGATTCCAAACGACATAGCCTCCCAGGATGATGTCCAGAGGGAGAAAAGGGAGAATTTCCCCCATCGTGTCTCTTTTAAAAGGTGAAGAACCCTTTTTTGAAAGTTTCCCCAGAAGATTTGGCCCCTCATAGGAGTCTAGGTTGGAAATGGTTTTTCTTCAGGAAGTTAAAGCTGTTGTTTTATCAACATTGAACATGGTATTGCTATTGAAAGGGCTGATTCTTGTTCCTTTGAGGGTGATTCTTCTCTCTCTGTAAAAAAAACTGATGATTTATCTTTATCCTAGTGTTTTAAAATTTCAAAGTATTATGCCTTGTGTGTGCAGTGTCATCATATTGGGCCTTTGATAAGCATTTCAGTTTAAACACCACTGTTTCCCTTCAGTTCTGAAGCTTTTATGTGAATAATTTCTCTAATAATTTCCTTCCCTCTGTTTATACGATTGTTTGGAGATTCCAGCTAGTTGGATGCAGGGCCACCTAGATTGATTCTTATCTTTCTCAGTCAAAATTCCTCATGTAAACCACAGAACACAGAAAATGATTCGGGTGGCATTTTTCTCACATATTTCAAAAATAACCTTATCCAGTACCTTCCTAGATATATAGGAGAGAAATCAGTAGGTAACATACAGTAAATGTCTTAGAACAGGAGTCAGCAAACTTTTTCATAAAGAGCCATATAGTAAATATTTTAGGTGTCACACAGATAGGAGGCAAAAAGTAAGTCTGCTATGTAGGTACTCTGATAGCCATTTAAAAGGTAACCATTAAAAAATGTTAAAAAAAAAAAAGAAAAGAAAAGAAAAGAAAAACTGTTTTATGGGCTGTTAAAAAAAAAAGAAGCAGGTGCCTGGTGGGATTTGGTCCATAAGCTGTAGCTTATTCAACCTCTGTTTAGGGCATTAGGGCTTAATTTTTTACTGAATCTGTTCAGAAAATCCTCTTTTTATTTTCTCTCATATTTTCCTTCAGCTTACCTTTTTGTTCTACATTTTGAGAAATTTCTGCAAATTTACCTTAGATTGCTTATATTTGAATTCAGCAGTCATTTTTAGTGGCAACACCACTCAGTGCCTCTTAATATAGTGTCCTATTTTTGTCTTATAGATTCGGGATGTCCGTAGATATTTCTAAGGAAACACCTTATAGTTTTTAAAGGTGTTTACTTTTGTTTCCTAAGTATTTTTTTCCTTTGGGGACAGTTTTTCTGGTTATACATCTGTGATCTCTGCTAATATAGTTATACTTAACAGTGACACAATAGAAAAATCATCTATTGCTTCTACATATGAAAAGCGCAAACATGTAACAATTATATTTTTAGTTATCATTTATAAATTACATATTAAAACTGATGGTTGCATTATTATTGAACCTGTATCTGAAATCAAAGAGGAACTCTTTCATAATATGTGTCTGTGTGTGTTTACCAGAGGTTTAGGTGCCATATGAATATTCTCTCATTAGGGCCATTGACCCCTTTACTTCAACTTTCTGTTCTTGTTTTCAGTTTCTTCAGAAGCCCTGCTTCATTGCTTTCCTCCCCACTTCATCTCTGCCAGAAAAGTGTTGATATTGCTCAGCTGCCGTGGCCCTCGCATGTGCATATGATCTTTGCTGTGTTGCTTTTATGCTGATAGCTTATGGTGAATGATGTCGGATTCATGATCTCCGAAGAAGATTTAACTTCAGGACCAGGGACCAGGCTTGATCACTCAAGCGCTTTAGTAGCAGAGTTTTATTATTATTATTTATTATTATTATTTATTATCACTCAAGTAGCAGAGTTTTATTAAAATATAAAAAGGGACAGAGAAAGCAAAGATCTTACCAGGCCCACTCCCACTATATATACATTTTAAGATAACAGGTTTAGTCAGAAGGTTTTCAGGAAGGAGAAACATGTCCTCAAGCAGGATACATTATTGTTATATAATCCTTACTAAGGAATGTAGAAAAAAAGTTTGTCCTTTCTTCCTCCTTGAGAATTCCAGACCCCTGTCTCTGCTTTGAGAGCCCCAGACCCCTTTCTCCTCCTCAGAGACCCTGGGCTTCATGACAATTTGCCTAGGAATTGACTCTTTCAGTGCCTTTTACAAATTCCTTTGCTATTACGAAAATAGGATCTCAAGAGGGAGAGAATTAATGTTTGTGTTTAAGCTGTTTGAGCTTCTCTAGTGGCTCAGAGGGTAAGGCGTCTGCCTGCAGTGCAGGTAGACCTGGGTCCGATCCCTGGGTCAGGAAGACCCTCTGGAGAAGGAAATGGCAACCCACTCCAGTACCTTTGCCTGGAGAATCCCATGGACGGAGAAGTCTGGTAGGCTACATACAGTCCATGGGGTTGCAAAGAGTCGGACACGACTGAGCGATTTCACTTCACTTTAAGCTGTCCTTCTTGAATTAGAATTCTCACAACACATTTTAAATTGTATTCTTGCATTTACCGTGTGCCTTTGATATAACACCACCCCCCCTCCCAAAATAAACAAGTGTTTTATGGTGTGTTTATAATTTAGTAGGCACCTATTCCTGGAGGAGGAAATGGCAACCCATTCCAATATTCTTGGCTGGGAAATCCCATGGACAGAGCGTGCTACAGTCCATGAGGTCACCAAGAGTCAGACACAACTTAACTGAACAACAACAACAGAGAGCTATTACATACTATTAACTTCAAAAATGGAAGGATGTAGTCAGTTTTCTAATAACTGAAAATGAAGGGGAGTGACTGGGGAGGTAAGACTTCAGAGTGGAGTTGACATTTGAGCTGAGGCTTGAACAAGGGGTAAATTTTGGACTTGTTCAGTGGAGAAGATATTGCACATGGAGTGACCTTAGCATGCACAGAAGTGCAGATCAGAAAGCTCAGTAAGCAGTAATTAGACTGTTGTGGGATCAGAGCATAGGGTGTTGGTGTATCTGCGTGGGCAGGGGACAGTTACAGGACACAAGGCTCGAAAGGCAAGCTGGGCTGAGGTCATGAACAGCATTCTGTGCCCAGGCATTTGAATACTTTTCTTTAGGCCACTGGGAGTATCTTTTGAGTACAGCAGTAAAGAAAGCTGAAATTGTCTTTCAGATAAATCACTCTAGTTACAATAGGAAAGATAGATTTCGAAGATAAGATAGTTGAGGTAGAGCCTCCTGCCCGGAAGCTATTAATTATAATCTGAACCAGGACAGCAGAGGCCTGTTCAGGTCACATCTGATATCTGTTGTCTTAGCAGTATTCATTAAACATCTGCATTGTCTACCAGGTATTTTGTTAGGCATTGAGACTTTTTGTTTTTTTTCTCTTAAAATATTTTTCATGGCCTTCTTCCCTATTCTCACTGGGACCGTCAAAGGCAAAGCTCTCAACCCTTCATGCCTGAATTACTAGCCACAGTCCCTGTGGACTCCAGGGTCTCTCTCTAGTCCTGTTTATTTTGTGCATCACTCACAAAATAATATTTACATGTGATCTTCATCATTTTACTTTTTTCCTTTGAAAGCTTAATTTTCTCCCATACCAATCAAGTTTTAATTCATTTTCTGGGTATCAGGGCCTTCAGCCTGGCTCTTCCCTAAATAACCAAATTTTTCTTAAGACTTTCTACCATAAAAATGCTCTTATTAGTTGATTTTCTTAGAGCACACTCATTCTGCCCCCTTGCCTTTCTCCCCTGTGATCTTCTTGGTGTGAGTATTCTCTGTATTTTCTTACTCAAATTCTTCCCATCTTTCTAGTCTTAGCTCTTCCCATCTTTCTAGTCTTAGCTCAAGTGTCGTCTCCTCCCCCAAATTTCCTCTACATCTTCCCAGAAAGGATTATTCTCTTACACTGTTTTTCTATCCCCAAGGCATATCTAGCTCTTAGTTGTGGCTTCCACCCTCATTGTTACAGTATGACTGCAGGGGTGCCAGCTGTTCTAACCGAGTTCCACATAGGAAAAAGGAGTACAAAGGGCAAAGGCAGCAGCTCTTCCAGCTGAGTCAGCCCCATTTAAAGAGCTCTCCCAGAAGTCCTACCCAGTGACTGTTGCTAGACTGGCCTCTTTGGTCACCCCTAGGTGCAAGAGAACTTTTTTAGGGAGTCTTACTGAGAGTTTCAGTGTTGAACAAGTCCAGAGGGCACTGTTCACACAGAAAACAATACATGAAAAAATGGAGTGTTTTGTATTTTTATCTGGGTGATGATGACATGGTAAACATGCATGAAAGGTCATCAAGCTGTATATTTAAGATTAGTAAATGTCATACTTTTCTGAATTTGTTATACTTTTCAATTAAAAAAGTTAATGCCCCTCTTCCCCAGAGTTGTGGTGACCCTAGGCAGATTGCTTCTGGTATAATTAGGATTATGTTATCAGAAGGACATAAGGAAGAGCGGATATTGGTCTGGGTAGTTCAGTATCCTTGTCACACATATAGGACTTTTTTCTGAAGGGTAGTGATGCTTGGACATATAAGCCAAAGTTTTAATATATTTGTGTTTAATGTGATTTATTTAGCATAGTGAAAATATGAACTTAAATGTAAGAATGTTCTATACACCATCTTAACTTCTGGTATAAAAAGTTATTAAAGATTTCTTTTTGTTTGATATTTAGTATATATTATTAATAACTTGGGAGAAGGCAATGGCACCCCACTCCAGTACTTTTGCCTAGAAAATCCCATGGATGGAGGAGCCTGGTAGGCTGCAGTCCATGGGGTCGCTAGAGTCGGACACGATTGAGTGACTTCACTTTCACTTTTCACTTTCATGCACTGGAGAAGGAAATGGCAACCCACTCCAGGGTTTTTGCCTGGAGAATCCCAGGGATGGGGGAGCCTGGTGGGCTGCCATCTATGGGGTCGCACAGAGTCGGACACGACTGAAGTGACAGCAGCAGCATGTATCTATCACTTAATTGTCATTAATTAATTTTGAAATTGTGTCTTTTATTGTATTTTAGAAAAAAAATGGGAAAATAAGAAACCAAATCCACTTTGTTATGGTAAAACTTAGAAAATGGTTGACATATGACAAGTCTTGGCTTTTATATTAAGTTTCACATGTAATTTAAACTACATTGTAAGTAACAGGAATTAGGAAATGACAATGTTTACAAGCATTTATTTCTTGGTGTCTGTGGCTTGATGTTCACTTCTTTAAACATTAAAAATAGAGTTGATTTGCAGTGTGTTAGTTTCTGGTATACAGCAACATGATTCAGTTATACACACAAACACACAGGTACGTGTGTATATATATATTCTTTTTCATTGTAGGTTTTTATAAGATACTGAATATAGTTCCAGTGTTCACTTGTTTTTAAGCAAAGGCTGTTTTTTCCTTCCTTAGGTTCATCCTCAGCAACACCGGCTTCTATTTGAAGTGTTTGATGAAAATCGATTGGTAAGTCCTACCGTACAAACATAAACTGTGAAGCAAGGGTATACTTGAGTAACAAGCAAAAGTAGGCCAGGAATCTGTGAAGTGAGAGGTGCTTTCGAGGTGGTTATGGAAAGACTGGGCAAAGTGGTGGATAGAATTTTTTCCCCCCGCCTTTCCTGGTGCTCCTCTCTACTCTTCTATTCTCCCTGGCACCTCTCCTGATTATCAGTTCTCAGCAGATTTCATGGTCTTCCTCAAGGTCTCTCACGGCAGGGGATTCAGAAAAGTCAGCCTCTTGGCCTGACCTTCCTGCACACTTATGCTGGTACCCTGGTTGATAGTCCCAGGCTCAGGAGCCTTCCCCTCCACACTCCAGTGGAGGTCTTGGGGTTGCCTGTATCCAGTTATGACATCCCATCCTTTCCCTTATCCCCACTCTTCTACTGAATACAAAGGAAAACCTCTCTAACTGATGAAATTAAGTTCTCTAAAGAATTGCCGATGTTCAGAGAGACAAAAAGCAAATATAACCTGTTTTTATTTTTATAAAAGGATAGTTGTGATTCCTAATTTCCTAAAGACTGTCTTGAAGTCCTACCCTCTTCCTAATTTGTCTTGAAACTGTATTTCAAACCTTTTTAGCATTTTACATTTACATTTAAACCTGTAAGATTTGAATATGGAGGCATAAGAACAGTGTTATGTAGTCAAAGCTTATCAATTACTAAACAGAAGCACAACAAGAATTAAAACAGTTTTATTCATTTTGTAGCTAACATAGAAACTAGATTTTTTAAAGAATCTATTTTTAGTGTTGGACTATATAACACTTGGTTTTATAGATGTGATAACTGTACTAGTAACAGAAGATATTGGAGAAGGGAATGGCGACCCACTACAGTATTCTTACCTGGAGAATTCCACGGACAGAGGAACCTGGCAGGTTACAGTCCATGGGGTCACAAAGAGTCAGACACAACTAAGCTACTAAGCTCAGCACAGCACAACTGAAGATATTTCAGATGAAATGATTAATTAGTATCATTATAGGCAAAGGTACTTTTTTGCAGCCAAGGGAGACTTCATCACTAACTTGGCAATCTAATTTTGTAAGGCTCAGTGACAGATGTTGATGATTTGCTTATCATTTGGTTAGTCACAGAGCTTTTTATTTTCTGTTTGTATTTTTGCCTTTTTAAAAATAAAATGGAGAATGTTTTTACTTTTTCCTTCTGTTGCTACAGATCTGTTTTCCTTCTTGATGGGACCAGGTGAAATTTAGTATTGGTGTTTTGTAATCATGAAATAAACATACAAAAATATGTATACTATAATATTTATCTTAAATAATAAGACAAATATCTGTATGCTTATTATTCAACTTAAGAACTTGAACATTACCAAAATCTTCAAAACATCCTTTAACCCTTCCAATAACATCTCCTTTTTCTCTCCCACAAGTAGTAACCACTGTCCTGAATGTTGTGCTTATCATTTCTTTGCTATTTAACAACTTTTATCATGTATATATGTATCCCTAAAAAACATAGTGGTTTCCGTTTTCATATTTTTGGATTTACTAAAATAGTAGCACTGTGAATAATTCTTTCCTCTGTGACATGCTTTTGGCTTAATGATATATTTGTGAGGTCAATCCATAGGAACGTATTTCACAAGTGCATAGTTTTCCCTTCATCTGCAAATGCTGTAATACCACAATTTATGTATTTATCCTGCTTAATAGATATGAGTGTTGTTTCCAGGTTTGTGCTATTACCAATTGATAAACATTCTTGTTGTGTTTCCTGATACACATGTATGATTGTATCTCTCAGATTAATATTTTGGGCTTGAATTGCTGGTCATGGTATTACTGTGTTATTTTTCCTGTTGTTCGTGATACCAATGTGACTTTCTCCCTGATTCTTGGGCACATCATTAGTGAACTTTTTTATTTGAATTATTTGCATATTGTACACAAGGAGGGATAGCTCATGCTGATGCTTTCCACCTGCTTATAGTTATCTAGTCTTTTTGCCAGTAATCTTAGTATGGTGTGACTCTTCATTGCCAAAACTAATATTTGTCATGCTCTGATTAGTGCATTAACACTCCTTGAGCATTTACTGTGTATAGCGTATATACAGGGTATCATGATTTGTCAAAAGAAAAAAGCATTACTTATGATATTAACAATGGAATATTTCTAAAAGCAAAAAGAAAATAATGCATTGAGCAGCATATTCTAGATCCCTATACCAAAGAGTCAGAATTCCTTGTAGTCCAACTTGTGTTTTGGTATATTCGCTTATAGCTCTATACAAATTATTTAATCCTTCTGAAGATATTTTATGAAAATAAAATGAGACAGTAGCTATCAAAGCACTTGAAAATTTTTCATCTTTAATATAATGTGTGATTTAGAGTTCATGGACTTGTGCATTTACGGCTGTCTGATATCACATTTTGTGTGTTAATTATAGTATGCATTTTTGGCATACATTGTGTTCAGTACTCTGTTATGCATTAGAAATATAGTTTTTCTTAAGAAGCTCACTTTACTAGCAAAAGGGAATAAGAAATAATTAAGAGTGGTGCATGTCATTGTAATGCTCTGATTTGTTGCTGGTCCCAGCAGGTAATTGAAGTGTACAGATTACCTGAGATGTCACAGAAGCTATAGCCATTGATGGAATAACAAGCTGGATTGTGTAGCAGTAAATTGACCTGTGCACTGTAAATGCCATTTTACCTTCTCCTGTAGCATTCACAACTAAGTTAGAGACACATCCTTTTCCTAGCAAGGTTCTCTTTGGAATGTATGGCAAAGAGCAAATATACTTTAAGGAGAAAGAATTTCTAGTATTTTGGAAAATGTTTGCAATATAAATGATATTTTTTCAGCCAGTTTTAAGAACCTGGGGATTATAAACTATCATAGTTGGGTAATGGTGTTGTTAAGGGTGATGGGATGTTTGGGACTGATGTGCCTTTAAATGAATTCTACATATACCAATGCAAAAGTTAGTGCTTCTGTGTCACTCATTTCAGTTCAGTCGCTCAGTTGTGTCCGACTCTTTGTGACCCCATGGACTGCAGCACACCAGACTTCCCTGTCTATCACCAACTCCCAGAGCTTTCTCAAACTCATGCCTATCAAGTTGGAGATGCCATCCAGCCATCTCATCCTCTATCATTCTCTTCTCCTGCCTTCAATCTTTCCCAGCATCAGGGTCTTTTCCAATGAGTCAGTTCTTCACATCAGGTGTCCAAAGTATTGGAGTTTCAGCTTCAGCATCAGTCCTTCCAGGGAATATTCAGGACTGATCTCCTTTAGGATGGACTGGATGGATCTTCTTGCAGTCCAAGGGACTCTCAAGAATCTTCTCCAGCAACACAATTCAAAAGCATCAATGCTTCAGTGCTCAGCTTTCTTTATAGTCCAACTCTCACATCCCTACATGACTATTGGAAAAACCATAGCTTTGACTTTGTGGACCTTTGTTGGCAAAGTAATATCTCTGCTTTTTAATATGCTGTCTAGGTTGGTCATAACTTTTCTTCTTCAAGGAGCAAGTTTCTTTTAATTTCATGGCTGCAATCACCATCTGCAGTGATTTTGGAGCCCAAGAAAATAAAGTCTCTCACTGTTTGCATTGTTTCCCCATCTATTTGCCATGAAGTGCCATGATTTTGATTTTTGAATGTTGAATTTCACTCTCCTCTTTCAGTTTCATTAAGAGGCTCTTCAGTTCCTCTTCACTTTCTGCCATAAGAGTGGTGTTATCTGTATATCTGATGTTATTGATATTTCTCCTTGCAGTCTTGATTCCAGCTTGTGCTTCATCCAGCCCAGCATTTCTCATGATGTACTCTGCATATAAGTTAAATAAGCAGGGTGACAGTATACAGCCTTGACGTACTCCTTTCCCAATTTGGAACCAGTCCATTGTTCCATGTCCGGTTCTAACTTGCTTCTTGACCTGCATACAGGTTTCTCAGGAGGCAGGTAAGGTGGTCTTATATTCCAGTCTCTTTAAGAATTTTCCACAGTTTGTTGTGATCCACACAGTAAAAGGCTTTAATGTAGTCAATGAAGCAGAAGTAGATGTTTTTCTGGAATTCTCTTGCTTTTTCTGTGATCCAATCTCTGGTTCCTCTGCCTTTTCCAAATTGAGCTTGAATATCTGGAAGTTCTCGGTTCACATACTATTGAAGCCTAGCTTGGAGAATTTTGAGCATTTCTTTGCTAGTGTGTGAGATGAGTGCAATTGTGTGGTAGTTGCATTGCCTTTCTTTGGGATTGGAATGAAAACTGACCTTTACCAGTCCTGTGGCCACTGCTGAATTTTCCAAAATTGCTGGCATATTGAGTGCAGCACTTTCACAGCATCATCTTTTAGAATTTGAAATAGCTCAACTGGAATTCCATCACCTCCACTAGCTTTGTAGTGATGCTTCCTAAGGCCCATTGACTTCACCTGTCTGGCTCTAGGTGAGTGATCACACCATCATGGTTATCTGGGTCATTAAGATCTTTTTGTATAGTTCTTCCATGTATTCTTGCCACCTTTTCTGCTTGCCATCTTCTGCTTCTGTTAGGTCCATACCATTTCTGTCCTTCATTGTGCCCATCTTTGCATGAAAAGTTCCCTTGGTATCTCTAATTTTCTTGAAGAGATCTCTAGTCTTTCCCATTCTATTGTTTTCCTCTATTTCTTTGCATTGATCACTGATGAAAGTTTTCTTATCTCTCCTTGCTATTCTTTGGAACTCTGCATTCAGATCGGTATATCTTCCTTTTCTTCTTTGCCTTTCACTTCTCTTCTTTTCTCAGCTATTTGACTTCTCCTCAGACAACCATTTTGCCTTTTTGCATTTGTTTTTCTAGGGGATGGTCTTGATCACTGCCTCCTATACAGTGTCATGAACCTCTGTCCATAGTTCTTCAGGCACTCTGTCTGTGAGATCTAATCCCTTGAATCTATTTGCCACTTCCACTGTATAATCGTAAGGAATTTGATCTAAGTCATACCTGAATGGTCTAGTGGTTTTCCCTACTGTCTTCAGTTTAAGTCCGAATTTTGCAATAAGGAGTTCATGATCTGAGCCCCAGTCAGCTCCCAGTCTTGTTTTTGCTCACGGTATAGAGCTTCTCCATCTTTGGCTACTACCCAAAGTGACACATGTGTGTCACTACCCAAGAGCTATGTCTGCACACATCCAGCCTCTGAAGCCTTAGGAGACTCCTATATTTCATATTCTATGTGGACATGCTGTGCATCTCAAGTTTAGTGGTTGTGTTAGTCAAGGTTATCCAGAGAAACAAAACCAATAGGGTACACATACATGCACACGGAGAATAAGAGAGGGAGAGATAATGAGGTGGGGGGGGGATTGATTTATTTTAAGGCATTGGCGTGTCTGAAATCCGTGAGGTGGTACTGGGAGGTTGCAGATTCAAGTAGGAGTAAGGCATCTGAAATCTGTACGGCTGGGCCGCAAACTGGAAACTCAGGCAGGGTTTCTTGTTACAGTCTTAAGGCAGAATTCTTGCTTCCAGAAATCTGTCCTTTTTATTAAGTCCTTTAACTGATTGAGGTCCACTACCACCCACTCCAATATTCTTGCCTGGAGAATCCTGTGGACAGTGGAGCCTGGCAGACTACAGTCCATGAGGTTGCAAAGAGTTGGACATGACTGAAGTGACTTAGCATGAACGCACAACTTATGGAGGGCATTTTGCTGTATTTAATGTCTACTGATTTAAATGTCAATCACATCTAAATAATAGCTCCATAGCAACACTTGGATGGGTGTTTGACTCAAAACTTAGCCAAGTCAACATGCGCAATTAAGCCTCACAGGGGACATCGACCTTCAGAGTTCTAGTCAATGATTAGTATAATCCTGAGCCTGTCCATAGGGGTATATAACCACATTTATTTTCTGTGTAGATAATCGAAAACTAAATATCTCAGAATGTGGGGTCCTGAGCTTCTGTCTAATCCTAAAATATGATCTGTTTCATTCTAGAATATAAAATGCTCTATGATTTGCATAGATTCCTCCCAAGTGAGGTCTGGTATCACTCTCCAACTCTTCTCCCCTTGAGGTTAAGGTTGATACTCCTCTCTTGGCATCTCTTTGGCCAGGAGGCTACATCTTATCCCAGGTTCTCTAGGTTGCACACTGCTCTATTAGTGGTACAGATCCTGTGCAATCCCAGACCAGAGCCAGGAATGCAAACTGTTTAACCTTTCTAGAATTGAAACGCAGCCTAGAGTACAAGGAATTGCATTTGATTATCTTACTTTTCCTTGGCTGAAGCCCTCTTTGCAGATGTTTCAAGTATTTTGCCTTATTGTCCAGCTGCAGTGTTTTGATATTTCTTTAGAAGTAGTAGCTAGGTCCATCCACCATCCCTCCAGCCTCATCTCTGGTGTTACTTGGTGCTTACATCGTTCCAGCGCGATCTCAGGAGGATCAGAAGATATGCTTAGTTGTGATCCTGGAAGCTTAAAATGTAGTTAGGGGACATGAAGCTGATATTTAGAGTGAAGCTTACTGTAGCTTTACTATAAGAGAAAGAGAAAATGCTTATTCAGTTAATTGTTTCATATTAACACCCAAAAGAGATTTGCTGATTAACTGGAATTTTTAGACTACAGGCATGAGTGGTTATCTCATAGGTTAGCTTATTAGAAATAATCCATTTATTGAGTCATCCCTAACTTAATTTGAGAAGGAAAGCTGAAGTTTTTTGAAGGTATAGTGAAAAGATTAGGACTCTTCCTTATATAAAGAAAAAAAGATTATAAGGGAATATGTACTGAAGTCTATAAAATCATAATGTAGATTATACCAAACCAAAACAACATAACAATTTTATTACTAAGTTTACAACTGTACACATTCTAAAACATAGTAGTATCTCATTCTAGTCAGAAATAGAATCTAGTAAATTCCATATTTCTGTTTTGTCCTGTCTTAATTGATTAAAAACACTGTTTAGAAAATTATGATTGAGAACAGATCTATCCTAAGTTTTCTTTTTTAAACAAAGTGCAAGTATATGTTTTACATATTTGCTTTTACTTAGGAAAAAAAAACTTACTTAGAAAAGTACAACTTGGGTGTAGTACTATGTGGTGTAAACAACTGAACTATTTTACTTTTTACTTTCCTATGAATGAGCCAGTATATATTTATTACTGGAGTTCCAGCTGTAAAATTCAGGTAAGAAGTTTAAATATACCCTAGAGTATTATTTAAAAATAAATGTGTTTCTTTCAGATAGAATACCAACCTTGGTCTATGACTTTTAGGGGAGAAATTAAAATATTAAACTTTTATTACCTAGTAAACTGAAAATAAAGTAAAGGTTAAATAAATACAAAGCAGAAAAAAAAAATATATATATATATATACAAAATCACAACGTCTAAAAGGACAAACAGTATATTGTTCTCTCCTGCGGGAGCTTTATCAGCAGTGGTAAGTAATTCCATCTTTAGGTCAGTGCTAGTACTCAAAAATGTAAACAAGTATGTACTTTGTCTATATAAAGAAATATGCCATACGGTTTATGCTTCTTTATAGATATCAAACAACTAAATGAATTGTTTCAATGCACCAGTAGGGGCCAGCAAAGAGCTCTTAGAGTTTTTCAGAATAGAGTTGGCAATGAGATATGTTTATTTGATGTGCTAAATCCTTTTTAGACTTCTTTACTTACCACAACACTCTCTTAAGTGAATGAATTGCATAGACAGTGGAATAAAATATCTTGTGTGCTCAAAGTATATTGGGGTATAGTTTTTCTGTCTGATCTGCATATATTTTTAATGGAATGTTTGCTTAGGCTATTTCTTGGCAGAATTTTAATAGTCAAAATATAAATGGAATCATTTAAAGACTGTACTGCTTGGCTGGAAAGGCCTTAAAATTACAGGGGAAAATGCTTGGTGACAGCTTCTCACAAACGTTTTTTTCTCAGACGTATGCTCAATTTTTGCAATAGTATTACTAGGCAAATTTTGTATTTCGATCCTTCAGCTTTCACTTTTTATAAGTACGTAGTGTTTTGGAAACTAAAATATTTATGTTTGGTTTAATGCTAAACTTTTAATTCACCCCCAAAGTTTTGGTATTTCCAAATATATACAAACATTTGAACTTTCTCCTTTTAAAAATATTAACAGTCTATATTCCTTTCTACATTTACTAAGTTGACTGGATTCCTAGTATGGCCACTATTTGGAAATGCAATCCTTGATTTGATACTCAATTACATGGAGTTTCATTCCTACCAACTTCCTGTAATCCTATCCCTATGGGTAAAAATATTAGTGGTCAAACTCTGCTGGAGAAAGTATAGGCACCGTGATTCACAGAGTTAAATGTTCATTTAGTAGAGCTGGAGTGAAAAAAATACTGTTTCAACTTGAAATGCTAGAAGATTGTTGTTCTTGTGTTACTCATTCATGCAAATTGGAGAAGGTATAATTGAAACAAGGTTGGCAGTGTTTGAGGCAGTGTGCTGCAGCTGAGCTCAGCTTAAAGGTCGCTGGAAATCAAGTGCTTTGTAAGTGAAGGCATTTTGACTACAAGCGATTCAAGACATTTTGGAAACGTCAGTCTCAGTAATGGGCCGTCTTTTTCTTTCTATGCTATCTGGTCTTTAAGGTTTTACTTAGGATAAAAACTACTACTTCTGAGCTCTTTCAGGCACCACAAATGATTTTTTCTTTTGCTGCAGTGCAGCTGCTTCTAGCCTGTCTACCGACAGAGATCTTTGTTATGACTCTCAGCCCTTAACATGTTTGGAAATGAGAACAAATGGCACAAAGCTTACGATTGCACTTTGCAGCCAGAAGAAGCAATACTTATCCTTTGTCAGAAACCTCCGGAGATGATTTGGATAGCAGCATTCACATGTGCTTCACGAGACCAACACGGATTTCAACGGCGAACGTGGTTCAAATGAAGCTGACTCCCAAACAGACTGCACTAGCTCCGTTAATAAAGGAAAACCTTAAGTCTCGGGAAAGATCATCTTTTCCTTCACCTGAAAATGTTCATAAAAAGAGCAGCTGTCTGCAGATATCATTACAACCAACAAGGTACAGTGGATGTCTTCAGTCTGGCAATGTCTTAGCTGATGGTGATGATGCTTCGTTTACTTGTGTCTTAAAGGATGGCAGTGCTGTGGTTGATAATGAACTGAATGCCATGGATGATGGTAACCTCTTAAGCAGTCCTGCCATTTGCAGTGGTAGTCTTAGTAACTTTGCAGCCAGTGAAAATGGGTCTTACAGCAGCAATGGTAGTGATTATGGGTCCTGCACAAGTATCACCAGTGGAGGTTCATACACCAACAGTAACATCAGTGACAGCAGTGGTTATACTTTTCCACCAACTGATGATACCTTTTTTGGTGGAAATTTATCTTCTGACAGCGCCTCCAATAGAAGTGTGCCAAACAGGAATACTACTCCATGTGAAATTTTTTCAAGAAGTACAAGTACAGTTCCCTTTGTCCAGGATGACTTGGATCATGGACTAGAGATTATGAAATTGCCAGTGAGCAGGAACTCGAAAATTCCACTAAAACGTTGTTCATCCTTAGTCATTTTTCCTAGGAGTCCTTCAAATACCCCACCAACTTCTCCAACAAGTACAGGTACTCTTTCAAGCAAAGGATCCTATCAGACCTCACACCAGTTTATTATTTCTCCTAGTGAAATTGCCCACAATGAAGATGGCACTAGTGCTAAGGGATTTCTTTCAACAGCTGTCAATGGACTTCGGTTATCCAAGACAGTCTGTACTCCCGGAGAAGTAAGAGACATACGGCCTCTTCACAGGAAGGGCTCGTTACAAAAGAAAATCATTATTGCAAATAATAGTCCAAATCAGACTGTCTGTGAAAAGCCATCTGAAGGATATTCTTGTGTTTCACTGCATTTTACCCAACAGAAAGCAACTGCATTAGATTGTGAAGCAGCAAATGGTGATTGTAAACCAGAGATGTCAGAAACTGAGCTTAATTCTGATCCAGAGTTTATTAAGCTTATGCATAGGACATCTGCATGTTTACCATCCTCCCAAAATGTAGATTATCAAATAAATATCAATGGACAGTTGGAAAGACCAAATTTACAGATAAACAAAAACCATGCTCTTTTACAGAGAAGTATTTCATTGGGGGGAACTTATCCAAATGTTTCCTGTTTATCTAGCATTAAGCACAATTGTTCTAAGGGGGGACCATCTCAATTACTCATAAAGTTTGCATCTGGAAATGAAGGTAAAGTTGATAATTTAACCAGAGACAGCAACAGAGATTTCACAAAAGAACTACCTAATTCTTTAAAGCATTCTTGTAAGGTAAGTTTCCTTTGATTTTGGAAAATGTTAATTTATACTAGAATAGCTCTGTGAAATATTTGGTAAAATTTATTATAACTTGGCTGCTTTATATATTTTTTTGGTCCTTAGCTAGCAAGTACTTTGTAGTCATGAACTTGATATTTATGAATCTAAAAAATGCCTAATAGTTTTTCACTCTATTTATTATTTTATCAGCATACAAAATATGCATTAAAAAAAAAAAACCTTTCCAAAGTGATTTAAGCCATAAAACATTCTGTAGCATAAGAACAGGCTTTAACTAATAATTTGTTTTATAATATTTTGCCTTAGTATATTTTCCCCTTGAGTGGCATGGTGTTTTAAAGTCTAACTCCGTATTTCATTCTTATTTTCAAAAATGCTCATTTAGTATTTATTTTAAAGCATTATAAATGCTTTAAGCATTAAGCATTTTGAAAAAAAGCCCTTTTAAGCCCTCTTTAAGCTTTATGAAAAAAGTAAAATATCGAAAGCCACTTAAAGTATTAAACAGTAAAAAGTCTACTTAAATGTGAAACTTTTCTTATAAGTGAACATAGAGAAAATATTTCTTTGAAATACATATATTTATTTGATCATTGATAAAAACTATTATACTGAATGTTTAAAGCAGAGGAAAAATAAATGGTATTTGCATTTGTATATACCCTTAACCACAGGAATTTTGTTCCACCCTGTTTTTCTTTAGCTACCAGTTAAGAATGCCTTCTAAAATGTAACTCATTCCTTCAATAATATTGAACTCTAAATTTTATATTTTTATGGTTTCAATTGCTAGGCATTTCCTAGTTATCTTATTAATTTGTTATTTGGGTAATTTTGCTTTATTATAGTAGTAATTTAACTCCAGTGAATCTTAACCAAAACAATTTTTTGTGTAATTTGGCCATTCCAAAGTATTTTAAGTGTTTTGAACTTGAATAGATTTTTAAAATTTCTGTGTTTGGAAGATCTTGCCAGATTTTAGGAAATTTTAAAAAAAGTATTTCTGACTAAACCAATTCTAGATGACAGTACATAATAGTTTGAGGCAAAGAAACTTATCTGCTTATCTGTGTTTATATAACACTTACTATCAAAATTAAAGTGTTTTTTAAAATTTCTGGGCAAATAAAATATTAAATATTTGCTAGTTTGTTTTCTCTCTTTTGAAATCTGATGAATATAATAATTCTTATTACCAATGCCCAGATGTTAATATAAGCAACTACTTTACTGAGGATGAATAAAAATCACATTTCACATTCCAATGTATGTTTTAGAATTATTAATTCCGTTTGCAAAACTTTTAAAACACTAACTGTTAAGAGATTATAATCCATTCAATTATTTTGTCTCCTAAAAAAAGCAATTAAGTGATACTGTGAAAAAACGTATTAGTAGTTTGCTAATTGAATTACATGTACCTTGCAAGTGTATTTTACGTTTAATGAAATAATTAACCTGAAACAAATAATTGACCTAGAAATATATATAAAAATATTCTTTAAAGAATTGATTTTGTGGTAATATTATAGTTTGTTGTTGTTGATACTTTTGAAAAAATGGTCTTTTTAATGTTTTTAAATTAAATTTGACTGCCTTTTGTGTGGCTAAAAGATATACTTTCACTGGTTTTTCTTTAAAATTGGGTAAGCTAACTTAAACATATTTTGTGACAGCTGAATGCCTAGCTTTCTGCAGAATCTATTTTTTGCTAGATTATTCAGTTATAAAATAGTTGAAGTGTGTCGTTTGCTGGAAAGCTCTAAGTTGTTTCTCCTCTTAATGTTTATTAAACAACTTTTTATATAAGAATTGTAAACAACATAGGACCATTAAACAACACGTGCTAGATCTAAATTGATCTAATTGATTAATGGTAAATTAAGGGCTTGTTTTAAGAGGAAAATAGTAATGTTGTTTTTTCTAAACATAGCAGTGACAACAATAATGGGGTTTTAGAAATAATCCTGTGTTTATCAATAATTATATATTAATCTAATTATAGTGGTATATTGTAACTCACTTATAAATAAACAGCTCCCAAAATATTTCCCATGACTCCAGTTAGTCTGGGTTAGTATTCTGATATGCTGAGTCTGGATTCACATTTAACAAGTTGATATTAGAGTAGCATTTAGTAATGTCAGCTATCTGTACCCAGCAGCCGTGAAATTAAATCACTGCTTTGGTCAGGGACCCTGGTTTTTAAAACATGAAGAGGTCTACAGATTCTTTTCTTCTGTGTTTAGGGTCCAGTCTCTAGCAGAATAGTATCCAGTTTCTAACTCTATAATCAACAGCTCATTAATGGCTAATTATTTAAATCTAGTGAGAACTTTTATATGTATCTGCAACTTGGGTCTGTGTGTTGTTTACAATTTAGAATGAAGAAGAGACTTTGTAATCTGCATGATCATGTTTATCTCACTTATTTGCCTTCAAAGGATGTACCAATAACTGGCATATATTTATTGTATATACTTTTTGAGAGACAATATTACTTTTGTAAAGGCTTTATAATCTAGAAGTAGGCATTTGACATTTTAACATTGTGTGTCTTATCAGCTTGATCAAGAGAGAGATTAAGTAGGTGAGATGGTTTTTATTCAGTTACAAAAATTACCATTAGGTTTCTAAAATCTGTATAATTGTTAGTTTACTCTGTTATTGTTTCACTTTTCCCTATCTATGTTTTTAAAATTTCCTGTGTTGTTAGGATGCTCAGAAATGTCATTGCCCTGTTATTTTAAATACTTTAGCATTTGCCCCAGCTTGTTAATGTCTTCCATTCTTCATGTATATGCATATTTTTTTCAGAAAGTTTGGCTTTACATTTTTCTTTTTATTGTAAAGGTTTTTGTTTATTTTCTGTTATTTAATCTCAGATAGGTAAATTGCTTAAGCCTGGTATGGTAGAACTTTAAAAAACTGTCTCAATTATTTCAAAGCCTTTAAAACTAATCTCAAGATGGTACGTTTCAATAATATATTTAGTTGTTCTTCCCAAAATAACTGTTTTAAATATACACTGTTTTCAGTGTTCCATTATTTTCTGTCCTCATTTTATTAACTTTAGCAGAATATTTAGAGACATTTGGTTAAATTTATTTTGAACACTTAATCTTTCCTATAAAAATCAATATAGTTTATAAATATTGACTCTAAAACTGTGATGCAACAATGTTAATGACCAGTTTTAGAAACTTGGAGAGAAGTATGTGCTTGTACATGTGCATTTCTTAGAACTGAAGAACTAAAATACTAATTTCAGGGTGGTTCAGGGAGCTAAATTGTTTTCTTCAGAAATATTTTATATTTCTCTGGAGATGTTTCTTTAATTCATTCATCTAGCACATGTGTGAGTGCCTCCTGTTTGCCAGGCACGGACTCAAGCTCTGGGAATAAAAGATAATAAAGCACAGTGTCTTCCTGGGGGAAATCCCATTCTCCTTAGAGACATATTGGTAGACAAGAAAATTCTCAGACTAAAATGTGATGTGCTCAATAGAGCTGCATATGAGAAAGTGAGAAAGATGCAACAATATTTGTCTGAAGGAGAGGACCCGGTTGGTAGTCAAGGCTTCACAGGGGAGGTGACATTTGAGTTGAATCTTAATGGGTGAGTTGGAGTTCCCCAGGCAGAGAATCAAGGAGGATATTTAGGGCAGGGATTCTCAATCTCAGCACTTTTTTGTTGCGGAGGGCTGTCCTTTGTCTTGTAGGATGTAAGCAGCATCCCTGGTGTCCATTTACTCAGTGCCAGTGGCATCATCTGCCTCAGTTGTCACAATCAAAAAATGTCTCCGGACATGGCCAAATGCCCCCCAGGGGCAAACCTGACTGCTCTTGGGACACATTGCTGTAGGCAGAAGCAGCCACACGTACAAGGCTGGAGATGTGAAAGAACCACACTGTAAGTAGTTCAGTGTGACTGGAGTACACAGAGTCAGGGGTTGTGGTAGATGATAACACTGGAAGTGGTGGGAGTTCCATTGCGTGGAGCACCTCATGCTGAAGGAAAGCAGCGTGTCTCCTGCCGACAGACAGTAGTTAGGCGATGGAAAAGTTGTTATTGAGAGTGTAGTGTGCCTACTTTTGTGTTTTTAGATGATAATTTTTTTTTATGACACCATGGATTATAAGTGAATTAAACTTTTCTTAACTTGGCCAACTAGGTGAAAGGTGACATCATGAACTAAGATAGGGAATTCAGGAGAAGGGGCCAGATTGGGAGGGCAAAGAAGAAACCATGAATCATTAAGTTTTTGTCCTGAGAAGTTACCCTGGTAGTACTGCTGTCAAGTAGGGTAGTTGGAGATACGGGCTCTGGCTCAGGAGAGGAGTGAGAGCTGGAAATGTAGCTTGGGAGTTAAGCATCTAGTCAGATTTCCGTAAGGATGGACTGGAAAAAGCATGAAAGTGAGATGGGAGGAGTGATAAATCAGAGTTCTGGGGACTACTAACTTGGGAGAAGCAATGGAGGAGGAGATAAAAAGGAGACCAAGAGTCACCAGAGGGGCAGAGAGGCCAAAAGAGCTTAGAGGCCTGAGGGCCAAGAGAGTGGAAAATTCAAGGCGGGCAGCATACAATGCCATGGAATTTATGTATCCATTGAATGTAGGAGGTCTTCATAACTTCAGTAGGAGTAGGCTCAGGAGAACAGTGTGAAAGCCTGGATGAAAAAAGAATGAAACAGGTAAGGAAGCAAAACAGGTATAGCTTGTTTGCTCAGTGTCACAAAAATAGTCATGAGTTAGTGTAGGCAAGTTTTATATTTAATGGCTACAATATAGAGGACAAGCATGGTGTTAGGCAGATATAATTGCATAAGACAAATTGTTACAAGAATATTGCAGCCTGTTCTCTAGGAGAAAAAAAGTTCTGTTAGCTCCCTATTATTTCACCTTAGAACAATAGAATAAGTGAGCACAGGCAGAGAAAACTGAAGTGGGGAGTCGGCAATATGAAATGAAGGGAAAAAATTAGGAGTGAAAATGTGAGATGGCCTATGAGTAGGCATAACTCTCGGTGAGCAGGATTATTCAAATTTTCTCCTGCCCCTCCCTACCACCAAAAATAAGACAAAACAAAAATAGAGCTAGGTAGAAAACAAGTCAGGGTTTAAGGCTGCTTCCTAGACACTGCTTGGAGAAGAGACCCTCTGTCTTGCTGTCACCTGCTTCTTCCAGGATATGGAGCCCACAGCAGCTACCTGTTGTGAGGCCTGGCCCTTCTAGATCCTCTCTCCCCTTACAGGGAACAGGATAGATGAGAAGAAGCTAGGATCAGAGCCTTTGTGGGCAGAAGGGTCTTGGCAGAGTCCCTGGGTGTGGCCTGCCAATGTGTTGAGATCAGGAAGATGGTTAGCAGAACAAATGAATTCTGAGAAGGGGATCCAAAGATCTTGTCAGCATATCCACAAAATACCTGAAATCTTGCTCAAGTGTGTGGTTGGGTATTCTTTGTTGGCCAAATGTGAGACTGGAAGGCTATGCTCAGGTAAAGACCCAACACTGAGAGATATAAGAAAGCCTTTCAAAACAAGAGGTAAACGCATCTGTGCTTGTTCAGTGAGATATTGGGAGGAAGCTCTCAACATAGCAGCAGTTGTTGGAAAGTAATTTTACTTTCACTGAAACTTAAAAAACCTGTATAATATAATTAGAGCAGAACTGAGAACTTCTGAGAGAAGAAGAAAATTCTGAGAACTTGGAAGGGCAAGAAACTAGCATGTTTATGTACCTTGTAACCCAATTCATGGATGGGTCATAATAAAGAACACCTTGACCAAGAGATCCCATGATGTTTCTAGTGAGGTTCTGGAATATCTGGGGGTGGGGGGAGGATCATGATTTCTCTTGATTTAGATGTATTACATCTAAGATAAAACTGTAACATTGTAAAAAATTTTGTGATTTACTATAATAGAAAAAATATTACCAATCAAAAAGAAGTTTGTATCAAAGATATTGGTATTACAAGGGACAGTGGGTTTAAATGCAGTTGTTCATTAAATACAGAAACATTCTTAACTGAATTTTTATCTTTTGTCCTTCTTACCAAAGCTGAAGATAGCATTTTATGATATAGCTAAAATAATATCTAGGACTGCTTCCTTTTTTCTCTCTTTTCTCTCAAATGTTTGTTGGTAAGCTGCCTTCTGAGCTTCTGATCTGATCTGAAGCTGCCTTCTAATGCTTTAAGGATTACAATTAGAGAATAGTTCATTAAGTCATCATTTGGACTACCAATTTTCCAATTTTCATGTGTGTGTACCTCTCCTAGAAATCTTGTTAAAAGGCAGATTATGGTATAGTAGGTCTGGGTGGGGCCTGAGGGTTCTGCATTTCTAACATGCTTCCCAGGTCATACCAATGCTGCTAAAATTCCTTAATCACACTTTGAGAAGCAAGACTTAAGACCATTAAAAAAAAAATAAGGACAATAATACAGTTCATAGTTGAAATATCCAGCGAGTCTGTCTTCCACTTTTGCATAAAGAAGAACTGTATGTATACCATGGTCAGGGCTAAGCTAATTTGCAGGGGATTTTAAATCCACTTGGACATTTACACTAGTTATTGGTTGAGACCACGTAATACAGAAGGGATTGTTTGGACCAAAAGCCATTCAAGAGCTCAGTTTAGGGTACTACTGAGAATGTTTGAATCTTACATTGGCTTATGTAATGAAATGAAACGCCATCTATAATCAGTGCTTACTATGAGCTATCCTTTTGATAGATCTATAAGGAGAAAGTGAAAAAAATCCTTTATGTGTAATTTTGTGATGCTACTTAAAAGTATATATTCCTTCTTAAGCATAAATTGATATATGAAAATGTTAGGAACTGATCTTCCATTGGAGCAAGTGAAGAAATCTTACTGGTAGCTGAGTTTTTATGGTCTTCATGGCCTGAATTCAGGAAGCCTGTGTGTGTGTGTGTTTAGTCACTAAGTTATGTCTGACTGTTTGCGACTCCATGGACTGTAGCCTGCCAGGCTCCTCTGTCCATGGGATTTCACAAGCAAGAATACTGGAGTGGGTTGCCATTTCCTTTTCCATCAGGGAGTATAAAAGACATTAAACATTTCAAGTAAGCAATGAGAAAAAGGGAGCATAGCAAGAAAAAAGTTGAAGGTGGGGAGATAGGCAGGCAAGGAGGCAGGCAAATATAAATTTTCTAGAATTAATTGAATCTAGAGAAGGGGTTAGCAAATGAATAATCTTTTCTGGGCTCTCATTTACTAGAATATTATTCCCTAAATCAGAGACTGCTAGATACTTAGTACCTAGAACAGTGCGTAGCTCAAAATAGACACTATTAAGTATTCATTAAATTAATCTCTGAAGCCAAGGGACCCTTTGTAATGGGGTAGAGATGACTGTAGAATCTGGTAGGTGACTAGAATCTGAGGGTGACCAGACAACCTCGCACAAACAGATAACCAAACTGGGATATCTGAGGGATGACTATAATGATGAGTGGGAGCTTCTTGATGCTTCATCCTCTGTTTGAAAGAGTGGCACTCTTAAATGAATACCTTGTCCCTGGGGTGGATGCCAATGGAATATTATGATCGTGACTCAAGGATTCATTTCCACAGTGGAGTCTGATTCATAGCCTACATATTCCACTAACTGGTGCTGTAGAACTATGTGTCTGGGTAGAGGCTCAGATCAAATTTTCTAAAAAAGAAGATGGAATGGATCAGAAGTTTTAAGAATATTTAAACACAGGCCATTTGACTAGCTTTAAGTTCATCATTGTTTAATAAAATGACTTCATTTCAGACTTGATGTAACAGCCGATTTCTCACCATTTTTCTTGGGGTTTTAAGTAGCTGTTTTAGCTAAGAATGACCTTTACCTTTTGTACCAAACCTGAAAGACTGAACCCTCTTAAGGAGTTTCAGAGCTTAATGGAAACTCAAGTCATCTTCTAAGCAGATGAGTTTAACAAGTATTTATCAGAAATAGAATATGTGCCTACTGTGAGTGGCAAATATTATTCCTGGCTTTGAAGAGTTTGTACTTTAGACGAGAAGACAGCATTATCTGTTTAAATAAAGAACCAGAAAACAACATAATATATAATAATGTTCATATGCCTACTCCAGGCAGGTGAACACCTAAACTCTGAGTTATGTGATTGTCTATATAATTTTTAATTAATTCAAATTTTTCTCAAGATGACACAGGTGTTTGTTTTAAAAATCAGGTGTTTTCTCATTGAAGATTTCCTTTCTGCCTTTTTCTCCGTGTTCCCTCTCCCCAGAATTCCTATTAGCCCAAGTTTGTACATCTTGGATTGATCTTATAATTTACTTTTCTCTTCTGTTTTCTGTTTCTTTGCCTTCTTATTCTGCTTTCTGGAAGATTTCCCCCAAGTGGTCCCTTCTCTTTAATTTTAAAATTTTGGTTGCTTTAGTTCCTAAAGTTCTATCTTGTTTTCTGATGATTCCTTGTTTTTATTCTTGCTTTAGAAGTGCAGTCTCTTATTTCTCTGAGAATATTTTACTTAAGGCTTTTTCCTTTGAGTTTTGTTATGGGTCCTATGTTGTGTCTGGTTCCTGTGGGTCACTTTGCTGCTGTCGTTTGTTTCTCTGTGTTACTAGATGAAAAATTTCCTCCAGGTGTCTGGTGAACCTTGGCTGTCTGTTCATATTTGAGAGTGAGTCACTATGAAGTTATCTGGAGGCGCTGTAGTTGGGTGAGGCTTTTCAGATGGTTAGCTTCATTGTCAGGAGTCTTCTAACTGTCAGTATCTGGAGGTCTTGTCTCAGAGGTCAGTTTCTCCAGAGAAGAAATTTGCAATGATTGCCCAGTTATGTTTCATAGCTGTGGTGAGCGATAAACTAGGAATGGAGGTGATTTGTTTCACAAGTTCTGAAACTAAGTTAATTCAAGGTAAATCATGCCTTAAAAGTGATATTTACTTATCAAATTCTTAAGATACTAATTATAATTTAATTAATATACAGTCTGTAAGGTGCCTGATTTGCATAACTTGTCTGAAATACATTGTGTATATATATTCTAGAAGTGAAGATGCTCCCAGAAAGACCAGATTTAAACATCCATTATAATAGAATATGTGGTTTCCTTAACACATCTCCCAACCTCTTATATTTAAATGTAAATGGGGGTGCCTGTCCTCAGAGGAAGAGGATAGAGCTGTTAGAACTGTATTTTGGTGCAGACAGAAGGGAGAGGAGACCAGAATGGCCCCCTGGTGGAGTAGAACATTGGATGCTCACTGGCTCACTGGCATGTCATCACCTCAAATATGATTGTTTTAACTTGGACAAAATTCTGATATATTCCTTTTTTTTTCCCTTAAAAAAATAGACTTTATTAAAAAAAATTTTTATTGGGGTATAGTTGCATCACCAACTCAAATGACGTGAATTTGAGCAAACTCCAGGAGATAGTGGGATGGATGAGCCTGGCATGCTACAGCCCATGGAGTTACTGAGTCAGACATGACTTAGCAACTAAACAACAACAGATAGTTGCTTTATAATGTTGTGTTAGCTTCTGCTGTATGGCAAAATGAATCAGCTATATGAATGCTTATGATATGTTCTTTTTTAAACTTTTGACCCAATATCTGTGAAAGGTTGAATCAGTCAACATATTGTATTATGTACCACATTTAGAAAAACTCTTTGAGTTAGTGATTATCTCCATATTACAAATAAGAGAAAAAGATCAAAAAAGTTAAAAATTATTTAGTCAGGATCATAAGTCAAATAAATGTCATATTTGGACCAAAACTCAGCTCAGTTATGTATTCTAAAGCCCTTTTCTGCATTTCTAACCAGGAAGACTTCATTCCACACTGCAATAGGGGAAATCTACAAGATAAATAAAACTGCTTGGGGAAGGTTATTCTTGTAAAAATAGCATCAGAAAGGACAAAAAGAGAGTTGTCTAAAGGAAAATTTCCACTTAGGCTGACTACTACCTGATGAATAACTTTTACTCTCTGAAGAACAGGTTGAGTCCTGTTCAAGTCCAGATCAAGTCCTTTTTTTCTTGCCATTGTTGAGTGAAAGTGAGGTTCAGGGATTAGTTAAGCATATTTCTAGAGAAACAGTTTATCTTTCAAACTTTTCTTTTTCTTTTCTTCTGAGTTGGGACCCAACACTTATAATTACTTTCTTCTTTCTGATTAATTTTATTGATCAAATAATGCATTCTGTGTGTTTCTACCTCCTACGACACTCTTTGAGTTTTATTTCTCTTCAATAACTATTATATCATAAACTACCTAAACCATGGTAAACCATATGTCTTTTTTTCCCCCAGATATTTTTAAACTTTTTATTGTGGGAAATTTCCAAGACGCACAAAAGTAGAAAGAAGAATGCAGTGATCCCCCATGTATGCCCCCAGTGAACTCTCAGTTTCAGTAGTTACTAACGTCTTGTCAATCAGGTGATCCATCCTTCCCCCTCCTTTTTAAACTGATTTTTACTGAGTATAGTTGGTGTACAATGTTGTGCTAGTTGCTGCCAAGTGAGTCACTTAGACATCCATATATACACACTCTGTACTATGCAGTAGGTTCTCACTAGTTATCTGTTTTATTATAGTAGTGTGTATATGTCAGTCTCAGTCTCGTAATTTATCCCTCTCCGCCCACCCCTGATAACCAGGAGATTGTCTTCTACATCTGTGACTCAACTTCTGTGCTGTACATAGGTTCATTTGTACCATTTCTTTAGATTCCACATATAAGCGATATCATACGAATTTGACTTTTTCTGTCTGACTCACTTCACTCACTGTGGCAATCTCTGGGTCCATCCATGTCACTGCCAGTGGCATTATTTTGTTCCTTTTTATGGCTGAGTAATATTCCATCAGCACCATGTCTTCTTTATCCATTTCTCTGTCAATGGACATTTAGGTTGCTTCCATGTCCTCCGCTCCTTTTCTTCTGTTGTTGTTTTTTTTTTTTTTTTTTAGTAAATCCCAAATATCTTATGATTTTACCCATAAATACTTGGAGTGGATCTGTAATGGAGAAGGACCATTTAAATATACAAAATACCACACAGTCATTGTTTTTAACAAAATTAACAATAGTTCTGAACTGTTTTGACTGGATCTCTTTCTAAATCATCTAGGTCATTTTAGTATTGATATAGCTCTCTCCTTTAAGATGTGTCTATCTAATTCTTCATCTATGTTATGATGTTCATTCACTTTGGGGCTGAGTGAGCCAATTATTAGGCATAGGATTTTCTATCTCTTTAATCAGATAATTTTTGATAATATGTTTGTTACCAACATGATTGAGGCTGTCTTCAGAACCTAAAAGTAAAGTTAGAATTAGGACTTAGAGCTGATCACCTAACTATACCTTACCTCCCCCTTAATTACCACAGAGCTGCCTTGAGAGTTCAAACATCTGGGATACCTACCTTCCTAATTCCCTGGTAGTGTGAAAATGTGCTCAAAACAAATTAGCTGTATTAATTCCTCTTAAAGCTTCTCTGCATCTTAATTTTATGTTTATGGAATGAGAAGGATATGAAACTTGGTGAAGTTGTTTTGAAAATTGGAAATTTTTTATCTGTTTGGCAAATAGTTGGTGCTCAGTAAAAAGTGACTATTATTGTTTGCCTTATAATATTGTTGTGAGAGTATATGAAGGTGTATCTTAAACTATAAGGTGATACAGTGCATAACATAATAGTTATTTTTTATATGTACAATCTGAATCATATATAAATCTAAGAATCCAGGTTAACAGTTAAGTAATAGGAAATTAAAAGATGCTTGCTCCTTGGAAGAAAAGCTTTGATCAACCTAGACAGCATATTAAAAAGCAGAGACATTACTTTGCTGACAAAGGTTCGTCTAGTCAAAGCTATAGTTTTTCCAGTAGTCATGTATGGATGTGAGAATTGGACTATAAAGAAAGCTGAGCACTGAAGAATTGATGCTTTTGAACTGTGGTGTTGGAGAAGACTCTTGAGAGTCCCTTGGACTGCAAGGAGATCCAACCAGTCCATCCTAAAGAAGATCAGTCCTGAATATTTGTTGGAAGGACTGATGCTGAAGCTGAAACTCCAATACTTTGGCCATCTGATGTGAAGAATTGACTCATTTGAAAAGACCCTGATGCTGGGAAAGATTGAAGACAGGAGGAGAAGAGGATGACAGGGGATGAGATGGTTGGATGGCATCACCAACTTGATGGACAGGAATTTGAGCAAGCTCCAGAAGTTGATGATGGACAGGGAAGCCAGGTGTGCTGCAGTCCATGGTGTTGCAAAGAGTCGGACACGACTGAGTGACTGACCTGACTGAATAGGCAACACATGAAAAGAATACATTAAAAAGTAGTGTGAAAGTACAGACTAGAAATCTGGGGAAGCATTTCTTTCTAAGATTCTAAATCAAATATCAAGACATATTTTTCAAGTGAACACAGTTTTTCTAAAGCTCTATTAAAAATTAAAGCTCAGATCTTTTCACTTAAACTCAGTTTTGACTATGCATATTCTTGGGGACAAAACTATGACAAGACTTGATATTCAAAAGAAAGAAATAACTCAGCAAATTAATAGAAGAAGAGAATTAAAATCTAGAAAGCCCTCCAAGTGGACCACAAACCACTTTTTATGCAGTAACTGGTAGTGCTAAAGAAAGTGGTCCTGTAATTTTTTTCCCCCTCATTGAAAATACTGACTCATAAGAGACAACCTTACTCATCTTATGTCATTGACAGAGTCAGCTTGTAGCCCTAAGGTGATAGATTCCTTCTGTTCAATTTGTAGACTAAACAATTCCAGACCTCTCAAAAGGTGTTTTTTAAATAGACTTTATTTTTTTAGAGCTAAAAGTTTTAGATTCATAGCATTAGTGAGATTTCCTATATTCCCTACGCCGACCTATGCAGCCTCCTCCATTATCAGTATTCCCCACCAAAGTGGTACATTCATTACAATCAATCTATTTTGACATAATCACCATCATCCAGAGTCCATAGTTTAATTTAGGGTCCATTCTTGGTGGTCTATATTCTGTAGGTTTGGACAATTTTATAATGTCATGTACCCACAATTATAGTGTCATACAGAGTAATTTCACTGCCCTAAAAATCCTCTCTGTTTTGCATCTTTATCCCTCTATCCCCTGTCCCTGGCAACCCATAATCTTTCTGCTGTCCCTATAGTTTTGCCTTTTCCAGAATGTCACATAATTGAAATCATACAGTATGTAGCTGTTCAATTGGGCTTCTTTCACTTAGTATTAATAATACTCATTTAAGTTTCCTTCATCCTTTTACATAGTTTGATAACTGCTTGGTTTTTTTTAGTGCTAAATAATATTCCATTGTCTGTATATACCCTGGGCTTCCCTGGTAGTTCAGCTTGTAAAGAATCCCCCTGCAATGCAGGAGACCCCAGTTCAATTCCTGGGTCGGGACGATTCGCTGGAGAAGGGATAGGCTACTCCCTCCAGTATTCCTGGGCTTCCCTGGTGGTTCAGCTGGTATTCCATTGTCTGTATATACCTTAGTTTATTCACCTACTGAGGAACATCTTGGTTGTTGCCAAGTTTTGGCAGTTGTGAATGAACCTGCTATAAATATCTGTGTGCAGGTTTTTGTGCAGACGTAATTTTTCAGCTTCTCTGGAAATATCCCAAGGAGTGTGATTGCTGGATCATATGGCAAGAGTAAGTTTAATTTTTTAAGAAACTACCCAGATGTCTTCTAAAATGGCTCTATTACTTTTTAATCCCACCATCAATGACTAAGAGTTCGTATTATTCCATATCCTTACCAGCATTTGGTGGTGTCAGTATTCTGGATTTTGGTCATTCTTATATGTATGTAGTGTTTCACTATTCTTTTAATATGCATTTCCCTGGTGACATATGATATGGAGTATCTTTTCATATGCTTATATGCCATCTGTATATCTTCTGTAGTGAGGTGTCTGCTAAGGTATTTGGACCATTTCTTAGTCATGTTATTTTCCTGTGGCTGAGTTTTCAGCATTCTTTTTATATTTTGGATAATAATCCTTTACAAATGTGTTCTTTGCAAGCATTTTCTCCCAGTCTGTGGCTTGTCTTTCATTCTTTTGACAGTGTCTTTCAGAGAGTAGAAATTTCTAATTTCTTTGAAGTCCAGTTTATCAGTTACTGTATTTCTTTCATGAATCATGCCTTGGGTATTACATTTAAAAGGTCATCACCAAACCCAAGGCCATCTAAATTTTCTCTTATGTTATCTTATAGGATTTGTATAATTTTACATTTAGGTCTGTGAACCATTTCGAGTTCATTTTTATGAGGGGTGTAAGTTCTGTGTCTAGATTCATGTTTTTTGCATGTGAATGTCCCGTTGTTTCAGCACCATTTGTTGAAGGGACTATCCTTTCTCCATTGCTCTTTGCTCTTTGTCAAAAACCTACATATTTATGTGGGCCTATTTCTGGGGTCTCTATACTATTCCACTGATCTGTTTGTCTTTCACCGTTGGCACACTAGAATATTATAGTTTTACAGTGAAATAATATCAGTCCTCCAACTTTGTTCTTGTCCCTTAATATTTTTTTGGCTGTTCTGGGTTTTTTGTGTCTCTATATAGTAAGCTTTAGAATCAGTTTTCAATAGCCACAAAGTAACTTGCTGATATTTTGATTGGGATTACCTTGAATTTATATGATATCTTGGCAATAATAAGTCTTCATATCCATGAACATAGACTCTCTCTCCATCTATTTAGTTCTTCTTTGAATGCATTCAACAGAGTTTTGTAGTTTTCCTCAAATAGATCTTGTATGTATCTTGTTAAGTCATTTCTTAAGTATTTCATTTTGGGGAGTGCGATTGTAAACAGTACTGTGATTTTTTTTTTTATTTCAAATTCTACTTGTGCATTGCTGATACATAGGAAAACAACTGACTTTTCTTTATTAACCTTTTAGCCTGTGACTTTGCTATAATTGCTAATTAGTTCAGAAGTTTTTTGATCATTTTTTTTTAGACTTATTTTCTACAAAGATGCTCATGTCTTCTGCAAAGAAAGACAGTTTTGTTTCTTCTTTTCCAATCTGTATATGTTTTATTTCCTTTTGCTGTCTTATTATATAAACTAGGACTTAAGTACAGTGTTGAAAAGGAGTGGTGAAGGGGGACATAATTTACTTGTTCCTGATCTTAGTGGGAAAGTATCTAGTTTCTCACCAGTTAGTGTAATGTGAGGTGTAGGTTTTTTTGTAGATGTTTCTTATCAAGTTGAGAAGGTTTCCCTCTGTTCCTAGTTTATATCATGAATTGGTGTTGGTTTTTGTTAAATGTTTTTCCTGCACCTATTGATATGATCATGTGATTTTTCTTTAACCTGTTGATATGTTGGATCACATTAACTAATTTTTGAGTATTGAAATAACTTTACAAACTTGAGCTAATGCCACTTGGTTGTGGTGTGTAATTCTTTTTACACATCGTTGGCTTTGATTTGCGAATACTTTTTTGAGAATATGTTCATCAGAGATATTGGTCTGTGTTTGTTTTTTTTTTTGTATATAATGTATTCATCTAGTTTTGATACCAAGGTTATGCTGGTTTCACAGAATGAGAAAGTATTTTCCCTTGATTTTGTCTTCTGAAAGAGTTTGGTGTAATTATCTTCTGAAAGAACTGTATAATTTCTTTTTTAAATGTTTGGTAGAATTCATCAGTGAATTCCTCTGGGCTTGGTGCTTTCTGTTTTGTTAGGTTATTAATTACTGATTTATTTTATAGATAAAGGCCTATTCAGGTTATCTATTAATAGTTGCTTTCAGATCATATCAGATCAGTCGCTCAGTTGTGTCTGACTCTTTGCAACCCCATGAATCGCAGTACACCAGGCCTCCTTGTCCATCACCAACTCCTGGAGTTCACTGAGACTCACGTCCATCGAGTCAGTGATGCCATCCAGCCATTTCATCCTCTGTCGTCCCCTTCTCCTCTTGCCCCCAATCCCTCCCAGCATCAGAGTCTTTTCCAATGAGTCAACTCTTCGCATGAGGTGGCCAAAGTACTGGAGTTTCAGCTTTAGCATCATTCCTTCCAAAGAAATCCCAGGGCTGATTTCCTTCAGAATGGACTGATTGGATCTCCTTGCAGCCCAAGGGAGTCTCAAGAGTCTTCTCCAACACCACAGTTCAAAAGCATCAATTCTTTGGCGCTCAGCCTTCTTCACAGTCCAACTCTCACATCCATACATTACCACAGGAAAAACCATAGCCTTGACTAGACGAACCTTTGTTGGCAAAGTAATGTCTCTGCTTTTGAATATGCTATCTAGGTTGGTCATAACTTTCCTTCCAAGGAGTAAGCATCTTTTAATTTCATGGCTGCAGTCACCATCTGCAGTGATTTTGGAGCCTCCCCAAAATAAAGTCTGACACTGTTTCCATTGTTTCCCCATCTATTTCCCATGAAGTGATGGGACCAGATGCCATGATCTTTGTTTTCTGAATGTTGAGCTTTAAGCCAACTTTTTCACTCTCCACTTTCATCAAGAGGCTTTTTAGTTCCTCTTCACTTTCTGCCATAAGGGTGGTGTCATCTGCATATCTGAGGTTATTGATGTTTCTCCCGGCAATCTTGATTCCAGCTTGTGTTTCTTCCAGTCCAGCGTTTCTCATGATGTACTCTGCATATAAGTTAAATAAGCAGGGTGACAACATACAGCCTTGACGAACTCCTTTTCCTATTTGGAACCAGTCTGTTGTTCCATGTCCAGTTCTAACTGTTGCTTCCTGACCTGCATGCAAATTTCTCAAGAGGCAGATCAGGTGTTCTGGTATTCCCATCTCTTTCAGAATTTTCCACAGTTGATTGTGATCCACACAGTCAAAGACTTTGGCATAGTCAATAAAGCAGAAATAGATGTTTTTCTGGAACTCTCTTGGTTTTTCCATGATCCAGCGGATGTTGGCAATATCACAATTTTTTACTAATAGCATTGTTTTCATTTAAATGAGATGGCAACCCACTCCAGTACTCTTTCCTGGAAAATCCCATGAACGGAGGAGCCTGGTAGGCTGCAGTCCTTGGGATTGTGAAGAGTCGGACACGACTGAGTGACTTCACTTTCACTTTTCACTTTCATACATTGGAGAAGGAAATGGCAACCCACTCCAGTGTCCTGCCTGGAGAATACTAGTGCTGCCATCATTGCTGCTGTATTTTCAGACATTGTTGCTTTGGGGTACTGCTACATTCTACCGGGATGCAGTTTCTCCTTCTTTTCTTAGGGTGACTTCTTAGGAGCATTCTTAAAAAGCTTAACTCAGCTTTTCGTCAGGTAGGATGAGCTAACCTAATAATAATAAAAAGAAAGGAGTCCTGATTCCAAATACAGTATAGTGGAGGAATCAGTCAACTCAGGGAATTCTTAATGAGTGCCAGATAAAGAACTAAAATCAGTCATGAAACCAGAAAGTACTGCTTTCCTGAAAATTCTTCTAGAATGTCACTGTTCAGTACAGTAACTCCATATGGCTAGTGAGATTTAAATTAGTTTAAATGAAATAAAATTTAAAATTCTTAACCTCATTTGCACTAGACACACCAATGCCCACATGTGATTAGTGGCTTCTGCATTAGATAGTATAGGTACAGAATATTTCCCTTACTGCAGAAAGTTCTAATGGACAAAGCTCCTCTAGAATATTACATTTCGAGCTACAAGCCATTGACACCTCTGTAACTTTGACAGTGCTCCAGTGTACTGAGGAAGGCGCCTACAGCTACAGTGCTTGGTAGCTGATACGGGTGAAGGAGTGAAACCACATTCCAATGGCCTTATTTTTCTCTACTAGTACCTGCCTTGCTGTTCAAGAAGAAAAATTTGGTTTTAAAGAAATCCACTGAGTTCTTATTTTCTAAAACAACAGTAACCCACATCTTCTTCCCCCCACCCCATTTTCACTGATACTTTATTTTCTTCGGTAAACATTATATGAGCTTTTAGCTCTTAGAGAAACTTAAAAATCTATTTATAGATCTGCTAAAGTACACTTGATCAGATAAATAGGTAGTCAAATTATAAGAATAATCAGTTTCTACTTCTGAATTATGAAAACTTAGAGCTGTTTATTTCAAAAAGTGAATATTATTAGAGAAAATATTTCATCCTACCACTGTATAGATACTGTTGTACCAAGGTTTACGAAAAAAAGAAGAGGAAAAATCTTTGGGGGTATCATTTGATAATTAATTATTTTCTTGTTCTTGAGAGCTATTTTTGGCCAGTCCCTTTAGGTTTTGTCCAAATGTGTTCATTTTGCTGACAATCAACCTTTGAAAATATTTGCCAGCCACTGTACATTTTTTGTGCTTAACATTATTTTAATACTATTTGCTGATGATTAGGGAAAATGCAGTTGAAACGGCAGATCAAGATCAAAAAGCAGATTTTGCTTTTTAAATGGCTTTTGTTGTGAACACACAAAAGAATAGAAGACATCCTCCCAACTTTTGATAGGCCTATCAAAATAACATGTAAAATAACATATAAAAATATATCAAATAACATATAAATATATGTATATAATGATTTGAATTGTAGAAGAGTTGAAATGATTTTAGCTTCAAGGCTGTTTGCTCATGAATCAAGGGAGTTTGCAAGAGGATCACTTCATTCAAGTAGTCTACAAACTGAAAACTTTGATATATTCTGAATTGTCACCCGTGTTCTCCAGACTCACTAAGTACTAGCTGTTGTTTAATACACTGAAGAAAAGTATTTAATACAAAGTTAAGGGACTTGTAAATTTCAGATTCAGTTACCTTTAAAGATGATTAAATCAGAATCTGGAGCAGTTAACCTAACAATGAGCTAAATAACTTCTTAGCTATGTGTATGGCATTATAGGCCCAGTACCATATGGCAAAATTCAGGAATTATTTTTAACCTTCTTTTTAAACATTGTTTAAACATTCTTGGAGGATCCTGGTAGGCTGCAGTCCATGGGGTCGCTAAAAGTCGGACACGACTGAGCGGCTTCACTTTCACTTTTCACTTTCATGCATTGGAGAAGGAAATGGCAACCCACTCCAGTGTTCTTGCCTGGAGAATCCCAGGGACAAAGGAGCCTGGTGGGCTGCAGTCCATGGGGTCGCACAGAGTCGGACACGACTGAAGCGACTTAGCAGCAGCAGCAGCAAACATTCTTAGATTATATTTAAACTATTAAGTGGAGTAGTTTTATCTGAATCTAAGTTTATGTATCAGAGAAGGCAATGGTACCCCACTCCAGTACTCTTGCCTGGAAAATCCCATGGACGGAGGAGCCTGGTGGGCTGCAGTCCATGGGGTCGCTAAGGGTCGGACACGACTGAGCGACTTCACTTTCACTTTTCACTTTCATGTATTAGAGAAGGAAATGGCAACCCACTCCAGTGTTCTTGCCTGGAGAATCCCAGGGACAAAGGAGCCTAGTGGGCTGCCATCTATGGGGTTACACAGAGTTGGACACGACTGAAGCTTTAGCAGCAGCAGCAGCAGCAAGTTTATGTAAGTTGTGAATTTCACCTTTCATGGATATATTTCAATTTGAGGATATTGGAGATTGATTCTACTTTTGTGGGACTTGAGTAATAGAGACGCAAGCCTAATACACTGTCTGACAAACTTTACCAACTATGCAGATTCCAAGAGATATATTCTGTAGACCAAGGATGGGAGCGTAGCTTCCAGACGGTAGAGGGGAAAAAGGTCAGAACAGTTTGGGAAGGCTGAGACCAAGTGTAGGGAAAAGTCTGCACCATGTCTTCACGAGGAAGACAACGTCTCACAACCGGAAGAAAATATAGTTCAATCCCTGGGGCAGAAGATGATCCAAGAAAATGATCCAAGCCATAGTCAAAGCAATGAGAAACACGGGCAGGGAATCAGTAAACCCTAGAGGCCAGGCATTACCAAGTTATCACACTGATAGATAAATTGAAGTCCAGGTTGAAGAAGATAGTCAGATTGCTGAAAGTAGAATAGGTCATTTAACCTTGTTGATTACTGCTCCAACACTGTTCAATGTACTGACCCTCTTGAAATGGGCAAGCAGGAATTGAGTCTATTTCCCGAACAGGCAAAGGAAATCTGATACTTATTTTGATATCATTGTATTTCCTGTCACATTGCTGATTAAGATTCATAATGCTAGAACTATTACTCTTTTCTTCCTGGTAAGTTCTCTCCACATCATAGAGTACTTCTTCAGATCTAAAGAGTTAGTTTTTTACAAAGGAAGAATTAATTGACATAAAAATGACATAATTTTCTAGTAAGTCTGGCCCATTTCAATTTTTAATGCTAATAATTTATAATTTATCTCTAATATTACATACCTATAAAAGCAAGGTACATTGGGATATAACAAAGAATAAAAATTTTCATTAATCTCTCTCTCATATAATCCATGGAATTCTGTACTTTTCCTTGACAGTTTTTACACATATTTTATTTATGTGTGTCAACATGTAGGACTGTACCTCCATGAGATCAAGAACATTTTCCACACTTATTATGGAGCCTGACTATAGAAGTCAGTCACTAACATTTGTTGACCTCATAAAATTTATGCTCTAGTTAGAGTAGAAGAGAGCTCTAATACAGATGTTAAAAGATACAAAGTAGAGTAGAATTGGGCTTCCCTGCTGGCTTAGTGGTAAATAATCTGCCTGCCTGTGCAAGAGACGCAGGTTCGATCCCTGGGTTGGGAAGATCCCCTGGAGAAGGAAATGGCAACATACTCAGTATTCTTTCCTGGAAAATCCCATGAACAGAAGAGGCAAAGAGTCATTCACGACTTAGAGACTAAACAACAAGAGAGTAGAATTACAGAGAAGGAAATGAGCAATTTAATCTCATAAAGAAAAATTTGGGGATTGATATGTACACACTATCATAATTAAAATAGATAATAAATAAGGACCTACTGTATAGCACAGGGAACTCTGCTCAAAATCTGTAATAACCTAAAATGGGAAAAGAATTTGAAAAAGAATAGATACATGTATATATATAACTGAATCACTCTGCTATATGCCTGAAACTGGCACAACACTGTTAATCAACTATAATAGAAAAAAAAATTTTTTTTTAAATGGCTTTGAACAGGGCCTCATAAGGAGGTAGGATTTTTTTTAAATTGAAGTATAATTGCTTCACAGTGTTGTGTTAGTTTCTTCTGTACAATGAAGTGAATCAGCTATACGTATACATACATCCCCTCCCTCTTGGACTTCCCTCCCCACCCAGTCCCACCCATCTAGATCATCACAGAGCACCAAGCTGAGCTCCCCATACTATACAGCAGGTTATATCTCTTTTACACATGATAGTATATATACACCAATCACAATCTCCCAATTCATCCCACCCTCCCATTCCCCTGCTGTGTCCACATGTCCTTTCTCTACATCTACGTCTCTATTCGTCTCTATTCCTGCCCTGCAAATAGGTTCATCTGTACCATATTTTTAATGATAGTTCTTTATGTATTTATTTTTTTTACTGTTTTAAAGTTTATTTTTAACTGGAGGATAATTGCTTTACAGTGTTGTGTCGGTTTCTGCCATACATCAGCACGAGTCAGCCATAGGTATACATATGTCCCCTCCCTCTTGAACCTCCTCCCCATCTCCCGCCACATCCCACCCCTCTAAGTGGTCATAGAGTACCAGTTTGTTCTCCCTGTGTCATTCAGCAAATTCCTACTGGCTATCTATTTTCCATATGGTAATTCATGTTTTGATGCTGCTCTCTGTATTTATCCCACCCTCTTCTTTCCCTGTTGTGTCCACAAGTCTGTTCTCTGTGTCTGCTACTCTCTTGCTTCCCTGCCAGTAGGCTCATCAGTACCATTTTTCTAGATCCCACTTATGTGTATTAATATATGATATTTGTTTCTCTCTCTGACTTACTTCAGTTTGTAAACAGGCTCTTGGTTTATCCATCTCATTAGACTCAAATTAGACTCAAATTTGTTCCTTTTTATGAGTAATAGTCCTTTCGATGTATGTAACACATCTTCTTTCTCCGTTCATCTGTTGATGGACATTTAGGTTGCTTCTATGACCTAGCTATTGTAAACAGTGCTGCAGTGAACATTAGGGTACATGTGTCTTTTTGAATTATGGTTGGTTTTCTCAGGGAATATAACCTGTAGTAAGATTCCTGGGTCATATGACAGTTCTATTTTTAGTTTTTGAAGGAAACTCCATACTGTTTTCCATAGTGACTGTATCAGTTTACATTCCTACCAACAGTACAAGAGGGTTCCCTTTTCACCACACTCTTTCCAGCATTTATTGTTTGTCGCGTTTCTTGATGGCAGCCATTCTGACTGGTGTGAAGTGATACTTCATTGTAGTTTTGATTTGCATTTCAGGAGGTTGGGTTTATATAAGCAGAGGGAGAAAGAAATTTTCCAGGAAGTTGAGGGGAGTTTGAGAGGGCAAAATACTGAATTTGTTCAGCACAAGCATGAAAACTCAACTGGGAGTCTTGTGTTAATAGATGAGACTGTAAGGTAGATTAGAAAAACAAAAATAGAAGACCTAAGTCTGTCTGGAATCTCTATCCAGATGAGTGCTTGTGGTCAACCTCAGCACAGGGATGGCGCTGAATGTTTTGTTTTTTAATATTTAAATGTTTTATTTTTAAATATTTAATTTTGATTTTTTTAATATTTTAACATTTTTAAATGTTCCTCATCAGTTTGTAAGATACCTTTGTAAAACCCATCCCATTGACTAATACATTTGTATAATGCCACATGCTATTCCACATTCTTGGAATGTCACAATGTATACTAGTAAAGTTCCTAAAGTCTTACAGGAAATAAACTTCAGAACTTTGTTTAACCAAATGTTCCCCAATCATGTGACCACCTCTGAAGTCTTTTAGTATCCAGCAGATCCTTTATTTCTCAGAACACCCTTGAAAATGATGTTTCTATGATAGAAAGCCTTCAAAGATTTTGAAAAGAGCATTGCCATCATTAGAAAATATGTTTTTATTTATACATTTTAAGCCGAAAAGAAATGCAGCTATATAGATCCCTGACTCCTTGTGCTTCTTTTAGAGGATTTCTCTTCTGTGTTATCTCTAAGTGCTATTTACATTGTGTGTTATCTTAAAATTACCAAGTCCATTTGGATGTAGGCAGGATAAAAACAGATAAATTTAAATGCCCAGCTCATTCATTTTCAGCTGTTACCAATCACTGTTCACTTGTCTTGGTTTTCAGGACAAAATCCAGAAATTGAATTGAGTAGAGATGTGGTTCTCTAGGTGTGACTAAAAGGTCTTGTAGATCTTCATAGAAACGTTCAACTTCAGCTTCTTTAGCGTTACTGGTTGGAGCACACAGGCTTGGATCACCGTGATATTGAATGGTTTGCCTTGGAAACGAACAGAGATGATTCTGTCGTTTTTGAGATTGCATCCAAGTACTGCATTTCGGACTCTTTTGTTGACCATGATGGCTACTCCATTTCTTCTACAGGATTCCTGCCCACAGTAGTAGATATTATGGTCATCTGAGTTAAATTCACCCATTCCAGTCCATTTTAGTTCGCTGATTCCTAGAATGTCGACGTTCACTCTTGCCATCTCCTGTTTGACCACTTCCAATTTGCCTTGATTCATGGACCTGACATTCCAGCTTCCTATGCAGTATTGCTCTTTATAGCATTAGACCTTGCTTCTATCACCAGTCACATCCACAACTGGATATTGTATTTGCTTTGGCTCCATCCCCTCATTCTTTCTGGAGTTATTTCTCCACTGATCTCCTGTAGCATATTGGGCACCTACTGATCTGGGGAGTTCCTCTTTCAATAGCCTATCATTTTGCCTTTTCATACTGTTCATGGGGTTCTCAAGGCAAGAATACTGAAGTGGTTTGCCAAACCTTCTGCAGTGGACCACATTCTGTCAGACCTTTTAGAACTAACACCCAAAAAAGATGTCCTTTTCATTATAGGGGACTGAAATGCAAAAGTAGGAAGTCAAGAAACGCCTAGAGTAACAGGCAAATTTGGCCTTGGAGTACAGAATGAAGCAGGGCAAAGGCTAATAGAGTTTTGCCAAGAGAACGCACTGGTCATAGCAAACACCCTCTTCCAACAACACAAGAGAAGACTACACATGGACATCACCAGATGGTCAACACCAAAATCAGATTTATTATATTATTTGCAGCCAAAGATGGAGAAGCTCTATACAGTCAGCAAAAACAAGACCGGGAGCTGACTGTGGCTCAGATCATGAACTCCTTATTGCTAAATTCAGACTTAAATTGAAGAAAGTAGGGAAAACCACTAGACCATTCAGGTATGACCTAAATCAAATTCCTTATGATTATACAGTGGAAGTAAGAAATAGATTTAAGGGCCTAGATCTGATAGACAAAGTACCTGATGAACTATGGACAGAGGTCCATGACATTGTACAGGAGACAGGGATCAAGACCATCCTCATGGAAAAGAAATGCAAAAAACCAAAATGGCTGTCTGAGGAGGCCTTACAAATAGCTGTGAAAAGAAGAGAAACGAAAAGCAAAGGAGAAAAGGATAGATATAAGCATCTGAATGCAGAGTTCCAATGAATAGCAAGGAGAGATAAGAAAGCCTTCTTCAGTGATCAATGCAAACAAATAGAGGAAAACAACAGCAATGGAAAGACTAGAGATCTCTTTAAGAAAATTAGAGATACCAAGGGAACATTTCATGCAAAGATGGGCTCGATAAAGGACAGAAATGGTATGGACCTAACAGAAGCAGAAAATATTAAGAAGAGGTGGCAAGAATACACAGAAGAACTGTACAAAAAAGATCTTCACAACCCAGATAATCACGATGGAGTGATCATTCACCTAGAGCCAGACATCCTGAAATGTGAAGTCAAGTGGGCCTTAGAAAGCATCACTATGAACAAAGCTAGAGGAGGTGATGGAATTCCAGTGGAGCTATTCCAAATCCTGAAAGATGATGCTGTGAAAGTGCTGCACTCAATATGCCAGCAAATTTGGAAAACTCAGCAGTAGCCACAGGACTGGAAAAGGTCCATTTTCATTCCAATCCCAAAGAAAGGCAATGCCAAAGAATGCTCAAACTACCGCACAGTTGCACTCATCTCACATGCTAGTGAAGTAATACTCAAAATTCTCCAAGCCAGGCTTCAGCAATATGTGAACCGTGAACTTCCTGATGTTCAAGCTGGTTTTAGAAAAGGCAGAGGAACCAGAGACCAAATTGCCAACATCCGCTGGATCATCAAAAAGCAAGAGAGCTCCAGAAAAACATCTATTTCTGCTTTATTGACTATGCCAAAGTCTTTGACTGTGTGGATCACAATAAACTGTGGAAAATTCTGAAAGAGATGGAAATACCAGACCACCTGACCTGCCTCTTGAGAAATCTGTATGCAGGTCAGGAAGCAACAGTTAGAACTGGACATGGAACAACAGACTGGTTCCAAATAGGAAAAGGAGTACGTCAAGGCTGTATATTGTCACCCTGTTCATTTAACTTATATGCAGAGTACATCATGAAACATGCTGGGCTGGAAGAAGCACAAGCTGGAATCAAGATTGCCGGGAGAAATATCAATAACCTCAGATATGCAGATGACACCTCCCTTATGGCAGAAAGTGAAGAGGAACTAAAAAGCCTCTTGATGAAAGTGAAAGTGGAGACTGAGAAAGTTGGCTTAAAGCTCAACATTCAGAAAACAAAGATCATGGCATCCGGTCCCATCACTTCATGGGAAATAGATGGGGAAGCGGTGGAAACAGTGTCAAACTTTATTTTTAGGGCCTCCAAAATCCCTGCAGATGGTGATTGCAGCCATGAAATTAAGACACTTACTCCTTGGAAGAAAAGTTATGACCAACCTAGATAGCATATTCAAAGGCAGAGACATTACTTTGCCAACAAATGTTCGTCTAGTCAAGGCTATGGTTTTTCCAGTGGTCATGTATGGATGTGAGAGTTGGACTGTGAAGAAAGCTAAGTGCCGAAGAATTGATGCTTTTGAACTGTGGTGTTGGAGAAGACTCTTGAGAGTCCCTTGGACTGCAAGGAGATCCAACCAGTCCATTCTAAAGGAGACCAGTCCTGGGTGTTCATTGGAAGGACTGAGGCTGAAACTCCAATACTTTGGCCACCTCATGCGAAGAATTGACTCACTAGAAAAGACCCTGATGCTGGGAGGGATTGGGGGCAGGAGGAGAAGGGGAATACAGAGGATAAGATGGCTGGATGACATCACCGACTCAATGCACAAGAATTTGGGTGAACTCCGGGAGTTGGTGATGGACAGGGAGGCCTGGCGTGCTGCGATTCATGGGGTTGCAAAGAGTCCGACACGACTGAGTGACTGAACTGAACTGAACTGAACTGAGGAGTGACTACTGGATTGGCTGTCTGAGTATCACTTAAGAGGAAGGAGGCAGTGATCTATCTTTAAAAAGCCCTCCAGGTGATTCTGGCAGTGATCTATCTTTAAAAAGCCCTCCAGGTGATTCTGACACTCTGAGCTTTGAAAACATCTTGAATGGACTAACTCAACCCGAAACTTTGGAAAGTGTTAGGTTGGAAACAGAAGCATCTTGACTGCTTTCTCAACTGTCACAGCTTCATTGATCCATTTTAAAAGGATGATATTAGTTCATCTTCTAGAACTTAACTCATTTTTAAATTAAATATCTGAGATTTTACACAGCTCTTTGGTTTCTTAGATTTATAGTCAATATATCTTTCTCAACATTGACAGCCATTTGCTAGTTTCTCATTTAAACTACAGGTACAGTTCTCTAGGGAATATTAGCTTCCATCTTCTCAAATGTTTGCCTTTTTTCTTTCCCTGGTAGCTTGGCAGACATTCCTAGAAAGAAAAGAAGTAGTATCATAATTTATTGAAGCTCAAAAGAGTGAATCTCTGTGTCTATTTTTAATCAAGAATGAATGTTTTTCTCTCTGAAAGGAAGATCCTTACCCCTTTTATGAGTTGTCTAGCTGTGGGTGTTTCCTCATTGAATTATAACTTTATATATTTTGTCCTCTTATTTTCCTTTGTTTAGAAATGCAAATGCGAAACTATGGGAAAAATTGATGAGCCCTTCATCTCTTTTGAAGGAGGGGAAGTTGTAATAAATGCAAAACCTTCTTCACTCCTTTAGTTCTCTGGTTTAGGGACATACATACAATGTAAATTGCTTATAAAATTAGGTTAGATATATTAAAATTTAATTTTGAAAATTATTATGAAATCCTGTTTATGCCTAATATGTAGTACAACCTGATAACTGTTTACTCCTGCTTTAGATGCCTTCTCTTCTATACCATATGCTGTTTATTTAATGTTTATTTTATAATTAATTTTTTTATATAGTTGCTTTTCAACATTGTATTCATTTCTGCTGCATAGAAAAGTGAATCAGCTATATATATGCACATATCCTCCTTTTTTTTTTTTTTAATTTTCTTCCCATTTAGGTCACCACAGAGCACTGAGTGGAGTTCTGTAAGCTATACAATACTGTATTTTTAAAATGGTTTTTGTTTGAAAAGCCTCACAGTAAATTACAAACTACATTTCAAAGGATGTAAAGATAGAGGAACAGGTCAAGGTAAATCTTCAGCTTTCACAAGTCTGCAAAGATTCTAGAGTCCTCCAAAGAAACTGAAATTCAGAGGAGGAAAATTCAAAGTGAAACTAATTTAGACAGTGGCTTCCCTGGACTCCCTTCCTACCCCCATCTGTTAGGTTAAAATCCCTTTTAAAATTTGAGAGTTGCTAAAGGCTGTAGGATGCAAGTACTGAAATTTTCAAGCAGTATGAAGCTATTATCAAAGAACAAGTACAGTTTGTGTCTTACAGTTAAATCTGCCAGACAGGCTGGCTAGCCAGAGCAAGTCACGAGTTTGGTGTGGTGAGTGTTTGCTTTAAGCAAAGACATCCAGTCTCCACAGCACTGTGATTTTATAGCATAGATCAGATTATACTGTTTGTTTAGCTAACACCATTTTCCCCTCAACATACTAAAAACGATTAAATCAATAAATCTTGAACTTCCAGAAAGATGTGTAAAATAAGCAGATCATAATATAGAGTGAGTCAGTAAGAGGGAAAGTAGAAACTGTAAAAAGTGAAGGAAACAGCAGTTTTACTTACTAAGATTTGTATGTATGAGAAAATAGTTAAGTTGAATTTAGCATGATTTTCATAATCCTTGTTTAATTATAATATTTAGGATGTGGTATACATTCATATAGTATGAATTTTGAGAGTAAGGATATTCATTAAAAATAATAGTTTTATAAAATTTTGAAAGCAGGAAATATATGGTTTCTTGTTTTTTTTAAAAAACACTGTAAATGAGTCCATTCATAAACGTTCTGCTTATTTTTCTCAGAGATTCACATGTGCTAATATCCTCTGTGTCAAAATATTGACTTTTCATGTGTTCAAATCAAGAAAACATTTATCCTCTTAAGATAAATAGTAGAATGAGAGTTTAAATTTTACCTTATACAAAGAGGTTTTTAGATAATTTCACTTTAGTGTCTCAGGTTCAGAGTTTTAAATTCTACTCTTCTCTTTTGTGATCTCTGAAATAATTCTTGATCTGTTGCAATATAATCAATCATGGCTTGAGCCTTTTATAGATAGGAATTTGTTTCTTTTTCACTGCCTGCCCCAGTTAATTTTTTTTAGGCTATTAGTGATCTCTGCAGAAGAATCATGACATTTTCGCATAGAAAATTTGAAAGCTGCTGTGTGAAGACAGTAGTTATTGAGCAAGATATTCATGTAAATGCAAACTATCTTAAATCTTTTATCTTGATCTTATCTTTGAAAACTTACATGTGCTTTTCAGTTTACTCAGGACACTACTTCCTTCTGTAACATCCAGTCAGTCATTGAGATCTGCTTCCATTTCAGATTAGTTCAGGTTAGTTTAGTGTAGTATTTATTATTATACAAAATAAAAATTATCTTGGGTATATATGAAAAATTATAAATACAACTTTATTTGTTGAAGCATTGCTTGTGTGTGTATGCTCAGTTGTGTTCAACTCTTTGGGACTCCACCAGGCTCCTCTGTCCATGGAATTTTTCAGCCAAGAATCCTGGAGTGGGTTGCCATTTCCTATTCCAGGGGATCTTCCTGATCAGGGGACCTTCCCAACCCAGGGATAGAACCCACATCTCTTGTATCTCTTGCAATGGCAGTTGGATTCTTTACCACTGTGCCACCTGGGAAGCCCTGGGCAAAAGACAGAAACAACCTAAATATCTGAACTAGCTAAATAAGTTTCAGTATTCCATACATTGGCATATACTATATCCCCATCAAATATGTAAAATATCTCTTTGTGGACCAAGATTGGACAAGGCGTTAGAGATATTGAAGAGCAAAAAATCAAGATACATAAGAGTGTATCAGAGATCACTCTGAATGGTTTCAGACACACCAAACACAAAAAATAACAGCTATTTTCTCTGGGTGGACAGAGTGTAGAGTTAGATGGATGGAGGCTAGGAATTTTTTTCTTTTAATTTTGTACCCTGTGTGTGTTGTTTTAAAATGAACTTGAAAAATTATCTTGATTATAAATTGCTGATAATAGACTTGATGATAGCTAAATCTGAAAATTGAAACTATGTTATATTTAATACCAGGGGTAAAGTTCATTTTTAGTGATTAAAATGTATGATTGAAATGAAAAGTTGGATATTACAGCAGAAAACTTTGGCTCTGTTGCTTGGCTCTGATTATAAGGAAGTGATTCTTCCTTTAATATTTTGCTCTGTACAGTAGATTTACCCTGGGAAGTTATCTGTAACTCAGATTTAGTAGAAACACTTTTTAAAGCCAAGTATTCTTCAAAGCTATGACACTTTAACATACCTGTTTTTAAAATTTTGACTTTTTTTTTATAACGTTAGTTTCTTGTAAAGCAGAGCATTCAGCAGCTCTGCAGGTTTATCAGAGTTAATGTTTGTCTTGATAAACTTAGAGCCATGTATATAGTTCTAATTGAAGTTTTGCAAAAATAGCAATTTGGATTTTTATCTTTTAATATTACAAAAATTGTTCTAAGAGATTAAAATTTGTATCTTTAGATATTGGAAAAAGTGTTTTTTGCTGACTAAACTGTACCCTAGATGGTTGTTTAAAATCACCTGCTGTTCTAAATTCTTTCTCAGATTTTCAGGCATTCTTAAATGACTTCTGTTTTACCAAATGCAAATTTGCTTTATGAAGTGAGCTGTATGCAGTTCAATATAGGAAATAATTCTTACAAAGAAAGGCTTGAATATTCAGTTTGGAACAATTGGTTGGCTAGGGAAACATTAATGAACATCACAGACTGACTTGCCTTCATAGGAATGAATTTTAAACTATTGCTTTTTCTTTGTAAATGGAAAAAGAACCTCTAATTGTCCTATATTTATAGTAACCATATGTCCCAGACTTTCCAGGATAGTTCCAAGTTTTGTATTCTCCATCGCCTCAGACCATGCACATTGATTTTTAGTTTGGAAAATGTGTTCATTCTTCCAGTGTTAGAAATATGGTTCTTTGGGATCATTTCATTTTAAGTAGATGTTAAGAAGCTCATTTTAGATCACCTCTTTTAAAGAAGGAAGATTTGTTGCAAGAACTTTCTAAAATGCATTTTTACATATCAGAAATACTTGAGACAGGGAACGTTTCAGGATATGGAATTTTTTGCTCTATGCTCTTATTCACACAGTGCAATCAGTGAAAAAAGGAATATGGGATAAGATGTTTTCTTTCTGTCCCACAGTGACCAGGCACTGCCTCTGTAATGGAGACTGAATCTCTAGGAAAGATTTATAATAACAAAGAGGTTTTAAGAACTAAGGAGCACAATAAACATGAAAATGTGCTCAGCAGAGATATCACTTCACACCTTCTAGGAGGGCTGTATCAAAAAGATAGATAATAATAAGTATTGGCAAGGATATAGAGAAATCAAAAACCTTCCTACAGTACTGATGGGAATGTAAAAGGTGCAACCACTTTGGAAAGTCTGGCAGTCCCTCAGAAGATTAAAGAGATACCAAATTACTCAGAAACTCTACTCCTAAGAATATACCCAAGAAAAATGAGATCATGTGTCAGTACTAAAACTTGTACTAGAATATTCATAACAGTCTGATTTATAATTGCCAAAAAATGGGAACAGTCCAAATTTAATCAACAGATAAACAATATGATATGTCCGTATAATGTAATATTTAGCAGTAAAAAAGAAATAAGTGCTGATACTTGCTACAACATGAATGAACCTTGAAAACATTTCTTGTAAGTGAAAGAAGCCAGTCATAAAGAACCTCATATGTAGGACTTCATTAATGTGAAATGTCCAGAATAGGTAAAGCCATAGAGACATAAAGTAGATTGGTGGTTGCCTGGGGCTAAAGAAAGAGGAGGGAAATGGGGAGTGACTACTGATAGATATGGATTTTCTTTTGGGGGTGATGAAAATGTTCTAAAATTGATTGCAAACTTTAAGTGGTTGAATTGTATAGGATATGAATTATATCTCAGTAAAGCCATTGTTTTTTAAAGTGGAGTGTCTTTTGCTCATTGGTTGAGACATTCTGTTTTATAGCAGTGGTTCTCAACCAGGGACAGTTTTGCTACCCAAAGGACATTTGGCAATGCCAGGAGACATTTTTGGTCATCACAACTGATGGAGGAGTGCTACTGGCATCTAATTGGTAGAGACCTCATGATGTCGTGAAGTTGCTCAGTAGTGTCCAACTCTTTGTGACCCCATGGACTGTAGCCCACCAGGCTCCTCCATCCATGGAATTTTCTAGGCAAGAGTACTGGAGTGGGTTGCCCTTTCAGGATGCTGCTAAACATCCTTCAGCGCATGGAACAGACCCCACAGCAACAAAAAGTTTATCTGCCTTATATTGTCAATAGTGCCCAAGTTAAGAAACCCTGTTCTCTATGTGTGTTACTCTAGTGATAAGGGACCACATCAATGTTTTTGAAGCACTAAAAGATCATGAATCATCAAACAGATAGATGCTCACTGAATTCAGTTTACTGTTGCCAGGGCTATTCAGTAAGACTAAATCCACCAAAAATGTTTTGTTTCTTTACCTGGTTAAGCCTAACCTATTAGATAATTCAGTTAACCAAAATATTTTATCCCTCAGTTATCCTGATTGAAATTTAACTGTATTTTGTTGTGTTTTACTTTGTTATTCATAGCTTCTTAAAGATCAAATTTATGGGATATAACATCTGCTTGCCATAAAAACAAAAAAAGAAATATACCACAGCATAGCCTTGAGGGTATCATTAAAGGCAACTTGTCCATTTCAAAAATTATCATCAGTTCATGTTCAAGAATAGGAATATGCCCCTAAACTAAGCTAATTTGCTAGGCTTTCTTCTCCAGTCATGCTTCTTTAATGGTATGTATCTATTTGAAATGTCCAAGGATGGGTCCATGGTAAAGAGAGCAGAAGTTTCATGATAATATCTAGCATTTCAAATATAATGGCTAACATTTATTGAATTCTTCAGTTCAGTTCAGTCACTCAGTCGTGTCCAACTCTTTGCGACCCCATGAATTGCAGCATGCCAGGCCTCCCTGTTTATCACCAACTCCTGGAATTCACTTAGACTCACGTCCATCGAGTCAGTGATGCCATCTAGCCATCTCATCCTCTGTCGTCCCCTTCTCCTCCTGCCCCCAATCCCTCCCAGCATCAGAGTCTTTTCCAATGAGTCAACTCTTCGCATGAGGTGGCCAAAGTACTGGAGTTTCAGCTTTAGCATCATTCCTTCCAAAGAAATCCCAGGGCTGATCTCCTTCAGAATGGACTGGTTGGATCTCCTTGCAGTCCAAGGGACTCTCAAGAGTCTTCTCCAACACCACAGTTCAAAAGCATCAATTCTTTGGCACTCAGCTTTCTTCACAGTCCAACTCTTACTGCCTACTATGTTTTATGCAAAGTACTTTGTGTATATTAAATAATTTAATCCTCACAAAACCCTGTTAGAGATTCTTTTTTCTTGTCTCCTGTCTTGAATCCTCTGCATCTTTCCTTACCATGTTGTACTCCCTCATTTTTGGCAAAATATATCTTCTATTACCTTAGAACACCAGTGTCTTTATTCTGCTTTCATTATTGGAAAAGATATTTTGGCTGGGTATAGAATTCTGTGCAGGATACTTTTTTTTTTTCCCTCTCAGAATTTTGAAAGCATTATTTCTTGTCTTTCAGTTTGGAGTATGATCTGTTTTGTATCTCTCAAAGCTCTTGGAATTTCTTTATCTCTGGTGCTTTGAAATGTCACAGTGATGTGCCTTGCTGTGGGTCTTTTCTTCAACCATTTTCCTTAATACTCAGTGAGGCCTTCCACTGTCAAAATTCATTTTCTTGAGTATAAGGAAAATTTCTTAAAATGCCTCTTTGATTATTCCTTCCCTGTATTTTTTTTCTTTCTGGAATGCCTGCTACTTAGAAGTTGATGTTTAGAATTTATCCTGTAATTTCCTTACTTGGGGAATTCTGCAGTCTTTTTCTTTGATGTTTTAGTTCTGCTTTCTGAGAAATTTCTTTAACTCTAGCTTAAACATTTATTTTCAGATAATGTTTAATTCCCAAGAGTTCTTTCTTGTTTTTTAATTGCTTCTTTTTATATATATATAACTTTTTATCCTATTTGCTAGATGTTTGTCTCTTATCTCCAAGAACATTAGTTTTTCTCAAGTATTTCTCCTGCAGTCTGACTTAATTCTTATTCATTTGACTCCCTTCTTGCTGCTTGTTTTTTGGATTAGGTCTCTTATTTTTTTTCTTGTAAAAAACTTTCCTCAAATAGTTAATCATCTTTAACTGTCCATAATGTGTAAGATTCAGGGTTTTTGCCTGCTGATATGATTCATTGAGAAGTGCACCAACAGCATTTTTATAGTATTCTTACCAAAAAATGCATAACCTAAATTCAGCCATGAAGAAACAATACACAAACCCAAATTGAGGAATATCCTATAATTAGCCAGTACTCTTTTAAAATGTCAAGATTATGAATAACAAAGAGACTGAGGTACTTTCCAGATTAAGAAACTAAGGAGACATGGCAATTAAATGTAATGTATGATCCTAGATTGAACCCTGGACCAAGATTAGTATGATAGTTTGTGAAATTTGAGTAAGATCTGTAGATTAGTTAATGTTATTCCTGGTTTTTTTATGCAACTCAATAGCAAAAAGCAAACAATCCAATTTAAAAATGGACAAAGGATATAAATAGATGTTTTTCCAAAGAAGACATACATATGGCCAACAGACACCTGAAAAGATGTTCATTATAACTGATAAGGAAAAGGCAAATCAAAAGTATAATGAGATATATAATCTCACACACGTCATAATGCCTATTTTCAAAAAGACAAGTGCTAGTAACAAGTGCCACCAACAATGCCGAGATAAGGAACCCTTATGCACTGTTGGTGGGAATGTAAACTGGTACAGCCACTATGAAAAACAGTATGGAGATTTCTAAAAAAAATTGAAACTAGAACTGCCATATGATCTAGCCATTCCATTTTGGGGTATTTATCCAAAGAAGAAAAAAATACTCACTTGAAAAGATATATGCACTCTCATATTCAAAAACACACACACACACACCCCATGGAATATTCAGCCATAAGAACAGAATTAAATCTTGCCATTTGCAACACCATGGATGGACCTTGATGGCATTATGCAAAGTGAAATAACTCAGAGAAAGACAAATAATGTATGCTCTCACCTATATGTGGAATCTAAAAACAAAACAAGCAAAAACCAAGCTTATGCAGAAAAGATTGATGGTTGTCAGAGGCAGGAGATGAGGAGTCGGGTAAATCGGTAAAGGGAGTCAAAAGATACACACTCACAGTTTTAAAATAAATAAGTCTTGAGGACTTACTGTACAGCATGGTAACTATAGCTAATAATACTGTATCACATATTTTAAAGTTGCTGAGAGTAAATCTTAAAAGTTCTCATCATAAGAAGAAAAAGTCTGTAACTATGCATGGTGACCAATGTTAACTAATTTTGTAATGGTGATTATTTTGCAGTGTATACAAATATTGAATCATTATGTTGTACATCTGAAACTTAAAATGTTGCACGTCAGTTATTTCTCAATTTTTAAAAAATTAAGTATGTGGATGGATACATGCAAGAAAGTCTCAGAGAAGTTACTTAACGGTTAATCCTAGTTCCCCTGGGGAACTAAGATTGGAAGAGGAGGAACTAGGATCAGAGGGTCAAGGTTTTTGTAAGCCTGCATGTGTGCTAAGTTGCTTCAGTTGTGTCTGACTCTTTGCAACCCTATGGACTGTAACCTGACCCATCTCTTCTGTCCAAGGGAATTTTCCAGGCAAGAGTACTGAGTGGGTTGCCATGCCCTCCTCCAAGAGATCTTCCCGGCCCAGGGATCGAATCTGCATTTCTTCTGTCTCCCGCATGGCCAGACTGGTTCTTTACCACCAGTGCCACTCATAAATTGATTATGGGTGACAGATATTTACAGTCTGTTATATATATAGGGTTTTTTTTTTTTTTTAACAATTAAACAAGCTTAAGAATAAAAGATTGAATAAACAGAACTGTTAATGAAGTGAAGTCACTCAGTCGTGTCCGACTCTTTGCGACCCCATGGATTGTGGCCTATCAGGCTCTTCTGTCCAAGGGATTTTCCAGGCAAGAGTGCCGGAGTGGACTGCCATTTCCTTCTCCAGGGGATCTTCCCAACCCAGGAATTGAACCCGGGTCTCCCGCATTGCTGGCAGACGCTTTACCATCTGAGCCACCAGGGGGTTTGCCTAGTTTTGATCATTGTGCTAGGGTTATGTGAGATGTTAATATTTGGAGAAGCTGGTGACTTTATTCTGAAAATATTTTTCTGCCTTATCTTCTTTCTCTGTCTCTCTCTTTTTCTCTTCTCTTTGCCTTCCCCCCTTCTCCTTTCTGGAACTTCACTGCCATATATATTACACTGCTTGGTATTTTACCACAAGTCCTCTTTTTTTATATTATGTAAATTCTATTGATGTATCTTTAGGTTCACAGAACTTTTCTCTAGTCATTTTCAATCATATGTTAAGCCGATCTACTGATCTTCAATTCCTATATTCTATTTATTAGTTATATATGTATTTCAAGCTATACATTTAACTCACTTTTATAATTCCTATTTCATTTTATATTTTTCATTTCTTTTATAGATTCCTCATATATTTGTTTATTTTGACCTTATTTTCCATTTTATGTCCTTGAACATCTCTGTAATAGTTACTTTTAATTTTCCTTTCTGCCAGTTCCAAGATCTGGATTATCTTGTTGTCTGTTTCTATTAATTACCTTTTGCTTCTGAGTCCTATTTTTCTATTTCTTAGTATGCTCAGTGACTTTTATTGTATATAAGACTGTGTAAGTGGCACATGATGAAGAAGACATTGAGTTTGATCATCTTTCCCTGAAAAGTGTTGATTTTTGTTGTAGCGGGTTGGTAACTGAATTCTAAATGCTAGCTTCCCTAGGAAAACATCAACTATGAAATCTATGCTGAGTTCTTTCAGCCTTTAGGAATTTGGGTGGAGTTTATACATAGATCTGGAGGGACTCTTATGGCTTCTTCCTTTTGGGAGTTGTCCCCCTCACTTTCCAGTTAGACTGTTGACTTTAAGTTTTCAGACTCCTCAATTGAGTAAGATTTCTGATTTCTCTGTGAGTTCCAGTCATTCAGATGAATTGTGGAGTACTGCCAGGTGAAAAGCCATATAAACAGGAATCCTACCTAGTACAGTTCATTCTTTCAAGGACTGACTCCTTTCTAGTTTCTGCTTGCTTTTGGTCATTCTGTGTTGCTTTCAAATAGTTGTTTAATATATTTTCAGAGTATATAGTTGTTATCTTCAGAAGGCTCAATGTAATTTAGTCTATTCTGCCATTACCAGAAGTTGTACCGTATCACCTTTTATTTTCCATTGATTTTTTCGTAAATATTTCATAGGGTTAAACAAAGAAACACAAAAAAACTTCTATATATTTTTATGAATGATGACAATAGCTATCAAAGTTTTCCAGAAAGATCAAGCATATTACTAATGTTATTTTTTTCTTTTTTCTTTGGTAGACAAGAGATGATTTCTTAGGTCAAGTGGATGTTCCTCTTTATCCATTACCGGTTGGTATAGATGTCCATGATTTTACTTTCTAATGTTTATTCTTTTTATTTTAATAAATCCTTAACAGATACACAATATAGTAAATGTAAGTATTTGATTTGTAAAGTGTATACTGCTGTTAATTCTTGAGCCTCTTATTTTCTGAAAACATCTCAATTTTCCGTTTTAATTTTAAGATTCCCTTATATGAAACCCACTAAGAAATAGAGTCGGGAAGGGAACTGGGGGCAGATTGGAAATACTATATGTACGGCTGGGTCACTTTGCTGTGCATCTGAAAGTATCACAACATTGTTAATTGGATATATTCCAATATAAAATACAAATTTTAATTTTTTAAAAAAAGGCCTAAGTGAACTTAGAAGGTATGACAAGGGCCTGAATTTTTTTAAAAAAAGAAAGAAATAGAGAGCCCCTGAAGTTGGTTGACATCCTGAAAGCGTTGTTTGAGGGAGATCATTTTGAAAATATTTTACTGAAAAACTAGACTGGGGAAAGCTTAGTTTCACAGAAAGAAGTTGATCAATTACAACAACGTGGGCATGAAACTGAATATGGACCAACCATACAGCAACAGAAGAAAACAGATTCAGGAGATATTTCATTACGTGATATTATTGGACCAGGAGCTCCAGTTGAAAAAAGCAAAAGAAGCAGAAAGTAAAGATAATACATGTTGAACTTGGGAGATAAGGGTGGTATCTCAAGCAAAAAGAGTAGGAGGAAAGCCTTTTTTTTTTTTTTAAGATATGGTAAGTTTATTTTTGGCCGTATTGCATATCAGTTGAAAACAAGAAAAATGAAACTTAAAGCAGGCAACTGAAGAGGTATAAAAATAAATTGTGTAGGGAAAAGGGTCTGGAAGGATTGAGAGTTATCACTGCTGAGGTAACTGCAGAATCTCTGAGAAGGATGGGCTGTCCAAATGAGAGGGATGAAAGTGTTGAAGGCCAAACACTGAAAGTTCATCAGTGTGCTTCTGTCAGAGGAGAAAGAAGACAGACCAAGAGAATACAGAAAAGACCCAAGTGAAATGATGTCATGAGAATTTAAGAGTTTCTAGATGTAATGGGTAGTTTAACAATGTCAAATGCAGCAGAGAAGTAAAGAATAATAAAAACAAAGGGCTGCTGAACTTGGTAAGAAAGAGAAGTACTAATTCTTGATCAATCTTTTCAGATGTTTATTGTCTCTCTACAGTCTTTAGACATTGCAAACTTTTAATAATGAATTTAATCCAGTCTTATTTTCCAAGCTGCTTACTTTTTTTGTTCTAGAATTGCCTCTGTGGTCTAACCACGCCAACATTTTATTGAATACATACTCCATATTGTTTTGGGGCACAAATACACTAACCATTCTCTAGTGTTTTTCTGCTTTTACCCTCCTTTTGGCCTCACGAACACCTGCTCAGATAGTTTTATACTGACTTGTGCTGCCAGGAGCAATTCCTACAGGGCAGGAAGGTGAAAGTATTGTCAAACCACCAATTGTAACCATTTAATAAGCTAAATCTACTTTTTTCTGACTTCTAACTTCAATTATGCCTTAAGTCATAGTTTATGAATATTCTTGAAAAGTATATATTTTTGTTGTTATAGATATATCTTGAAAACCCACTGTTTTATTCTAGACAGAAAATCCAAGAATGGAGAGACCATATACATTTAAGGATTTTGTTCTTCATCCAAGAAGGTCAGTAAATATAAAATAATAGCTTATGAAGGTTTTTTAAAAATATCATTATACTTTACAGTAGCCCCTTTGGAAAATCAGTTTAAACCTTTGTAAATAAGTTACTTTTAAATATTAGTTTTTTAAAGCTTTATTGCTGTTTCTGATTAAAAAGTAATTTCTGGTGATCTAGTGGTTAAGACTTCGCCTACCAATGCAGGGGGTGCAGGTTTGACCTCTGATCAGGGAGCTAAGATCTCACATGCCTCACAGCCTAAAAACAATAACATAAAACAAAAGTAATATTATAACAAATTCAATAAGGGCTTTAAAAATGGTCCACATCAAAAAATCAAAAACAGTTATATATGCATAGTACAAAAATTCTGAAAATATAGAAAAGTGATCATACTCCTTTGGGAAAGACTTTTCTCTCTAATATTTATCAGACTAGAAGAATGAAATATGTCATTACTTTATATGTATTTTATATCTTATACTGTGTGTAATTTTGTCATACTGTGTTTTGAAAAATTGCAAACATCAGTTTATCTAAAAAAAAAATACCTAGGGAGTTCTCTGGTGGTCCAGCAGTTAGAACTCCATACTTTCACTGTCATAGCCCCGGTTCAGTCCCTGTAGGGGAACTAAGATCCCCTAAGCTGCATGGCACAGCCAAAAAAAAGAATCCAACTTGATACAAAAACATTTTCAAGGAAATGTAACTACATTTTGCATACTTTCATTTAAAAAAAAATTCAGAAAACTCAAATATTTAGAGAAAATACATGAGCAAAGACTGTAATTTAAAACCCAAATAGCATGTTCATAATTCCATTTTCCTAAACTGAATTACTTGATTTTTGTCAAAAACTTTTAAGTTTAAGCTTTAAATAAAACCCCTTTTGATCTTCTGTACCACATAATCTAGTAAAATCTAGTTAAGACATGTATGGGAATTTACTGACAAAAAGGTCAAAGTAAAGCCAAGGAACGACATCTGTGCAAAACTATTTGTTTTCTCTTTAAAACTAGAAAATGCAATTGAACTTAGTAAAATTTTTGATTAAAAAATTTAAATATTCATTGTAATATAAATTTAATATAAATTTAAATAAAGGGAACAGTGGTCTTTGACTGTATTCATATTTACTGTCTAAAGTCACATTTAATTTCTGTAGAAGTTGTGCAATGTGAGTCCTTTTTCTTGCTTTAATTTTGAATTGATTGTGACATCTGTATACCAAGAATAACTAACTAGTTCTTCTCTTATTTGGTTGCCCTAATAACCTGCTTTTCAATTTGTTGAATGCTTTCTGGTGTCTTTATCTTTAAAACACTATAACAGTTTACATCTTCTGTCTGCACTGGTATTGCTGCAAGTGCAGAAAGAGTTTTATCCAAATACATTATTAGATTATTTTTGAACATCAATAAATTTAAACCCACAGGCTTATTATCTAGTTGGAAAAACGTAATAAAACCTATCATTGTAGAGAAACCCTCCTATAAAATATTACCTGAGTAAGTTTTCTGTATCTATCTTTTATAAAAAGTCATAGAGTGTTCATACCCCCTTAACTATGGAGACACGAGTCACATTAGTGATCTGGAAATAAGCACTGGGGGCTTACTGACCAGTCAGGGAAGGATACTTTCCAAATCCATGAGAACTGTGTAGAGAAGAACAACTAAAAAGATTAAGAGAGGCATAGGGGAGTACCTCTTGAAGACAGGAGGAAAAATTAGGACCCTTATGTCTTATTATATAACTGAAATCTATAAAAATTATCCAGAAAACCAATATAGAAAGCTATGACAAGCAAGGATTTCCTAAGTAAACAGGATGCTATTATAGAATTGGTGGGGGCAATAGACAGAGTTAGGTCTTAAGTTAGAAGCTTAAGAAAGACAGGTTTTAAAAAAAAAAAAAAAATGAATGAGGGGACTTCTCTGGTGGTCCATGGTTAAGACTCCATGCTCCCAATGCAGAGGGCATGGGTTTGATCCCTGGTCAGGGAACTAAGATCCCACATGCTGTGGGTGTGGCAAAAATAAATTAAAAAATTTTTTTAATTAAATATTACTACTCTGGGAAGCAACCCTTAACTTAGACAACTCATTTTTCTAAGAGGTGGTATGAGATACAGTATGAAAGTAGATTAGATAAATTAATATATGACAGATTCAAACAGCTGTCAAAGACATTAGGTTTCAGATAGTTACCTGACCTTGCTCTCTACTTTTCTATTATACAACATGGCTAGATTATTATCCCTAAAGCACATCTGTGAGGATGCCTTTCCCTATCCTCCAAATTCTATGCAAAATAAAATCTAAAAGTTCTACTTCACTTAGACCTCATCAGCTGGACCATTCCCACCTCCTTTATATACCCTGTAATTCAGCCAACCTCAGCTACTTCCATTTCCTTAACTGCACCCCTGGTTTCCCATCTATTTCCTTATTTTTGCCCTCTTCTCTACTCTTATGCCTTTCCCTGACTGCCATAGATCAAAATCCTCCCCAGTCTTCTAGCCCAACCCAGATGCCAGCTTCTCTTTCAAGATCTCTGTGATCTTTCACTTAAACTTCCATAGTTCCTTATTTATCTCATAACAATTATTTATTTATGGATGTTTCTTTTTCTCCACCATCTATTCCTTTTTCTTCTGCATTGAAACTTGTCTTGAATCTCTCCTAGTAAGCTAGTAGATGTTCAATGAACTCTTATTGAATGAATGGTTTTCTTCCTAGTGTTAAAGTTGTATGAATTATTATTTTCTTTCTACAGTCACAAATCAAGAGTTAAAGGTTATCTGAGATTAAAAATGACTTACTTACCTAAAACCAGTGGCTCAGAAGACGATAACACAGAACAGGCTGAGGAATTAGAGGTGAGATTTTATAAATATTTGGTTAAACTAAGAAGAAAAATATCCAATTTCTTATTTTACTATACTCTAAAGAAAAAATAACTGCTTAATAAAGTTAAATGTGTGCAATAAAAATTACTTCCCTAGACATTTGTTTATTTTACCCAAGAATTTGTTAAACATTTCTTTCCTCTAAGGATATTTCTGTGAAATGAATGGCCATTACTGATGGCATTCTTAAAGCTTAAGGAATAGAGATTACAATGTTTATAAATGAAAGCATTTGTTGTAATTAAGTCATTAACTGTTTGTAGTTTTTCAGAGTTTTCTAAAAACATGTCATGTGCCCCCTCTATTAAAGTAAGAACACAATTTATTGTTTTAAAGTTAAATATATGGAAAATTTGAAGATGCTACTTAGGAACTTCTTTATGAAATGTAATTCCTGTTACTTTTCCTATCATGGTTGGGGTGGGTGTGGGAGGGCTCATAGAAAAGGAGACTAAGAGAGAGAGAGAAAAAAAAAATATATAAGTGATCTAATAAAAAGCCACATTTATTGGAGGCCAAAAGAAGTTAACCATCTTCATGGGTGATAGGATAAAAGGAAGTCCAGTCAAGGATTTGGGCAGAGCCACCTACCTTTGGGATAAGTGAAGAAGAGGCAGAGAACATGTATTTGGAATAGAATTGGACAGGGATTTGGAACCCTCCTAGTCGCAAGCTCTACCACTTATGAGCTGAGTGACCATGTGAGTCTCAACCCTCTCTGGACTTCAGGTTCTTCCTTTGCAGAGTGACAGGATGTACTGCTACCCTTAGGGTTTCTTCCAGCACAAAAAATTTGTGATCTGAAAAGGGAACAAAAACATTTGCCTCTTGAGGTTCCCACTTAACAAACATTATCATCAGAAGGTAGCACCTTATTCTAACCACATTGACTGAAAGCACCCTTTGTTGTGGCATCAGTTTGCTTTGGAGGGGTTGTGTGTGTGCCTCTTCCTCAGTAGTCATGCTTTTTTGATTAAGGGTCTGCTAAAGTCTCCAGAAGGACTGTCAGGATGAGGGACCCTTCCCCAGGGCTGGGCTTTGCATCACACACCCAAACATCTTGAGAAAGTTTGATAACAAGCAGTGCTTTTGCGACAAAGATTCCTGGGAATTTTTTTTATATGCACTGATGAGATTTTACTTTGTGGGGGAATCTATAACAACAGAAAGAAAAAACTTTTTTCTTTAAATAGTTAGCCTTATTACTCTGGTGACCAAAGAAACGTAATATCCTCTCTCATGTCTAATGCCCTTATTTGATACCTTTTTTTTTTCTTTTTAGTTTTTCTTTGATGTGTCATATAATAATCTTTTTTTTTTTTAATTTAGGAATTTATTGAGTAGAATTTTCTCTCTAACTGGCATTTTAGTGCACAGGGAAACCTGAATAATGGAATTCTGTTTGAAATGAAGGATGTCTGCTATAAAGAAAGAAAATTCTTTATTTAGTAACTTAAAAAATTTCTAACAGCATTTCATTATTTGGTAACCTGCTCCAAGTTTTGCCCACACGCATGTATCACAGGTACCTTATTCACAGTTCAGTTTCTGTGGGTAGAGCTGCTTCGCTTCATTTTGTGGTCTCATGTCTCAACTTTGAATTCCCTCAGAATCCACCTTATAATTTCAGTAGATGTAAACATGTAGGAGTTTATTTATGAAAGGCCCTAGGAATTCAAACACATGAATCTGTGCTTATTTATCTTCTGTGTAGCTAATGACCAGAGAAGTCTTGTCTTTGACATCTGGTTTGTGACTGAATATATAAAATCCTACCATTTAAAGAAAACAGTTGTCATTTTCAAAAGAGGCTCACTCTTAGGCAGTGTATACCCTGGTAGGATAAAGTTTAGTAAGGTGTGACTGTAGTACATAATTATGTAGTATTTTTTTTGTACCCCTTGTAACTTTAGGTTTAGCTCTATGTATTTTATGTGGTTACTACTACTGTATTTGCTGTACCTCTGAATGCTTTCTTTTTGACCATCTTTGACTGTTAAATTGTGGGTGGTTGCATGTTAGCTTTGAGGTTAGTAAATAAATAACATACATTGATCCTTAGAAAATTATTTTGTGAAGAATATTAGCTGATACATGTTTAATAGGGAGGCATTCTATACTGAAAATGAAAACCCATTCTTTCTAAACAATGTTTATATTTAGAAATGGGTAAACAAATGGATAACTATACTTCTTCTCAAACTGAAACAGGTTTTTAAAAAAATAGGCCCTTAATTAAATTAGTTTTTTTCCCCTCCAGAAGTTTACTTGAGTAACATAAATTCAATTAAAAAAAACCTTTAATAGAGAAATCTTTTAAGAAGATTCTAAAGAAATATTTTTGGTACCATTTTCCAAGCTCTGAATATTTTTATAATCTTCTACAGCAGTAGTGAGGACCTATTTATTAATAAATTTTATTAATCTGCAGAAAAATAATCAGTGACCATATTTTTAAAAATTGGTCCTTTTTTTCCAAGAGAGTGAAATATAAAAATTCAACTCACATGCTTTTAAAATTGAGACCAGAGAAATAAAATGTGATTTGATATGTACAGACTGATTTTTAGATATATAGATCTTCTATCATAATCATTTAAGGGAAAGAAAGTGAGAGAGAGAAGGAAGGTAAACATCAATGGAGAGAAAAAGTAGAGGGAAGAGAGAAAGAATGGAGTTCCTGGCAATAAAAAGAAACAAAATTAGCAAGATGTCAGTTCCTATCGAAGAAATAAAAAGAAAATAAAGAAGGAGAAATAGAAGGAATCTGTTTTACTTCCCATCCATATGTCTTTTCCTGGAATAATTTTGTCTGTCTTCCTCTCTCCTATGCCTCACCTTCCATTCCACCTCAGTCTATAACCCTCTCCTTGGCACTAGCCAAAGATCAACCCTGCTTCAGCCTTATCCTGTTCTGTCTGCTGCCAGAAAACAATTGTTTTCTTCCCAAGGTCTCCCTGACCCTTCCTGTTCAGACCCCACCTTCCAAGAGGGAAGAATTCTCTTCTGTCTTCTAAACCATCACCTGGCTGGCACAGCAGTCCTCCAGTACTAGATCCCCAATGTCTAGGCAGAAAAAAAAGACTCTATATATTAAGGAAATTATTTTTTACCTATTATTATGGTACCAAATATGTTCCCCAGTTTGTCTCTCTCTCTCTCTCTCTCTTTTTTTTTTTTTTTTACTTTTATTTAGTAGTTTTTGCCATGTACAAATTTGGGGGATTATAATCAAATCACTCAGCCTCTTTCAGGCCATCTGGGTTTGATGTCATACTTAATGGTTTTTTACTCCTAGAATATACTTTTTTAATATCCCTAGATTTGTTCTAATACATTTTGGTTTTACTTTGTAACATTTTAAGTATTGCTCAATCTGTAACATTCTGGTTATAAGGTATGAGGTAGCAGTGCAAATAATTTTTCCCTTTTTTTCCTAAGTGATTTGCTTATCTTCCTACAGATTTGAAATGCCTGTATCATATACTGAATTCTATAAATTGGATTCTCTTTCTTAGCTTTCCAATTCTATTAATTAATTGTGGTTTATGTTATGTTTTATCTGATAAAGTTTATCTTCACTCATCTTTTTTGGAATTGTGCTGATTATTTTTGCTTGTTTTTGTTTCTATTTGAACTTGAAAATGGCTTTGTCATGTTATATTAAAAATCCATGATGTAGTCTTATTTAAATCTTGGCAACTTTATAAATTAACTTGGGGAGAATTGATGTCTTTGTGAGATTAAATCTCCCTAGCCAAGATCACATTGTCTTTTCATTCACTCAGGTCTTCTCTCGTGTACCTTTTAGGAGAATTTTAAAGTTTTCATTGCTAGTTTATTTATGCTTCCTAACCATATCGGTGTTTAGCAGAACCTTTTACTGACTGCCTTCTCTGTTTTGAGGTTTCTTGTATAAAATCATGTCATTAACCCTTGCTACTTTTTTCAAATAATTCCTTACTCTAACTACTCTAGCTAAGGTTTTTTTGTATGTTTGCCGCTTGCTAGTCTCAGAGGAAATTTCCAGTGCCTTCCTAGCATATAAACAAAACAAAACTTTCTTTCTCTGGCTGTTTTATGACTTGACCAAAATGCCATTCCATGGTCCAGAGGAGAAAGAGAAAAGTCAGACCAGAGAATCATAATGTCTTTTCAATCACCATTTCTAAATCATTCGCCCTTCCCTATCATGCCTCTACATGTTTGACCTTCATACAGCAATTTTTTTCAAGTTTCAGAGAGTTATTTACTTCCACCATTAACAAGGTGCTTTCTCTCTGAGAGAGACAATGCCCAATAAGACACGATCCCTGTTTATATTTTAGAGAATAGTGTGAGGTTGAACTATGCTTCTCCATTTCTTAGTGTCTTCCAATGCTGTTTATTTTAAAGTTTTCCAAGTCCTTTTTCTCCTATTAGACATGTTTTAAATTTTTTCAAAAAAAATTAAATTTTTTCAAGCAAAATCTAAGTGTTATCATTTTGAAAACAAACAAAGAAACAAACAAACTTCATTATCATCAGATATTCCTGTTAGGTGTTAAAAGTTGACAGTGTGCTCATTCTGTCTGCGTAGTTTTTGAAACTGGGTATGCTCAATCTCTTAAAATTTCCTTAGCATAATTTATGGGCTTTCCAGGTGGTGCTAGTGGCATTAATTTATACGGTTAAAAAAAATTAAGCATAAACTTAATTGTCACCATTCTGTTTTTCAGCCTGGCTGGGTAGTTTTGGACCAACCAGATGCTGCTTGCCATTTGCAGCAGCAACAGGAACCTTCTCCTCTACCTCCAGGATGGGAAGAGAGACAGGATATCCTTGGAAGGACCTACTATGTAAACCATGAATCTAGAAGAACACAGTGGAAAAGACCAACCCTTCAGTATGTGCTGGTGACTTTTGTGTTTGTAATCTGAATACATTTTGACCACTGATTTCCATTATGAAGTCATGACTCAAATGGATTCATAATAGTATGGGAATCCAAAGACTGTAAGAATACTAGGATTTTTTTTTATGGCATTGGGCATAAAAAGTGCTATCTTAGATGTTTCTTTCTTAAAATGATTTGATAGTATTAAAAAGTATTTGAATTACAAATATCACCCTTCTGATTGCTTCTTTAATATTAATGAATTGTCAGTTATTTCTGTTTTAAATAATTATATAGCCACAAAAGGAACATTTTTCTTTCTAGACTGAGGTGGAAAATCTTGGAGATTTTTTAGTTTGTTACTAAAATATAATGAGAAGTTGATTTCTACAGCACAGTGTTTTTAAAACAGAAATTTTTATAAAATATAAAGGACCCAATAATAAGTTCTTTTGTTAAACACCCATTTGCCAGTCTGGTCAATGTGTACATAATTTCTGATGTATCTGAATCAAGGACAGAATGGCCTTTCAGGTATTCTGATTTATGTCTCCTCAGTGATATTTTTCTTTTATTATCATCAGACTGGTTTTTATAAATGGGGCTTTCCATGTGGCACTAGTGGTAAAGAATCTGCCTGCCAGTGAAGGAGATGCAAGAGATGTGGTTTCAGTCCCTGGGTCGGGAAGATCCCCTGGACTAGGAAATGGCAACCTGCTCCATTGTTTTTGCCATGGAAAATACCATGGACAGAGGACCCTGGTGGGCTACGGTCCATGGGGTCACAAGGAGTCAGACACACTGAGCGACTGAACACACACACATGGTTCAGCACTTTTTTTTCTTACTTTTGGCTGCGTTGGGTCTTCGTTGCTGCACACACAGGCTTCTCTTTTTCCAGTGTGAGGGCTGTAGAGCACGTGGGCTCAGCAGTTGGGGCTCAGGCTTCTCTAGATGCCGCGTGTGGCCTCTCTATTTGTGCCACACCAGCTTCGTTGCCCACGGCTTGTGGAATCTTAGTTCCCTGACCAAGGATTGAACCTGTGTCCCTGCAATTTGAAGGTGAATTCTTAACCACTGGACAACCAAGGAAATCCCCAAGCACTTTTGTAGATGTTTTTTGATCTCAAATGCTTCCAAAGCAAGTTGATGATCCAGCTGCTTTGTGTCACAGAGGCATTGATCTGTAGAATGGCATACAGATTACAAGACTGAATGCATGATAAAATTCTGAAACATCTTGTTGTATACCTGTATTGTGGCAGGCCTGACTTGAGCAGAATCACATTTCTTTCACTGTGGTTGAGGTTGCTTTCAGCCAGCAAAAATCGTTTATTTGGGGGGAAAATGTACGAGGCATTCCCTTAGGACCACTACAGTTGTACAGCAAGAATTGGTCTTCTGAATATCCTGGGCGTATATGGTATTAGATAAATTAACAGTAATCTTGTTATTAAATACTTATACAAAATTCTTGATCTTATGGTCTGGCTATATTAAACATGACTAGCTAGAGTAGTATAACTAATGAATGACTGCGGAAAGGATATGCAGTCTGATTTACCATGCCTTTCCTAAATTCAGACACTCCTTTACTACTGTCCTTTCTCAGAACAGGCCCATTACTGTATATGATCAAAAACACATACCATTTAATCTATAATCTATTAAGTTTTTAATTATAGTGTCCTTATACTGTCTTTCCTTCTGCCTTCTGCATTCATGCATGGGAAACTAGAGGGTAGACCCTTGGCTTAAGATCAGTTCTGGAAAATGTTACTTTCTAATTCATGAAGGTGTATATGCAACTCTTAAAAAGCTTCTGTTTTATGAGCTTTCTAGAGCTACTTCAGATTTTACTCTTGTAATAACATGGTTAAATAATAGTGTAATAAAAGTACTTATGCAACACTCAGGTGTTCATTCATTCAACAAATATTTTTGAGTGCCCATACACATGAGACATTTTCCTAGGTACAGTGATGAATGAAAATATTGTGCACGTTACACATTTTCACAAAAATTTTTAACTCCATAAGGTACTTGGAAGGTACTGCTGTGCCTACAACTTAACCTGAGCATGTTGAACTAGCCTTTGGGCCCAAACTATAAATTCTGATCTAATATGGATACTTTCTAAATGAACACAGAATTTTTAGCTATCATTTTAACTCTCTTCAGGCGTGGATGATGGCTTTTACATTTCTAATGCAGGGACAACCTAACAGATGCTGAGAATGGTAACATTCAACTGCAAGCCCAGCGTGCATTTACCACCAGGAGGCAGATATCTGAGGAAACAGAAAGTGTTGACAACCGAGAATCTTCTGAGGTAGAAATCATTTTCTCGTTCTTGTTGGTAGACATATGTTATAGCAATTGATTCAAGTATGTAGCTTAAGCTTCTGTTCATTTTAGAACTGGGAAATTATAAGAGAAGATGAAGCCACCATGTATGGCCATCAAGCCTTCCCTTCATCTCCACCATCAAATAACTTGGATGTCCAGACTCATCTTGCAGAAGAATTGAATGCCAGACTCACTGTTGGTGGAAATTCAGCCACTGGCCAGCCAGTATCCAACTCAGTAAGATGATTCTTAGATTTTGATGGAGCTTCAGGATTTTATATTTTTATATATAAATATTATATATGTATTTTATATATAAATATACGTGGACTTCCCTGGTGGCTCAGTGGTCAGGAATCTGCCTGCCAATACAGGAAATGTGGATTTGATCCCTGGGTCAGGAATATCCCCTGGAGAAGGAAATGGCAACCTGGGAATATTCTTGCCTGGGAAATCCTATGGACAGAGGAGCCTGGTGGGCTACAGTTCATGGGGTTGCAAGAACCAGACATGATGCAGCAACTGAGTATGCACACTTGCACACACACACACACACACACACACACACACACACACACATATCCATTATTCCGTTCAGTATCTAACCTTTACATAAAAGGTTGTCTTTTTTCTCCATTTTTGTTGAGATATAATTGACATAATACATTGTGTTAGTTTAAGGTGTACAACATAATGATTTGATCTATGTATTGCAAAATTGTAAGTTTAGTTAATATATAACACCTCGCGTTTTTTTTTTTCTTGTGATGAAAAATATTGTCTTAAACTGCACATAATAATGTGTAAGGGACTTTTGTACTTTACAGTATGGCCATTTTCAAATATCCTCACTAACAGTATGGAGCAGAGTTGTGGAAAATCCACATGGTCATTGGACTCTAAATATCCATTACATAAATCAATGCCCTCAGCCACAGACTATCAGGAACACACTTGTAATTGAACAAGTTGAGTTTATTATTCATTTCAGCAAGGGGAATACAAACCATGAACATCTCGGTAATAGTATGTTATGAAAGACTTAAAGGATTTCAACTTGTGTTAGGCGATTTTCAGGAGGGTTTAAGGAAGCAGGACCTCACATTGGATGCTATCAGGAAGCAGGGATAATTCTGTGATGTGATGTCTTAAATCTTATCTGTAGCAAGGCTAAAGCTATGATTAGCAAAAAGCAGCAGTCACTTGTATCTGCCAGGATATAGGGAGATATTTGGTATCTTGTGGCTTGGACAGTGTTCATGTTTTGCTGTGTTTAGGCATGATTACAAAGTAGTCTTGATTTTGTCTTGAATTGTGCTGATGAGTGCCAGGCCAAGTCCTGGGTGCTTGGGGTTACTCTTCTCCTTTTCAGGGATACCACACATGTCACCAACACACATGTGAAAAAGAGCTGATATACTTTGACTAAACAAAGAGATAGATGACCTTCTCACTCCAGCAGCCACTATAAACTTGCTACCTCTGGGGTCCAGAAGCCAGTATTCCAACATAACACTGCCCTGATGGGACCCTTGTGGCTAACTCTCTCATCTGTATCAAAGGAGACATTTCAATGGAAGACAAAGAGGTGTCCAAGGATATTGTGGTCATTTCCTTTTGGAATTCTGCACTTTCCATTCCATTAGTAAATATGGAGGGCTGACTACATACTGGTTGTATGCTGGTTAAAACAGTTCACCCATCTGTTTAAGTATTGCCTGTGCCTGCTTTCACAGTAAATTAAAAGAGACAAGATAGTCAACAAAAACTACTTACTATCTGGACCTTAACAGAAAAATTTGCTGACTTCTGTTTTAGTACCTTTCTCATAATGCTTCAGTGTAGACAGTTCTATGTAAATGCCTGTGTGACTATCCAAGAGCAGATAGGCCTGCCTGCTCCCTTCCCCTCCTTTCTTCCATCCATCTATCTTCCTTTCATGTCATTTCATGTTTTTGTTTGAGGAATGGGAAAGATCAGTCAAAGACTTAAAGGATAAGCTATATTGATTTGATGGTGACATCCTATTCTCTTTCTTCCTGTTATTTTTATTTTTTTAATTACTAAAGTAATAGGTGGCATCTATACAATGGCATACTATGCAGTCACTGAAAAGAATGAAGTGTCTTTGAATACATATGTTGTATGGAACAAAGAAATATTGCTCAGTGGAAAACTGAGGTACTGAGCAGTATGTTTGATGTGTTACCATTTATACAATTATTTACATGACAGAATAAATATGTGTATCATATTTCTTGAAAACTAAACTAGGTAACCTTGCTCAGCTCTGAAGAGAAAAACAGGGTGAGCAGAGCATATGTCTTTTGTACCTTTTGAATTTCTTACCATGTGCATATTAATTCAAAAAAGTTAATTTATTATTTTTAAAGTATTGTATGGTCATGGTTAAAAATTGAAACAGTACTGAGGTGTATAAAATAAAAATTGAGTTTTCCATCTTACCTCTGACATATGCTACATCAATTGCCATTAATGGTTTGGCATATACTGTTTTTTAAATTTATTTTATTGAAATATAGTTGATTCACAGTGCTGTATTAATTTCTGGTGTACAGCACAGTGATTCAGTCATTTATATATATATATATATACACACACACATTCTTTTTCGTATTGTTTTCCATTATGGTTTATCACAGGATATTGGATATAGTTTCCTGTGCTGTACAGTGGGACCTTCTTGTTTATCCATTCTACATTTAATAGTTTGCATCTGCTAATCCCAAACTCCCGGTCCATCCCTCCCCCATTCTCCTCACCCTTGGCGACCACAAGTCTGTTCTCTATGTTTATGACTCTGTTTCTGTTTTGTCGATAAGTTCATTTGTGTTGTATTTTAAATTCCATGTGTAAGTGATATCCTATGGTATTTTTCTCATTTACTTAGTTTGATAATCTCTAGGTCTGTCCCTGTTGCTGCAAATGGCATTATTTTATTCTTTTTTATGGTTGAGTAATATTTCATTATGTGTGTGTACACACACACACACACACATGCACCATATCTTTTTTTTTGTTTTTAATTTATTTCTAATTGAAGGGTAATTGCTTTACAATATTGTGTTGATTTCTGCCATACATCAACATGAATCAATCATAGGTATACATATGTCCCCTCCCTCTTGAACTTCCCTCCCACCTCCCATTTTATCCCCTCCCCAGTTGTCACAGAACACCAGTTTGAGCTCCCTGAATCATACAGCAAAATCCCACTGCTGTCTGTTAGATATATGATAGTGTATGCTTCCATGCCACTCTCTCCATTCGTCCCGCCCTCTCCTTCCCCCTGCTCCTCATGCCCACAAGTCTGTGCTCTGTGTGTGCATCTCTGTTGCTGCCTTGCAAATAGGTTCATCAGTACCATCTTTCTAGATTCCATGTATACATGTTAATATTCAATATTTGTTTTTCTCTTTCTGACTTACTTCACTCTGTATGGTAGGCTCTAGGTTCACCCACCTCATTAGAACTGACTCAAATGCATTCCTGTTATGGCTGAGTAATACTTCATTACATATATGTACCACAGCTTCTTTATCCACTCATCTGTCAGTTGTCTAGGTTGCTTCCACGTCCTACCATTGTCAGTGGTGCTGCAATGAACAGTGGGCTACATGTATCTTTTTCAGTTAATGGTTTTCTCAGGGTATAAGTGGTTTGGCATATATAGTCTTAAACATTTTCTGTGTGCATAAAGATGCATGCACACATATTTGTATATCAGTTTTTTAGCCTGAGATCACCTTGCACACACTTTTTGGTAACTTATTTTTTTTACATAGTGTATCATAGACATTGGACCATTTCAGTCAATATTGAGGTGCTCTTTTTTATAACCACTACCAACAAAATAATCAAACGTCATTCCCTTGTGCAAGTAACCCTTAAGCTGTTTCTCTAGTTTCCTTTGATGGACTTCAGATTGTTTACAGTTCTTTGTTATTGTAAACAATCCTACAGTGGCTCCTCTGAATTAAGTCCTACATATATTATAAATGTTAATGTCATTAAGTAACAAAACTAAACTATTTCAGGAAGTGACAACAGCATGCATGTAAAAGCACAGGAAAGAAAAAATACTGGATTTCTAGGAAACAAGTAATCTTGAATGTCCAGAGGGTGGCTTGTGAGGGAAGAGGGCTGGAGTCAGCCCTGGAAGCTCACTGGAGCTCTTCTGGAAGCTCATTCACGTTGTGTTCTGTACTGTAGATTTTACCCTAGTGACGGAAGAAGTCATTGAAGGGCTCTGAGTGAGAGAATGGCGATGAAATCTGTGCTGCAGAATGCTCTCTGGCTGCAACTCGTGGTATGGAGAGCAGATTTAAGCAAAAAAGACTTGCAGCAGTCAAATCTGTTAGGATGTTGCCACAGTAATAGTCAAAATGACAAGTGATGAAAACTTGAAATTTTTTTTTAAAGTGCAAGGGAAATGTATTTGAGAGCTTGCAAAGAAATAGAATGTGTAGGATCTGGTGACGGACCTGGCCGTAAGGGACAGGAGGGGAGAACTCAGGGAACTGACTGCTGTCTGCCTGGGGGGCAGCTGCTGGCCTCCTAGGCTGCCCGCTGAAGATGAGGAATACCTGAGAGGGAATGGATTTGAGTGGGTGTGGACAGGGAAAAACTGAGTCCAGTTTTGAACACAATAAAGGGCTCTCTGTTAGACATTCAAGAAAAGGTGTCCAGGAGACGGTCTAGGACTCAGGTGGAGAATTGTGAGCTGGAATTTGGAAGGTATTTGGTGCTGAGCGAGGCTGAGAGAATCTCCATGTGGGTGGAGTGGGTGTTCGTTTTTCTTCTCCATCACACCTACCCCACTACCTTATCTGCCATTCAGAGACAAAGCAGAGACCTAAAGTTATCATTGTTCTTTTTTTATATATAAGAATCATTCCAGCAGAAGAGGCAGCTTACAAGCCTATACTTTTGAGGAACAGCCTACACTTCCTGTGGTAAGTTTTAGCCCCTCCCCTCAATCCTCAATAAAAATATAAGACTCAGCAACTTTTTTTTTTTTTTTTGGGAACACTGAATATGAACGTTTGCTCCAGCATAGTATCGGGGCTCTGGGGGATGAGGTTGTGGGAGGAGAATGGGATAGGTAGGCCCTTTAAAGACAAAAGACAGAGAACTGTCTCTCTCATAGTGAGAAAGCCAAGTCCCCACATGGCTGTGGGTGGCGTTTAGGCTTGGCAGGTGAAGTGCTGTGCAGGCTGGATGTATTGCATACTGATCAGGACTGTGGTATCCAGGGGCCTCTGCTCTGTGCCCAGCCTATGTGTCTTGCAGCTGTTTCTGCCCCAGACATGAAGCTACATCAACAGCTGGTCATATGGGTGGGTGTGTACACGTGTCGGCAGGCTCAGCAGCCAGGATGGAGTTTGTAAGCCCCCTTCTCAGTCTTGTTTTCCAGGCTGCCAAACCATCCACTGCCTCTTAGGTAGCATCTCTAAACATGACCTTGACTACAGCTTAGACTTCATAGCTTCAGGCCTTTTAGTCTCCCAGCCTCCATCCTCTTTCTGACTCAACTCTCACCTGGGTTCGAACTCTGGGTTGGGAAGATCCCCTGGAGAAGGGAACAGCTACCCACTCCAGTATTCTTGCCTGGAGAATCCCATGGACAGAGGAGCCTGGTGGGCTGCAGTTCATGGGGTCGCAAAGAGTTAGATACTACTGAGCGACTTTCATTTTCACTGCTTTGAGTTGGTCTCTTCCTTATATGGTCCCCACTTATTTTTTAAACCAAATGTAAATGTCCAGGCTCCCAGCCCCTTGAGCCTCCTCTATCCCTTAGCCACCTACCCACCACCATCACCTTCACTCCTGCCTGGGCTCTTTCTTCCAAATGGGTGTGTGTGTGTTCCACATCCATAGTTGGAACGGCCACCTCACTTTTTTTCTACCAACAGTTTGTGATTTTGAATGGCAGCCTATATATTAATTTTGAAAAGTAGGGTTTTTTTTTTCACTTTTATGGGGGTTCCAGCAAAGGAATTCACAGGCTCAAAAGGCCTTGAATTGGCTGATCCATCTAAAAAGGTGGCCCTGCACCAAGAGAGGAACATGGGCACTGTGCGGAGGAAGGAGGTGGGGGCACCCACCTGTGCATTTGGCCCAGTCAGTGTCAACCTTCAACACGAAGGTGGATGTCACAGAAAGACTGCCCTCCCTAGCCTTCCTCTCACTTAGTGCCCTGTGTCTAGCCATCTCCACTCACCTTACTGTTCAATTGCTCAACTCTTTGCAACTTTCCAACTTTCCAACTCTTTGCAACCCCATGGACTGCAGCATGTCAGACTTCCCTGTCCTTCACCATCTCCCAGAGTCTGCTCAGACTCATGTCTGTTGAGTTGATGATGCCATCCATAATGCTATGAGACGTCATCCTCTGTCCACTCACCTGGAGCCACTTGAACTGAGATCCCTAGGTGTCTCTCCCACTGCATTTCACATTGTCCTCTGTGCAGTGAAACTGGTGAACTTCTGATTCACTGACAGGCACTCATCCAAGAAACAATTTTAAGTGCACCAAATGAGCTACAGAATCTAGAGACGATTTACATTTTGTGTACTGGAAAAGCTGTTTCCGTGCCTTTTCCTTCTTAATACACTGATTAGAGATTTGTTTGCTTTCACAAAGCTTTCTTAAGGTATAATTTACATACCATAACATCCATCCATTTTTAAGTACACAAATGAGTTTTAGTAAATTTATACAGTTGTGCAGACACTACCACGGTGAAGTTTGAGAACTCTTCCTTCACCACAAAAAGTGTTCTTAATCCTAATACCTACTCTTAGCCTCAGGTGACTACTCGTCTGCTTTCTGTTGCTAGTTTTGCCTTTTCTAGGAATTTCACTTAAGTGGAATCATACAGTATGCCATCTTATGCATCTGGCCTCTTTCACTTACTACGATGTTTTTGAGATTTATCCATGTTGCTACATGTTTCAGGAGCTTATGATAGTCCATCATTGTAGATGTGTTTACTACATCCCATTTATCTACTCACTAGCTGTTAGACATTTGTAATGCCGGGCAACTTTGAATTCCATTATTTTATAGACTCAGAGCTCATTACAACTGTCAGCATTGTACATCTACCTCTGTGTATCTACAGAACGGGGTATCTAGTGAAGAGACTAGTGGTCATAGTTTTTATATTAATATGCAAGACACATTAGGGAACCAGGCCAAACGTTGAAGAGTCTAATCTAACTCAAAAGACAAAAGGAAGGTCAGACCTGGACTGTTTTCAGTAAACCTGGAAAACTAGACCTCTTTTGTTCATTAGCAATGAACTACAGTAATCAGCACTTCCCCAGCCTTCACAGAAAGAAAGCAGGGGTAACTTTTGACTTGGCACATATGGGTGATAATTTCTATAGTTTGACTACCTGTGTTCAAATCTCAGCTCCATAATAGCAATGTTACGGTTAGGAAATTACTTCCATTTTCTAAAACTTCAGTTTCCCAATAAGTTGAATGGGCCAATAATCTTAATTATCTCATTAAGATTTGTGTGGCGGTTAAATGACATGATCTGTGTGAGGGCAGTATGTGGTTGTTACTACTCTCATGTTGTTATCACACTCATCATTATTGTCTGCTCTGTTTTTTTTTTTTTAATTGAAATGCTGTGCACTTTAAAGTATGGTTTAAAACATGATTCATTTTAAAGAGGGTTATCAGTGAAAAAGGAGATATGGTCCTTTAAAAACGATTCTTTCTGGGCGCTTTCCTGGTGGTCCAGTGGCTAAGATTCCATGCTTGCAATTCAGGGGAACTGGGTTCAATCTTTGATTAGGCAGCTGCATCCCACATGCTGCAGCTAAAAGATCCTGCATGCAGCAACCAAGGTCCTGTGTGATACAGCTGAGACCCAACACAGTCAAATAAATAAAATAGATATTTATAAAAATAGTAATGATAAAATACAATAAATAAGAAGGATTCTTTCTTATTAATATTTAATTCTGTTATTCTTCACTGTAGCTTTTGCCTACTTCATCTGGATTACCACCAGGTTGGGAAGAAAAACAAGATGAAAGAGGAAGATCATACTATGTGGATCACAATTGCAGAACTACTACCTGGATAAAGCCCACTGTACAGGTATCCTGCAGTCTGTTCATTATGGTGTTTTCTTAGGTAATTTAAACCATCATATTTCTATGGGAGCTATTAATATATCACTTAGTAGTAGATGCTGAATACTTCTAATTATTTTCTGTTATTGGTGCTGTCTGTCATTTCCTGCAGATCTCTAATATACATGAGTCATTACTGGTTATTAGGTGAAACAAGTCCATTTGGGACTAGGAGGACAAAGTAAATGATCTGGTCTACTGGGTAATTTTGTAATTTGAATGGTTAAGATCATTATTTTGCTAAAAATAATCTTGGTGATTAGCATCTATAAAAGAACTTTGTCATAATGACACTCTGTCCTTGGCAACAGTTTGCCTTTTGTATTAATAATATTTCTTTGTAAGCATTTAGGAAAATATCACCATTTCTCTTGAGAAATTTTTTAAAACTGAAAAGTACAGAGAATAATATAGTAAGTATCCATTTTTTTAACACCCTGAATTTACCACCATTAACAGCTCACCGTATTTGGTTCTAGATTTTTTGTTTTTCAAAATAAAATACAGAGGAAAAGATTTTATCTTTTAACCAAGCACTTGGCCCCGCTACCCAGAGGGAAATATCACTGTGAGCTTGTTGGGAATTCTTCCTGCCTATTTTATGACTTAGTAGAGAGCTAAACAATGCAAAATATTATTTATGTCCGTGTGTCAAATTTAACAAAGATATTATGTAATTCTAAATATTTTTTGCTCACTATTGTTTTAAAATCCTCTCATGTGGGTTTATATATAGATCTAGTGTATTTTTTTAGCTGCCTTATATTTTATCACAGAAATGTATTACATTTCAGTTATCCATTTCTGTAGTGGCTGTTTGCCATTTATTTTGTCTACCACCACTTGAACCCATTTTTGTGTGTGGGAAATTCCCACTTTATGTGAGTCTTTGGGGTGAGCAAAAAACAACCTTCTCTAGTTGTCAATGCGGCTTCCCTGCAACTAGGGTTAACAGACTGTTAACTGCATCTTACTGCTCAAGAATTATCTGAGAAATTTTAAATTGTTTTAAAAACAAACTTTGACAAAGCACTTTATTGGAGCAATGAGCCTCCAGTCTTTAGGCCTGTTTATAAGTGTGTGCACTGTTTGCAGATCCAGTTACCTTTTTAACCACAGCTATTTATGTGTTCTCTGTAAATACTATTACATAATTGAATTAATGTGCTAGGCCACAGTGGAGACCAGTCAGCTGCCGTCAAGCCAGGGTTCTTCTGCAGGCCCTCAGCCACAGGCCTCCGCGAGTGATGCAGCACAACAGGTGACCCAACCATCTGAAATGGAGCAAGGATTCCTTCCCAAAGGCTGGGAGGTCCGGCACGCACCAAACGGGAGGCCTTTCTTCATTGACCACAACACCAAAACCACCACCTGGGTAACTTCAGTGGTTTCCAGTTTAAATTTGTAATAACAGTAACAATCACTTACGTGTAGTTCTTGATAATCTTTATAAGTATACATTAATATGGGCTTCCCTGGTGGTTTGGATGGTAAAGAATCTGTTTGCAATGCAGTAGAGACCCGGATTTGATCCCTGGGTCCAGAAGATCTCTTGGAGAAGGGAATGGCTACCCAATCCATAGGCTACCCAGTCCTTAGTTAAACTATGTTGAATTCTTAATAGTATTATTTCTATTCAGTATATTTATACCTATTTTTAATATCGGGGGGATTGTTAAGAAGATGCATTTATTTCCTGTTTGTAGTGGGCTTTTGTTTTGTTTTTGGTCATGCCACATGGCTTGTGGGATCTTAGTTCCGCAAGCAGAGATTGAACCCATTCCACTCTTCAGTGGAAGCACGGGATCCTACCTACCAGGGAAGTCTTGTGTTTCTTATGTTTGCAGTTTTTAGCTCACTAGCCATAAATGCCCAGGAAGATATTTAGTCATAATCATTTCCCTTTATATGAGGCCTCTAGTTCCAAAGTACTTTTGAATCCATACCTCATAATATCCAGAAAGCCTTATGAGCTAGGTAGAATAAGTATTTTTATTTTAAGATAAGGCTTAAAGTTGTTGAGTAGTTGGTTCACCACTAATAGAAAAACTACTGAAAATTATCAATAAATGCAGAGATTTTGATTAATTGCTTAAAAGTTACTAATATGCCTAAATTAAAATTATATAATACATTATTTAATAAAACAATATTGAAATGATAATATATAAATAAATCCAAATAAATTAAATTTTCTTCTTTCAATAATTTGAGTTGCCTTTACTAACCTTTTTGAGCTTACCTTCTTATCTCTTAAGATAAATAAATATCTAATAAATTAATACCTTAGCACCTGTCTAGGTACCAAAAATCATGTTCAAGGCCTCAGAAATGACACGTGCTCCAGCTTTATGTCTACTCTTACACCAGTTTTTATTTAGAGAAGAGCCCTGTGTAGTGACATAATCCTTAAAGAGTGGGCAAAATAAATGGTTTTTGTGAAAGAGAAAGTAAGTTAATACGGATCCTCCTCAAGATCTAATTGAATTTTTTTTTAATTTTTAAATTAAAAAAAATTTTTTTTTGGCCATGCCACAAGGTATGTAGCATTTTAATTTCCCAATCAGGAACTGAACCCATGCCCCCTGAAGTGGAAGTGTGGAGTCTTAACCACTGGATTGCCAGGGTCCCTTAGAACTGAATATTGTAGACTATGAATGAGAGATTTTAGATAAGAACCTATTATTTCATTGAGTAAGGAAATGAAAGTGAATCCACTGATACTAGAAAACATAGGAACAGATTGACTTTCACGATTTTAAAGTTTGTGTGTATATATTGTTTTCTTTATTTACTCTACCAAAAAAGGAAGATCCAAGACTGAAAATTCCAGCTCATCTGAGAGGAAAGACATCACTTGATTCTTCCAGTGATCTGGGGCCTTTACCTGTAAGTTTATAGAACTGTTACGCATCTAACTTGACTGTCTCAAACATTTGTATTTCGGAATGAAGTAGTTCTTTCACAACTATAATTAATATTATTGTTGAAGTGTTGATGTCTTCTACTAAGAATGGAATATACAAATTAAATCAACCATATAACCAAAACCATTTTTCTGCCCATACACTGAAAACCTGTTCCTAATATAATTGAAATATGTTCTTCATTATAGCCAGGATGGGAAGAAAGAACTCACACCGATGGAAGAATCTTTTACATAAATCACAGTATGTGCAGTGTGATTTTTTTCCCATTACATTATCTTTTGTAATATTGAATTTTTTGCATGAGAATAAAGAACCTCTTTTTTTCTCTCTTTCTTCAGATAGTAAAAAAACACAATGGGAAGACCCTCGTTTGCAGCATGTAGCAATAACTGGACCAGTAAGTCTCTTTGTATCAGCATCCTCTGATGGGGTTGTCCTCTTACTTGTCTCTTAAAGGACAGATGAAGGATATAGCACTAAATAAAGGTGTTGAGAGGAAAGCACATTTGCAAATCTCTTCTCTCCCCACCACCCACACACCCGGTCTCAGTTATTTGAAAAGGGCATTTAAAGTAGTTACCTTTACTCTACACAACAGCCTTGGGATGCCAGTGAGCCAGTAAGTTAACTCAGTGAAGCTAACTCAGTGAGCTAACTCAGTGAGGCTGCTGTGCTCAGACTGGTACTTGAAATAACCTGAAAAAAGAATGCTGGGCTCCTCAGCAAATCAGATAAGAGCCAAGAGTGTATCTGATGAGAAAGCTGACAGTGCCTTGTCAAATCAGGGTCATGTCTTGAACTTTTTGGTTGAAATCATTGTAAATACTGGTATATAAGACATTCATATTTAAAGTACAAGTATTACCATGTATGATGTTTATACTACTCGAGTCAGATTAATGATAGGAAAATAATTTTCCTCTTTTATATAGCTTCTTTTTCAGATTATAATTGTTTTCTAATTCACACAAATAAGTAAAATTGAAGATACAATTCTTTTAGACTACTCTTGTGACTCCATGTTTAGTCTTTTAAAGTAATGGATAAAAAAGGCAACTCCTCAGAGTTCAAGGAAAAAGTACATTTTTCAAATTGTTCCTTTAATGGAGAAATCACTTTGAAAGTCTCTTTAGAAATGGAAATTTTCATTTCTAATATTTCTTTACTTGGAAGACATTTCCTGTTTCTGGCCTATTGCATTTCAAGAATACTGCATGATGAAAATTACAGCCATAAGAATTGCTGGATACAATTTTATCTTAAACGGAGAAATTAAAATTTTTTAAGTTTTATATTTCTTTTTCTTTGAATTAAACTTTTCTTTCCAAATATTCTCTTTTAATGCCCTTAACTTATGTTCATAAAATACCCAGAGGGGAGTTTTTTAAATTGTTCCAGAATAAAATAACTAAAACCTTCTTTATTTTTCCAAAATTTTTAACTCAAGGCAGTGCCCTACTCCAGGGATTACAAAAGAAAGTATGAGTTCTTCCGAAGAAAGTTGAAGAAGCAGGTTAGTGATACTTATAATGAGTTCTTAGGAATGTTTGTCATATGGACTGAAAGCATGGGCAGTACATTTGAAAAAGTAATAGAGAATTTATTATATATGAACAATTTTGGATAGCTTCTTTTAGGGAAAGGATGCTTATTTTTTGAGTAGCTGTAATATATGATTAGAGTCTAGTTATTTTATGTCTGTGTTTTTCAATATACCTTGCAACAGAGAAAATAGTTTTAAAAACTTGCTTTTGAAGAGCTGTAACTTGAGTTCCTCCTGGGTTTGTGGGGTTTGAGTTTTGTAGAAACAGAGTAATAGTAACTCAGGAGATTATCCCGTAGCCTAGACTTTGCTTGTGTAGGAGGACTCTCTGGATTCTGCTTCTGCTTGGACTATTGTTTTCCAGTGTTAGTCATTCGTTCTTTACAGCTTCAAGTATAATATATCTCTGCATAATTTGAATGTACAGCTGTGATTGGAGCAGGCCTCTTGTTGTTTATCTCCTTTTGCTTATCAGATATATTCACAACACTTTTTCCATCACCACAAATTCAGTATGTTTGGAACTAAATCTGCCCATCTATTTCATTTCTATTGGTTATGACTGTTTTTTAAGTAATTAATTTTTTAAAATTGAAAGTCTTTAAGTTCCATAATGCTTTACAGTTTTCAAAGGTTTCATACACATGGTTTTATATAATTCCATAATAACCCCTTTTTCCCCACCTCTGTATTGCCCCTCCCCCCACCCATAACCACTAGTTTGTTCTCTCTATAAATAAATATTATTTATTTATTTATTTTTGGCTGTGCTGGGTCTTCGTTGTGGGGGCTTTTCTCTAGTTGTGGCGAGCAGGGGCCTCGCTCTCTTCATGGCAGTGCTCGGGCTTCTCATTATGGTGGCTTCTCTTGTGGTGCACTCGGGCTCTTAGCGCACAGAGGCTTCAGTATTTACGGCACATGGTCTCAGTAGTTGCGGTTCCTGGGCTCTAGAGCACACGTTCAGTAGCTGCCGCGCACAGGGTCAGTTGCCCGTGGCATGTGGGATCTTCCAGGACCAGGGATCAAACCCATGTCTCCTCCATTAGCAGGTGGAATCTTTATCACTGAGCCCCCAAGGAAGCCCTGTTCTCTGTGCCTGTGAGAGGGATGACCGTTTTTTAACGCCTTTCTGATTTGCTCAGGCCTCTCCCCTTGCCTGCAGTTTAGGAGTACTGCCACTAGGTGGCTACGTTGGGTTACACTTCCTTGCCTTCCAAGCCGGAAGCCTGGTTTTACAAAGATTCAAGATGGTTTCTGATGCCACGAATTTTTCTCATCCAAAACAGGACAAAAATGAAATACAGTACTTATTTAGTGCAAATATACCTTAATAAAATCTTAAAATATCTTCAGTGTTTTAAACTCATCTTCAATAATAACCTTGTTTTAAAATTGCTCTGGAAATTTGTTTTCTACTTCTTAAAATTCTTTGGGATTCTAAGTCTGTTTTGAATTATTTATATGGTAAATGTTTTCACTCTTAATGACAAGACACTGGTGGAAGAGAAGTACTAGCTTCTCCATTTGCCAGTCTGAACACTTATAAACATGTTACAGTGTCTAATGGTTGATATTCTCTAAGCAGCAGGTCACAGAACACAAAACCATAATGAAAGAAGTAAGTTTTATTGACTTCTGACCACATACTAGGCATTTTTCTTAAGTTACATGTATGATCCCTGTGTAATCTCTGCAGTAACTCTATAATGAAGGGACTATTATTATCACATCTTAGAGTTGAGGAAGCTGAGGCTCAGAGAAACTAGGCAGTGTGATCCAGTTCCATGGTTATTAGCAGCAAAGCCAGGCACAAACCAAGTGGCGCAGTGCCAGAGTCCATCCTCCTGACTCACATGACATACTGGACTGGGGATTTAAGAGAGGAAATTGCCCAGAATGCAAGAAAGGTATACAAGAAGATGAAATTATGAAAGAAAAGATAAGAGACATGAAGCTGTTCCGGAAGAAGAGCCTGAGGAAGAGGCTGAGAAGCTGAATCCTCAGTTTAACAAAACGTCCCAAGCAGGATTTAAGAAATAAGACTCCTGCCTGGACACATCACATCACAGCAAAAGAACAGAACATCAAGGAGGAGATAAAAATGTGTGAAGCAGTGCTCCAAAGCCTTGAGCTGCCTTTATCCTTCCCCTCCACCTCATCCTTAACATGTCGTTAGTTTGGATTAAGGGTGGCTAATCATTCTTGAGACCACTGTGTGCCAGGCACCGTGTCAGCACATGCAATGCATTGTCCCAGTTATTCCTGAAACAGCTCCCTAAGGGTAAATACTTTTATCGTCCGTATTTTATAGATGAGGTAATTAAGCGTTAGAAAAGATGTGCGAGCTGAAGCCAGGCCTTGAACACAGGGTCACCTGACTCCAGAATCCATGGATGATACACCACTCAGCTCTGATGTGGAAATTGCTCCTGTGGCCTCCCTTCTGTTGTTGTCGCTCACACAGAGGGCCCATTTACTTTCTGTCACTCAGGCTGTTTCAGGGGTCTTTCACTGACCAGTGTGTCTTTTGTCTCCCCTTATGTGTGCTTAGTTGCTTGGTCGTTTCCAACTCTTTGAGAACCCATGGACTGTAGCCTTCCAGGCTCCTTTGTCCATGGGATTTTCCAGGCAAGAATACTGGAGTTGGTTGCCATTTCCTCCTCCAGGGGATCTTCCCAACCCAGGGATCAAACCCCAGGGTCCTGTGTCTCCTGCATTGCAGGCAGAGAGCCATTGGGAAAGCTCCATTGAAATACCTTTTAGATCTGATGGTGTCAGCCTCTGAGAACATAGCGAGCAGTCTGATCCTGCAACTTCCTGCTCAACTTCCTAGGCAGCCTTCACACTGTCTACACTGTGGCCTCAGACTGCTTCTGCAACTCCTTCTACTCAAATCCCTCTCTTCTTCCCCTCCCGCTTCTGTACCATCCAGCTCTCAGATGGCTGGGACCCTTCTCCCTGCTTGCTGTTCCTCAGGCTTTCTCTCCCTTCCCACCCCAGAAAGGACTTTCTCTCGAAACCTCCTTGGTCGTCTCACTTGTAATTAATAGCTCGTTTTTTTTTTTTTTCTTTTTTGCCTATAAAACTTTGCTTCTGTTCCTATTGTTAGCAATTTTTCTACTCTTTTAAATCTCAGAATGAGTAACATTTACATTTGTTTCTCACACACACACCACATTGTAAACTCCCTGAAGAAGTGACCGCATTTTATGCCATGTTTTCATTCCCTTTTCCTCCCATCTCTGGCCCCTTTGCAGTACCTACCTAGCATGGACCTGGCCCAGAGTGGGCCTTGAGTAAGTGCTTGTTGAGTCACTTACCTGCACTAGTGGTTTGCCCACTGTCTAAAATTATAAAATTGCTTTTGTCCAGTCTTACCAGTTTTTTAAGTTGCATAAGCAGCAGAGGAAATTGTTTATGGTTTACTTCCTCTGCTGCTTACACAGGGGAAATGTACCATACTTCAGTTGCAGCCCTCAGCCTTGGTAGTTGTGGCACATGGGCTTAATTGCTCCACAAAACTCATGTTATACTTATATTGCTTATATAAACTGCTTATATCATTATGTTTCTAAGGGTTTTCCCACTTTTCCTAAGTATTTTGTGAGTGAAATTGATTTAGAGCTAACCCTCTTTCCTTTCCTTGATTCTACAGAATGTTGATGGCATGTTTTCTTTTCATGGTTTCCACTGGAACATTGCATACAGAGTACTCAAAAACAAAATATTCAGATATGTTTCTATATAATTTACAGTAAAGTCTGCCTAAAAGCATAGTTATCTACATTTGTCATATGAGCAAATTATGTACAAAAGATAAATGAGGCAATGTAGCTCATTCATTAAGAACAGAGGCTCAGAAGCTAAGACTTTCTTAACTTGTATCTTTAGTTTCTTCATCCATAAAATGAAGACAATAATAGTAGGTTCTTCATAGTGTTGTTATGAGGAGTAAATGAGTTAACCCATTAAAATTCTGGTAACAGTGCTGGCACAGTCTGTAAAAGTTAGCACCTGTTAATGAGTGAAGTAGACAGGCTCCAGAGAGGAAATATGGAGGGGAGAACCCTAAGCTGACAGGCAGACAAGTATTGAGAGCAGGCAGTGCCTTGACTGACTGTCGGTCACAGAATGTCTTTCTTGGATCTTAAGGTGGAAATGACTGCTCATGAAATGCCTTCATGTGAGTGTTACTTTCACCATCAGTAGCTGCTTCTTCAGATGTGAAAATGAGAAGTCTTTGTTATTACATGACTAGAGAAAATGCATGAGTTCTTTAATACTGTGGAGGGAATACAAGACAATATACCTAGGCCTGAAAGAGGATCCTGGGCACAGGAATAGAATACAGTGAATTTTATAACATTCATGAAAGAAATGTGTGTTGAACTGATTTAAACAGTCTCTCTTCTCTGGATTTTCAGAATGACATTCCAAACAAATTTGAAATGAAACTTCGCCGTGCAACTGTTCTTGAGGACTCTTACAGGAGGATTATGGGGGTGAAGAGAGCAGACTTCCTCAAGGCTAGACTGTGGATTGAGTTTGATGGTGAAAAGGGACTAGATTATGGAGGAGTTGCCAGAGAATGGTTCTTTCTGATTTCAAAGGAAATGTTTAACCCTTATTATGGGTTGTTTGAATATTCTGCTACGTAAGTACCTTTTCAATGGCTGTACAGAAAAAAAAAAAATCACTGTTTTGAAAATAACAGAGTAATGTGATGGGAGGGAAATGTAAGTCACAATGTGCCAGAAAAGCAGAGAGAGTAACTAATGTTGTTTCAGAAATAACTTTTAAAAGTTATAGTGAAATATACATAACATAAAATTTAACATTCTTATCATGTTAAGTGTGTTCATTGTTGTGCACCCATCACCACCATGTACCTCCAGAACTTTTTCATCATCCCATACTGAAACTGTATCCTTTAAACATGATCTCCCCCGTTCCCTGGCATTAACCATTCCACTTTCTGTTTCTATGAACTGGACTATTCTCAGTATCTTGTATAAGTAGAATCATACAGTATTTGACCTTTTATAACTGACTTAATTTCATTAGCATAGTGTTCTCAAAGTTTATCCATGTAGCAGTATGTGGTAGAATTTCCTTCCTTTTGAAGGCTGTGTAATATCCCATTATGTGTCTATACCACATTTATTTATCCATTTAGCTTTCAGAAACATTTGGATTGTTTCCACCTTTTGAACAAAATGACTGTTTTTAAAACCATTAAATCCAGTGGTCTAATATGGTTGTAATAGAGTTGAACAACTGTAAAAAGAGGGAGACAATTTACAATTACTTGTCATATTAAAATTTTTATATGAAATATAGAAAGGAGCATTTAAATGTGGTTGTCTTTACAGGGATAATTATACCCTACAGATAAATCCCAATTCTGGACTGTGTAATGAAGATCACCTCTCTTACTTCAAGTTTATTGGTCGGGTAGCTGGGATGGCAGTGTATCATGGCAAACTGTTGGATGGTTAGTATTTTTTTTAATTGGAGGATAATTGCTTTACATGTTGTGTTGGTTTCCACAATACATCAACGTGAATTAGCCATGTGTGTGTGTGTGTGTGTGTGTGTGTGTGTGTATATCTCCCCTCCCTCATGAGTCTCCCTTCCACCCAACCCCCCACCCTACCCCCCTCAGTTGCCACAGAGCTGAGCTGAGCTCCCTGTGTTATACAGCAGCTTCCCACTAGCTATCTTATTTTACACATGGTAGTGTATATGTTTTTTTTCTTTCTTTTTTTATTCATTTTAATTGGAGGCTAATTACAATATTATGGTAGTTTTTGCATTACATTCACATGAATCAGCCATGGGTGTACATGTGTTCCGCATCCTGACCCTCCCTCCCACCTCCCTCCCCATCCCATCCCTCAGGGTCATCCCAGTGCACCAGCCCTGAGCACCCTGTTTCATGCATCGAACCTGGACTGGCAATCTGTTTCACATATGATAATATACATGTTTCAATGCTATTCTCTCAAATCATCCCACCCTCACCTTCTCCCACAGAGTCCAAAAGTCTATTCTTTACATCTCAGTCTCTTTTGTTGTCTTGCATATAGGGTCATCATTACCATCTTTCTAAATTCCATATATATGCGTTAATATACTGTATTGGTGTTTTTCTTTCTGCCTTACTTCACTCTGTATAATAGGCTCCAGTTTCATCCACCTCATTAGAAGTAATTCAAATGCATTCTTTTTAATAGCTGAGTAATATTCCATTGTACTACAGCTTTCTTATCCATTCATCTGCCGATAGACATCTAGGTTGCTTCCATGTCCTGGCTATTGTAAATAGTGCTGTGATGAACATTGGGGTACATGTGTCTCTTTCAATTCTGGTTTCCTCAGTGTGTATGCCCAGCAGTGGGATTGCTGGGTCATACGGCAGTTCTATTTCCAGTTTTTTAAGGAATCTCCACACTGTTCTCCAGAGTAGCTGTACTAGTTTGCATTCCCACCAACAGTGTAAGAGGGTTCCTTTTTTCTCTGCATGCTCTCCACCATTTATTGTTTGTAGACTTTTGGATAGCAGCCATTCTGACTGGCGTGAGATGATACCCCATTGTGGTTTTGATTTGCATTTCTCTGATAATGAGTGATGTTGAACATCTTTTCATGTGTTTGTTAGCCATCTGTATGTCTTCTTTGGAGAAATGTCTGTTTAGTTCTCTGGCCCATTTTTTGATTGGATCACCTATTTTTCTGGAATTGAGCTGCAGGAGTTGCTTGTATATTTTTGAGATTAGTTGTTTGTCAGTTGCTTCATTTGCTATTACTTTCTCCCATTCTGAAGACTGTCTTTTCACTTTGCTTATAGTTTCCTTTGTTGTGCAAAAGCTTTTGAGTTTAACTAGGTCCCATTTTTTTATTTCTGCTTTTATTTCCATTGTCTGGGAGGTGGGTCATAGAGGATCCTGCTGTGATTTACGTAAGAGAGTGTTTTGCCAATGTTTTCCTCTAGGAGTTTTATAGTTTCTGGTCTTACATTTAGATCTTTAATCCATTTTGAGTTTATTTTTGTGTATGGTGTTAGAAAGTGTTCTAGTTTTATTCTTTTACAAATGGTTGACCAGTTTTCCCAGCACCACTTGTTAAAGAGATTGTCTTTTCTCCATTGTATATTCTTGCCTCCTTTGTCAAAGATAAAGTGTCCATAGGTGCATGGATTTCTCTCTGGGCTTTCTATTTTGTTACATTGATCTATGTTTCTGTCTTTGTGCCAGTACCATACTGTCTTGATGACTTTTGCTTTTTAGTATAGCCTGAAGTCAGGCAGGTTGATTCCTCCAGATCCATTCTTCTTTCTCAAGATTGCTTTGGCTTTTCAAGGTTTTTTGTATTTCCATACAAATTGTGAAATTATTTGTTCTAGTTCTCTGAAAAATACTGTTGGTAGCTTGATAGGGATTGCATTGAATTGCTTTAGAATTGCAATAGATTGCTTTGGGTAGTATACTCATTTTCACTATATTGATTCTTCTGATCCATGGACATGGTATATTTCTCCATCTATTTGTGTCACCTTTGATTTCTTTCATCAGTGTTTTATAGTTTTCTATATATAGTTCTTTTGTATTTTTAGGTAGATTTATTCCTAAGTATTTTATTCTTTTCATTGCAATGGTGAATGGAATTGTTTCCTTAATTTCTCTGTTTTCTCATTGTTAGTGTATAGGAATGCAAGGGATTTCTGTGTGTTAATTTTATATCCTGCAACTTTACTATATTCATTGATTGGCTCTAGTAATTTTCTGGTGGAGTTTTTAGGGTTTTCTATGTAGAGGACCATGTCATCTGCAAACAGTGAGAGTTTTACTTCTTCTTTTCCAATCTGGATTCCTTTTATTTCTTTTTCTTCCCTGACTGCTATGGATAAAACTTCCAAAACTATGTTGAATAGTAGTGGTGAGAGTGGGCATCCTTGTCTTGTTCCTGACTTTAGGGGAAATGCTTTCAATTTTTCACCATTGAGGATAATGTTTTCTGTGGGTTTATCATATATGGCTTTTATTATGTTGAGGTATGCTCCTTCTATGCCTGCTTTCTGGAGGGTTTTTTTTTTATCATAAATTGATGTTGAATTTTGTCAAAGGCTTTCTCTGCATCTATTGAGATAATCATATGGTTTTTATCTTTCAATTTGTTAATGTGATGTATCACATTGATTGATTTGCGAATATTGAAGAATCCTTGCATCCTGGGGATAAAGCCCACTTGATCATGATGTATGATCTTTTTAATATGTTGTTGAATTCTGTTTGCTAGAATTTTGTTAAGGATTTTTGCATCTTTGTTCATCAGTGATATTGGCCTGTAGTTTTCTTTTTTTGTGGCATCTTTGTCTGGTTTTGGTATTAGGGTGATGGTGGCCTCATAGAATGAGTTTGGAAGTTTACTTTCCTCTGCAATTTTCTGGAAGAGTTTAAGTAGGATAGGTGTTAGCTCTTCTCTAAATTTTTGGTAGAATTCAGCAGTGAAGCCTGGTCCTGGGCTTTTGTCTGTTGGAAGATTTCTGATTACAGTTTTGATTTCTGTGCTTTTGATGGGTCTGTTAAGATTTTCTATTTCTTCCTGGTTCAGTTTTGAAAAGTTATACTTTTCTAAGAGTTTTTCCATTTCTTCCAAATTGTCCATTTTATTGGCTTATAGTTGCTGATAGTAGTCTCTTATGATACTTTGTATTTCTGTGTTGTCTGTTGGGATTTCTCCAATTCCATTTCTAATTTTGTTGATTTGATTCTTCTCCCTTTGTTTCTTGATGAGTCTGGCTAATGGTTTGTCTATTTTATTTATCTTCTCAAAGAACCAGGTTTTAGCTTTGTTGATTTTGGCTATGGTCTCTTTTGTTTCTTTTTCATTTATTTCTGCCCTAATTTTTATGATTTCGTTCCTTCTACTAACCCTGGGGTGCTTAATTTCTTCTTTTTCTGGTTGCTTTAGGTGTAGAGTTAGGTTATTTATTTGATTTCTCTACTGTTTCTTGAGGTAGGCTTGTATTGCTATGAACCTTTCCCTTAGCACTGCTTTTACTGAATCCCATAGGTTTGGGGTTGTATTTTCATTTTCATTTGTTTCTATGCATATTTTGATTTTTTAAAAATTTCTTTTGTGATGTGTTGGTTATTCAGAAGTGTGTTGTTTAGCCTCCATATGTTTGTATTTTTAATAGTTTTTTTTTTTTTCCCCAGTAGTTGACATCTAATCTTACTGCATTGTGGTCAGAAAAGATGCTTGAGATGATTTCAATTTTTTGAATTTACCAAGGGTAGATTTATGGCCCAGTATGTGATCTATCCTGGAGAAGATTCCATGTGCACTTGAGAAAAAGGTGAAATTCATTGTTTTAGGGTGAAATGTCCTATAGATACCAATTAGGTCTAACTGGTCCATTGTATCATTTAAACTTTGTGTTTCCTTGCTAATTTTCTGTTTAGCTGATCTATCCATAGGTGTGAGTGGGTTATTAAAATCTCCCACTATTATGGTGTTACTGTTAATTTCCTCTTTCATACTTGTTAGCATGTGCCTTACATATTGGGTGCTCCTATGTTGGGTGCATATATATTTATAATTGTTATATCTTCTTCTTGGATTGATGCTTTGATCATTATGTAGTGTAGTATCCTTTTTTGTCTCTTCTCACGGCCTTTATTTCAAAGTCTATTTTATCTGATATGAGTATTACTACTCCTGCTTTCTTTTGGTCTCCATTTGCATGAAATATCTTTTTCCAGCTCTTCACTTTCAGTCTATATGCGTCCCTATGTTTGAGGTGGGTCTCTTGTAGACAGCATATATAGGGGTCTTATTTTTGTATCCGTTTAGCCAGTCTTTGTCTTTTGATTGGGGCATTCAATTATTGATATTCAGTAAGGTAATTATTGATAAGTATGGTCCTGTTGCCATTTACTTTGTTGTTTTGGGTTTGAATTTATAAACCTTTTCTGTGTTTCCTGTCTAGAAAAGATCCTTTAGCATTTGTTGAAGAGCTGGTTTGGTGGTGCTGAATTTTCTGAGCTTTTGCTTGTCTGTAAAGCTTTTGATTTCTCCTTCATATTTTAATGAGATTCTTGCTGGGTACAGTAATCTGGGTTGTAGGTTTTTCTCTTTCATCACTTTAAGTATGTCCTGCCATTCCCTTCTGGCTTGAAGAGTTTCTATTGAAGATCAGCTGTTATCCTTTTGGGGATCCCCTTGTGATTTATTTGTTGTTTTTCCCTTGCTGCTTTTAATATTTGTTCTTTGTGTTTGATCTTCATTAATTTGATTGATATATGTGATGGGGTGTTTTGCCTTGGGTTTATCCTATTTGGGACTCTCTGGGTTTCTTGGACTTGGGTGGCTATTTCCTTCTCCATTTTAGGGAGGGTTTCAACTATTATCTCCTCAAGTATTGTCTTATGGCCTTTCTTTTTGTCTTTTTCTTCTGAGACTCCTATGACTTGAATGTTGGGACATGTTACATTGTCCCAGAGGTCTCTGAGGTTGTCCTCATTTCTTTTACTTTTTTCCTCTCTGCTTCATTTATTTCTGCCATTCTATCTTCCACCTCACTTATCCTATCTTCTGCCTCAGTTATTCTACTGTTGGTTTCCTCCAGAGTGCTTTTGATCTCAGTTATTGCATTATTCCTTATTGATTGACTCTTTTTTATTTCTTCTAGGTCCTTGTTAAACTTTTCTTGTATCTTCTCAATCCTTGTCTCCAGACTATTTATCTGTAACTCCGTTTTGTTTTCAAGATTTTGGATCATTTTTACTATCATTATTCTGAATTCTTTTTCAGGTAGACTCCCTATCTCCTCCTCTTTGGTTTGGTTTGGTAGGCTTTTATCATGTTTCTTTACCTGCTGAATAGTTCTCTGCCTGTTCATCTTGTTTAGGTTGTTATGTTTGGGGTGGCCTTTCTGTATGCTTGAAGTTTGTGGTTCCTCTTTATTGTGGAGGTTCCTTCCTGTGGGTGGGATTGGATGAGTGGCTTGTCAAGGTTTCCTGGATAGGGAAGCTTTCATTGGTGTTCTGGTGGGTGGAGCTGGATCTCTTCTCTCTGGAGTTCAATGAAGTGTCCAGTAGTGAGTTTTGAGGTGTCTGTAGGTTTGGTGTGACTTTTGGCCACCTGTATTTTTGTGCTCAGGGTTATGTTCTTGTGTTGTTGGAGAATTAGCTTGGTATGTCTTGCTCTGAAACTTGTTGGTTCTTGGGTGGAGCTTGGTTTCAGTGTAGGTATGGAGGCTTTTGGATGAATTCTTGTTGATTAATGTTTCCTGGAGTCAGGAGTTTTCTGGTATTCTCAAGTTTTGGATTTAAGCCTCCTACCTCTGGCTTTCAGTCTTATTCTTACAGTAGCCTCAAGACTTCTCCATCCATATAGCACCGATGATAAAACATCTAGGTTAATGGTGAAAAGATTCTCCATAGTGGGGTAAACCCAGAGAGGTTCACAGAGTTACATGAAGAGAAGAGGGAAGAGGGAGATAGAGGTGACCAGGAGGAGAAGAGGGGGTATCAAAAGGGGAGAGAGCAGTCTAGCCAGTAATCAATTCCCTATTTGCTCTCTACAGTCTGGAACACTCAAGACAGTTTCATGGAGTTCCATAGAGAAGAGAAGAGGAGGAAGGAGATAGAGGTGACCAGGAGGAGAGGATGGGGGAAGTCAAAAGGAGAGAGACCAGTCTAGCCTGTGATCAGTTCCCTAAGTGTTCTCCACAGCCCAGAACACCTGAAGAGATTCACAGAATTAAGTAGAGAAGAGAAGGGGGAGGGAGGAGATAGAGGTGACCTGGGGGAGAAAAAGGAGTGTCAAAAGGGGAGAGAGCAATCAAGCCAGTAATCACACTCTTGAGTAAAAATGGGTACTGATGATTGAATTCTTAAAGGTACAGAATTGATAACAAATACCAAAAAGCAAAGATTAAAAATCTAGAGTGAAGGTTAGACTCTCAAAAATACAGTATTAAAAAAAATCGCAAAAGTTATAAAAAAATATATATATATATATGAAATGTGCTTTAAAAATAGGGTCTTTTTTTTTTGCAAGATGATAGTAGGTTTTAAAAAGGAAAATTAAAGGAATAATAAGGAACTTAAAAATTAAAAAATGATAATAGTAAAATATATCTAGGAATGTCTCTGGAGCTGTTGAGGGCAGTGTGGGGTCAGTTCAGTTTCAGATAGTTCCTTGTTCCAGCTTATACTTCTTCCCAGGGTCTATGCTGCTGCTGCTGCTAAGTCACTTCAGTCGTGTCTGACTCTGTGCTACCCCATAGACGGCAGCCCACCAGGCTCCCCCGTCTCTGGGATTCTCCAGGCAAGCACACTGGAGTGGGTGGCCATTTCCTTCTCCAATGCATGAACGTGAAAAATGAAAGTGAAGTCATTCAGTCATGTCCAACTCTTTGCATGGACTGCAGCCTGCCAGGCTCCTCTGTCCAGGGATTTTCCAGGCAAGAGTACTGGAGTGGGTTGCCGTTGCCTTCTCCCACAGGGTCTATAGGTCCCTTCCAATGTAGCCAATGCTAACTACAGGGTTTTAATCTGTTGCACTTGTCACTTCCAAAGTGGTTCCCTCTTCTTTATTTTGGCTTCCTCTGTTTGCAAGTCTCTTCAGTATGTAACTTCTGCCCGGATACAAGGGGGCGAAAGTGGTCATTTATTTAGGCTCACTTGTTCAATTGTGCTGTGGGGAGGGAGGAACACACTGCAAACAAACATCACTGCTGTGTATGGGGAGTGCTCACAGTGTCTTTGCCACACTGGGTTTGCTCCCACTCACAGCATGTGTGCTTTCCTGGTCTACACTGCTCAGGCTCCAGGTTGCTCTGCAGGGGAACTGTCTAAGGCGGCCCTAGGTTGTGTGCACTTTACAGGTCTAAGCCACTCAGGTTCAGGTTCTCGGGTACTCCACAAAGGCACAGACTTGGTTGGGCCTGCGTTTTGTGCCCTTCCCTGGTCCGAGCAGCTCAGGTAACCAGGTGCTTGGCGAGTGCACACTCCCCAGGTGGGGCAGTGCGTCTTATCACCTCCCCCATCCTAGACGCTCAGTTTCCTGGGTGCGCAGTGGGAGCGCCGTCTCGGGTGTGCCCTGTGTCTCCTCTGGGGAGCTGATCTCTGGCTGCGACCCTGCTGGCAGATGTCAACTGTCCAGGATCCCAGAAAGACTTGGTTAGCAACTGGGAGCCTGCTTGCAGTGTGGTGGAGGATGCCATCTCTGGGGCCGAGTTTGCCCCTTGCCTTCTGGCTCTGGCTGTCGCCCGCCTGCCTCTCTGCCTCCGTGGAGGATGGGCTGGTCCACTGTTGGCTAGCTCTCCTCTGGTATTTGCTCTTTGTTCTGTGAGCAGACCCGGCAGTGCCTTAGGTTAAAGCTTTTTGCCGGAAAGTTCTTTCTTGTTCTTTCCTTTTTTTTTTCCCTCTCTGGCTATCCCTTGGTTTGGGTTGCTATCTCACGTTAGCTCCCTCAGATTGCCCTCAGGGCATTCAGGCCCAGTCCTTACCCTACACAATGCAGCCCGCGTCTCCCTGTTCAGCCCCCACTTGCTGGTGGCAGACACCAGCGTCTGGGCTACTTCTCCACTGGGAGTTGCAATTAGGCGCGTAATCTGTGGGTTTTATTTATTTATTTTTTCCTCCCAGTTATGTTGCCCTCTGAGATCCCAAAACTCCCCACAGACCTGCCGGTGAGAGGGTTTCCTGGTGTTTGGAAACTTCTCCTCTTTTATGACTCCCTCCCCGGGATGGGTCTCCATCCCTAACTCTTTTGTCTCTCTTTTTATCCTTTTATATTTTGTCCTACCTCCTTTCAAAGACAATGGGCTGCCTTTCTGGGTGCCTGGTATCCTCCGCCAGCATCCAGAAGTTGTTTTGTGATATTTGCTCAGCATTCAAATGATCTTTCAATGGATTTGTGGGGGAGAAAGTGGTCTCCCTGTCCTATTCCTCTGCCATCTTAGTACCACCCTCTGTTAGTGTATATGTTTTAATGCTACTCTCTCAATTCATCCCACCCTCTCCTTCCCCCACTGTGTCTGCAAGTCTATTCTCTATGTCTGTGTCTCTATTCCTTGCAAATAGGTTCATCAGTACCATTTTTATAGATTCCATTTATATGCACTAATATACAATATTTATTTTTCTCTTTCTGATTTACTTTACTCAGATTGTTAATATTAAGCATAAAACTTTTTGGTATGTAATTATCTGGTTTCTTTTGCTTGGTAATCATTTTAAATATATTTGATTTTTTGCAAGGTTTTTTCATCCGTCCATTTTATAAGATGATGCTGCACAAGCCAATAACACTTCATGATATGGAATCAGTGGTATGTTTTTTTCACTTATCATATAAAGTATAATTTAACAGGCAACTGAATATCTTAAAGACTTACTTTTTAATGATGAAATCAATGGATGTTCTGAATATAAATGAACATTTCCCCCAACATTTTATTTGGAAAATTTACTAACATATAATAGAGTTGAAAAAGTTTTACAGCAGATATGTGTATATCTACCACCCAGATTCCACAATTGGCTTTTTATCCATACTTACTTTATGACATACCTATCCACATGCCTGCTCCCTATCTATCAACCCATCTTATTTCTTTAATGCATTTCAAAGAAAGTTTCAGGTATGAGTAAATTTCTCCCTAAATACTTCAGCATGCTATATACAATAATTTTGTGTGTCTGTTGTGTCAGTATTTGAATTGTGATCATTTGTGATGAATGACATGTTTTCAAACTGGCAGTCCAAAGCAAAGTTTTGAAATTAGGCTACTACATAGAAACAGAAACCCAAGAATTAAATCCTTGACTATACCCTTATAACCCATGCTGAATAGCATCATAGAAATGTGTAGAACACATGGATTCCAAGGCCTCTTCCATGGCACCAAGTCCCTTTCTCATGACATATTATCAGTATGAACATTATGTGCACGCATGCTTAGTTGCTTCAGTCGTGTCTGACTCTTTGCGACCCTATGAACTATAGCCCTCCAGGCTTCTCTGTCCGTGGCGTTCTTCAGGCAAGAATACTGGAGTGGGCTGCTATGCCCTCCTCCAGGGGATCTTCCCAACCCAGGATTGAACCTGCGTCTCTTATGTCTCCTGCATTGGCAGGTGGGTTCTTTACCATTAGTGGCACGTGGGAAGCCCCTGAACAGTATAGTTCTTTATAAATCATAACACTGCATAGTTATTGGAGTTAGAAAATTAAGGTTCTGTATTTAATTTGAGATTTTTCTTCAATTTAGGGCCAAGTATAAATAGCAGTCTCCTCAGAGTTACTTAATCATTTCAAACACAGTCTCATTGGCCATATGGACTGGTGCTGAGAGCCCCTGAATGTCATGGAAGTTAGGATATATCTCAGAACTGACCCTTTAACTGGATAATAAAAATCTGTACCTCCACTGCTTCCAAACAGAAATAGACTTCTAAACTTTTAAGCAGCACCATGCTATTGATAAATGCTTTTTTTTTTGGCCACACCCTGTGGCATGCTGGATCTTACTTCCCCAACCAGGGATGGAACTCGCACCCACCCTGCAGTGGAGGTATGGCATCCTAACCACTGGACTGCCAGAGAAGTCCCAATATCTGTATTTATACTCATGTACTTACTATTCATCTCTTTTTGTAACGTGTGTGTGTGTGTGTGTGTAAAAGAGATCCATCTGACCTTTTCGTCTTTTGTCCAGTTATTCAGACCTTCGGTTACTTTCTTTGCAGATTCAGGTATCTTCTTTCTGTACACAAATTTTAAATATGCAATTTATCCCATCTAGGATAGTGAGTATTACAATTCATTAAGATGGATTCTTGAAAATGATCCAACAGAATTGGACCTCAGGTTTGTCATAGATGAAGAACTTTTTGGACAGGTTTGTAAATTTTGATTTATTTAAATGGTACATAAATTGTGAAGCTTTAAACTTAAGTTTAATAACTTAAGCAAAATTTCATAAATTTAGACATTAAATAATGCATATACTCAACACATTTCTGCATTCTATTTTAAAATTTATTTTCCTGTAACAAAAGCTGTCTCTCAGAAAGAATTTCTGCTTCTTTGACTTTTGACTCATTCCATATGTATTTTAGTAAAACTAATATTTCAAGTTTCCTTAGCTTTTGAGTGGATTTAATTTAAAACACCAGGCTTCTTGTATAACTGTAATATGTATACTTTATTTTTTTCACTAAAATAATGTACAAGGTATCATGCTTAATTTCAGACACATCAACATGAGTTGAAAAGTGGTGGATCAGAAATAGTTGTCACCAATAAGAACAAAAAGGAATATATTTAGTAAGTATTTTGTTATACTTTACTATTTTTAGTAAATACTTCACTGGAAATAATTTTGTACTTCTTTCTGTGAAGATTCTTTGTATCTTCTTTTTCTTTCTCTAGAGTCAGAGTCTCAATATTCTTTTCTATAACAATTCTATACTTTTACTCACTCATTCAGTTTTTGCCTTGGACTTAGCTAGTCTTTATTTTTTGTTTCTAACCAGAATACGTGTACCTTAACATCTTTTCTTATTCCCTGTGAAAAAGATAAAATGTTTTCTTTCTTCTAGTCTTGTAATACAGTGGCGATTTGTAAACCGAATCCAGAAGCAAATGGCTGCTTTTAAAGAGGTATTCATTTTCTTTTGTTTCCTATCCTATAGTTTCAAAGCACAGTCCATTGTCATATCAGAGAAAAAAGGGACCTTATTGTATCAGAGAAAAAAGTAGTATGTGATTTGCTTTTTAAAGCCATCTTGAATTATGTTTTCATACTGAAGTAAAGTGTTACTCGCTCAGTCGTGTCCAAGTCTGCAGTTCCACGAACTGTAGCCCACCAGGCTCCTCTGTTCATGGAATTCTCCAGGCAAGAATACTGGAGTGGGTTGCCATTTCATTCTCCAGGGGATCTTTCCCACCCAGGGATCGAATCCAGGTTTCCTGCATTGCAGACAGATTCTTTACTGTCTGAGCCACCAAGGAAGCCCATGTTTTCATACTGAAGTGAAGTGAAAGTCACCAGTCATGTCTGACTCTTTGCAACCCCATGTACTATACACTCCATGGAACTCTCCATGCCCAAATACTGGAGTGGGTAGCCATTGCCTTCTCCAGGAGATCTTTCCAACCCAGTGATCAAACCCAGGTCTCCCAGATTGCAGGTGGACTCTTTACCAGCTAAGCCACCAGGGAAGCCCAAGAATACTGGAGCGGGTAACCTATCCCTTCACCAGGGGATCTTCTTGACTCAGAAATTGAACTGGGGTCTCCCGCATTTACCAGCTGAGCTACAAGGGAAGCCCTTGTTTTCATACTAACAGAGTATTAAATGAATAGATGTTGAGTTAAAAAGCAGTCATTCAAGAAGTCCATGCAATAAACAGTCCTCCGTAGCATGGATCCCCCCTCACCTTTTATAGTCCCCTCCCCTCACCTTAAGTAAACATAGGTGAACAAAGGGACAAGAGCGTGGAATATATCAGCAGACCCCAATCTTTTTGGCCCCAGGGACTGATTCATGGAACACAGTTTTTCTGTGGATCTTGGGGTCAGGTGGAGGGATAGTTCAGCAGTAATGCAAGTCATGGGGAATAGCAGATGAAGCTTCACTGGCTCGCCCACCCCCACCTCCTGCTGTGTGGCCCAGTTCCCCAGACCAGCACTTATTCATGCCCCAGGGGTTGGGAACCCCTGAAAAGTGAAAGTGTTAATCACTCATCATGTCCAACTCTTCTCAACTCCATGAACTGTAGCCCACCAGGCTTCTCTGTCTGTGGAATTCTCCTTGCAGGATTACTGGAGTGGGTAACCATTCCCTTCTCCAGGGGATCTTTCCAACCCAAGGATTGAACCCAGCTCTCCTGCGTTGCTGGCAGATTCTTTACTATCTGGGCGACTAGGGAAGCCCCTGGGAACCCCTGGAACATGCCGTTTATGTCTTTTCCTAAATGGAATCATGCCATACATGTTGGTTTGTGACTCTTTTTCTTCTCTTGTCAAATACTTATTGGAGGTGTTTTACATATCAAGATACATAGTGACCTTTCTTTGTAGCTGTATTTTATTCATCATGTAAATTCATAAGTCACTTAAAGTTCCAAATTGATGAACATTTAGGCTGTTGCCAGGGCACTCATTTCCTAAGCTAATTAAAAGTCTTCTGTTAAATATCACACACTTTTTCATTTATTCAATACTGAGCACTGACCGTGTGTCTGGTGCTATGCAAGGCAAAAGGATGTAGGTCCTGTTGTCGAGGAGCAGAGAATCTAAGGGTGAAATGGACCAGGGAAGCCCATAGTACTAGGTGAGCAGAGAAGAAAGGTAGAAACCAGAACAGGGAGAGGTGGGGGCAGGGCCATGGGAGGGGTAGAGGGATTGGCCAGCCACAGAGAAGAAGGAAATACAGTTCCAAACAGAGGGAGCGGCACATGTAAAGTCTAGTAATAAGACAAACTGGGCACACATTAGAGAAAATACAGGCAGTTGTACTGGATGAGAGGATGCAAGTGTTAATTGCCCAGTCGTGTTTGACTCTTTGTAACCCCATGGACTGTAGCCTGCCAAGCTTCTCTGACCATGGAATTCATCAGGCAAGAATACTGGAGTGGGTAGCCATTCCCTTCTCCGGGGGATCTTCCCAACCAAGGGATCCAACCTGGGTCACCTACTTTGCAGGCAGATTCTTTACCATCTGAGCCAATGGGGATGCAAGAGGTGAACTAAGTCTGGAGAGATGGGAGGAACCAGATGATGAGGGGCCTATTTGTTTGGTGTTTTCTCTGAAGTCCAGTGAGGAAGGAAGGTGGCATTAAAGACTGCTAACAATAAAATACCAAGATTCAGTGTATATTTTGCTCAGATTTTTCTGGAAGTGATATGAATGAATAGTAAGCTAGAGGAGGGCAAGACAAGCAGCAGAGGCTAGTTGAACAAGTGCTGGAATCACCCCAGGGGAAATGATCAGGACAGTGGGAACGGAGCTATGCATGCACATGAATGATACTCAGGAAAGGAGATTTATAGCTCAGGGTGATTTAAAGGATGGAGATCTGGGGACTGTCTGCTTTCTGTGAAGCTGTGGACTAAACAAGATGGAAAATTCAAAAGAATGGTAAGAATGGTGAAAGTGGATGGCCACACATGGGGATGTCGGAACACCAACATTTAAGGAATGGACAGGAAGAAAGGAGACATCAGAGAAAATCAGCAAAGGCAGAGACATAAGAGGAAAACCATCAACAGCAGACAGTTTCAAGAACAAAGGTATTGTCAACAATATCATAGTATAGAGAAGTCAGATAAGATAGGGAACTAGTAAGTATTCCTTAGATGTAGCCATAAAGTTGTCTTTGACTTTCTCCAAGACAGTTTCAGGGAAGCATTGGTGAAGAGGTCAGATTGCAGTGGTTGAGGGATGAGGGGGAGCAAGTGGATTTGGTAATGTGTAGTAACACTGTCCAGAACATGGGTGTGAAGAGAAGAAAGAGGGGTTTGCTTTCTTATTTTGTTTTGAAAGTAAATATGGCTTGAACAAATTTAGATGCATCAAGAGTGAGTTAATAGGCACTTGCCTGATGGTCTAGTGGTTAAGACTTTGCCTTCCAATGCAGGGGGTGCAGGTTCCATCTCTGGTTGGGGAACTAAGATCCCACATGCCTCGTGGCCAAAAAACCAAGACATAAAAGCAGTATTGTAACAAATTCAATAAAGACTTGAAAAATGATCCACATCCCCCAAAAAATCTTAAACAAAAAAAAAAATGTGAGCTAGTAAAGGTTTGGTGAAGACATCCTTGGGGAAACAAATGAAGCACAGAGAGGAAGTGGTCCCTCTCTCCACTGCAATGGGGACAAGACCCTCATGGATGTTGGTGCTAAGTGGGGGTGCAGAATGTTGAAGGGAATTCCATCCAGCAGAACTGCTTTTATTTTCTCTCTCAAATAGAAATTGTCTGCTGTGAAGGGTGACGTGGAGAAGGAAGCTTGAAAGGTGTAGGGTGGTTTGAAAATAACCACTTTGAGGAATCAATGGGAGAACAAACGTGTACTTTCTTGCTGACATTGAAATGTCAGTTAAAGAGCCCATGAACCATGTAGGGGTAGGAATCTGTGTGGGTATGGGATTTCTCCATTCCCACCCAGAAACTGAAGTATGGAATTGTCCATTGACCCCACTAACTAGGGTTTTAAATATATTCTTTCTTCTAGGGGTTTTTTGAACTGATACCACAGGATCTCATCAAAATTTTTGATGAAAATGAACTAGAGGTAAGAAATATTGCTTTTATCTTAAAACAGGACTTTTGTACCCCTGATTTTTCTTGTCTACAGTTTGACATGTCTTCTTATGTAGCTTCTGATGTGTGGCTTGGGAGATGTGGATGTGAATGACTGGAGAGAACACACAAAGTACAAAAATGGCTACAGCATAAATCATCAAGTCATCCAGTGGTTTTGGAAGGTAATAGAAGGTTTCCCTTTTCTTATGTTACTTTTTGATAGATTCAGTCATATTTACCTATACTAGTGGATCACATATAGATAAGACAAAAAATATATTGAGTGGGCCAGAAAGTTTGCTCAGTTAGGGAATATGTTATTCAATTAAGTTCTTGGTGAAAATGAAAAATATGTTTTTAAATTTTACTTTTAAACCAAATGAACTTTTTGGCCAACCCAGTACATAGCCCCACAAAAATTGTTTTTTATTTTGTACTATATACATTTACCTTCATACATACTTATTTGTAGATAAGTAAAATGTAGTAAGTGGCAGTATTAGCTGAGAGAGAGGCTCTTGGTTCCTTACTAAAGAAGGGATTCTTCAAGGGAACTTGTAACCTGCAGTGTATTCTCTGGGACTCCTACTTGGCTCCTTGGAATGTGATAGAGAAATGGGTATGCCAGTAAATACAATTTTTAAATAATAATTCCAGTAAATAAAAAATTTTAAAAAGCCACATAGTCACAGCCAAGAGGAAATTTTGTCACTTTGTTAGGCTATAACCCCATTCTCAACAGTTACCATGAAGCCTTGGAAATGGAGTCTCAAGAACTTTGTAAACCACCATAAACACAACTTGAAGTAAAGGAAACACGCAAATTTCACAAGTGATGATTCAGACTCTAACTAAACTCTGGTAACATATTTTTAAGGGTAGTTTTGTTAACATTTTTTCCAGTGATGTTCCTAAATGCTGCTTATATTTTATGCAGGCTGTTTTAATGATGGACTCAGAAAAAAGAATACGATTACTTCAGTTTGTCACTGGCACATCCCGTGTGCCTATGAATGGATTTGCTGAACTGTATGGTATGGATTTTCCGTAGATCATTTAAAAATGGAGCTGATGCCAGTTGTCTTTTTCATGACTGACTAGTCTTCAGTCTTCTTTCATGTATACAAATATTTAATTAATTAAAAAGAATTCATAGTTTTAAATGATTACAGTTAGATACACTGCAGAAGATCAAAATATATGGACACCTTCTATTTTGTTGTTGTTGTTTGTTGTTCAGTTGCTAAATCATGTCCAACCCTCAACCCTTTGCAAGCCCATGAACTGCAGCATGCCAGGCTTGCCTGTCCTTCACTGTCTCCCAGAGTTTGCTCAAATTCATGTCCACTGAGTCAGTGATACTATCTAACCTTCTTATCCTCTGCTTCCCTCTTCTCCTTTTGCTTTCAATCTTTCCCAGCATCAGGATCTTTTCCAGTCAGTCAGCTCTTCACATTAGATGGCCAAAGTACTGGAGCTTTAGCATCAAAGTACTTCAGCTTTAGCAGAAGTCCTTCCAATGAATATGCAGGGTTTATTTCCTTTAGGATTTACTGGTTTGATCCCCTTGCAGTCCAAGGGACTCTCAATAAGATAGCAAAAGAGAAAACTGAACACAGGAAATGATTCAAGTTACTTTCCATTCTTGAATTTTAGATTTGATTCCCATTCTGCATTCTGTTACAGAAAAAACATTGCTGTGGTGCGATGGTTTAAGATAGACAGCATATAAAGTTCCACAGGGTACTAATAGGTGTACAACAAAATACAGAGTGTTTCATAGTAGAATACATTTGGGGGAAAGAATGGAATAAAGAAAGTCAAATATTCTGTTTATTGGAATGGCATGTACTTGCTTTTAAAGATATCAAGAAAAACAACTCTTTCAGAGGAGGTATAGCCAAGATCGGAGCCCTTCTATCCCCTCCTTGGCCTATGTGGTTTCCTTGTTAAGCTTAACTGAACATCTGTTTGCAGAACCTGTCAGGCAGCTGCCTCTTCTCTCCCAAGGAGAAGGATGAGACTATAGAGTTGCCACTCAACAACATGCTCATTCCCCACCTGACTGGGTTTGTCTTTCCAGTGGTTTTCCCTGACTTCCATTCTCTCCTCCTGCTCTTTGACCAGTCAGTAGAGAAAAATCAAAGCAGGGCAAGCACCCTCTCCATCTCTAGCTCCACTGTCCTCTTATATGCAGCCCAGACCTACAGTCACCCACTGATGGCATGCATTTTTTGGAATTTGGAGGAGATATTTCACATACAGGCTTCCCTGGTGGCTCAGATGGTAAAGAATCTGCCTATGATGGAGGAGATCCAGCTTTGACCTCTGGTTCAGGAAGATCCTCCAGAGAAGGGAATGGCTATCCACTCCAGTATTCTTGCCTGGGAAATTCCATGGACAGAGGGACCTGGCTGGCTACAGTCCATGGGGTCGCAAAGATTCAGACACAACTAAGCGACTAACACAGTATCTCATACACAGGTCCAGAGTTATTAGTGTTAGACTATAAATTCAAATTCTTATGAATTTACAAAAGAAGTAGAAGTTGCTTCAGAATGTTAATATTACAATACAGTATTATCTAGCCAATAAAAAGTATGTTACGGGGACTTCCCTGGCAGTTCACACTAGCACTGCAGGGGTTTGATCCCTTCCACTCGGGTTTGAGCCCTGTTTGTGGAACTGGGATCCCATATGAAGTGTGGCTTAGCCCCCCAAGAAAGAAGAAGTATGTTATATTTATATTGGTTGACTTAATAGGGAGTGTTTCAAATGGAGTGTTCAGGTGAGAGAATCAAGAGGCAGGAAAATATGGAAAATACAATGACAAAAGTACTGAAATTGTAACTGTAGATATAATTGTGATGGGTGATGTGTGAACAGCAGTGCTTTTTGAGAAAACAGTAGTATGGAAAATAGTATTTTTAGTACTGCTTCTGACAGTTATACTCTCACACACATATTTGGATATGAGTCTGAGACATGGAGAAAAGTATGGAAGGTGACTCATCAGGTTGTTAGCATTGATGACCTGGGAGGTTGAAGGATGTTGAGAATTGCAAAAGGAATAATTGAATAAAACTCCAAAGGAAGAAAAAGTTTCTAAGAATGTTCATAATAAGAGAAAAATGTAGCATGTATAAATGAACACATGCACATAAAATTCTATGCATATGCAGAAAAAGATTAATGATAGGATGTTTACTTAGATTTAACAGTGGAATTTCAGGTGATCTTTACATCTTTTATTATATAATCTTACTGCAAAAAAATAAAGCAATAGAGAAAAATAATCAGAAAAAAATTAAAGCTGTTTTCAGTGGAACTCAAAAAAACGCCCATTTTCTGTGTACCTATGATAGAGGTGGTATATGGAAATGCAGGGCTGGGGAACAGCAAAAGTCCCATTAGACATGCCCCACAGGTCAGAGTGATACCTGTGATACAGATGAACTGATAGGAGTCCTCATTTAGTGGCTGGACAGTAAAGTCATCAGCCCAAGACAGCATTATTTCTTTCGAATTTAAAGAAACTAGATGAATTATCTGTGTGTTTTAAGTTCTGCATTAGCAAAAGTGAGTTGTGAAATGTTCAGGAGCTCCTATAAAGGCTAAATGAAACCAAAGTAACTTCTCTTCCTTGTAGGCTCAAACGGACCACAGTCATTTACAGTTGAGCAGTGGGGCACACCTGAGAAGCTGCCAAGAGCTCATACCTGGTAAGCAGTTTCTTTGACCCTAGAGAACCAAGTCCTCAGAGAGAGAAGGTCCTTTCACAGTCTAGACACAGAAGGTCTAGTTCCCTCTGTGCTTTGTTGGTGGCAGATAAGGAGGTGGGGGATGGGAGGGAGAGGATGGAGAGACATTAAGACTAACTCAGGAACAGGTGTTTCTTTACCAGGCAGGCTTGGGCTTTAAGTCCAGGTAGCTGAACACTGGAGAGACACATCTGAGCTGTTGATGATATGTTGCCTCCGTCACATGAATGATAAGCCATTCCACAAAGGCCTAGAACATTCCCTCTTGAAGGTTCAAATGACAGGAACCCAAACATTTGGAGGTCAGGGTGGAGGTCAGAGGTCACCACCAAGAAGTCCGGAAGAGAGTCCGCACCTTGAGTCCAATCCTAGACCTTCCTTCTCCCTAAAGAGAAAAGGTCTTGTCCTGTTGTTGGAACATTCTGTCACAAATAGCTGCACTGTGAATAGTTTGCCCTGGGAGCTTGCTTTGTCACTTTGTCACTGTCCGTCATAACCAGCTTCTCTCTGTTCTTTCAGCTTTAATCGCCTGGACTTGCCACCCTATGAGTCATTTGAAGAATTATGGGATAAACTTCAGATGGCCATTGAGAACACTCAGGGTTTTGATGGCGTTGATTAGATTTTAAGTAATCATTTATGGTGTTTTACTGCCACTTTTTTTTAAAGCAAGATCTTGACTTAAAATTTTCCAAGGAACTACTAATCCTTGGCCATTGATGCTTCTCAGATATTGGAGAAAATCATGTCAACGAATTAGAAGAACTAGTATGACAACTTTTCCATTATTTCATTCATTTTAGTAATGTGTTGCATTTACATAGTGGTTTTGTTCTATTTTGAGTTCACACCCAAGGATTGAGTTCACACCCAAGTCCTGTGTGCCTGAAATCGTGAGTTTTGTCCTTGGATTTACCTCTTTTACAGTATTTGCCAGGCAGTTCTTTCTTAAACTACTGAAATGATAACTGTGAATACCTGTGATAAGTGTCATGTGTGAAAAGTGTGATTTTTTTGAGAAGGAGAACTGAAATTTGGGGAAAAAAACTTCAATACTGAGTACACGACAATATATTCAGTGCTGCCTGCAGCTAGTTATTATTTTTTAGACCTGCCTACTGCACATGCAGTAGCAGGTTTTTGGAAAAATATTGGAAAGTGTGTAACCTATATTTTCAGTCAACTGATTCACTTACAAAAAGCTGTTTACTTCTTCATTTTAAAAGTATTTGGCTTTTGTTAGTACGCGGTTTTACTAAACAAGGTAGTTCGTAGGACATGTGAAGCAAATTCAGATTTGCGAAGGTTGAAAGGTATCAGTGCCTCCCTCTTGCCTGTATATCCTATGGCTCATTGATAGAGCCATTACTCTTTACTGTTTTCATTTAGTTAAAAGAATTCCTTCTTCAAACTAAAGCTCGACAAAGCAGTATTCCTAAATATGCCTTGAAGAACTAAGTTAAATGTATAATACTTGCCTTTACTAGTCATTCTTTACACTTGCACAATTATGTAGTACTTATATGTTTACAGGGTTTATTATGTTTACAGATTAAGCTAATTTCTGTAGTTGCATTTTTATATTTTTAGTATTTCACTTTAGTCAAAAAAACCAAATAATTTGTTAAAAATTACCAAAGAATAGTTACAGTGCATCATTTTAAATTTATTACCATGTTTCTTATGCTTTTTAAAAAACTGTTTACTATGAAAATATTTTGCTATAAATCCAAAACTCTTTAGGCAAAATGCTAGAGATAGACTTCTACTTTAGCTAAATAGAAGTACATAAAAATCCTGTGCGTGCATTCAACAAAGGTTTACTGAATGCCTGTGATACGCATAGCTCTGTCTAGGCCAAGGGGTGAGAGTTGTCAGCTTCAAAGAAATCCATCCCCATCCTCAAGGAACTTAGAGATGTGTAAAGGAATTTTGAAACAATCAAAAGTCAGGGTGAGCAGAATAAGGCAAAAGGGAAAGTGTTCCAGTGCATCTGCAAAGGTAAAGTGTGCCAAGGCTGTATTTATATATTTTATACCTGTATTGGAATGATTGTAGAGAAAAATGCTCTTGAAAAAAGTTAAAGCTATTTCTCAATATGGTATTTTGGTGATTTAGGGATAATTGTAAATATATGTTATGAATCTTCTTAAATACACACACACACACACTCCAAGAGGTGTAAAAAGTGTATCCGGCTGTTGGTTACAGTTTGCTGGGGTCTAATACCATGTGTACTTTTCAGCACCTGGTAGGGATCTCATAAGTGACAGAAGCAAAGCCACTTTCCAAACATCATATCAGCAGCCCAGGTTAGAGAAAGTAATTCACAGATCCATGCACCCTCTGTCTTATCTTCTTCTGTGTTAACCAGCATTCAGGGGAAACGCCCTGCTTTTATCACTTACCAAATGTTTAAACTGAAGCAACATACTTCACCTCTCTGGGTTCCTGGTTCTTCATCTGTCAAAGGAAAATAACCACGAATGCACGCTCTCATTGTCATGTAAGATTGTTGTCCGTTCCAGAGAGATGCTCTGTAAAGTTTCATACAATCAGAAGGTACTTTGTGCCGGCCATCAGATTTTGTCAAATCAGGTGTGAACATGAACCACACTCCCAAAGAGAAATCTCTTCATTTAAACATGAATTGACTGCTAACAGACAGGGAAGGATCATCTCTGGTATTGAATATATACAAATATATGTATACATATTTTTATCTGTATATGGATCTTACCATCAGAATTCATTTTCTCTACATGAGCAAAGTAGTGTTAAGATGAGCCAATGCATTTTGGAATGTTCTCATTATGTAGAACTGAACATGAAAACTGCTTTTGTTAAAAAATGATTTTACCACATGATTGTTTAAATATCACTTCTGTCAAATATGGCAGATTTCAGAGCTTGAGAAAATATATAGCTTGCTTTTCATCTGACTCATTCACTTGGGTGATTCTGTGACTCAGATAAAACAGCATGTTAATAAGACCAGACACTCCCACCAGCACCCAGCCACAGACCAGCATCTGCTTCATTTTCCAGGTATGCAGTGATGGTCTGAAAGGAGCCTGAATCAAGCAACACAGCCCCTCATCCCAAACAGCAAAGTATCTCAAAACTCATTCTGCAGCTGGAAGTAAATAGGGTCATTTTCTTAAAGCAAGGATGTCATTTTTTTAGAACTTATAAGCACATAATTTTAGCCTATATTTTCTCTGTAATCAAACAAATTTTAACGGACATAAAATTGTATTACAAATGTGTTTCATCCTAATTTAAATGGTTTTATTTGTTTTTGTTTTTTATTTATAATCTGAAATTCCAGAGAATTATCAAGTCAAACAACTCTTTTGAATTATAAGCCACTTGACATTGTTTTCTAAAATCTTCTCATATGGGAAAATATTACCAAGATCAATGTATCAAAATTTATTGCATACTTTAAAATATAAAACCGTTTTAAAAAATCTTGATACCATAAATAAAGTTCTATTCTAGCAAAACCAAAAACTGTGACTTATTTTTCAAATAGAACTGTTTCCAAGCCATTATCCTTGGTGATAGCTTCTGATACAGTTCTTTGCAGCAACACAAAGAATTCTCAAGATGACCTTGAATTTACAGCAGATGACGTAGCATGATTATAAACTCAACTGCAGAGAATCTCCACTTTACAGACAAATCATGTTCCCAAAATCTGGTTGTTAGTAAATTATCCAGAAGACAATGTAATAGTACACAAATGTACTAGATTTCAGACTTGCTATTCATTCAAGATGGGCACAATAAAGGACAAAAATGGTATGGACCTAACAGAAGTAGAAGATATTAAGAAGAGCTGGCAAGAATACACAGAAGAACTGTATAAAAAAGTTACACACACACCAGATAACCATCATGGTGTGATCATTCACCTTGAGCCAAACATCCTGGTGTGTGAAGTCAAGTGGGCCGTAAGAAGCATTACTACGAACAAAGCCAGGGGAGGAGCTATTTCAAATCATAAAAGATGAGGCTGTTAAAGTACTGCACTCAATATACCGGCAAATTTGGAAAACTCAGCAGTGGCCACAGTACTGGAAAAGGTCAGTTTTCATTCCAACTCCAAATAAGGGCAATGCCAAAGAATGTTCAAACTACCATACAATTGTGCTCATTTCACATGCTAGTAAGATTATGCTCAAAATCCTTCAAGCTAGGCTTCAACAGTACATGAACCAGGAACTTCCAGCAAGCTGAATTTAGAAGGCAGAGGAACCACAGATCAAATTACTAATATTGCTAAATCATAGAAAAAGCAAGGGAATTCCAGAAAAAACATCTACTTCTGCTTCACTGACTATGCTAAAGCCTTTTACTGTGTGGATCACAACAAATTGTGGAAAATTCTTAGAAAGATGGGAATACCAGGCCACCTTACCTGCCTCTTGAGAAACCTGTATGCGGGTTAAGAAGTAACAGTTAGAACTGGACATGGAACAATGGACTGGTTCCAAATTGAGAAAGGAGTACGTTAAGGCTGTATATTGTTACCCTGCTTATTTAACTTATGTGCAGAGTACACCATGCGAAATGCCGGGCTGGATGAAGCACAAGCTGGAATCAAGACTGCTGGGAGAAATATCAATAACCTCAGATATGCAGATGACACCATCCTAATGGCAGAAAGCAAAGAGTAACTAAAGAGCCCCTTGATAAAGGTGAAAGAGTAGAGTGGAAAAGCTGGCTTAAAACTCGGCATTCAAAAAATAAAGATCATGGCATCTGGTCCCATCATTTCATGACAAATAGATGGAGAAAAAATGGAAACAGTGACAGACTTTATTTTCTTGGGCTCCAAAATCACTGTGGACAGTTACTGCAGCCATGAAATTAAAAGACACTTGCTCCTTGGAAGAAAAGTTATGACCAACCTAGCATATTAAAAGGCAGAAACACTACTTTGCCGACAAAGGTCCATCTAGTCAAAGCTATTGTTTTTCCAATAGTCATGTATGGATGTGAGAGTTGGACTATAAAGAAAGCTGAGCACCGAAGAACTGATGCTTTCTGACTGTGATGCTGGAGAAGACTCTCAAGAGTCCCTTGGACAGCAAGGAGATCAAACCAGTCAATCCTAAAGGAAATCAACCTTGAATATTCATTGGAAGGACTGATGCTGAAGGTCCAACACTTTGGCTACCTGATGCGAAGAGTCAACTCATTGGAAAAGACAGTGATGCTAGGAAAAATTGAGAGCAGGCGGAGAAGGTGGCAACAGAGGATGAGATGGTTGGATGGCTTCAGTGACTCAATGAACATGAGTTTGATCAAATTCTGGGAGATAGTGAAGGACAGGGAAGCCTAGTGTGCTGTAGTCCATGGGGTTGCAAAGAGTCAGACCTGACTGAGCAACTGAAGAACAATTCATTCAAGAGGCCTGCCATATAATGCATTTATAACATTGTTTCTATATAAAAGGAGTTCCAGGTTTTAATTCAGAACTAAGTGTCTTTTCATCCTTCCTCTGGATACCTGGAAGTTTCCCAGATAGAAGGGAATCCAACACCCCAACCCCTATCAGTGCTGGGAATGTATTGTTCTAGCTCTGTTTCTATTAAAATCAAGACTGTAGTTTTAATCTATGGGGTGCAGACCCCTTTCCTCCCTGCTCCCACCCTTCCAGTGCTTACCAGCTCAGGCAGTAGCTAGCCCTCACCATGTCTCCCTGTACGGGAAGTCCTTGCTTTGCTGTCCAACATGGCAGACACATTCCTCTTATAAAGGATATTGAACTGTGTTGTGGGCTTCCCAGATGGTCTAGTGGTAAAGAATCTGCCTGCAGTTCAGGAGACCCGGGTTTGATCCCTGGGTCTGGAGGATTCCCTGGAGAATGAAATGGCAACCCCCTCCAGTATTCATGCCTGGGGAATCCCATAGAGAGAGCCTGGTGGGCTACAGTCGATGGGATCACAAAGAGTCGGACACAACTGAGCAACTAACGCACACAAACTAAATGTTAGAATGTCAGGACCTCATTCTGAATAGTGGGCTTCAGTAGATTCCTGTGTATTTTTCTTGAGCATTAAAACTTACCACTAAATCAGCCGTGTGTTTGGGTTCTCCCAGTCTCTTCATCTGCTATCCATCCTATGCAATCCATCCCTCCCACACCTGTGCTTCCTTTCTAGTAGACAAATCTGATCAGGTTACTGTGCCAAAAACCCTTTGAAAGCTCCCCAGAGGCAGAAGCAAGGAGCCCAAACCCATTGGCATGAAATGCAGTCTGTCCCCAGCTTAATGCGTGAGTTCCACCTTCCATCGTACCCCACTCAGGCACCCTCCTCTCCCCCCAAACCAGGACACCCTCCAGTCCCTAATCACTGAAAGTTTCTCTGCAACTGCTAATGTCCACTTGCAAAATCACTCCTCCTTTTGGACCAGTACAAGGGTTCTGTGGCCTTGGCCTTTGGTACATAGTAGCATGAATTGCTGGAGAAGGCAATGGCAACCCACTCCAGTACGCTTGCCTGGAAACTCTCATGGATGGAGGAGCGTGGTAGGCTGCAGTGCATGGGGTCTTGAAGAGTCAGACATGACTGAGCGACTTCATTTTCACTTTTCACTTTCATGCATTGTAGAAGGAAATGGCAACCCACTCCAGTGTTCTTGCCTGGAGAATCCCAGGGACGGAGGAGCTTGGTAGGCTGCTGTCTATGGGGTCGCACAGTCAGACACGACTGAAGCAACTTAGCAGCAGCAGCAGCATGAATTGCATTCTTTCGCTCTGCTTTGTTTACATAATTCTCTCCTACACACGTAGGCAGTTTGAGAACAGGGACTTTGTATACATTTTTAATATGTTCACTTCCCAATACGTAAATACTTGACAAACATGACTACAGTAAGTTCCCTACATGCAAACGAGTTCTGTTCTGAGAGCACATTCGTAAGTTCACAATTTGTTCATAAGTCCAACAAGTTAGCCTAGGTACCCAGCTAACACAATGAGCTATATATACACTGTATTGTAATAGGTTTATAGTACTTTTTACACAAAGAATACATAAAAACAAACACTGGCTGAGCATATACATATGCATCCTTAGAAGCTTCCTTATTATATAAACAGACCATCACTGATCTTTTTGTTTGTTTGAAGAATTGGTATTCCTTCCAGTGAAGTTATGTTCAGGATAGTGTGTGTGTGCATGCAAAGTCTCTTAGGTCATGTCCAACTTTTGCAACCCCATGGACTGTAGCCCACCAGGCTCCTCTGTCCATGGAATTCTCCAGGCACGAATACTGGAGTGGGTTGCCATGCCGTCCTCCAGGGGATATTCCTGATTCAGGGATAGAACCTGCATCTCTTTAAGTCTCCTGCAGGTGGGTTCTTGACCACTAGCACCATGTGGGTGCAAATCAAGTGAAAGTGAAATTTGCTCAGTCCCGTCCAACTCTTTGTGGCCCCACGGACTGTAGTCTGCCAGGCTCCTCTGTCCATGAAATTCTCCAGGTCAGAATACTGGAGTGGGTTGCCATTTCCTTCTCCAGGGAATCTTCCCAACGCAGGGGTCGAACATAGGTCTCCCGCATTGCAGGTGGATTCTTTAACATCTGAGCCACCAGATAAGCCCTAGCCAAAAGCAGAGAAAGCTGTTTGCAGCCCAGAGCTGTTGATTATTTGCTGGCTCTCAGTCTCCAGAGAGGAGAGGGGTGGGAGAACCTTCAGATGCCCCGGGGACTGAAAGGCCAAGAGCAGGCACAAAACTCTGGAGCAGAGTGTTCTCCTTGGGAAGCTAACCAGTTGTTAAAGCCATAACTGTAGGCTGTTGAGGATCAGCTGTAGGCTGATCTGAATTCATTGTTCAGATTCTGATTTAAGTTCTCTTATGAAGAATAATGACTATCAAGGCACACCCTCATACCTGCCTGAGAGTTGTTTTTTCTTTAATATATATATTTTATAAATCAGAAACTCAAGTATATTCTCTCCAGTTAGTAACAGGTAATGAGCACAGTGTGCTAAGGATAATCTGTTTAAACAAACAGGATTTTCATGAATGCTATACTTAAAAACAGAATCCAGATCAATGATGTGGTTAATACTACATCACTGGGCATTAGGCCAAAGTGTAGCATAAACTTCTAGACTTGAAGACAGTGAAATAGCTCCAGTGGGATGACCAGAGTCTCAGTGATGAAGACTGAGTAGCCAAGTACGTTTGCTTTTTCAGTATTTCTCTGTGTTGTAATGCTGTAATGCTTATGAATAAGTGTTGATGATGTGTGATTTTAAGCTATGAGGAATTCAGTGTTTTATTCTTCAAAAGAAGTGTGAGAAGGGAAAAAAGAAAGCTCTGTTAACTCAGTCCCTACTAGAGCTCTGAATATCTGTGGTTGCCCTGTGAGTCAGTTTACATACTTTCCCCATTGCCATCTGGGGACAATGTGGATAGAAATTTGGGGTATATCAGCAAGACATCTAATTACTCATTTAAGCATTGCCAGGGATGGAAAAAAGGGAACACACAGCATACACTGCAGGCCTTTGGAAGGTATATTAAGACATTTAAGACTGAGCCAAGGTCTAGTCCAGCATTGTCCAATAGAAATATAATACAGTTCACATTATTATACAGCAGAAACTTAGCATGGTAAAGCAATTATACTTCAATTAAAAAATTTTTAAGAAATAAAAAAATATATAATGCAGGTGACATATAATTTTAAATTTTCTAGTAGCACATTTTTAAAAGTAAAAAGAGGTAAGTGAATTTGGCAGTAGTAAGATATTTTAATGAAGTATATCTAAAATATTAACATTTCAACATGTAATTAACAATGTTTTTTATCATCTGATACCAAGTCTTCAATATACAGTGTGTATTTTATGCTTCCAGCACATCTCAATTAACAACAACCATATTTCACATAGCCACAAAGGGCTGGTGCTACGTATCAGACACCACTGGAATCAATGGGCCTGGGTCATGCTTCGACATCACAAAAAGGAATGAAGAAGCAGCTAAGAGTGGCTCACCCAGGGAGGTGCTAAATTAGCTTACTTCCTATAGGCAACTCTAGTCTTGGAATAAATTCCTCTAAGACAGCCCAATGCCAAAAACTAAGCAGCATTCCAGATCTGTGCCAGATAGGAGCTTAAGGATGGCAGTCTGGTTGAAAGGGGAGCTGTATCTGCACTGTGAACACAGTCTCCACATCGATTCTGTCTGCTGGGGATGGCTTGGGAGAGATCCAATGCAGATTATAGGGAGAGAAGCCAAAGCCCCAAATCACACCTGCAACCTCCTACCTAAAGCTGAAGCTGCCCCCTGACAGTGATGCTGAAAGTGGCCCACAATGAATGTTCTACATGCTGTGGGAGAAAGCAAACGTGGAAATCACTGGCAACCGGCATCCATTGTGAAGCACTGGGTCTAGGACGTGGAAAGAGCGTGACAGAACAGGGAGAGGGGGATGGGGAATGAGGTAGTTTATCAGAAACTGCCAGAAACGGGAGGGTGGTGACCAGACTAGACAACTGGGAGGACAAGGCCACTGCAGAGGAAGGAACTCCATGGGGTCGCAGGGGGTCACCTGGGGGAGAGCCTCTTTGACCTTGGGAGGAAGGCAGAGACTGTGGGAGGGACAGCTGTTTGTTTTTCCTGCTGCAAGGAGAATAACAAAATGCTATCGGGAGAGCTAATAGGCTGCAGATGCAGAACTTCTGGCTGAGCGCTCAGGTCGGTGAAAGGCTTTGAACTGGAACCAGCCCTCTCATTTTCAGCAGTGCGTGTGGCCTGTGAAAAAGAGAGTGAAGTAAAGAAAGAGACTCGCCGGAGATAATTAGTTATTCCTAGCGGATAAAACAACAGAGACGATACTGGGCTGGAGAAAAAGTAGGGGTTTGATTGTGAAAGGACTCTTGTTTGATGCTAAAGAAGTTGATTAACACTGAGGAAGCTATTCAGAAGTTACATGTAAATTATGTATGCTCTAGTATGAACTTTAGAAAGCTAGCTCTGCCTTTTTAAGGGTAGCAAGCCTGGGGTCCAGTGCTAATGTGGACAGCAGTTCACAGATGCAGATGAGAGACAATAGCCAAGGCTTCAGGTGTATGGAGTGAGGTGGTGCTGTTGTTGGGCAGGAAGGATCCTGTCAGTACGCTGACACCTACTCTTACACCTGAATGGGTGCCGGTGCCCCCATTGGTCTACCACATTGACTTTCCATGTGGTGACATCAGAGGGGCAGCTGCTGGTAGGCACTTGTGGATCTAAAGGTGGGTAAAGATTTGGAGGTTATCAGCAAATAATTGGGAGCCTGTGAGGGGATCATATTACATGTGCAGCAAACTAAGAAAGCTGGTACAAATGATCAAACATCACTTTAAAAAAAATTACATTCATTTTTAATTGATGATTGCTTTACAATATTGGTTTGATTTTTGTCATACATCAACATGAATTAGCCATAGGTGTACATATGTCACCTCCCTCTTGAACCTCCCTCCCACCCCACCCCTCTAGGAGAACAGATTTGTGGACAAGTGCAGGGGAGAGGAAGGAGAGGGGGAGATGAAGGGCGAGAGTAGCATCAAAGTATATATGCTAACATATGTAAAATAGATAGCCAGTGGAAATTTGCTGTATGACCCAGGGAACTCAAACATTATTTTTAAATTCCAGTGTCAGATTTTATTGGGCTAACATAAGCTAACAAAGCAGAGGAAAAGTCTACAGCTAATGCTATATATGTTGTATTTAAAACATCAGTTTATTATATTTTAGGTTATACCAAGAAAAAACACTGGCCACTGGTGTCATCCAAGCAAAATTAACCATACAGATGTTTAATATGATTATAATTTTTCCCTAAGAATAAGTTTCTTTGTCAAACATCACTTCTGATAAGTTAATTTTTATTATACTTTGTGTTTAATGGAATAAGTGGTGATTGGGGGAAGATTATAAACAATACAATCCGTAGTGTGAAAGTGAGAGTCGCTCCGTTGTGTCCGACTCTTTGTGACCCCGTGGACTACACAGTACATGGGATTCTCTAGGCCAGAATACTGGAGTGGGTAGTCTTTCCCTTCTCCCGGGGATCTTCCCAACCCAGGGATTGAACCCAGGTCTCCCGCATTGAAGGAGGATTCTTTACCAGCTGAGCCACAAGAGAAGCCCCAATCGGTAGTGTATATCTAGCCAAAACCAAATTTTTAGGTTTTTCTTCACTTTTTGCTAGGTATTCCAAGACTTGTAATTATTGCCAACAGTTTTTGTACTTGGTGTTGATCTTCCTCCTCCTGGCAGGCAAGAACCTAATGCATACTGGTGACCTGGGTCCCAGTTGTCCCTCAGTCAGGCCACATTACTCTTTGCTTGCTTCCCTCTGAGGCCATTTATGGCCCTCTTCCCTGGAGCCCTGGCACTTGCGGATAATGTCGCTGATGGGAGCCACCTGAAATCTCGCGAGGGTGGGCGAGACCCCCTTCCCTCCTAATGACGAGAGCCAGATGGGCCAGAAAGGTGAGGAGTAGTGAGCATGCGCTCTCCAACCAAAGAAAGACGCTGGAGAGGAAGGAGGGCCTGGCAGAGGACGAGGGGCCCGAGAGCAGGCGCCGTGGTCACCAGGTGATCTGGACGGAGAGCAGATAAGATAGCAGTCCTGGAGGAAGAAAGCCCCCCCTCTCCCCTTTTACCTCGTGACTCGAGTGAGCCCGCAGCACCCCAAGTGAGTAAATTTAGTTCCCTTGGGACTGGCCTTCCTCAGGGTAGGAGTCAAGGCAATTGGATGAGCCCTCCAACACCCTCCCCCCCGCACCACCCCCCCCCACACACCTGTTTGCTGATGCCTGAAATTATTTTAACAGCAAATAAGACCTTTCACTTCTGTACTTAAAAGAATTGAATTACAATACAAAGGACAAATATTTCCTCACCAAATGAGTTCGTAGCGAAGTATAGGGGACTAGGGTGAGGCCTGTTCAGTAATGATGGAGATTGGGAAATGGCACGCCTCCCCTGAGTGGAAAAGCTCTGAAAAGGGAGGCTGGGGTTGGAAAAGACCGGTATTCACAGTCTCTCCTGTTCCCTTGGGCTGTTAACCTGAAATCAATCCGAGTCCAGGACAAACGGGGGCGAGGCGAGTGTAGGGGTGCGGAGCCCCCCGGGGTGGGTGGCCGTGTTGTCAGCTGTAATAGCGTCGCTACTTGAGTCATTTCATCTGCATGAGATCGAGCTCAGAACTCCTGTGTTAGAGAAACATTGCACAAATCGCTGCACTGCAGAATGCTTCCAAGTATTAAGTTACTCAAAAGATGCTTACTATTCATGGGCATGAACTCAGAGAACAAATATGCTCACTCCAAAAGGGACAGACATAAATGTTGGGTTTTCTTTAATTATATTGGTTCCTAGTTAAATATAACAGACACTGCTTCTCCGAGTGTCTAGAGAATCTTTTCCAGAGTGACAGTAACTTTTCCTGTTTGATTTAACCTCTTTCTGCGTTTCCTCCGCGTCCCCTGCCAGCGGTGCGGGGATGGCCTCATTCCCAGAACTGTCTGTCGGGTTATGGGGCTTGGAAGTCTTTTTAGCAGTGGGGCACAGATTCCTCAGCCCTTTAAAAATGATTTAAGGTACATACAGACGTGGTTAAAATAGTGACTCAGCCACTAAGTGAGTGGATATCTTTTCATCCATGACAAACACGTCTGAAAATTATCTAATTGTTTCCTCACTTCCTAATTAGGACACTGAAAAGTTCTGGAACAGTTCATTGGAGCAGTCTAGGGAGGCCCTTCCATTCAGACAGCACTTTTTGTCTTTAATGTATTTCCATGTTCATTGTCTGCTTTGATTCAATGCTAGTAAAGTAGGCAGGGTATGTGTCATTCTGTTCACTTGACAGACCAGAAAGATAAAACATGACAGGGCAAGGGTTTGCTTTCCTCTCAGAGTAAATTAGGAGCAGACCCGGATCTAGAAGTGAGGTCGGCCACATTGGGTGGTCTCCTGACCCCAGCTTCACACAACTTCAGACCCTTGTATCCAGGACTCATGAGCTCACCTGAATCTCACTAGGCCTGAGTCAGGTGAGCTGCGGAGGTACCCCCTCCACTAGGTTGTCAATCATCCAGCCAGCACCCTCCTCCCTCCAGATAGGATGGGGGTCAACCCTGAGCCAGGGATTAGGGCAGGAGGAGGTCTGCATTTGTTCAGGTAAGGTTCTTAAAGTGGAACTTGTAGTGAACAGTAATCTCCAAACAACATGTCAGTGATAGACAAAATTTTCTAAATAGTAAAACATACTGTTAATTAGAAATTAATGTGTCAAGGTGCTTCAGACTTAGAACATGACACTTGATTCACAGGGGCTTTGTTAATCATCCTGTGGCCACGGTGGCAGAGTCAGGGTCTCTGTTCTGTCCCTCTCAGACCTTTGTTTTGTGTCTTGATCAATTCTGTCATTCTCTGTCCTCTGTGGGTATGTTTGTGCATGAGGACAGAAAGGGTAGATGGATATGTATAAATTTGCCGCAGTATATACCGTGCCTGATCTATTATGAGGGCTTTGCTGTCCTGCTTGCATATCCCTACACAGTTCTTTCTCTCCTCCACTCTGTTCAGCAAATTTTTGCCTCAGATCATTGACTCCATTGGTTATACCAGCCTCCCTCTCTTCAACAGATAGACGCTGTTTATGTTTCCCAAGAAATTTTATGGTTTGGGTGAGAAAGATCTTGCTCCCTGCAGAGCTCTGAGAGGAAGATCCAAGAAAGAAAATAACCTTGTATTTCTGGCATTTCCTGGCTGGCCCAGAGCTTTCCTCTACAGCTGACATTGATAAAATTTCAAGGATATTAGTCGATCGGGCTACTGGCTTTTATAATGTCATATTAGCATTTAAGATATTGGTCCTTTTTCTGCAGGGAATATGACATATCTCTATTTTTAATGTTATCAGATTGCTAAAAATTCAATATAGCCCCTACAGTAATTGAAAAGTGATTTTTAAAATAGAATTTGACACTCCTGACAGACACAAAAGTATTCTTAAACAGACACCTCCCTGTTTTTGCATAGGATGATACAACATTATAAAGATGTCATTTTCTCCTAGGTTAATTTAAAAAGCTAATGCATACTGACAAGCTTTTTTACGCAAGTTGATAATGAAGTTCACGTGAAAAAACAAAGGCATCAATAGCCAGGAAAACACTTGAAAAATACCAACTACTAGAGATGACTTACCCTACCGGATATTAAAGTATACTCTAAATCCTGTGTGATTAAAAGTGTAGTAGTACCACATGAAAAGATACATTGACTAGTAAAATAGAATGCCTAGAAATAGATCCAAAAACATATGGAACGTTAGACATTAAAGATGGCATCTCAAATCATGGGGTGAAGATGGACATTTTATTAAAGGACACTATTTACAAAAACCAAAAAGTGAAAAAAGCCCAAATGTCCATGTAATGGATGGACAAACAAAATGTTGTGTGCTCATACAATGGAGTATCATTCAGTAAAAATGAGATATTGATATCTTCTATAACTGATAAACCTTGAAAACATTATGCTAAGTGAAAGAAGCCAGTCACAAAAGACCATTATTTTATGATTCCATTTATCTGAAATGTCTACTGTAGGCAAATCCATAGAGACTGAAGTTGGTTAGTGGATGCCTAGGGCTGGGGATGGGGAAGAATAAGAGTGGATGCAAGGTTTCTTTTGGGGGTGATAAAAACATTCCAAACTTAGACTATGTTAATGGTTACAAAAGTCCCTTAATATACTAAAACCATTGAATTGTACACATAGAGGGTAAATTCTATTCTATATGAATTTATCTCAGAAAGGGTGCTTTTAAAAGGGACAAATGATCCAACAATCAATACAAAAAATGGTAAAGATATTTTTCAAATATATGAAAAAATGTTCAAACTCACTCAGAAATGCAAATTAAGCAACACAGAGATACAGTTTTAATCCATCATATTGGCAAAATATCAAAAAGTATGATATGTTCTGTGGGCTGTGGGAAACAGGCATTCTCACACATTACTGGTGGAAATCCAAACTGCAAAGAGAATTAGGCAATAATCTAACAAAACTACACAAGGAGTTTGACCCGGCAACACCACTTTTAGGAATACATCTTGCAGACACACCTCTAACAGTATGAGAATATATATGCACAAGGTTACTCATTGCAACACTCCTGGTAATTACACATCTAAATGCTCATTTGAAAGATGAATTGAATCAGCTATGATTCATCTAGAAAATGAAAATACTAAGCACTCTAGAAAAGAATGAGGAAGATCTCTATGAAACTGATATGATTTCCAGGCTATACTGTTAAGTGAAAAAAATAACATGCCCAAGAGCATTTTTAGTATGTTATCCTACATGTGAGAAAGAAGGGAGATAGGGAAAATATATAAATATTTGTTCTTTCATACAAAATCTGAGGAGAAACCAAAAATTGAGGAGATAGGTTACTGTTACAAGTTCAGTTGTGATTCCCTGGACTCCCACTCCTGAAAAGATATGTCAAAGTCCTAACTCCTAGGACCTCAGAATGTGATATTTGGAAACAAGGTCCTCCCAGATGTAACTAGTTAAGATGGGGTCATGCTGGAGCAAGGTGGGCCCCTAATCCAGTGTGACTGGTGTCCTTCTAAAATGATGATCATGTGAAGAGAGGAACAAAGAGAAAGCAGCCTGTGGAGATGATAAGCATCTGGAGCATTGATAAGGGTAATGTGTCTATGAGCTAAGGAGCACCAAAGATCACCAGCAGACCATCAGAGGCTAGGAAACAACAAAAGGTATTCAGAGGGAGTTTGCCCCTGCCATAATCTCCATTTTGGACTCAGAGCCTCCAGAACTGTAAAGATAACTTTTTATTGTATTAAACCAGTCACTTCATGGCATTTCGCATGGCAGCCTTAGGAATTACAGTTCCCTACAGAAGGAGATCCAACCAGTCCCTTGTGAAGGAAATAAGCCCTGGGACTTCTTTGGAAGGAATGATGCCAAAGCTGAAACTCCAGTACTTTGGCCACCTCATGCAAAGAGTTGACTCATTGGAAAAGACTCTGATGCTGGGAGGGATTGGGGGCAGGAGGAGAAGGGGACGACAGAGGATGAGATGGCTGGATGGCATCACTGACTCGATGGACGTGAGTCTGAGTGAACTCTGGGAGTTGGTGATGGACAGGGAGGCCTGGCGTGCTGCGATTCATGGGGTCGCAAAGGGTCGGACACGACTGAGTGACTGAACTGAACTGACAGGCTATAGGTGGGAAAAGGGTTGAAAGAAGGGAGGAACTGGATTGGGGTCATGGGAATAAGGAGAGAGCATACTTCTCTGAATAGACCTTTTTACTATATATATATATATATATATATATATATATATTTAATTTATTTGGCTGTGTCGGGTCTTAATTGTAGCATGGGGATCTTTAGTTGTAGTTGGCAGCATGTGAACTCTTAGTTGTGGCATGTGGGATCTAGTTCCATGACCAGGGATCAAACCTGGGCTCCTGCATTGGGAGTGTAGAGTCTTAGCCACATTCAGGGAAGTTCCTGAATGGATCTTTTTTTGGAGCTCTAACTCAGAACGGTTGTAATGTTTCACATACCACCCCAAAATAAACATTTAAAAATCAGTCAAGATGTGGGGGAACACAATGTGGCATTCAGACAGTAAAAACCAAACCTGACTGAGGTAAAAATAACACAACTCCACTGAGGAGAGTAAGGGAGAAAAGGAATAACTTAAATGACTTTGTAGAACAATATTGTGGTTGGATATAATAAGGTTAAAGACAAACTACATACAAACTTTGTACTCTGGTTTTTAAGTTTTTTTCACAGTGGTATGAGTTAGCAATTCTGAAACTACTGTAGGTATATATTCAGGATTGAACAAATAAGTAAATATATTGTAAATATTGAAAGCCACATTTATCAAGGCTAGAAGAGGCTCTAAAGGAGTGAGTGGGTTAAATTTGGAGGAATTCTAATGAATCATGGTTTGTAATATATATAAATATAGATAGAGCCATCCTTCTCTACTAAAAAGAACCAAGGTTCCTTAGAGAAAAAGTTGAATCCAGGGTTGGGGCAGGGAAAATTAAAAAATGAGCCTGGACCATCTTGCAGTTACAGAAAATAAATTCTCAAAACATCAGAAGAACCAAGGAGCCGACCTCATGGGTCTCTCAACAGTAAGAGTGGAACAAATTGAGCAAGAAACCGATAGTATTGTCTTACAATCTATAGAAAAAATATCCATGAGTCTGTACTGATAAAAATAATTGAGTAAGTAAAACAGTGGTAGCAGGGGACAGCTCTTCCTCACAAAAGAATTCCAATGAATTAATGTGAGAGGATTTAGAAAATAAAAACTTGGTTAGGTAAACATCATAGTAATAATTGTTGCAGGCAAGGCTCACACTAGTTGATTCTGGAGTTTAAAGAGAAATGGACATTTGCATATTCTTAAAAGTATTTCCTTGGAGAGAGTAGTTACCAAGAGGAAAATAGTAACTTTTGGAGAAGCCCTGCATACACCACCTTAACATCACCAGGGTTAACATCACCAATTGATAAGTCATGTTGATATCAGGTACCTCTGATTCAAGGTAGTGAGAGGGGCACAGTATCACTCATGATCTTCAAATGCATAGCTTCAACCTAATATAATGAGAAAACATCACACAAACCCCTGCAAAACACTACAAAATAACCCTTTCAAAGAGTCAAAGTCATGAAAGACCAGGCAAGACTGAACTGTCACAGATTGGCAGAAAGCAAGGGTGCATGACTAATAAATGAATTATGGGATCCTGGATGGGTTCCTAGGACAGAAAGAAAAAGGACAAAAGTGGAAAAACTGGTGAAATTCCGATAAGGTCTCTATTTTAGTTAATAGCATCATATCAGTGTTAACTTGCTGGTTTTGATCATGTGCCATGGTGATATAAAATGGCCAGATTAAAAGTATATGCAAAATATTTGTACTATTTTTTACAACTAAGTTTAAAATTATTTCAAAATATTTAAGGAAAATGATGTAGTTTGAAATGTTTATCCTCAATCTTACCCCCGAAGTTTTAGTTATTTCTCATGATATGTATAAAGAACATTCCTGCTTGTATTCCTTGATTTACCAATTTTACACTTCACCTGGTTCCTGCTATAATAAATGATATAGCTCATTTAATAAGTGATATAGCTCCTACCACTATAAAATCCTAGGAATAGTTATATTCCAATTTTCAGTTTCTCTGTTGACCCATAGCTATGGCCCAAATGTCTGTGCCCCGCCAAATTCACATGTTGAAATCCTAACCAGAGATGATGGTGTTAATAGGTGGGTTCTTTGGGAGGTGATTAGGTCATGAGAGTGGAGACCTCATGAATAGAATTTGCTCTTATTAAAAACTATCCCACAGAGCTCCCTTGCCCTATCACATGAGGATACAAGGAGAAGTCCACACCTGGAAGAGGGCTCTCACCCGACTAGGATGGCACCCTGATCTGAGACATGTATCCTCCAAAACCGTGAGCAGTAAATTTCTGCTGTACATAAGCCACTCAGTCTATGGTATTTTGTTATAAGAGCCAGACAGACTAGGGCAGCCATACTTAAACCTTTAAATACAATAATGTCTTTATCTGTTCCATCTTGGCTTCCCATCAACATCCCTGCTTTTGTCTCCAGCTTGGCTTCTTCTTTTCCTTTCTCCTAACCCAGTTCACCTAACTTTTAGTTTTGTATTTTGTCATTTCCTAACAGTTAACCATAATTTAGTCTTCTTTGAACTGCCTGTTAAGTCCAGTAAGTGAAAACCAGTATGCAACAATTATATTATTATGACCAGGTAAATACTGTTCACTGCTGAGTCACACAGTGTATGCATCATAATTGAACTTCTTTTTGTGCAGCTTTCTGTTGTTCCTGGAATTTCTCAGTAGCTTTCTTTTCTGTTCCATTAGTTGTCTTTATCATATTCCCAATTATTTCCAAGCTCTTCCTAGCTTAAGTATTAAGTCTCCATTTTCCCTGGAGACCTCTCTTCAGGGATTTCTGGCTTCCTGCTCAGGTTGGAAATGCTTGCTCTAGAAATCTCTGGTATCCCTTGACTCCTCTCCTAGACTGGTTCCAGTACCTTCTTAGGTCTTATTTTTACCTCAGTTTACTACCTCCTTTTTTGAGAGCCTGTCTTAGTAAATTCCTTAGAGATTGTGTGAAATAAATTTCTTGAGTCCTTGCATGTCTGAAAATACTGTGGTTTCTACCCTTGTATTCAAATGATGGTTTTGTTGAGTATATAGAAGTTGATCATTCTTTTTCCCTGAGGATTTTAAGATCTTTGTTCCACTGTCTTCTCGTATTTATTGTTAATATTGTCATTCTGATTTTTGCACTTTTGTTGATGTTCTATTTGCCCTTGAAGCATTCAGCATCTTTTTCATTCTCATTATGGTGCACTTTAATGTTATATCTAGATCTGAATCTATTTTTTAAGCTTATTGTACCAGGCACTCAGTGGACCATTTTAATTACATTGTTCATTTACATGGTAACATCATTCAGGCTTAAACATTTTTCTTATGTTCTTCCTTTCATAATTTGCCCCCTTCTGTGTTCTCAGTTTGTTCTTTCAGAGACTCAGAAGACAATTTGGACCTTAATTAGTTGTCTTTCCCCCTCATTTTTGCATCTTAATGTCCTTGTGTCTTATTTTTGTGTCTTCATGTTGTTGGCTTCATCTTACTTTCTGGGAGAGTTCTTTTTATTTCTATAATCTCTATTGAATATCTATTTCCACAATCATATTTTAATTTCCAAGGTCTCTTTCATGTTTTATTCCTTTTAAAACAGCATCCTATCCTTGCTTTTAAGGCATGGTTTCTTCTCACATTTTTCTGAGGATATTATTTACAGATTTTTCCCCCCAAGTTCTCTTCTGTTCCCTGAATTACTTTTGTTTCCTCTGGAACCAGTTTCTCTATTTGTTTGGCTCTTTTGTTCATGTTGTAATTTGAGCCAACTATCTGGCAATCCTTGTATTTCTGTTCTTGTTTAAGAAGGAGACTTAAATTGTGTGAATGGGAGAGGCTTGTCAACCAGCAAGTGAGTGAGCAGGAAACCAGCTGTCCACTGGGCAGTCCCTAAATGCTAAATCTAGAGCTGCTCAACTTCATTAGAAGAGAACCTCTCATTTAAACTTTTTAAACTTTTTCCCCACTAGGGAACAGATTGCAACTTCCAAGAGTTGTGTGTATAGACAGGGGAGAGATGGTAGGACTCACCTTCCTCCTCACACGGCTTGGTGCAGCACAAGTCTCCAACCTGGGTTCAAGTCCTGGTCCCCTTCCTGGGCAACCTTGGTGAGTGACTGCAACATCATAGGGCCCAGGCTTCTTCCTACTGCAGGTCTGTCTAGGACATTACCTTCAACCTCAGCAAGGTCAGATGGTAAGTGCAGTCTCAGAGAAGCCTTCTCTGTGTGGCAGTAAGCCTGGAGGCCAGCTCTATAAATAGCCACGGTGATTACAGAGTAACACTCCTTTTATATGCTTGGACTTTATAGCTTTCCATTCAAAACAGTTCTGGCCCCCTTGTTTAGTCTCTCCAGGGGGTAACTATAAAGGCCACCTTGTTTCACAGCTAAGGAGAGGTTACAAGGCAATTAAAATATTTTTGGCTCTTCTGTCCTGTGATGATTATCCCCATGTGGTGGCAGCCACTAGAGTATTCCTGCCTCCGTTACCCACGAGGAACTCGACAATGCAGCAGCAAGCCGGGCTAGAATTGAGAGTCTTAGCCTGAAACCTTCCCTTGGTTTTCAGAGATTTTGAAGTAAAAGTCAGAAATAGTGATGTCTCTGGGACTTCCCTGGTGGTCCAGTGGTTAAGACTTTGCCTTCCAGTGCAGGGGGTGTAGGTTTGATCCCTGGCTGAGGAGTTAAGATCCCACATGCATCATGGCCAAAAAACAAAAACAAAACCAAAAACCATAAAACAGAAGTAATATTGTAACAAATTCAATAAAAACTTTAAAAAATGGTCCATATTAAAAAAAATAATAAAGAAACTAGTGATGTGTCTAATTCCAATAGGCAGGCAACTGCCACTTATTTTAAGGATGTTTTTCTCCTGTAGGAATAGGATTAGGTCCTTCAGGAACAGAGTAAATACTTCTTGTGCTAGAGTGATTAGATGCTCAAAACTGTCTGTTCTTCAGTCTGATAAATGTAGTATGTGCCTGTGTGCTCAATCGCTCAGTTGTGTCCAACTCTTTGCAACCTGATGGACTGTAGCCTGCAAGGCTCCTCTGTCTGTGGGATTTTCCTATCAAGAATACTGGAGTGGGTTGCCATTTCCTTCTCCAGAGGATTTTCCCAATCCAAGGATCGAACCTGAATCTTCTGTGTCTCCTGGATCGCAGACGGATTCTTTACTGCTGAGCCGCCAGGAAACCCCAATAAAAGTAGTCTTTGTTCAAATAAATGTATGTTCAGAGCATGTGGAAATATTTAGGTAAATACGATGTGCCACATCTAATAGCTCTGAATAGCAAATAATGCTGATTATCCTGGTCATAAAAATTATCATCATGTGGAAAGAGTAGCTGTCATACTCTTAAAAATGACCCTGACACAAGCAGCCTCTTCAGTGTTCAAAATCGTGATTAACTCCTCAGAGCATCCACACAGGGCAGGCTAGACAGGTGTCATTACCACCACCCCCCTCCCTGCCCCGCCCCATACAGCTGAATACACAGAGACCTAGAGAAGTTCTAGCAAAACTTAGTAATCAGTTCTGTATTAGGCTTATTAGATGTCAAATGCTCTGCGTAGTCTGTCTCCCTCGGGCTTGGTGGCCAGTGGACAAGAGCCCACGTTATACACCTCCCAGTGCTCTCTGCGCCAAGTGATGAAGGCTGGTGTTGAGGGTGCTTGTTCCTGTACTGGCCTGAGGTATAGATGACAAAAAAGAGAAGGAGAGAAAGGATTTGGAATGTTAAAAATTCTCCAACTCAGCAGGAACAGATTCTGCAAAACTTTTTTTTCCCTCTTTCTCTCTCTCTACCCTGACCCCAAAGAGCAATTATGAAAAATATTTTCAGAAAGGAAAATATTAAAATGCAAATTAAATACAGTTGTGACTGTAAATTACTGAATAAAAATGCCAGCACTGTTTTAAGAGTCCAGTGTAAGCATTGAGGACTACTGGTCATGAGGCCAACGGAGCTGACATCAGATAGGGTAGGACCACAGAGATAATCCAGTCCAGATCCCTCATTTTACAGATGAGAACACTGAGGCAGAGATGGTTAGTAAATTTTCCCAACAACGAGATAGCATTAGTATGGAGAAGGCAATGGCATCCCACTCCAGTACTCTTGCCTGGAAAATCCTATGGACGGAGGAGCCTGGTAGGCTGCAGTCCATGGGGTCGCTAAGAGTCAGACACGACTGAGCGACTTCACTTTCACTTTTCACTTTCATGCATTGGAGAAGGAAATGGCAACCCACTCCAGTGTTGTTGCCTGGAGAATCCCAGGGACGGGGGAGCCTGGTGGGCTGCCGTCCATGGGGTCTCACAGAGTCGGACATGACTGAAGTGACTTAGCAGCAGCAGCAGCAGCAGTATTAGTACAGTAGCCAGCACAGGGCTGGATACAAAGCAAGTACTTATATCCATTTGGAAATGTGTTCAGTTGCAAACGGTAGAGAATTGGCTTTACAAGTTGGTTTTTTTCAACATGAGTCTAGAAGTAGGAGTGCATGGCCTGGCTGTTTGGGTCCTAAACGAGAAAATTGAGCCTTGCACGTCAGCAGCTGATTTGCCCAGAGGCTGGGTGGAGTTCTAGGTTGCAGTGTGACCAAAGAAGGGTGGCCTTGTTAAATGATGAGATTAACCAAGGAATTTTAACTTGAAGAGGAGGAACCATGGAAGCTTGAGAGAACAGGCCCTGTATTGCCCAAGAGGTCAGAATTAAGACCAATAGTGTAACTGTTAGATGACCAACAGGATTGGACAACGGGAATAATTTTTTAAATATTTTTTATTTGACTGCATTGGGTCTCAGGTGTGGCATGTGGGACCCTCATGTGGCACATGGGCTTCTCTGCAGTTGTGGTACTCAAGCTCAGGAGTTGTAGCAGGAGGGCTTAGCTGCCGCAGCAGGGATGGAACCTAAGTTTCCCTGCATTAGAAGGCAGATTCTTGACCACTGGACCACCAGTGAAGTGCCAGGCATAGTTTTAATGATAAGCACTTACCGAAAATTATCTGCCTCTGAAAACAGTTTCTTAGAGACATTCATGGAATTGGAGGGGGGTGGGGGTGTTGGATGCTGCATGTTGGATGGGGGGAATGAAGGAGAGCTTAGGAGGGAGAGGGAAGTTAACAGCACTGAATGGGCACATGGTCTCCAAATTCCCTTTTGGAACAATCCATTTAGCAAGGATCTGTTGAGTTTCTACTGTGTTCCACAGAGGAACCATATTTTCCAAATAAGAAGCTGGTCTGACATTTACGAAAAAGCTAACGAAGAGAACAGGGTGTCTGATGAGTGTTACATACTGTCTTCTCCGGAACCACTTGGTTCCTCCAGATGCCAGGGCTCCCAGTATCCCCTCCCTCTCCAGGGAACCGGCTGTTTCCATCCAGACTCTCAGGGCGGATGAACAGGGCCAGATGCGTAGTTCAGTAGCAGCATTTTTTCCAGATAGGCTGGAGCCTGGGTTTGCTCTGTGTCGCACGAGATGCCCACGTGTCTGCAAGACAGCTGGGAAGTATCAGAAAGGTAGTGGGGAGCTCAGTCACTCATCTGCCATCTCTCCAGGCTTTCTTGCCCTCGCTTTTCCTACCTGGAACATGGGAGAGAAGAGTATCTTCCTCCCAGATTTGCTGTGAGGAAGTTCTGGGCTTTGCATAGTGCTCAGTCCTTGGTAAGGATTCAACAGATGTGGTTCATGTCGTTCCTCAGCTCTGTCACTGATTTTGTCCGGTCACTTTTGCAGACGTGGGTATCCTGTCCTTTACATCGCGGCCAGGTTGGGCTGGAAAAAGCCCCGGGATTCCCCCCAGGGCTGAACTGGCTGGTCCTCAAACAAAATGGCCACCGCGCTTCCCCCTCCTCGGCCGGGAGGGCATCTCTGCCAGGAGGTGGCACCACGAGCTCATGTTTCGGGCAGAGACGTGTCTGACCATTTGGTAATCGTCCCTCAGCATTGCAAGGAGCCCGAAAACTCGCCTATTTAATAGCTGCCTCTACACAGATTTTTAATCACGGTACTGATGGTGTGATTGGATTTTCCACTCTTCTGCTTGCTTCCAGAAGATCAAAATCATCTTCCTGCCAACTGTCCTCAGTATTTACGAAAGGGGTAAAGAGAGAGAATGTGGCAAGGCCAGCTTCCCTGCTGTGGTCTTTCCCTGTGCTCAGAAGCACAACTACAGACTCCAGGGAGCATGTACTGTGGAATCACACCTATAATAAGCCATTTGCATGCTATTCAGGAGCACAAATGGCCACTGATGCTGGCGGTTGCCTCATTGTCACATAGAAGATCACAGATAGGATTTTGAAGCCTCACAACTCTAGCAGTGGCTAGGCTGGAGAGGTCCAGAAAAAGTGGTTAAGGGGGTCTTCTTGGGTTCCTGTGAGCAGGATCAGTGTTGTGAAGACTGAGGAGGACTTGAACTAGAGGCAAATAGGGCCAAAGTCTAGGCTTCCCAGGTGAGGCTAGTGGTAAAGGACCTGCTTGCCAATGCAGGAGATGTAAGAGGCCAGATTGGATCCCTAAGTGGGGAAGATCCCCTGGAGGAGGAAATAGCAACCCACTCCAATGTTCTTGCCTGGAGAATCCCAGGGTCCTGGTCAGGGGAGCCTGATGGGCTACAGTTCATAGGGTTGCATAGAGTCACCAGGGCTGAAGTCTTAAATTTGTCCTGGGTTTGTTAAGTGAATTGAAGAGGGAATTCCCCAACTCTCTTCCACTCTGTGACATTTCTCAAGAGAAGAAAGAGGAAGGAAGAAAAGAGACTGCATGGGAGGTGGAGTGAAAAGAAAGATTAGTTATGTGAAACAGTTAATGTTTAATTAGATTATCCTGCCTTTTCCCTCTTAAGAAGTGCATAACTTTAAGCTTTAGAAAGTAGAAGATATATAAATGTATTATTTGGTCTTTGCTTTGAGCTCTTCCTGTCTCTTGTACATATGTGAGCACTAAACATGTATTTGGTTGGCAGGCTGGAAAATTAACAGGCTAAATCAAATTATCATTTGGACTGGTTTTGACCTTTTGAATGTTAGGTTGTCAAAACTTGCTTTTCTGGGGTACTAGCCTCAACTGAACATTTAGGATGCATTCATTTTGAAAAGGAAAAAATTACTTTCAGACCCCATACAAGATTCTTTTATCATTTTAAAAAGATATGATGATTTCTCATTTATGGCAAAGGAAGTGGTGCAACCACAACAGGTGTCTCTCTGTTCTCTCTTTTTTAACATTTTTTAAATTTAGGTTTTATTTTATATTGGGGTACAGTTGATTTACAACGTTGTATTAGGTTCACGTGTCAGTTATACACATACATATGTCCATTCTTTATCAGATTCTTTTGCCATATAGATTATTACAGAATATTGAGTAGAGTTCCCTGTACTGTACAGGAGGTCCTTGTTGATTATTATTTTATATATAGTAGTGTGTATTGGAGAAGGCAATGGCACCCTACTCCAGTACTCTTGCCTGGAAACTCCCATGAACGGAGGAGCCTGGTAGGCTGCAGTCCATGGGGTTGCAGAGTTGGACACGACTGAAGCGACTTAGCAGCAGTAGCAGTGTGTATATGTTAATCCCAAACTCCTGATTTCTCTCTCCCCACCCATACTTGCCACCTTTGGAAACCATAAGTTTGTTTTCAAAGAATGAGTCTGTGTCTGTTTTGTAAATAAGTTCACTTGTATCATTTTTTATATTCCATATATAAGTGATATTATATTTGTCTTTCTCTTAGTATGGTATACGTTCATGTTACTGAAAATGGCATTATTTCATTCTTTTTATGGCTGAGTAATATTCCATCGTGGGCTTCCCTCATAGCTCAGTGGTAAAGAATCAGCCTGCTAATACAGAAGACACAGGTTTGAACCCTGGATTGGGAAGGTCCCCTGGAGAAGGAAATGGCAACCCACTTCAGTATTCTTGTCTGGGAAATCCCATGGACAGAGGAGCCTAACAGGCTGTATATTCCATGGGGTCACAAAGAGTTGGACATGACTTAGTGACTCAACAACAAGCACAACAGTATTCCATTGTATATATGTACCACATCTTCTTTATCCATTCACCTGTTGATGAATATTTTGATTGCTTCCATGCCCTGGCTATTGTAAATAGTGCTGCAGTGAACATTGGGATGCATATGTATTTTTGAATTATGGTTTTCTCTGGATATATATTCAGGAGTGGGATTACTGGATCATATGGTAGTTCTATTCTTAATTTTTTAAGGAACCTCTGTACGGCTCTTCACAGTGGCTGCACCAATTTACATTCCCAACAACAGTGTCAAAGGGTTCCTTTTCTCCACACCCTTCCTAGTATATATTATTTGTAGATTTTTTGATGATGGCCATTCTGACCAGTGTGAAGTGATAACCTCATTGTATTTTTTACTTGCGTTTCTCTAATAATTAATGATGTTGAGCATCTCTTCATGTGCTTTTTGGCCATTTGTATGTCCTCTTTGGAGAAATATCTATTTAGGTCTTCTGCCCATTTTTTCAATTGGGTTGATTTTTTTTTTTTGGAGCTACATAAGCTGTTTGTATATTTTGGAGATTAATCCTCTTCTGTTAGAGCTAAACTGATTACATTAGGTTGCTAGAGAAATCACATCACACACTGTCAAGTCTCATGGTAGGGGGGTGTAAATCTTGTGAAGCAATCATTTTTCTTCATTACTACCAAGTGCTTTGTGTGTGTGTTTGAAATTTACATTAAAGAACCCATGTCTTGAAAGACTGAAAGTCTGTTGAGTTTGGAGAGGTGGAATGGGGCAGGAGATGTGAGAATGATGGTTCTGCAGTGTCCAGTATCATGTGGACTTGAGTGGAGGCTTGTTTTTTTCACTGGGCTGGGACAGGAGGGGTTGCTTCATCCTAGAACAGTCCCTTCTGCTCTTTCCCCCATACCATCTGCAGAGTGGAGCAGGTGGTGTGTGGTTGAGAACACTAGCATGGTTTCATTTGTTGTTGCTTACGGGAGGAGAGCCTTCCTGTTGAGGTTTTGGCTTTCTCCTGTCTAATGAATGAGTCCTACTCTAAGATCAGCCTCTCACGGTGCCACCAACAAATGAACTCTGTTAGAGGATTTTGCAGCAACTTTAAAAAATATCATCAGTACCATGCTGCGTCCTTGCAAAACGCATTTCCTTTCTCTTGCTTGAAAGTCATACTTCTCGTGTGCTACTGACTTATGTGACAGCATATAAAAAGCAGAGAATTTTCTATTTTGAGAAGCATATCCAGTCAGATTTCTGACAAACTGGAAGATGCTTTAGGTCCTATTTCCTTTTTGGGGACTTTCCCAGAGTGTCAAATAATGAGTAGGGGGCCAATTCTACAGGCTGTTCTGAGGGGGTGGTGCTCTATTAAAATGCATTTGAAATGAGAAGAAACCAGCATTTGCTAGAAACACACTGTAAAGGAAGACATTTAACACATGATATGAATTCTCTCATTTAGTCCTCACTTCAGTGTATAAAGAAGGTTTTGCCATCTCTTTTCTTAGGTAAGGAAACAGGTTCAGAGAGAAGGAGTAATTTGTTCTGAGTCACCTTGCATGTAGGCTCCAAAAGGGGAGTTGAAATCTAGGTTTGTCTGACCAACTCTGGTGCTGTTTTGATGTTCCATGTAAGTAGATTGCTATAGAAATGCAAAATGTTATTTGTCAATCATTTCTATAGCACATATTTTATACTAAGCACTGTTTTGAGTTAGAGCCTGAACTGGGGTGGCTGGGGGGAGAGTGACTGCCAGAACTTGCAGGAATGGGCTGGAGAAATGGGTTCAGGGGAGTTGTCAAAGGAAGCATTAGTAGCACCCAAGGATGATCCATCGTGGGGTCTGAGGTAAGGAGCGAGCAGTCAGTTTTGGTGCCAGGGTTGGATCTGTACCAGAACATTATTTCAGATGAACTCAGAGTACCCTGAGGTTGAGGAAGATGATCCCCCTTCCTCAGGCTCTAAGCTTTGCAAAAGGTTCAAGAAAATATTGGCCCAGAGGAATGTAAAACATAGATGTGTAGACCAGCTGAAGTGAGTTTTAGGCCCAGCTGAATGTTGTCTTGGCCACATTCCCTTGAAGCAGTGAAGTTCTCGAGTCTGGCTTTCGCAGTTAAAAGCTGGCTTCACATTTCCATGCTTACTTATTTGATATGTGACCTTGCACCTCCGTTTCCTTATCTCCAATAATAGCTGCCTTTTAGGGTTATGGTAAGGATCCAGTGATATCATTTATAAGATGCTCTTGGTTCAGTGCTGGCCTGAGTTCTGCATATTATACATAGCACCTCTGGGATTTCACTTTCCTGTCTATCCCCCTTTCCTGGCATTTCCAAACTCCATCTCTGTCTCCCCTCAGTCTGAGACCATATGCAGATCTTCATCTTAATACCAAAACAACAACAAACCAAACAGATTTTCTCTCCATTGCTTTGTGGTGCTACCCTCCTAGTTCTCCTGGTTGTTCTCCAATCATCCTCCTTTTTTTTTTTTTAATTATAGAGGTATAATTGACATATAGCTTTTTTCCAGTTTTCTTAAAAGAGGACTCATGGGCTGCTGGTTCCAAAAAGTAGAGACATGACTATTGCATATGTCTGAATCCCTGTGTCTAGCGAAGTGCCTGGCATGTAGCTGGCACTCAAATATTTGCTGAATGAATAACTGACTGCCTCCATTTCTTCATTCCCAACTTGTATCCTTGCAATATAGCTGCTTGTCTCACCACTCTTCTTAAACTTCTCTTTCCAAAATTACCTCTGACTTAATTACCAAAATCAGGGCTTGTCTCTTCACCCTCTTGTCTCTGAGCTCTCCCTAATGACTGCAAGTCTTTAATCTACTTTGGAGTATAGTGAAGCAAATCCGAAAGTACTCCAGAGGACACAGACAAGGCTAGGCTCTCCAGTTTCTAACTTATCTACTTGGTTAGCAGTATCCTTTGAAGTCTTCTGAGGTCATGTCTCTTTGATGAGGGTGAGTGGCATAAGACAGTGAACATCCCGGAAGCCATCTTCCCTGATCTCAACAGCTGGAAACAATCTCCTCCTCTCCTCTGACATGCTGAACTAAGCTTTATCTGTGCTTCTCTAATGGAACTCTTTCAGTTTTGAGTTATGGTTCATTATAACCATATCTGTGTCACCTGCTACATTTATACTGTCTGATGGCAGGAACTGCGCTTTTTCCTCATCTTCCTCTTGTACTCAGCCTATACAATCAGGTAATGCAAATAGGCCATTTGAAAGAACTAGGGACTTCCCTGGTGGTCCAGTGGTTAGAACTCCACACTTTCAGTGCAGGGGGCACAAGTTTGAATCCTGGTTGGGGAACTAAGATCCTACATTCTGTATGGCATGGACAAAAAAAAAAAAATGACTTAATTTAAAATTTTTTTCTTAAAAGAAAGAGCTAATGGTGGAAAGAAGAGGACATGACCTTGAATGACTGACTACAGAGATCCTGCCCATGGAGGGTTTTATAATAAGCCTTTCACTCATGTTAAACTGAATAAAGCCCTGTTTTGTCTTAGCCCTATGTTGGGTACAATGGGAAGAATAAGATAGAGAATAACACTGAGAGCAGAGACCTAGCTTACAGTCTAAGAACAACAAGCTATTACATGAGAAATGTTAAATAGCAATTAAAAAGTGCAAGAAAAAAATATGAGAACAACAGGTAAAAAACATAGTGAAATACTAAGTAGCGACTACATGCTGCTGCTGCTGCTAGGTCACTTCAGTCGTGTCCGACTCTGTGCGACCCCATAGACGGCAGCCCACCAGGCTCCCCCATCCCTGGGATTCTCCAGGCAAGAACACTGGAGTGGGTTGCCATTTCCTTCTCCAATGCATGAGAGAGAAAAGTGAAAGTGAAGTCACTCAGTCGTGTCCGACTCTTCACGACCCCATAGACTGCAGCCCACCAGGATCCTCTGTCCATGGGATTTGCCAGGCAAGAGTACTGGAGTGGGGTGCCATCGCTAGCTATGTGTTATAGAACTAGTAGGGGCTGGGAGGAGAATCTCTGAAGTTGCAGTGATGAGGGGCAGTTTCTAGAAGACACTGGGATTATGCTGAACTCGTCGGATGACTTCTTTCAGTTTTCCACAGTCTTAGATAGATATGTGGTGTTGGAGAAGACTTTTGAGAGTCCCTTGGACTACAAGGAGATCCAACCAGTCCATCCTAAAGGAGATCAGTCCTGGGTGTTCATTGGAAGGACTGATGTTGAAGCTAAAATGCGAATACTTTGGCCACCTGATGTGAAGAGCTGACTCATTTGAAAAGACCCTGATGCTGGGAAAGATTGAGGGCAGGAGGAGAAGGGGACGACAGAAGATGAGACAGTTGGATGGCATCACTGACTCGATGGACATGGGTTTGGGTGGACTCCTGGAGTTGGTGATGGACAGGGAGTCCTGGCGTGCTGCAGTTCAAGGGGTTGCAAAGAGTCGGACACTACTGAGCGACTGAACTGAACTGAGATAGATATGTCCTAGCGTTAATCCCACTCTACAAGCTATGGGTCTTGGATACTGTGCCCTTTAAAGCTCAAGTGGTTCCACTGCAGTAGGACGGTCAAGAGCAAGAGCTTTGGGTCAGCAAGATCAGAGAGAACACATGGTCTCTCTGATCTGGTAGCTTGCTGCAGTAAGAGGAGTTCAGTCCAGTCTCTAGTATTTTTTTAAATGTCTAAGTGTTATGGTACTGTCTTCCCCCAGAAATATTTTGAAAATGTAAACAGAATAATGCTAATTGTCATTAAGTTGGCACTACAGCTGGGCTCAAGAGAATGCAAGGGTGACCTTTCTGGGCTGTTCTTGGCTGAAATGAGCTCAGTGCCTGTTGAGGGTGGACTTTGCTGCTGGCCCCCTTGCTCTTCTTCCGAGTCTCTACTCCCCTGCTCCTGCCATGGTGCTGGGTAATCAGAAACACAAACTGGATGACTGTACTCACTTTTTATCTGATTTGTTTGGGGTCAACTCCATACTTGTTTGAGGCAAAGTTCTCCAGTTACTAGGTAACTTGACCTTTAATCCCACCATTTTTAAGTTAAAGGTTCTTTATTCTACACTCCATCATTTTACCAGCAGTATGTTGTGTTCAATTACATCCATGTAGGGCATCCTCAGTTTTATGTATACATCTATCAGTTCAGTTTGGTCGCTCAGTCATGTCTGACTCTTTACGACCCCATGGACTACAGCATGCCTGGCTTCCCTATCCATCACCAACTCCTGGAGCTTGCTCAAACTCACATCCATCAGGTTGGTGATGCCATCCAATCATCTCATCTTCTGTTGTCCCCTTCTCCTGTCTTCAATCTTTCCCAGCATCAGGGTCTTTTCCAATGAGTCAGTTCTTCCTATCCAGTGGCCAAAGTATTGGAGCTTCAGCATCTGTCCTGCCAATGAATATCCAGGATTGATTTCCTTTAGGATTGACTGCTTAGATCACCTTGCAGTCCAAGGGACTCTCAAGAGTCTTCTCCAACACCACAGTTCAAAAGCATCAGTTCTTCAGCACTCAGCTTTCTTTATGGTCCAGCTCTCACATACAATACATGACTACTGGGAAAACCATAGATTTGACTATATGGATCTTTGTTGGTAAAGTAATGTCTCTATTTAATATGCTATGTAGGTGGGTCATAGCTTTTCTTCCAAGGAGCAAGTGTCTTTTAATTTCATGGCGGCAGTCACCATCCAAAGTGATTTTGGAGCCAAAGAAAATAAAGTTTCTCACTGTTTCCATTGTTTCCCCATCTATTTGCCATGAAGTGATGGGACCAGATACCGTGATCTTCATTTTTTGAATGTTGAGTTTTAAGACAGCTTTTTCACTCTCCTCTTTCCCTTTCATCAAGAGGCTCTTTAGTTCCTCTTCACTTTCTGCCATAAGGGTGGTGTCATCTGCATGTCTGAGGTTATTGGTATTTCTCCTGGCAATCTTGATTTCACCTTGTGTTTCATCCAGCCAGGCATTTCACATGATGTACTCTGCATAATAGTTAAATAAGCAGGGTGACAATATACAGCCTTGATGTACTCATTTCCCAATTTGGAACCAGTCCGTAGTTCCCTTTTCAGCTCTGTTGCTTTTTGACCTGCATACAGATGTCTCAGGAGGCAAGTAAGGTGGTCTAGTATTCCCATCTCTTTAAGAATTTTCCATACTTTGTTGTGATCCACGTAGTCAAAGGCTCTAGTGTAGTCAATGAAGCAGAAGTAGATGTTTTTCTGGAACGTGCTTGCTTTTTCTATGATCCAACACATGTTGGCAGTTTGACCTCTAGTTCCTCTACCTTTTCTAAATCCAGCTTGAACATCTGGAAATTCTTAGTTCACATATTGTTGAAGCCTTGCTTGGAGAATTTTGAGCATTACTTTGCTAGTGAGTGAGATGAGCACAGTTGTGTGGTAGTTTGAGCATTCTTTGGCATTTCCTTTCTTTGGGATTGGAATGAAAACTGACCTTTTCCAGTCTGTGGCCACAGGACTGAGTTTTCCAAATTTGCTGGCATATTGAGTGCAGCACTTTCATAGCATCAGCTTTTAGGATTTGAAATAGCTGAACTGAAATTCCATGACCTCCACTGGCTTTGTCCATAGTGATGCTTCCTAGGACCACTTGACTTCCTTCTCTCTGCTGCCAGCCTGCAGGGCCCACTCCCACCCTTCCTTCAAGGCTATTACCTGATCCTTCCTCCAGCCATCCGTTTGTTAGCACAATTTTCTGAAAGGAAAAGCTGCTCCTGTCTTTTTTTCATATTTATTCAATCACAGGATTGTTGGTGGGGATCCTACAGAATAAGAAAAGTGAATGTTTTACAGAAAATAGAAGGTCAGACCCTGGAAGGGAGCCCCATTGGGAAGGGGACATCTATGGACTGGCTTCCCTTTGTGACAGATTGCAGCGTGGTTGGGACAGCAGCCCTCCACCGCCCACCCACGCCCTCCAATTCTCCTGTAACTGCAGCCAGAGTCTGCAGATGCCTGTCTGGGTAGCCCCGGGCTGCTGTCCCTCATCCCAAAACCTGAAGTTATTCAGGGGCTCTTTTGTGTTAACAAGCTCCTTTCTAGAAGTTAGGAAGGAAAATTAAGCCACTTGCCTTTTACATCTTAATGTGAATTGTCATAAACTTTGCCTTTCTATTAAAGTCTGAGAGGAGGGGATTTCTAAAGGGGGCTACTCAAGCTGTTTGCCATTCTGACTATGACAGCTTACTAAACAGAAGTGGGAACCAGCCTTTCCAAGCTAATGGGTACATTTTTACCTAACATTTCTTTCTTAGTCTAGTAGCACATCCACTGGAGGCCCTCGAGCTTTTGAGCACTCCCTTTATGGAGCAGTGCCCGTTGGCTGCTATAGAACGATTGACAGAATGACCTGGGGTGGGCTCTTCAGATGGCCTCTCAGGATCCTTGCTCTGCCACTGCCATTTCCTAGCTGTGCAATTTCAGGCAAGCCACAAAAACTCAATTTCTTTATCCATCAAATGGAACTTATAGTAATGATGCTCACTTACAAAGTTGTGAGGTCTAGACAAATAAATAAAAGTGCTCAGCAGAGAGACTAGCCCGTGGCGAGCTTCCCAGGTGGTGCAGTTAAAGAACCCACCTGCCAGTGCAGGAGGTGCCAGAGACTCAGGGTCAGTCCCTGGGTTGGGAAGATCCTCTGGAGAAGGAAGTGGCTGCCCACTCCATTATTCTTGCCTGGGAAATCCCATGGGCAGAGGGGCCTGGCGGCTACAGTCCGTGGGGTCACAGAAAGTCAGATATGACTGAGCGTGCACGTGAGCATTGTTACTTGTTAGCATTTATTCCCTGTGTCCTCCACTAGGGCACCAGATACCTAAAAGACCCTTTGTGAAAGTTAGTTGAAAAGGAGAAAAGCATTTTGGAACAATGAAAGGGACACTTGGGAGAGATGTCCTGGGTGTGATTTGTTCATTTCTCCATTCACTCACACTGAATACATAGCAACCAGGCCAGCCAGATAGACATCCTCCCAACCCTAGGGGCCCTCAGGTCTAGATGAGACAAGTATACACACATCACAAATCGGACCAAGTCCAGGAAAGGGATTGAGATTAAAGCACAAAAGAGGAGGTGGGAGGGGAGCAACATCACATAGATACCTCAGAAAGGTGAATTCAAGCTAAGAATTTAAGGATGGATGCTGGGGTAGGGTCGGGGTGTGTGGAAGAACTGGTGCGAAAGAAAGGAGACACATCCATGGGTGCCAGCACTGAACTTTCATGCCTGCAACTTTGGCTGGGGGTTGAGTGCTCTCCCCTTCTGCTGAGATCAGACAGACAGCTGCTCCTTTCTTAGGCTCCCAAGGAGAACGGGTGCCAGGCCCCCAAAGCCCACGATCCTGTAGGCCATTGGGAATCGAGCTGAGGGTATTAAATCTTCTCCATTTTCCTCGGGACAGCCCTTCACCCACAGCCCAGGGATGCAGCTCCAAGGACAGAGGCAGACCCAATTTCTTCCCTTGCTGCCAGGGGGGATAGAGAAGCCTTTCCTCCCTCCCTCCCTCACGTGCCCCAAGAGCTGGCGCCAGAAGGGAACTCAGAGCCTGGAAAGATTTCTCTGGGACAAAAGCAGGAAGACACCAGAGAACGGACTTCTGACCACTAGGGGCCTCTGGCGGGGAGCTCTGTCTGCAACTCATCAAGCAGCCTTTTGTTACCTGCTGCTGGGGGATTATTGACCCAATTGTCAATTCTGAAAGGTTATCGGTTTAACATTCCTGCCTGGCCTGGGGACTGTGTTTTTCTGTGTTTCATTCCTACCACCAGACGTGAGATTTGCATGTGTGAGTCCATTAGGGGACAGTGTTTACTTCTTCGATTTATGTGGGGCCTTCTCTTTGAAAAGCTAAATCCAGGCTTGCAAATCATGCCAGTAGGTAACTGTCAGTGTCCTGACAACAAAGTCTATTGCTTTTGCCCTGAAAAGGAAGAAGAATTTTGAGAGTAGGCTTTTCCATGGCTTCTGGTGACCAAACTGCTCCCTACCCTCCCACCTCCCACAATTATTCACTGATGGAAATACTCACCTGTCAGGCTTTTTACTGAACTATTTTAAGTATTTAGTTGCATGACTACTTGCATCCCTTCCAGAAGTAACCATGCTCCACACCCACCCTGTACTACTGAATCAGACGGCAAGCAAATAAGATGCACTGGGGCTTCAGAGAATCTCCTCTGGTGGAGGGGGAGGTGGCTGCCTTGAACACCTGGGTCCACAGCCAGCTTAAAGATAACAGAAACAGGAGTTGCTGCAGACATACTGGCAAGATGGATAGGCATCCCCAGAAATTCAAGCAGCTATTCTCAGGTGGCAGATGTAGCATCAGAGAACCACTGTGTGTTAATACCCTTCTCTTTCCCATTTTTCTGTTTGCTCACCTATTTGGAGGGAGGCAGTGCTTTTGTTTTAAAGACTTTTTTTTTTAATGTGGACCATTTTAAAAGTCTTTATTAAATTTGCTACAGTACTGCTTCTGTTTTATGCTTTGGTTTTTGGCTGCCAGGAATGTGAGATCTTAGTTCCCTGACCAGGGATTGAACTCAAACCCTCTGCATTGGAAGGCAAAGTCTCAAGCACTGGACCACCAGGGAAGTCCCTGCTCACCTATTTTTGAACCAGTTTGTCTTGGCATTGCCGCCTCCTAAAAGCCCAAGTTGTGCTACCTGCCCCAGGGGATCCTGAGATGGCAGGAACATGTGACTGGGTGCAGAGCAGTCATATTTGGGGTGTTTTTAAAGCAGGGAGATGGCCTGAAGGGTCCTTCCAGAGCAGGGGTGGGTAGGTGGTGCTGGGAACAAGCTTCACAGACAGAGAAATCTGTTTATCTTCACACTCTGGAGAGGCAATCACTCTTCCCCTGACAGCAGAGAGTACTGTAGGGAGCACATTCCAGGAGCAGAGATGTGTGGGCTCCCTGGCCAAGTGGCCCTTTTCCTCATCATCAGTAGGTCTCCATGAGATAAAATGGGGTGAGAGCAGCAGGAAGCCTGTTCCATCTTTCCCCCTAGGTCTTCAGAAGAAACTTTGATCAAAGGAGAAGTAGTATTTGTGAAGAGCTGAGAAAACTTGAAAGAAAATCACAGTGGGCATGGATATTTGTTTATATTTGTCTGGGTTTCTGGGGCAGTCTGGCCTGCAGCCATTCAGTGGCTCTGCCCTCGCTTCATCTCTCCACCGCTCACCCCATTTATTCCCCTAAACAGAGAGCTTTTCTGAAAGGTACATCATTTCTTACAATTCTGTCATTTTTCCAAGAACCTAATCCATTCATGATTTTAGAGGCTAAGGAGGAGTCGTGAGAGTTCACTCTGATTTTACAATTTTTACTAGGTAAAAAAGTAGAAACTCTCAGGAATGTTCTTATCTTTGTCTCCAAGGCCTCAGAAAGGAAGGCTTGTGGACACAGACTGGTCAGAGAGAAACCAAATGCGTGTGTGTGTGTGTGTGTGTGTGTGTGTGTGTTGCAGAGGCATTTTTTTTTTTTTAGATCAAAGAGTTTCCTTTGGTGTCCTTTCTCTCCTTTCCTTCCCCTCCCCCCTTCATCTCAGATCAGTTTGAAAGGACTTGGATCTCTTTTCCCACACACACACAGGCCGAACTGATAGTGGAGGAATGAGGGGGGAGGGGTCTGTGCTGGTGTGGAGTGGAGCCGACTCAGCACCCCCAATCTCTGAGCTAAAGAAGAGCCTGGTAAAAGGAGACTGTGTATGATTGCTGGACAGTGTGGAGGTGCAAAAAGTAAAAACAAATGCTCCCAGACCATTCAGTAGTAGTGTTACTTTTTTATTGCTTCACCCAAGACTCCTGACAGCTGCCATGGACTGAGTGTTTATATTCCAGGAACTGTGTTGAGGATGTTCCAGGCAATGTGTTCAGCACTGTCCACAAATTAGCTCATTTATTGCTACTGACCACACTCTGTGATAGAGCCAACCCCTGATTTCCAGATGAGGAAACTGAGGTTAAGGGACATGAACTGACCCAAGACTGCCTGGCTGGTGGAGCCAGTGTTCACACCCAGCTCTGTCCCACTTCAAACCCCCAGGTCTTGGTCACTCTGCAATAAATGGTGCTGAATGGTAATGTAGATATAAATCCAGTGCAAGGACTCCTCTGAGAAGAGTTAGGCAACACACTGTCCACGACAGTGCAACAAAATGAATAACATATGTCAGTAAACATGGAAACCTTTGTGGGAGCAGAAGGACCATGGCTCGGCTGACAGATGGAGACATTATTGTAGTCATCACGGAGTGTGGCACATCTGGAAATAGAGGCCAGCCTTGAAATCAGATGTATTCCAGACATGCACAAGTCCCCCTGCATCCCCCTTGGAAAAACCTTTGCTGGGTCCTGCTGTGCCCTCCAGCTATGAGCCTGTTCTCTCTTCCCTTGCCCTGCCAAACTTTCTGAATGAAAAATGGAGCCACTCATCATCCCGTTTCCTCAACCCCACCCCCTGCACTCCGGCTTCCTCCCACTGCTCTCCTGAAACCTTGAAGGGGTCACCAGTGAACTGACTGCTCATTTCCAAATCCTGTGACATTTTTTCCATCTTCATTCTCTCAACCTTCCCCCAGCATCTGATGCTGTTTATCATCATTTTTTTCTCCCTCGATTTGTGGTTCTGTACTGTGCGAATCCACTCACACCTTGTCTCTTCCATGTGGTCAAAACATGGTCTTGGTGGACTAGGCTTCTGCCTCTTCTCTCTTTTCTCTACCCTGTGCTCTTTTAGTGATGTCTTGTAGTTGTCACTGCTTCAGCTGTTGTCTGTGAAGAAGACATCTAAGGGGATTCTGGGAAATCTTGGGAAGGTCACATAAGTGCTTTTGTGCCTCACTTTTCCTCATCAGTAAGTTAAGGATGGCCCTAGGTACTGCACAGGAGCATCCTGTACAAACTGTAAAGCACTGGGGAGATACTAGCTATTGTTAGTGTCATAATCTTTTTTTTCTCACCTTCTGCTCTAAAAATAGCACTCACTGACTTTTCCCCCAAAATTGGAGCAGGACTTTTCAACTCCCCAAACTGCCATTCCCATCCCAAGGTGCATAAATATTGTGAGTTATTAAAATACATCAACTGACATTTAATGGTGTAAATCTGTCATGAGAATTTTATGTTGCCAGCTTGACTAAGCCCTTGGCCACTTGGCAATAACGCTACTACTACTTGATAAGTTCAGTGCCCACACTGATTGCTGCTAACTTTCTTGCAACCAGAACTTTCCATGTTCTCTTCATCAACCCTCAGTTCACAGAGAAGGCATTTCAGTCTTTGGTTTAAATTCTGACTCTGACTCTCACAAGCTTGATGACCATGGCAATGGATTTGGCTTCCTGAACCCCAATCTGCTGATTTATAAAAAGGAAACTGTGAATGGTTGAATAGTGTTTCCCTAACCTAGACAGCATATTAAAAAGCAGAGACACAACTTTGCCAACAAAGGTCCGTCTAGTCAAAGCTATGGTTTTTCCTGTGGTCATGTGTGGATGTGAGAGTTGGACTGTGAAGAAGGCTGAGCGCTGAAGAATTGATGCTTGTGAACTGTGGTGTTGGAGAAGACTCTTGAGAGTCCCTTGGACTGCAAGGAGATCCAACCAGTCCATTCTAAGGAGATCAGCCCTGGGATTTCTTCAGAGGGAATGATGCTGAAGCTGAAACTCCAGTACTTTGGCCACCCCATGCAAAGAGTTGACTCATTGGAAAAGACTCTAATGCTGGGAGGGATTGGGGGCAGGAGGAAAAGGGGATGACAGAGGATGAGATGGCTGGATGGTGTAACTGACTCGATGGACATGAGTCTGAGTGAACTCCGGGAGTTGGTGATGGACAGGGAGGCCTGGCGTGCTGTGATTCATGGGGTCGCAAAGAGTCGGACACGACTGAGCAACTGAACTGAACTGAACCTAGACAGCATATTAAAAAGCAGAGACGCAACTTTGCCAACAAAGGTCTGTCTAGTCAAGGCTATGGTTTCTCCAGTGGTCATGTATGGATGTGAGAGTTGGATTATAAAGAAAGCTGAGTGCCGAAGAATTGATGCTTTTGAACTGTGGTGTTGGAGAAGACTCTTGAGAGTCCCTTGGACTGCAAGGAGATCCAACCAGTCCATCCTAAAGGAGATCAGTCCTGGGTGTTCACTGGAAGGACTGATGTTGAAGCTGAAACTCCAGTATTTTGGCCACCTGATGTGAAGAGCTGACTCATTTGAAAAGACCCTGATGCTGGGAAAGATTGAGGGCAGGAGGAGAAGGGGACAACAGAGAATGAGATGGTTGGATGGCATCACCAACTCAATGGACATGGGTTTGGGTGGACTCCAGGAGTTGGTGATGGACAGGGAGTCCTGGCGTGCTGCAGTTCATGGGGTCACAAAGAATCAAACATGACTGAGCGACTGAACTGAACTGAAAACAAATATGTGACTCAGAATGTAATCCAGTAACTCAGGGTATGGTCTTATATGGAAATAGTGTGGTTCCAGATGTAATTAATTAAGATGGTGTCAGGACTTCCCTTGTGGTCCAGTAGTTAAGACTCTGTGCTTACAATGTGTGGGGCACAAGTTTGATCCCTGTTCAGGGAAGTTCCGCATGCCATATGGCATAACCAAAGATGATTTTTTAAAAAATTAGAATGGTGTCATACTATAGTAGGAAGGACCCCAGTCCATTATTATTGTTGTCATTGTTTAGTCACTAAATTGTGCCTGACTCTTTTTTGACCATATGGACTGTAACGTGCCAGGCTTCTTTGTCCATGGGATTTCCCAGGCAAGAATACTGGAGTGGGTTGTCATTTTCTCCTCTGGTGGATCTTCCCCAGCGATTGAGCCCGTGTCTCCTGCATTAGTGTCCTTATAATAAGAGGGCTGCGTGAAGTTACAGGGAAAACACCATATGAAGGTGAAGGCAGAAATTGGAGTGATGAACCTACAAGCTAGGAATACCAAAGACTGTCAGCAAACCAGCAGAAGCTAGGAGAGAGGTGTGGGGCAGGTTCTTCCTTAGAGACCTTAGGAAGAACCAATCCTGCCAAGTCCCTAGTTTCAGAGTTCCAGCTTCCAGACTGGGAGGCAATGAATTTCTGTTGTTTAAACCTCGTAGTTTGTGACACCTTATTACAGCAATCCTGGGAAACTGATACAGGAACAATGCTCATCAGAGAAGAGACCAAAGACTAAGTGTTAGGGTGTTGGTATGGGATCATCCCTGCCCCACTCTTCTGGGGTCCATGTTGTCTGCCTTTGCAGCCCAACTGTTATCTTCACCATGGTCCCAAAGGGAGGAAGATGTCCTTCCTCTGCTTGAACACATAATAACCGCCTACCCCAACTCTAGTCCTGACCTCTTCTTTACTCCACAAAATCCTGCCAGCAGTGGGTCTGCTTTCAGAAGCTGCCATGATAGCTAGATGCCCCTCCACCCCATCCCACACACCTTCTTACTTGACCCTCTCTTCCCACTCATTTATCCTGCTGACCAACTTACCTTCAATCACATCCTCAGTTCAGTTCATCCACTCAGTCGTGTCCAGCTCTTTGTGACCCATGGACTGCAGCAGGCCAGGCTTCCCTGTCCATCACCAACTCCTGGAGCTTGCTCAAACTCATGTCCATTGAGTCGGTGATGCCATCCAACCATCTCATTCTCTGTCGTCCCCTTCTCCTCCTGCCTTCAATATTTCCCAGCACCAGGGTCTTTAAGTGTCCACCAACATGAAAAGAGAACAGTCCCTGGAATTTACAGAAATTTTCTCTTTCCATTGCAACTGACTCTTCAATTATATGATTCAAATCAGCAGTGGGTTTAAGATCAGCTTCTTTGCTGTATGTGCTTTTCCCCCCTCCAGCCTCTACCTCTATAGTCTACAAGATACAACAGACTACTAAGAATGAGAGCAACATTTTTATTTTGAAAATAAAGACATGTTTTCATTCTCCAACTTATAGGGGTTGGTCAATGATAACTCTTTTCTTACCCATTATTTGCCTTTTCTAGAGGTGAATTTATCCTTCCTCTTTCTGCCAGACTTTCCAAATGGACTTCTGACTGTGAGGTAGATGCTGCTTGTGATTCTGCGCAGTTCACGGACTCCTCCTCCTTCGAGAGGCAGCCCTACCAGACAGACCTGGGCCCCAGAGGCCACGTCCTTACTATGTAACCCAGTGACCTTGGCCATAGGTGTGCTAATTCCTCCTTGGGACATGAAGTTGGAAGGGAGAGAGGAGGGATCCTGGGCCTTGTTGAGGCTAAGTCATGTCAATGGAAGGATGCCTAAAAGATCAATGTCTACTGCACAAGCACCCAGAGATGTCCTGGGTCCTTTCCTTTCTTTCATCTGATTTTTCCTTTCTTTTTTAATTTTTAAAAATCGAAGTATAGTTGATTTACAATGTTGTGTTAATTTCTGCTATACAGAAAAGTGATTCAGTTATATATGTATATATACATTCTTTTTTTTTATTCTTTGGCGTTATGGTTTATCACAGGGTATTGAATATAGTTCCCTGTGTTATATAGTAAGACCTTGTTGTTTATCCATTCTGTTGTCTCTCTATATAATAGCTTAAATCTGCTAACCTTCCACTCCATCCCTTCCCCAACTGTCTCTCCCTTGGCAACCACAAGTTTGTTCTGTGTCTGTGAGTCTGTTTCTGTTTCATAAATGCCTTCCTTTGTGTGGTACATATATTCAGTGGGATAATTCTCAGCCATAAAAAAGAACAAAATAATGCCATTTGCAGCAATATGAATGGAACTAGAGATTATCGTACTAAGTGAAGTAAGCTAGAAAGAGAAAGACAAATACTATGTCATATCACTTCTGTGTGGAATCTAAAATATGACACGAATGAACCTGTCATCAGATTCTTTCTTATTCCAAAGTAGACCCTACAGACACTTCCAGTCTCCTGTCCCATGTGTAAGGAGTTGTCGCTTCCATCCACACAAAAAAGAAAAATCCTAAACAAATGGAAAATAAATGTCTTCTTAAATCCATTAGAGAACTGAGGTCACAGGGCAAACTCCTGCCCCCCAAATTGCAGAGATACACAGTAGGATACAGAGAAATACTAGTAATCAGGGTAGAAGCCCCAAAGCAGAAAACTCTGCAGCAACCACTGCCAGTTTCCTTTTACCTGGCACTGACATCTGGCTTTCAGCAAGACAGACCCTATACATTCTTTTCCTTAGTTTAAGATAGACAGTGTTGGCTCCTGTTCATCAGTGTTCAACTCTGATGAACATGGCCTAGACATTTCTACATTCTTTCACATAGTCAAAGCTAACAGGTGCCCACTGGGTAAAAGATTGGTACCAGCCCTGATGAGAACTGTGAAAATATGGGATTCCTTCTCTCCTGGAACTCACAACCAATCGGAAGCAAATTTACAAAATTAATGTTAAGTACAAGTTTGGTTGTGATCTGCTAAAGCAGAGGCACCGGGAAGTGCTATGGGAATTTAAGCTTGTGAATATTTGGGAAAGCTTTTGCAAAGCAAATGACGTTGAACTGGGTCTGGTTTCAACAGACACAGATAGTGGTGTGATGGTTTTCTTGTAAGTGGATGGAAATGAAAATGCAGAGTTTAGAACCAGAACACGAAGGATAAAGAATGGGCATGCAGACATAGAGAACAGACTTGTTACAAAAGGGGGAAAGGAGAGGGTGGAGTGAATTGAGAGAGTAGCATGAAAGCATATATGTTACCATGTGTAAAATAAATAGCCAGTGGAAATTTGCTGTAGGATGCAGGGAGCTCAACTCAGTGCTCTGTGACAGCCTAGAGGAGTGGGAGGGAGGTTTAAGACGGAGGGGACTTATGTATACCTATGGCTGATTCATGTTGATATATGGCAGAAACCAATACAATATTGTAAAGCAATTATCTGCCAATTAAAAAAAAAGAATGGGAAGGGACTGAAATCGATGTGCAGGCCTGGAGTTGTGGGATCAGACTGATGAATGTAATAAATTTGACATCTTGCGGTAAGGTGAACTAGAAAGAGGAGAGATGCTGAGGGAGGTCACTGAAGTACATCAGAGAAGTTCTTGAAACCGAAACTAGATGGAAACTATGGGAAGGAGAGACAGACACAAGCTGTGTGGCAGGTGAGACTCACTAACTGGACGTGTGCACACCAAGGGGACAAAAGGCAGAGATGGGTCTACCTCTACCCATGCCTTTCTTCACCCCACACCCTTTCTAGCCCTGGTGATCTGCTGTGCTTTGTAATCTCAGAGGGCTCCACCTCTCCTCTGAGCCACCAGGGCTGGCCTGGCCTGTGTCCAGAAAGATGTGGGGCCTCAGACTATCTCAGAGTGTGTATCCTTAGCAGAATCTCGCTGGTACAAGTCAGCAACAAGTCATACAGCCTTAAAAAAGGGAAAGAAGGGCTAAGCCATCTGTCACTATTCCACCATTTACATGCCTTGCATTTTAATCACATCCCTGACTATTAAGTCACAGATTTTCCAAACTGAAGGTGATCTTGTAGATCATAGCATCAAGTGCCCTCATTCACATCTGAGGAGACTGGAATCCAGAGAAATTAAGAAGCCTGCCTTTACCTATTGTATAACACAGGGAACTCTGCCTACTGTTAAATGGCAGCCTGAATGGAAGGGGAGTTTGGGGGAGAATGCGTGCCATGTCACTCAGTTATGTCCGACTCTTTGTGACCCCATGGACTGTAGCCCGCCAGGTTCCTCTGTCCATGGAGTTTTCTAGTTAAGAATGCTGGAGAAGGTTGCCATTTCCTACTCCAGGGGATCTTCCCAACCCCAGAATCAAACCCTCGTTTTTTTGTGTCTCCTGCATTGGCAGGTGGATTCTTTACCATTACGCCACCTGGGGGAGAATGGATACATGTATATGTATGGCTGAGTTCCTTTGCTGTGCACCTGAAACTATCACAATATTGTTAATTGGCTATACTCCAATACAAAAAAAAAATTCAAAAAGTAAAGTGAGTGCATTTTTCCATGTCAAAAAAAAAACACATTAATTTTTGCTATGTTAACAAAAAAAACCCAAGCAGATAACTTGACCTCTCTGGTTCTCAGCGTTTTCATCTGTAGATAGAAATACAAATCATGCTTTTTTTTCATAGAGCTATAGCTTAGATTAAATAAGACTGTGAAGATAGAGTGCTGAGAATAGTATCTGAAGCAGAGAACAAATGTCGGCTATTACTATTATTAACTGCTCAGACATCATTATTGTTGTATCATGGCTTTGAATGTATGAGTAATTTCCCCATTCAGTCCATGCATACTTAGTGAGTATCCACCATGTGCCAAACACTGTGCTAGGTGCTAAGGGTAGAGTTAGACCCTGCCCTCAACTATTTCACAGGTCACTGATTGCTGGCACAATGCGGACCAGGAGAGAGCTCCGGGAGAACAGTGCTGCCGGCTGGCTGCAGGAAAGCTTTCAAGAGAAGACATTTGATCTTCTTAAAGGATCAGTTGGCGGGCTGGGGATGAGGAGGGAGACAGCCTCACAGGCATTCCAGCCTCAGGGAATATCCTGGCAGAGACTAAGAGCTGAAAAGCAAGGGAGGCAGTGGTAAGAAAAGAGACCACAATGCAGAAAGGTTCTTATAAGTAAATTGCAAGCTTCCTGTCTGTCCCTTAGGGGTAATTAGCATGGTGCTTAATTCAAAAAATGACTTGATTGATTTCTTTTTTCCCTGTAGACACACATGGAGAAAATGGATTCATTCTCAGCTTCCGTTATCACCACACTGTTTTTGATTCCTCAATATGCATTTCCTCTTCTCTTTTCTCTACCATATGGCCAGATACCTTTGTAGTTGAAACATTTAAGATTCCTATATCCCACTATTTCCCATAACCACCCCCCACTCTTCCCTTAATCAGGCAGCTAGACCAGAGGATGAATAGATGTCTATTTCATGGCAAATAGATGGGGAAACAGTGGAAAGAGTGACAGACTTTACTTTCTTGGGCACCAGAATGACTGCAGCTATGAAATAAAAAGACACTTGCTCTTTCGAAGGAAGGGTATGACAAACCTAGACAGCATATTAAAAAGCAGAGATGTTACTTTGCTGACAAAGGTCTGTATAGTCAAAGCTATTGGTTTTCCAGTAGTCATGTATGGATGTCAGAGTTGTACCATAAAGAAAGCTGAGTGCCGAACAATTGATGTTTTTGAACTGTGGTGTTGAAGAAGACTCTTGAGAGTCCTTTGGACTGTAAGGAGATCCAACCAGTCAATCCTAAAGGAAATCAATCCTGAATATTCATTGGCAGGAGTGATGCTGAAGCTCCAATACTTTGGCCACCTGACGCAAAGGGCTGACTCATTGGAAAAGACCCTGATGCTGGAAAAGATTGAAGGCAGGAGGAGAAGGGGATGACAGAGGATGAGATGGCTGGATGGCATCACCGACTCAATTGACATGAGTTTGAGCAAGATCTGGGAGTTAGTGACAGACAGGGAAGCCTGGCATGCTGCAGTCCATGGGGTCACAAAAGGTCGGACACAACTGAGCAACTGAACTGAGACCAGAGGATATTCGATGCCTCAATTAGTAGAGGAAAAACTTTTGACACTTCAAAGTTCAAGCCATTTTTGGCCTGTTATTTAATTAATGATAATAGATTTCAGTTTCTAAAACCATATACATAGGCTTCTCCAAGTGTTATATATTTTTCACAAGATGTAACAGGCACTCCTGTTTGATTTTGAATTGAAATTACAATTTTTGTCTATTAATGTTATTAAAATATTAAAATAATATTTAGAGATCCTTTATTTACTCTTTATTATTTGTATTTACCTGTATCAACTTAAATTTTTTTCTTATTCCAAAGTAATATGTGGTTATTATAGAAAAATATGGAAAAATAGAAAAGTCCACATCAGAAAATTAAATCTATACTTAATCTCCTAGGACCAAAAAGATAATTATCATTAGTTTTTTGCTGTGATATTGATATATCTTCATACATAAAGTTTTATTTTTACAATATCAAAGCAAAATTTTGCTTAAAACTATGTTATGAATATTTTTCCACGTCAGCACACAAAGTTCCAACAAATCTTTTAACAGCTGCATGTTATTCCATTGTAGCTATTCATAAATTATTTAACTAGTCCTCATATCGACAGAAATTCAACTAGTCACCAGTATTTTTTATTTTGTAAATCCTCGGATTCAGCTCTTTCAGATAAGTGTGAGTATTTCTCTGGGGTAAATACCAAGATGTAGATTTGCTAGGTGTAGAAATAAAATAACAAAGCAGTTATACATAGGCATCAAAAAATTTAGAAGTCACAGGAAAAGAAGCATTGGAGTTGCTCATCTTAATCATGAGAAATTTTCATTTATTCCTTTGAAAACAAACTTTCTTAAGTTGCTTAGGGAGAAAAAATGTTCAGGTCTTGGAGGGACCCTCAGAACACAGAAAACAACAACAATAACATAAAAAATTCTGATGCATATATCAAAGCAAGTTTCCCCACTCTCGAGCCAAGAAGACGATCTGCTTTGGAAGGAGGGGGAAAGTCCAGGCTGGGTTGGGAGACAGTGATAAAAATCACTACAGGCAGTTCCCTGAGAAAGGATACTTGCGCCCGCTGGCCTCTTCTAACTTGGCCTGGGATGTGGTGTTGGGAAACAGGAAAACCCCAGATGGGTTTGGGGAGGCTGAGAGCAGAGAACAGTCGTCCTCTTGTCCTTTGGATAACCCCAGAGACAGCCCAGCACAGAGCAGGTATGTCTCTCTGAGTATCTGAGCAGCTGGCCCCCAAGGCACCAGGGTGGTAGGATGAGCTCCCTTGTGCCTCAGAGGCAGAGTCAAGGAATGAGAGACAACTCAACTGTGAGCTATGTAGATGGGAGACCGAGGACAAGATAGCTGTGAGCCCTCCAGGTCCTACACGTAGTGCTAAGGAAAAGTGGGAGACGGCCCCTAAATTTCTGTCACCCTGAGGGAATAGGACTTATAGAAAAGTAAATTTACTCCCCCCCCCGCCTGCGCCCCCACGTCTAGGGTTTGGGGAATATCCCCAACACCCATCTAAAAAAACTTAACTATGGTAAACTTTAAACTCACCTTGTGTCCTTTTATTTCAATAAATGCCTCTTGGGCATCCACTAATTGCAGGGCACTTGAAGGAGTCCCAGCGGAGGGGACAGACACCCAAATGTGCTCGGACTCAAGGGACAAGCAACACATTGTGAGTGCACAGAGAAATACTCCTGCGTTCTGGCTGGCAGGAGGGCAGAGCCTTGAGGAAGGGGCTGGCATTGGCTGGGAGACTAGAGTCAGGGGTAGGAAATTGATAGGGAAGCAGCAGTGGTTTCTACTGTGAAGAAGCTGGCCGCATTTGTGTTTAGAGCACAAGGCTGGAGGAAAGGGCCACAGAGCACTAAATGTCCCAGATCCTGTCCTCACTTCTGATGCACTGGCACTTCTGTTCTCTAAATCCGTAATCCATATTTTGGGGGGTGGGGGCTGAGGTGGTTCTTTGTTGCAGCGCACGGACTTCTCTTGTTCCAGAGAATGGCTCTAGAGCGTGCAGGCTCAGTAGTTGTGGTGCCTGGGCTTAGTTGCTTGGAGGCATGTGGGACCCTAGTTCCCCTACCAGGAATCGAACTGTGTTCCCTGCATTGGAAGGTGGACTCTTAACCACTGGACCACCAGGGAAGTTCCCTCTTTAAATCCTTAGAGTTGTTTTTTGATACTTTCCTTCCCTCTCTTCTTGGGGGCAAGCACTTTCAAGTCTTGGTTTTTTGAACTTGAGTTTCATATAACTATAATAATAGCAATAAACATAAATTTAAAACAGTATCAACTGTCATTTAGGGATTTGTCATAATACTAAACTCTTAACCTAAATTATCTTCTTTATCCTTACAATAATCCTAAACATAAAAATTATCCCATGTGGGAATATTATCTTTCCTTTTCTAAGCTCTACCCTAATCTTAATAGTGTCTAAATAACTAGGATTTTTCCAATTTTAAACTAATTCTCTAAAACGTATTGTCTTTTAATTTTCTTCCTGTTCTTCATCCAGCTACTATAATTTCATATTTCTCTTCCTCAATGCAATTTCATACTAATATTTAATTTTTAAAAAACCTACTCCCTCACTCCTACCTGTATGCCTCTCACCATTTGCTTCCTCTGCTAGGATTTCATTCAAGCTGTTTCCTTTTCCCTTTTCCTGGAATATCCTCCCTGACCTCTGTCCCCCTAACAAAACCCATTCATTAAATCATTCCTATTCTTCAAAAACAGGCTAACATGCTGCCTCCTACAGGCAGGCTTCAGGAAGTCTTCCCATCAAAATAATTCCCTTTTTAGGGGGAGAAAGGACACATATATATGTATGGCTGAGTCACTCTGCTATACACCTGAAGCTATCACAACATTGTTAATTGGGTATACTCCAGTATAAAATAAAAAGTTAAAAGTTTCGCTGTGTATGACACAGTGTAATTTCCTCTTTGCCACCTCATCAGGAGATCTGCAATAAATACCTACATATTTTTTAAGTTAAAAAAAAAGAATAACTCCTTTCCTCCTCTCTGTCCCTGCGAGCATTGTGTCTGTATTTACATGGTTGTATTTAAATTGTAGGGCTTCCCTGGTGGTGCTAGTGGTAAAAAGCCCACCTGCCAAGGCAAGAGGCGCAAGTTTGGTCCTATATGTGTATATTTTTCTTCCTCTTTCACTAGATTGTGCACCCACATCTTATTTCTTGTTTGTCTTATGCATCCCCATTGTTCATATTTTACTGATTTTTACTCATATAAATATTTGTTGAATTGAATCAGAGACAAATCCAGATTTCTCCATCAGGTGTTCTGAGCCTTCCCATATTCTGTCCTTCCAGCATATACCCTAGATTTTTGTGAGGCCATGATCATTAACACAATCATTTCCTCTTCTTCCCTGGTCATTTTGTCCTAAAGTGGAGGCGGAAGGAACTAGATGAGCATCTGGCAGCCAGAAGTGCCCTAGGCATGCCCGAGTCCTCAACAGGCAGACACCATGGTGTGGGGGGTGTAGAGTGAGGGAGAGGCTCTGGACGTCTAGCCATTGGAGTAGCCTCCTCTGGGGGGACCCTAATGCTGGGGGCAACTGTTTCAGGGAGCTGAGATCCCTGTGACGGGAAGCCTGGAAAATACTCAAAAGTCAGACCCAGATTCCAGCAGATTTTCAAAAGAAAGCAAAAAATGAAGTGCAGAGGTAGAGAGGACTCGTGGTGAGGTCTTGCTGATTTCCTTTTCAGATTGATGGAGAGAGGTTAACAAGGAGGAAATGTCCCTGTGTCAGTTAAGTTACACATGAGCAAATCACTGAATTCCTCTTCAAAAGATGTCTGTCCAAATGTGCTTTAAAATGTTCACAAGGGGGAAAGGCAAAGTTCTTTTAATAAGAAGTCCTTGTCTGAAGTACAACATAAGCAATGGACAAGTTAGATGCCAGAGAAACCAAATCCAACCATATGCTGAGCATATCTCATGTGCATAGTCTTAGAAGCTTAACGTCCTTAAGTAGTTTGGGGATGAAGGCAGAGGGTTAGCCCTTGGGAAGGGTGCTCAAAATGTCTTATTCCACCTTCTAGAATACAAACAATTACACATAAAGAATAGTTTGCAAGAACAAGAGTAATCCAACGTCTTCATTCCTAGAGAGAGACTATGAACAACAAAATGGGTCCTGTCCTTAATTCTTTGTTTATCAGGGACAAAAACAGCCCTGGTGTTTTAACTACCCAGACTAACAAAATAAAAGTAAGAATAACAAAAAGCAATACTGTGTCATGCATTCTCACTGTCTCATCTTGTTGATGAGAAAAAAATGAGTCTCTAAATGGTTGAATGACTTGCTCAAGATCATCAAAGACACTGATTTAAACTCATAATCTCAGAGAAGCCAAAGGGCTTTCCAAAGGGAAATAATGCCAAGATATTAAATGATTCTTATAGCATGAGAGATGGGAGAGTCCCCATGTCCCCTCCATGGTCTTGGCTATCCCACCAAATGGGAAGAGATTTGAATGCCAGCATCTGGTGGTCCATGTGCCCTTAGCCTAGGGAGGTCAGCGAGTAAGTCAGTTTCCAAATAGTGCTGGCTTTTAGAAAATGGCCAAGCAGGGAGGAACCAAAAGTTAAGGCCTTTTAAAAGCTCTTCACAAAAGGCCAAGAGTTCTCCTCAACCAATCCTGACCCCAACCAACCTCGTGACCTTGTTACCTAAGGTCAGCTTAACACTTTAGAAATGGTCCTGGCTGGCTCTGTAACCTCTGTCACTCACAACTAACAAATATGTCTTTACAGAGGTCACCTTGCAGATTCTTTCCTTTCAATTCACATATTATCTCAAAGTCTCTTTGGTTTCTATTAGGAAATTCAAGCTGTCTAATTTGAAACCTTTTTCACTAACACAGGATGCTGTAGTAATTGTCACTAACTCAAAATTCTCTAGAGAGTCAACATACCAATACACACTTTGGTAAAATGAGTACATTTCACAGCGACACTCAGAGAACAACCATAGTGTATGTCCCTGTAAACTTTCATGTGCTGTTCAAGACAAGAGAGCACAGGATGGCAGGAAACTTGCATTTTAAGGGTCCAAATAAGTCTTGTCTTTGGATGAATTGTCAGTAGTCTCTCTGGTTCATAGAGATACTTAGAGAAAAAGAACAGGGGCCTAAATAAACAATCATCAACTATTCTCATGACATTGTCAAATGTTGAAAGATCAAGAACAACCTATTTAGAGTGAGGGGTTTCCATGTGCAAATAGACAATTTAAATGACTACAGCTATTCAACCCAGCTTCTGTTTTAATCAAGTTTCAATTTTTTCAAGGCAGGAGAACAATCAAAAGTTATACCTAAGGGACGACAGCCCAGTGGTTAAGCCTCCACATTTCCAATGCAGGAGGTGTGGGTTCAATCCCTTGTTGGAAAACTAAGATCCCACATGCTGCACAGTGTGACCAAAAAAATTCCTCTCTTAAAAAAAATTATACTTAGTCCCCAGCCTTCAAATTCCTTACATTTATTATGTGTATAAGCAACTTATAGTCGCTGAGTCATGTCCAACTCTTTGCGACCCCATGGACTGAAGCCTGCCAGGCTTCCCTGTCCATGGGATTTTCCAGGCAAGATTACTGGATTGGGTTGCCATTTCCTTCTCCAGGGGAATCTTCCCAACCCAGGGATCGAACCTGAGTCTCCTGCATTGTGGATGGACGCCTTACCAACTGAGCCCGGGAATCCCATACATTTATTGTAAAGATATATTATTACTCAAGGGATTTTCCATCACAGGATTCTCTCTGGCTGATCTTCCAATTCATTTAAAGTACATTCCAAATTCAGTAAGACTTCCTTGTTAGAGTGGAGTTGGCGTCCAAGTTCTGGTTTTTAGACCCTTTTTCCTTAACTAAATTTAATCCAACCACAGTGTGCCGGATGTTAGGGATTTAGAACTAAATAAAGTAAAACTCCTGACCTCGGTGAGCTCAAAACGAGGGACAGGGAACCTGACTAGTAAACAAATGAAAGAGCAGTATTTCAGAAGAGGGCAGAGAATACACATACACACACACACACACACACACACACACACACACACGAGTATGGTGAGGGCAGGACAAAGGTTAGTGTGGTAAGCTTGCCTCCTATATGGCCTCCTAGTACAGGGTACTCACCCGCTATACAGGGAATTCCTGCTCTGTGTGGTCTCTCCCACATCATATCAATTACTCTCTATGACTGTAAATACAGTAGAAGTGTTAGTGTGTGACTCTGAGGCTGGATCATAAAAGACATGGCTGCTTCTGCCTTGCTGTTTTGGATCGATCATTCTGTGAGATATTACTAGTCATGACTGGAGGACTCCCAGGCAGCAGAAGAGAGCCTCCATGGGAAGGAACTTTCACCAAGAGCTGACATCAACTTGATGAGTCACCTGGGAAGAGCATCCTCCAAGCCCAGTTGATATCTTGACTGCAACCTTGTGAGTGACCCAGAGTTAAGATGCTGCTGAATTTCTAATCCATTGTTGTAGGCATAATAAGACCTCTTCTTTTAAGATTTCCATGTCATAATCCCCAGAACCTATAAATATGGAATATTACATGACACCGGAGGAAAAGGTAGCAGTTGGAATTAAGATTTTTAATCATCTGATCTTGAAATGCAGAGTTTATCCTGGGTTATCCATGTGGATCCCGTGTCATCACAAGTCTCATTAAATGTGGAAGAGGAAGAAAGGAGAAGAGGTCAGAGCAATGTGAGAACTCAGCCACTATTGCTGGCTTTGAGGATGGAGAAACGGGCATGAGAAAAGGAATGCTGTGGTCTCTAGAAGCTGGAAAGTGCAAGAAAGGAAGATTCTCAGTAGAGGTTCCAGAAAGGAAGACAGCCCATCCAACACCCTGATGTTAGCCCAGGGAAACCTATGTCAGACTTCTGACCTCCAGAGTAGGAAGATAATAAACCTGTTGTTTTAAGCCACTGTGTGTGTGGGAATTTGTTACAACAACCACACAAAAATAATACAGTAACTTGAATATAAGGATAAAAAAACTGTTTGATGTTATTTTCAGACACTAAAGGGGGGTTATTTATTGATGCATAATTTGTTATGCATCAATAGATAACCAGTACAGATGTTGATGCCTTGAAGTGGGCTGCTACCAAAATAAAAAACAGAATGTGAAATTTGGAGCCAGACAGTGGGAAGAAACTGGAAGGACTTTCAGGAGAGCATTAGTAAAAACCTAAAGGGCTCTGAAGAGACTGTCCATTGAAGCCTGGTGGCCTTTGAGAAAGCTGACACTAAGGTCTTAGAGGAAAGTTAGGATATTTTTATTAGAAACTGAAGGAAAGGTGATACTCATTATGCAATGGCAGAAACTTTAGCAATGCTGTTGCTTGTAGTAACAGGAAAGTAAAAAATGTGTCTAAAGAACTAAGTGTTCTAGCTAAAGAGATTTCCAGGCCCAGTATTGCAGGCGCCACTGGTTTCCCTTTGCTACTTTAGATAAAATGTGAGAGGAGTGAAAGCAAAGAAAGGACTGTTCAACAGAAAGATCCCAGGACTTATTAGGTTTGAGGATGCCCGGCCTTTCCAGATGACACATGTACTGTGATGTGTACTAAAATGAAGAAAAGGAGTTTTTGGAGGAAAATAAAATCAAAGGCATTTGCTGGAAAACATGGTATATGCAAGGATGAAGTTAGCTGTAGAGTCCTTTGTTAAAAATCTCATAAAAATTCAAGACGATGCTTCAGAGAACCTTTCAGTTTTAAAAAATTGGGCTTCTAAGAAACTTAGAAAGTTTGGATGCTATCCCTTACCAATGGGGTGAGACACTGAGGGGGACTTGGATGTTGGCAAATGTGTTTTTTTTTAAATAATTGTACTTATTTATTTTTGGCTGTGCTGGATATTCGTTGCTGCACAGACTTTTCTCTAGTTGTGGTGCTCGGGCTTCTCATTGCAGTGGTTTCTGTTGTAGAGCACAGGATCCAGGCACACTGGGTTCAGTAGCTGCAGCATGTGGGCTCAGCGGTTGTGGCTCCTGGGTTCTAGAGCACAGGCTCAACAGTTGTGGCACATGGGCTTAGTTGCTCCGAGGCATGTGGAATCTTCCAGGACCAGGGATCAAACCCATGTCCCCTGCATCAGCAGGCAGGTTCTTAACCACTAGACCACCAGGGAAGCCCTATTGTTGACTTCTTACTCTGTGATAGCTTCCCAGGGTATCTGTTGGCTTTCTTTCTGATCTAGCCTCTGGTAGAGACATGTGTTCATTAAAACCTATTTCTTTTACTCATGGGAACCCATCTAGACTACATCTCCCCACCCCCACGTAGAAAGTTTGGGTCAGGGGTTGAGTTCTGGCCACTGAAAAAAATGGGCTACAATGATGTACCCTATTTCCAAAACTGACCCATAAATACCTTCTGCAAGGTCCTCTACTCTGTCTCTCAGTCTGTTGGCCAGATGTAGACTCCTCAGCAGAGGACTGTGCAGCCCTATCTGATGGCAGATCCTGGGTCCCTACATGACCATGTGGATCTTCATCCACTAACCAGGATTTACACTGGACATAGAATAGCATGAAATAAACTTTTATTATGTTAAACTGTGGAGTTTTACAGCAGTTATTGTTCTTTATTACACATAAAACATGGGCCTCCCAGAAGAGCATGCAGAAATGAAACTTGATCTATTCATATCATAAATTGCTCAGCATCTTCCTTATATGAAGTACCTTTCTGTCTGCTAACAGTTGCTGCAAGTATTAATAAATTACTTTAGAGTCAAATTCCTATAACCTAAAGTGACTGTCATACACAACGTGGATATCTAGAAGAGATTCATCTAAGTATACTCTACAAATCAATAAGTAACCCTTGTTGTTAGAGCAGGTGGATTTGAAGCTTCTTGGTCATTATAGACATGGGATTGGATACTTGTGCATTGATTTCAATAGTTCGCAGGAAAGCTTGCATCAGATATTGTTTTGACCCTTGTAAGACAAGAATTCTCATTATATTCATCTAGAACAAAAATCTCAAATGAACAAAAGTGCGAAATGGTTAACTGAACGTGGAGCTCAGATGCACATTATGTATGCAAATATAATATGGTTTACATTTATTGGGCACTTATTTGCTGTATGCCAGGCACTCTGTCAAACTGTTTTATATGTACCATCTCATTTAGCATTTATAACAGCTTTGTGATTTAGGTACTAATTATCTATTTACCACAAGTAGGGAAACTATAGTTCAGGGGATTAAATAATTTGCCCAATATCATGAAGGAAAACAATTTGAAATCAAGTGGTCAGATTCAAGATTAGAGAATTCATTCTTGATAACTACAATGATTATGAAAATAAAAATGAAAATTAGGAAAGAAAACTTCACTTATATAGTTAGTTCCAAATCAGGTGTTTCAGGCAAACAACTGAAAGTAACTATTCATAATACAAATTTCTTTCTAAAGTTTTGAAGTCAAGATCAGAGCATCTTTCAAGCTGATAAAAGCCAGTAAAATTACTTTTTCTCTTGAGAAATTTGTAGCTCAGAAAGATCCCACAAGTTTTTGGAATAACAAATGAAAAATAACCCACACCAAATGTAAATTGGTGTAGCCACTGTGGAAAACGTTATGGCATTTATTTAAAAAACTAAAAATAAAATTATGATTTAGCAATTCCACTACTGGGTATAGATCTGAAAAAGACAAAAACTGTAACTCAAAATGATGCTTGCACCCCAATGTTCATAGCAGTACTATTTACAATAGCTAAGACATGAAAGCAACCTAAATGTCCATTGACAGATGAATGGATAAAGAAGATGTGGTATGTACAAACAATGGACTGTTACTCAGCCATAAAAAAAGAATGAAATATTGCCATTTGCAGTAACATGAATGGGTCTAGAGATAACCATATTAAGTGAAATCAGAGAAAGACAAATATTATATCACTTATTTGTGGAGTCTGAAAAAGAATACAAATAAACTTATTTATAAAATAGAAACAGACTTACAGACATAGAAAACAAACATGGTTATCAAAGGAGTGAGGGAGGGATAAATTAGGACTATGGGATTAACAGATATATACTACAAACAAAATAAACAGGGATTTATTGTATAGCACAGGGAACTAACTATATTCAATATCTTGTAATAATCTATGATGGAAGAGAATCTGACAAAAGTGTTTATAGATGTATATAGTTGCTATTTACATCTATATTTATATTTATGCTATTTATTTATAGTTGCTTAGTTTACTAAGTCATGTCTGATTAGTCTGTGACCCCATGGACTGTAGTTTGCCATGCTCCTCTGTCCATGGGATTTCCCAGGTAAGAATACTGGAGTGTGTTGCCATTTCCTTCTCCAGGGGATCTTCCTGACCTAGGGTTGGAACTCGTGTCTTCTGCATTGGCAGGCGGATTCTTTACCACTGAGCAACCAGTGAAGCTCTGGTGGGGTTTTATATATAAAACTATATATATATATATATATATATATATATATATATATATATATAAAACTGAATCATTTTGTTGTATATCTGAAACTAATACAATATTGTAAATCAACTATACTTCAATTAAAAAAAAAATCCACACCAAGTTACATGAAATTTCAGAACAACTTTCAGAGCACATCTGGAAAGAAAAATCAAGCCACAAAGAATCAGGAATCAATTACTTTAAAGGACTCTTCAATACAAACTAATGCCAGAAGACAGTGAATGCCTTTAAAATTTTGCAGAATGGTGATTTTCAATTGAGAATTCTGTATCTTGCCACATTGCCATTCAAGCATGAGAGTCAAGCAAAAGCATTTTCAGATATTCAAGGACTTAATACCTCCCAAGCACCCTTTCTTGGAAATCTACTACAGAATATACATTAGCAAAATAAAGGAATAAGAAAGAAGATATGGGACCCGGGAAACATGACTCCAACTCTGGAGAACTAGATAGGAAAGTTCCAGAACAAGAACTATGCAGCATCTGATAGATTTTTCTGAGCCCAGATGGAGGAGGGAGATGGTGGCTCTGATGTGGTGGTGGGTGCACAGAACTGCTCATTCTCATCATGACTCTTTATGTCCATGTGTTACTTTAATAACTTTTAAATTATGTCCTGTCTTGGATTATCCTCTCCACCACTTAAACACATTCCTCCCCAGTCCAGTCGTCCTAGCACTGTTACTCACTGCTGTTATACAGCATGTATCATGGAGCCTTATCAGCATTTGTTTATACGTCTGTCTCCAGAGTTATGATGTGAGTTTTATGAAGGTTGGGACTGTGTCATTTCATCTTGATTTTCTCAGCCTCTAACAGAGTGCCTGAGTATGTGTTTGCCCAATTAAACCAAATACTGATTAAGCTAGTTGCCTGAGAGAAATCCCTCAAAAAGAGCACTTTATGTTGACATGATAGGATTTTAAATCAGAGGAAAAAGTCTATTTCAGACCTTTAACATTCTCCCAACATTACTATTAAGCCATCAACAGATGAAATGATTATATCTACCAAATGCACTAATTCATTCATTGAATAGATATTATGTCCATTTTATGCCAGAAAATCTTCAGCTTGCTCTGAGTCAGGTAAAATCCTCTAGTGGAAGAATGAGTAAATAAATAAAGTACAAAGAAATACATACAATAATGCTGTGGTGGGTAAGGGAACAGAGAATGACAGTGGAGGAGAATGGAGTACTCTTTTAGATGGGGTGGCCAGGGAAGCCCTTCTTTTGTCCTTGTTCTTACTCTGTTTCCCTCCACCTTATTAGAAAGTGGGGCAGTCTTAGAAAACACACAGTGAGGTTTTAATCAGGACTGCCCTGAGCTAAGTCCAATTCTTTAAGTAGAGATGGAAAAAGAGAGGGCAGCTTTCCTCTCCTTCCCTGCATTTAAGGTGATAAAGCAGAACAACCTCTAAGGGACTTGGAAAAGGCTTTCTTGCATCCTCAAAAGTTGTGAAGGAGCCACTGTGAAATCTTGGAAGAAATTAACACTCTTTTACTAGTATAAGAGCTTTGAACTGAAAGCAAGTATCCAAGGTACCATTCTACCTTAGCTGCTGCCATTTGGTGATAAATGGGATTGGACTGGTATGATGAGAGTATGATTGCTTAGCTGACATCAAACCTAAGGGAAATTTCGAGCATCAAGCTTGAAAATGACAGTCTCTCCTAATTCCTAAAACATTCATAATTAAGGAGGATCAATTTTTGTCAGCACATGTTATAAATTGTATCTGCTATGCTAAGTCACTTCAGTCGTGTCCGACTCTGTGCAACCCCATAGACGGCAGCCCACCAGGCTCCCCTGTCCCTGGGATTCTCCAGGCAAGAACACTGGAGTGGGTTGCCATTTCCTTCTCCAATGCATGAAAGTGAAAAGTGAAAGTGAAGTCGCTTAGTCATGTCCGACTCTTAGCGACCCCATGGATTGCAGCCTAACAGGCTCCTCCGTCCATGGGATTTTCCAAGCAAGAGTACTGGAGTGGGGTGCCATTGCCTTCTCCGAAGTTGTATCTACCACTCCCAAAATATATAGTCATAGATTTTCATTCTGGAAAATAAACACATATCAGATTACTCACTCTTTGTTCTGCTGCTGCTAAATTGCTTCAGTCGTGTCCGACTCTGTGCGACCCCATAGACAGCAGCCCACCAGGCTCTGCCGTCCCTGGGACTCTCCAGGCAAGAACACTGGAGTGGGTTGCCATTTCCTTCTCCAGTGCATGAAAGTGAAAAGTGAAAGTAAAGTCGCTCAGTCACGACCCCATGGACTGCAGCCCACCAGGCTCCTCTGTCCATGCGATTTTCCAGGCAAGAGTACTGGAGTGGGTTGCCATTGCCTTCTCCGCAGTTATCACTAAACATGCTACAAAAGAAAGTTGCTCTCCATTACAAAATGGATCTTTATCGGTAGGCTATTTAAAAAAAATAAATAGAAGGCAGCTACTAACTTGTTGTCATCAGTCTTAGTTATTTTAGTGATAAATTTGAATTTGCAGAATGTACATTTCCTGAAAAATACTAGCTGAAGCAAACAAATTATAATCTGTATAGTTATCTATGTCCTTGCATTTATTTACCTTTTCTTCTCTAACTCTTGTAGACAAAAGGTCTAAAAAACACCTTGCAAGGATTCAAAAATCTTTTAAAATCTTAATACCTACTTTAAAGATTCTATGTCTATCAGTATAATTAAACTATTCTCTCCTAATCACCTTCATATATCATCTATCCCTTGCCAATGATAGCCACACAATCTGCAAACTAGGGAATGTATCTACACGTTTGTTAGCTGAAAGAATGTGTGCTTAATGTCAAGGATCTACAGGTTTATGAGCTCTTAGATAGAGCTGGTGAACCATTTGGATACAGCCACCCAGCAGACAGTAAACAGAAATGACTAAATAGGACTAGTGCTCTTATTTATGGTAGATAGGAGGAGTAACAGCAAATCAATGTATAGTGACAGGCATAAAATTTCCCACTGATACAAAATGCATTTTCAATGTGACATTAAATCCCTTCTAATTTATAGAGGTCTTTGAAGGGCTGATCAAGAAAATTATTGGTTTATAAAATGTAACTCAGTAAATGATGGGCTAGAAGTTGCTACTCTCTCTCTTTATGTGGGTCATCAACATTTCCATAACAGGGAGTGGAGACAGGTTGAGGCTCAAAGCTTGAGGTTTGAAACACTAGCCAGCTGAGTGGAGGGTGGGGAGCGGGGGACACAATCAGAGGCTTTCAATTGTGAATTATATTCCTTTCCCTACTTCTACTTCAGTCCCACCACACACATACCAACCACTGACTGGAGACTATCAGCACCACTCCACTCATCAGAAGACAAAGTGAAAAGCAGTTTATTTCTCCCTTGGAAAACCTGGGGACCCCTCGGTCCACTGTGTGCAAAGCCCTTTGCTAGGTGCTATGTAAAGGTGTTGCGGGATGGTGCACTATTTGAGGACAGTCATAAAAGATTTATGAATGTACTAAATAAAAGCTTAGCATGGGTGTGTCTAGAAATGGAGTGCTGAAGTCCCTTTAGACCCCTGGCATGTCTCTAATGAAGCATGAAGGTGTTGGGGCCAATATCAGTCCACAGCATTCCCTCTCACCGCCACTTTTCTCTTTTTCTCCTCCACCAAACAGAGCATGAGTAGGAACACTCACCTCTTTAGTGGTTTAGGAGACCTATGACAGGACTGGCTGGAAGATGGAGAATTTCTAAATCCTGCAGTTATGTTGTGAATTTATTCCCCAACTTTTACTTTGGTCAAAACACTTTTTTCACCTCTTTTTGTTGATCTCACTTTACAGTTCTCCACTTCGCTTCAGCATCCTCAAACTTCCCATTTTCTAATTGTTTTTCTTCCCCTGGAGTTGTATCAAGCAGAGCTGGACACAGAACTCTTACGTGAGGAAAAGCTCATTGTTAGAAAGAAGGGAAAAGATTAACTTTCAGGTGCTGAAGTTATACTTAGGCCTCCCACTGCCATTGTTCATGCATGTGTGTACTTTGTTTGTTATTTCTTAGATGTATTGAAGTAAAATCTCTGAAATAAATTAAATCTTGTCTACTGTAAATAGTAGACATTTGTCTTGAACATAATCAAAGACAAATATGAATCCAATAATAAAGCCACTCTTGTTGTGGTTAAAAAAACAAATACAGGGAATTTCTCACATGGTCCAGTGGTTAAGAATCTGCCTTCCAATGCTGGAAATAAGGGTTCAATCCCTGGTCAAGGAACTAAGATCCCACATGCCGTGGGGCAAGGAAGTGCACACTGCAAGTATTTAGCCCATACATTCTGGAGCCTGTGACCACAATGAAGAGCCCACATGATGCACCTAAGACCCAACACAGCCAAATAAATTAGGAAAAAAAGTACAAAGCAATGAAGCATGGATGAGATGAGCCCAACTTTGAATTTTGCATTGCCACTTAACTGGTTGTAAGACCTTGAGTACGTTTTTTTAACCTCTCCAAACCAAGTTCTTTAACCTCTGTGGAATAGATTAGCTATTTCCATGGCTGATATTATTTTGGCCTCCAAACATTTATCCTCTTGGGTTATTCTCTGCTTGTATTCTAGGCCTTGACTCTTAAAATATGGAATTCAAAGATGACTATAATACACTAAACCTAGTAGGACCAAAGGGACATAATGAGACTCATTCTTCCTTATTCTGGTCAGTGTGCATCCACGAACACAACACAGATTTGCACTGGCACAGCTGCAACCACACACAATGTTGCCTCAATTGTGATCAATATCTTCAGGTCATTTTCTCACAATCTACAGATCAATCAGGTTTCCCCATGACTACCCTTGATGTCTGTCCATCAAGTGCAATTAAATTAACCAAAAAGTACAAGGTTATATTTATCACAGTTCAGTTACATGCTATTTGAAAAACAAAGATGTTTCTCACCTGTCACATAGCCCAACAGTACCAACTGTATATGTGTTTACTGGTCCAGGTAAAGCAGAAAAAAGTGGTCTTAGGTAGACTGTGAAAGAAGAAGGGAGAATGTGCCAGCAAGAACCAGTGAATTGTGTTATTTCAGAGCTTCAGTAATAGAGACACAATTCTTGGCTAGTAAAAGTACCTTGGTGGTCCAGTGGTTAAGAATTCACCTTCCAAAGCAGGGGACATGGGTTCAATCCCTGTTGGGGAGCTAATATCCCATATGGAACAACTAAGCCTGTGCCACAACTTGAGAAGCTGGCACATTTTGGAGCCCGTGCACTGCAACAAGAGAAGCACCAGTGCTTCAATGAAGACTCACTGCACCCAAAATAAATGTAAATATTGAATGACTAAATAGTACTTTAAAAAAAAAACTACCATGTTAGATCTGTCTGTAGTTCTAACTGTCCACTTCTAGCTATTATTCCTCTTTCCCTTTTACTTTTCACAAAACGCTCAGAGAGCTAAGAACAAGGGACTCTGAGTCAAGTAGACTTAGAGGAGAAGCATGCTTTTGTCACATATCTGCTATGGGAAATCGACTAAGCTGCTTAGCCTCTCTGAGCCTCTGTTCATCTATAAAATGAGGACAGCAATACCTAACCTAATCCTGTAAAGATTGGTTGAGATAAATTGCTGTAGCACCTGGCATGGGGATCATAGAAAAGAATGCTCCACAGGTAACCCATCCAAAGGGCAGCTTTTTGGGAAATCATCACCCCTGGGACAAAGGTCAGTCTCCTTAGCATGGCATGCTAAAGGCCTCTTTAGACTTGGTCCTGCCTCTTTTCCCTCCACTCTCCAAGGTGGTCTGCATTTCAGATTGCTGACCTACAGCTAAAGGTCAGCATCCTGAATAAACCTTGCTCTTTTGTTTGGTACTTCAGTCTCATATTCATACCATTCTCTGGAAGGCTCACCCCAATCCAGTCCAACTAGAAAACTTCCACTCATCCTCCAGATTCACTAAAGATGTCAGCTCCACAGGCAAGCACACGTTAGGAGACAATCCTTCATGGTTCTCTTGCATTTCTGTACATCTTGCAAGAGAGAAACCAGCTGCACTTTATTCTGGACTATCTCTTCAACAATGTTTGTGTAGCATGTAGCCATGGAAGACAGAAATGGTGCCTCCTGCTGAAGCAAAGGGCAGGCATGCCTACCATAAAGATTGGGTTCCTAAAGGCCAGGGCTCCTCTTCTGTAATACAACCCACTGTATGTGCAGGTGACATCTGGTTCTCTTTGTTCTGCTCTGTGGAATTTTAGGCTTAGGGGAAAAATTGAGGCTGATGCAGAATTGCTGGTATTCTAGCTACTGCTATCACTATGCTTAATAAACTGCCCATCATCTCTGATACAGGAGTTGTGTGTCTTCTACCAGAATCCATGAAACAGTGGCAGGCTGATTTGTTAGCTTGCAAGCAGGGTAAAATCTGAGACCTTCTGACTTCTTGGTAGCATGCTCCCTCCTTCCTATTTCATCCCTCTGTAGGCCTGCAATTGCTCCTTAAATTCCATTTTCAAATTATCATGAACATTGCAGACTTTATCACAATATTCAGTATCTGCATCATTTTCTGATAACTGTATCTGCAACATCTATCAGTCCTATAACACGTTGGATGCTCAGTACTTTATTGAGTGAGTGAATGTAGCCAGCTCTCTGCAGTTTCTCAAGACTCTTCACATGGCTAATTTGTATCCAAGGGGATGCTCAGTGCTCTTGTCCTCAGTTCTAAATGCCCTGTGCTCTTCTACAAACCCTTGATCATCTCCCCTTTCTGGCCCTGGAATGACCCATTCATTCCAGGTGGTGGTTGATGAGTTGCTTCTGGTTCCTGTTTCCTGACTCTCTTCTGTTCCCTTGGAAATTCTGTACTAAACAGTAACAAATTTTCACTTGAAAAGACCCCCAGGACACCTCTTCTGAGTTTTCACCTTCTAAGACAACTACCAGGATTGGAAAAACATTCTCATTCTATCATATTAGGTTGTGCACTTGTTACATGAAAATTAAGATAAATGTGTCCACTGTACTTTTTATCCAAGCCAAAGGTATTTAATATAGACTAGACAAGGTCAACCCTGGGGACTTCCCTGGTGGTCCAGTGCTTAAGACTCCTTGCTTCCGTTGCAGGGAGCATGGGTTCGATCCCTGGTCAGGGAACTAAGATGCCACATGCACAGTCAAAAAAATAAAAGTCAACTCCAAATATATGACTTTGCAATATTCTCCTAGAGAACTTTCTCCTAATTGCTTTCCATACATTTAATCAGTATTTCAGTATATGAATTCATTATTTCTTCAGTCAGGAAATACCTATTCATTTCCTCTTCATGGTAGTGTCCTTCTCACTATGGAGAACACAAGATGAATAAGATATAATTTGTGCGTACAAAATGCTAGTAATATGAGTTATGCAATGGCATCCCACTCCACTACTCTTGCCTGGAAAATCTCATGGACAGAGGAGCCAGGTAGGCTGCATGCAGTCCAAGGGGTCGCTGAGAGACACAACCAAGTGACTTCCTACTTTCACTTTCCACTTTCATGCATTGGAGAAGGAAATGGCAACCCACTCCAGTGTTCTTGCCTGGAGAATCCCAGGGACGGGGGAGCCTGGTGGGTTGCCGTCTATGGGGTCACACAGAGTCGGACACGACTGAAGCGATTTAGCAGCAGCAGCAGCAGCAGCACATTTTTGTGTCACAAAAATACTATAAGGTTTCAGACAAAATAACATCTGTGCTGCCCCTAGAAATATAAATAATATTTGGAAAAGTCTCAATTACAGTGTGGGAGTGAAGGGTAAAGAAAGTAATGTAGGTTTAGGGAGAGATCCTACAAAGGCTTAGAGTCAGGACGGTTCAAGTGCTATTGGGCAATCACCAGATGGTTCACTTGGGCCTGAGTGTCAACTATATTTAGGAAAAAATGGACAGTAAGTTTGTAATGGTAGATTGGGGCCAGATCAGGGGCCATTAGGAATAAGGAGTTTATTGTTTAATGATCATTTGGCATTTTACAGGCCATGAGAGGGAAGTGAAAGGTTTTTGATCAGAAGAAAACCTTGATTACAGACAAATTAATCTAGTAGTCATTGTAGAAATGGGTTGGAGTATGGAAAGATTGGAATATTTGAGAGGAAGTCTCCTGATAGCCCATTCTAATGTGAAGTGAGGTACTGAGAGCAGGAACATGGGCAGGATACTGAGTGTAGAACAGATTTTAAAAGGCTTCAGAGAGAAACTTGACAACGTGGAGCTCTTGAGTGGGAGCAGATGCTTCAGTTGAATGTTATTTTGTATAATCCCCTTAACATCCAGTCAACTTTGTTCATATCATGAGATGGGGGTGGTCAAATGTCTTGTTGAAATGAAGATGTTTTGCTTTTCCATTTTCCTTGACCTACTCTGATATATTCTTAGCAAACATGGCCTTCTGCTGTGTTATTATCACTGCTTTTACTGTATATTTACAACCTGCTTTTTAAAAATTGTGGTTAGAAAAAACAATGTAAATTTACTCTTGACAATTTTAGGTGTGAAATATAGTATCAACTATATGCACATCATTGTACAACAGATTTCTAGAACTTTCTCACATTGCGTAACAAACACTATAACCATGGAACCTCAACTCTCCACTTTCTCCTCCCTGCAGGCCCTGGCAACCACCATTCTATTTTCTGTTTCTATAAATCTGATTACCTTAAATACCTCATATTAGTGGAATCATGCATTACTTGTCTTTTTGCAGTTGACTTACTTTGCTTAGTGTAACTCCCTCCAGGTTTATCTATATTCTGGAACACGACAGGACTTCATTCTTCTTTTAGGGCTGAATAATATTTCATAATATGTGTTGTGATATATATATATTTTTCTTTATCCATTCATCCGTTGATTAACTTTTAGGTTGCTTCCACATCTTGGCTATTATGAATAGTGTCACAATGAACATAGATGTGCAAGTATCTCTTCAGGATTCTATTTTCAGTTATGTATACCCAGATGTGGGATTGCTGGATCATATTATAGTTCTATTTCAATTTTTTGAGGAACCTCCACACTGTTTTCCATAGCAGCCATACCATTTTTCAATCCCATGAAGAGTCATCACCACTTTTAAAATAATCATTTCAGAATGTTTCTGATGGCAAACTATTAAGCTTATCAGAGAGTCAGTTCTTAAATCACAGGAAGATCATAGCATGTGATACTCATCCAGGCCCTGGCCAGCTAACCAACATAGTAGGAGCTCAATTCCAGGGGGAAAAAAAGTGAACAACTGCAGACTTTCACTGTGTTTTCTCATTTGCTGTGCTTCATAAGCGTATACAAATGGGCCTATGATTCCACAGAAACAGATAACACTTAGAGGTCAGAGGCCTAGAAGATCATTTTGTACAACTCCATAACTTGCTGGGAGAAGTTATGTCATTTTCCCCCCTGAAAGGCTAGGAGTCTTGATTTTATTTAGAGAAATCTGATTTTTTTTTTTTTAACCTACCATCATCAGATTTCAATTCTTTTTTAACTATATAGACTCTACCCTCTTTGGCCTGAAAATAATTGTCCTTGTTTTAGAATATGAAAGCAGAATAGGGCTTAGGTAATTGTATTTGTTTGAGATTTTTCCTTCAAAAGGGTATTTGGGACATTAAACACCTAGGCATTTCTTATCTTTCTCAGGACCAGCTTAGGAACCTTTCCAATAAGTCAGTAGTGTCACCATCAGTGTAATCACCAAACAAATGAATCAGATTTTACTGTTAAAAAACCTGAGTATTGCTAAATTAAGCCCACTCAGAGAGGACACAGATTTGGCACTACTGGGAATATTGACTCACAAAATAATAATAGCGATTATTTATAGAGCTGTGCACTACTATCCATGCATTCTATCACAGCACTCCATTGGTATTATATATACATATTGCCATTAAATGGATGAAGTTTGAGAGCATAACTTGTCTACATTAAATTGAAATTTGAACTCTAGTCTGTCAGACACTCAAAACTACACCCTTAGCCACTGCATTGTTACCTACTATGTGCAAGGCACTGTGGTGGAATCTGGGGGGCATTCAAGAACTGGGTAGCAAGTCCTTTGGTAGCTTATGCAGACTACATCATGATATAAGGCAAATATTTTACAGGAAAGAAAGTGTAACTGTCCAAGAAGACATGTACTGTGTTATTTAAAGACACATGCTATCAATTCTGAAGTCCACAAGAATAGAAGGGACGGGAGGAAGGGAGGAAGAGGGAGAGGAGAGATGGCAGGAAGGGAGGAGGGAAAGAAAAAAAGTTTAAATTTAAGACATAAAGGATTATACGGTAGAAAGGGCAACAAACAAATCAGAAGGCATAGATTTTGGTTTCCAGTTATCACTTACTAATAAATGACTTTGGGTATACTGTAAATTTTATGATATTGTATAATTACATCATCAGGATAAGTTTATTGCTGCCAAACATGGGACCATAAATATATCAGAAAAGTTTAATTTGGGTTATTTAATCTCATCACATTATATATCTATATACGTATCACTTATATTATTTCATATTAGATGCAGTGCTGTGATCCTCCCCAGAACAAGTCAAGGTCCAAAGTCATCTTAGGATCAAAGGCTCCTATGATTAATTGAAATGTTAACGAAAGGGCGAAGTAGCAGTTTAAAAAAAAAAGTTCTTCCTTTGCTTTTTAGCTTATCTCTTCCCTCCCCCAATCTTTATTCTTCCGATTTATTCAAAAAGGAGAGCATAAAAGCATCTTGTTAGCAATTCTTATCCAGGAAATATGAGCACTTAGGATCTACTGAAAGGGAACTGGGAGAAAGGGGAGTCAAGAAGAAGGATGTCATACAATAAAAAAATCTAGTTGGCACACAGTTAAGAGTATCATTTTGTGTGTTATTTATCAGATGTTTAGAACATCCTCGCAAATGTTTCATCACCTCTAAACATTTTCCCTTTCCATAGACCTTTATTCTGATGCTTAGAAATACTTGAAATTCATCTAAATTTTAAGTAAATTTTGGGAGGCAATAGAGCCCAGGATATTACTGTTTTACATGAAGTTAAGGTGAAATTGTTATGTAGACTGATCCCTATTATATAGTAAGCTTCCGGGGAAGGTTACTCCCAGCAGATGTTCTAAAACTGTTGATCCGCTCCCCGCCTTTTTCCCCTGTAAGGAGGACTTTTGGAATATGCTTTAGCAGTGAATGTGTTGCTCTCCTACTGAAAAAAGCTAGATTTCTGTCAGCAGCTTTCATTAAGGTTAGCTTTTAGCCTGTGCCCTAATCATAGCCGTGGATTTCATTTTGGATTAGGAAACCCTAATCCACATGTAAATATTCTCCGTGATCCACACATGGTTAGCAATCTGATTACATTTTTAATGTACCTTTTAACGCCTGTTGTTATCCTTAATTACTTTTAAGAGATGTGAACAAATTCACAACATTTGTGTCTTTCCAAGTCAGTTTAACTTGTAGCCAGGTAGTCTATCCACGCCTAGTCCCACAGACCCAGCTTGGAGAATCTAGAAATCTCATCTGGCCTCACCTCTCAGGACAGGGCCTTTTGTGTGCACAGTTCTGACGAATTAAAGAACTTGAGTTGAGAGATAATAAAACATCTCCCCAAACGGCAATTGTTCATTTCAGGGCACTTCTCAGAGATGTTTTTAAGCCAGCGCTGCTTCTGATGGGGACGGGGGGGACAGGAACCGTCCCCAAATGTGGGGGCTTATCTCCCGGAGATGCCTCCAGTGGAGCTGACAAATCTCTGAAGTGGGAAATAGTTTTCCCTCCGCAGGGCCTCGGCGTGTGAGGGATGGAGGGGGATGGGCAGGGGCCATCAGGGGAGAAGTCTCCGGCCTTTCCACGTCTCTCAACACCATCCCTCCGCCACCCCGCCTCCTCCTTCCCCGAATCCTAAACAAGCCCAGGAGTGAAGGGGGGTGGTCTGGGGAGGAAAGAGGGGCCCTGGGTTGGGCCTGGCCCCGGCCGGGAGGCTTGGCCTTTATGGCTCTGTCCTCGACGGTGGTGGGGAAAGCCAGAGGGGGCGGGGAAGCGGGCCTGAGACCCTCAGCCGGGGCTTGACCCCCAGGTGCATTGTCCGGCGGGGCCCGTCCCCTCCCCCCGGGGCCACGACCCGGCGGCCACGGGGCCCCCTCCTAGGGAGCGTCTCCCTCCGCGGCCGCACCGACCTCGCGGTCCTCAGACCAGGGGCCAGATGTAGAAAGTAGTCCCCAGGCCAGCAGCAGCGGCGCTGTCCACTCCACCGCCCCCGCCCCCTCCAGCCGTCGCCTCACTCCGCCCCCGGGCCGGACGCTCGGGCCCCCCGCCTCCTGCGAGCGGGTGTCCGTGCGCCGGCCTCGCGCTCCCGCAGAGAGCAGACACCGGCCGCGCCGCGCCACGCCACGCCACGCCACGCCACGCCGGTACCCGAGCGGGAAACGCACGCTGCGTGTGTCCAGCCGCCGCGCCAAGAGGGCTCGGAGTTGGGGGCTGGCAGGCGGACAGAGGCTGAGGGACGCCGGGGGAGCATGCCCGCGCAGCCCCGCTGAATGGCGCCTTCCCTGCGACCCCTCGCCCGGCCGCGGCCGCCAGGGATGCTGCTCGGCGCGCTCCTGCTCCTGCCGCTCCTCGGCCGCGTTCCAGGTGGGCGCGCTTTCTTCTGCGGCGGTGGGGAGTGAGCGGGCGCGAGCGGGCTGGGGAAGGAGGCAAAGGGGTGCGTGCGTTGGGAGGCGGCGGGGTCCTCTGCGGGAGTGCTGACCCCCGGCCTCTGCCCCCTCCCTGCAGCCAGTCGGGAGCCCCTGGGACGCGAGGTGCGCGCGGGTTCTGCTGGGGCGCGGGCGACGGTGGCCGCCTCTCGCAGCGCCCGCCCCTCCTCGCTGCGCTCCCCCGGCCGCGCGCTGGGGGCCGGCGCCCGCTGTCCACTGTCGCCCCTGTCTCTTCGTGCCATTGTCCGCGCTCCGGCCGTGTCCTCGCTTCCGCGCCCAGCCCGGGCACCGCGCGCCCGCCCGCCCGCCTGCCTGTCTGCCTGGGCCGCAGCAGCCGCACGTGGCTTTATTTATATTGTTTCCTTAGTGGCAGCCTCGCCGCGCAGGGGGGCGCCGCTTTTCCGCGCGGCTCCCGGGTTTGTAGTGGGGGCTGCTTCACATTTTAGGGCGGGGGAAAAACTAGGTGAACTCAGCGCCCAGGTCATACCCCTAAGTGCTCCCACTTTCCCGGAACCGGATCGAATGAGGAGGAGACGGGAAGGGTGGCATTGGAAAGAGAAGAGTGGAAGTTTTGTGGCCCATTTGTGCCCCGGAGGGGAGGAAGAAGTGTCCCGAAGCTGAGGAGGAAGGTATCAAAGTAGGATTTACTTCTCTCAGCTAGGTATTTGGGGGCAGGATCTGAGGTGTGCACGAATGTAAAGATCCCTCCAAACTCCGGGTTAGCCTTGCGCAAACTTGAATGAACTAATTTTTGGCTGTGTGTGTGTGTGTGTGTGTGTGTGTGTGTGTGTGTGTCCGGGTTGCTTTATCCCCAAACGGTTAAGAAGTGTAAAGTGGAGGGGGGTGGGCGGGGAGAAGAGGTGTTCAGAAGAATGGGTTCTTTTATTTATTTACAGGTTACAAACCCCAGACTTTGGTGTTCTAACCACACCCCTCTTCTCCAGGAGGAGTTAGTTTTCTTTTAGCATGAGAAAAGGATCAAAGTCAGATGTGACTCGGAAACACAACGGGCGCCTTCCGGAGTGGTCCTCGCTGCGCGGGGCTGTTAGGGTCGCTCTTGTCGCCCTGGGCATCCATTAGGAGAAGTCAGCAGCCCGGGCGTGGGAGCGTGACTGGTGTGTGAGGTTTGGAGGACCTGCCTTGATGAGAAACAGATCAGTCCGTAGATTGGTACTGTGAAATCAAGACAATCAGAAGGAATATGAAATGCACACCCACCCCTCCCCAGCCCGACCCTGCTCCAGGGCGCTAATACTCTACTCGGCCCCAGTCAGTATGCAAGACTTTAGTTGACCTTTGCGCTAAATGAAGGAGGTGACAGGGTATTAGTTGGTCATCGGATGCTTTATTCTGGCGGGGACCTGGGCCGATGTGTATACTTAGAATAAAGCCTTTCCTCTGCTCTGATAAAAATGTGTATTGGTTGATTAAGCAATCTCCTCTCTCTATTAGACAGTAAGGACCAATTAGTCACACTTCCCCCCCCCCCCCAACAGTTGGTAGTTCTAAAAAAAAAAAATAGAAGGTTCCTAATCCGATCACCCACTGAGTACAAGCAGCAAGAGTTACCAGCATTTCAGAGTCAACTGTTTGTCCTTTAAATACCTTACCATACTCTGCAGAAATTAAGTAAATGGGTCTCTTTCAAGAAGAGACAGAATCTTTGCTGTTAAAGGGCAGGTATAAAAGTGCGAACTTGTAATTTGTCGCAAAAGATAAAACGCACTTCCCAAAGGACTAGGTGCCAAGGGTTTCAAAAACTCTTCAAGGGACAAGGAAATAAACTTGCTTGTTCACAGAGTTGGAGTTTTGCTAATGATTTCTTGTAAAATTAGACTTTTACGACTTACTCTGTTCAAGATCTTTTTGACAAGCTTGTAAAAGTAGCAAACAGCTTTTGCTCAAGAGCTTTCCTGATGATTTTGAAACTCTAGCAGGGCACTTGAGAACAGAATTCTTAAAAGGGATGAAAAGTTATTGAAATCTTCCCGAGGTTTTTAGTGTAAGATGTTGTAAAAAGATTTATCTGATTTGTTGAAAAGGTTTGCTGAAACTTAGATTGGTTTATTAAGGTGTTTGTCAGTTAACTAATCTGGTTTGTTAAACTGTGACCCATGACACTCTGAATATGTGTTTTACAATTGTGTTAAGAAATGATTTTACACCTGTAATTCTGGATATGACTTTCCCCCCTTTTCTTCGTAGGAGTATGGTGCTTTAGTGAACTGGTTTTTATAAAAGAACCACAGGATATAACTGTTACAAGAAAGGATCCAGTCGTTTTAGATTGCCAGGCTCATGGAGAAGTTCCTATTAAGGTCACTTGGTTGAAAAATGGAGCCAAAGTGTCTGAAAATAAGCGGATCCAGGTTCTGTCCAACGGCTCTTTATACATCAGTGAGGTGGAAGGCAAGCGAGGAGAGCAGTATGATGAAGGATTTTATCAGTGCTTGGCCATGAACAGACATGGAGCCATTCTTAGTCAAAAAGCTCATCTTACTTTATCAAGTAAGTGCTTAAGTTCTTGATTGTTGTGATGTTTTTCACTGCTACATTTTGATGTTTTTTTGATTTTCATTAATATGCTAACCTGAAAAATCATACATTAGGAATTTTCCTGGAGATAGTTGATGCTAAGGCCTGCAAAAAAATCTGAGGGGAAAATATATATGCGTGTATAAATTTGAATGAGTGAGAACAAAAGTCACATTTACGTTTAGAACACCAGAACTTGTAGAGGTGACTTTATATGAATAAACACTTCAAACTCTGAAAAGAGTTGGTGAAAATTTGGTCAACACAACAAAGGTTGTCTAAAATCTCATTTTTAAAATTAATAATTAAATTTTGAAAATCATAAACAGTGTTTTCTGCTTTGTAAATGGTCCTTAAACCCTAAATCTTCCATATAACCCAACCTTTCAGTTCTCTGACTGCTTTAAGATCACCCATGTTGCTTTTTAATTGAAAGAGAGGGCACTGGTCAGTAACTCTCAAGCCTTTGAAGTATTCGTAGGCTTTTCCTGCTGGGAGAGAAAGAGATTAAGGCCATTTCCATATTATGCCTAGTGGACTTAAACCAGATCTGCCCACTTTTTCTCAGTTGTCATAAAGTTTGCTGTCTAATGATTTCCTTTGTATTAACAACCCCATCAGATCAACCATTTGTCCAAGTGACCCACTGCTTGGTGGTTGCCCTGATAACCGTTGAGTGTAAACGTGGGCCTACGATAGTTAGAGAACTCCTTGTTTTCACCGAAGCTTTCCATCTCTTCAGGTGATCCCACACCCAGTACTCAAGATTACAATAGACAGAATTTAAAACACAACTGTATCTTAAAAACAGTTTTACAGGCATAGTATCCACATGTTTTTGTTAATCCACAAAAGATAGATTTTGCTCTACACCTACAAATTGATCATTTACAAGATGAACACTAGAAGGAGGGAGCTCTTGAGATAAAGTCATAATCTTCAGGAAATAGTTTCTTCAAGGTCTCCACAAGTTGAAATTTAGGAAGCTATTGGTGGGGGTTTCCTAGGTGACTTTATTGTAATAGTCCGTATTTATGCCACCTTTATTTTAGTAACTTATTTGCGCAATAATAATTAATAGTAGAAAATAAATTGTAAGCGAAGATCTTTTTGTATTGAAATATGTCAGGAAAGTAGAGACATTTCCAATTCTAATAAGCCTGAGAGAATGTCTGATAAACTTGCCTTTTTTTTTTTTTGCTGTGATCATTGGTCAATCATCATTTGTTGCTGCTGTTGTTGTTGAGTAATGGTTTTTCACTACCATATTGTTTTCAGGATAGTGTGCTTTTTATGCCTATGTCTTATTCATTTAAATTTTGTCTAATTGTTCCATAAAGTTGTAATTTTTTTCACCTTTTTGGGTTTGTGGAATCTTGTGTTTTCATGTCCAAAAACTGTAACTTGTATTACTTTGCTAAGGAGAAGGGGCAGGGTGGAAAGGTGGAGGGGGACTGATGGCTCTGAAAGATTTGTCATGACCACTCTGTATCAGGACCTCCTTAGCAGCCTGCCAATTCTAGGACACTTAGAAATGCTTTGAAAACATGCAGAGCTTTCAGGTTTCATAAATAGTCTCAATAGTATTAACAACAGTAACTAACAGTGTTAGTAACAGTGAAACGAAGGTTTGTATTGGCTTTTGAGTAGCCTTAGGTTTTTATCTTTATAAAAATTATTAATGACAAATATTTTGTAAATATTTTGAAGGATTTGGTGGTGAAGTAGTTTTGATATTTTAAGTATCAAAAAAACCTTTCTAGTTAAACTATGTAGAACATTGCTTTGCTATTAAATATCAACTATAATATGTTAGTTATAGGAACCACACTTTTCATATGTACACATCTTATTAACTTGGAGGAGGTACTCTGCTCAGAAAGTGCATTACGTTATTATAGATTTAAAGTAAGATATGCCTAGTGAGTTTAGATTTTTCCTTAAAATATGAAATTTCTTAGAGATTTAAAATTTACGAAGTCAGTTCTGATATCTGAGAAGCAGTGTCCAATGACATTGTAGGCTTGGATGACTTTATCCTGTGTTTAGGGTGAAGATGTAATACATATTAAACAAGAAGAGAATAGGCATTAAGTGGACATTCTGTTTTTTTTTTTTTTAAGGCTGGCTCTCTCCTAGCTATTGATAGCAGCGGGGTGCAAGTATGTTCTTTTTATTTTCTGGTCAAGGGTTTTGTTGCCAAGCATATCATTTAGTTCTGAAGTGTAATAAATATAGCACCTGGAAATCTAAAACTTTAATCGGTACAAGTTTTAGATTTTTAACACAGGCAATAAAGTCTTGGTTTCTAAACTTAGGAACTAGAGGCTGAAAGTTGCACTCTAGGCAAGAATTCCATTATTCATGTGTAAATTAGGAATTCACAGGGTTAAAAGGTTAGAAACTGGCCAGGATGAGGTTTACCCTTGTGATAAAGAGCAGATGACCCTCATTCATTGGCCGAAGCTTTCATGTAGCTCTTCTGCAAAGTTAGTTATTGCCAGGAATTGTTCTTGAGGAATGCAGAAATTCAAATGTGAGCAGGCCTTTCCTTAAGTGTCACTGTGGAGCCTTATCTCCCAGGCACATCAGAGCCTGCTGTGGGGACAAGGTTCCTCCCCTAAGGCCTGGAGGCTTTGCTTTCCTGTTCATCCAAGCACAAAAGAATTTGTCTAACTTAGCTTTTCTAAAGCATCCCATTTTTAAAGGAAAGTATAGGGTTAAAGTAATATTTAGTTTTTTTTTTTTTAAGTTAATCCTTTTTATTGATAGCTATTTTAGCCATTTTACATTTTCATGTAATTAGAATAGAAAAGGGAGTGATGTGGAGGGCTCTTTTTCCAGTTGTATACAATAGTAGGAACAGGAGATTCAACCTTTACCTATAAATTTCAGTATTTTTAACTTTTGGCAGATCAAATTTTCACTTTCATAGGTGCTAAGTCTTCACTATATAAATAATTTAATTTAAATATTTTAGGAGTAAGAAATAATCTATGACATCTTGACATTTCTTACATTCTAAATGTTGAAGTAAGTAAGATAAATTTCATAGAAAAGCATTAGTGTGGTAAAACGGTCTCATATTTCAACAAGTTTAAATTAAGATAAGAGACATTTGAGAGAAGTAAAGGAGGAGGCGGGTTGTGTTCTGTGATGTTTAAGAGACTGGCGGTAAGCTAGTGATTGAACAGGAAGCTGGTTGTTTATTTCCTTTCCATAAAAGGTGGAAATTGAGTCTTAGGATGGAGGGAAAGAGCTGACATAAAGCTGACTTATATTTGCTGGGTTTTTCACGACTGTTCACTTGGGTGTGAAATAAATTTTAAGTGAGCATTTGTAGCTGGAAGACCATAGGAATTATTACAACTTTATGATGGATTTCACCCCCCACCCCAAATTTTGAGATTAGTTTTAGCATCCATAAAACTAATAGCAGTAGTTGTTTTTCTTTAAAGACTGTAGGTTGTTTTCAATGAATAACATGTTTATCATTTCAGTTTAAGTTCAGATGAAATGACATTTTTTTGGTGAGATTAATGAAAAACTGTTCTATGAGTGTGGTTTCTATTTTAAAGAGTAATACATAAATTATCACTCAAAGCTGATCTTTGAAATGTGAAGGTAAAATACATTCAAAACATTGGAAGTCTTGTTAGAAAGAAAAGAAGGTGGGTGGTATATTGAAAAGAGAAAGATAAGAACTATGAACCTGTTAGCCTAAATTTTGAATTTTATTCATCATCCTCGACCCCAGATGGGCAAGAATTTGCTTCATTGACACTTAGTGAGATTTGTAGATGCTGTAAAAAGGATAACATCTCTTACCTGTGTGCATGTTCACTTCAAATCAAGCTGTTAACAGTTACTTGTCCTAACTCTAGAGTGCTAGCACAAAAGCAAAAGTTGTTTGATTTTGGAAAAATAAGACAAACTGAGATATTTAGAGAGCCTAATCTGCCAGCATTGTAGATAAGGTTCAGATGGTGCTTTCTGGGATCCAAGAAAAATCATCTTTAAATAGAAGAGAGGGTGGTATGGTTGAAAAGTACATGTTTAAATTAAAAACTGACCATCCTAAAATTGTCTAAGTTAAGGCAGGGAAGTAAAAGCACATGTAGTTCTACAGGCTTATTTACAATAACACTTGGTTCTTAAAGTCTGTCTGCCTAAAAGGTTTATCAGGTACCTGTAATCTCTGGGTGATGAAACCAGTTTTTCCCACTTTGCACTTGATTATTGAGGATCATTTCTCATTTTCAGAAACCTGTAATACTATCTCACTATTTTTCAAAGTTGTCGGAGTTTTTATTTTTCAGTGAAGCAGAGTCCACTGAGGGATAGAAATATAATTTGGTTTAAGATGTATAAATGTGTTTGTTTATTTCTGTCAAGCTTCTTAATGGAATTTTGACGGGCATTTGGTATGGCCCTGCTGTGTCAACTAGCTCTGATTATTCTAAAGAAAGGCCCTCACTCTCAGCACTTGTTTGTCTGAGCATTTGTTGTCATTTCCCCTGAATTTAACAGCTGGGCTTATTGATGAAGTCCAGAGCAGTTTAAAAGAATAGCAGAAAACAAATCTCTTAAGCAGCCGTGTTAGGTTGAATGAGTATTTCAATTAATAAATGAATGTATTTGAGGTTACTTTTTTTGAAAACTTTTATATTCTTGACTACAATTTTGAGACATGATTTTTTCTCTCTCATTGGCAGAGGTGCTCAATTAAGGTTATTTACTTTCAGCTTTTAAACTGGCAATTACTATTAATGTGAAAATAATCAATAATGTTAAGTCAAGCATTTTGCTGAGGATTATACTTGCATTTTACAATCATCTGATTATTGATGTTTTAAGAAAAATTCTAAAAATTATACCACAAATATAAGCTTTTTCCTGTCAATCAGGGCTATCTTAGTACTTCTGACAGTTTATGGTGTTCAGACTCTTTATTAAAACATTTTAAAAACTCATCATTTCCTATATATCTTAGTACATAAGAGAGGAAGAAGATATGGTTGTAATCATTGAAGCAGAATTGACAGTTACCCTAACATGATAATTGGCACAGAGGAAGTTCACAGTCAACAATGGACAATAGTGATGTACAAAAAAGGTAAAACTGTACCAAATTACCTTCAGTGGCTATAATTCTGAAGCCAAGTGAACTGCTTTGGGGATATGTATTACAGAGGATAAAGGCGTCATCCTCACAAAGGTCTCTGACACTAATCTGACAAATACTTTCCTGACTTCTACATTTCTTGTTTTTTTCTTTTTTTAAACCTCTGGTTCTCAGAAACTGCTTTTGATGAGCTTTAAAAGCCAAATTCTTACAGACTGAACAGAAGGTATGAATTAAATTTTTTTTTTTTTTTAGTTTCTGGAGTGTTTGCCTTTTCTGTGTGTATGTGTGTGTGTATTTTATAGCTTTAATATGTGTAGTGATTAGATTAATCAAGTAACTATTGGGGAGTGCAATCATTGTTCATGGTCCTGGTTTCAAACTTGTATCCTTGCTGGACTTAATTTTTAAGACTGATGAAAATAAAATTTTCTTTAAAATTTTTGTTTTATGAAACTATAGTAAATCCCTGTTTGGAACAATGTGACATTTAAAAAAAATGATGTTGCTTTATATAGACATCTTTCTCTAAGTAAATCATATTCCTTCGGGATAATCCCCCCAAATGTCCCCCCCACCTTCTTTTGGTAGTCTTTTTAGTACTACTGAGAATATGATTTAGTAGTATTTAGAATGGATCTTCAACTCCACCAGTATACCAAATATATATATATAGAGAGAGAGTTAATTGATTACATTTCTCAGGGTTTCTCAGCCTTGGTTCAGTTGAAATTTGGGGCTCGGTAATTCTTCATTGCAGATGCTGACTTGTATAACATAGGATGTGTAGCTTCTAGATACCAGATGCCAATGGCACCGTTTTCTAGCTGTGTTGATGAAAGAATATGTTTTGGGAGGCAAAATCACCCCTGGTGGAGAGCCACTGATGTTTCTGAAAATAGTGGCAAACTTCAATCCAAGTAATACTTGGTTATTAGTTTTTTTAACTGTTTTTGTCTTAACTTGATATTCAACTTTTCTTGGTGTTAAATTTATTGATTGAAGACTCCTTTCCATCCCTTTTCACACTCGAGTATATTGACAACTGCTATTAAGAGTTTATCCTCCTGTAGGTTCATTCATTTTGATTTCGGTATTTTAGATCTTTTCTTGGGAATATCTAGTCCAAGAGTAAACACAAATTTCATTTAGTCATGTTTATGTAACACTTTTTTTTTCTTAATGTGATGGACACTGTAGTTGAAGAGATGAGAAATCGCCATGTGTGGTAAATGTTAGAGAATGTTAGAGAACATCTTTTGTGAGTGCAGCAGTGCGTGCAAGGGACCTTTTGAAGGAGGTCGCCATTATCTTCATTACCTCCCCCATAGTTTGGATAAGGAGATAGCCCTACGTCCAAGGGCAGAGAAGCCCCAGCAAAACCATAGGCACTGGAGCGGCAGCTGCACAGCACTGGAGCAACTTTGAGGAGGTACCCCATGTCTAAGGGCAAAGGAGAAGCCCTAGAAAGATGGTAGGAGGGGCGAAATCACAGAGAAGCCCTAGAAAGATGGTAGGAGGGGCGAAATCATGTTTAGAATCAAACCCTGTACCTGCCAGAGACACTCAGAGGGCTCGAACAAACCTTGTGTGCACCAAGACTCAGAGACAACACACAGACTGAGGCAGAACTGTGTTTGAGTGTCTCCTGTGGTGGTATGGGTTAGCAGTGGACTGCTGCAGAGGCAGGGGCTCTGGGTGCAGCAGACTCGGGTATGGCTTAAGCCCTCTTGGAGGAGGTCACCATTAACCCCACCACAGAACTGCCAGAACTTACACAGGACTGGGGAAATAGACTCTTGGAGGGCACAAACAGAACCTTGTGTGCACCAGGACCCAGGAGAAAGGAGCAGTGACCCCATAAGAGACTGACTCAGACTTGCCGCTGAGTGTCTAGGAGTCTCTGGCAGAGGCGTGGGTCGGTGGTGGCCTGCTGCAGTGTCAGGGGCACTGAGTGTAGCAGTGTGTGCATGGGGCGTTTTGAAGGAGGTTGCCATTATCTTCATTACCTCCACCATAGTTTGGCTCCCAGGTAAATAATAGGGAGGGAACACAGCTCCACCCATCCACAGAAAACTGGATTAAAGATTTACTGAGCATGGCCCTGCCTATCAGAACAAGACCCAGTTTCCCCCTCATTCAGTCTCTCCCATCAGGAAGCTTCCATAAGCCTCTTATCCTTCTCCATCAGAGGGCAGACAGGCTGAAAACCACAATCACAGAAAACTAACCAATCTGATCAAATGGACCACAGCCTTGTCTAACTGAATGAAACTATGAGCCATGCCTTATAAGGCCACCCAAGATGGACGGGTCATGGTGGAGAGTTCTGACATAATGTGGTCCATTGGAGAAGGGAATGGCAAACCACTTCAGTATTCTTGCCTTGAGAACCCCAGGTACAGTATGAAAAGGCAAAAAGATAGGACACTGAAAGATGAACTCCCTAGGTCGGTAGGTGCCCACTATGCTACTGGAGAAGAGTGGAAAAATAACTCCAGAAAGAATGAAGAAACAGAGCCAAAGCAAAAATAACACCCAGTTGTGGCTGTGATAGGTGGTAGAAGTAAAGTCCGGCTGTAAAGAGCAATATTGCATAGGTCCATGAATCAAGGCAAATTGGAAGTGGTCAGACAGGAGATGGCAAGAGTGAACGTTGACATTTTAGATATCAGTGAACTAAAATGGACTGGAATGGATGAATTTAACTCAGATGACCATTATATCTATTACTGTGGGCAAGAATCCCTTAGAAGAAATGGAGTAGCCATCATAGTCAACAAAAGAGTCCAAAATTCTGTACTTGGATGCAATCTCAAAAATGACAGAATGATCTCATTTGTTTCCAAGGCAAACCATTCAGTATCACAGTAATCCAAGTCTGTGCCCCTACCAGTAATGCTGAAGTAGCTGAACAGTCCTATAGCTCAGTTGGTAAAGAATCCGCCTGCAATGCAGGAGACCCGAGTTCGATTCCTGGGTCAGGATGATCCCCTGGAGAAGAGAAAGGCTACCCACTCCAGTATTCTGTCCTAGAGAATTCCATGGACAGTCCATGGGGTCACAAAGAGTTGGACATGACTGAGCCACTTTCACTTTCAAATGAAGACCTACAAGACCTTCTAGAACTAACATCCAAAAAAGATGTCCTCTTCATTATAGGGGATTGGAATGCAAAAGTAGGAAGCCAAGAGATACATGGAGTAACGGGCAAATTTGGCCTTGGAATACAAAACAAAGCAGGTCAAAGGCTAACAGAGTTTTGCCAAGAGAATGCACTGGTCATAGCAAGCACCCTCTTCCAACAACACAAGAGAAGACGTTACACGTACATGACCAAATGGTCAATACTGAAATCAAATTGATTATATTCTTTGCAGCCAAAGATGGAGAAGCTCTATATAGACAGCAAAAACAAGAGCAGGAGCCGACTGTGGCTCAGATCATGAACTCCTTATTGCCAAATTCAGACTTAAACTGAAGAAAGTAGGGAAAACCACTAGACCATTCAGGTATGACTTAAATCAAATCCTTTACAATGATACAGTAAAAGTGAGAAATAGATTCAAGGGACTAGATCTGATAGACAGAGTACCTGATGAACTATGGACAGAGGTCCATGACATTGTACAGGAGGCAGGGATCAAGACCACCCCCAAGAAAAAGAAATGCAAAAAGGCAAAATGGTTGTCTGAGGAAGCCTTACAAATAGCTGAGAAAGAAAGAGAAGCTAAAAGCAAAGGAGAAAAGGAAAGATATACCCATCTGAATGCAGAGTTTCAAAGAATAGCGAAGAGAGATAAGAAAACCTTCCTCAGTGATCAGTGCAGAGAAATAGAGGAAAACAATAGAATGGGAAAGACTAGAGATCTCTTCAAGAAAATTAGAGATACCAAGGGAACATTTCATGCAAAGTTGGGCTCGATAAAGGACAGAAATGGTATGGACCTTACAGCAGCAGAAGATACTAAGAAGAGGTGGCAAGAATGCACAAAACTGTACAAAACAGATCTTGACCTGGATAAGCATGATGGTGTGATCACTCACCTAGACCCAGACAGCCTGGAATGTAAAGTCAAGTGGGCCTTAGGAATCATCATTATGAACAAAGGTAGTGGAGGTGATGGAATTCCAGGTGAGCTACTTCAAATCCTAAAAGATGATGTTGTGAAAGTGCAGCATTCAATATGTCAGCACATCTGGACAACTCAGCTGTGGCCAGAGGACTGGAAAAGGTCAGTTTTCATTCCAATCCCAAAGAAAGGCAGTGCCAAAGAATGTTCAAACTACTGCACAATTGCACTCATCTCACATGCTGGCAAAGTAATGCTCAAAATTCTCCAAGCCAGGCTTCAACGGTACATAAACCATGAACTCCAGATGTTCAAGTTGGATTTAGAAATGGCAGAGGAATCAGATCAAATTACCAATATCCACTGGATCATCAAAAAAGCAAGAGAGTTCCAGAAAAACATCTGCTTTATTGTCTATGCCAAAGCCTTTGACTGTGTGGGTCACAACAAACTGTGGAAAATTCCTAAAGAGATGGGAATACCAGACCACCTGACCTGCCTTTTAAGAAATCTGTATGCATGTCAAGAAACAACAGTTAGAACTGAACATGGAACAACAGACTGGTTCCAAATTGGGAAAGGAGTACGTTAAGGCTGTATATTGTCACCCTGCTTATTTCTATGCAGAGTACATCATGTGAAATGCCAGGCTGGATGAAGCCCAAGGTGGAATCAGGATTGTCAGGAGAAATATCAATAACCTCAGATACACAGATGACACCACCATTATGGCAGAAAGCGAAAAAGAACTAAAGATCCTCTTGATGAAAGAGGAGAGTGAAAAAGTTGGCTTAAAACTCAACATTCAGAAAACGAAGATCATGGCATCCAGTCCCATCACTTCATGGCAAATAGATGGGGAAACAGTGGAAACAGTGAGAGACTTTATTTTCTTGGGCTCCAGAATCACTGCAGATGGTGACTGTGGCCATGAAATAAAAAGACGCTTGCTCCTTGGAAGAAAAGCTATGACCAACCCAGACAGCATATTAAATAGCAGAGACATTACTTAACCAGCAAAGGTCTGTCTAGTCAAAGCAGTGGTTTTTCCATTAGTCATGTATGGATGTGAGAGTTGGACTATAAAGAAAGCTGAGTGCTGAAGAATTGATGCTTTTGAACTGTGGTGTTGGAGAAGACTCTTGAGAGTCCCTTGTACTGCAAGGAGATCCAACAAGTCTATCCTAAAGGAAATCAGTCCTGAATATTCATTGGAAGGACTGATGCTGAAGCAGAAACTACAATACTTGGCCCCCTGATGTGAAGAGCTGACTGATTTGAAAGGACCCTGATGCTGGGAAAGATTGAAGGTGGGAGGAGAAGGGGACAACAGAGGATGAGATGGTTGAATGGCATCAGTGACATGATGGAGATGGGTTTGAGTAGGCTCCGAGAGTTGGTGATAGACAGGGAGGCCTGGTGTGCTGCAGTCCATGGGGTCGCAAAGAGTTACACACAACTGAGCGACTGAACTGAACTGAACATGATGATAAGTAAAACTGTATGAGGTTAACAACCATAGAATAACGTTTGCTGTGTAGTAGGTGGTTCATTGGGTAAATTGTTAACAGAAGTCTTTCAACTCATTCATTGGTACCATAGACTTATTTTGGGCAGAAGTAATTTAACTTTTATAGATAATAATGTAAAGATGGTAGCATCTTCTGAGGGTATCAAAGGGTTATTAAAAGAAAAAGAATTAGACAATATAATATTTAACTAGTACACAGAAAGTCACATGGAAAATTTTGAGTGATTGTTATTGAAATATTTGTTTTATGTTATTTTTTAAAAACTTCTTATTTTGTATTGGGGTTAGCCGATTAACAATGTTGTGATAGTTTCAGGTGAACAGTGAACGGACTCCACCATATATATACATGTATCCATTCTCCCCCAGACTTCCCTTTCATCCACATAAGATTGAGCAGAATCCATCTTCTGTACAGTAGGTACTTGTTGGTCATCCATTTTGAAATATTTGTTTTACATTACTTAGTAGCAGTGGGCAGGGATTTCGTAGTTTTTAATCTTCTGCAGGATATTACTCTTTGTGTATGCCTCAGTTTTGGTTAAGCTGTTTATGCTAGTAAAAGTTATGATTATTGCTACATGGAGTTAATCACCCATAGAGGCCAGTAGCCACTGGTGACTCAAGGGAGATAGACGAAGAAGGAACCAGAATATTTTAAAGTTGCTCTAGTGCTGAGCAAGGGTGGGTAAATGTTTTTGGTACCGTGTGTTCTATGCCAAAAATGTGCTCGGAGTGGAACAAATCACTGATGAGTTCAAAATAGAAGAATGCACATTTTCATTATATTTGAGGAAAATAGTATTTGGGTCAAAGCAGAATTTTAATTTTGTTGAGTTCTTATTTTCCTGTCCTTGTAGTCATTCATAAAGAGATGATGGAGTTGACAGTTTCCAATAGCTGGTAAATGCTCTTAGCGTTTCTGTGTTTTTTACTCAGTTACTGGGAGGGGTGAGGTGGGAAGGCAGGAAGATTGATAGAAAGGCAGAAGAGCCAAACATTAATGCCTTCTCCATTATTGGTGATGTACACAACTTTAGACAAATCACTTTATCATTCTGATCATTGTCAGATCCTGGACAGATACTTGTCTTATCTGTAAAAACAGGTATCTGGGGAGAAAAAGGAGGAGGGATGGATATTGAGAAACACAGTGCCCTTAGTTTTGTAATTCTTTTATTATAATTCTAAGTAAATGGCCAAGAGATTATGTTTTTGTAAGGCTGAGTCCAGTGACATTGCAAGAGAACAATTTAAGTCATGGAGAAAAACTTAAAGTAGCTTGTCAGTTATTTGGTACTTTTAAGAATTCATACTCTTGCCATAGACCTTGGGAAGATCTGATTTTGGAGAGGGGAAGCCTTAAAGCTGTACTGATCATTTGAACTAGTATTATTTTTAGGAGTCTAGAAAAGTAGATTACCTTGCCTGAGATTGGACAGTTCAGAATAGTTGTGCTGCTTTGAAGGCTGACATAGTGTAAGAGAGGTATAACTTTACAAATATGTGTCTGGCTCTGCCAGTAATTAATAGTGTATTCTAATGTTTATTGACTTGGTGTTTGAAAAAAGTAGTACCGATTTCATCTTAAGAGATTTTTGCTAGTGTTTTAATAGAAATAGATTAAACTGGCTTCCTGCTGTGACCACCAATTCCTGTTAAGAATGATAAGGTTTAATTTTTCCCCCAGCTTTCAAACTGAATTAGCTTGAATCCCTCTGATTGGACTTAAAGTAATTTCGATTAAAGTAGTGACCTCAAACTGGACAGATAACAAGAAAAAATGCTTTGATGTTGGTATTGCATTTTGGTAGTTCTTTTTAAAAGGGAGATTACTAATTTTCTTGAATAATTTTACCAGCTAAAAGTGTTCACTATTTTCTTAAAAAGAATTCATTTTTATATGTTTTAGAAAGCTGTATTTTCATGCTCTGACTTAGTAATAAGTTTAATATAATTTTAATTGAGGAAGCAGCTTCATTCAATAAAGTAGTAAGGTTACCAAAAGTTTCACCAAAAGGATTATTAAAATTATCCTAATGATGGAGTAATGTTTCTTCAAAGCCTGTTAGTTTTTAGAACTAATAACACTTGAAAGAAAATATACAGACAGAAGAAACTTTGTGAAATTTGAATCTATCGAATGTCAACTCGGAAGTTCTAATATTAAGGGAGAGAATTTTACTGCTTAGCAGGTGGAATAATGAGAAAGTATAAGTGGATTCACAGTTGGTCAGTAGAAAGGTTATCAGTTTCTTATCATACTTGAATCGACTGTGCCATTCTTTTTTTTTCCTAATTGAGGAATAGTTAATGTACAATATTACATAAGTTGTATGTGTACAACATAGTGATTCACAAATTTTAAAGGTTATACTCCATTTACAGTTATAAAATATTGGCTTTATTCCTTGTGTTTACAATATATATTGCCGATTGTTTATTTTACACTTAGTGGTTTGTACGTCTTAATCTCTTACCACTATTTTACCACTCCCTGATTCCCTTTCCCCACCCACCCACTAGTAATCACTAATTCTCCATAAGATCATTTCCTTTTATTATAGTCACTAGTTTATCGTAGTTTTTAGATTCCACGTATAAGTGGTATCATACAATATTTGTCTTTCTCTGTCTGACTTATTTCACTTAGCAAAAAATTCTCCAAGTCCATCTGTGTTGTTGCAAATGGCAAAATTTCATTCTTTTTTATGGATGAGTAGAATTGCATTGTGTGTATGTGTGTGTATACCACATATTCAATTAAACCATTCATCTGTTGGCAGACACTTATGTTGCTGCCATATCTTGTAAATAATGCTGCTATCAACATATATATATATATACACATATACATACCAGGGATGGAATTGCTGGGTCATATGGTAGTTCTTAAAACTCAACATTCAGAAAACAAAGATCTGGTCCCATCACTTCATGGGAAATAGATGGGGAAACAGTGGAAACAGTGTCAGACTTTATTTTTTTGGGCTCCAAAATCACTGCAGATGGTGACTGCAGCCATGAAATTAAAAGACGTTTACTCCTTGGAAGAAAAGTTATGGCCAACCTAGATAGCATATTCAAAAGCAGAGACATTACTTTGCCAACAAAGGTTCGTCTAGTCAAGGCTATGGTTTTTCCTGTGGTCATGTATGGATGTGAGAGTTGGACTGTGAAGAAGGCTGAGCGCCGAAGAATTGATGCTTTTGAAGTGTGGTGTTGGAGAAGACTCTTGAGAGTCCCTTGGACTGCAAGGAGATCCAACCAGTCCATTCTGAAGGAGATCAGCCCTGGGATTTCTTTGGAAGGAATGATGCTAATGCTGAAACTCCAGTCCTTTGGCCACCTCATGCGAAGAGTTGACTCATTGGAAAGGACTCTGATGCTGGGAGGGATTGGGGGCAGGAGGAGAAGGGGACGACAGAGGATGAGATGGCTGGATGGCATCATTGACTCTATGGACGTGAGTCTGAGTGAACTCCGGGAGTTGGTGATGGACAGGGAGGCCTGGCGTGCTGCGATTCATGGGGTCACAAAGGGTCGGACACGACTGAGCGACTGAACTGAACTGAACTGAACTGATGATAGTTCTGTTTTTAGTTTTTTGAGAAAAACCACCTTACTGTTTTCCAATTTATAGTTACACCAACAGTGTGCACAGGTTCTCTTTTCTCCACATCATCTCCAACGTTGTTATTTTTGTTGGTTTTGATGATAGCCATTTTTACACGTGGGTGGTGATAGCTCATTGTGGTTTTAATTTGTATTTCTCTGATGATTAACAATACTGAGCATCTTTTCATGTGCCTGTAGGCCATCTGTATGTCTTCTTTGGAAAAATGTCTATTCAGGTATTTTGCCATTTTAAAAATCAGGTTGTTTGTATTCTTTATATTAAGTTGTATGAGCTATTTATATATTTTGGATATTAACCTTTATTGGTAATACCATTCGCAAATATTTTCTGCCATTCAGTAGGTTGTCTCTTCATTTTGTCAGTGGTTTCCTTTGCTGCTTAGAAGCTTTGAAGTTTAATTAGGTCCCATTTGTTTATTTTTGCTTTTATTTCCTTTGCTTTAGGAGACAGATCCAAAAAAACATTGCTACAATTTATGTCAGAGTGTTCTGCCTGTGTTCTATGCTAGGAGTTTATGGTTTCTGCTCTACCATTCTTTATCATAACAGAAAGAAAGTGAGTAATCAAAGATTTTTTTCCTGTTAGACAACTTTCAAAAGGGGATGACATTTTTAGAAAATAAAATAAGACATAGAAAACGCATTATTATTTTCCACTGATGTCCAAACTTTTGAAGACTTGTTTAGATACTAGCTATGAACATTTTAAAGAGAGAACCTTAAGATCCCATAAAACTTATACTACAGTCAGTAGTGAGTCCTTGCTTCCTAATTTGACTTGCAGTATCATTCTGCCTTTCTCTAACATGAGTAAGGATCATAATTTGTAGTCTTAGACATTTCCATTTTGCAAATAATAAATATAAAGCTGGAAGGAGGTAACTGCTTTGTCCAATGACACAGCTACTAGATCTGAGAGCAGAGCTCAGGCTTGCTAATGTGTGGAAGTGTGTCTTACTGTATTCACATATATCTCATCAAGTGCAGAATATAGAAAAGTGAATGATAGTGGAACTGAGCCTGAAGTTAAAGATAATTTCTTAATATTTATATTAAAATTATTTTATCATTGTGCAGCTTACCCTTTACTGTACTTATATGAGGTATTATTTTTGTTGGTGCAGTGAATCGGTTAATTTGAAATAAAATCACTATTTTATTTCATTTATAAATTGTGCTTATATTTTTATCAGTCGTGTGGCACTTCACAGAACTTCTTTCTTGCGGATAATGTCTATGTAGGGATATTGAGCTCTTGTCCTTTTAGAGGCTCAGCGTTTGTTGATACATCTGTCCAAATGGAAGTTTGACTGAAGCAGTGATTTTCAGTGTGTCTTTGAAGAACCTCCAGTGGACTGAAACACTTTTGTAATCAAAAGGTTGAGGGTTTTTTTTTTTTTTTTTAAATGAAAACTACTTTCGTTTATTGGCCCCAGTGCCACACAGCTTGTGGGATCTTAGTTCCTTAAACTGTGTGGGATTAGACTCGGACCCTCAGCAGTGAAAGTGCAGTGGTAACTACTGGGCCACCAGGGATTGGATTTTAAATAAATGATCTAGCATGTGTCATTATCTTATGGGAAGAGTGACATAGTGATAATCTATATCTAGCATGGAAATGGATTTATAATAAGATTTTTATTGAGATAGAATTAACATACCACAAAGTTTACCCTGGTAAAGTGTACAAGTCAGTAGATGTTTGTGCATCTATCACCACTATCAAATTCTAGATTATATCCAGAAAGAAAATCCACACCTCCCAATTCTCCCCTCCCCTATCGCTGAAACAACTAATCCTGTTTCTGTCTCTGCAGATTTGCCTCTTCTGGATATATTATAAAAATAGGATCATACAGTATGTGGACTTCTGTGTCTTGCTTCTTTCACTAACCAACTAGCCATATGTTTTCAAGGTTCCTCCATGTATTAGCATGCATCAGTACTTCATTCCTTTTGGGGGCCTGTTTAAGATTCTGTTGTGTGACATACCACATTTTATTTATCTAGCCATCTGCTGATGGTCACTTGGATTATTTATATCTTTAGGCAATCTTGAATAATTCTGCAGTGGACATTAGCACATAAGTAATTGTTTTCTGCGTCCCTCTTTTCAATTCTTTTGGGCACGTACCTAGCAATGTCATCTGAAAATTCTACATTTAACCTTTTGAGGAGACACCAAACATCTTTTATGTGCTTATTGGCCATTTGTATATTTTCTTTGAAGAAATATCTTTTCAAATTCTTTGCTCATTTTAAAAAATTGGGTTATTCATCTTTCTGTTGTTGAGTTGTAGGAGTTCTTTATATATCTTGGACATTAAACCCTTGTAAATTATCTGATTCACAAATATTTTCTCCGGTTCTGTAGTTTTGTCATTTCACTTTCTTGTTAATATCCTTTGATCCTCAAAAGTTTATAATTTTGATGAGGTCCAGTTGATTTTTTTCTTTTGTTGCTTGTGCTTTTGGTGTTGTATCTAAGAATCCATTACCAAATCCAGTGGTAGGAGTCCAGCTTCACACTTTTGCATTTGGAAATCCAGTTGTCCTGGCACCACTTGTTGAAGAGACTGTTGATTCCCTCTTGAATGAACTTGGCATCCTTGTTGAAATCAATTTGCCATAGATACATAGGGTTTGTTTCTAAACTCTCAATTCTATTCCATTGGCCTATATCCCTGCCTTTATAGAACCATGCTATTTTGATTATTGTGGCTTTGCAAAGTTTTTAAATCAGGAAATGTGAGTCATTCAACTTTGTTGTTCTTTTCCTAAGACTGTTTTGGCTATTCATGGCTCTTTACAATTCCATATGAATTTTAGGATTGGCTTTTCCATTTCTAAATAAAAGAATGTGGAATTTTGATATGGATTGCATTAAATCTATAGATGGCTTTGGGTAGTATTGATATCTTAATATTAAGTCTTCCAGTTCATAAGCAGTGTATCTTTCCATTTATTTTTGTCTTTATTTTCTTCCTGCAGTATTTTACAGTTTTCAGTATATAAATATTACATCTTTTGGTGAACTTTATTTCTCACTATTTTATTCTTTTAGATGTTCTTGTAAATGAAATAGTTTATTATGGGTGTATATATACACGATGGCTTTATATGTGTCATCTTGTACCCTGAAACTCTACTGAATTCACTTATTAGCTTTAGTAGTTTTCTTACAGATTCTTTGAAATCATATATAATCATGTCATCTGTGAATGATATAGTTTTACTTATTTTTCTCCATTGTATGCCTTTTATATCTTTTTATTATCTAATTGCTCTGGCTAGAACTTCTATGTTGAATAAGTTCTCCTTCCAGTTATCAAAACAGAAATATGGCTATTACTACTGCAAGGACTGCAGCATATTATGGGAAAGTGCTTATGTGTGGTATCTACAGGGTTCTTACAAGGTTTACTTTAAGCAGTTTTGCAGAACTTGTCAGAAGTCTTATAACCCTTACCAAGTGGAGAATATCACCTATCATGTAAATCATGGGTTTGCGTTTTGTGTCTGAATTTGTTGGTGGTAGAAGATCTTAGCAGAGAAGGCAATGGCACCCCACTCCAGTACTCTTGCCTGGAGGATCCCAGGGACGGGGGAGCCTGGTAGGCTGCAGTCCATAGGGTTGTGAAGAGTCAGACATGACTGAGCGACTTCACTTTCACTTTTCACTTTCATGGATTGGAGAAGGAAATGGCAACCCACTCCAGTGTTCTTGCCTGGAGAATCCCAGGGATGGGGGAGCCTGGTGGGCTGCTGTCTATGCGGTTGCACAGAGTTGGACATGACTGAAGCGACTTAGCAGCAGCAGCAGGTCTTAGTGTATTTTCTTGAGTGTATTTTCTGAAAGAGGCTAGGTTCCCAATGACCTTAGGTTTTGATTTCTTAGGTAGGAGTTGTAGAAATAATATTCAGCTAGGAAAGTGAGACCTTAGTGAATGTTTCCTTCTGCTCTTGCAAATCTTGGTTTTGTTAACCTCTTTTGAAACTTATCTCACGTGCATTATGGAAGAGTATTTTCTTAACCTGCTATTCAGAGTCTAATGTAAATATATATATATATATATATATATATATATATATATATATATATATAAAGTGCTTATATATTTACATTAAAATGTTTATACTTTGCTACCATCTATTTCATATATTTCTCTTTCAGTATTTGTTTCCTTTTTATGCTAGTTTAGATTTACTATTTACTTTTTTTCCTATTTCCTCAAGGTATAGTTTAGATTATTGTTTTGAGATCTTTCTTTTTTATTAAATGTTCACATTTACTTATATATATATATATATCTCCCTCTGAGTACTGTTTTCATCAAAACCCCCATGAGTTTTGGTATGTTTTATTTTTATTTGTCAAAATATTTTCAAATTTTTATTTTGGTGATTTTTTCCTTGACCCATTGGTTAAGAGTGTGTTGTTTAATTTCTACATATATGTGTCTTCTAGGTTTCCTTCTGTGCTTTTACTTCTAGTTTCATTCCATTGTGATTGGAGAAAATATTTTGTATAAGCTTAATACTTAAAATGTATTGAGATTTGTTTCATGGCCCAACGTATGGTCTATCCTGGAGAATGTTTCTTGTATATTTGAGGAAAATGTATGTTCTGCTCTTTTGGTTGTTGGAGAGGGAAATGGCAACCCACTCCAGTATTCTTGTCTAGGGAATCCTGTGGACAGAGGAGCCTGGAGGGCTGCTGTCCATAGGGTCGCACAGAGTTGGACACGACTGAAGCGACTTAGCATGCATACATGCATTGGAGAAGGAAATGGCAGTCTACTCCAGTATTCTTGTCTGGAGAACCCCAAGGACGGAGGATCCTGGTGGGCTGCTGTCGGTGGGATTGCACAGAGTCAGACACCACTGAAGTGACTTAGCAGCAGCAGCAGCTCTTTTGGTTAAAGTGTCTTTGTATGTCTTATTAGGTTTAATTGGTTTATAGTGTTCTTTAAATCCACTATTTCCCTGTTGATCATCTGTCTAGATGTTCTGTTCATTATTGAATGTCTTATATTGAAGTCTCTGTTATTATAGAACTATCTGTTTTTCCCTTCAATTTTGTCAGTGTTTGCTTCATGTATTTTGGGACTCTGTTGTTTGGTGTTCATGTGTTTATAATTGTTTTATTTTCTTGATGAATTGACCTGTTTAGTTGTATTTAATGTCCTCTCATCTCTTATAACAGTTTTTGACTTAAGAGTCTATTTTGTCTGATACTAGTCTAGCCCCTCAGCTTTCCCTAGTTACCATTAACATGGAATACCTTTTTCCATTCTTTGACTTTCAACCTGTTTGTTTCTTGGATATAAAATGACTCTCTTGAAGATAGCATATAGTTAATTAATCACTTTTTAATCCATTTCACCAACTTCTGCCTTTTGATGAAGTGTTTAACCTACTTATATTTAATTTAATTCCTGATAAAGAAGAATTTCTGCCATTTTTATATTATTTTTATATGTCCTGTGTATTTCTTCTTGTCTCATTTTCTCCACTAGTGTATTTTTTTTTGTAATGAACCATTTGACTCCCTTCTCATTTCCTTTGGTGTGTATTTTTTAGATATTTCTTTGTGGTTATCATAGGGATTATATTTAACATTCTAAATTTATAACTATCTAGTTTGAATTGATGCCAACCTAACTTCAGTAGCATGTAAAACTCTGTTCCTATGCAGCTCAGTCTAGCCTTTAAAAAATAATTTATATATTTATTTAGTATTATTATTTTTGGTTATGCTGGGTCTTCATTGCTACACATGGCCTTTCCCTAGTTGCAGCAAATGGAGGCTACTCTTTATTGCACTGTGTGGGCTTCTCCTTGCAGTGGCTTCTTTTGTTGTGGAGCACAGGCTCTAGGCAAAGGGGCTTCAATAGATACAGCCCATGGGCTTAGTTGTCCCATGGCATGTGGAATTTCCCCAGACCAGGAATCGAACCCTTGTACCCTGAGTCTAGCCTTTTATATTAAACTGTGATAAATTGCATCTTTCTGTGGTATGTCCCCAGTAAAATAGATTTATAATTCTTCTATGGTTTTTCTTTAAATTATGTAGGAAATAAAAAGTGGAGGTACAAACCAAAAATATATTAATTCTGACCTTAATGTTTTCCTATTTAGTTACATTTACTGGAGATCTTTATTTCTTCATATGGCTTTGAGTTACTGACTAGTAGTATCCTTTCTGGAGAAGGCAATGGCAGCCTACTCCAGTACTCTTGCCTGGAGAATCCCATGGGTGGAGGAGCCTGGTAGGTTGCAGTCCATGGGGTCTCGAAGAGTCAGACACGACTGAGCGACTTCACTTTCAGTTTTCACTTTCATGCATTGGAAATGGCAACCCACTCCAGTGTTCTTGCCTGGTGAATTCCAGGGACAGGGGAGCCTGGTGGGCTGCTGTCTATGGGGTCACAGAGAGTTGGACACTACTGAAGCGACTTAGCAGCAGCAGCAGTATCCTTTCATTTCAACATGAAGGATTTCTTTTAGTATTTCTTACAGGGCCAGTCTCATGGTAATGAGCTTCCTTAGCTTTCGTCGATCTACAAATGTTTTAATTTCTGTCTCATTTCTGAAAGATAGTTTTATTGGATATACAATTCTTGGTTTACAGTGTTTTCTGTCACTGTAACTATGTCATTCCACTGTCTTCTGGCCTCTGTGGTCTCTGGTGAGAAATTAACCATTAATTTTATTGAGGAATAATGAGTATATGACCAGTCTCTTCTCTCTTGTTGCTTTCAAGGTTTTCTGTTTGCCTTTGTCTTGCAACATTTGGATTATATTTAGGTGCCTATCTTTCTTAATTCATTCTCTTGAAGTTCATAGAGCTTCTTGGGCTTTCATCAAATTTGTAAATTTTTCAGCTATTATGTCCTCAGATAGTCTTTGTGCCCCATTTTCTCTCTCTCTTACTTGTAGAACTCCCACAATGAATATGCTGATTGGCTTAGTGTATCCCATGTGTCCTTTAGGTTCTGTTTACCCATCTTTGGTTTTGCAAATCATTATGTTTTTTTTCTTTATGTGTTTTATTTTTGCCTTTTCTTTCATATCTTTAAACATTTTAAATCCTTATCTTGCAGTTTTCTTCAACTTTACTGTTAATCAGAGTGCTTGAGGTACCAAATTCCTTGTTTACTGTCTGGTGATTTTCCTCAGGGCAGATTGTTTACTTACGTGACTTGTAATCTTTTATTATGAACTCATCTTTACTAGGGCTTAATATATGGAAGTGTTTGCTTTTGTTTGGTGCCCTACAGTTTCACTGGTCATGGACCAACTGGGGATTACTTTTTGGCTGCTCTACATTATTTGTATAATTTTGTAATCTACACAAGTGTGTGGTAAAGTCCAGGGGTTTATGTTTGTCATGGAAATCATTTCTTCTCATCTAGAATTAAAGCCTCCTTGTTGCTGAACTTACTGGTGGTTGAGTGTTTCTACTGACTCTTCCATTGTTTTAGAGATTTCAGCCTCAGGTCTTAGTTAGTTATGTTGTGATGGAACAAAACCACTTCTAGAAGCCTGTAGTGCCTATAGCCGACTGTCACTGCATCAGGCCAAAGTTTACTATTCTGTCCTTGCCCTTAAAATTTTGTTAGTGGTGGTGATGTTGTTTTGAATAAGTTTTGTACAACATTTCAGTGTGTTTTTAATAGGAGAGAACATCTATATTTACTCAGCCTATTGTTTTGCAGGAAATGAAAAGGATATGGAGTCTTGAAGAATCTGTTCTTACCTCAGAAACTATACAGCTGATCTTTGAGGACTTAGTTTCTAACTTCTCTTAATGTCACATCTCTGTATAATCCTAGCTATCTTCATTTTATTTCTCAACACCTCTTCCAGTTATATTTCTGTCTTTCCTTATTATTTCAGTCCAGTCCTAGTTAATGGGATTTTTCAGTGACCTTGACATATATTCCCTTCCACTGCCAGAACATTCAAGAAAATGCTTGGCATATTGTAGACACTAAATCACTTACTGGCTTCTTGAGAATTCTGTGTTTAGACTTATTTCTGACTTGACATTGTCATTCTTTGCTTCAACAAATACTGATTGAAAGCCTGCTCTGTTGTTAGATCCTAAGAATGCCACAATTTAATTATAAAAACCCCTGACCTCAGTGATGGGTTAGTGGGGGAAAGGAATTAATAAATACATAATTTTTAGAGTACTATGATTGTGCAGTAATAGAGTGTGTTTTTGATAGAATTGCATGTGTAATATTATTTTTTCTAACTTTATATTGAAAAAGTTTAAATCTGTAGAAAAGTGGCAGGGTAGTATAATGAATACATGAATACCTTTCACCTAGATTCTTAGCTGTTTATTAAAATTTTGCCACAGTTGCTTCATCCTCATTCTCTGTAAAAATGTAAGTTGCAGGCATCATAAAATTTTGCCTCTGAATACTTACGTGTGCATCTCTAAGTAGGTGGAGGTAGTAGGAAGGGTGGAAGGTACTTAGGGAGAGATAATTTGTGGAAGTGATGCCAAAGCTTAAATTTTCAAGGAAAACTAGAGTTTAGTTAAATGAGGAAGAGGGTTAGTCCAATAAGGTGCAACAGTAAGTAATAGCATATTATGTGTGCATTAATAAACTGTTTGGTGTTGCTAGAGAACAGATTTTAAGGAAATGATGCTCAGAAATGGAATTGGAGATGTGGGCAGGATCCACTCAAAAAAAAAAAAAAAAAGACCTGTTTCTTATGTACCACATGCCATTTTAAGGAACTTAACCTGTGAATGATGAGGAGCTGCAGGGGATTGGACTGGCCAGTTTGTGTTTCACATTGATTACACTGGAGTCTGTGAGAACAGCGTCAGGTGAACAGGGACGGAGGCTGTGGCAGTAACGCAGTGAGAGCTCCTAAGGGCCTGGACTAGAGCACCAGTAAAGGGATATGGGGAAGACAGAGTTTAGGTTATTGTTAGGATTAAAAATCTGCGGTGCTTGTTAGATGTGGGGAATAAGGGAGAAGAGAGGAAAAAGTTCAGAATGATGTTGATATTTCTATTTTGGGGGCCTTGGTGAATGGTCATGTCAAACTGAGATAGATCACAGGAGGAGGAGCTGACAGATGGAGCAAGAGTATGAGTTTGGCTTGGAATAAGTTCATTTTTGGTGTCTGTGAGATGCCTGTGTGGTCCAAGAGAGTGATTGGAGTCAGGAGAGACATGGCCTAAAGATGCTGAGTTGAGCATCACCAGAACTTAGGTGGAGCCCAAGTTGTGGGTACTTTTGAGCAGGATGGGTGTGCAGTGCAAGAAGCATGGGCAACCACCAGAGACAGAAGCAGTTGTCAGGAACGTAGGTGGAAAACCAGGAGGATGTACAAGCACAGAAGCCAAGGGTGAAGTTTCAAAGAGTTTATGAAACAAGATTAGATGGAATAAAGAGTTTCAATAAGACAAGACTTGAAAAATACCCTTTGCTGCAGACTATTAATAGGTCATTAAAGTCTTTGAGCCATTTTGGGAGAGTGAAAATGAGCACAGTTTTTAGGAACACAGAATTTTCCCTAAACCTTAAATTGGGATAATTTCTCATTTTTTTAATATTGTCCAACATGATTTTCAAATTATAAATAATACTCTTATGTTATGATTTAGTAAAGTAATGCCATTTTTTATTTTACTGAAACTCAAATCAGTGTCATGGTTGATACCAAAAAGTTGAGTTATTTAAATAGTATTTGTTGTTCAGTCACCCAGTCCTGTCTGACTCTTTGTGACCCCATGAACTGCAGCACGCCAGAATTCCCTGTCCTTCACTGTTTCCCAGAGTTTGCACAAACTCATGTCCGTTGAGTTGATGTTGCCATCCAACCATCTCATCCTCTGTCACCCCCTTCTTCTCCTACCCTCAGTCTTTCCCACCGTCAGGATCTTTTCCAATGAGTCGGGTCTTTGCATCAGGTGGCCAAAGTACTGGAGCTTTGGCTTCAGCATTAGTCCTTTCAATGAATATTCAGGATTGATTTCCTTTAGGATTAACTGGTTCCATCTCTTTGCTGTCTGTGGAAGTCTCAAGAGTCTTCTCCAGCACCACAGTTCGAAAGCATTAATTCTTTGGTGCTCAGCCTTCTTCATGGTCCAACTATCACATCCGTACATGACTACTGGAAGAACCATAGCTTTGACTCTATGGACCTTTGTCAGCAAAATGATGTCTCTGCTTTTAAATATGCTGTCTAGGTTCATCATAGCTTTTCCTCCAAGAAGCAAGTGTCTTTTAATTTCATGGCTGCAGTCACCATCTGCAGTGATTTTGGAACCCGAGAAGATAAGGGCTGTCACTGTTTCCATTTTTTCCTCATCTGCTTGCCATGAAGTGATGGGACCAGATGCCATGATCTTATTAGTTTTCTGAATGTTGAGTTTTCAGCCAGTTTTTTCACTCTCCTCTTTCATCTTCATCAAGAGGCTCTTTATTTTCTCTTTGCTTTCTGCCATTAGTGTGATGTCATCCTTGTATCTGAGGTTATTGGTATTTCTCCCAGCAATCTTGATTCCAGTTTGTGTTTCATCCAGCCAGGCATTTTGCATGATGTACTCTGCATAAAAGTTATATAAGCAGGGTGACAGTATATAGCCTTGACATATTCCTTTCTCAATTTAGAACCAGTAAGTCTGTTGTTCCACTGTTGCTTCTTGACCTGAATACAGGTTTCCCAGGAAAGCAGGTAAGGGTCTGGTATTCCCATCTCTTGAAGAATTTGCCACAGTTTGTTGTGATCCACACAGTCAAAGGTTTTAGCATAGTCAATGAAGCAGAAGTAGATGTTTCTCTGGAATTCCCTTGCTTTTTCTGTGATCCAGTGGTTATTGGCCATTTGATCTCTTCTTCCTCTGCCTTTTCTAAACCAGCTTGTACATCTGGAAGTTCTCAGTTCAAGTACTATTGACTCTAGCTTGAAGGATTTTGAATGTTACCTTGCTAGCATGTGAAATGAGTGCAGTTGTGTGGTAGTTTGAATATTCTTTGGCCTTGCTCTTCTCTGGAGTTGGAATGAAAACTGACCTTTTCCAGTCTTGTGACCACTGCTGAGTTTTCCAAATTTGCTGGCATATTGAGTGCAGCACTTAAACAGCCTCATCTTTTAGGATTTGAAATAGATCAGCTGAAATTCCATCACTTCCACTGGCATTGTTCATAGTAATGCTTCCTAAGGCCCACTTCACACTCCAGGATGTCTGGCTGTAGGTGAGTGATCACACCATTGTGATTATCCGGGTCATGAAGATCTTTTTTGTACAGTTTTTCTGTGTATTCTTGCCACTTCTTCTTAATATCTTTTACTTCTGTTAGGTCCATACCATTTCTGTCCTTTATTGTGCCCATCTTTGTGTAAAATGCAAATTTTCTTGACGTGAGAGTCTTTCCCATTCTATTATTTTCCTCTATTTCTGTGCATTGATCACTTAAAAAGGTTTTCTTATCTGTCCTTGCTGTTCTTTGGAACTCTGCATTCACGTGGGTGTATCTTTCCTTTCCTCCTTTGCCTTTTGCTTAAGTAGTGTAAATGGTAAAATTGCTATTGTATTTTACCTGAAATAACTATTACACTTACATAGTTCTGTTTTGGGGGACATGCTCTTTAAAAATAATGATCAGGGACTTCCCTGATGGTCCAGATAATAATCTGACTTCCAGTGCAGGGAGCATGGGTTTGATCCCTGATCAGGAAACTAAGATCCCACGTGCAGCAGAGCAGCCAAGCCCATGCACCACAACTAGAGAAGCCCCTGTACTATAACTCTGTGCCTCTAGTCACTCTGTAATTAGAGAGAAGTGACCACTCACGGCAACTAGAGAAAGCTTGTGCACTGCAACGAAGACCCAGCACAGCCAACATTTTAAAAATAAATAAAAATAAAAGTAATGATTAGTGAGTATATGAAACTATTAATAGCCATTCATCATTTATTTATTAAAGTGCTTTGTGCCATCCATTAAATTGGTGTTCCCTCAAAATATTCACTTCTAAAATTTTAGCATACCAAGTCTTGAACTTGAAAAGGAAAAGCTTGATTTATAAACAAACTTCCCTGTTCTTTATCTTCTAGTATCAACTTTACAGATAACGTTCATGTGGTATAACAGATGTAGCCATTTCTCAATAACTTGTAAATCTTTAAAATATTTTAGAAAACCAGTTAAGGAAAACAATTAATCCCACAACTCCTGTACTACTGTGTACCTTGTACTGTGGCTTTTCTAAGTAACTGAGTTACTCTGTTCTAGTAAGGAACCCAACTGAGATACTGGTTTGAAAGTGTATGTATTTATAAAAACCGGTTACATGTGTATGTGTACTTTATATAAAGTAATTTGAGTCTTAGACCTATTATTATAAACATGACATAGCCATATTTGAGAAGGCCAAATGAAAATATTGCATTAAAAACTTGAAATTTTTACAAAGCTTTTTTTTTTTTTAAGAAAAGAGATGTCATGTTAACTTTAAAATGCTGGACACTTTCCATATACAGTGACAATTACAGTGGTTTTTAAAACTGCAAAACAGGCAAACAAAATTTCGTCCTAATGAAACAGCAGCATAGGTGTTAATAAGAGAAGGACATTCGGCTCTTCAAGCATATTGTCCCACTACATAATAGTTCACTAGATTAAATGAAATTATTGATTTCTGCTTCATTACTGACATACATTTATGAGCAGTTTCTTTGGCACCACAGCTGTGTGTCAAAGGTCATAACTTTCTTTCTTTGGGAGAATAAAAGCTTTCAGATGGCAACTCCCAGAAACCTTCACGGTGGCCTTTTGCTTTTTCTCTCTTGCATAGAATTACTTGAGAGGCATGATTCAAAGAGACATCTCATAAATCAGCAGGAGAGAGCCTTTACCCTGTGAGGCTTCTTAAAATCATTGATGACTAGTAGAATTCCACTACAGGATAATATTGTGCTTTACCCAGATTTTGATAGTTTGCAGTAGGAAATGGTTTGTCGTAACATGCCTCATTGTGTCCTCTACTTTATGAGTGATGGTGGTTTTGTTGCTAATTCACGTCCGACTCTGTGTGACCCTGTGGACTGTAGCTCGCCAGACTCCTCTGCCCATGGGATTTCCCAGGCAAGAATACTGGAGTGAGTTGCCATTTCCTTCTCCAGGGGATCTTCCCAACCCAGGGATTGAACCTGGGTATCCTGTATTACAGATGGATTCTTTACCAACTGAGCCACATGGCTTATGGGAAATACTTTGATTTTTAGCAGAGCGTTCAGTATGAAACGTTAGACTATTGAGTCTGTGTTAAATTTATACGTTTTCTACTTTCCTATAGAAACCAGGTCTCCATGACATCAGAATGGACCAGTATAGAGTTAGGGGTTTGGGAATTCCCTGGCAGCCTGGTGATTGGGGTTCAGTGCTTTCACTGCTGGGGGACCAGGTCCAATACTTGGTTGGGGAACTAAAATTCCACAAGCTGCACAGCAAACTCAAAAAAAAAAAAAAAAAAAAAGGCATTTGGATGTTTCCATCACTTAACTGGGTCATGTAACCAAAGCTCTTGCATCCATGGCTGTTTTTTCTACTTTGCGTCAAGTTGTTTTGGTATCATGTAGCTAAAACCACGGGAGAAGGCAGTGGCACCCCACTCCAGTAGTCTTGCCTGGAAAATCCCATGGACTGAGGAGCCTGGTGGGCTGCAGTCTATGGGGTTGCTGAGAGTTGGACACGACTGAGCGACTTCACTTTTCACTTTTCACTTTCATGCACTGGAGAAGGCAATGGCAACCCCACTCCAGTGTTCTTGCCTGGAGAATCCCAGGGACGGGGGAGCCTGGTGGGCTGCCATCTATGGGGTTGCACAGAGTTGGATACGACTGAAGCGACTTAGCAGCAGCAGCAGCAGCAGCTAAAACCACAGTTTTTACATAACTGGCACATCACTGTGCACATGAGGATGTTACTAGACATGGATCATATTGGAGAATAAAAAAGCTCTTTCAGTTTCATAAGGGCAGCTTGAGTTTTAGGGATTAGCAAGTTTATAAAGATACACAGGCATACCATGGCAGTATTACAAGTTTGTTTCCAGACCACTGCAGTGTAGTGAATATCACAATAAATTGAATCACATTAATTTTCTGGTTTCCTGGTGCAAAGTTCAGCTTACACTGTACCATAGTCTGTTAAGTGTGCAATAACGTAATGTCTAAAAAATGTCCGTATCTTCATTAAACACTTTATTACTAAAAAATGCTAACCGTCAGCTGCACCTTCAGCAAGTCATAATCTTTTTGCGGTAGTAAGGTCAAAGAACCCTGATAACAGATCACAAGAACAAATATCAGAATAATGAAAAGTTTGAAATGTTGTGGGAATTACCAAAATGTGACAACAGAGATACAAAGTGAGCAAATGTTAGAAAAATGGCACAAAGAGACTTGCTTGATATAGAATGGCTACAAACTTTCTACTTGTCAGTAAGGTCTGCAGAGCACAATAAAGGAAATCACAATAAAATGAGGTATACCTGTGTGTGTACGCGTGTGGTGTCTGTGTATACATAGATACTCTATTACACATAGTATGTTTTATGTAATCTATATTTTTCTTATATATATATATCTATAAAATTACTTACTTAAAACTACTTACTGCTGTGATAAACTTGGCAATCATAATCCTAAGAATTCTTCATTGTATGTTTCGTCTATATAGATACAAACAAAAAAAGAGAGGTGAAAGAAACTATTTTCTTCCTCCTTAGTGGCCTGGACATTTAGAAAGAAATTTAAAACTTAATTATACTGTTTTCTTCAAGAGTAGATCTTCTTATCCCTTGACTTTAAGATGATTTTCATATTCTGAAGATTTTGTAACACCCTATTGAAATGCTCTTAAATTCCCAAACTTCTCCAATGAATCCTGGACTCCCATGCAACTAAGGGTTAACTGACTACCAGTTTGTCATAAGGATTAGAGAGGTAGGGAAAGCATATGTATTTGGCAAAGGACTTGTCATTCTTCAGCCCATTGATTATTTATTCTGAATAAAAAATCAGTCTTTGTTAACAACAAATAGGGCTGCTGTGATTGATATAAAAATTTATTTGGAGAATCAGCTAAATATCCAAATTGACTTATACATTGGTGGCAAATAATTTTTACTTTCAAGCAGAGTGCTATATTCTGACTGATAGTAAATAGCTTTTGGATGTATCTGAAAAACAAGTTAATGTGAACAAATGTTGAGCATTTTAATATCTGTGCACTTGCTGAATAATTTACCTATGCCTCTTCATCAACTTGTGCTAGTTTAGATAGAAATGTTTATCTAAATGTTATATCAAAAAGTTCTCCCTGAATTTTCCTCTCTCTTGGTGTGTTAATTGATAGACCAAGCCAACAGTAGTTAAATAGCTTTTTGAGTTTCTTTCACTGCCTTTTTGGCTTAAAGATGAGCACTTTTTGATGTTAAAAATGGTATTTTCCCTGCAAATTTCCAGCTTGAATCCCCAATACTCAAAAGAATTTTTTGGATAATTCCAAAGGACCCAGGATGCTGTGATTCCAAATCAAAGACATTTATCCCCCTTTTTAAAGAAAAAGGGATTAGGAACTTCCTGCTGCTTTTGTAAACACTAAAAGCATCCTTCAGGGCTTGGAGTTGCCCTAAGGTCACTTTTACAAATGCTTTGAATACTCTCAAGGCCTGAGGTCAGCTCCCAGCTTCATGATCTTGCTTTTATGGGTAAGGGGTAAAATTCCTAATAGTCTTAATAGATTTGTGCATAGGATCAGTAAATCAATCAGGTTAAAAATATATTTGGGATTATCTAAAGAAAGTGTTCTTATTCCTGAAGGCAAATGGAAAATATCCTGATTAGCTTGAAACTTCAGATTTTCCTACGGTTTTGCCACGGATGTGGTAGAAACTGATTCACTAGACCAGAAACAAATGTGAAAGCTTTGGCATTGAGGTTTTAGGATGAAAGTATTTTGTTTTAGCTCATAGTCTGTCATTGTAGCCTCAGTTAAACAGTAGACACATAAATATATAAAGGTAGCTGATGTTATCAAGTGTTTTGGTATTAGATAATTTGAAAAATACCTTACCATTTGAATAAATAGAAATATTAGATTAAAAGTTAATTATATTCAGTATTATCATGATAATGTTTTATCTGTTATTATAAAGCTCTACTCCTAAAAGGTTAAGGAACTCTGTAAATGGACTTTCCTCAGTTGTCTCCATTGTGAAGTTGCCATTTGAATTCGCTAAACACAGAGTAGTTTTTGTTTGTTTTTTGGCTGTGTGTCCTGTGCCTTGCAGGATGTTAGTTTCACCAGCAAGGATTGAACTCAGGCCACTGCAGTGAAAGCACCAGTTACTAACCTGGACCACCAGGAAATTCCCTAAGCACAGAGATTTTTAAAGATTATTTCCAAATTTAAACTTTCAGCAACATCAAAAGATACTTATGTATTTCTTTAAGAAGTGTCTGCTTAATTTTGATTCATAAAAACATATGTTTTAGGTAGGGAAAAAATGTATATCATTTCTTAAAGCTATTTTATGTAGGTTTATTTTTTAAGTGGTTAGGAGATTTAAATAGTCACAATCTGGACTAGATCATGATACCTGAAACAATATTTCAAAGCTGATATGGTGCATAAACATGGGAAATAGCCTTTATTTAGAAACTTAACCTTACTTAAAGCTTTTTTCTCTAGTTAAAAATAAAAGAAGTGTCACTTTTAGTGGTCATGGAGCAGTGAGCTGATGCTTTGGCATATTCTCTCTGCTCCATATACATAGAAATGGTAGTTTAAATATAATAACAGAAAACTGAAAGACATCCTGGCTCAAAAATAAGAAAGATATAGAGAGAC